>NC_065583.1:63275060-64525060 GCF_024542745.1 Macaca thibetana thibetana
AGTTCTGGCCAAAATAATGTAAGGGACAGTTTCTCTCTCTCTCTTCTTTTTTTTTTTTTTTTGAAAGGGACGGGAGTGGGAATTACACTTGAGCCTCTTCACTATCTGCAGTATTTTCTCCAACTTGAGTCCCTCATGGTCAGTTCTTCATTACTACCACCTGGTTCAGTGTTTAGAACCATGTGACACACATAATGATTATTCAATAGACGAAAAGCTGAGAAAGTGAAGCCTGGGATATATGGGGGAAAGTCTGACAACCATGTTAATGAGCAGGAATGTGATCAACACTCAGAATTCTTTTCATGGAACTCATTGTTCACTGTCTGTAACTTTTGGAACCTGTCATCAAGACATTAAGGTAATGTTCCTGAAATTATATTTTGTTTATAGTTTACTATTGTCCCATTGAAACTAAATGCAAAACAAAATCTTGCTTGCTATGTCTTGCTTGAAATAGGAAATAATAGGAAGGTAGTCACTTCCTACCTTCCTAGGAAGATAGCAATGATGATAAAATAGGACTTCCTATGAAACCTAGCAGCTTTTATAACTCATATTCATTATCTCATTTGACCTCACAATAACCTATGCATAATGCAAGAGTGAATCAGAGAGGTTCAGGAACTTGCCAAGGAAAAGAAAACCAGTGATGATGAAAGCTAGGGCAAGGGCCCAGATTCTGTTTCCATATTCCTTTCATAAAACTACAAAAAAAACCTCTATCATACAAACTTAACCATGAAATTTAAGTCCTGTCAGGATTGTCCTTTTTGGGAACAAAAAAGACCAACAGACATCAAAAAAAAAAAAAAAATTCAGCTAGTGCAGAATTTCTGAGATTCTTTTTTGCCATTATTTCCGTGGGGTTTAAGTGATTCATTTGATTAATTAGGAGCTGAGTCAGCTACCTTCTTTTGAGTGTATTTGATTGCCTTTTGCTGTGGTTAGGATCTATTTTTATTGATTGTGCTTCTGAACCTCTCACTATTACATTGTCAAATATTGTTATATTAAATGGTTTGGTTCCACGCTGTGACTTAAGCTTTACTAAAAGGAACTGCATTAGTCAGAAAGTTGTCATGATCAGATGAAAAACTGAAATGTTTAAATGTCATCATGAACAACCTCTACAATCTGTCATATCACATGGTGGCCTCTGGTCATTAGCAGTGAAGAATGTGTACCACAATATTTAGCATTTTCTCCACTTTTGAATAATATGTTTGCATGTGTTTACATATGTATTATATATGTATTATGCAAGTGTGCATATATTCTTACATACTATGTATCCTTAAACTGATTTGTTATTGGTAGAAGATGCTGTGAAATAGTGCTATAAACAGAAAAGTTGAATGGAAAAAGTAGAAGTCATAAATGATTTGAGAAAGAAAGAAGTAACGTGCACTTTTAGAGTTATTAGCATAAAAATGGAGTGGTATCCACATAATCAACAGAAGAGAAATAACAAAAAATAATAGATCAGGAGGAAAACATTATAACTTATTAGTGGTATCATTGCTTCCTTAGATACACTTCTTGCAATAAAATATTTAATATCTCACTAGTGATTGTCAAAGGTAGTTGGTACAACTCTTGCCCCACTGTAATTGACTAATACCATTGTGATAGAAGTATCTTATTATTTTACTAGCTCTATTTCAGTCATGTTCCCTTAACTGAAAAATACATTACCATAAAGATGATATTACCCCAATGGGGCATAAATTTTTTCTGAGGGGAACCAAAAAAGCTCCTACACTTTTAATGTATAAAGCATATAGATTAGATATATAGAGAGTAGATAATCAAATATAGAGTGTAGTTGTGATATTTAAATTTCATGAGGGAAGGGCTGACTAGGATAACAATGCTTGAAAATTCTCCTTGGAAGGTGATAATAAAAAAAAAATGGTTGAAAACCACCACTCTAGACTTAGTAATCTCTAAGGTTGTTTATGATTCTATGATTATGGACTTTTATGTCTTATATGTTATTTTTATTATATCATTTAAGACACTGAGGCAAAGAGAATGTTTTGAGATGAACAACGCCACGTCATTAGCTATGTCAGCAATTTTATTTTGAGCTTAAAGAAGGGCTGGATATAATAAGGTCTACTCAAGGAGAAATTAGAGTATAGGAGATTTCAAACCTTTCTTATGTTCAGACATGATTTACAAGGCAGCTGGGATCTGGAACTAGAATCACCATATTGGGGTAGAGTGTGAGGGAAAACACTAAAGAGAGCTGGTAGAATTTGTGGTAGAATTAATTTATAAACATACCAATTTCTGTGCATCATTTAGGAACATTTAGGAACACTTATGTTCCTAAACACTAATGTTCCTAAATACGCACATTTAGGAACACTTAATTTTAAATGTTTATATAATTACTCTTATTTTGTTTCTTTGGTATGTAAGTAATTTCAAACAGTGATAAAACAAAAAAAAAACGACAAACTGGCAGCCATTTTATATTGCTTTTGTAATTTCACAATGCTTGGTGCATAGAAAGTAAATAGGCATTGATTTTCATTCGTGACTTGTGGTTCAGGTCATTTTGAAGGAGTTAAAATGAATTTCAAGGGCATCCTTTTGTCCTTTCTACAGAGATGGTGTTCACCAGTATGTTCTCTGGGTTTTTAAGCATATAACTATAGACACACACTCTTATAGCAACAGTATTTTATAATTTATAGATGTTTTAAAAAATATAGCTTACAATGTTAATGTACTTAGAAAAGGCTAGTAAAAATCAGAGTCCTACCTCCATAAAATACAAGTTTCATTACCTGACTCGGGGTACTGAGAGTCTTTCTACTTTTGAATACAACTTTGCCATTCAAACACAAGTCCTGGATAATTTATTAATGTCAAAATGTCAGGAATAGATGGAATAGAACACTTTCTAATTATTCAATTTCATGAGCAAGAAAGTGTGTTAAGAATTATGAAAAGTGTTGTTTTTGTTTCTTTATTTTAATAGGTAGGGGGAGTTCAATTGTAAAACAAAATCCATGTGATCCTTAAGATAGAAATAATAAAATTACAGAAGTTATATATCAGAATGAATGTTATCCTTTTAAAATTGTTTTTATAATTCTCAACAAAAATGATAAGAGAAGACTTTGAAACTAGAATGCCAGGTGTGAATTAGTAGATGAATGAAGAATGAATAACAATGTAGGTTTGGCATCTGGGACTTTGCTGTTTAGAACAATGTTTCATGATTAATTATAAAAATATATTCACTTAAGATGAAATTTAATAAATTCCATTTAAATATGTAATTATACTTGATATATACATATATAATTTATTTCACAAATATATATAGAATACCTATAGTATCAATATAATACTCATAATTATTTTCCAGAGACATTGAGAATAAACTCAATGAATACAAAAGTGTTAATTTCAAATTATATGCCCTATTACATCTTTTTGTTTGTGTATTTATTTGTCTTCCAACTTGAGGATCAATATACAACTTCAACAATAAAATTAATTTTAAAAGAGCTAACTCTGAGAGTGCACATATATACACTCATCCACATACTTATATATGTACTGCCAAATTTCAAGTTATATTTTACTTAACTACTCTGGTGCCATTCCAAGCATATAAAAAATATTTGTAAGTAGGTTTCTTTTAGATTGATGAAGTTTCTAATTCTGCACTTGGAGGAAGGTACTCTTCTCCAAGAATGAGAAATTAATTTTTCTTTAATAATTTTACCTATTTTTGACAGCATTGTTAACACTCTGAGCTCAACATAAAATGCCATTTACCAAGAGTAACAGTATTTACAGCAGGATTGACTTTGCTCTTTTTATTTATTTTCAAGTTATCCAGCTAGCATGTTATTGCCATAAAGCCTAATTATAAATTAACCCAATTTAATTTTGTGGTGTTGTGATTTGATCCAGATCCTGTGAGTCTAGATGTTTTGCAATACATCTTATCCTTAAAAAAAGTTACATTAGCCCTATTGAAGCTCCTAAAAAATTCAAATATTCCATTTTAAATATCTGAATTCTTTTAGGATCCTTTCAATGCTGAAAATCCATCATTCAGATGGACTGTATAAATGAACATTTAGTACTTTGAGTGACTGACTTCTTTCAGCCCCTTTATCAATGGGGAGAACACTGCCACCTCATGTGGTAGTTCTGTGTGTAGGCATTCACCATGAGCTGAGGATGATGGTGATGGAGTGGTTTGAAGCCAAGCAATCAAAGGAAGAAAATGGCATATACATAAAGACATTGAGGCTGAAATATGTGATCTGTCCTCTGATCAAGTTTTTCAATCACATGTCAAATACTGACCCTATTAATCCCCATGTTTATGTGCTATTTTTATGGTCATTTCTGCTCTGTAACATTGGGGCAAACCCAGAGAACTTCCTTGGTTGTTGCAAATAGACCCTGCAGAGTAGTAATATTGTTTCAGTGAAAGCAGAAAAAGACTGAGGAGGAAGAGTTGGAAAGAAAAATTTACCCATGAGTAAATACATGTTATTTTTAATCTTTGAAGTCTGTTTTAAAATTAAAGATAGATAGTTAAGACTGTAGCAACCATGACTTGCTGTATTATTTTATATCTGATTTTACTTTAGGCTAAATCTGTAATTGGACCACCTGGGCTAGAAAATGAGAGGCCTTGGTTGTTAACGGGTGTTTGACAGCTTAATTCTCTTTGAAAAATTTCAAACAGAAAGGCTTAGGCTTCCTCAAGGGACGAAAAATAGTGGCTTAGACCTGCCAGAACAAGAAGCTCTTATCTAGTTTTGCATCTGACTTGTTTCATCCTACTTTCCTCCTTTGTGCTCATTTGTAAAATGTGAATTGAAGAATTAATTTACTTCTCAAGGTAATATTGATGGAATCAAGAAAAATGGTTGCATAACATTTTGAAAATATAAAGACCTATGTAAATGTCAAATTATAATGATAAACTGGGTAGCCCAATTATCCATTACAACACTTCCCACTCTTTGATTAACCAGACAAAAATTAGACATTTTTCTTAAACAGCACCCTTCAAAAAATGTACAGCTTACTCTAGAAGGCAGGCTTTTTTTTTTTTTTTTTCTTACACAATTCTTAATGTCTCACTGAAATTTTAGCGGCAAAAGGTGGCACATTTTGACATCCTAAGGATGTGCAACCTTATATAAGTTGTATAATTAAATAATTATAAAAAGCCACTTAATTTAAATTACATCATCTGAGTCAAGATTTTATTTTTGTTAAAGGCTGATGTCTATATACTACTCTGTGCCATATTTTGCTTTAATTTGGTGACTGGAGTGGAACTCAGGTCTTACATTTTAGTTTTCTTCTATTTTTGTATTAAAAATGCCAAACCTGATTCACTTTTAGGAATGAGATTTTTCCAATAATATTGTTGGGTTACTTTTCCTCATTTTAGGTAAATAATTTGTTCCTTTCTCTTTTTTTGCCCATGACAAATTTGTATTTGCTAAATTTGTACATATTGAGTAGATCTTATGCCAGGTGATCTGAGTTTATAATATGTCCTTTTTATTGACACATAATACTTATACTTATTTGTAGGGTACATGTGATATTTTCTTACATGCATAAAATGGGTAATAATCAAGTCAGGGTATTTAGGGTGTTTGTCACCTTGAGTATCATTTCTACGTGTTGGAATCATTTCAAGTCCTCTCTTCTAGTTATTTTGAAATTACAACACATTACTGTGAACTATAGTCATCTGACTCAGCTATCAAACATTAGAGATTATTCTTCCTATCTATCTGTGTGTTTGTACCCATTAACCAATCTGTCTTCATCACTGTCCTCCCTGTAGCCTTCCCAGCCTCTGGTATACCTATCATTCTACCCTCTACCTTTATGAAGTCCACGTTTTTAGCTTCCACATATGAGTAACAACATGCAATATTTGCCTTTCTGTGCCTGGATTATTTCGCTTAACATAATGACCTCCAGTTTCATCCACGTTGCTGCTAATAACAGGATTTTATTATTTTTATGGTTGAATAATATTCCATTGTGTATTTGTATCACATTCTTTTTATTCTTTTGTCCATTGGTGGACACTTGATTCCATATCTTTGCATAGTGAATAGTGCTATGATAAACATGGAGGTGAAGATACCTTTTTGATATACTGATTTCTTTTCCTTTAAATAAATACCCAGTAGTGGAATTGATGGACCATATGGTAGTTTTATTTTTAGTTTTTTTGAGAAATCACCATATTGTTTTCCATAGTAGCTGTATCAACAGTGTATTTTTAACACAAACTTCAAGTATGACTGAACAGTAAATAGTTAAAAAAAACCACGAACCTTCCAAGGTCCTACAATGGAACAAATCTATAGAGAGAAATTGATGAGTAGGAATTCAACTAGGGTCCTGATAAGTCTCTATTGAAAGAAATAGGATTCTAGTTGTTTTTAAAGCCTATTAAAATAAAAGAACCATCTTAACAGGACAGTTAACAGAGCATGTTCATTGCTGAAGTGCTGTACTTTGCAAATCCAAATCTAAGGGCCCAGCCACCTTCTAATTCAGATACCTGGAACAATGCTGTAAGCAGCCCATGCCTCGGGCTGCAATGGCCAGCTCTCCAGACAACAGTTTCTAATGCAAGCTTTCCTGAGAAGAGAGACATAGAGGGATGCTGGGAGTCACAAGTTTCTTTCTGTTCCTGAAAAAATGTTATCTATGACTGCAGAGCCTGTGGCCATGAGAGGGCACTGGGTGCTTCAGGTAGAGAGTGAAGAGAGAAAATATTTAATATATTACCCACTTCAACTTTTTGCTCTGAGGTCAACTCTGAGTAGATTGCTGGAGCCAGTTCAAAATGAATCAACTTGGTGAAAGACGGTGGTGAAATTGGCAGTGGTGGCTCTGTGTCATTAGATGTTTGCCAAAACCTGTAGAATGTACAACACAAATAGTGAAATATGATGCAAACTAACAGTTTTGGCTAACAATGTATCAATATAGGCTCATCTATTGTAACACATGTACTATACTAATGTAAATGTTAAAATAGGGGACAGTGGGATCCTGGGAGGAGAGAATATAAGAATATAGAAATGCTATATTTTCCACTTCCATTTCTGTAATCCTAAAACTGGTCTGAAAATTAGTATGTTAATTATATTTAAAATTTTAAAAAGAAATTATTCATAACTGTCATAATTTCCCCCTTCTGTAATATTTTTTAAATTATTTCTATTATTAATGAAAAATTCTGGTATGTACTAACATCTTATTAATACTTGTGCCTTCTGTTTATCCCAACCAGGAACATATCACCACACCATGTTAAAAAAAATAATAAATTAATATTTTTTATAAAAAAATAATGAGAGATCTGATAAAGAGAGTAGTCACTGACCGATTAGGTCAGAGTGCTGACAACTATTCATGCCTTAATTTTGAGTCATGTAATTCCTGCATAGCAAATAGGATCCTACTCACATAATATAGCAAACACAAACAAACAAAACCAAAACCATCATTTCTGTATGCTTTAGATGGGACAAAACTAAAATTATTTTAAAAAATAATATTATGAAACACAAGATGAACTGAGTTCAGCTAAAATGGGAGACTTGAGAACATGTTCTATTAGTCTGTTCTCATGCTGCTAACAAAGACATACTAGAGACTGGGTAACTTCTAAATGAAAGAGGTTTAATTGACTCACAGTTCAGCAGGACTGGGGAGGCCTCAGAAAACTTACAATTACGGCAGAAGGAGAAGCAAGCATGTCCTTCTTCATATGGTGGCAGAAAGGAAAAGACTGAGAGCTCAGCTAAGGGGGAAGCCCGTTATAGGGCCATCAAATCTCGTGAAAACTAACTTACTATCATGAGAACAGGATAGGGAAACCACCCTCATGATTCAATTATCCCCCCCCCCGATCCCTGATCCCTGCCATAACACATGGGGATTATGGGAACTACAATTCATAATAAAATTTGGGTGGGGACACAGCCAAACAATATCACATATATTCCCTCACTCCTCTTTAGATCATTAGAAATACAGGTAAAAAATTAGTTATAAAAGCAACTCATAACCCAAAATGAATGGAATCTTTTAACAGATGAAGCATTTAGGAAATATTAGTAAGTTTATCCTAAACACAACATTGTACATCTTATTTTTTTAAAATTTAACATATCTGGGATATCTTGACATATTAGTATGGAAAGACCTAATTCATTTGTAGCATTCCTAGTACATTTACTAATTTCCTATTGGTGGAAACTTAGTTATTCTTAGGGTTTTTTTGATAATAAAAATGTTTCAGTTAGCTTGAACATATCTGTGTATAACTGAAAGAACATTTATAGGATGAATTATTAAAAGTGAATTTTGGGATCCAAGGTTGTGTGTATTTTAAATTTTGTCAGATAATATCAATTTAATGTCGTATGTTTAAAAATCTAATAATGTATTCTATAGATTTAGTTGACAGAAATATCAGTGAATCCAAATTAAATATTTAGTGAAACCAATATTGAAACTTAAAACTGTACAATGCTGGAACACATATAGAGTCTTAATGCAAAGTTAAGTATGTAAACAATTATAATAAAACACTACAGCATAATAAACAGCCTCCACCACAATTTTCAGCAAGCTGAAATCATTTTGCCTTTGTGATTACACTGAGGAAAATTATGCTTAAATTATGGAAATCCTTTTTTAGATTCACAGGCAGTATTTCTAGCGTACCTATATCCTTAAGATAACCAGAGTTTGACCCTCAGTTGGTTTGATTTATCTTATTATTATCCTACCTATTTGTTTATTATAATAAGAACTGATTAGAAATCATTTTTATATAAAAATCAAATGATATATTCATTTTCTCCCCTCTCCATTTCTGTCGAAGTGATAAAATAAATTTGAAAGAAAAAAATGTAATTTTAAAAACAGTTGGCCTTGTTCTGAGAAATTCCTCTATGTACCAGTTTTTGCCCTTGGGCCACATCTTCACTGTTGTGGATCAGGGGCACTGTATTGCATATGATTTCTGTTGAGGATAATGGCTAGTGCAGTTACAGCCCAACAGCAGGAAGCCCCTTCTCCTGTTGTCTCTGCTTACAAAACTTTGAAGTAAGAAGGAGACTGTGATTGTAATACATACTTCCTAGGGTACACCATGGAGATAAAGTTGAAAACCACCATCTGGATTCTTTAAGAGCTATGCTGAGGCATGCCTAATGATGGTAGCTCCAGTAATATACCCCATACTGTCTGGCAACAGCATCATAATTGTTTTAAATGCATGGTATGTAGGTCATACAGCTTTATTCAAGTGAACTGTAAAGGTTTGCATTCTCTCACTTTATTAAAAAAACATTGAAATTGCCTACATTTTGCTGGAATAGTGACCCTGAAAAACACGAAGCCAAATAGTTAAACTAAAAAACATGCTTGTTTGATATATTAATGCACTCTCCTCTACAAAGAACCAACCCTTATAAAGTTTTAAGTGAACTGTGAAAAGTTTATGCCATTATTATCCAAATGCTCTTTAACCCAAGGTTAACCATAGTAATGTGAGAACAGGCGCCACTGAGCCCTAATGGGAATCAGTAAGGTTTTGTCTGCACAGACGGGTGTTCTCCTGGCATTTTCCTAATGTGACAGTATGAACTCACACAGCTCAGAGCCCTGATTTGGAATCAAACCTCAAAGGTCTCTCATGTAAAAAGCTGAAAACATTCTGGAGATGCTTGGAGCTTTGCACAACTTTTCACTATTTGACCTACTCCATAATGTTTAATGGGCCAAGTTCTCACCTTGTCCTTTCAGGCTGAAGGCCTAATCTGAGAGTGAGGTTTGAATTCAGTTTGATCTATAATCCCATATGAGCTTTGTAAAGCAGTAGAGCAAGAGAGGAATTTGTTTCACTGTGTGCACGGACGCCAACATTTAATTTCATTTGTTTTTAAAGCTGCTGCTTTTAGGGATAGGGTTTGTTATGGCAGGTACTGAATGCTGGGTAGAGTGCAGAAACTTTTATCCCAGAGATGGGCTGCTAAAGGGTGATCCAGAAAAACTCATAATTCATTGAGTACAACTCCCTTCACTTGCTACAGTGTTCTGTTTCTTGGGGAGTTCACAAGCAAAAATCTACTAGCAATGGGCTTCCCATTTGTACTTCTTAGTACAAATTGAGCCATGCTTTCTCCTCATATGTATTCCATCTGTTCCTAGCCTCTCCAAGACAGGGGCTTCAATTCAAAATCTTTGAGATGGAAGAGTCTTTGCTTAATGCTGGATCACTATCCACTTTTCAGTTGTCTTATTCTAGAAAGGAGAGAAGGAGTTAAGGTAAGCTGAGTCCTGGGTTTTCAACACTTACGATGTGCCTGGCATGGTTTGTAGTGTTTTAACCTACACTATCTCATTTAATCCTCATAGCTATTTTACAAGGTAGCATTATCATCTTTGTTTTAAAGATGAGGACAGTGAGTATTATTGATGTATTTAGAGCACACTACTAGTAAGTGGGATATCTAGAATGTGAACCCAGTCTGTGTGACACCAAAGCTTGTGCTTTGCTTTATCCATTCAGCTCTCCTACCTCCCAGTTCTCTATCTGCCTTGAATCTGTGGAAGACTGAGTGATGGGGAAAAAAGCTGAAGGCATTATTTTCCATTAATGATAATATGCTAAATGTATTCATAATATAATTATAGAATGAAAACCTTAAATTACACATTAAACTGATAAGTCATAATTTATCTCTAGATGGTGAGATTGCTAAGGGTTTTCTTTCCTTTATATTTTTCTGTACATTTCTGTTTCATGCTTTGAGGTTACATTTTTTTATGTTTAAAAAATATACAACAAATGATATATTAAAAATATAAGCCCAGGCTGGACGTGGTGGCTCACGCCTGTAATCCCAGCACTTTGGGAGGCCGAGGTGGGTGGATCATGAGGTCAGGAGATCGAGACCATCCTGGCTAACACGGTGAAACCCCATCTCTACTAAAAAATACAAAAAATTAGCTGGGCGAAGTGGCGGGCGCCTGTAGTCCCAGCTACTGGGGAAACTGAGGCAGGAGAATGGCGGGAACCCAGGAAGAGGAGCTTGCAGTGAGCCGGGATTGTGCCACTGCACTCCAGCCTGGGCGACAGAGTGAGACTCCGTCTCAAAAAAAATAAATAAATAAAAATAAATAAAATAAAATAAAATAAAAATATAAGCCCAGCACTTTGGGAGGCCGAAGCGGGCGGATCACGAGGTCAGGAGATCGAGACCATTGTGGCTAACACGGTGAAACCCCGTCTCTACTAAAAATACAAAAAAATTAGCTGGGCGTGGTGGCGGGCGCCTATAGTCCCAACTACTCGGGAGGCTGAGGCAGGAGAATGGCGTGAACCTGGAAGGCAGAGTTTGCAGCGAGCCGAGATTGTGCCGCTGCACTCCAGCCTGGGAGACAAGGCGAGACTCCGTCTCTCTCTCTCTCTCTCTCTCTCTCTCTCTCTCTCTCTCTATATATATATATATATATATGCCATACTTAATAAATTCAAACCATTCCATGATTCCTGTGAACAACAGCACAAAACTTACATGTTTGTAGCTACTCTAATATTTTTTAAGAAAAATTTTCTATTATATAATGTCGATAGCTAGAATTAAATGATACACTTAGCTTCATGAGAATAATATTTAAAATATTTAAATGCAGCAATGTTACACACACTTAACCTTTTAAAAAATATTTTCTGGCATACAAATACAGGGAATTATTTAAAAAATGATACCATGTCACCCATTCCACAGTTTCTGTGTTGCATGCACCAAACCAAATGCTACAGGTACAGAGAGGGGATTCTTGCAGTGAATTAACTTTTATTTTTCCAATTAGCTTATTAGAGCCCCCAAAGCATGTTTTCCAATATTATCTAGAGGAGAAAATATTCCAAGTATTCCCCTAGTAAATAGGAAGCAGTTTCCCAAACTTGTGCAATTGCAAGGAAGATTTCCTAAATAGATAGAGATTAAGAATAGCTTTCATGGAAAATAAATTGTTTGTGATTTGTGGATGAAAAATACTGAGGCTCAGATGTCTTTTATTAGGCATAAAAATGCCCTAATTATTAAAAATCATGAAATAAAGTTATCTGAGTCAGAGCTTAGAAAATTGCTTTGGCTTTATAATGGGTGAAGATTTGAGAGGTACATTCAAGATGTAATAGATTCGAAGTGTTGGGCATTTTGAGATAGTTAATAGAAAGACTGAATTAAGAATCCCATCCAAATGGGATTTTCACAAAGGAAATACTCTACCCTGCAATTACAATGTTTCTCAGCATCTTCAGATATATGTCTGGGTTCTCAGTTGCTCTGCAGCTCAGCTTCCCATTGCTTGAATCTATTAGAACTCAATCCTTGGGAGGTTAAGTTGATCCCTTGAGGATCTTAGTGCCTTCTCACAATTGAGAGGCTCAAGTTTGTCCTGCATTGCATAGTGGTGTGATGGCTCCAGACCAGTACTGAAGTTAGATTTAAGCTTACTTAGAAAGTGAGGAACATAGGACTACTCATGAATCGTTGTTGTCATGTAGAAGAAATATATTCATAAAAAAGATCTATATTCCACTGAATGTTAAATCTGACTGAGAAAGCAGGCTGGCTGAATTAGTGGTTGTTAAAATGATCACTCATGGTTAATTAGCTACAAGGAGTGGTGCGCAGACTGCAAGGAGATTAAAATAGCCAGGCCCCTGCTTCTGGGCTGGTTAACTATTCACCATTGTGATGCTGGAATCATTCCCCTGTATCTTAGCTTTTTATTCTTTCTCTCTTTTATCTTTTAAACCTAATCTCACTATTTTGTTAGTTTATCTTTGGACTGTGTTGCTCTCTCATTGGTTTGACTCCTGTGTACCCTAGACCCTGGATTAAATGACCACCCTATTCACTTACCCATAGCTATATAGAAGGAAAGTCCAAAGTCACCACTAGAAACAATTCTTTGCCAGGGAAATGAATCCCCAATATTTTTTATTAAAATACTGAATTCAATGGCCCCATGAAAACAAAACTGAAAATATACAAGGTTAAAAAAATTTTAACAAGGTTAAAAATTTATAAAATTTTTGTGACTTGAACATCTTTATTATGAATTCTGATTAACATTGATTGTTCTATTTTCTCCTCAGTTTACTGTTGCTTCTTTGTTTATAATGTGAATAATCTCTAATTTAAAGTTTTTGGCTTATCTAATATGTTGCTGAAGAGTTTTGAGATATTCAAGTCACGAAAAGAACTAAGGAGTGTTCATTAATTTATATAAGGAAAATATATTTTTACAATTGGACTAAATATTTGATGCTTAACTAGAAAATAAATTATGTTTTTATCTTTGTATTGAGTTAAATGTCTATTTGACAGCTGCTATTTGAAGTGTGGCTCAGAGTACAAATAGTTTTGAACTCTTTCATTTATACTGTGCAGTGTGTAATTTCACCAAATAATTGCATTTACTTTATTATAAATTTTACTTAGTTATATTTTAGCCTTTTTTTCAAATATATCTTCTATGGGGAAATATGAAAGCTATTTATTAAAAAAGTAAGAGGGCATATGACTTTTCTTCAAGGGCTTATAATTGATATTTCCATATTGTAAACCATGGAAGATCTGATACATGATGTTGGTTGTACCATCCACTAGGTTGTTATTTATTTCCAGTATAATATCCTTTTAATTTGACTTTATGGTTTATGAAACTTATTCTAGGCCTTGATGTGAAAATGCTTGTAAAGTTTTAAGTACTTTAAAATTTTAGAATGTATTTGAGACTATATCTTTCACTTTTACTTCTTTACCCCTGCCCATACAAATGTGGATCTTTCCTATTTATTATATTTACTTTTCGCCTCTTTTGATATCATTTTCTTCTGCTGTTTTATAAACTAAGCTTTCTCTCACTGTGCTCCATAACAAGTTTCATAATGCTTTTCTACTGATGACACTACTTTTAAAAATTGCTTGATTGCTGCAGCTGTATTTCACTCTCAATTATTTTCAGCCATTGAAATCCACTTTCTCCTAAGGATATAGTGTTAAATGCTGGCTTCATCATGGAGTCATTTAATTTTCTCATATAGTTTGAATTAAAGGTTGGAGTTGAGGAGAGACAGTAACAAAAGACAGCTATTTAATTATGATTATCCTTTCAAACCTCCTCTTTCTTTATTTGAATCTATGATCTTTAATAGTCTTTCCCTCATGGTCTTTATTCTTCATTTATCTTATTATCTTTCAGGTACTCTTAAATTTTAGAATAGGTTATATTAAATTCCTGACATTTTAATGTTTGCTTTCCTTCATCTCCTTTTCTAAATTTTATATATGCCTACTGACATTTGATTTTTTGTTTTAACCTAAAGACACAAATAGTTTATTTTCATATTTTTCTCTATATAGTACTTGTTTCTTGTTCAGTGAATAAACCTTAACAAAACATGATTATTTAGATTAATACTTGATGATTGTCAAAACATTGTTGACTTAATCACAAACAAATGGTCTTATTCAATTTTATTGGTCAAATATTTTGCTACCAATTATTTGGACAAATTAATTCACTGGGCTTTGCTGTATTTAAAATGCTTAAGGGTGGCAGTGGCAATGGCAACAAAAATTAGCTTTAATATAAAATAGTTGGACTGCCAGTGTACTTAGTCACTTTTACTGTTATTCAATTTAATAGTTAAGGAACTTAGCGCTATTTACGTAGATTCTTCCCTTTGGAATCTGTTGTGCTTATCCCCATGGATCAAGTCATCTCTTTTTAAGGCAGTGTATAAAATGCCTGTTTGGATGTAATGTACTCTTTAGAAGAAAATTATTCCTTAATACAATTAAGTACTTTTTGTTAGAGGGACCAAAAGAATTTTAGTACTATTAGAATCAAAAAGTATCCGAAGCCAGCTTTGACTCAGAGCATGAATGCCTTTAAACTTTTTAATTAGTGCATTATACAGTCTAATTTTATAAATAATTTTATAGTATATTGTGAAAATAATTTTTCTGATAATGTTAATTTTTTTCCTCTAGGTACAAATGACATTATGCATCTGTCTTCTCTTGCCTATATCCTAACATGGTTCAATTAATTACAATTCAATGACCAGCACAAAAAACTCCAGTTTCATGTGTTCTATAAACATTTCGTCTTCTCTCAGCACTGCTTGTCAAGTGGACAAATTCTTCCATTTGCATGGGATCACTGTTGGATCAATTTTAGCTCTTCTTTATATTGATTTATTTTAACTTACCATTTTTCTGCTGCTATTAATCTTGCCATTTTTGTTTGTTTAATGTCCTTTAAAATATCCAATTTTTGCAAAATATTGGTTTGATCTAGCTCTTATTATTTCTCATCTAGACTTTTGTAAATTCATTTATATTCATTTCTTTAGTTTTACCTTTTAGTCATATTTAGCATTTTAGAACTACAGACATAAATTTATTTAGACTATTCCTCACAGATTTCATCTGTAGGCTATTCATTGAAAGGATGATACTAGATTCTACCAAAACTTTTCCTTACCTTATGTGTAACTGTTACTATGACCAGCTAAGACTCTTTTCTCTTTAAGGAATCTCATTTCACCATTATTACTCTCACTTTAAAAAACCCTTTTGCTCATTTTACTTTTTCTTAACACAAGTAGTCATTTTTGACTGTACAAAGGCTAATATATTTCTAGGAGTTGCTTCAGTTAAATTCACTTTTGTCCAGTGATGCTTTTGCCAGGAAATATTTGTTGGCTGTATGTCTAACTACTTGTTCTGATATTCAATATGGCCTGTATGGTATGCACTTATATTTTTGTATTGTCTGTCAGTAATACAAATATAATACAAGTGAGCTATATGTTTTTCCTGATTGCATCCTAATTTTGTGCCTTCAATAATGTTTCTTCTTACAAATTTTCTTCTTTTTACTAGACCATCCATTATCTTCTCTCTCTCTTTTAATATATTCATAATTCAAGGCCTATGGGGCTCAAAAACAGTACTAATACAAGAAATGGTCCAGTTACCTTTATGCAGGAAAAATTAATATTAAGTCATAGGTTTACCCTCTTTTTGGCCTTTCTCAGATATGCATGTTATAGTCCCAAGAGAGAAGCTCCACATTCTGTCAGAAATTCAATATTACCCACACCCCAACACACACATGCACACAATTCTTTTACTCCCACCAAAAAAAAAAAACAAAAACAAAAAACCCAAAACAAAATTAAACTATGTAACAGTCTCCTATAAGCATTCCCTGTTTTTTTTGTTTCTTTGCTTTATGATGTGAGCTTTTTATGAAAATATGTAGAAGATTATTTCATACTGAGCAAGTGCCATAAGGAATATACATGTTTTAATATAACTCAATGGAAGAGTCTTCAGATAAATAATGTGTAGTAAAAAATAAACAGCATATAAAAGTTGGGGGAAAGATAGGGCCCGAGTATGGAAACAGTAATAAGAGTGGCTTATGTGGATAGATGGAGCTATGTTAGGAGGCGTCTCTCTGCTCTTCCTAACATGGCAGTGCTAAATGACAGCTCTTGGGAAGGTAAAGAAGGCCTTTACAACAACAACAACAACAACAACAACAACAACCCTGTCTTTCCTCCTCAAGTTCCCACAAGCTAATCTGCAAATGCCCACATTGCTGCTCTTAAGCATCTCCTGGAAAGCATTCTGGAGTCTTCTTAGCAGTGAGTCATATACTAGCTATAACCACTGAAAGTAACAAAAAGGTGAAGCAAACCAAGACGGCACGGCTCACTGGATATTTTGCACCATGATATCACATGAGGGCCACTGCTGTGGCATCTGTGTGCATATACATATTTCTTTGCTTTTGACCATCTCCTCACCCCTTCCTAATTCATGGAACAGAAAGTGCATCAAATACTGGAATTCTACTTATATCATTTGCTTTTGTTTGAATTCAATATAAGCAGTTTCTAAAGAATAGCTAAACAGCTACTTGAATGTGATTAAGTTGCTAGAATTGTCTTTCTGTTGCTAATCATTAATCCAATATTTATTGGCAAACTGCTCTCAAAATTTCTTGAAACCTACTGAGCTCTTTGGATCTATAATCTTCTGTTTTTGTTGTTTACTCAGGAAAATCTAGACTGGAATCTAGACTGAATCTGTATTTCTTATCTCTCATATTTTTCATCCTCCTGCATTTCCATCTCTTTTATTTCCTCTAGAATAGCATTCATGTTTATCCTCAACACAACTGATACAATTTTTTTCAATGTTCATTCTTTTTAGTGACTTTAATGGATTTTAAATCTGCTAAATCTTTCATTATTTTTTTCTATTTTTTTTCTATTAAGTCAAATTGTTGAATTTTTGTTTATAGCTCATCATGTTCTTTTTTGTGTGTCTCTTTGTTCTTGATTTAACAATTGCCTGTTACTTTCTTCCTTTTTGATGGACTTCTGAAACCATATTTCTTGTTAATTATCTGTAGAGATATGAACTTCCTCACAGATTTGGAGTAACGTCTTTTTTTTTTCTCTAGTATTTCTTAAAGTCTGCACAGGAATTTTATCCAATTTCAATGCTTCCCAACAGGCTGGCTGGCTGGAGTGTCTCTAGCTTCTTTCCACTTGACTGCTAGCATCTATAGACTCTCAGATCTAAACCTGAAGGAAAGGAAGGTGTGCTAAATTCTGCCTGAAGAGCCTGGCAAGAATTAATTTTATTTTAAAAAGCTGAACGGATACAGGCTCTTCCATGCTGCATGTTGAGTTATCTAAGTCAGTAATACTTAAAATGTTGCTTACAGCTGGTACTGGTATGCAAAACGTTTGCTACAGGTCCACAAAGAGATAACTAAAGAAATTGAAAGTGAACCTTCTGAAACTTAAAAAAAAAATCACAGACAGTATTTTTTGTCTCTTGAATCTAATAGTTTAAAAATATTATTTTGGGTTGGATATGGTGTCTCATGCCTGCAATCCCAGCACTTTGGGAGGCTGAGGCAGGAGGATTGCTTGAGCCCAAGAGTTCTAAACTAGCTTGGGCAACATAGCAAGTCCCTGTCTCTATTAAAATCAATATATTATTTTGTATGATTCATTTTAGTTTAATTTTTCAAGTGATTCTTTTTTTTTTTTTTTGCCAGTTTCATGTGTAACAGATTGGAATTTAGGAAAATGAATAAACTAGTCCTTCATGAAAGATAATTTGAGAAGCAGTGGTCTAAATAAGCAGAATACTCTGCAGTTAGTTTTTATTTATGAATTTAGAACCCCATGGTCTTATACTCTTCTAATATCCAAATTCTGTTTTAAATTGCTGTAGGAAGAGAAGCGTTAATGGAAATAAGTGTTAGGTGGAATGGCTCAGAATCTGGCTGATTTGGAAGACAGTTACATGGATTTGAGGAATAGCTGCACTTTTTATTGGTCAGTGGATATGTTGTATCAGATGTAGGATTTAGGACTGTAGGGGATGTATTTTCTTCCTTTCGCATGGTATGGGGAACATGTGTGGTTAGTGCCCTCCAGAATGGGTTAGACGAAAAAATGTACAGTCATCACCCCAGATGATATTTCAATCAAGGACAGACCATATAGATCACAGTGGCCCCATAATATTATAATACCATATTATAATCTTTATAATGTCATATTATAATCATAATACCATATATTTACCTTTTCTATGTTTAGATATACAAATATTTGTAACTCTGCCACAATTGCCTACAGTATTCAATACAGGAACATGCTGTACAGGCTTGTAGACTAGGAGCAAAAGACTATACCATATAGCCTAGATGTGTAGTAGGTTATCCCATCTGAGTTTGTGTAGGTACACTCTAGATGTTTGCTCAATAGTAAGATCACATAAAAATGCATTTCTCAAGATTTATCTTTGTTATTAAGTGATACGTAACTGTGCTTTTAAATCTTTCCCCCTTGATTTAAACTATCATCTTACTCACCTGAAACCTGAATATTTTTTCAGCATTTTTAGATGTCACAGTGTTGTTTTTTTTCCTCTGCCACTGAGTAGCATCCCTGCTGATATTCAAAGCTGTCTTCTTCAACCCCTTACCTGACATTGCACCATCAATCTCTATTCAAATGGAGAAAATAGGGCACACTTTCAACTTTTCTAGATAACACAACAGAAAAATGATGAATGGTGCAAAGAAAATGGTGAACTAAATAAAAGGTGAATTTCCTTCAGGTTGAAAACTTACCTAGGACTTTGGCAAATTATCGACTGTTTTTGTTTCTAGGGGTTTTCACTGTGTGTGTGTGTGTGTGTGTGTGTGTGTGTACATATATACACACACATATATATACTCACACATATACTGTAAAAATGTGTGTTAGTGAATTCAAACATATATATATTTCTTATTTTATGAGATATTCATGAATATCTTATAAGGATATTAGGAGGGGTCCTATCGTGCCACTAATTTGCTACTGTTCTTTCATGGTAAGCCTCCCAGTGCAGCTTGAAAAAGACAAACTCTTTGCTTTCCTTTAGTCACAAAGAAAAATTGTGTACCTTTTGTACTTTATTTATGAACACATTCCAAGAGCTATATTGAAGTTTTAGAAAGGAGGAGACTTTTTGTGAAAGAGATTTCTAACATGGTGACAGCTTGGTTAAGAGGAACTAATGATATATTGATTAATGTGAATTGAGCTTGGGGTTATCTTTTTATTCTTCTTTCATCTACCATCTAATTCTGACACTTTGAGTCCTTTGGTATTGAATTTCTGCTTTGGAGCAAAATTCTACCTTATAATAGTCATTTCAGTTATATTTATCTGACGTAGATAAGCTACAGACCCTGTTAGATCATGATCTTTGTCATCCATAGTAATCCCCAGGATCAGCCAACTTCAGCAATAGATAACCTTATCCATTATGATTTAGCTTGAGAAATATTCTCTTGCCTTTTACAAAAAATGTAAACCTTTTCTGAGTATAAATAAATGTTTCCCTGAAGACATACCAATAGGCATAAAAATATGCGAAGTAAATGCTCTCATAGCGGCTGGAAGTAGTGACAATGAAATGTTGTGAAAGGGCTGAATTGAAAACCCTGGGCATGTGGAAATTGATTGCCTTACCTGCCCATGCATTTTTCTAGGGAATAAGATCTTCTCTCTTTACTTTAACAGCCTTTCAGTATACCTGCCATCTCTTTCTCCCAAACACAGATGCAACTAAATACTAAACAAGAAGCCAATGAAATTAAGTTTGGTTTAATATTATGTATCTGGCAACCTGCCAACCTATTTTTAAAAATAAATTTCTTAAGACCTGAACTTTTTTCAGCATTTTTAGATGTCACATTATTGTTTTTTCCCTCTGCCACTGAGCAGCATCCTGCTGATATTCAAAGCTGTCTTCTTCAACCCCTTACCGGACATCGCACCATCAATCTCTATTCAACATGGGTATGATAGGGCACAATTTCAACTTTTCTAGATAATGCAACAGAAGAATAATGAATGGTGAAAAGAAAATGGCGAACTAAATAAAAGGTGAATTTCCTTCACCTTTGAAAATTTACTAACTGTGAGCACATACAATCTTAACTAAAAAAAATGTAAAAATAAACTAAAAATATCTTCCGAAAGGCCTTAAGCTGATCACATCCTCATTTTCACATTACTCATCTCCATCCTTTAATATTTTTAAAACAAAACATGATTTAAAAGCAAATAGAGGCCGGGCGTGGTGGCTCACATCTGTAATCTCAGCACCTTGAGAGATTGAGGTGGGAGGATCATGAGGTCAGGAGATCGAGACCATCCTGGCTAACACAGTGAAACCCTGCCTCTACTAAAAACACAAAAAATTAGCCAGGTCTGCTGACAGGCACCTGTAGTCTCAGCTACTTGGGAGGCTGAGTCAGGAGACTTGCTTGAACCTGGGAGGTGGAGGTTGCAGTGAGCCGAGATTGTGCCACTGCACCCCAACATGGGTGACAGAAAAAAAAAAAATCAAACACAATGGCATAAAGTATTTTTATTTTGATAATATTTGTAAATATTAAGTTCATGTTTGTGAGATACTGTCAGTTAATCTCAGCATCCATGCAAATCTAAGACTCACATTTCATCTAAACAAAATTGTAGTGAAGACAAAAATGAAGGAAATTATCTTGTACTATGGTAGAAACAGTTTTGTTTCAACTAAAGTGGGCTCCTCAATTTTAGGAGGGATTGGTGATCTGGCAAACACTGTAACAGAATCCCAGTGTGAATAAACAACCATGATGCCTATGTGGTCTGAAAGGAGAAGAACAGAAGTTTTTTTGTTTGCCAAAAATTTCCTCAGATGATTTAATTTGAAAAAGTATACTTGGTGAAAATGAAGGAGAGGAGTATAGTCCAACCATGAGGATTCTTCGGCAGTCATGAACTTCATCAGTATTAACCTGCTGATATCAATATGAGCATTGATATCAGAAATGGAAGTTGTAGTGCATGAGGGCTGCCATTCCAAAACCATTGAAAATAACAGCCATATGCTGAAAGCCTCCTCAGTGCCATTTCTGTGACCCAGCAGGGTTTTCTAGGATGATTGGAGTCTTCGTTTATTATTCTCTCTTCTTAAAGCCTGTCCCTTATGAACTGCATTCTTTAGTAATCACTTGCTCACCACTATCATCTGACAAGTTGTTCTTAGAGTCTTGATGATTCTTGCAAACTTCTATGAAATTCAATTTCTAACAGAATTTCCAGTTCCTCCCATTCCCCCAAAGACGGTCTTGTAAATTTTGTAGCAATCTATTTACAGAGAATTGGCTTTATCTCTTATCACAGGTCAGTATCTTCTGCATCCTCAGAAGTAAATTTTGTTTGTTTACTTTAAGTTTAAAATCAGCTTAACCTATCTCAGCTTTTTTTTTTTCTGTACCCTAAATCAACATGTTACCAAGGTTTGCCTGTATCTTTTTAGTAATAAGTTGTGAAGCATTTTCAACTGAGGCAAAATGCATTTTTTTTCTGATTTGCACCACATCAAAACCTAGCATATATAGGTTTTCAATATCATTTGAAAAAGTAGATATATGTATTCATAAAACTCATATTAGTCATACATTTTCATTTTGAAAACTTTTTTTTAAGTAAACTATGAGACTTTGCCTAGAGATTAGTTTCTAGTTTGAAAGGCATATGTTAACAAATTCAAAGGAGTGTACTTTCTAAAAATATGTACTTTATAATAAAATGTTAAATCTAGAAAAGACCTTAAGAATAAAAGTCTAGAAAGAGATGCACATTTTACTTATTGATTATCAATATTCTCAAGTCAAGATTGAAGATCTCTTCTTAGGTAAATTAAACTAAAAGCTCATAAAAGTAGTTACTATTTTCTGTTCATTTTCTCCTATAAAATAGTCAAAATATTATCTAATTATATATTATGTTTGTAGATTTAGCCTGGGTTACACCTTTATAATGTCCAATAATTGTTTAGTTAAGAAAAGAAAACCTATTAGGTAGTTGGAGTTCAGCAAGTAAAATGAAATTGTAATTGATTGTGTCACTAATGTTTAGGAAATAATTTTATGATTTTTGACTTCTTGGGCTATAAATTTTGCTAACAAAAAGCACATGGTAATATATACAGTTTTAAAAGAATAAAATGTGTTTATCGATTTTAGGTTATAATTTTGAACACAGATTTTTTTCCCATAGAAACAAAGTCACGTATGGTGTTTGGGTACTATGAGAATCTTGATAATCTTATTTAATTCCAAACATATTTAAAAATCACTTGAGGTACTAATAATAACACCTATAACAAACTGTCACTTTTGACAGTGTTTCACTGTGAAACAGCTTAATTTCCACTGGGATTGTTAGAAGCTAATCTCCCATGCAGAAGGTGTGAGCTGAAACATTATCTCTCATTCAGGCTTACTTGATAAGTGAGAGAAGTGACTCTTGGAGAGGTAAAGTGATGACTTATTAAAGGTAATTGATTAATAGTGACCAAAACTCCAGTTTGCCAGCTTCCAGTTTAGCTGTTTTTATAATATCACACAGCTACAGACTACCTGAACTGAGTTATGTATGTATTTTTTTGTACAATGTTAAGTGTGGAAAATCATAATTTTCCTTGTATCTATAAAATACATATGGGACTGGACAAAGCTTCACAATAATCAACAAATATTTCATAGAAAATGTTTAGTTATTGCTTGTTATGTGCCAAGTTCTGTTCAGGCTAAAAAGACGAGTAAGACCCTTGTCTACCCTACCTGGTGGAGAATCATTGTCTTGGGATTTGAGAATAGAAGAAACTGCACAAAATGCCTAATACGTACTCTAAGTCTATGTAAAAGATTTTTACTACAATTAAAGCCAAAATATGTTTCCAAATGTTATTTTGTTTTCTTTTTATATCCCTTGACTGACTGAACCTGATTTATGAAACAGTGAAATAGAATGATTTTCTCCTTTACATGGCTCTATATTGACTGTTTTCTGGAATCCGGTAAAATGGTATAGATGGGCATACAACATTATGGAGATGAATATTTTAACACAATCAAGGTGATTTTGTCAATTAAATTGTTACCTCTTTTTTGTGTATTTATTACATCTTTTGCAATATATAAAATTTTTAAATGCATTTAATTTCAGGAGCAATTTTTAACTCCTTTCTTGGGTTTTTCTTTACTAGTAATCAACAACTTTTGGATATAGGCCAAAAAAAACTGAAAGCAGGAACACAAACAGATGTTTGTACACCAATATTCATAGCAGCATTGATCACAATAACCAAAAGGTAGGAGCAACTCAAGTGTCCATCTGCAGAGGAATGAGTAAATAACATGTGTTGTATACATACAATGGATTATGTAGCTTTCACAAAAGGAAATTCTGACAAATGTTACAATATGGATAAACTTTGAAGACATATTGGTGAAAAAAGTGAGTCACAAATACTGTATGATTCCACTTACATAAGATATTTAAAGTAGTCAAATTTATAGAAACAGAAAGTAGAATTGTAGTTGCCAGATGTTGGGGTGGGGTAGGGTAGGGAAATAAGGAATTACTGTTTAATAAGTTTTTCAAGATTAAAACATTCTGGAGATGAACAGTGGTGATGGTAGCACAACAATGGGAATGTATTTAATGTCATTGAGCTATACACTTTAAAATGGTAAAAATGCTAAATTTTATGTTAGGTATATTTTACCAAAATTTAAAAAAATAAAAATGCACCAATTGAAACAAACGGAAAGATATAAACAGTGAATAGGAATTCATTTAGAAGTGTGAAACACAAAAGGCTTGCTGACTCTCCCATCAAACCAAAATTTAGTTTTGAATAAGACCTCTGGGAAAAAGATGTTAAAATTCACTAACACTTTTATCTCCAATTCTAGATAAACAGGTTGGAATAAGCCTTGGGACCATAATTTAATATCACATTCAACTTTAAAGAGGCATATACAATGATGATGGTGATTTTTAAGTTAATCACTTAAAATATTTTTCAAAATTCAGTAACAAGAACAAATTACAGTTAAAATAAATACCAAAATAAATACTTAGCTGTATTCGATATTAAAACCTTTACTTCTATAATTATTCTTCTCCAATGACAAGTGTGAAATAACCTTAACTGAAAAAATTTAGTGGCTGTTTCTACAGATATCAACTAACTTGTTCATATTAATTAACATTAGTTTTTAATCAGGTATAGATGAGTTATTTAAATCAGAACGTGTTGAGAAAGACAAGCATATAAATAGAAGTCAAAACTAGATTTCTCTAAGTCCAACTGTCATCTGGAATTTAACTTAGGTGGAAACCAGAAGAGAATAAGGTTTTACTCACTTGATATAAGATGTATGGAATTATGACTCATTTGTCTTTATTTTACTATTAAAACCTGTAGAAGTGTGGAACATATATTGTCCCTCTAAAGGCATATGTTGTATTCTAAGTCCCCAAACAGGCCATCAAAATAACCTATTCATCAGACAAAAGAGATCTCTATCCTGAAAAGTCCTAGTAATGTCTCCAATGTACAAGGTCCTGGATGACATTTGTATAACATGGATAGTGGTTTAAGAGAGGTAGGAGTCTCCATATGGGGTGAGGTGGACTGAGCTTGACTGGGATTGTGCATTTTGAGATGTAATAATTTACAATTGGTGGACACAGCTGGGGAAAGTTTTAAAATGAACTTTGAAGATTAAATAGTTGTTTCATAAGCCTAATTGAGAAATCTATTGTTCTGCAAAAGGCTACTATTTTGATGAGACTTAGTTAAGTAGTCTATTAGTTGGATAAATAGATTTTCAGCAAGTTCTTGAAACAAACAAAAAGTTATGTGCAATTTCATCTCCCTAGGACAGATGTTTCTTGAATAATAGTAAAGTCATGAAAACATAGACATAAGCTTTGTGGCTGTACACAGTTCATTTATCAAGCAATTCTTGTCGTTACTATTAGAAGTTCTTTCAATAAACTTGAAGTTCTGTCTTCTAATTAGCTGATTACTATATGACAGTTGTCATTACCAATGGAGATTATTTAATGAGAGCTGTACCAGCCATGTGTATTGACCAAATGAAAGTCTGAAAAGCACCCTAAAACTGCACACAGAATTGTCTCACAGACTTTGTCATGGTTCTACCTGTAGTTATAGATTTATTTATTATTTTTGTGGAACAATGTCATAAAACTCTGAACAAATCAAAGAATCTAAGGTTTGTAGCACCCCATTAAAATATTGGTCTACAGAAAATTAAAAATTAATAATTATCTTTGTTTATAGCTTTAAAAAAAACCCTAATTTCCTTTTTCCCCAGGCCGAAAACTGAAGACAGGTAGGTGGCAGCAAGTAGGTATAATATAAATCTTCGGTTTTTATTTTAAGCGGTGAGCAGCTGCACCTCAGTGATACATAACTTGATGTTATGTACTGTGCTACCTGTGGCAACTTAGACGATGTTTGTTTAAAGGCTGATAGATAGCTGTGACCCCTTCTCTTTCTGCTGTTCTCTGTTCAGAGCTATAGAGATGTATTAGGTTCTCCTTGGCATAGCAAAACCTTTAAAAAACCTAGTTGTGTGGGTTTTTTTTGGTCCTAGTTTGAATTCCTTTATAAAACAAAACAAAATCTCTCCTGGCCATTTACCTTCCTGCAGTGTGAATTGCATAGTTCCTTTTCAATTCCTTTCCATTGCCTGCTCTTGACAGTGAATGAAGGGAGAACACATTTCTCTCAAATCTTGTTATTAATATTTTTACTTACATTAGCTTAAGTATACAGCCAGAGTATACCAGTGGCTTAAACACAATATATAAATATTACATATTATAAATGTAGTGTTTATACCTATAAACACATTATATGTATTATATGGGTGTTTATATACATATGTCCATATGTGTGTTTGTATATATTAACACACATGTGTATGTATGCATGTTAAACACACATATAGACATGTATATGTGTATTACATGTCTATATGTTTATGTATTTATATATATAATATTGTGTCTATGTGTGTGTTTATATATAAATAATATATATTATATATATTTTATCTATATATAGTTTATATATAAACTATATATGTAGTTTTTTTATATAGTATATATATAAATAAACTATAATATATAAATATAAATATGTTTATATAAACACACACTATATAATACACTAACACACACACACAGAAAATAAGTTAAAAATTTGAGGGAATAATTTAGATTAAATAATGGAAGTCAACATGCTCCTTGTTTCCCCAGACATCCATGTCCCTCATGTTTGGCTTACTATATCTATCTATGTGGGTATAATCATGTTGGAACATTAAGCTCTAAATTCTGAAAATGATTATAAATATTAAAAAATTATGATATGTAAACACTGACTTACAAACACTTTCCTTTCATTTTTTAAAAAATTCTGCAACACAGTAAAAAATCAGTTATATTACTGGAAAAATAGAAAGTAAAACTCACTATAACAATGAATGCGTAATTTAAAATACAGTAAAATTTTATTTCATTACCTGTTCAACAACTTCATTCAGCCATGTTTTATATAGTGAGAATATTTGTGTTTGTGTCTAGTGCACAGCAACATTGTTTCTTGGTATCTTGTTTTTTTTTTTTTTTTTTTTTTTTTTACAGAGTCTTGCTCTGTCGCCCAGGCTGGAGTGCAGTGGCCGGATCTCGGCTCACTGCAAGCTCCGCCTCCCGGGTTCACGCCATTCTCCTGCCTCAGCCTTTTTTTTTTTTTTTTTAAATTGTTTATGGCAGAATGGAAGCAGTTTATCGGCTTAGCAGTTTAAGATTCAAAAGATTGGGATTCCAATTCCAGATTTGTCATTACCAGGTATGAGACTGGCCAAATTATTTATCTTCTTTGAGCTACCATTTTCTCACCTGGGAACTTGGAATAGTTATATCTATCAGGGTGTGGTTGTGAGTTAAAAATGTGACAGTGCTAGTACTGTGTCCCTCTGTCTTGTCCGTCTTGGCTGCAGTACAATGCCTGGTGTGTAGTAGACACTCAGTTAAGGTTGAATGGACAGAAAAAGTGTTGCCTATGACCAGCATACTTGGGCGTTTTCCCATGACAAACTGGTTGAATGTCAGAGAGAAAAGGATTTCAGAGCTTACATCTTGTGCCTCTTATATTTAACTGACGATGAAAGTGAAGTCCAGAGAAATCAAGATTTTTCTCAAAAATTCACCTGGTCAGTGGTAGGGCTGGAACCCTCTAACATTAATTACATGACTTGTCTCCCAGTGCCTGGGCTGGTGCTGGTTACATTAATCCCATGACTAGATAATCTGTGAAGTCTGTGTTTTAATTATGGAAGTCACTATGATGCTACTAAAAATAATGGAGAACAAGTGTTTTTCTAATTACTTAGTGAATTCCAAATGATATTTACATTATTCAAAGGATTATAGAAAATGAAGACTCCGTTTATACAGGACCTTATTTAGTTATGGAGTCAGATACATTTACTGAGTACCAGCCATGAGTGCACACCATTGTAGTAGGCCCAGGGAATACGCAGAAGAAAACACAAAACCTCAAGTGGACAGAGACATAAACTACTGTTTTCAGCACATCTGAGAAATGTTTCTTAAAGAGGTAAGGATGAGGTGCAGTAGGGCTGGGGAGCTGAGGCCAGATTGTGAAAGAGAAATAGAGATCTTCCTGGTAGACAGATAAAAGGACATGTCAAAGAGAATTACATCAATGTAAAATATTGAATAACCTAATCAATTTCGGTTGAATGGAGCTTAGCCTTCAGATGAAACAGTGAGATAAGAAGCTGTTCAGGTCCACAAAGGTAGGTTCTTGGAGGGCCTGATATTCCATGCCAAGGAGTTTGAGCTTTTTATGTGGCTTTATATTTCAGTGTGTTATTTCCATAGTTAAATTGTAGAAAATAACTATCAAGTTATCTAACAAATTTTGAACAGTGTAGTTGTCTATATGTTTAACAAATATTTATTATGCATTTACCATTTGTACTAAATTTCTCCACGACTCACAGGACTCATAGTGAAAAATTAATAGTCTGAGGAGAGAAAAAAAAGCTATTGAGATATTAACGTTTGACCTGAGGTGCCACTATTAGTGACCACTGGGAAAACTCTTGTCAGACAAGCATTAAACATGATAAAAGTGTACATTATTCAATGGGATACAACTATGCAAGAAAATCCTTGTTTTTTAAATGGTAAGATATGTGGGTAAACACATTAAAATATTGTATTCTTTTAGGGGTGAGGAGAAAGGGGATATTCTCTATACATATTATGCATATGTATAGAGTAGCATATATGCTCAGTGTGTAGCAATGGTGACCCAGCAATAGCAAACAGGCATATAACGTAGGGGCTCTCAGGTAAAATGGCACAAATACTGTTGCATTCCTTTAAATCCACGGTGCACGGGGCTTTCTCCCTCTGTTTTCTACTCTGCAAAGATGATTATAAAAACCAATTTCCTGTCATTATTTAAATTAATATTCTCTTCTGATATGTGGCTAAAGTGGCACCCAGGAGTTTGTTGCCTAAGGAAAGACATTTGAGAATTAATGACATTTTTTTGTCTAACATAAAGGTAACTGAAAAGCAAACTTGTTTACATAAAAATGGACATTTTTAAGGCAAGAAAAACATTAAGCAGTGATAAAAACAGATGCGTCTGTTCCTTATTTTTCTTTTTGAATGCATTTCCTCCACCAATTTCAACAAAGAAGAGAGGTTCTGCAAGTACGTTTCTCCCTCCTGAACAGGATGTTAACTGGCAATATGTAGAAACGCTAGCAATGAGGAAAACATTTTCTGGGCTTCAAAAATTGTTAGAAACCCGAGGTAGTTGCCTAAGTAGTTTGTATTTTAAAGTCTGGTTTTAGATGAACAATAAGGAGATAAACTCAAATAAGCCTTGTTGAGCTTCACCTGTACCTTTAGAAAAATTCACAGGAGAGGCAGGGCATGCTGGCTCATGCCTGTAACCCTAGCACTTTGGGAGGCTGAGGTGGGTGGATTGCCCGAGCTCAGGAGTTCGAGACCAGCCTTGGCAACACGGTGAAACCCTGACTCTATTAAAATACCAAAAAAAAAAAAAAAAAAAAAAAAAAAAAAAAAAAATTAGCTGGGCATGGTGACATGTGCCTGTAGTCCCAGCTACTTAGGAGGCTGAGGCAGCAGAATTGATTGAACCCAGGAGCCAGAGGTTGCAGTGAGCCGAGATTGCGCTACTGTACTCCAGCCTGGGCGACAGAGCGAGACTCTGTCTCTAAAAAAAAAAAATAGAAAAAGAAACAAAAATTCACATGAGGAAAAAGAATATGTAATCATACTCTTTCAAATATGGATTTAATCTGATTGTTAGTGATGTGAAAATTACATGTAATCTAGATATTTTTCAGTAAATCTAAAATTGCATCATTTTGAATGAGTTAAGATCTCAAAGTTCACCCATTTCTCAATCTTACCTGACCACAATAACCACCCCAAATTAACACTTAGCTGTGATCTTGTTTTTTGTTTCCCTACTTCATTTCTGGATCAATTTATTTTATCAAGCCCTTTATTCCTGTGAGTCTGTTTTCTGGCTCTGGCAGTTGAGGCGAAGGATAACTCCTGTTATCAGCAGGAGTGTGTTGCTGGATGTTTGGGAATTGGGATTGCAGGGAGTAAGATGCTGCGTCAATCTTCCTTCACTGGACTGGAGAGGGAATGTCACTTTTCTCACTGAAAGTCCTCCAGCTTGGGGGTCAGGAAACCAGACCAGTCATGCAATTCCCCCCCTGTCCCTTAAAGCTTTGTCTCTGATTCCGACACGCCCTAGGTAAATCTCCTCATAGAGTTACCATAAGGATAGCATGAAATAATATTATGTAAACATTTTTAAAAATTACACATTTGTTTGATACAACATTATGATCAACAGTGAAAAGAAGGCTGTAGCAATATTTCCAAATATACTCATAGGGTTCCTCCTAAGGATTATGGGTTGGAAGGGTTTGGCACACAAAAAATCATAAAAGCAGAACCAAGTTATTTATTGCCCAAAGACGAGAAGTAAAAGCATAAAAGAGCTCAGATTCAGATCTTTAGTTTCACTTTTAGAATCAGAAGAACTGGGTAACTTTTAATGAAAAAGTTGGTCCATCAAACTTCTGCTCTCCAGAAATGAGTCTGGGTTTAGGCAGGTGTTCTCTATCCAGCTTCCCCTTCTTTATTTCATGGGTTTCAAGGTACTAGTCATGATTCAGTGCAGGAGCTGCAGAGTGCTGAAAAAATGATTTCATTCCTTCTTTGAACAATAAACATTTACAGTTTGCTAAATGTGATCTTTCATGTATGTCTTTACTACATATAAACCAATAGCTGATGTTAACAAATTTGGATTAAGTCTTTGTAAATGTAATACCATCAGAGGTAGATAGTACTTATACAGATTTTCTGAAGCATTGTAGGGTGCAGTCTTTGAAGTACACTCTTTAAATCTGTAGTGTTATGTAAAAAAAAAAAAATCTCCAATCTCATGTGTTTTGGAAGCAAGGAGGGGGACTGGGGAATGGAAGGGGAGAGGAGGTGAAAGTTGCAAATAAATTAAAAAATGACAAAAATTCATTTGTGATTTGGTTCCTGCCAGTTTGGTTAATGACTCAACTTTTGAAAAACACAGTGAAAACTTTAGAAAAAAAAACAGTCATGAGGAATGAAAGAAGAGGAAATGGTTATCTACCAAGTGTAAAGCACATTTTCCTTGGTGCTGAATTTTAGTCTGGAATGAATTTTTATGACCACATTATAAACCTCTGAAAATAGAGTTTAGTAGGAGTACTGAAACTGTCTTAAATGTATTTTACTGGCAAATGTGCTCCTGGAATGATTTTTGTAAAGGTAAAGATATTAATTTTATACAATCCATATGTATATGTGTTTTAAAACATTTCAGGGGTTACTTATTTTCAGCATAACTACCACATAATCAAAGATGGAACAGAATGATTTGAAGAGTCTTTAAAGAAGAAATTACACATGCTTTCTATCAAAGGTTCTGCATAATTCATTTCATTCTAATACTGTGATGCATTTAGGTCCTTACAATCTAAGCACCAGTGAAGATAGATCAGTCTGGAATGATTCCAGAATTTCCTTCTCAGAGCCCAATACCCATTTCATTTCTGATGAGAGTATTCAATCAAGGTATGAAAATTATCCATACATAATTCCTTTTCCCATCAAGAAGCATGTGGTTCTAAACCTACCAATTGATTTGAGAATTTAGAAACAACACAAATGGATTTTTCCACTAAACAACATCATCTTTATTGAGTGATATTTAAAAGACTAATAAAATGTTATTATCTTCATGGCAGTATTTTAACACAGGGTTTTCAGTTTTCAGGCATATCATATGTGTCAAAGTTTGAAGAAAAATAATATCTCTCATAGTAGTCACCATATTTTTTTGGTTTTGTTTTAAGGCAGTTTAGACTAATTTGGCTGTGTCACTATGGGGAAAAGCTTCCAGACTTTCTTCATGTTCTCTTTTTTCGCTGCCAAGACAGTAAATGCCAACTGAGAGAAAGCATAGGCTGGAGGAAACCATAAACAGTTCTCGTGGGAACTTTTAAAACAAATTTTGATTTTGGACTCTTTTGAATTTGGATGTAGAAGGGAGGGAGGGAGGGAGGACAGGCGGGCCGGGGGGTGGGGGCAGGAGAGAAAGAATGGGACAGAGAGAAACAAAAAAAGGGAAATCCACTGAGTGGAAGACTACAAAGGTGTGTTTAAATAGGAGTTCACTAAAAAAAGAAAAGCAAATCCTTTTTGATAGATGTTTTGGGTAGAATATGGTTCCATCATCATACCATGCTCTGTTTTGGTTTTGTTCTGGGCAACATACTGTGATGACATAGTGAGGCATGTCCAAAGAGAGTAATTGAGATGATTAGGTGTCTGAAGATTGTAGCTGTGGGACTATGGAAAAGAAGTTACTCAAGTTCATGAAATGAAGACTTAGTAATGAAATATTAGGTTGGTGCAAATGTTATTGTGGTTTTTGCCATTAAAAGTTGTAGTAAGGACCAGGTGCACCTGTAATCCCTGGACTTTGGGAGGCTGAGGCAGGCAGATCACCTAAAGTCAGGAGTTCGAGACTAGCCTGGCCAACATGGCAGAACCCTGTCTCTATTAAAAATAAATTAGCTGGTTGTGGTAATGGGTGCCTGTAATTCCAGCTACTCGGAGGCTGAGGCAGGGGAATCACTTGAACCTGTGAGGCAGAGGTTGCAGTGAGCTCAGATCCTGCCACTCCACTCCAACTGGGTGACAGAGCAAGACTCTGTCTCAAAACAAAACAAACAACTCATGGTAAAAATTGCAATTACTTTTGCATGAACCTAATATGATACCATCTTTAAATATTATTTAAAATAGGATTTATTCTGTGTGACTCTGAGAAGAAACTGTGGGGACCAATAGGTCTAATTGGGCCAGGCAGATTTATTCTCAATAAAAGGCAAGAATTGTGTAAGAGTTAGAGCTCTTTGAAGATGGAATATATTACTTTAGGAACTAATGATTTAGTTTCTTGTAGCTGGAGACTTTAAGGAGAAGCTGGGTGACTTACTAAGAATTAGTTAATCATGTGGAGGGCATAAGTGGATACTAGCAGTTCTTTCTGATGGTGACAACTTATGATTTTACATATTTACGGGGTACTCCCTATAAGTTGTTCTGACAGTGACAGCCTTGTACCTTTGAGGTATCTGTGTTTGCAGATTCTTTACTGGGAGATTACATCAGTGGAATATGTGTACCCTGACATGTCCCAAATCATTGACCCTCTCATGCTAAGTGCTTGAAACTTCATGAAGCTTAACATGTCCCTGGAGTATAAGGAGTAGATGTTTTGCCCTTTGCAGAAAATCACTGAGGGAAACCTAAAGCATCTTTTCATTCCTCTTCCCACTCTGCCTTGGGAGAAAAGTTAACGTTAAGTAAGATAACACTAGGAAGAAAAGAAATGCTCTTGTGAATTATAATAAAGGATTTTTGAATACTAGGAATATCTGGGTCACTAGCTCAGACTGTTTTAGTTATTGCTTGGTTTTCTAGATGTCAAGCCTTCCTGTTGTAAAGCTGGAGCTCGGTAGGTTGACTCAGCTTTGATGTAGTTTGCTCTCTGGTATGTGGGCAAATGAGTTTGTAGTAACCATTTGCCCCCTTGATGAGTAGGGTTGGTATGAGAATTTGGTATTTGCAGATAAGATATTGTCTTCTGGCTTATTGTGTAGTTGCTTAATAATTTCTGTTTCTTTGGTTTTATATCATTACTCAGCCACACAAACTATAAACACAACAAATCTCTCATGATTACCAAGGATCTCCACACTGGCTATGTTTTCTTTTAACTTGGGTATTTTTTTAATGTTTTAGTATAAGATTCTTACACACCTGGAATCTCTGGGGATGGAGCCTCAAGCATTTGTATCACTCTCTCCAGGTGATTCTAACATATCGTATCAAGATTCACTGTTCTAAATTATTGGATGTATGATAAAGCCAGATGCCTAATTATAGAATAAATGATTGAATTAATGTGAAATTATCTAGAGATAGCTGATCATTAATTTAGGTAATGCAAGAAGATGGAATTGACAGCAGAACAAGCAGAATTATTTTTTAGTTCTTTTTTTTCTTTTTTTTCTATAAAAACGAATTGCAGTGGTGGCTTTCCTGCCTTGAATATAATAAAATAAACAAGAATGTTTCAATATATGAAGTCAATGCTATTGGAATCAGTATTATGTTGGGCTAGCTTCTGAGTTTGGACAAAGGAAGATGCTTCATATGGAGGTATAATTCTCCCAATAGATGTACAAAAATAGAACCTGAAATAGCAACCCAGAACCACTTGTTAGTGTGTGGCAGGAAGGTGTCCTGAAGAGGGTAACAGCTTCCCTCAGGTCACTGTGACTTTGTCACTTATCTTGGCCCCCCAAATATCTAGAAAGGTTTGTAATATAACAGAGGGTGTTTGCTCATTCAAAAGCAAGTTTTATGAGATGTGCTCTTAATACTGAAAGCCAGAAATTGGTACATTTGGTTTCTTATTAAAAGATATTATAGAATTTATTAATAATCAACTAGAATATCAATTGTGAAACAGTTACTATTGGAATTAAAGATGACAATGTGATTGTATGATATTTAGAACAGTTTATTGATTTATGATAGTTATCCATATATCAGAACTGTGATATTCTTTTATTTTTTATTTGTATTTTTTCTATTTTAAATATTTTTATCTCTCTCTTTCTCTCAAAGTTCTTTTAAACGTAAGAAAGTTACCTTCCTTCTTTGCATGCATCAGTATGCACCCTTGCCTTCTTCTTGGCCAAATAATGGGGCTTGGCTACTAGACATGGGTAATGAGGGGTAGGGGTTTTATGGTCTGAAGCAGGCTCTCTGTGGAATTTCTTTGAACTACAGAAACCCTGCTACTTGCTATGTCTTTCTTGTTTTTACCAGTTTAGTGCAAACATTGCCTTTCAATGCAACTACATGTTCAAAGCAAAACATAAAATTGTGTTAGTTTAAAGGACTCATTAATTTCCTTTGTACTGCAAATCCTCTCCATCAACAAATGCAGTGTGCTGATTCTATATTCAAACTTATTCCATTTTGGTTGCTATTAACTTCAAAGGAAACCTGAAAAAAGGGTATAAGAAAATTAAATTCTTGTGTTGAAAAATTAATACATTACTGACAACTGACCCACTTTTTAGTTTCTGTTTAATGAAATTTTAAAGTTTTTCTATTTGTAAGACAGATCTGTGGTTAAACTTGTTCCAGGGTATTTCTTCCCTAAAGATTAACCCCTGCCCCCAATACTATGGAGTCATTATCATTCTATGGATTCTTGTAGTATCATTTTTAAAATATCCTTTAAGAGCTCTAATTTCCATCCTGTTGTGTGTGTGCACATGTATGTGTGTGGTTTAGGTATTAAACACAAAGATGTTTGATCTCTAACGTGATATAATAGAAGGAAAAATTAGTCAATTCAAAGAGTAAGGTTTTAGTTTATATTGCTGCTCTTAAAAATTATCTATTACTTTATATAATTAGTTAACATTTCACCTTATCAGGAATTATCAGCGTTTAAACATTGAGCCTGAACCTCTATGACTTAAATATTAATGATATATAAGTATCAATATATGTATAAATTAATATTATCTCTTATTGATATAAGTAACCAAGTAAAGAATTTTGAAAAATAAATATAGTTGGCCTAAAATTATTGTAACACAAATGAATAAATGTGCTAACAGTTTTTCCCTTTCTATGATTAAAACTGTTTTTTCACCATGACAAATGCTAAGCAAGATAAAAGGAAATGCAGTTGCTAGGTGATATTACTAATTATCTCACTTAATACTAAGCAGAAAATTTAAATCCTAAGATGATATGACAGTTCTTGACGAATACCCATATCTAGCATAAAATAGACATCGATTTCTTAGGATGTATTTCTTTTGTAGCATTAGAAAATAAATAAGCTTGTCATTGTAGTTCTATATTTGTATAAACAAACAAGCAAGGAAACAAACAAGACACATGTAGGCAAACACTCAAATTGTGGTAACAGTTTTTCTGTTATATCTTATGTTGATCTCAACAAATTTGAAGCTCATTGACTATGTTTTTGAAGTCATTTCTTTTGAAAATTGGTACATCCCTCCTAAACCCAAGTTTCTCCAGAATTACTTTTGGGGGGCATAATAAGAAGACGCTATAAGATATGAAGGATTTTTCTCCTTTAAAAGAACAGAGGCTTTACACTAATGGGTCAGAGGATTGAAGTAGCACCCAAGACCATGCTCTCTACTGGGATGCAGAGACAATGCTCTTGGAAGGTCTGTCTGTATTGATAATGCAATGTGTCTTACCGTCCAATTAGTTAATAGAATCTAGTTAAATGTTCACATGTAGATCTTACTGACAGTTCCATTTTATCTCTTACCCATCTACTCCCTGAGTAAATATCCTCTGTGAAGTTAGGAATAGATAGTTATTTCTGCTCTATTTCTATTGCTTTATCATGACTTTTTCTTTAAACTTAAAAATATCTGCAGAAAAAAAAAAAACGGTTGCAACACTAAAAGTAATTAGAGTTCATGAAGTGTGTAACAAAGATGACATTCAAAGATGGTGTATAGGAGCTACAAGCCCCAGTCCTGCAGAGATTGTGCTGGTGAGCTGAATAAGTATCCGGAGTCACATGGAGACTTCATGTTGCATTAATGACACCACCACTATTTAGCTTCAAAATATGGATCCCATATAGGAATGATAGCCCTGAGTCTAATTTTTCAAGAGAAGCCCATGCTCTGGAGTTTTGTGTAAAATTTTCTAACACTGAAATTTTACCTTAAATTCAAGTTATAAAAAATTATGAACAGGGTTTTGGTTTGGAACATGTAAAAATTTTTTCTAGAAACTAATAGATATACAGTAGTTAATATATTCACATATATAAATTAGAATACAATCATAACTAGCATCTTTATGCATAAAAACTTTCTCTTATTTTCCCTTACAGTCTGAGAATGTATTGGAGGTAATATGAATAGCTGTTGCCATCATCCAAGGTGGTCTGTGGCCATATTCTTGACAACTGTAAAATTCCATCAAGCTCTTTAAATTTTTTAACTCTGCTTCTTTGTGCACAGGAAAGTGAGGATGGAACCAGATAACATGTCACTTGGTATCACATAGTGTCTTGCATTTAAATGCTCATTTAAATTTTTCTTTTATACATTATTTCCCTTTAGTAAAACTAAAGAATTGAGAACTTTTTTCATTTGTCCACAATAATATAAGTTAAGCTGTGACTTAATATTAGAAGATGGAAGAATCTAAGTATCTTTTCTGTTGGACTATGAGGACATTAATGACTTACTTTGAGAGCTATTGACCTTAGCAATGCAAACTTGAGTTGGGCTCAAATTTTCATCGTGTCAACATTTTAACTTACTTATATTTCCATCTTCTTGCTCCAGCAAGATGAGCATTGATTTATGACCGCTAGGCCTTAGGTGAATTTCTAGGGGCTTCACCTAACTAGTTTTCCATCGGTAGTTTAGTAGAGCTGACAACTGTCAGAAAATGTGGATTCAGGGGCATTTAAAGGGGTGATCAGCACCAGATTCTCATGTTTTCAACAGTTCCTTTCAAATTCTTATTTGTCTGTTAGTAATAATTTTGTTCATATAGTTTAGAACAGCTGGATTTTATATGGCAGTAGATTTCCCTAAACAATTTTCAAAATAGTAGTATTTCAGTTAGTGGGTGAGAATCCTAATGCCACCACTGCAGCCTCTGCTCAGGGTCTTCTCAGATACTGAGAAGGTTTTATTTTTATTTCAAAAATTTAGAAAGTGTATGATTTTCAACTCCCTCTAAAAATGGTTCTTACACTCACATTCTTGCTTTCCCTGAATTTTTATATCATGGTTTTGATCATTTGTATTCCTTTTATTCTGCCATTTCTTGGTTTCTTGTCATTTTAATAATTCATAAAAAAGTGAAACAAAGATATGCTCTCAATTTTAAATCCATCTTAGAGAACTCTAAAACTCTTTACGAGGAACTCAGGGAATAGTTGTATGTTATGTTGTCCTGCCTACAACTTGCCTAAATGTGACAGGTGAAACTAGCATCAGCATCAAGTGAATAACAAAGGCCAGTAGAGGCTAGATGACCAGGAATTGATCAGAAGACAAGCAAAAGCCAGATGTTTAGTCTCATGTCTATCCACAAAGTAGTGACACAAGGAAATAGACACCCCTTCCCCTTCTCAATCAAAAGAAGCAGGGATAGGTATAATTGGCTATAATTCCAGGACACTGGCTAGCCCATGTTTGCTACCAGGCAGGGTGTCTGCTATTCAAGGATCAGACACTTGACTCTTTTTTCCTTCTCTTTGATCAGAAAAGCTGCTGGGATAAGATAGTATCCAGATTATTAGTTCAAGTGAAAGATGATTATGCCCTAAACTAAGGCAGCAGCGAGTTGGACCAGATTGATGAGAAGAAATAGAGAAATATTTAGGAGGTAAAGTTTCCAGGAAAAGTCTTCTTAAATATGTTGAAGATGATTAGTTGAAGCAGATTATATAGGATGATTCCAAGGTTTCTAATTTCAGAGACTGTACTGCTGGTTGTAGCAGTCCTGAAATAGTGAATACAGGTTTGGGAAGAAAATAATAAGTTATAATATGGTGACTTTGAGATATCTATGATACTACATCCAGGAATCAATATAATATATAGCTTTAAACCTTTAAAAAAGTGGCCTAGTTGGACATATAGTGTAGAATACCAGAAAACAGAAAGGAGCTGAAGCCATATCCAGTGTATACATGGAGAGTGTTGCATTCTAAAGAACACCAAAGTTTAAGGAATGATAAGATAAAACAGACCTGTGCAGAAACTAAACAGGCAGTGAGATTAAAATTCATTACCGGAGAAGGCTGTTCTAGAGGCCAAAGAAAGCTTTTGACATTGAGGAATACTGTGAAGTCAAAAAAGATGAAGAGAAGAATATCCAAAGTATTGATCAATGAATGAATGAATGGATGTAATTAGAGACTTGGACAAGAGAAGTTTTAGGAGAGAAGTGAAGGTAGAAGTACAATTCCCGGGACTTGAAGGGCCAATGTGAAAATGTAGAGTTTTATTATTAGAGAGAAAGAGACACACACAGAAAGAGAGACCTAGAAATCAACAGAATCCAGAGATCTTTTGTTTGTTTAGGTGATGTTGTTTTGTGTTATCTTTTTAGATGGGAGAAACTTGTACACATTTACAGGTTGTAGGGATGGGAGATAAGGGGGACAGCATAGAGAACAAGCATCGCATTATAGGATATGGAAGAAATAAGCAAGTTTCTGAGAGTATAGGCAGAGGTGGTACAATTGATTCTGAAACATAGAAGGCACTGTCAAGAAGGAGATTTGAAGGAGCAAAGACATATTAATAGTAAGTGACCCGTGTCAGTGCAGGAGAAAGAATTTGAGAAAGTTAGGGCCTCAATTTCTTCATAAACAGCAGAGTGTTTTCTGATGGAATGAGCTTGAGGAGGTCAATGTACAGTTGGAACAGCCATTATGGGAAATGGTTGAATCTACCAAATGGGGTCATATAAAAGGAATTGTGAATGATACTAGAAACCAAGCATTTCTCCCATTTAGTATTATAATTTAGGGAGATAATAAGGAGAACAAAATTAAAAAGAGGTAAGGAGTCCTCTAGTATTTGAGCATCTGCAGGGGGAAATGCTCATCAGCAATGCTCAGATCATAGATTTGGCAAAAGCCTGGAGCTTCCAGCCACTCAATTTATACGATTCTGAATTTCTCATATGAGATATAGATCAGTTCTAGGAGTCTTTTTGGAATGGTGACTTCCTGTTGAGTTCAAACTGCTTTGAGCCTTGGGTGCAATTTGAAAAGTTCACAAGTAATAAAGAAAAGCCTTCAACAAGGGAGGAAATGGGAAAATCATTTATATCAACAAATTGGCAACATTGCCCTCTAACATATCCATTAACTAATTAGACAAAATTTCAATGCAAGAAATTTGTCTCAGTGTCTTTGCTCACTTGGAACTGATGAAAAGCACTTTTATTCTGTTTGCTTCTAACTTCAGCAAGTCACCTTTGTTCTGGGTGCCCAACCACATCTTTCCAGCTCACTCATCTGTGGCTGAATTTAATGAGACCTACATCTTGCTGTGAAGTAGGTTGCAGAAATTATTGTAATGATTATTAAATCATTTTCCCAAGTTCTTTTAATCTTTGAAATGTTTAATTTCCCAAATCCCAAGTCATCTAGTAAAATAAAGAGACTGCAAAAGCAACACAGCTCCCCTACTTCTGCCTAAAGTGCATATTTTCCCTCCCATCTCCTTGATATTTACTGACATCCATTATGGAAATTAAAAAGCAGCAGTAACCCATGTCATGAGGTTCTTGCTATTTGTTTGGAGCTCAGAGTTTGAAAGTTGGGCAAAGAACCAACACAAAACATAAAGTTTGTCAAAGTGAAATATTATGGTTATGGTAAGATGGAATATAAGAAAAAGGACTTCCAAAGTCCACAAAATTTCTTCTTTAGAAATACATGTATAAAATAGTTTATTACTTCTGAAGAAAATTATTTATGATGACATGATTGAATGATTGTGAGTTGCTTAAAAGACACTTTGGAAACTTATAGCCTGTCAGTTACAGGCAATGTTACCGTACACATGGTTTGTCCAGCAATCTGTTACACCTGTTGTCTTTGATGTAACGGTTAATAGTGCCCTCCTTTTACTGTGGCTTGGGAGATGAATTTTATGTTCATCTTAGACAATAGAAAATGAATGTGATATTTGATGTATAAATCCAACTTGTGAATTCAGATAGTCCATCCAGTTTACTTTTCTCTGAATGGGAAGTTGAGAAGTGACCTCTGATTCAAACCTCTGATGTCTTAGAAACAGTAAAAATGTCTGCATTTATGCAACTTCTCGAAATACAGAAAAATGTGAATGCAGCTATAATTGTGCCATTTGCAACTTACTGCCAAATTTGTATTTTGCTTAAATGTAATAGCTTGAAAATATTGTCAAAGGCAGAGTTCAAAAATGCTACATATTTCCTTCTGTAAGTAATGCTAAGTGGGGAGCAATTCATTTCCATCTGTAAAGTTCAGAAAAATAAATATTTGATGATATTACAGTCGCCTTTGAAAAATAGGCTGCTTTTGAGAAATTCATTAGATTCTTTTATCACTTAGAGAATATTGAAATTGCTTCTGAAATCATCAATGTGTACTATCAAAGGCAAGGGGAACATGTTATGTCAATATGAAACCAAAGTGCAATTAAGGGCAGGACTGTGTACATAATTTAACAAATTTTTTCTTCGCATTTAAACCAATTCTGAAGGATTAGGAAAGTATAACTAAAAAAATATTATAACTACCATTACTACTCTAACTCTTGCTGAATAAGACGAAACTGGTAGAATAGAAGCAGAAAACAAATTTATTCTTTTCTGACACTCCCTGTTAAAACCTAACCCTAGCCAGATGTGAAACCTTAGCTTTCACGTCTGCCAGAGAATGGGATAACCCTTTGACTTCCAACACAGATTTTCATTGTTGGGATTTTTCTTATTCCTTTGTGTAATCTTCTGGGTAGCATCCTCTTTATAAGAATTTCGGGGGGGATCACTCTCTGGACCCAAGCAAGAATTCAAATATTGTTGTTTTGCCATAGAAGGAAGTACAGCGGTCCACCATTGAAACTCTACTTCTCTTTGATATCTCAAGCTAAAACTTCAGGGTAAACACACGGTCTCAATGTACTAGGAAACATCCCTTTCTGACCACCAATGTTGGGAATAGTAGAGAGACATCGTAGCATACTGAGAAATCTCTTACAAGAAAATACTTTTCTCAGCTGCTTTAACTTTCTTTTTTGTTGCCTTCAGGTGGGAAGATGAAAGGAAATGACACAGCACTTGAGTATATTTTCCCTTAAAGATAAAATATATTTTTCACCCTGTCAAACCTCTATAACTATATATACTGGAAGTGGGAGAACATAAATGTTGTTACAATCATTTTATAATAGCATAGGTGGTCTAGCACCTCATTATAGAATAGGGATTAGTCTGCTGGCAAACTCTAGCTCACTGCGTTTTTATATAATTTGTACTTTAAGAATGATTTTTATGTTTTTAAATGATCAAAAAGAAGAAAAGAAGAATAACATTTTATGACGTGGAAAGGTATGCAATCTAAATGTCAATGTCTGTAAGTAATGTTTTATTAGAACATAGACATGTCCATCATTTGCATACTACCTATGGCTGCTTTCTCCATAGGATGGAAGAGCTGAAGGACTGAAACCTTATGTATTGCAAAGCCTAAACTATTTACCATTTGGTCCTTTGAGAAAAAGTTTGCTGACCTCTTCTATAGAATGTGGTATACTTGGCATCTGTTGTTTTGCTCTTGACTTTTGGGGTTTCAGTTAAAATTGAGACAGTAAAAGTCCCATTTCTGACATCCTGTCACTCTACATGCAAAAACTGTCAAAATATTATTACTCTCTTAATTTTATGTTTCTTGAATCAGTGTGGGATTTTGAATATGGATTGTAAGCTTACTGTGATTCATCTGAATAGAGATTTCTTAAAAATGCAGACATATGCTATTCTTTCTTATTAAAGATAGTTTGGGCTGAAAATGGAGTATGGCAGACTTCTAGAATTATTCCATACCATTTAATTTCTGTGACAATCTAAGGCTTAGGATCAAGGCATAAGTTACTATGAGCCTGAAAATGCTGGTGGTCTGTTTGGCAGTACCTGATGAGATGAATATTATAGATCTACTTGGTTGGTTTCAGTAGTTTCGTTTTCTCTTTAAAGTTACAAAAAAGTAGAAAATTTAGGACCATAAGTTTGAGCACTTAGATTTGAATCTGATGGTTATGTAAAAATAAATGAAAATTATAAAATAATAGATAAGAATAAATATTAATTTGAAGAGTCATGAGTAAAAAATAGGAAGAAATTACCAGCAGTCTTATTACTATGGCATTCCACAAAATAACTTACACAGTAGCTTCTAAAATGTGAAGTTTGGTATGATTAACTGTCAACTGTTATATGAAAATTCACCACGTTTAGGTAAAAGACACAAATATAAATTTGCTTCAGTTTTCACCAGACTACTTGATAACTTCAGAGAATATCCTTTGTTTTGTATTTGGTCAGAACATTTCCTTGGACCAGAGGCACGTTCGTCCTTGTTTTGGCTTGTTAAAATTCTACTTGGTCTTCAAGACCCAAGTCCAATTGTACCTTTGCTATGTCATTAGTTTTTCTTTCTCTTTTTCTCCCATGATACCTTATTATTGCTACTATTGTATAAAAGTCACATTTTGACATACCATATAGTTATTTGCATTTATATTTCTTTACCCTTGAAATGAAGGCAGGAAACATATTTTGAGTGTTTTGTACTTACTATAATACTGGTACTTAGCAACTGTCACAAAACTTGCTATTGAAGAAAAAGCAAAAATTTAAGCTTAATAAACTTACCTAAGTGTAATAAATTTTGAACCTGTCAGAAAAGTGACTGTTCATGTATCTTTTTCTGTGTAAAGTTATAATGCTTTATTTTTATTTCCAGAAAAATCATTTTTAACTAGCTTTTAAATAATATATGTATTGTGCAATGAAAGTTTTACTGTTCTTGGTTATTATTTATTTTACAGTTTGGAAGATATAATCTGAGGGAGAATCTTAAATGTTGAAGAATGTTTGAGATAAAAGAGCATCCTGCATGTATCTGTGTAAGTTGAACTGAGTCACGTAGTTCAGAAAGTCTAAAAGGTGATTCAGACAGATCAGCATTCAGAGTGTTATCAGATGCCATGGTTTCTACGAACAGTAGTTTGCCTACTTTCAGTGGATTTTGGAATGTTGATGCACTTGGCTAATTAAGCTTTGCTACAGCACTCCTCTCTGATACACTGTGGGTTTCTTTATGGAGTGTTTTCAAGTTTTTAACATTTATAATTTTAATTAGGATAGTTTCAGGCCCACAGTCCTGCATAAAATTGGTAAAATTAACTATGTAGAAGGTAACAGAGTCCCATTAGTAAATGGTTAAATTCTGACATCATTTTATCTTTATTTCATAAATACCTCTATTAAAATGGCATCATATTGTTACATAAATATATTAGTTCTACAAAAACTAAGAGTTTTTCTGAGAAAGTCATAACATTTTCAGACTAGGTATTTAAGGAATATGTTATTGACTAGTTTAATACTAGTTGAATAAGTGAAACGACAACATGAGAGTGAAATAGTAGCATTGTAGAAGTTCACATTTTTATTGTGAACTATAATGCTGGTATCTAGTGACATCAAATTACCTATATTTTTGTACTATAGGTTTTTTGCAAACTGAAAAAAAAATAGAGAATATTATTAGCTTCTTTCATTTACTTAATGTTGAATATGGGCATTATACAGGTTTATGTTGGAGTTTCTATATCTCATACCCCAAGAATAGCCAAATGGTTAATACAAATGTTCTCAAGGTATTAATAGTCATTGGTTGCAAAAGTTTGCTTTCAACACTGTTTGCAGGCCAAGTCATTTAATTTTCTTGTCTTAATTTTTTCATTTTCTAAGAGTGCCATCACTCTGACGGTTTTATGAGGCTAAGTGAAAGTTCATCAAATTTTATTCAAAATACATTTGAATGTTAAAATGAAAAGTACCAAATACCTATTACATAGGGCATTGCTTTATGTAGTGAAAACATAGTGAATTATAATGTAGACATGTCTATTCCAAAAGATAACTCAAATTGCTATTTTACCTTTTCCCAGAATGATATGCTTGGAGGAAGTTTGTTCTTTACCCAGAATCCAGGCTTTTTCACAGCATTCAGCCATATTTGGGGCAGCCTGGAAGACCTAATACCCACATTGCTGTGCATTAGTTTGTGTGTGGAAATAGCTTTTCTGAAACAATGGATTTTGTAGATGGACCCTAAAGTGGGGAAAGGGACACCAGTGTGAAAACTACAATTTCTTTATCAAGATGCAAGATTAAAGGTAGGAATGTGGCTAAATAATAATTTAAATTGTTCTGTGAATTACTTGAGGTGTGCTTCCCCCCCACCCCCAATTCTACGTTTTGTCCTTGACCCTTCTCCATTCCAGATGTTACATACGAGCAATACTTGGTTTTGGGAAAGCTGATTGTTATATAATCAAAGAACAAAGATATCAATTTTTGGCTTTTATGTTCTGAAGCTGTGGCTCAAGTGGAAGACTGTGCAGTTGAGCAGAACCACCTTTTCCCTTAGAAGAGATAAAGATTTTCTGAATTCAGGAGGAAAAGGAGAATTGGAAAGGAATGGGAAAGTACAACATAGAAGAAGGTCTCTGAGAAAGAGATACCAGAGAAGCTGAGAGGTCTTTTCCCACAGTTGCCAAGGAGATTTCTTCCTCTAGGCATGACATTGCATAAGAACACTCAAAACTGAGATGATATGCTGGGGAAAGAGGAAGGGAAATGAAAACTAAACAAACTGAGTGTATCTGAAGGGTTTGAGTTCAGCTTTAATTAGAAAGACAGTATTTTACACTTCTAGACAGAATGGGGCTTCCTGAGTTCAGCTTTTTAAAAATGAAGAAAGTTAAATTTTTTACATCCTTTTTGGACTTCATTTGCCATTAAGGTTTGACTGTCAGAGTCTGTGTAAGGGCAGATGGCAAGGCTAGTCCTCAATCTTTTCCTGCCTTCCATTTGAGTAACTAACAAACACCTTGGTTCTGACATCCTACTACTGGTCAAGTTAGCAGTCATACTGAACTGAACATGCAGCTGACACTGTGGCCTCATCACCAAATACTCTCCACTGTATTGAGTCTTTTTCCATGTGCTTTCCTTTCTCTTAGTAAGCATTTTTTTTCTTTTCTAATGTATGAGTCTCTTAAGGTACTATGAGGTTATCTCATAAACTATTCAGATTCAAGTTTAAGTTTTGTTTTTCTGCTTTGACATGTATATATACATATATGTCTATGGAAAATATACTCTTATCTGTAATAATAGTCTAATATCAAATATTAGGCAAGGTAATAATCAGCCTTTCAGCATTATTTTGATATGTCGGAGGCCAGGGATGCAGACACACTAAGGCAAATTAGTAGAAGGCTAGTCTCAAATATTCGCTGGGCATCACAGATCTCCTAAAGCCCAATTCTTCTCAGTGCTCAGGAGTTTAGAGTTCTTTGCCAGGGCTCCAAAATTAGCCTCAGGTAGACTTCCACGGAACCAAAATGTCTCTTATGATCCAGCAGCTATTAGACTGCTGGATTAGCGGCAAGAAAGACAGCTTGAAATTATTAGTGGAGAAAAATGGAATATGATTGCCATTTTCTCAGAATCCCCTGATTTATTTCTTTAATAATGTCTTACAATTTTAAAGAGTCTGATCTGTTTTGTATATAGCTAGCTTGTCATTGCAAACTCACAGACTTACTTAATGCTGGTTTCTTGGAATTAGTTACTTCTGTATTCAATCAACTAATCAGTAAGCAGAATCTAATCTAGACCCACACTGTTTCATTATAATCTGCAGCTACTTCTTACTTTGCAATGGCCCTATAGCTATAGTTACCTAGTTTTACCTAAGCAGATAGTGTGTCTCAAGTAGACATTCCTCAAAGTAGGAACATAATAATGCACTGAGGGTAAAAATAAATTGAAGAGCAACTCTGAAAGACCTTTAGAAGTTTCACTTTGAATGGACATGACATTAATGTAGCACATAATATTAGATCAGTGCAAAAGTTACTGCAGTTTCTGCTATTACTTTCAGTGGCAAAAATGCAATAACTTTTGCACCAACCTAATAAACTGTCGTTAGATGCCAGAGAAGAACTGTTTTCCACTTCTCAGGTATTTCAGAACCAGTGTAGTCTCATCTCCAGGTATACTGAAGGGCACATCAAACTCTACTATTACATTTTCACAACTAGAAATAGGGTAGAGCTTGCCACACATATATTATTATGGTATATAATTAGTGTGGTAGTGCCCACACTAATATTATTAGTTTAAAATGGAAAAACTTCCATGGCATTAACTGCTTTTTATTCTCAATTTTATCAGGTTAAGATATAGAATTACATATGAAACTTTTTTTTCTATGGGGGCAGAATTTTGGAGAAACAAAGTCAGGAATATTATTTGGTGGAATGTTCCTTAAAAATTCTATTAAAATGCTGACTGTATGAGAAATGGAGAGTATGTGAGGAAGGAAATTCCTCATACTATGGTATGCTAAAATGTTAAATTATATTACCTCTCACTTTAGCAGTGGTGAGCACTACTTTGTTTAACATATTAACTCCAGATGCTACGAAATGCTCAATTCATTTAGGGGAGCTCAGATTTCCTGCAGGATGGCTCATGGTCCCACTCTTTTTGTAATACACATGCTCTAGCACTGTAGCTAATGGCTACAACATGTATATTTGAAACAGTACCTCCATTTTATTTCCCGGTGGGCACTGCTAGAGCTACTGGGGACTAATGTGTATAAAATCTCAGTAATTGAAAATTAGCGGTAGTACACTGAAGTGTTTAAACCATACCCCCAGAAAAATGCATTGAATATTTTCAGTGAATAATTCCATTTATTCTTCCTCTCATTTCTAGAAATGTCAATAAATATTTGTTGGGGTTGCCATGGTATAGTGGTTATAATAATATTCAATGATAACTGCTAACTTATGTAGCAGTTACGTGCCATATGTTATTCTAAAATTTTAATATGTCTTAGTTCATTTTATCTTACTGAAAACCCTATGAGATAAGTACTGTTATTTATCTGTCACTTGCCTAAGATTACACAACAGGTGGCAGAACTGGGATTTAAGCCCAGTGATCTAATTCCAGACTTAGTGTCTTCATTACCTTATGAGCTTTGAAGCTCTCTTGTAATCAGTCTGTACCTTGGTTTCCTCAACTCTAAAATAGGAATAAGTAAAGTCAATAAAACACTTAGCACTTGGCATATATCAAGCATTCAAGAAATAGCTACTATTATGACATAGTAATGATTATTGAATATATATTATATAACAGGTATGAGTCTAAATATTCTTTAGTGTATCTTACAATCTAGGAGATGGAATATATTAAATAAAAAGTTTACAGGAGTGATCAGTACTGCCAAGAAGAATAGGTACATTTGAAAAACATGATGAGGACTTAATGTAACCTTTAGGTTGGGAAAAATCTCCCTATGGAAGTGACATTTAAGTGACATGATGAATACTTAATGTCATCTTTAGGTGAGAAAAAATTTCTCTATAGAAGTGACTACTTTTCCTCACCTATAGTTTACATTAAGTCCTCATCATGTTTATCCAAGGTACTATATGTGTGTGTGTGTATATATATAAAATCCATAGACTTATATATATATAACATATACATAATATATATATAGCCATAGGCCTAGTGCAGGGCTATATATATGTTTGTGTGTGTGCATATAAAATCCATAGACTTATATATATATAAAATATATATATAACCATAGGCCTAGTCCAGGGCTATATATGTGTGTGTGTGTGTGTGTGTGTGTGTGTGTGTGTGTGTATATATCTCCATAGACCTATATATATAAAACCATATATATATAACCATAGGCTTAGACCAGGGCTAGAAGATCCAGGACCTTCTAGTCCCACTTAAGGATTTAGGATTTATCCCAAGATCAACTGGAGATATTTAAAAAATTTAAGCAGGAGAGTGAGGTAATCAGATTTTGATGTTATGATCACTCTCAGTGCTATGTAAAGAACAGACTTAGACTAAATTGGATACATAGAAATCAATTACAAGGCTATTTCAACACTGCCATGAGAGATAATGGTGCCCTGGTGAGGGTGATGGCGCTAGGAAAGGAGATTCTTCTTGATGGGTTCAACAACTATGCAAAGGCTAGACACAAGAATGAATAGGCAAATTGCATCCTTCTATCTAGTCTCTTTTCCCTACCTTCTTCCTAATTGTCATGAAAATGGACTCTATCTCTGGGTTATAACTGCTACCATAGGTTCCAACCCAACTCCACTGCTGTCTTCTCCTGTACTCTCACTTCTAAATTCAGCTTTAAATCTCCCTACATTGCCATTGCCCTTCCCACTTTTTACTCTCACCTTTTTGCTATTCAAGGAGATTCTGGAACTATCCTGAGCAAGTCATCTTCTACATGAAAACTTTTAAATGAACATTTTGTTTTCTAACATTTAAAAATGGCATTTTCAGGCCGGGCGCGGTGGCTCAAGCCTGTAATCCCAGCACTTTGGGAGGCCGAGACGGGCGGATCACGAGGTCAAGAGATCGAGACCATCCTGGCTAACATGGTGAAACACCGTCTCTACTAAAAAATACAAAAAACTAGCCGGGCGAGGTGGCGGGCACCTGTAGTCCCAGCTACTCGGGAGGCTGAGGCAGGAGAATGGCGTAAACCCGGGAGGCGGAGCTTGCAGTGAGCTGAGATCCGGCCACTGCACTCCAGCCTGGGTGACAGAGCCAGACTCTGTCTCAAAAAAAAAAAAAAAAAAAAAAAAAAAAAAAAAAAAAATGGCATTTTCAGTAACATCACATCTTAGTCTTTTCCAGCAGAGGTAGCTTAATTAATCTGTTTCTATCCACTGATTGAATAAGCAGATGAGGTTATTCTCTTTATTTCTACCAGGAACCAGTTTTATGGGCAAGACTGGAGAGTCAGGTTGAAGTCATATTTAGGAAAGCCTTGGTAACCATACTGATACATTTACTCCTGTTTAATTTATCACTAAATGGTCAGAATGGTTTTGAAAGAATACTACATGATTAGGCCACACCTCAGAAAGATCAGCCTATCGTGGTAGGTAATATAATTTGGGGTGAAAAATAGATTGAAAGTTGACATTATAATTAAATATTATGCTGGATAGAAAAACAATGAAATCTAAGTTACATAAATTTTTATTTGAATCTTGCCTCAATAGTTTATTTAAAAGATATTGAGTGTCTTTTAGCTATGAAAATGAAATGAGGTGAATTGGAGAGTTATAGCCTGAATGTTTGTGTCCTCCTAAAATTAATGTGTTAAAATTGAATCTGTAACGTGAGGGGATTTGTAGCTGGGCCTTTGGGAAGTGATTAGGTCATGAGAATAAAGCCTTCATGAAGGGAGGTAGTGCCTTTATAAAAGGGATTCCACAGAGATTGTCTGCCCCTTTCCGACTGTGAACTTACAGTGAGAAAATGGATGTCGATTAAGCGTATGGTCCTTACCAAACATTACCTCAGGTAGTTTTGATCTTGGATTTCCTAGCCTCTGAAACTGTTACAATTAAATTGTTGTAAGACATTTAGTCTAAATACGATGCAATGATATTTGAAGGCATTTCAGGAAAAAAGCAAATGACATTATGCTTTTATGTTGACATTATGAAATTATGCTTTTATGTTGATCACTGCCGTCAACTAACGAGCAAAATAACCTGCTAATATCACAATGACAGGATCAAGTTCACGCATAACAATATTAACCTTAAGTGTAAATGGACTAAATGGTCCAATTAAAAGATACAGAGTGGCAAATTGGATAAAGAGTCAAGACCCATCAGTTTACTGTATTCAGGAGACCCATCTCACATGCAGAGACAAACATAGGCTCAAAATAAAGGGATGGAGGAAGATATACCTAGCAAATGGAAAACAAAAAAAAGCAGGGGTTGCAATCCTAGTCTCTGATAAAACAGACTTTAAACCATCAAAGCTCAAAAGAGACAAAGAAGGCGATTACATAATGGTAAAGGGATCAATTCAACAGGAAGAGCTAACTATCCGAAATATATACGCATCCAACACAGGAGCACCCAGATTCATAAAGCAAGTCCTTAGAGACTTACAAAGAGACTTAGACTCCCATACAACAATAATGGGAGACTTCAACACTCCACTGTCAACATTAGACAGATCAACAACACAGAACGTTAACAAGGATATCCAGGAATTGAACTCAACTCTGCACCAAGTGGACCTAATAGACATCTACAGAACTCTCCACCCCAAATCAACAGAATATACATTCTTCTCAGCACATCGCACATATTCCAAAATTGACCACATAGTCGGAAGTAAAGCACTCCTCAGCATATGTAAAAGAACAGAAAGTATAACAGTCTCTCAGACAACAGTGCAAACAAACTAGAACTCAGGACTAAGAAACTCAATCAAAACCACTCAACTACATGGAAACTGAACAACCGGCTCCTGAATGACTACTGGGTACATAACAAAATGAAGGCAGAAATAAAGATGTTCTTTGAAACCAATGAGAACAAAGATACAACATACCAGAATCTCTGGGACACATTTAAAGCAGTGTGTAGAGGGAAATTTATAGCACTAAATGCCCACAAGAGAAAGCAGGAAAGATCTAAAATTGACACTCTAATATCACAATTAAAAGAACTAGAGAAGCAAGAGCAAACACATTCGAAAGCTAGCAGAAGGCAAGAAATAACTAAGATCAGAGCAGAACTGAAGGACATAGAGACACAAAAAACCCTCAAAAAATTAATGAATCCAGGAGCTGGTTTTTTGAAAAAATCAACAAAATTGATAGACTGTTAGGAAGACTAATAAAGAAGAAAAGAGAGAAGAATCAAATAGATGCAATAAAAAATGATAAAGGGGATATCACCACCGATCCCACAGAAATACAAACTACCATCAGAGAATACTATAAACACCTCTACACAAATAAACTAGAAAACCTAGAAGAAATGGATAATTTCCTGGACACTTACACTCTCCCAAGACTAAATCAGGAAGAAGTTGAATCCCTGAATAGATCAATAGCAGGCTCTGAAATTGAGGCAATAATTAGTAGCCTACCAACCCAAAAGTCCAGGACCAGACGGATTCACAGCCAAATTCTACCAGAGGTACAAGGCGGAGCTGGTACCATTCCTTCTGAAACTATTCCAATCAATAGAAAAAAGAGGGAATCTTCCCTAACTCATTTTATGAGGCCAACATCATCCTGATACCAAAGCTTGGCAGAGACACAACAAAAAAAGAATTTTAGACCAATATCCCTGATGAACATCGATGCAAAAATCCTCAATAAAATACTGGCAAACCGAATCCAGCAGCACATCAATGATCAGCCCACCATGATCAAGTGGGCTTCATCCCTGGGATGCAAGGCTGGTTCAACATACGCAAATCAATAAATGTAATCCAGCATATAAACAGAACCAAAGACAAAAATCACATGATTATCTCAATAGATGCAGAAAAGGCCTTTGACAAAATTCAACATCCCTTCATGCTAAAAACTCTCAATAAATTAGGTATTGATGGAACATATCTCAAAATAATAAGAGCTATTTATGACAAACACACAACAATATCATACTGAATGGGCAAAAACTGGAAGCATTCCCTTTGAAAACTGGCACAAGAGAGGGATGCCCTCTCTCACCACTCCTATTCAACATAGTGTTGGAAGTTCTGGCTAGGGCAATCAGGCAAGAGAAAGAAATCAAGCTTATTCAGTTAGGAAAAGAAGAAGTCAAATTGTCCCTGTTTGCAGATGACATGATTATATATTCAGAAAACCCCATCGTCTCAGCCTCAAATCTCCTTAAGCTGATAAGCAACTTCAGCAAAGTCTCAGGATACAAAATCAATGTGCAAAAATCACAAGCATTCTTATACACTAGTAACAGACAAACGGAGAGCCATATCATGAATGAACTCCCATTCACAATTGCTTCAAAGAGAATAAAATAACTAGGAATCCAACTTACAAGGGATGTGAAGGACCTCTTCAAGGAGAACTACAAACCACTGCTCAGTGAAATAGAAGAGGACACAAACAAATGGAAGAAAATACCATGCTCATGGATAGGAAGAATCAATATTGTGAAAATGGCCATACTGCCCAAGGTAATTTATAGATTCAATGCCATCCCCATCAAGCTACCAATGACTTTCTTCATAGAATTGGAAAAAACTGCTTTAAAGTTCATATGGAACCAAAAAAGAGCCTACATTGCCAAGACAATCCTAAGTCACAAGAACAAAGCTGGAGGCATCACGCTACCTGACTTCAAACTATACTACAAGGCTACAGTACCCAAAACAGCATGGTACTGGTACCAAAACAGAGATATAGACCAATGGAACATAACAGAGCCCTCAGAAATAATACTACACATCTACAGCCATCTGATGTTTGACAAAGCTGACAAAAACAAGAAATCGGGAAAGGATTCCCTAAATGGTGCTGGGAAAATTGGCTAGCCATAAGTAGAAAGCTGAAACTGGATCCTTTCCTTACTCCTTATATGAAAATTAATTCAAGATGGATTAGAGACTTAAATGTTAGACCTAATACCATAAAAGCCCTTGAAGAAAACCTAGGGAATACCATTCAGGACATAGACATAGGCATAGGCATGGGCAAGGACTTCATGTCTAAAACACCAAAAGCAACGGCAACAAAAGCCAAAATTGACAAATGGGATCTAATTAAACTAAACAGCTTCTGGACAGCAAAAGAAACTACTGTAAGAGTGAACAGGCAACATACAGAATGGGAGAACATTTTTGCAATCTACTCATCTGACAAAGGGCTAATATCCAGAACCCACAAAGAACTCAAACAAATTTACAAGAAAAAAACAAGTCCATCAAAAAGTGGGCAAAGGATATGAACAGACATTTCTCAAAAGAAGACATTCATACAGCCAACAGATACATGAAGAAATGCTCATCATCACTGGCCATCAGAGAAATGCAAATCAAAACCACAATGAGATACCATCTCACACCAGTTAGAATGGCAATCATTAAAAAGTCAGGAAACAACAGGTGCTGGAGAGGATGTGGAGAAATAGGAACACTTTTACACTGTTGGTGGGATTGTAAACTAGTTCAACCATTGTGGAAAACAGTATGGCGATTCCTCAAGGATCTAGAACTAGAAATACCATATGACCCAGCCATCCCATTACTGGGGATATACCCAAAGGATTATAAATCATGCTGCTATAAAGACACATGCACACGTATGTTTATTGTGGCAGTATTCACAATAGCAAAGACTTGGAATCAACCCAAATGTCCATCAGTGACAGACTGGATGAAGAAAATGTGGCACATATACACCATGGAATACTATGCAGCCATAAAAAAGGATGAGTTTGTGTCCTTTGTAGGGACATGGATGCAGCGGGAAACCATCATTCTTAGCAAACTATCACAAGAACAGAAAACCAAACACTGCATGTTCTCACCCATAGGTGGTAACTGAACAATGAGATCACTTGGACACAGGAAGGGGAGCATCACACACCAGGGCCTATTGTGGGGACGGGTGAGCGGGGAGGGATGGCATTAGGAGTTATACTTGATGTCAATGATGAGTTGATGGGTGCTGATGAGTTGATGGGTGCAGCACACCAACATGTCACATGTATACATATGTAACAAACCTGGACATTGTGCACATGTACCCTAGAACTTAAAGTATAATAAAAAAAAAAGAAAAGAAAAAAAAAAGATCACTGCAACACTTGCAGGTAAAGATGGTGAATTGGTAGAAATTGATACCATGCAAGGTATAGAAAACTTTAAGAAATCAGTAGTATTTTCAATTAGATAATAAAAGGTACTGCACCAGTAACCCAAGAATACAATCACATAAAGTGAGTAGAGATCTTATGATATTAAAATATGATGATAGAATGCTCACAAACTGACTGTATGATCAAGTTGGGAAAATCTTCCAGAGGATAGAGCAAAAAGACAAAGAGATATAAAACATAGGAGATAAAAGATAAGAAAACTAGAGGACTACTTCAGTAGGTGTGCCCTACATATAATAGGAATTCCTGAAAGAGAAAATGGAGAAGTAGGAATTATCAGAGAAACATATTTCTCACAACTGAGTGTTATAAATTGGCAGACTCACAGGATTAACTGAGTGACCAGCACTAAAGATGGAAATGGTCCATGTCAAGGCATATTATTTTAAAACTTTAGAGCATTGAGGAGAAATAGTCCAGAATTAGCAAAAAGTTTTATCCAAATTATCAAAATTGCAATCGTTTCAGACTTTTCAAAAAGAATACTGGAACCTAGAAGACAATGAAGCAATGCCTTAAAAATTCTGAGTGAAAACATTTTCCAATCTACATTATCATACTTGGCTAAACTGTCAATTAAGAATAAGGATAGATTAAGACATTTTCAGATATGCACAATGTCTAAAAAAATTACCTCTCATTGTCTTTTTCTCAGAAAGCTATCAGAGAACTTATTCCACAAAAAAGAGGAATAAATGAAGGAGGAGGAAGTATAGGTTTCATAAAACAGAGCACAGATACCAAAGAGAAGCAAAGAGAATCTTCAGGATGAAGCAGAGGATGCCAGAATGACAGCTGTATATCAGGCTTAGCTTGCAGAAAGGATATTTGAAAGGATTTTGGAGGAAATTTCTTTAAGAAGACGAAACAGAGACTATGTCCTATGTTTAAATGTGCTTAAGGGAGAGTCACTTTGGTGGGGAAGAGTAGAGGTTAAATTTATTATCAGGATTTAGAATATTAATTCTCCTTAATAAAACGTGTATGGCTCAGGTATAACTTGCATTTGTACAGTCATGATAATACAAATATTGCATACTTACATAACACAAATTACAATAACCTATATTAGAGGGATGAAGGTATAAAAAATGAGTATGTGGTTTCTGGAGGAGAATTGTAAAAGAGCCAAATCCTCATCTTTTTTTTTTTTTTTTTTTTTTTTTTTTTTTGTTGAGACAGAGTCTCGCTTTGTCGCCCAGGCTGGGGTGCAGTGGCCAGATCTCAGCTCACTGCAAGCTCCACCTCCCGGGTTTACGCCATTCTCCTGCCTCAGCCTCCCGAGTAGCTGGGACTACAGGCGCCCGCCACCTCGCCCGGCTAGTTTTTTTTTTTTGTATTTTTTATAGATGGAAGTGAAGAGATGATGCCTAAAAGTGAAAAGTTAAGAAAGTTATATAAATATAGCAGGGTTTGTACACACACACACACAGAGACACACATACATCAAGGTAAATACCAAATGAATTGAATGAAAGTAATTAACTCTAATGCACATGATATGGCTACGAACTAGGGGACTTCTTTGGTAATAAAACTAGTAGAATTAAACTTCGTTTTTTAAACCATTAACATCTATAACTATTCTTCCTGTTTTGCTGAGAGTGTATTGTGGTGCAGTGAAAGTAAGCATGAAAGGAGGAAGGGTATTGCAGCCATCAGGGGGATAATAATGCCATTAATCCTAATAACGCCAGGGCATTATAGTAGTAGATGTTGGGAAGTTTTCCATTTGTCTGATTACCAGACTGTCAGGATGGATAATGGCAATCAGGGCTAGAGTGTTACCAGTAAGAGCGGTCAAGATGCATCTGTTTGGAATCAATCTTGTTGGTAGTGTCAATGGAATTTGGAGATGAGAAAAACAGAAAAACAGGAGAAAAGGAAAAATAATGAATGTACTATTTTGGCTGTTTGATCAACTAGGTGGACCACAGTCCTATTCCTGAGATAAAAATGCTGGAAAGAGAAGTGGTTTCAGGAGAAAAAAAAAAAATCGTTCTTGTTCAATTAGAGTTGACTACCAGACATTCAAGTGCAGAGGTTATGTAGGCATTTAATAGTTACTTGTATACCTACCTTTCTTCCCTGTGAAACCCTAACCTCCCGAGTAGCAGAACTCAGGAGCCTAAAGACTTTAGAGGTTAAAGAGAGATGTAGGGAGGTAACAGCATTGAATTTGAAATTCCTAGTCCTCTGTAACTCACTAGTGATAATGGGTTCTTGTTGCTTCAGTCTTTTTGTTTCCCCCAATAAAGTACATAACAATTCTTGTCACCTAAGTTCACGGAAGGAATACTGTGACAATAAATGAGATATCTGTAAAGCAAATTGAGCTTTTGAGGGAAGAAAGCTGTTTTATAAATTATGAGATATTAGAACATTGGGAGGTCCCATCTAGAAATATACTCTGCCTGTTCAATCAAAAGAAAAATGCAAGCAAGCCTTAGATAAAAACGTGGACCTGTCTTAAAGTTGTGAAAGTTTTTTATTCTTTGTCTTGTTCTATCTTCCATTGTCTTCATTGATGCCTAGATAATATGTGAATCTTGAAGTGTCTGGTATGAGGTGGGGCGGAGGGCTTTAATTTACGAAGTGATTTGAATGAAGATAGTATAATATATCAGAGTTACTGAAGGTACTGAGCAAAAATAAAAAAAAAAGGAAAAGGAAAGAAAAGCATAAAAATTTGATGAGGACTGCCATTTACTGCCTTTTTCTTTTCCGCTCTGCTTAACTACCTGTCTGCCTTCTATCTGTTTTAGTTTCTCTGCTTTACTCTATTTCTGTTTTCTTTTTTGTTTTTCATGTATTTCACTCATTTTGCCAATACACAAGCAGATAAAGAAGTTTGTTAGGTTATCATGTTTAGATTTTCCTGACATTTTATATTCTGTAAATATTCCTCAGAATAAGAAAACTCAGATGTTGCACAATTTCAGTTTACATAAGAAATCTTAGAATCTTAGAATGTGATATTGAGAAAGCAGTAAATTAAGAATATAATATTCTAAATTGCCTAATTTATCTAGAAATTTCTTCTTATTCATTTGCCATTGAAAAACGAAGAGAGGCTGGGCGCGGTGGCTCAAGCCTGTAATCCCAGCACTTTGGGAGGCCGAGACGGGTGGATCACGAGGTCAGGAGATCGAGACCATCCTGGCTAACACGGTGAAACCCCGTCTCTACTAAAAAAATACAAAAAAATAGCCGGGCGAGGTGGTGGGCGCCTGTAGTCCCAGCTACTTGGGAGGCTGAGGCAGGAGAATGGCGTGAACCCGGGAGGCGGAGCTTGCAGTGAGCTGAGATCCGGCCACTGCACTCCAGCCTGGGCGACAGAGTGAGACTCCGTCTCAAAAAAAAAAAAAAAAAAAAAAAAAAAATAAATACAAAAAACTAGCCGGGCGAGGTGGCGGGCGCCTGTAGTCCCAGCTACTCGGGAGGCTGAGGCAGGAGAATGGCGTGAACCCGGGAGGCGGAGCTTGTAGTGAGCCGAGATCCGGCCACTGCACTCCAGCCTGGGCGACAGAGTGAGACTCCGTCTCAAAACAAACAAACAAACAAACAAAAAAACAACAACAACAAAAAAGAAAAACGAAGAGAGTATGATTTAATGATTTCATAGACACCAACAAATGAAAAGCATTTCAACTCATAGTCTAAAAGAACCCCTGCCCTGCTGCTTATTAGATTTGGCAAGTTACCTAAGCTCTATAAACAAAATTTTCTTATTTATACAATGCCAGTAAATAGAACCTATGCATAAGCTTATTCTGAGGATTATAAAGGGAATTATTATAATGTGATAAAGCACTTGCTGCTAATTACTTGTACTTTTATAATTACTTGTCTTACATATTTACTGCTTATATATTCATTTAATATGAATTTAAGACTTAAGAGTAAACTATGCTATGCAGTATGTGTGTATATGAAGTTTATGGGAGACAGAATATGAATTATTTACACCTGTATACATAGGATGAAACTGGTTAAGAAATAAGCTGATAGGTTATCCTAGGTGAACACTTAATACCTTATTCACTGAGCCCAAAACGAGATGAAGATATTACAAGAAAATAAAACTGGAAACAAACTTCTCTCATGAAAACAGATGCAAAAAATTTTACCTAGAATTTAATATTTAGCATACTAGCATATTGTATTTTCCAAAAAAGATTGTATATTATTGCCAAATTATGTTTGTTTCAGAATATAAGATTAATTTAACATTTGAGAATCAACCAGTGCATTTCCCAATATTAAAAAACAAAGGAAAAAAGCATTAGGAACATCTCAATAGTTGCAGAAAGAGCATTTTGCAAACAATATACACAATATAAAAACTGTCCATCATTTGAATAAAGGGAATATTATTCAACCCAAATGAAGAGTATCTAATCTACAAAAAGATTCTGCTAACATTGTATTTAATAATGAAACACTGAATGCTCTCTCCCTAAAGGGGGGAAAATGGCAAGGATGTCTGCCATTAAAACTTTGTTTAACATTGTTCCAGAAGTACTAGTTGGTGTAATCATGCAGGAGGGAAAAAAAAAGGCATACATTGGAAAAGAAAATAAATTGTGGTTATTCACAGACAACATAATCATTTGTGTAGGAAATCATAAGGCACTACCAAAAATGCTAAAATAACTAACAAGTGAGTTTTTCAAGTTTTCAAGATACAGGCCAATGTACAAAAACATGTGTTTCTATATTCTGACAATGAACACTCAGAAATTAAAATTTAAAACACCACTTACAATAGTATGAAAAAAATAGGGATAAACTTGGCAAAAGACATACTGAAATCTGCAAAACTGGGTGGAGAGAATTTAAACACCTGAGTGAATAGAAAGCTCTACTATACATAGGGATCTGAAGATTAATATTGTAATCAATTCTCCCAAAATTGTTCTACAGATATAACTCAATCCCATTTAAACATGGGATTTTTGGGAGAAGGGGTAAAAATTGACAAGGAGATTGTAAAATTTATATGATAATAGGCAGTACCAAGAGTATTCAAAACAATTTTGAAAAAAAGTGAATAGATGAAAAGATGGTAGTCTTACATTATCTGATTTGAAGTTATTATAAAGCTACAGTCATTAAGACAATGTAGCATTTGTTGAAAATGAATTGGAGATATATACATATATCCTCTATATATTATGATTATATTATATGAATACATTTTACATATATAAAATATATATGATAATTTATATGTGATATATATGTCCGATATAAAATATACATAATATATTCATATATATGAATATATGTATCCATTATTAAATATATGTTTAATATATTGAATATACATTCAAAAAGTCTGTTGTATTTCATTCATCAGGAAGCTTAACTTTATGTAAAAAGATGCCAAAGAAATTCAATGTGGGAAAAGATGTCTCTTCAACCAGTGGTGCTGGAACGATTGGATATCCACATGCAAAATGAACCTTGACTCATACCTCATATCATAGACAAAGGTAATTTGAAATGGAATAAATGCCTAATGATAAAAGCAAAATTAGGACCCTTCTAAAAAGAAAACAGAAAAATCACATGACGTAGAACAGGCAAAAATGTCTTAATTAAACAAAAAAATTAGGTTGGTACAAAAATAATTACAGTTTTTCCACTAAAAGTGATGACAAAACCCACAATTACTTTTGCACCAACCTAATAAAAACGTGGACTAGGAAAGAAAAAAAAAACAGTATTGGATTTCATCAAAATAAAAAATATTTGTTTTCCAAAACGTACCATTTACAAAATGAAAGGACAAGTCAAAGACTGGGAGAGAGTATTAACAAAACACGGATTAACAAAGGACTTGTATTTGCATTCATGAAGAACTTTTGTAACTAAATAATAAGATAAACAACCCAATTTAAAAGGCAAAATATTCTGACAGACTCTTTACCTAAAAGGATACATAGGCAGCATCTAAACATATTTAAAATGCTTAACATTGTTAGTCATTACAGAAATACAAGTAAAGTTCCAACAAGATACCACTACACATACTCTACAGTGACCACAATAAAAACCCATTATGCAGTCACTAAAATGGATAAAATTAGACTAAGCATACGAAGTATTGGCAAGAATCTGGAGCAATTATAGTTCTCATATCCTGCAGGTAGACATATAAAATGTTGAAAACTCTTTTGGAAAACAGTCCAGTAGTTCCTAGACATTTAAACATAATCTTACCATACAACCTAGCTATTACTCTCCTAGATCATGTATTCATTAAAAATGAAGGTGTATATCTAACAGTGATCTGTACACAAATGATAAAAGCAATTTTATTCTCAATATCCCAGAGTTAGAAACAACCCGAATGTCTATCAGATGAATTAATTTAAAAAAAATTGTAGCATAAGCATAAAATTAAATGATTTATCAATAAATGGGAATAAACTACTGACAAATGCAACAACATGGATGAATCTGAAAATCTTTATGCTGTGTGAAAGAGACCTGACCTAATAAGGAGTATATACTGATTTATTTCATTTATATAAAATTCTAAAAAAGGCAATCTAATACATAGGACCAGAAAGCAGATCTGATTTTGCCTGTGAATGGGGCTGGAAGGGAGGATGCTTTACAAAGTGTCAGAAAAAAAGATTTTGGTGGTAATGAAAACTCATCAGTTGGTACATTTGAAATATGTCCCTTTCATTGTATATTACCTATACCTTTATAAAGCTCTATGATAAAATAATTCACATGAATGTACTTTTAAAAAATAATTTATAAATTGTTACATATAATTTAATAAAATAAAAATATTTTATTTATTAAAAATAAAACAATACATGGAAATACCAAATTTATTAATGCAAAAACTCGACATTTGAAAGATGTTAATTTCCTCCTAATTAGTCTAAAATTTTAATACAAACCAAACCAAACCAAAATCCCAACAGTTTTTCTGGTGGAATTCTACAAATATGTGGAAGGGTATAGGCCAAGAATATTTTGAAGGCAATTTTGAAAACAACCCAAACATAAGAAATATTTAAACATCAGATATATTAAAAAGTATAGTATTTTCCCACAGCAATCAAGAGAAAAAAAGCAAACCCATAGAAGAAAGCGAAAAGATCAAAAATAGGTTGACATATTTTTCAAAACTTGATATATGACTTTAAATCACAAATTACTAAACTTATAGATTCCTCAATAAATAAAAATAGAAAAATTGATTCTATATTTGTAAATAATAAATTTTCATAGTTAGACTACACTTTAGTGTCTTTCAGATGTTAATATATCTGAAATCTATTAGCCTTCTGAGGCTGCTGTCAGCACGTGCACTACCCTAAGAATGAATGCCTTAAATGTTGCACCCTAGGTGCCTCACTTTACCCTGGTCACTACCTTGGTCACCCTTCACTTTGAACTGGCATCAAAACGGCTATGCTCTCCATGTGATAATCAACTGTTTGTTAGTTTACCAGCTCTCAGAGGAGCAAACCTGTTTTCCCATCAGCTGGGGGTTCAAGGAACCTCAAATCTAATAATGAAGTGATATGGCTCTGAATGCATAGCACTTCCAAATGAAGGGCAGAAAGCAGCAATAGTATGCTCTAGAAAATGGTAAAATAATCCTTACATTATTTCTTATAATAATCCTTATATTATTTCCGCAAATACTGTTTTCAAATGTAATGTATAGTACAAGTACATAGTCTAAGTTAATCAGAAACAAAAGAAAACAAGATATGTATGATTAAAATGCAAGGAAATTTAAAATGAGACAGTGGTTAGCTTTGGAAAGGAGGATAGGATAGGGGAATGAGGGATAGGGGAAGAGAATGCAGACATTGATAATGGTCTAGCAGTAAATTCACACATGGTTATTATAGTGTTATGTTTCACAAGTTAACGTAACATATATACTACATATAATGTTATGCATCTATTTCAAAAATAAAAAGGAGATTTAAAATAGTAAAATTTGAGGACAATGAACAATATTGATATAGTCAGATGACAGGCAAATACTTATAGCCTAAATTAATAAATACCTCTGCAAATCAGTAAGACAAAAACTATGACAAATAGTTAGCAAATCATATAGATAAATAAGCCCAATAAAAACCTTAACAATAAGTAAACTTGAGTGTTGAGGCATATGCAAATTGAAATAAGGAGATAGATATAATTTCAAACTCATCAGGTTTGCAAACATTTAAAAGGATGATGACAATACCAAAATTTGGTGACTATGTGGGGAGACAGAAACTCTCACACAGATGGCAGAACTATAAACAAGTGCAGCCATCTTAGAGAGAAATTTGGCAATATCAAAGATGTAAATGTTTTATGACTAGCAATCCTAGATCTGAATGTATACCTTAGAGAAACTTATGTACCTTAGAGAAACTTATGTAATGGATGTTTATTTCAACTTCAGCTACATACCAATAAATAATTTGTGGAATATTTCTACAATGTAATGCTATATATGTGTTAAAATAAATGAACTAAGTTTATGTATTAATAAGGATATATATAAAAAATAATGAGTTTTAAAATAATTTATAAAATAATATAAACAGTATAAAAAATTTATTCAAAGATATAAGAGTGCTGACACAATATATATTTTATGGATCTCTACATATTAAATGTGCATGAACCAAAGAATATTTTGATTTTATCTGTAATGTTTAATTCATTTAAAAATATCTGAAACAAATACGGCAAAATCTTAACATTTGTTAAGTTTGGGATGTGGCTCATGCCTCTTTTTAAAATCTACTGTTTCTATACTTTACAAAATGTTATAGATATCTTTAAGAGGCCTTTGAGGAAATTGATGAAATCTTCAAATGCTTGTCACAAAAGCACTTGCCTTTATAACTACGCTATGAAAATCAAATATTATGTGAAAGATATTTGTATCATGCTTAGAGAAGAACATAAATGACCTGATGGAGCTGAAAAACACAGCACAACAACTTCATAAAGCATACACAAATATCACTGGCCGAATCGATCAAGCAGAAGAAAGGATATCAGTGGTTGAAGATCAAATTAATGAAATAAAGCATGAAGACAAGATTAGAGAAAAATAGAAAGAAATGGAATGAACAAAGCCTCCAAGAAATATGGGACTATGTGAAAAGACCAAACCTATATTTGACTGGTGTACCGGAAAATGATGGGGAGAATGGTACCAAGTTGGAAAATACTCTTCAGGATATTATCCAGGAGAACTACACCAGTCTAGCAAGACAGGCCAACATTCAAATTCAGGAAATAAAGGGAACACCACAAAGATAGTCCTTGAAAAGAGCAACCCTAAAACACATAATCGTCAGATTCACCAACATTGAAATGAAGGAAAAAACGTTTAAGGGCATCCAGAGAGAAAGGTCGTGTTACCCACAAAGGGAAGTCCATCAGACTAACAGCGGATCTCTCAGCAGAAATCCTACAAGTCAGAAGAGAGTAGGGGCCAATATTCAACATTCTTAAAGAAAAGAATTTTCAGCCCAGAATTTCATATCCAGCCAAACTAAGCTTCATAAGTGAAGGAGAAATAAAATCCTTTACAGACAAGCAAATGCTGAGAGATTTTGTCACCACCAGGCCTGCCTTACAAGAGCTCCTGAAGGGAGCACTAAATATGGGAAGGAAAAACTGGTACCAGCCACTGCAAAAACATACCAAATTGTAAAGGCCATTGACACTATGAAGAAACTGCATCAACTAAAGGGCAAAATAACTAACTAGCATCATAATGACAGGATCAAATTCACATATAACAATATTAACCTTAAATATAAATGGGCTAAATGCCCCAATTAAAAGACACAGACTGGCAAATTGGATAAAAAGTCAAGACCTATCTCATGTGCAAAGACACACATAGGCTCAAAATGAAGGGATGGAGGAATATTTACCAAGCAAATGGAAAGGGAGAGGGGGAACCCAGAAGCCAGGGGCTGCAATTCTAGTGTCTGATAAAACAGACTTTGAACCAACAAAGATCAAAAAAGACAAAGAAGGACATTACATAATGGTAAAGGGATCAATGCAACAACAACTAACTATCCTAAATATATATGCGCACCCAATACAGAAGCACCCATATTCATAAAGCAAGTTCTTAGAGACCTACGAAGAGACATAGACACCCACACAATAATAATGGGAGACTTTAACACCCCACTGTCAGTATTAGACAGATCAACGAGACAAAAAAATTAACAAAGATATGTGGGACTTGAACTCAGCTCTGGACCAAGTGGAACTAATAGACATCTACAGAACTCACTACCCCAAATCAACAGAATACACATTCTTCTCAGCACCACATAGCACTTATTCTAAAATTGACCACATAATTGGAAGTAAAACAGTCCTCAGCAAATGCAAAAGAAAGGAAATTATAACAATCCACTTAGAACTCAAGATTAAGAAACTCACTCAAAACCACACCACTGCATGGAAATTGAACAACCTGCTCCTGAATGACTACTGGGTAAATAAGGAAAGTAAGGCATAAATAAATAAGTTCTTTGAAATCTGTGAGAACAAAGGCACAATGTATCAGAATCTCTGGGACACAGCTAAAGCAGGTGTTTAGAGGGAAATATATAGCACTAAATGCTCATATGAGAAAAAGGGAAAGATCTAAAATCAACACCCTAACATCACAATGAAAAGAACCAGAGAAACAAGATCAAACGAATTCAAAAGCTAGCAGAAGACAATAACTAAGATCAGAGCAGAACTAAAGAAGACAGAGAAATGAAAAACCCTTCAAAAAATCAATGAATCCAGGAGTTGATTTTTTGAGAAGATTAACAAAATAGACTGCTAGCCAGATTAATAAAGAAGACAAGACAGAAGAAGCAAATAGACACAATAAAAAATGATAAAGGGGATATCACCACTGATCCCACAGAGATACAAACTACCATGACAGAATATTATAAACACCTCTATGCAAATAAATAGAAAATCTAGAAGAAATGGATACATTCCTGGACACATACACCTTCCCAAGGCTAAGCCAGGAAGAAGTCAAATCCCTGAATAGACCAATAACAAGTACTGAAATTGAGGCAGTAATTAATAGCCTACTAACCAAAAAAAGCCCAAGACCAGACAGATTTACAGCCAAATTCTACCAGAGGTATCAAGAGGAGTTGGTACCATTCCTTCCAAAACTATTCCAAACAATAGAAAAAGAGGGACTCCTTCCTAACTATTTTATGAGGCCAGCATCATCCTGATATCAAAACCTGGCAGAGACACATCAGGCATGCATTCATATAATTTTAGTGGAAAATGTTATGTGAGGAAGAACCATAGATGTGAAATATTATTTGGTTTTGTCTTGAATAAGTATATAACTGCAATTATAACTTAAAGTTTGTTCAATATCAACAAAATATATTTTCATTTTTATGTTTGATATAAAACCTTAAACAAATGTAAACTATTAAGTTCAAGAAAATTAATTTTGAGTTCAACAAACTTCCACATCTAATTTGCTGAGACAAATATTTGCTATCTTTCCAAAAAGAAACTATGTAACAAATATTCAAGTGACAAATACTCAAATAGTAAACTTTAAATACATTCATAAAAGCAAACATGTTTTTATTTTAAGAAAAATGCACTGCAATTAAGTTAAAATGTAGTTTGAAAAAAAAAGTAGTTTGGCTATTGCAAACACAGATAAGAATTATTTATATAAGTCTAATCTAATATTTGGAAATAGTGCTGCGAGCTGGACACAAATGCAATTAGCAGATCCCTGATTTTATTTGGAGCCGCAATGTATCTAGCCAGATTATATTTTTTAGCCTCATTTTCCTGAGGGGTGACTAATGAGATACAAATAAAAGTAATTGGGCAGAGTTACCAGAATAGATCTTTAAAAGGTTCTGACTTGTCTGGGAAAACTGTTGCTGTGCCCCTTACCACCTTCTTTTGTCATCCTGGAAAATGAATGTGATGGCTGGAAATTCAGCAGCCATCCTATGATTTTGAGAGCAGAAGACACATGCTTAACATTGTGGAAAGAAAGATAACACAAGCTTGGATCCCTAATGACTATGTATAGCTGATATATCAGGACTGGAAAACATAATTTTCTATTTTACATTAGAATATAAATCTCTGAAATTTTAAAAATGCTGTAGTCAGGACTCTGTTACTAACAGCTGCATGTAATTACTAATTAATACAAGGCCTGAAAAATTCATACCAATTAATTAATATACAACCCTCATGCAAATGCATATTCATTTGTAGAAGAAAAGATAAGGAATTTGGATTTGATATGGGAATTAAAGTGTCCTGAAAGAAAATCGAATGATCATAATAAAATATAAAATTGCTCTGGTAGTTGATGTGATGAGAATTAAGAAGGATATCAAATAAACTGATAAAGGCAGTGAAAGCTGTAAAGTTTTCAAAGGATGAAGCCACTGGTGCTTTAAAAATCTAATTTTAACAGCATTTTAGGGAATATAGGGGGAAAGCAAAATGTTGAGCATATGATATAGAAGATAAATGTCAACGATAAACACAAAAGTGGTTTTTGAAACAGTTTAGATAACACAGGCAAAGCAATTTTCAATTGCTAAAATTTGCAAGCAGAAGTTTTGAAGGATGTCAACTTTTACTTTTGTTTGGTGAAGAAATAGTTTACTTACGTTTGGTGAAAAAATCATAAACATAATGATCATATATTATTATGAAAGCACACTGTGCTACACCTGCAAAGGATAGGGAAGATCATATGATGATCACATTAACGATAGAATTGAGGCAACATAATGATTTCTCACAACTAGTCAGTATAGAGACTGAATAGAATTCACTTCTAATAACCATAGGATGTAGAAGGTGTAAGATGTATTTTATGGAATATATAAAAATTTTGTTGAAAATATGGGTTTATGTTTAAATATAAAAACATTATTTTACTTGACTTAATTTTCTAGTACTACAGGAATAGCTAATGAATAGAGAATTTGCCACCATTTGGCATATGTAAGTCATAAAAGTTTCGGTTCTAAGAAAACCCAAGACTATAGACTATAATAAGAAAATATTGAGATATACGGAGTCTTAACTTTATAACAGTCACGTTTGCTGATGCCACTGAGGATAGAATACCTAAAGTATCTACTCAAAAATTTCCTGTTAATTTGCCAAATGATAAAACCCACAAAAAAAATTGCTAAGAGTTAAAGATATTTTCAATGAATTAAACATAGCATCAAAGGCAAATTACCTTTTACCAGAGACCATCCAAGTAATGAATAACTATGGATTAAATTTGCACTTAAGTAGATGGGAAAAAAAAATTAAATTTTAGCTAGTCAAAATAAATGTCTCTGACATTAACCTTTATTCTAGTCTTAAGAAAAATGTGAAATTCTCAGCCATAAACAAAAGATGCCTGTTGAATTCTGGTAGAAAGAGTAACATTTAATCAAAAGATTTCAAACTTTGTCAAATTATGATGTATAAGATCTTTTGGGGGTATTTAATGTGTTCTGTTGCTATTGCCTGTTGACTTTTGTTTGCTCTAAAATAGTTTGTGTAACATGTAGAATTTTTATGTCTTGAATGTTTGTCTATACCACTGGTAATGCAATAATTTGGAGCTATTTCTTTGAAAAAACTTGCATATTTTTTCATACTCACTGAAATATTGATATTTTCTTCCAGAATAAATTATAATAGTTTATATTTCTGAAACCATATATTAAAATTTCTCTTCTGTGTCTGTTGAGAAATCTTACTAAGGTTCATCAACAACTTCCTGTTGAAAAGACAACTCACCAATAAAAACTCAGACAAACCAGTAATGAATCTAAGGAGTGTGGTTTCTTTGTTACAAGAGCTTACAGTGAACATTAAATCCACTTAAATATAGCATTAAGAAAAGAATAAATTATAGTCACAGACATGAATCTAAATGTTATAAATCTTTACAAAGCAGAAATAATAGTGAAAGAAACAAAATAACAGAAATACAACCAAACAAATCATATTTAGAATGCATCTGATTGGTTTGAACTTGTCTCCAAGCCATAAAATGTCACATAGATTAAAAAAAAATAAAATCACTAAAATATGATGTAACTCACTAGGGTAGAAAAAAAAAAGAATATTTGCTCAAATTTAAAAATAAAAATGCCAGTTTGATTCTGAAGTTTGAGGAATGTGTGAGCTGCAGAATTCTAGTGAGTCTGAAAGTACTAAGGCTGACTACCGCATCTTTCATTTTGCTCATACTTTACTTTATATTTTACTAATTCTCCGATGTTTAACTTTTTAAATTTTTTATGACTATGCTTCATTTGCCTTAATTTTCTTCATTGTATTGGAGGTTCAAATGTTACCTATTTAAAAGTTATATGACACTTTTTGTTGAAAAATAAGAGACAAAAACAGAAAACCACACAAAACACAAAAACCATAAGTAGCTTAAGAGATAATACCTGGTAAATGGTCTTATAATCACTGCTTATATAAAGAAATAGAATATTGACAGCCACTGCAGAAATCTCTTTGTGTCTTGTGCCAATCATAGCCCCTTCCTCCACCAAAAATTAACTATTATTCTGACTGTTCTAGTAGTTACTCTTTTGAATTGTTTTACGGTTGTATTATTTCAAATATGCATCCATACACAGTACAGTTGAATCTTGCCCATTTTAAAACCTGCTATGTCTTTTAAAGCTCTTTTAGTTTATTGGTTGTTTCCTCATTCATTTATTTTCATTTCAAAATGTACCTGAAGAAAAATGGGCATTTGATCTGTAGAGATGGTCAGTTTGGGTTTAGTTTATCAAATACTAACAAAGCAGTTCATCACATTTTTTTTTTTTTTTTTCATCTGTATTTTCTTAAAATGAGTTACTGGATCCAGGGACATTTTCCAACTCAGGTTTTATCCTTTCAGCAGAAGAGGTAATCTGCTTTCAGCAGAAGCACTTAATACCTAGTGGTCTTTTTGTGATGTCACAGCTATTATATTCAATGTCTAGATTCACTAATTAATTGAGGATTTCACCATCTATAATTATTTTCTCATGTATTAGTATGAATATATTAATAATCCTTTCTCTAATATATTAATTATTATATGATGGTGAATTCATATAAGGCAAGATAACTACTTCTTTTCCATTCTTGCCAGTTTTCAAGATAATGAATTATCTATCAATCTCCAAAGATGACCAACTCATTAAAAAATATAATTATTACTAATTTATGCATTTAAACATTTGATCTTACCATCTTGAAACTCTAAATTATCCATCTTTGGTCATTTGAAGCTTTCTCAATTTGTCTCTTGAGTCTTTTTGACATGAGTGCTTGAGTGTGCCCCTGCTTGAAATTTTTTAGATTGATCTTGCATATTTCCTGTCCTAGTTCTATAAATTGTCATTTTCTCAAAAAGTCCTTTTAATTTTAAACTTTGAAATACAAATTCATGAAGGGAATCTGGATTTTAGGGATGTCCATTGAGGTTGGATTGCTCAATGTGTCTAAGCCTCTTCACTGGATAAAGTTAGGATAAATTTGTTCATGTATGTATACCTGTATCAATATCTATACTCTATCATCTTTTTTTTTTTTTTTTTTTTTTTGAGACAGAGTCTCGCTCTGTCGCCCAGGCTAGAGTGCAGTGGTGCGATCTATCATCTTTTTATCTACATTTATATCTATGTGATAATACTTTATGAATTGATACTTCTCATTGATAATTCCAAACAAGTTTAGAACTACAGAGTTTTTACTTAAACTATTCTGTATTACATTTGTATTATCCTTTTTTCACATTGAGATTCTTTGCGTTCAAGAGCAAAAAAGATGTTAGAATCAGAGAATTAAAGAAATTACTAAATTTCTTTGCCCCACAATACACAGAAAACCATCTCAAACCAGCAATCAAATAACAACACTATTACTTCCTAAATAACAACAATATTACCCCCTATATAATCACAATAACTGCTAGGCAGATTCCATTTTTGGTAGATTATTTTTCCTCTAAATTTTGTAATAGCTTTAGTAATGTATAATTGACATACCAGAAAATTCACCTTCAAAAAGTATATGATTCTATGGTTTTTGTGTATCAACAGAGTTATATAATCACCATGATTAATTTTAGAACATTTACATTATCCCACACAGAAAATCTACTTATTTTTATTCACTATTCCTATCGATTTACTTTCTGCACCTATATGCTTTTTTCTGGATATTTCATGTTAACAGTATTATATAGTATGTGGTATATTGTACCTGGTTTCTTTGATTTGACATAATTGATATTAGTTCATGTTGTACATGCATCTGTACTTCTTCATCGTCGTCCTCTTCTTCTTTGTCTTTTATTCTTCTTTTTCTTCTTTCTTTTTTAGAGACAGGGTCTCCTTATGTTGCCCAGGCTCATCTCAAACTTCTCAAGCAATCTTTCTGCCTCAGCCTCACATAATGCTGGGATTACAGGCATCCATAACGGTGCCTAGCCAGTACTTCATTTTTGTTATTGTTGTTTAATGCAGAATATTACTACATTTTATAGATATGTCACATTCTTTATCCATTCACTAGTTGACAGATATTTGGGTTATTTCTGCTTTTTGACTCTTCTGATTAATGCTGCTATGAACATTTGTGTGTAAATTGTTGCATAGGCATGTTTCACTTCCTTTGGGTAGGTATCTAGGAGTGGAATTGCTGAGTCATATGGTAACTCTCTGTTTAACATTCTGAGAAACTGCCAAACTCCTTTCCAAAGTGGCTGCACCATTTTACATTGCCATTAACAGTATTCAAAACTTTCAACTTCTCCACATTTTTGCCAGCACTTGTTATTTCTGTTCTTGTGATTATAGACATTTTAATGAATAGGAGGTTGTTTTGATTCATTGTGAATTGCAGATCTCATTGTGGTTTTAGCTCATATTTCCTTAGTGAATAATGATGTTGCAAACCTCTTTATGTGTTTATTAGCCATTCCAATATCTTCTTTGGTGAAATGTCTATGCAAATCCTTTTCCCATGTTTTTATTATATTGTCTTCTTATCATTGAGATGTCAGTGTTCTTTATATATTCTGGAATGCAAGTCCCTTATCAGATATATAATTTGAAAATACTTTTCCCAGTTTGTGGGTTTTCTTTTTATTTTCTTGATGGTATCCTTTTAAGTAAAGTAGTTTCATATTTTTGATGAAGTTGTCTACTTTTTCTTCTATAATTTATTCTTTTGGTGTTATATCTGAGAAAACAGTATCTAAACAAAGGTCAGACTGTCTTCTTTTTTTCTAAGAGTTTTAGAGTTTCAGATCTTACATTTAAATCTACCATCCATTTTGGGTTCATTTTCGGGTATGCTGTGAGGTAAGAGTCCAAATTTACTTTTACATGGGCATATATAATCATCTAATTACCATTTCTGGAAAATACTATTTTTCTTCCATTGAATTTCTTGGCAACTTTGTTACAATTCAATTGAACATAAGTTTAAGCGTTTATTTACAGACTCTCAATTCTATTGCATTTATCCATTTATCCTCATGCCAATATTTTGCTGTCTTGATTACTGTGACTTTGTAGTAAATTTGAAATCAGGAAGTGTAAGTCCTCAGATTTTGTTCATTTTCAAGAGCGTTTTGGTTATTCTGGGTCCTTTTATTTCCATATCAATTTGTCCATTTCTTGAACAAGGGAAGCTGGGATTTTTGTTAGGAATTGTGATAAATCTGTAGATCAATTGGAAAAGTATTGTCATCTTACAATATTAAGTATTCTGATGCATGAACATAGGATGTTTTTCAACTTATTTAGATCATCTTTAACTTTTTTGACAACGTTAAGTAGTCTTGTATTTGTTTTGTTAAATTTATTCCTAAGCATTTCATTATTTTTGATGATATTTGTAATGGAAATGGTTTCTTAATTTTATATTCAGATTGTTAATGCTGGTGTATAGAAATCCAATTGACTTCTATGCTGTAACCTTGCTGAAATTGTTTATTAGTTCCAGTAGTTTTGTAGTGGATCCTTAGAGTTTTCCATGTAAAGGATCATAACATTTATGAATCAAAACAGTATTTTTCTTCCTTTTTAATCTAGAAGCCTTTAATTTCTTTATCTTGCCCAATTGTTCCATACAAACATGCTTAATCAAAGCAATTGAGGAAAAAAAACATCTGTTTGGTTACATAAGTCATTTTCTCCCTTTACATTTTTTGGGGTGGGTTAATATTAGTGGATTTTTAAATTTGTTATTCTTTTGATTACTAGCATTATAACCTGTTAATAACAAATAAAGTTAATTAACATTTCCTAGGCATCTATTCTGCAACAGACATCCCCGTTCATCTTGTTAGATAGATGTTACTATTTTTCTTAACCGTGAATAAAGAACTGATTATCAAGTTAGTTATATAATTTGATTCTAGGTAATAAATTTTAAATTTATACCCAGTCTACTTTTGGCTATATGTGATGCTTTTTTCAATATACCATGCAAATTTGCTTTTTATGTTGCTTAATATGTACTCATTTACCTTTTGAAGTAAAAGTAACTCTTTGACATGAAATTAGTATTATACGCAATGTAAGTTTTTCAGTGTATTAAGTTATTTTTTAATGTGTCTTCTCCCTTCCTTTTTTTCTTTCAAGAGAAAAAATTATTGCTCCAGTTTTAATACCATGACCTCATTAGGTTGATTGCCAGGAATTATTATTTCTTTTCTTCATATTTGAATAATTTTATTGCTGCTTTATCCTTCAGTTGAAACACTGTAGCTGTCTGAAGACTCTGATGAGGAAATAAAGTCCACTGAATTGAGGTAACCATTGCTACAATCACAAAAGTCAGTGGGAAAACAAGCAGTAATTATCTGGCATGGAAGACCCCAGGAAACCGGAATAAATTTAATAATATAATTCTAAACCACTTACAAATTGTTTTATCCTTAGCCTGCGTAAAAGGTGTTTCAAGATTTTAGAAATCTATATTAGGTCATTGGCTTCCAACACAATGATAACATTTGTATTATATCACAGAATTTGTGCACTCATGCTGACGACACAACTATTTTTTCCTTTATGAAGAGGTATACATAGAGCATGAAATGTTGACTATTAAAAGAAAAGTGAGTAAAAAAGATATAAATATAACAATAAATAAATAAGGATTAAGTAAATAATATTCTTGAAACACGGACCAACACTTTTATTTTTTCTGTACCATTTATGTTACCTTCAGAGAATATTAGCCACATTTTAGTATATTATTTATGAATATTAAGAAACATATTTTTTAGAGATATTGCCACTTTAGGTTATAATATTAGTATGCTAAATCAAGTATTATATGGTTTATGTTTGTTCTTTACAAATTTTGTCATCCATTACAATTCTTTAACACAATTGTGAATAGCTCTATTATTTAATTAAAATTACTTTTTACTTATGAGTTTTAATGAATATGAATATATATACATATGTGTATATATAAATTCATATATTTCTAAATATATTTGTATACACACATACACTCCAAGGTCATCTCATAAATATTATTTAGCATAAATAACTCAGTGCTTTATTAAACTAAGTAAATATTTTGGATTTTATACTACCTAAAATCAATAGGCACGCTCCTAGCAGCATGCATTGCATACTTTTGATAAATACTATTGTAGAAATACTCTTGTACAAATAGCTACATTGACAAGAAATATGAAATTCCATGAACAGGGAGTCAAAAGCTTTTTAGTCTTCAAACATTTTTGTGTAAAAAGGATTACAATTTAGGCAAACTGAACTCTAAGGTAGATTATAATTAATAGGTATCAGGAATCGTGATTGTGGGGCCAAATGTAAGATAAAGATGAATAAGAAAAACAGAAGACAGCACTGAAAACATAGCCTAGGAGGGTGTCAAATGTAATATGAGTTGCTTTTATCAGTCAGTATTAGCCCAAGGTGTAGCAGAGCCATACTTCTTCCTTTATTGATAACTGAGATAGATGAATATTGAAACTAGGGTTTTCCTAAAGCTTACTACTTTTAGAAAATCCTATTCTAGTATCAATAACTTAAGGCAAAAAAAAAAAAAAAGTAGACATATCATTACCATCATTGGGAATAGGGTAACATTGACAATTTTAAAAGAGTTTTTGCTTTAGCAAAATGGAAAATTGCAATAGCATTGATATTGTTTGAATATGTGTCCCCACCCAAGTCTCATTTAGAATTGTAATCCCCAGTGTTGTAGGTGGTGCTGGTGGGAGGTGATTGAGTCATGGGGGTGGATTTCTCATGAATAGTTTAGTGTCATCCTCTTGGTGCGGTTCTCATGATAGTGAGTTCTTGCAAGATCTGGTTGTTTTAAAAGAATGTGGCACCTGCCCCACTCTCTCGTTGCTCCTGCTTTTGCCATGTGATGTTCCTGCCCCCACTTCACCTTCCGCCATGATTGTAAGCTTCCTGAGGCCTCCCTAGAAGCTGATGCCAGAGCTATGCTTCCTGTACAGCCCACAAAACCATGAGCCAATTAAACCCCTTTTCATATGAATTATCCAGTCTCAGGCATTTCTTTATAGCAATGCAAGAATGGTCTACTACAAGCATGTTACGATATTTCTTCCAAGTATATATATACATGCATGTTATGTTGTTCTATTGCAGTATCATGAATGCCTTCCAAGCCAATCCATGGTCGTAGGAACAGAACATATTTAAAGCATATTTATTGAATAACTCAAAAATCTTTTTAAAAAGTGCCTTGAAAAGGTTATATATGCTTATTTTTCAAAATAGTTTTTCACTAAAATCATTTGGTTTCTGGTTTGAAACATATACTTCTCCATATAATTATTCCCAGAAAACAGAATCCTCATGGGATTTTAATACCCTCTACCTGGAATATTTATTAATTTAGACTAAAAGCCTGTGTTATTTTAAAGATTCTAAATGGACAATGTTTCCACTGTTCTCAGTTTTGAGGTATATTTAGTTTTAGGTGTCTACTAATGCTAATAAATGGTGCTGAGAAAACGGGGTAGCCATAGGCAGAAAATTGAAACTGGACCCCTTCCTTACACCTTCTACAAAAATTAACTCAGGATGAATTAAAGACTTAAATGTAAAAACTACAACTTAAAAAATCCTAGAAGAAACTCTAGGCAATACCATTCAGGACATAGAGACAGGCAAAGATTTCATGAGAGACCATCAAAAGCAATTGCAACAAAAGCAAAGATTGATAAGTGGGATCTAATTAGATTAAAGAGCTTCTGCACAACAAGAACAAAAAACAATTATCCGTGTGAAAAGACGGCCTAAAGAATGGGAGAAAATTTCTGCAATCTATCCATCTGACAAATGTCTAATATCTGGAATTTACAAGGAACTTAAACAAATTTCCAAGAAAAAAACTCATCAAAATATGGGCAAAGGACATGAACAGACACTTTTGTAAAGAAGACATTTGTGTGGCCAACAAACATGAAAAAAAAAAAAGCTCAACATCACTGATTATTAGAGAAATGCAAATCAAAACCACAGTGAGATACTACCTCATGCCAGTCAGAATGGTGATTATTAACAAGTCAAGAAACAACAGATGCTGGCGAGGCTGTGGAGAAATAGGAATGCTTTTACACTTTTGGTGGGAGTGTAAATTACTTCAACCATTGTGGAAGACACTGTGGCAATTCCTCATAGACCTAGAACAGAAATACCATTTGACCCAGCAATTCCATTCCTGGGTATATACCCAAAGGAATAGAAATCATTCTATTATAAAGATACATGCATATGTATGTTCGTTGCAGCACTGTTCGCAATAGCAAAGACATAAAATCAACCCAAATGCCCATCAATTTTAGAGTGGATAAAGAAAATATGGTACATATACACCATGGGATACTATGCAGCCATAAAAATTAACAAGATCTTATCCTTTTCAGGGACATGGATGGAGCTGGAAGCCATCATCCTCAGCGAACTAACAGGAGCAGAAAACCAAAAACCACATGTTCTCACTTATAAGTGGGAGCTGAACAATGAGAACACTTGAACACAGGGAGGGGAACAACACACACTGGGGCCAGTTGGGGGGTGGGATGAGGGAGAGCATCAGGATAGAGTTAATGTCTGTGGGGCTTAATACCTGGGTGATGGGGTGACAGGTGCAGCAAACCACCATGGCACACATTCACCTATGTAACAAACCTGTATGTCCTGCACATGTATCACAGAACTTAATAATTTAAAAATATGTTTTACTGTTCCATCCACAGTGTCTCATTTGGACATGGGTATCGTTAAATTTGAATTGGTCTTGCAGAGAATATATAATATTTCTGACTACATACAGGTTGTAAGTGGTGCACAGATAATTCTAGCTATTGTATTTATAAAACATCATCATATGATATTTCCAGGGCTAGGGAGAATACTGCAGCAAAGGTTATACCCTTTCCTTATATTTAATTTAATGTAAAAATATGTTACATTCCAATTGGAATTTATAGTGTGCTGTGTAATTTTCAACGCCATTATAACATGTAAAGTCATGCTATAATACCTGTGCAAGATGTTCAGTAGAAGAAATAAAATTATGATTGGTGCTTCCAATCTTTATACCAAAATAGCATTTATTATATGTGGTTGAAAGAAATACATTTTTGGACTTAAAATAGTCAAGAGTGCCTTGTTTTCATCAAGGTTGGAAGATTCATATATACAACTCCAGTTTAGGCTGCAGGTGGAGACTGATGTTTATCATTATTAATGTAATTCAAATCCAAGTTCTGAAGAAATATAAAAGAAAATAAAAGTTCTTCCTTTGAAGATTGGCAACTTTCAAAAAGCAAGCAAGCAAATGAAATCTGTCTGATCTGATTTGGAAAATACTTAATGTCATATATATCTCAGAAGGGACAGATAAAATAAAACAATTTTTAGGGTCTATCCAATGTGTCATAAAAAGTTTTCTGACCTAAAACTTTACACCAAAAAATAAAAGATGCAGCACGTCTTTTGTGGGTAAAATGTAGTCAGGTATTCAGGCTCTGGGGATGCAGTAGCTAAAAGTGCAGGCAGGTATGGGATTCTTGGGGTACATTCTGGCTGTCCCACTTACTGATGTTGAACACTGACCAAGTTTCTCAATGGCTTTATACTTTAGGACCTAACATTCAGATTTGTTGTTTAGGATTAAATTTTAAAACATCTGCAAAGTACTTAAAATAGTGTAAATAATACTTATAGCTATTAACAGGTTGCTTAATAAAAAATGCATTTTTAGTGTATAGTTTCAGGTTAGTTTTCTACTCACATATGCTAAATATTTAATCAATACCCACGAATTGACCAGTTGATTATAGCTTAGGTTGGCTACTTTCATATTTGTAATAAAAGCACAGAAGCCAATGGGTTGGTTTGTAATGGTTAGTTTTCATATAGAATGCTGAAGTTAAAATATTCCAAGTAAGGTGGTTTTAATGATGACTACAGGTTTCTTCTCATTAACTGGCCAATTTTTCACTGATAGAAAGAAATAGAAGTAGAATACATGTCAAGATTAGTGGATATGCAGTACAGCATGGAAAAGTCTGAAGTATCCTAGCCCCAATTATGTGCAAAAGTTGGTTATACGGACATAACCTTGAACCACTAATCCAAAACACAATTTTAGCTTAATATGCTACCTTCAGGAAATGACTTAGGGTAATTTACAGGGTTTTCACCAGTAAAAATACTTCAGCTCACTTGTACATGGCAGCTGAAAAAGAACTCATTACTGATGGTAAGATTACTTCATTGTCATCAGTGGATTGTAATTTAGAAACACACACTCATTTATGAGTAAATTTCCCAAACTATATCCAAAAGAGTTAGCTTAAGCATCTTCACCAATCCTATTCTGTAATTTCTGAGCAGATATTTTAAATGACTGAGAAATTCAAAGGAATAGTTGAGGGGCATTAAACAGTATCCCTGAATATCTATTAAATGCCAGGCTGTGTCAGCCACTAGAAATACAGAGAGAAACATGATAGATTCTCTTGTCTAGGAGGAAACTAGCACACCATCAACATATTTTATAATAAAGTGGAGACAACATATCTTCTAGAACCATGAGCACTGTTCCAGTACTACCACTTCTAATAGACATGATTACCTTGAACCTACCACTGAAGCTGAACCTGCTTGATGGGCATTGTCATTTTACCCTCATAATAACACTATAAATTCCACTTTGTCCCTATTTTACATGTGATAAAATACTATGGGAGACAAAGGAGCTCAGGAGAAAATGTGTTGTCTACATTTTAGCAATGGCGTAAAACTCTGTGAAATGAAAAAATAGCCGTCTCCTAGAATTATTTTCTTACCTGTATGTTTTTCCTGTCCAATTTACTTTTCTTTTAACTTTGTTCTCTTGTTTTTATTAAATGTACTACTAAACCACCTTAATGGCATACTGGATAAACAAAATGTACATATACACTATCGAATACTATGCAGCAATAAAGAGGAGTGAAATCATGTTCTTTGCAGCAACATGGATGGAGTTGGAGGTCATAATTCTAAAGTAATATAGAAACAGAAAAACAAATAATGCATATTCTCATTTATAAGTGGGAGCTAAACATCGAGCATACATGAAAATAAACATGGAACAATAGATACTGCAGATTACTAAGTGGGGAGGGAGGGAGGCAGGCACAGGTTGAAAAACTACATATTGGGTATTATGCTCCTACCTACATGTTTTGATTCATACCCCAACCATCAGCATCACGCAATATTCTGATGTAACAAACCTGCAAGTGTGCCCCTTGAATCTAAAATAAAAGTTAAAATTAAAGAAAACTTATTTTAAAAAAAAGATTTGGAAGTATAACACCTTAAACCCTTCAAATTCTATTTATGAGATGGGAAATATATATAATTTTCTTTATTGGCTTCTGTGATGCCATAGGCTCCTGGTTATCCTTCCTACTTCTGATAACTTCTCTGGAGTTTTTGTGGGATCATCTTTTTCCAACTATTCATTAGATGTAGATTTTTCACATGACTAGACACAACCTTCACTTCCTGCTCTATAGACAAGTAGATGTGTCCCTCCTCACAGCCGTAATTTCTACTCATATACAACTGATTTACAATTTATTATCTCTAGTTCGGTTTTCTCTTCCAAGGGCAAAGTTAATGTGTTCAGTCACTTCATAGAAATCTCATAGTGGAACTTCAACAATTCATTCATTATTTCTACTCCATCCACCAATAAAATAAAACAAAATCATGGTCCTCTTTATGTAAATGGTGCCACCATTCGCTGAGTTTCTCAGTCACATAAGTAAAAGTCATCCTTGATTCTTACCTTTCCTTCACTAAACTCCTTCCATCCATCTCTGGAGTGACCTCAAATCCATCCACTTTTCTTCATTCCCACCACCAGCATTATAGCTCAAGGTACCCATCAGACCCCTCCTATACTTCTCAAATTGTCTTCTAACTGGTTTCCCTGTAAAAATAGGCTCTGACACCCAACTCCAAACCACTAAAGCCAAAGTCACATTTTCAGTGTTAAAATATTTTAAATAGCTTTCTAGGACTCTTAATGATGAGCAGAGAAGATGCCTTAAAATGGCCCACAAGGTCATTTATTGTCTGGGCCCTATCAGGCACAGTGGGCTTCTTCATTTATTTGTGATCATCCTGGTCCTGTTCACCACAGGATATTTTCACATGCTTTTCTCTCTGCCTAGAATATTTCTAACTTCCGTTTTATGTGTAATACAAATCTGTCTCATCATTCACGTCATCATTCGTGTTTCGGTTGACCAAGCCAATTTCCCTATTATATGTTGTCATAGTACCATGAACCATTATGTCATGCCACTTTTCATAGTTGCAAATTTGATATATATTAATTTACTATTCCACTAGATTTTGAGGTACATGAGACTAGGCATTGTCTTTTTTGCTCACTTAATATTTTCACTGCTTAATATAATGATGGTGCATAAAAGGTTCTCAATATGTATACTTCATTAAGGTTAAATACACGTATGTATTATATACAGAAGCACTCACAAACATTTTCAGTGATATAGAAAGACAGAGAAGGGAGCAACAAACTGTTTTAAAAAATGAAGTAAAACATTATTGAGTTCCAGATGTGTGTCCTAAAAGTTTGTGAATAATTATTGAATGGGGGTGGTAGGAATACAGTGACGATAGAAACAAACAAACCAAAAAGCTTTCTCTCTTCATTGTCAGCTGAACTGGTCTGATTGTAAACCCTGGGCTATGTATTCTCTTGTTGAATATAAATGATTTCATATAACATCAATATCAGAGAAGATAACTTTATAATCATGCTTAAGCACAGTTAAAAAAAAATACTGACCAAAGTTTAACAAAAAAATAATGATCAGACACCCACCCCATACCAGTCTGGTATGAGTGACTACTGCTTATTTACAAGATATAGCATTAGCCATGCTCCATTTCTTTTTTCTTCTAGATAAAAAATAATTAAGATATCCAGTCATAGAGTTGGTAGTGCCCCATCTAGAGTGAAACTTTACTTCCTTAAACACTTTCCAAAATCATGTAACACAAACACATATTCCCAAACAAACTTCTCCTAATTCCCTCTTGCTGAGTCATCCCACAATTCCCTATGGTATGCCATATCCCTTGTTTCAACAAGCCAATAAACCCAACTTTATTTGACTCCAGGAGAGTTCTTGGTCGGTTGGAGCCATCTTTGGTAAAAAGAGTGTTTAAGCAGATGTAAGATCATGTGCAAAGGAGATCTTCTAACATGGAAGATCTAGCACTTCAGCAGTGATTTTAGAGTGATAATAGTGCCATTAGTTGATGTTAAGTTAGGCATACTTAGGTTGTGAAGCCTTGGATGCCATTCTAAGTCAAATGTCCTTTGGAAGAAGGGGGAGATTTTGTAGACGTAACAATACAATATATACAGTTCTCCTCAATTCATGAGAAAATTGGTGACAAATTGTGTCTACATTATCCATAGCAAGATACAAATTACATATGTAAGTATAGTTTCCTGAGATCATTTTTTTATAAATAGGCCCCTATAGATATGTTCTTCTTCTCACGTGGAAGAATTCTGGTTTCCCTATGCATTTGGGAAATAATATCCAAGGATGACATCTAACTAAGGTCAAGACATTTAGAGAAAGAGTGTATGCTAGATCTGCACTTTTCAGTAAAATATCCCCTAGCACATGTGGTTATTTATATTTAAATTTAAATTCATTAAAATGAGACAAAATTTAACATTCATCTTCTCAGTCACAGTAGCCACATTTTAAGTGCTCGATAGACAGATGTGGTTCGTAGCTACCTAACAGTGCAGACAGAGAACATTTCCATGAGTGTGGAAAACTCTGTCCAACAACTTTGCTGTAGGTACCTTCTACTGAAGATGAAAGTGTTAAGTGGAATTAGAAAGAAAAGAAAGGATTTCCGAGGTAAATTTAATTGCTTTCAAAGCAAGAACTCTTAGAGAAGCTAAAAGTAATTTTAATGAATTTCCCTTAAGCAGTTTGTGCTGGCTTGTAAAATACAGTCATATCTTTCCAAAAGCCCTTTTCTCCTCAGAGCATTCTATTTATAGATACATGAAACTTTACTGATGTTTTCTACAAGGTAAATTGAATAACAAATTCAAAAACTCCCACTAAACTGCAGAATGCAGTTATAATAAAGTTTGACTTAAAAATTGCTAGGTGCAAAGATTTATGCAGAAAGTTATGTTCCGATTAAGAATTTAGTGTTTTCTATTAGATATGTGTTACACAAATAAGGCCTTTATCCCCTTCATCCCTGTTTCTTTTTATAGGGAACTCTTTTCACTTCCTGTTACTAAATGGTATTTGAAGGCAAAGGTAGAAGGTGCACTTGCTTTTTCTGGAGGATCAGTTGAAGCTTCTCATGAGAACTGTTGAGGACATTCATTCATTCATCTGACATGTGCTCACACACACTGTACTTTGTGCTGAGTCTTGTGATATACTCTGATGGAGAAATGTAGTGTTAACTGAAAGAAGGAGGGCCCTGGGAAGGATGGAGTATTGTGGGTACAGGTAATAATAAGCAAAGGACTGAAAGTGAGAGAAAACATATGCAAAAGTATGAGTAATTCAGTCTGGCTGAATTATGACATAGTTATCCCTAAGCACATTTTAGAGATAGGAAAACAGATGCACAGAGGAAACATAGTCACACTTCTGTGGAGAGTTATTATCAGAGATGGAAGCAGAACACATGTTTTTGAGTGTGAACCACTATTCATCCCAGTGAAACTGGTTTTTCATAATAGACTGAAAGCATCTGGAGACACAAAAAATACCTCTGAGGTTTGGGAAAAATAGAAATTTCTGGGTGCCTCGGACTAATGACTCAGACTTAAGATTAGGAAGGTTGAGTTGAAAATTGCTATATAGAATGGGACACAAAAAATTGCAATGAAAGGAACTGTGCTCAAATTCAGATTCTGGCTCTACCACTTATTAGCTGTGCAATCTTGGACCAGTCTTTAATCTCTGACTCTTATTTTCTCAATCTGTAAAATGTTTCTAAAAATAACAGTGTCCAAGTCATGGGATAGATCTTAGAGGTCCTACAAAGGCCATATATGAGCTGGATCTTTAGAGGTCACATACAATGTAGCTTTTTTTTTTTTTTTTTTTTTTTTTTTTTTTGAGACAGAGTCTCGCTCAGTCGCCCAGGCTGGAGTGCAGTGGCGCGATCTCAGCTCACTGCAAGCTCCGCCTCCTGGGTTCACGCCATTCTCCTGCCTCAGCGTCACGAGTAGCTGGGACTACAGGCTCCCGCCACCACGCCCGGCTAATTTTTGTATTTTTAGTAGAGACGGGGTTTCACCGTGTTAGCCAGGATGGTCTCGATCTGCTGACCTCGTGATCCGCCAGCCTGGGCCTCCTAAAGTGCTGGGATTACAGGAGTGAGCCACCGAGCCCGGCCAGTTTAGCTTTTAAAGGTGTTCCCCAAGAGGTGAAAATAAACATGGATATCCCAGGAGATAAAACCACATATGAAAATATGTAGGATCACCAAGGAGTATGAAGTATTTGGGGAAAGATGAGAAAATTAGTGTGACTGGCACAGAGAATGTGGATATTTGTGTTTGAATCAGATCAGTAGGAGTTGGGGAGAGTGGTAAGAGATAAGGCTGGAGAAATAATTTGAGGTCACTGAGCTAGGCATGCCTTGAAGGTAGAAACTTCACATTACCTTTATATTGTCAGCGCCTAGCAAGGAACCTTATCACTTAAATTCATGTTTTGGAAATAGATAGATGAGGGAATAGATGGATAAATGAATGGACAGATGGATGGATGGATAGGAGAGGACAGGACAGGATAGCATAAAGATGGGATGGGATGGGATGGAATGAGATGGGAAAGGATAGGATAAGATAGGATAAGATAGAATAGGATATTAAATACATTTAGTTAAAGTAAGGGTACCATTGATGTTATGTCTTAGCTAGCTGAGCTACAACAAAGTTTTGAAGCAGGAAAATGATGTGATCAAATTTGCATTTTCAGAATATAGTTGACAGTGATATGTAAAATTGACTAGATTGAGGAGTATATATAGGCAGATCAATAACAGAGGAGGTTATTGTGATATTCTAGGTAGAAGATGTTAAATGCTGTGAGTTGGGAAGTAGAAAAGAAATGAAATGTAATAACATTCTATGCAGATGGAATAGAATGTATAAAGGTATTTTCATGGGGCAGGAGACAAAGATGAGAGGGGACCAAATGGGTCTTTTCATCTGATAAAATAATGAAAAATGTATCTGAATAATTTATAAATACATTCTGTTCTTTAAAAAAAGTATGTGAGGAGATATATGTGTTACTTTGCTTGATTTCAGTAATCATTTCACTATGTATATGTGTAGCAAAACATGTTTTGCACCTTAAATATATACAATAAAATATTCACCACATCTAACTTTATCACCTGAACAACTTTTTTTTTTTTTTTTAAAGATGGAGTTTCGCTCTCGTTGCCCAGGCTGGAGTGTAGTGGCGCGATCTCGCCTCACTGCAACCTTCACCTCCCAGGTTCAAGCTATTCTCCTGCCTCAGCCTTCTGAGTAGCTGGAATTACAAGCGCCCGCTATCATGCCCAGTTTTTCTTTTTTTTTTTCCTGTATTTTTAGTAGAGATGGGGTTTTGCAATGTTGCCCAGGCTTGCCTCGAACTCCTGACCTCAGGTGATCCACCTGCCTCAGCCTCCCAAAGTGCTGGGATTACAAGTGTGAGCCACCACGCCCAGCCACCTTAGCAACCTTTTACATAACTCTTCAATAATCTATTCTTTTTCAACTTAAACTGTCTCCTATCTGCTCCCTTAACCCTCACTGTTGTAACTGACTCTTGACTTGCTTGTAACCCTTACTAAACTGTTTGCACCTTCTATTAGTATGTTTTCATACTGCCACAAAGTAGTGCCCTAGACTGGGTAACTTACAAAGGAAAAAGCTTTATTTGACTCACAGTTAGTATGGGTAGGGAGACCTCAAAATATCCAAAATCATCACAGAAGGTGAAGGGGAAGCAAGGCATCTCTTCACAGGATGGCAGGAGAGAGAATGAGAGCCAGCAGGGAAAATGACAAACGCTTATAAAACCATCAGATCTCCTGAGACTCTCAGTCACAATCATAAGAACAGCATGGGGGAAACCGCCCCCATGATCCAATTACCTCCACCTAGTCCCGCCATTGACACATGGGGATTGCGAGAATAACAATTCAAGGTGAGATTTGGGTAGGGACACAGGGCCAAGCCGTATCACTCCTTAAAGGTAAACACTGTTATTTTTCCATATTTTTATCCTCAGCTTCTAAATCAGTGCCTACCATATAGTAGGTACTCAACAAAGTTTTATTAAAATAATAGATGAATAAATGAGTGATTGATCACCTAACTAGGGGAAATTGTGAGATTCTTTGGCTCTCTCAGGGATATGTAGCTGCTACCCAAAGTTCTGAATACTTTAAGTCACTATCCTGAAATCATATGTAAATTTTAATTTGTGCTGTGTTCTGAGGGACTAACATTCTTGGGAATGACTTAAATTTTCTGGCACTGACCTCCTTCCTTGGATTTTTCTTTATCCTCTGTAGAACTGCCTGAAAAAACTAGCCTTTCTAGGCTAGTTTCCTCTCTGCGCAATGTAATAAAATATCAAACCTGGAATGTCACATTTGGAAAGCAAAGTAAACAAAAAAACAAAACCTTCATGAATTTGGTGCCTTGTAGGTCATATTTCATGATTACTTTCCTATGGGAAGATGTACATGGGTGATTATGAATAAATCAGAAAGAAATATACAATCACATTTTCAATACCAGCTCAGTGGTATTACAATAATTGAATTTAAGGTTAATGAATACTATATTGTAAACATCATATGATGTTTTACATCATTTTAATGGCCAAACTCCCTTGTTTCGAATAAGTGCATTGCCCTGAATAGGAAATAAAATTATTTCAACATAGATTCTCCACTACTTGCTTTAATCGATTGTATTACACCAGGGATACATAAAATAAGTATCTCTAAGAAACAAGAGTTTCATTTTAATAAAATTTTATATTATTTTTTGACTGAATAAAAATTTGTTTCTTCTCAAATTTGCATTTGGGGCTTCTTTGTCTATTTGAATTTGTCAGTTTATTTAAATTTTACAATACTGCTTGTGAATATGGCATTTATTAATATTTCACTGCATTCTTGTTGGTTTGCTTTGACTTTGGAGCTGATGAGCCCAAAATGAGAACCCAGGACTGCTTCTCTGATGATGATATTTAGATTACTGGTGGTGATTCTTAGATATCCCAGCAGAAAAGCTCTTAAATCGTGATAGGCACAAAATTAACACATGATGTATGAAATTAACAATTTAGCCGGGCATGGTGGCTCACGCCTGTAATCCCAGCACTTTGGGAGGCCGAGACGGGTGGATCACGAGGTCAGGAGATCGAGACCATCCTGGCTAACACGGTGAAACCCCATCTCTACTAAAAAATACAAAAAACTAGCCGGGCGAGGTGGCGGGCGCCTGTAGTCCCAGCTACTCCGGAGGCTGAGGCAGGAGAATGGCGTGAACCCGGGAGGCGGAGCTTCCAGTGAGCCGAGATCCGGCCACTGCACTCCAGCCTGGGCGACAGAGCGAGACTCCGTCTCAAAAAAAAAAAAAAAAAAAAAAAAAAAAAAAAAAAAAAAAACAATTTACTAGGCCATGCTTAGGTTACTTCAGAGACCTAACATTCTCTAGGCCAGAAACAAGATTCAGTTAATAGTGTTTGCTTCTGTCCTAATGAGACCCCACATTAACAAGCAAAGAAAGAACAAGTCCACAAAGAGGAAATGGTCAACATGCAATCTAGGAAAGATGACAAAAAAGATGACTGTTGACTTGCCCTTTCACTAATGTCCAGAAAGAGAGGTCACTTACAAACTGCTTCAACTTGCTTTCCTTATTGCCAGAGATGCCTGTAACAAGTCTTATACATTCATTGTCATAACCTGATGTCATGGGTCATTAAAATAGTACTGTGAATTCTCACTGCTGTGATTCCATGTGTACAAAGCAAAATTGGATTTAAATTTGGCTTTTTAAATAGATTTTCCTGCAGGAAATGACACAATTAGTTGATAAATGGGATTATCCCATCCCAATGAAATGTATAATTTTTAAGGGTAAAGTACAATTGAGCATTCTGGTTTGCAGGTTAATGGCTTATAAATTTGGTTTATAAAACTTTGCATTACATGGATCTTTGGTTTATTTGGAGCCTGAACAACTCTGGACACTAATGCAAGCAAAGTTTTGGACCTATATAGCACTGAAGATCAGAGTCAGAAACATGGCTAATTTGCCAAGGTGATCCCACCCTGAATTATCTGTGATTATGCCTAGGCTCTTCCATTGTAACTTAAGTATTCTTCTGAGAAACACAAAGGAGATCAAGAGTGAGCATCACAGGAATGAGTGGCAAAGTTCCAACCATGACTAAAGGATGCATAGCAAAAGTGGAACTGATGACAAAACCCAGGGGAAAAGATTGATGCAGAAATAAACCAGAAAATATAGAACATCAGCTATAAAGATAAATTTGAAGACAGAGAGACATTTCAAATATATCAACTAATCTTTAACTAGAAGCAGTATCTAAATTAGGGGGCTGTTCTGGTTATCTATTGCTAAATGGCAACTGCTTCAAAACTTTGTGGCTTAGAACAACAACTGATGCTCATGGTTTTATGAATTGGCCAGGAACAGCTGAGTAGTCCTCACTTGGGGTTTCTCATGGTGTCTGGGGTTGGAGATATTTGAAGGTTCAACTGGAACAGATGTCTAAGATAGTTTCTTCATTCACATATCTAAGGCTTAGCTTGGGTCTTGCCAAGCACTTCTTCCTCCTGTGACTTCTCTGCATCACTTGCTTGGGATTCCCTATACCATGGTAGTCTCAGGGAAGTCATACATCTTACATAGCTGCTGACTTCGTAGAGAAAAGTCCCATAGACCCAGGCAGGAGCTGCAAGACTTTTTATGACTTAGCCTTGGAATCCATACAGCATCACATGTGTCACCTTCTATCAGCCATATTCAGGTCAAAGATCTGAACGAGATTCATATTGAGGGGACTAAACGGAGGTTTGCTGAAGGCTCATATTTGTAGAATGGATACAACAAAGGGTTAAGAACTAAAGCAGTTTATTGACGCACTTAACAAACAGCATCCACATTTTGTATTACAGGTATCTATTTTTATATTGTGAATTTAAAAAATAATATTTAGACATGTATAGCAATACAAACATTCTAGAATGTTATCAAGTTAAAAGAAAATTATACCCCTACAAGCTTCTATAATCCCAGTTCTACATTCCTTAAAAGCATTTTTAGGCTACTTTCTTCATCACAATCATAAAACAGAATAACATGTTTACAGTTCTATTGCTTGATTTATTGCGTTAGATAATATATTGAAACTCCTGTATGAATATATATTCTTTATACTTCTTTGTACGTCCCACATCAATTTTATTGTTCTTATACTTCACGTATTTTATTGCTGTCCTTATAATTTTGAAGAATATATTTAACTCTTATTATATGCCTAATTAAAAGTACAGGGTATTTGTATTGGTCTGTTTTCACACTGCTATGAAGAAATACCCGAGACTGAGTAATTTGTAAAGAAAAGAGGTTTAAGTGACTTGCACTTCAGCATGACCAGGGAGGCCTCAGGAAACTTACAATCATGGCAGAAGGCACCTCTTCAACAGGGCGGCAGGAGAGAGAATGAGAACCAGCAGGGAAAAATGCCAGATGCTTATGAAACCGTCAGATCTCCTGAGACTAACTCACCTATCAGAAGAGCATGGAGGAAAACGCCCCCATGATCCAATTACCTCCACCTGGTCCTGCCCTTGACACATGGAGATTATTGGAACTACAATTCAAGATGAGATTTGGGTGGACACACAGTCAAACCATATCAGTATTTCTTGATTCATCACTATTAAAATGGAGGAAATTATTATACTCTGCCATTTCTTACTTTATACTTCACAGTAATAACCTTACTTTTATACTTTTATACAAATCTACTTAAATTAGATTTGTAATTTTTAAAATCTCTTTATAAAGTTAGTTAAATTTTTAATTCTCTATGTATTGATTCTAAAATTTTTGTTGGGAAGGTATAAAGTTGTTTAACTTATGTAACTCTTACTATTCAGAACCAAATGGTGTGATTAACACTGTAGGGAAGAATATGTAATCATGTATCATTAAGCCTGTTACATGACTAAGGATATTTCAATGTCAAGATAAAATAAATGTTCTTGCGTTAAACATAATATTTTGCTCAAAATTATAATGGTTCTTATTTGGATGATTTCTTTCTTGTGTGCTATTTTTACTGTTTTATGATAGCTTTTATTTCTTGACTAATGTTTTCTACTACTCAAAAAAATCACCAACTTGTCAAGCTCCTTAGTGATGGTATGTTTTTAAACCTAAATTCATATTTCTTTTTTTTTTTTTTTGAGACAGAGTCTCACCCTGTTGCCCAGACTAGAGTGCAGTGGCGTGATCTCGGCTCACCGCAACCTCTGCCTCCTGGGTTCAAGCAGTTCTCCTTACTCAAACTGGGACTACAGGCATGCACCACCATGCCTGGCTAATTTTTGTATTTTTAGTAGAGACAGGTTTTCACCATGTTGGCTAAGAGGTCTTGAACTCCTGGCCTCAGATGATGCACCCACCTTGGCCTCCCAAAGTGCTGAGATTACAGGCGTAAGCCACCGCTCCTGGCCATAAATTCATTTCTTAATGAACAAATTATATTTGAAGTCCTTTGACTTCTTGTGGTGGACAGTCTCTAAGATGGCTTCCAATGATCTCTTCTGTTTATCACTCCCTATGTAATCATTTCTTCTCACATGTGGGCTGCACTTCCTTGCTTCTGATGAACTGTAGTGGAAGTGATGGAATATTATTTCTAAGATTTTGTTATAAAAAATCATGGCTTCTGTTTTGGATGCTCTCTCTTGAGTTGCTGAACTTGGAGAAAAGCAGCTGACATTTTTGAGGAAGTCCTTTAGAGAGGTCTACCCGTAACCGTCTACCCGTAACCATGTGTACAAGAAGACCCCCTAGTTCAGCTTTCAGATGAGACTGCAGCCAGAGCCAACAGGTTTTTGCAACGTTTAAGTGTCCCTGAGCCAGAAATATCCAGTTAAGCTGCATCTCACAGACATGTGAGATAACAAATGTTTGTTGTTTTAAGCTGCTAAATTTTATGAGTAATTTGCGTTACATAGAAACAGAAAAACAAAGTAGGTTTTGGCACCAAAAGTGAAGTCCAACTGAAACAAAAACCTGAAATGTGAAAGAGGTTTTGGAACTTGCAGTAGACTTTAAGGAGAGTGTTAGGGAAGGTCTAAAGTGGATTAAATAAGTTATTAGTAGAAGACTCACAGTCTTTGATAGAGTTACTCATGAAGCCTTGTAGAAAAATGAGGTAAATATTATAGGAAGTTGGAGGAAAGGCAGTGCTTTTTATCTAGTGGCAGACATTTACCAACACTAATGCCTGCAGTAATATGGAAAGTGAAAAATAAGCCTAATGAACTGAATGATCTAGCAAACATTTCCAAGGAAAGAGATAAAAGTGCTATCTGGATTCTTTTGGTAAATTGCAAACAGAAAAAGGTAGATTAAGGGAAGGATTTTTAAACATGAAGAGTCAGGAATTGATGGTTTTTAAAATTCTCAGTTTCTACAGAAGGCCAGTTGTGCTAAATTAAGAAATGGCTTCCAAGCAAGAATCAAACCTAAGATATTGCTAGAAGGCACAGTGAAGCTGAGGGTACGACTGTAAGATCCTGTTTTGTTGTTTTTATTTTTTTTTATTTTTTTTGTTTGTTTTTTTAAGTTTCAGAAAGATCTGAGGTGGTATATCAGGATATTAAAAAACAAAATGTTCTAAAGAAAATAAGGGTGCTCCTCACAGGTCCTCTCAATAAAAATTAGAGCCTCTGAGAGGGGCTTCTCTTAAAGAGATTTGTGAATGTGGCTTTTAAAATATGGAGTGAATTCCAAGAGAATTCACCAGGGGGCCATTGCAACATTTGTAGAGATCCACACTGATTGCATCATTGCTCATTAGAGTCAATACTTCCCAGTGGATAGAGCACAGGCATCAGTACATTATATGCCAAATTCCTTTCACCCTTCATTTCTTGTTCTTTCCTTTATCCAAATACTTTAGTGTCTGCTATATTATAGTTTCTGCTGTATATGCTGAGATTACAGCAGAGAATAGAACAGGTCAAGTCTTTGTCCTAATGAGACTTTCCTACCAATAAATGGATCTTATGCTATAGCTCTTCATAAAAGAGTCTGCTTGCATTCCATCACGACTCTTGACTTGTAAAGATAGCTAGAATATGTAATCTAAAGATCTTTGATCCAGAGTGCAGTCATCAGTTCGCCAAAGACTAATTTTTACTGAAGCTAATGCTCAAGAATTGCTATTTCTAGGGGTGAAATACTGAGCTATTGCAACAGTAGCAACAGGATAAGGGGATTCTGGATAAGTCACTGTGTATAAGCCATGATCTGCTGAGAGAGGTTCCCACTCAGGAGTTAAGAGCCATTTTCTTTGTCATGACACTGACACAGAACCACACTGGGCGGTCCTCTCTCTGCAGAGGACTCTCCTAGGCACATAGGAATTTGTTGACATAGAAGATGCGGGAGATTGAGACCTTGGTGAAAGGCAGACTCTTTTTGCTTCCATTTATATCTGGTGGGCTTCTGCCTCTCATACTTCAAATTAAAAGTAACAGATGAGACTGCAAAGTAGTATGTCCCAGTCATATATAAAAGTTATTAGACATAACCTAAATTCTGTTTCTGAAGTTAGAACAATCTAATTTAACATATTAAAATGCCCTGAACTGACATACCCTTGATTAAGTTAAAATTTACTTTAATGAACATGAGTGAAAACTTTTTGTCAGTAAGCGTTAATTTTATAAGCCTATGGTTAATAGTTAAGTTAGGCTAAAATGAAGACTGTATTTGCAATGATAGGTAAAATAGTTTTAAAATATGTAAAAGTATACAAAGACGTTCATAAACTTTGAGGCAAATCCAAAAGGCAAGTATATATGCAAGGCATATATTTTGAAAATATTTCTGCCTTTCTCCCTGTAGTTGTTAAATGCTGGCCAAGGATTAGAAACTAGCAGAAGTTTGTGGAAATGTTAGCCAAGTAAGCACTCTGCTAGGAATGGCCAAAGTAAATGCAAGTTTTATTGTCAGTGCTTCAAACTAACATTCTTGTAAAGATATATTTACGAGGAAGTAAACATCTGCATTTGGAACCTAAGACATGTATATGACTGGTTTAAAAATATGCTTGTTATTTTATTTTGTCACTGTGTAAATTTTGGCCAAATGTTCATGTTTCATAAAAACAATGCATATCAACCTTATGTTATGTAGCATGGATATTTGTTAATGACTCACTTTTCCTTGCATCACTTACTTTTTAAAAATACAATTGCTTGGCTCATAGGCTCCACAGTTAGTTTTCCTTAAGGAATTACTTCCAAAATATATATTACTTTGACCATCATTCAGGAGGCTAGACAATTTGAATATAATATTTTACAAATAAGTTTTTTTATTTTCAAATTTGTCTTACAAGTTTTAGCAAAATATGCCAATTTTGCATAATTTTAAGATTATCATAAAATATGTCCAAGGGAGAAAGTATTTCTATGCCCTCTTTTGTTTTGCCACTTTTGAGACAAGAAGAAGTGATAAGACTTAATAGTCAGTAAATTTACTGACATAAGCACTTTAAGTTTTTATGTGTTCTAAATGAAGATTAGGAAGCAATTTCATTTTTTTTTTCTCACTAGCCAATCAAATCACATAATATTTTAAAGGACAAAGTAATACCAAATGCTATTCTTTATAAAGTACACAGCACATTTAAAGCACTGATAAATCATTTGGATGATACATATGTTAAAGAAACAGAAAATAGTTTAGGATTAATCACATCTCACAAATTGCTAACTATAATAAAATTTTAAAAATAGTACATTAGGCTGATATGGTTAATGCTATTTTAACTCACTACAATTTTAGAAAAGGTACATCACTTTATGGGCTAGATATTTTCATTTCATTTTTATAGAAAAGCACCTAATGAATTAAAATTTTGGTCAAAATAATATTATCAATCTTGTGGTTGGTTTGGGGAATTTCCATGTTTCTTGCTATTGAGCTCTTTTTTTTTCTATTTTAAAATAACTTTCTGCACCCAAAAGATAGGGAATCTGTGATGTTGTAACTGGATTACTTGTATTTATAATTATCAAGTCAATTGCCAGTATTTCTTACTATAGAAAAAAACTCTCTGCCTAGCTTTAAAAAGGAAAATAAAGTCCTTTCTTAGAAGTATATTTCTTTTGAAGTAAGTTTTAAATCTGTTGATGCTAATGCCTCTTTTGATCCTAACAAATTATAAACCAAAAGCTGTAATCTCTTTGGTGTATTTTAGTATTTTAATTTCTATTTTACCACAGGTTGCCTAGGAATAGAGCATCTAGCTCATCTAATGCTATTGAAACTCAGTGAAGGGTCAGAACTGAGAGGGAGCGATACAAGATTGCTGTGGTTGCTCGTCACAAAGTGACATGAAAAACAGATGAAGTTACAGTGGGTTAGTAGTTGAGTTTCCAGCCAAAGAAGCTTTCAGTGCAAAATATGGAAACTGGGATGACATCTGAAAGCCCTCAACTATGTCAGACTTGAAATAAACAAGGAGTGTACAGATTCTCTCTGTGTCAATGTATAGTGATTTCTGCTCATATCACCTTTATTTAGACTAATAATGCTTATCTTTGCTTGAATGGAATATGAATACATTTGTCTAAAATGTTTGAGGTATCAAGAGAACTTTTGTTTCACTGGACTCAAACCAGCAATTATAATTCCTTAAAGTAATATTTCTCCTGGGGAAAATGCATCATAATAGGCATTTTCTTCCAAATATATAATAAAAAAGGTCCAATCTGCATTTGTGTTCATCTTTTCTCAGTTCATTTTATCACTACCACCACCACCATCATCACCATCACAATGACACCAAAAAAAGATTACGTTAATACAGAAAAGCAAATTTTCCTAAGTAAAAAGGTGCCAGAAAAAAATGGACTAAGAAAGTGTTTCTTGTTTGATCACCAGTGGGATCACAATGGGAAAAAGAAAAAAGATAAAAGAAAGAAACTCTCCTCTAAGGAGTTTGACTCTGTGCTCTCAGAAAAAGGCCATTTGTGAAAGTCTAGCTGAACTGAACTTGGGAAATCAATCTTCATGCTACTTCAGAGAAAAGATAGGATGTAAAGTTGAAAAAATGTGTTCCTCTATGGAGTTGGCTTCTATCAGAATGAGAAGGCGACAGACATGGTGGTATAGATCAGAACTCTGTCCCAATGCTGCATCTTGGAGATGTACAAAATGATATGCAGAGTGGGTATTTGGGGAGGCCTGGTCATTCAATTATGTGACTTTGGGTATTATGCCAAAAATATTGTCAATGCAACTTCAAAGGGGTTGCTGCATGATCATTGTGGCAGTGACCTGGACAGATAGTGTCTGAGAGACGGTGATAGACAAGGGCAAGAGAGAGGCAACGTATAGCAGTACCTCAAGTAATTCAGTGGCATTGTGGTCTGAGGCCAGGACCCTCCTCTTTTAACTTTTCCAGCCCAGGTACTTTGTGAGATTCAATGGAGAGGGCAGGGAACACAAGTTGTGCCCAGCGTTGGGCCCTGTGCCGCCTTGATAAGCAGATCATCAGAACTGTATTTTCTTTAATATGAAAAAATAGAGAATATTGGCATTTCTCCTTGATTACTGCAGGGAAGCTAATTCCTGTCAAAACTCATAACAACAATTTAATTAGCTTCCTGTTATGTGCTCATATACATTTTATGTACAGTGCTTGCAAAAACCTTTTCAGATAAGTTTCCTCTTGATGTTCTTGAATGTCTTTATCCATTAGGATACTCAGTATGTCAATATCACAGTTATTTAATCATGCTTTTATGCATTCAACAAATAAGTATTGTTTACCTAGTATGTGTCAAACACTGCTCTTGGTGTTGGGAAAAAATACAAGAAATAAGGCCCCTACTGTCTAAAAAGTGACAAACACACTAAATCAGAGACATCTTGAAGACAGGGACCGTAAACTATTCATCTCCTTATTTTCAGGTTCCCAGAGATAGGATAAGATCACCAACATCTGTTTTTCAGTGACTTACAGCTTTGCTAAGCATTTCTATATTGTTTTAGTTAGGATTCTTAACCTACAACAAGGCAGCTTTAGCAGGAAGGCATTGTATTGGAAGGACTGGGCCTCAGGACAGCCCTTGTGACCTAGGGGCTGGAACTAGGGAAACTCAGTCACTCTCCAACCATCTTTTTTTTTTTTTTTTTTTTTTTTTTTAATCACCTTTATTCTCTCCTACAGTCTTTCCCTACTCGATGAGGTGTTTTTAACCAACATCCTTAGATTTGTCCTTCCAGTCTCATGATCTCATAAGCAAAGAGATGTGTACTCTAACTGTGGTTATAAAAAATTCTTGGAAAGGACACTGACTGTCCTGACATGGGGCAAAGGTCCATCCTTGGGAATTTACCAGGGATATAGGGTTACTATAGTTGGTCCATGTTGGATCTAGTGATCATTCCTAGGTCAGCACACAGCACTGACTCCCAGTAGAAGGCAGTAGAAGCCTGAAGTGGATAGATATATACCAGGCAGACTAATACAGACACCACATGTCGTTCTTACAACTCTCATAGAGGAAAATACCATATTGCACATTGTACCCAAAACTAAATTTTGTCTCAAAGACAGTCAATAAGTTATCTATAGTCACTGAGCTTATGGAGATGGGATTTAAACCCAGTTCTGATTGCTAGAAATCTGGTGCTCTTTTTTACTGTACTATGCTATTTCTATCATGCTTGGAACATGAAAACTCCTAAGAGGTAGTCACTGAATAAATACATGAGCATCAAACTATATGTAGCTAGGATAATCTAAAATAATCTATGCAATTTTTACCCAGAATTTAAATTGGAATACATGTAAGCCTATGAATTTTTAGATTTGAAAATGAGAATACATAGCTAGATAGATATAGAAATATGTATATGAACACACTGTGATATACTTGGGGAACTATGAATACACAAGTACAAAAATAATTATTCCAGTTCCCATGTACAAAGTGCTATTTTAAGTTCTTTACTTGGAGCATACTTTTTTTAAAGTTTTGAAATTGTCAAAATCAATTTTATTTTGATAAAATAAATCAGCTAAATGTACTCTTCTGGCACATCAAGGGGAATTTTCCTACTGAAATGATTTCTAATGGTTAATTGGGTCATTCGCCATTGTCATTTGGACTGCTTTCACCCTCCTCTAAGCTTGTGTCTTGTGGTGAGTGAAATTTATATGTTAGTTCCAACTGATTGGCAGCTGTCACTTGTCAGTGGCCATATGTGAGGATCAGCAGATGCCTTAAATATCGATTGCAGAAGCTTATCTAAGGTATCTCAGTGTAAGTGCTTATAAACAAGTGTGTTTCTGGGAGACACTTTACAAAAGCTCAGCTTCAGATGGCTAAGTCCAACATTATCTTCCTTACAGACCTGGTGGGTGTGCTTGCAGTGAGGCAAAGGCAGTGAGAGAAATGGAAACAGAGGGCCAGGAATGGGCACTTCTGAAATCTCTTCAGGCACCCAAATAAAGCTTAATTTTTCCCACTTTACTTCAATGTACTTTATCAGAAGTCAGCCCATTTCCTGTAAAAAGCCAGTCAGTATATATTTTAGGCTGTGTGGGCCATAGAGCATTTGCTTCAGCTATTCACTGTGGCTGTTGTAGCACAGAAACAGCTATAGACAACATGTAAACAAATAGACATAGCCATGTCCCAAAGAAAGTTAATTTACAAAAACAGGTTGGAGGCTGCCATGTTTGGCCTACAGGCCGTAGTTTCTGACCCCTTAGTTATATGCAGGCTATTATTTCAAGCATAGCATCTGTAAACATTTATTGAACTACTACCTATATACCCTGTATTAGATTCAGAAAAGAATATGATGATGTCAGTAGCTTTGAAACCTATAAATGTAATTGAAAGACTGGAAAAAAGGGCACAGTGTTTCATGGTGATTGCAAGTATAAACCCTCTTAAGAGATAAGAGGAGAGACTTGCAAACTGTATGGCGATGTGATCTAGAAGAACAGGTGGTAAAAGAACATGGAGAATATTTAAAATGTATAGGAGATGACAAAGAATAATGGTAGAAGGGGGAAAAGTAAGGGTGTGATTGAGGAAAAGTCATGACTAGCATCTTAAACAACAGGAAGAAATTTGAGATCAGATTGTGTAGGGCCTTGAGTGTTAAATTAATGAGTTCAGGTTTTATTTTTAAGCAATTAGGGGCTGTGGGGGTCTAGAAACAGAAGGGACATGATGTGAGCTAAAATGATGAATGTATAAGATGTAAGGAGTTTGGATTGGAGGGTAGAAAGTTGAATGTAGGAAGACTAGTTGAAAAGCAATTGAATATAGTCCAATATAGTCCAAATGAATGCAATGAAGACTTGAAGACTTGAATCAAACTGTTAGAAAGTGGAAGTGAGAGTGTGTGTGTATGTATGTGTGTGTGTGTGTGTGTGTGTGTGTGTGTATATATATATGCTACATCACTCTAAATCATGCTTAATAAGCTGGTGTTTGTGTATATATAATATATATAATATATATATGTATATATACTTGTACTTGTGTATTCATAGTTCCCCAAGTATATCACAGAAATACATATATATATGTATTTCTACTTTAAGTTCTGGGATACATGTGTAGAATGTGCAGGTTTGTTACATAGGTATACATGTGCCATGGTGGTTTGCTGCACCTATCAACCCATCACCTAGGTTTGAAGCCCCATTTGCATTAGCTACTTGTCCTGATGCTCTTTCTCCCCTTGTCCCTACCCCCGACAGGCCCCAGTGTATGCTGTTTCCTCCCTGTGTCCACGTGTTCTCATTGTTCAAATCCCACTTATGAATGAGAACACGCGGTGTTTGTTTTTCTGTTCCTGTGTTAGTTTGCTGAGGATAACGGCTTCCAGCTTCATCAATGTCCCTGAAAAGGACATGGTCTCATTTCCTTTTTGTGGCTGCACAGTATTCCGTGGTGTTCATGTACCACATTTTCTTTATCCAGTCTGTCATTGATGGGCATATGGGTCAGTTCTATGTCTTTGCTATAGTGAATAGTGCTGCAGTGGACATACATGCACATGTATTTTTATAATAGAATGATTTATATTCCTTTGGGTATATACCCAGTAATGGGATTGCTGGGTCAAATGGTATTTATGGTTCTTGATCTTTGAGGAATTGCCACACTGTCTTCCACAATGGTTGAACTAATTTACATTCCCACCAATAGTGTAAAAGCATTCTTATTTCTCCACAGCCTCACCAGCATCTGTTGTTTCTTGACTTTTTAATAATCACCATTTGGACTGGTGTGAGATGGTATCTCATTATGGTTTTGATTTGCATTTCTCTATTGATCAGTGACATTGAGCTTTTTTTTCATATGTTTTTTGGCCACATAAATGTCTTCTTTTGAGATGTGTCCATTCATATCCTTTGCACACTTTTTGATAGGTTTGTTTTTTCTTGTAAATTTGTTTAAGTTCCTTGTAAATTCTGGATGTTAGACCATTGTCAGATGGGTAGATTGCAAAAATTTTCTCCTAATTTATAGTTTCCCTGTTCACTCCAATGATAGTTTCTTTTTACTCTACAGAAACCCTTTAGTTTAATTAGATCCTTTTTGTCAATTTTAGCTTTTGTTGCAATTGCTTTTTGCTATTTCATGGTAAAATATTTGCCCATGCCTATGCCCTGAATGGTATCGCCTAGGTTTTCTTCTAGGGTTTTTATAGTTTTGGGTTTTATATTTAAGTCTTTAATTCATCTTGAGTTAATTTTTTATAAGGTGTAAGGAGGGGGTCCAGTTTTAATTTTTGCATAGGGTTAGCCAGTTTTCCCAGCACTGTTTACTATATCGGGATTCATTTCCCCATTGCTTGTTTTTGTCAGGCTTGTTGAAGATCAGATTTTTTTAAATAGAAAATGAAAAACAAAACTAAATGAATATGAGAGATACCTAAGCATTAGAATGATTGAATATAGGATGTTAAGGAAAGAGAGAAGTCATGGAATACTTTTAGAAGTCAAGCCTGGATAACTCGAAGAAAACATACATATTTAAAGAAATAGAAAAGTCAGGATATAAAGGCAATTTTAACAGAAATGTGGCTAATTTAACCTTAAATATATGATACAAAATGAGAAGAAAGAAAAGGCTGGGTCCAATGGTGTGATGCATTTTCCCCATGTTAAAAGTTTATCATTTAGAGTTGCATAATGGGGATATGAAACTGAAATTGCCTAACTCTTTTATATCATATTACTAGATCATGACTTATAATAGTAGGCTAGCAATTATACTACCAATCTTATTGGACCAGCCATCAGCCTCAAAGAATAGTAATGTTCAGTTTTATTTTATAAGAGTAAGTATATAGAAGAACAGATGTGATAGGGTATATCGGAAGTACAGTTAAGTGATGATTTTCATGTAATATATTTTATTAAATGTCAGTGATCATTGTTTTAGAGATTAATGGCTATCTCCTGGTTTAAATTACAGCACATTTCATTACTGATAGCGATCAAATGATGTAAAATTGTAAAAGCTACATCACTCTAAATCATGCTTAATAAACTGGTGCATATGTGTTGATAAAGAACAACAAAAAAAAAACCCTGCTAAATCATGCATCTCTCAATTACTGGCTAACACAGGAATAAAATTCTAGGTTACATTTTCAGAATGTATGTTTTTAATTAGAGATCATTGATAATGCCATTTGGTAATCAAATTTAATTCTAAATTGAAAATTAAGGACATGTATTTTTCAAGTGAAAAAAAGGGCACTGGTTAATGAAGAACAAGATAAAAAATGACATCTTAAATGCTTTAACTGATTAACAATTTATAGCATTTTAAATAGAATGTGTTTTTCTAAAAGGTTTGGACAATATTCAAGATGTTGTAAAAATTAATTCTAAGATCACTTCTTAGTGGTCTTTATGGGAACGAGCCCCAGTATTATCTGTAATTTATAGAGTGAAATCTTACTACAGGTCAGTTTAATAAATACCCATTTTTCCCCCAGAATCTCAGAAAATACAGGGTTTGTAGGGCATGAGAGAAGCAATGTACCCATCTTCCAGTTTTCTCTGTTATTATTCAGATACACAGAAAGGGGAGATATACATAGGAGGGGTAAAGAATTTTACTTTGCCTCTCAGAATCAGCAAATAATGTGATGATAACAAGAGTGCTGAATTTTCTTCATAATTCAGTAAATTCTTAAGAGAAAGAAATCTTCAAAATCAATGAATGTGCTATAAAGGAATAGGACAAAAATAATGTGGTAAAAATTCCTCTACTTGAATGACTAAAAGACACCAATTCAGTGTTGACATTTTTTCATGCATATAAAGAGACAGAGGAAATTAGATTCACCAATATTTGTCTTATGTAGAATTTGCAGAGTTTGAAACAAAATCTTTTTTTTTAAGGGCTGAATGTATGGAGGTGTGATTCAGGGAGGAGACTCCAAAAGCCACTTGAAGTCACAAAAGCTCGAGTGTCCTCATAGAAGGACACCTCACTGAAGTTGAGGTTTTTTTGTTGTTGTTGTTTTGAGCATTGTAATGAATTTGGATACATGTGTTTTGGGGTAGCAATTGTAGTGATGTTAATTGCACTGTGCAGTAGGTGTGGAAACTTTTAAGTACTCACGGAAAATACAGAGGGTTGGAGCAAGAGATTAAATACTGTGTAAGCGAAAAGGATATAGAAGAAAAAAAATCCATGATTGAGTAGAGATTTCAGTGTAAAAGAAAATAGAAGGATTTAATGTGAATTTAAGTAAAAATTCTTCTGCAATTCTGCAATTAAAAAGACTATTAAAATGACAACATGCTTGGTGAATCAAGTTTCTTATAAGTTTTCCCTTCAGGTTGGTGTGGGGACTTTTAGGGGTCACAGAGTATTCATGAGTGAATGGATGATAAATTTGAGTTTCAATAAGTATCTATGTCTTTGTTCTCTTTACTTGAAATAATTTATGGAAAAACCAAAATATCTTGCTGGATCAAAAATTCAGGCGTGGAATGATAAACACAAGTATGCGTGGTCCCAATTCTCCCTGTCAAAATGAATTTGCACCACCCAACACACAAACACCTCATAACGCAAGTACCACATTTGGTAATTCATATTATTTAGTACATAAGAGGTTTCATCCTTTTTAGATTATCCTGGACCTAATTCCTAATGAGAAAGAAGCTTCTACATTTAGGCAAGTGAGAGAAGGTTTAGAAAATTATCAACACTGATCCTTAAAAAAGACTCTTGCAAGGGCAGCTCCTAACTTTTCTCTGTTTTTCATCTAAGCTTTTAAATTAATTCTTACTCAGCTCAATTGGATCCTTAAGAAAGCCCTATGTACAGTTCAGCAAGTGAGATTGTGATAGAACTTAGTAAAATGTTTATTTTTCTGAGTAAAAAATGTAGCCAGTTTAGGAACAATGTCAATTATTAATCATAATTTTGAGCTCCAACTACTAAGCCACGGCCTGAAGTTATGATTTTACAGCAGGTAGGCTAGTAGAAATAACAAGTTTCTCAAGTCAATCCTGAACAATTTTTGCTTTTACCAAATACCTGCTGAATTTGTTGTGGTGTTTTGACTTTGGGGAACATTCAAAACCAAAAAAAAATCATTAGCCAAAATAGAAACCAATCAAACAGAAATGGATTGTAAGTTTTTACTGACAGATATGAGATGGAGAAAAGGCAAGAACAGAAAACATAAATGAAGAGAGGAAATTAATGATTTATCTGGTTGAGAAAAATAGAATAGGAAAGGTAGGAATAAGGAGGGCAAAAAAGACTGTGGAAACAAGTAAGTCCTGAAAGATGGTCAAGAAAAATAGTATTTCTCACAGGCATTAACTGATAAGTCCTGTGGAGGTGACAATATAAGTGTAAAGAACTACACTGTAAATCCCCTCAGAGAATCCTAAGCAGCCCCTCCATAGACTTCAGTGGGAGTCTTGAAAGAAATTTGTATGTTAAGTTGTAGTCAACCAAGTTTTCTGAGTTTACTATGAGGCATAACCCTATTAAAGTGTATATGTATATTGGTGGAAGTTTTTCAAATGCCAAAAGGATAGTGGTGATGGCATAGCCCTGTAGCAGCTGGCCATCCTCACTTTGGCTTTTACTACTGATTCAGGATTCTTGTTGGCCATATTGTGGTGAACAGTAGGCAATGGCCCTAGAGAGGTGGACACCAGGAGCTTCAAGTAACACACACAGAACAGAGGATTGAATAACCTTGGGAGGAGAGCAAAAAAATTACACATTTCATGTCCTAACCAGAAAAACAGTCACTGTTTTAAAGTATAAGCAGTTTTACTCATGCTAGCCCAGTTTTTTTTTTTTTTATTATTATACTTTAAGTTCTAGGGTACGTGTGCATAACGTGCAGGTTTGTTACATATGTATACTTGTGCCATGTTGCTGTGCTGCACCCATCAACTCGTCAGCACCCATCAACTCGTCATTTACATCAGGTATAACTCCCAATGCAATCCCTCCCCCCCTCCCCTCCCCATGATAGGCCCTGGTGTGTGATGTCCCCCTTCCCGAGTCCAAGTGATCTCATTGTTCAGTTCCCACCTATAAGTGAGAACATGCGGTGTTTAGTTTTCTGTTCTTGTGATAGTTTGCTAAGAATGATGGTTTCCAGCTGCATCCATGTGCCTACAAAGGACACAAACTCATCCTTTTTTATGGCTGCATAGTATTCCATGGTGTATATGTGCCACATTTTCTTCATCCAGTCTGTCACTGATGGACATTTGGGTTGATTCCAAGTCTTTGCTATTGTGAATAGTGCCGCAATAAACATACGTGTGCATGTGTCTTTATAGCAGCATGATTTATAATCCTTTGGGTATATACCCAGTAATGGGATGGCTGGGTCATATGGTACATCTAGTTCTAGATCCTTGAGGAATCGCCATACTGTTTTCCATAATGGTTGAACTAGTTTACAATCCCACCAACAGTGTAAAAGTGTTCCTATTTCTCCACATCCTCTCCAGCACCTGTTGTTTCCTGACTTTTTAATGATCGCCATTCTAAGTGGTGTGAGATGGTATCTCATTGTGGTTTTGATTTGCATTTCTCTGATGGCCAGTGATGATGAGCATTTTTTCATGTGTCTGTTGGCTGTATGAATGTCTTCTTTTGAGAAATGTCTGTTCATATCCTTTGCCCACTTTTTGATGGGGTTGTTTGTTTTTTTCTTGTAAATTTTTTTGAGTTCTTTGTAGGTTCTGGATATTAGCCCTTTGTCAGATGAGTAGATTGCAAAAATTTTCTCCCATTCTGTAGGTTGCCATAGACCAATGGAACAGAACAGAGTCCTCAGAAATAATACCACACATCTACAGCCATCTGATCTTTGACAAACCTGAGAGAAACAAGAAATGGGGAAAGGATTCCCTATTTAATAAATGGTGCTGGGGAAATTGGCTAGCCATACGTAGAAAGCTGAAACTGGATCCTTTCCTTACTCCTTATACGAAAATTAATTCAAGATAGATTAGAGACTTAAATGTTAGACCTAATACCATAAAAACCCTAGAGGAAAACCTAGGTAGTACCATTCAGGACATAGGCATGGGCAAAGACTTCATGTCTAAAACACCAAAAGCAACGGCAGCAAAAGCCAAAATTGACAGATGGGATCTCATTAAACTAAAGAGCTTCTGCACAGCAAAAGAAACTACCATGCTAGCCCAGTTTATCAAACATTGTAAGAGTGGTATCTGATGAACTCAGCTCATGTTCAGTTTCTTGAATTATTCCTGGAGAGTAATTTGGATGAGTATCAAATTAAGTGCAGCTTCATTAATAACTGCAGCAGCCGCTGTGGTCTCTAGAGTAGTTATACTAAATGTATTTACATATAAAAGTGATTATTCTTTAGTCTCTATGGAGATATGGAAATGTACATAGCTAATTCCAACTATTATGACCTGCTCTGGATGGAGGTGGTAGGATACTGAACTGTTAGATAACTCAGAAGGAAACTTGGAATTATGTTTCAGTGTTGACAAGTAAATGCTCCTGCTATTCCAAATTTGATAATATCTTTAGCAAATGTGGCATTAATTACTAAAATATGCTGTCTTGTAACTTGAACAATGGAAAACATCACTCTATCTTTTTTTGCAGTCCCCAACTCCTTTAACTTAGGAAACAGCAAAGTGAAAAATGACATAAGTGATTAGGAATGTAAGTAACTAGCCCTTGAATACAAGTGGCCTCTTTCTGTTGAGAATGGAGTTCATTACTTGCTGCTGTTCAAAGAATGACATGAAGCCAATAAAGCATTTTGTACGATTTTTCAATCACTCTCTACCAAGTGTACAGTTTCTGTGTGTGATCCAGTTCTAAATGACTGTCAGGGTAAAGTGCTATTTGGAAATTTATTGAATGTGACAAATATTTTTATTTTTCTAATTCACACTCTTTTCCAATTTTCCAACCTTTGATTTGGAGTTCTAAACAAATGAAGACATCCAACTCAGTAGCATTTCTACTGCTCCATGAAAACTGATGCTTCATGTAAAAAATACTACTGTTAATAGATTTTAAGAAATGTAAAACATTACTAATGCTCTTAAAATATGTAATTCTCTAGTTTCTTTCGCAGACATGCCTTTTGAACTTTGGAAGAGTAAATCCAGTGCCACTCTGATTCTTAAATCTCGGGGCTATTTTATTTCAACTTATTTTTTGAGTCTGTGACATCTTTCTGAATTTTGCTTATTCACCAAACTTGAAGTATACTTCATGCATTATTTTGTCCATTGACACAATCAGGTTGGCCAAGTTACTTTTTTTTGCAATGGGTAAGAAATAAGTTTTATCATCCAAAAAGTGAGGGTGTAGCTTAGATTTTAAAAATATCATATACCATATCAAGTTCTGGTAGTTTTTAAATGTTTCTTTTGTTTTCTTCATAATATATGAGGATTGTCTGGAGTCATTTTTAGTAGAGGAGGAGAAAAGGGGCAGTTTTGCATAATATGAGCATTTATTTAATAAGTTGTTTATCTCATCATAGGTTTGGTATACATTGATCATGGTTAGATCCCATTGATAAAACAGGTATTGTAAACAGAAGGAGAATAATGTTATTTAATTACTTCTATAACATTAATAGCTACTGAGCATATAGGTTTTCAAACAATAAAATTAGCACATATTGGTTTGTCATTCCAGAGAAAAAAAAATCAAATGCGCTCTTCAAGCAAAAATAAGTATTTATGTGTACACACGTACATCTCACGTGTGCATTCATGCAAACACACATTGAAATTAACAGTGATTTCCAAGTTATATTTCAATAGATTAATGATAGGAAAAGATATTAACTGAAGAGCAAAGAGTACAGAAGCTTGTGGGGAACTGAATAAAGAGAAATATCAAGCAAATCCTGAGCTTCCTACTGAGGTTCTGCCTACTTTAGTGAATATGGTATCTTGACCCTGATTCCTAGGCACATTTTATTTATGATATTTTGATATTTGATTTCTTTCATTAGAATTCTGTCATTTGTATGTATAGAGATCTTGTACATGTTCATTAGATTTAAACCTGAGTATTTTTGAGTGCCGTTGTAAATGGTAATTTTTTAAAAAAACCCTCAAATTCTAGTTTTTCATTGCTCATGTAGTAATACAATAACAACTGACTTTTGTATATTAACCTGTACCTGAAACATTGCTATTCTTGATAATTTCAGGATTTTTTTCTTTTTTTGTCAATTCTTTGGAATTTTCCACATAGACAATAATGTCATCTGCAAATAAAAGCAGTTTTAGGTCTTTCTTCCTTCCCAATCAGTATATGTCTTATTACCTTTCCTTGTCTTTATTATGAACTAGTACTTCCAGTCCAATATTGAATAAAAGTGCTAAGACAGGACAGCCTAGCCTTGTTCCCAATCTTAGCAAAAAGCTCTCAGTTTCTCACTACTAAGTATGTTGTTAGGTGTAGACTTCGTAGGTATTCTCTATAAAGTTGAAGAAGTGTATTTTTAGTCCTAGCTCGTGGAGAGTTTTATCATAAATACATGTTAGATTTTGTCAAATGTTTTTATCTACATCAATTTATTGAGCATGTAATTTTGTTCTTTAGCTTGCTGATGTAGTAGATTCTATTAATTGGCTTTCAAATGTTGAACCAGTCTTGTCTACCTGAAAAAAATCCCTTTAGTTTGGAATATATATATATATATATATATATATATATACACACACACACACACACACACACACACACACACTCCAACTAAATTATTCCAAACTAAATATATATATATACACACACACACATATATATAGCACATCAAATCCATATATATGCCATATATATATGCCTAAGACTGGGTGTGTATATATATATATATATATATATATATATATATATATATATATGGATTTGATGTGCTAATATTTTATTGAGGACTTTGTATTTTATATCTACTTTCATGAGAGATATTGGTCTGCAGTTCCCCCTCCCCACTTTCTTCTCCTTCTTCTCCTCCCTCTCCTTCTTCTTGTCCTCCTTCTTCTCTCACTGTTTCCTTCTGATCTCAAAGTACTGGGCTCAAGTAATCCTCCTAACTCAACCTCCTTAAATGATGGAATCACCAGTGATCTCATCTGGCCTTGGTGCTTTCTTATTTGGAAGCTTATTAAATTTTTTTAATCACCTTAAGATATATAGGATACTTCAGGTTCTATTTCTCCTTGTATGAGTTTTAGTGGATGTGCCTTTCAAATAATTGGTTTATCTAAGTTATCAAATTTGTGAGCATTGACTTGTTCATAATAATCTTTTTATTATCCTCTTAATGTTTATAGAATCAGTTGTGCCAACTTTTCTTGTATTTGTGATTTTGGCAATTTATGTTTTCTTTTTTTCCCTTGGTTAGCCTGGCTAGACGTTTATCACTTTCACTGGTCTTTTCAAATAAGCACTTTTGATTTCATTGATTTTCTCTTTCAGTTTCCTGTTTTCAATTTAATTGATTTCTACTGTAATTTTTATTTTTTAAATGTTGCTTGTTTTAGGCTTGAAATGATCTTATCTAATTTTTTAAGGTGGTAGCTTAGATTATTGATTTTAGAACTTTGTTTTGTAATATATGCATTTAATGCTATACATTTTCCTCTGAGCATAGCTTTCAGTGTATACCACAAGATTTGATGTTTTATTTGTTACAAAAAGAAAAACAAAAAACCTTAGACAAATTAATTTTAACAGAGCCTAATTGACCAAAGACTGTTTCACCACCGGGAAGCCTCCAAAGCCACAGTAGGCTCACAGAGACTCCAGTACAGCAGCATGGTGGAAGAAGATTTATGGACAGAAAAAGAAAAGTGATGTACAGAAAATGGAAGTGAGGTATAGAAACAAATAGATTGGTTACAGCTTGGTGTTTGCCTTATTTCAACATGATTTGAATGGTTGGTCACCCACCTTTAATTGACCAAAAGTTGGTAATTGGCACAAAGTAGGTTACAGTCTGTTTACACATTCAGTTAGGTTTTTTTTTTTTTTTTTTTTTGTCTATCGAATTAGTGAAACTTGTTTTTTTTTTTTTTAATTTATTTATTATTATTATACTTTAAGTTGTAGGGTACATGTGCATAACGTGCAGGTTTGTTACATATGTATACTTGTGCCATGTTGTGTGCTGCACCCATCAACTCATCATTTACATCAGGTATAACTCCCAATGCAATCCCTCCCCCCTAATGATAGGCCCCGGTGTGTGATGTTCCCCTTCCTGAGTCCAAGTGATCTCATTGTTCAGTTCCCACCTATGAGTGAGAACATGCGGTGTTTGGTTTTCTGTTCTTGTGATAGTTTGCTAAGAATGATGGTTTCCAGCTGCATCCATGTGCCTACAAAGGACACAAACTCATCCTTTTTTATGGCTGCATAGTATTCCATGGTGTATATGTGCCACATTTTCTTAATCCAGTCTGTCACTGATGGACATTTGGGTTGATTCCAAGTCTTTGCTATTGTGAATAGTGCTGCAATAAACATACGTGTGCATGTGTCTTTATAGCAGCATAATTTATAATCCTTTGGGTATATACCCAGTAATGGGATGGCTGGGTCATATGGTACATCTAGTTCTAGATCCTTGAGGAATCGCCATACTGTTTTCCATAATGGTTGAATTAGTTTACAATCCCACCAACAGTGTAAAAGTGTTCCTATTTCTCCACATCCTCTCCAGCACCTGTTGTTTCCTGACTTTTTAATGATCGCCATTCTAACTGGTGTGAGATGTGGTTTTGGATTTCTCTGATGGCCATTGTGGCATTTTTTGTGTTTGCATGAATTTCTTTTTTTTTTTTTTTTTTGTCTTCATGGCCAGCTGATGATGGCAGGATGGCATCTACTTCGTTTCATGTGTCAAAGTGCAGGGATTGTTGGCTGTATGAATGTCTTCTTTTGAGAAATGTCTGTTCATATCCTTTGCCCACTTTTTGATGGGGTTGTTTGTTTTTTTCTTGTAAATTTGTTTGAGTTCTTTGTAGGTTCTGGATATTAGCCCTTTGTCAGACGAGTAGATTGCAAAAATTTTCTCCCATTCTGTAGGTTGCCTGTTCACTCTGATGGTAGTTTCTTTTGCTGTGCAGAAAACTCTTTAGTTTAATGAGATCCCATTTGTCAATTTTGGCTTTTGCTGCCGTTGCTTTTGGTGTTTTAGACATGAAGTCTTTGCCCATGCCTATGTCCTGAATGGTACTACCTAGGTTTTCCTCTAGGATTTTTATGGTATTAGGTCTAACATTTAAGTCTCTAATCCATCTTGAATTAATTTTCATATAAGGAGTAAGGAAAGGATCCAGTTTCAGCTTTCTACTTATGGCTAGCCAATTTTCCCAGCACCATTTATTAAATAGGGAATCCTTTCCCCATTTCTTGTTTCTCTCAGGTTTGTCAAAGATCAGATGGCTGTAGATGTGTGGTATTATTTCTGAGGACTCTGTTCTGTTCCATTGGTCTATATCTCTGTTTTGGTACCAGTACCATGCTGTTTTGGGTACTGTAGCCTTGTAGTATAGTTTGAAGTCAGGTAGCGTGATGCCTCCAGCACTTACACTCTTCCAAGACTAAACCAGGAAGAAGTTGAATCCCTGAATAGACCAATAGCAGGCTCTGAAATTGAGGCAATAATTAATAGCCTACCAACCAAAAAAAGTCCAGGACCAGATGGATTCACAGCTGAATTCTACCAGAGGTACAAGGAGGAGTTGGTACCATTCCTTCTGAAACTATTCCAATCAATAGAAAAAGAGGGAGTCCTCCCTAACTCATTTTATGAGGCCAACATCATCCTGATACCAAAGCCTGGCAGAGACACAACAAAAAAAGAGAATTTTAGACCAATATCCCTGATGAACATCGATGCAAAAATCCTCAATAAAATACTGGCAAAGCGGATTCAGCAACACATCAAAAAGCTTATCCACCATGATCAAGTGTGCTTCATCCCTGGGATGCAAGGCTGGTTCAACATTCGCAAATCAATAAACATAATCCAGCATATAAACAGAACCAAAGACTAGAACCACATGATTATCTCAATAGATGCAGAAAAGGCTTTTGACAAAATTCAACAGCCCTTCATGCTAAAAACGCTCAATAAACTAGGTATTGATGGAACGTACCTCAAAATCATAAGAGCTATTTATGACAAACCCACAGCCAATATCATACTGAATGGGCAAAAACTGGAAAAATTCCCTTTGAAAACTGGCACAAGACAGGGATGCCCTCTCTCACCACTCCTATTCAACATAGTGTGGGAAGTTCTGGCTAGGGCAATTAGGCAAGAGAAAGAAATCAAGGGTATTCAGTTAGGAAAAGAAGAAGTCAAATTGTCCCTGTTTGCAGATGACATGATTGTATATTTAGAAAACCCCATTGTCTCAGCCCAAAATCTCCTTAAGCTGATAAGCAACTTCAGCAAAGTCTCAGGATACAAAATTCATGTGCAAAAATCACAAGCATTCTTATACACCAGTAACAGACAAACAGAGAGCCAAATCAGGAATGAACTTCCATTCACAATTGCTTCAAAGAGAATAAAATACCTAGGAATCCAACTTACAAGGGATGTGAAGGACCTCTTCAAGGAGAACTACAAACCACTGCTCAGTGAAATAAAAGAGGACACAAACAAATGGAAGAACATACCATGCTCATGGATAGGAAGAATCAATATCGTGAAAATGGCCATACTGCCCAAGGTAATTTATAGATTCAATGCCATCCCCATCAAGCTACCAATGAGTTTCTTCACAGAATTGGAAAAAACTGCTTTAAAGTTCATATGGAACCAAAAAAGGGCCCGCATCTCCAAGACAATCCTAAGTCAGTTAGGTTTCATTTCACTATATATGGGTAAATCTTTAAACCAAACTTAAAATATGTGAGAAGACAGCTTTAGGCTAAACTTGATTTAACATATAACTTTCATTTAATTCAAAATATTTTAAATTTCTCTTGAGACTCTTATTGACTCATGTGTTATATAAGAGTGTATTAGTCCATTCTCATATTGCTAATAAAGACATGCCTAAGACTGGGTAATTTACAGAAGAAAGAGGTTTAATTGACTCACAGTTGAGCATAGCTGGAATGACCTTAGGAAACTTACAATCATGGTGGAAGGGGAAGCAAACACATCCTTCTTCACATGGCAGCAGGAGAAAGAAGTGCTGAGAAATGGGGGAAAAACCCTTTAAAAAACCATTAGACCTCCTGAGAACTCACTCACTATCACAAAAATAGCATAAGCGTAACCACCCCATGATTCAACTACCTCCCACTGGGTCCCTCCCATGATACATGGGGATTATGGGAACTACAATTCAAGAACAGATTTGGGTTGGGAGACAGCCAAATCATATCAAGGATTGTGTTATTTAATATCCAAGTATTTGGGATTGTTCAACTTCTTTACATTACTGATTTGTAGTTTAATTCTTTTATAGTCTGAGAATATAATTTGTATAATTCCTGTTATTTTTTAATTTGTTAAAGTATGTCTTATGGTCAAGATTGTTTTATATCTCGATGAAGATTCTATATGACCTTGAAAAAAAATGTGTGGTCTGCTGTTTTTGGATGCAGGATTCTGTAAATGTTGATTACAGCTAGTATATTCGTAGTGTTATTTGAGTCAATTATATCCTTATTGATTTTCTGCCTACCTGATGTATCAATTACTGAAAGAGGGGTCTTAAAGTCTCCAACTATAATAGTAGATTTGTTTGTTTCTGTTGCAGTTCTATCAACTTTTGTTTCACATATTTTGATGAGCTCTTGTTAGGTAGGTTCATATACATTTATGATTATGTTTTCATAGAGAATTGAATTGTGTATCATGATGGAATACTTCTCTTTTTCCCTGATAATTTTCCTTGTTCTGAAATCTGCTTTAAGATTAATATAGGTATTCCTGATTTTTTTTTTCGATTAATGTAAATGTTAGTATTTTGCAACTATTTTCACCTCTTTACTTTGAACTTCTCTGATTTTTACATGTAGTTTTCTTGTAGCCAGCATTTAGCTGGGTCTTATTTTATTAATCTACTCTGACAATCTCTGCTTTTTAATTGGTGTATTTAGAAAATTCACATTTAAAGTGATTAATGATATAGTTGAATTAATATCTACCACGTGTATAATTGCTTTCTATTTTTGTGTTTTTTTTTCTGTTAGTTTTCTTTTTTTTCCTTTCCTGGTTTTATTTGAGCATTTTTGTATTGGTTTATCTTATCTCCTCCATTAATATATCACCTTTTCTTCATTTGCGCATTCGATAGTGATTGTACTAGAATTCACAATATACTTTTTTTTTTTTTTTTTTTTTTTTTTTGAGTCAGAGTCTCACTCTGTCGCCCAGGCTACAGCACAATGGCACGATTTTGGCTCACTGCAACCTCCCCCTCCCAGGTTCAAGTGATTCCCTGACCTCAGCTTCCTGAGTAGCTGGGATTACAGGCACCTGCCATCATGCCTGGCTAATTTTTTTACTTTTAGTAGAGACAGGGTTTCACCATGTTGGCCAGGCTGCTCTTATAGTCCTGATCTCAGGTGATCTGCCTGCCTCAGACTCCCAAAGCACTGCGATTGCAGGTGTGAGCCACCACATCTGGCCCCACAATATACATTTTTAATTTATCTAAGTCTACCTGCACTACTTCATTCATACTTTTAGCATAGTATTCCAAATTTCTTCTTCCTTTTAATGACCTTTATCTTATTTGTTTTGTTTTTTCACATTCTATTATCAAGTGATGCATTGTTACTATTACCACTTTAAGCCAATATTTACCTTTCAGATATATTAAGAATAAGAAAAAATATCTTATTTTTATACCTTTTCTCACATTCTTCCTTGCTTTATGTATATCTAGTTTCTCAGCTATATTTTTTCTGTCCCTGAACAATTTATTTGTTATTGTTTTAGTATTTCCTAAACTGAAATGATAGAAATTGAAGCAAAAATATTATGAAAGGTAAATTTTTAATGACAATGACCTGGTTCCAAAACCTTGCAGAAGATAATTCTCTCAAAGGGAACTTGGGTTCCTTAATTTAGTTTCAGGAATTTAAAAAATCTAACCAGGGTAAATATGCTATTGAATCTAAGAGTAGCATCTTGTTTAGTGGTCTGGTTCAGCTTTGCTTCTTACCTCCCACCTGTTGTAAAGGCATTTTGGAATTTCTCTTGGGTTTGATTATTTAACAAGAGTGAGATGATATGCTTCTATCATTCAGAGTCTATCAGATTTAGTTAACATAAATAATAAAAAATGACTCAATGAAAAATAAGATGTATTAATTTCCTATTGCTGCTCTAAGAAATGGCCATAATCTTAGTGGCTTAAAACAATGCAAATGTAGTAGGTTATCTTACAAGTCTGGAGGTAAGAAGTCTGAAAAGCATCTCATTGGCTAAAATGAAGGCACTAGTAGAGTTGTGTTCCCTCTGGAGACTCTAGGGGAGAATATATTTTCTTGACTTTTCCAGTTCCTAGAGACCTCCCTTATTTCTTGACTCATAGCCTCTTATAGTTTCAAAGCCAGCAAGAGCTGGGTTAGTCTTTGTCAAATTTATATTACTCTGATATTGACTCTTCTACCTTTAAGAACCCCTCACTTCTACCTTTAAGAACGCTTATAATTACGTTAGGCCTACACAAATAATACAAAATACTCTCCCCATTTTAAGGCTAATTAGCAACCTTCATTCTGTCTACAGCCTATTTCCCTCATGTCATGTAATATAACATATTCATATGTTCTGAAGATTAGGACATGAATATCTTTGCAGAAGATATTATTCTGCCTACCTTTTAGGTCATCCAGATATAATTTTCATGTAATGTGAAGGTTAAGTGTGGAGTATGAGGGTTGTGAAGTAGTAGGTAAGGATTATCCTAGTGCTCAATCTCTTTTTCCTTCTCATTGAAACTTGATGGTTGATTGGATAGACGTATTTATGTAAAGGAAGGAGTCAAGGATTTAGGGGGATTCTGGCTTGGCTGGCAGAACTTCTAATCATGGAGAGGAGGAGTCTCTTAGGAGCTGTAGATTTGGTTGAAGCAGGTGAAGAACTCCGTTTGACATTAAACTCGAATTACCAAATGGAAACATGTGCTGAAGGTAAAACTTAGGAGTGGTTCACATATAGAAGGTAATTAAAATAGGAATAGTGGCTAAAGTCTTCCTAGGAGCACTTGCATAATAAAAAATAAAAGGAGAGGGCCTGACCTAGAAATCTAAAAGTGAACATTTATAAGCTAGACTCAGACTGATTTTTCTGTGAAGAAGACTGAGAAACAGTGGACAGAGAGGTAGGGCAGCACTAAGAGGATGATGTCATGAAGCCTCAGGAAGAAAGTATCTCTAGAAGGTGGGCACATTCAGAAGTACTAAATGATATAGAAAACCAGTTAAGCTAAGATCTGAAAAGAAGCAGTTGACTTTCACTATGAACAGATAATCCTGACAAGCATTGGACCAGTGCTTTGGTGACAGCAGTAGCCACATTCAAGTGTTTTAAGAAGGGAAACAGAGGTAAGTAGCTAACTGGGGAATAATGGGGTAGTATTCAAAGGGGTCAAGGGGAGCATGGGAAAAACCTGAGCACTTGATGTCATGATAGAAGCCATCAGAGGGACTGTTGTTGAGGGTACAGGGCAGGGGCAGGGGTGGTGCTGATGAAACTTTTCCACCTCAGATCATCAGGCATCAGATTCTCAGGAGAATGCAACCTAGATTGCTTACATGCATAGTTCACAATAGAGTTCTCACTCCTATGAGAATCTAATGCTGCCGTTGATCTGACAGGAGGCAGAGCCCAGGCAGTAATGCTGGTTTGCCAGCTGCTCACCTCCTGCTGTGAGGCCTGGTTCCTAATAGACCACGGATGGGTAACAATCCATGGCATGGGGATTAAGGACCCCTGGTTTAGAGAGATTTGTGAGAAGTACGTTGAAAGTAGCTGTCCATGATAAGAAAGAGGCAAATCTTTTTACAGTGTTTGACAGCTAAGTCTAGCCACATTCTAGTGTACTGAGAAAGGAAGTAGAAGTAAGTAGCTAATTGGAGGGCAACAGGATGGTATTCAAAGTGTGTAAGACTAGCAAATAAATGTAGCAGATAAACTCTTACACTACGGTCTATTTTTTACTGAAGATTGCAATCTCTTTTGGCAGCTTGATTCATAAAGACATTGCAGTAGTCCTACTTCAAAAGTGGCTCCCAATGACCCCCAATTCCTGACATTCATACCTTGTGTAATACTCTCACTTTAAATGTGGGATGGACTTGATGACTTGCTTCTACCAAGTAGAATATACCAAAAGTGATGGATGTCACTTTTGATATTAGGTTATGAAAACCATGATTCCATGTTTAAGGCACTTACTCTTCCTTATTCACTTGCTCACTCTGATAAAAACCAGTTGCCATGTTGTGATCTACCCAATGGAGAGATCTATGTGGCCAAGCACCAAAGAGGGAGGCCTCTGGCTCACAACTATTGACAAAGTGAGGCTCTAAGTGCAGCAGTTCATGAGAAACTGAATCTTGGCAACAGCCAGGTGAGCAAGCTTGTAAATGGATCTTGCTCCCAGTTGAACCTTGAAATGATGAGAGCTCTAGCCAACTCCTTGATTGTAGCCTTGTGAGAGAGTCAGGGCAGAGGACCCAGCTAAACTTTGCTAGGATTCCTGACTTACTGTGACATAATGAATACTGTTGTTTTAAACCATTAAGTTTTTTGTTACTTACACAAATTTATAGGGTATATGTAAAATTTTGTTACATGTATATAATGTCTAGTGATCAAGTTAGAGCATTTAGGGTTTCCATCATCTGAGTACAATACATTTTTGTTAGCTATAGTCACTAGGTTTTCAGATAATGTGTTATACAGCTCTAAATAATAAATACAGATATCATGTTCTCTCTTAGGAATTTTTCTTTTATTATTTTCAATAGAGAGCAAGTTGTAAGCTAGGTGCATGGTGAACATGATGGTTAGTAGTAGGTGTCCACTGACTGGATTGAGGGATGCGTAGATGGCTGCTAAAGTATTGTTTCTGGGTATGTCTATGAGGGATTTGCCAGGGAAGATTGACATGTGAGTCATTGGACTGGGAGAGGACCACCCAGCCTCATTGTGTGTGGGCACCATCGAATTAGCTTTCAGCATGGCTAAAACAAAGCAGACAGAAGAAGAAGAGAGAAGCAGCTTGCTGAGTCCTCTGGCGGTCTCTCTTGTCCCAAGCTAAGTGCTTGCTTTCTCTCCTCCTGTCCTTGGACATTAGATTTCAGATTCTTTAGCCTTTGGACTCTGGGCTTTCACCAGTGACCTCCCAGGGGCTCTTGGGACTTCAGCTTCAGCCTGAGGGCTGCAATCTTGACTTCCCTGGTTCTGAGACTTTTGGACTGGGACTGAGCATGCTACCAGCTTCTCTCTTTTAGCTTGCAGACAGCCTGTCATGGCACTTTGCTGTCATACCATGTGAGCCCATTCTCCCTAATAAACTTCCTTATACATGTACATCTATCCTATTAGTTTTGTCCCTCTGGAGAGCGCTGAGTAATACAGTGAGTTTAAGAGGTAGTTTCTAAATAAAAATAATCTCAACTAAAGGTAAGTGCTTCAGGTGATTAATGCAAGTCCTTTGGGGCTTGGGAAGATTAACCATCAATCTTATTCTCCAATCTTCAAGTAAGATTTGCTGAATAAGTGGTCTATATGACTCTTTGCTATCAGTAAAATGAAGAATATCTGACTCTTAGGGTAAATCTCATCCAAGGCCTCTTGTTCTCAACTGAGGACTCAAAGAAGATTTATGTAAAGCAAGTTTTATCCTAATGGAAACAAAGGGATTAAGCACTAGACTCACAGAAACAATTTTTATACACGAAGCCTGGAATATAGAAAGTTCTTGCTCTGAAAAAACAAAGGCTCACTATATTCTTGATCATATCATAGGGAACATTATTGCTTCATGCAATAATGAATGGCTTTCCTTTTCCTTCAAATCCAAGATGGGCATCTCCTCCAAAAGAAGACACAGTGAACAGAAGATGAAATCAATCTCACCAGGTCTCATGCTTATTTCAATTCTATAAGGTGAAGAGTAAGCAGTATTTAAATGAAAAAAAAAATGATCAGGGGCCATGAATAAGGTGGCTGTATGGTTGCAGAAAGCACTGAGCAGCTTAGCTCATTGCTATTAGATGCAGCTGGAATCCATCATTCTTAGCAAACTATCACAAGAACAGAAAACCAAACACCGCATGTTCTCACTCATAGGTGGGAACTGAACAATGAGCTCACTCGGACTCAGGAAGGGGAACATCACACACCGGGGCCTATCATGGGGAGGGGGGAGGGGGGAGGGATTGCATTGGGAGTTATACCTGATGTAAATGACGAGTTGATGGGTGCAGCACAGCAACATGGCACAAGTATACATATGTAACAAACCTGCACGTTATGCACATGTACCCTACAACTTAAAGTATAATAATAATAATAAATAAATTAAAAAAAAAAAAAAAGAATTTACAAGATAGACTGGATATGTCAGGGTGATTTATCCCTTTGAAAAAGTAAAAGGATATTTAGGGGCTGTGTTTTTCAGATAAGAAAGCTGAAGGGACCAGTTCTTTATACTCTTGTTAAATACTACTCTGATCTGTATCCAGGTTGAAAATGTTGAGTCAGGCAGTTTAGGCTCATTTGTTCTATTTACTGAGCATCTACCTTGTGCCAGATTCTGTGCCTCAAAACAGAGAGTTATGTGTGAACATAACACATTTCTGAATTAAACTAAAAAAGGGACTCTATAGCTAAATGACTTTCACCCAGCAGCTAATACAAGCAACCAAATACGAAACACAATTACCTAGCATGTAAAATATATATACCATTAATCCCTACTCTCTAGGCTGTTGTTGAAGACCTCATCACAGAATGGCTAGCATGTTGTCTCTGTCTTGGTATTGATAGAAATCATTCTCTTATCAGTATGTCTTCAATTGTTTCTGAAAACATTTGCTACTTTTAGGTAGTAGTTTTGATATCCATTGCAGAAAGCACTTAGCTTCTTAATGTCACCAGTGTTGGTTAGGTATTTAAAAACTACACAAATTTAGATTTTTTTCTGCTCTGTATATTTTTAATTATTGTAACTGTTACTAGTCAGGACTATTTTTGATATAAATAAAGGAAGACCCAACTCTAATAGATTAAGTAAAATACAAATCAAAACCAAAACAAAGCAAAACAAAAAAATAATTCATGGTCTTGAACTGAAAAGCCCAGGAGTAGGGATAGCTTCAGATATCTGCAGTATTCAGGGCTCAGCCTCTCACTGCCCCATACTCTGCTTTGTTCTGAGTTGACACAATTGTGGATACTTTCACAGTGGCAAGGTGGTCTTAGCACAACAGCCAGAAACTTTTTCTATAAAGGCCTACATAGGAATGCTTTTATCATTGCAGAGACCTATGTTCCAATGACACAACTCTGACATTGCAGTTCCAAAGCTGCCACACATAATACATGAAAGAATGATGTACTGTTTCCCCCGGAATCTTTGTTTACAAAGACATGAACTGGGCTGACATTTGTTGACTCTGCAGAACTTATTTTTACATCTTCTCTCATTTGTGTCCAGAAGGGAAAGTGATTCCTTACCCCCTAGTGAAATATAAGTCATGGACCTCATACTTGCATACTAATGCCAGCATTGGAACACAAATTGATAAAACAGTAGCAGATGAGGAGAGGTTCACCAAAGTGATTCTTTATACTAAGGCCAAGGAGAGGCTGAGATCCATGGTTACCTGCATTGTCCAGTACAGCTTCCTTTCTATGCTGCTAACTGCTGTCTGCCACCCTGGTGGGATGGGTTCTATTATCTTGTTATCCAAACACCTGTATGTCTAATGATGTTTCCATTATCTCACTACATATTTTTCTATAACTCCAAATAAGGCAAGACTTCTAGTGTTGTTATGTATGTAGGAACTCTGGCACATGCCTGTGAGCTTAACACTACTTTACAGTCTCCTAAAGCCTACATCTTTACTGAAGTCCTATATGCTCATATTTGCTGAACATATATGATCATGTGTATCAACTGGGATGTGTGTTAGCATTCAGATTTCTGTGTGTGTGTGTGTGTGTTTTTAATAGACCTACTGAATCTGGGGTGAATCAGAAGATTTTTTTCAGTCAGGAGAGGGCCATTTTCAACAATTGCCCTGGGTGATTATTATAATTAGGCAAGCTTGGTAAATATTACTGTAAGTAATACTGCTGTGACATCCACCATGGTCAATTTGCATTATATTTAGGGTGAAAATTTATACTTGCTCTTTTTAAATGTGATGCAAGTGTTTACATTCTCTGTTTTGTATATGAGAGGAGTCTTCCCAAAAGGCTGGTATATTAGAATCACCTGGAAGCTTTTAAAAATACTGATTACTGAGCTCAAACCTCCTCTGCAAACATAGTGACCAGCTAGATGGCTGAAACCACAGTTATAAGAAATGGTTATACTAAATCATAAAAAAAATTCTTCTTTACTTTTTTTTTTTCAAACAGAACTTACTCGGCATTAACATAACTGAAAAAAAAAGCTATTAAAATACCTTTACCACTACAATCTTAGAAACTTCATCTAACTATTTAGGACAAGCTGTGGTAGTTGTAAGACTCTAGATAAATACACCTATCTTCATTATACCGGAAAAAATCAAATTTTAAATGAGGAGTTGTCCAAATTCCTACCATTGTTTCTCCTCCCCAAATTATGTCAATAATATATTTTCATAGGTTAATATTCAGTTAGCATTTACTGAAAATAAGCAACAGTTTTTCCAAAAATAATTAACTTCGATTTTAAAAGTTAAGTTGTAATATAAATATTCCTCAATTTACAGTAATTAAAATTGCATACTATTCATAGGCAGCTGCATAGCTCTTAGGTTCTTCTTTTAGAGATAGGAATACAGTTCAGAATCAAGGACACCCAGCTGAATGCCCAGGCTGAGGCCACACTCAAATTCTCATGGGAACATGGAGTAAGTTAAGTAGGATCATTGAGAGTGTACATATGATATAGAGGTGGGCACTATGGATAAACAGAACAAATACCTGGATTGTTCTAATTACTTAACAGAAATAATCTCTGTAAATCTCAAAAAAACCTTTAGGTAGTACTGTTATTTTCTACACTCTTGGGTGAAGAAACAAACACTCTAGCATAGTCATAAAGTGTATCATTATTACAGCAATGATTTTATCCAAATACACACTTAGTCTCTACTCTTCTGCCTCTTACAGCAGGTTTAGATAATTCACATTGGGATGAGGCAGTGGAGATTGTTAGAAATGAGGCTTAAAGATTATTTCAGATAATTTATCATCCTATCCCATCTCAAAGTTTGCATAAATTGACTTGTAGCATGCTTAATGGGTCTAGACAAGTCCTAGAAAATAACCATAACAAGATGTAGACAGGATTTCAGGCTGATGAGCAAGAAGCTTAAAGAACAGAGCCATCAAATCACTGTGAACAGTGACATGGAGGCTGTGAGTCAGGGAGCTCTGTGCCAACAGTAGGAGGAACAAAAAGTGGGACATCCAGGTCAACCAACTCAAGGCAGGCAGGCAGCAGCATCAGAATGGCTGAACGCATGTGCAGGTGTCAAGTCCACAAAAAGGTGTCAAGCAAAGCAGAGCCTCAACCCTGTCTAGATCTAGAGAGAATAAATAATTAAGCAGATGCTGTTCAGTTTTTACCATCTCATGTTGAATTGGTCCTAGGAACTGAGAAAGAAGCTTAAGAGTATAGGGGGAGTTCACGTGGTCGCTGTCTGTGGGGAGAACTGGGCTTACCAACTTTAAGAATCGGCCCAGCGTGGTGGCTCACGCCTGTAATCCCAGCACTTTGGGAGCCTGAGGTGGGCAGATCATGAGGTCAGGAGTTCGAGACCAGCCTGGCCAACACAGTGAAACCCTGTCTCTACTAACAATACAAAAATTAGTTGGGCACGTTGGTGGGCACCTGTAATCCCAGCTACTCTGGAGGCTGAGGCAGGAGAATCACTTGAACCTGGGAGGTGGGGGTTGCAGTGAGCTGAGATCATGCCACTGCACTCCAGCCTGGGCGACAGAACTAGATTCCATCTCAAAAAAAAAAAAAAAAAAAAAAAAAAAAAAAAAAAAAAAAAAAAAAAAGCAGAGAGAGAGAGAATCACGATTCTCCAGCTTCTCCAGCCCTTTCTACAAACATTGGCTCATAGGCTGACCTCCGCCTATCCAACATAAGCAACTCTCTTCTAGTCCTACTATCTGTTTTATATATTTTAAAAATCTGGATTTGATGTTATTAATTGAGTACAGTCAATACGGGGTAAAACTCTTGATGTAATTCATCTGTCAGTTGTACATGGATCTGCTACTTATCATTGAAACAATTTGGGGAAGACTTTAGGTCAAACTTAAATTATAAGAGGTAACAGAAGAATGAAACTTCAATTTTTCTGACTTCAGATGGAAGAATAAGCATGCTTAGTGTTCTCCCTTCATCTAAGAAGCAATTTGTATAATAGTAGAAAAAAATATTTAAAAGGAATAAATTTATGCCAGTAAAGATAATATGATGTAGGGAGGTTATTAGTGGATGATGGATTTCAACAAATTTCTAGAAGACAGAAGTCAATGGGAGCATTTTTATAAATCAAGCATAGAGAACGAAGTTGTAGCCCAGAATACCCAGAGGGACACCCCAGTGAAGGGAGACAGATGATCTCTCCTTGTGGCATTCACAGAAGCTCCAGATTTGGGTTCAGGTGGTGGTGGAAGAAGAGGCTAAAAACAGGGTGATTGATTGAAAGTCTATCATGAAGCATATGCGCTAGCATTCTCATCTATCTCTTGCCTCCGCCTTCCGCACTAGCTTGTCAGCATATTGATATGTGCCCTCCCATTAAAAAGAAAGGCTCTTCTCTAAGGAGATCAAGTTAACTGATCAAAGAAGAATAGGGCTACTTGGATAAGAATTTGTGTCCAAAATGATGTCCTCCTTATTCTGAGCTTTGGGAAGTTCCAACTTAGTGAAAATCTCCTCCTCCTGTCACATATAGCAAATCCTACAAGTCATCAAGCTATAGCTATATACTGAGAACACTAAGTTAATCTTTCTGTCCCCCTTATTTTTAACTATAAAAGGCTAAAACCTGATGACCATATACTAAATAAATAAATAAATAAATAAATAAATCAGCAATATGAAAAAGACAAAAAAAGACACGACTGATCCTGGAAGAAAAAGTGAAAATTCAGAGGACAGAAGAAGGAAAACAGAAAGCATAAAAATTTTCAGAGAAACTCAAGTTCACCTTGTATCCATAACATTGTAAGAAGATGTTGAGAGAAAAAACATTAAGAAAATAAATATAATGTGGATATTTGAAATTATTATTATTGAATAGAAGGTTTAGCAATGGTAAAGATAATTAAATGGATATAGACCATATAATTAAAAGAAGGGACACAGAAAATGGTAAAATGTTTTGGGAATAATAGAATCAACCTAGCAGGAGTAGAGGGACATATCATACTGCTCACCAACGGCCTTAGGAGTTAGAATAAAATTTTTAAAAATCTTCAAATATCTTCAAGGGAAATCAGGTTTGAGCGTATAATTCTAGACACAGCTAAATTATTAATCTAGTATAAAAGCAAAATTAAAACATTTTCAGATCTACAAGGACTCAGAAAGGATGTTCATACATTATTCCTAAGGAAGTCATTTAAGGTATATTCCAGGAAAACAAGGACAAGGACCAAAAGGGTTAGACATAGCTTACATAAAATTGTGGAACTAAACCAAGAGTTCAATAAAAGAAATTCAAGGATGATGGCAACGAAGAGTGATATAGTTTGGCTCTGTGTCTCCACCCAAATCTCATGTGAAATTCTAATCCCCACGTGTTGGAGGAGGGACCTGATGGGAGGTGATTAAATCATGGGGGCGACTTTTTCCCCTTGCTGTTCTCAGTATAGTGAGTGAGTTCTCATGAGATCTGGTTGTTTAAAAGCACTTCCCCCTTTTCTCTCTCTCTCCTGCTGCCATATGAAGATGTGCTTGCTTCCTCTTCACCTTCTGCCATGATTGTAAGTTTCCCGAGGCCTCCCCAGCCATGCCCCCTGTACAACCTATGGAACTTTGAGTCAATTAAACCTCTTTTTCTTTATAAACTTTCCAGTCTCAGGTAGTTCTTTATAGCAGTGTGAGAATGGACTAATACAACTATGTGTAGAGAATGATTCATTTAAATTAAAACAGAAAATCTGTGAGCTCTACAGCAAAAACAGTCCTTCAGATATAAATAATTAATTAAAATATCCCACAGGAAGAGTTAGTAAGAGTTGTAAAATATTGTTAATGTGATGAACAAGGCATGGGCCTTCTGTCAAAAAATGAAAGGAGACAACTAGAAACTTTAGGGGAGGATGTCGTGGGGAGATGCAAGCAGGAAACTGACTGGTAAAGTCATGGTCTAAATAGGTGTGGTCCGCTTTGGCAGCACATTGAGGTCATCTAGGGAGCTGTTGAAATAGTGATGTTCACAATACACCCCAGGCCAAGTACATAAGAATCTGGTTTTGGGGAGCTAGGCAAACATATATATATATAAAGTTCCCCCAAGTAATTCCAACGTGCAGCCAAGGTTAAGGACTAGTATTCTAAACATAAGCAAGCTAAGTTTTGATTTGGTTTCGAGGAATTGAGCAATAATAATAGAATGTAATTATTTTGACTTTGATTTTAGGAATCAGAGAGATTCTCAGAAAACAGAAATTATTATCCTTCACTATATAGTGAACTGTGTTTACACAGTTAAAAAAGACAAAAATTCATTTTAATTTCTAATAAATTTTAGATGATGTTATGATAAAAATTCTTTTAGATTATCATTCATTTTTCAATTTATAGCTATTTACATATTTTAGAAATTTTCTTGAAGCACTCTTGTAAGACAGAAATGAATATTCATATTATTGTTGGTTGTGGCCCGTTATAAATTAAGAATAATGAAATGGGCAAACTTCCCTTGTTCCCCTTGCAGGGCGTGCTATGGGTGTATGGCTCGCTCCTTCAGTGCCCCACTGCTCAAACCTCTAGGGGAGCATACAGACAGGCAGGCAGGCTGGGGGGCTCCAAACCCATGGCAGTGTCTAGGGGTGAATGTTTATAGCTTCTGAAGCCACAGTGAGCGTGTGTTACATGGTGCTCTTTTAGTTTAGCTGTCTGTAAGTGACTTGTGTTAGTCAGCTCAGTTAGACCCCTGCATTATTGCAAGGACAGAGAGCTTTCTGTATCCCAGAGTTCTTGCCTTGTTATACCAGAATAATCGGATCACATGTGGGCTTGGAAAATGAGTGTAAGGTTTTATTGAGTGGAAGTAGCTCTCAGCAGATTGGGGAGCCAGAAGGGAGATGGTTTTCCCCTGGAGTCAGGCTGCTTGGTGGCCGGGCTGTCCAACTACCCTGGCCAGCCTCTATGGCCTTCCACTGGTGGACGGCCAGCATCTGTCGGTGTGCCCTTCTGCTGCATGCTCCCCTCAACATTCTGTTGCCATCCAGCTGCTTGTGTCTTCTTCTGCCAATGTGTTCCTCTTGACATCCAGCCACTTGTGTGCCTGCCTCCTAGAATCCCAGGGGATTTTATAGGCATAGGATGGGGGCATCACGGGCCAGGGTGGTCTTTGGAAATGAAGCATTTGGGCACAAAGGCAGGAGTGCCTATCCTCACCTAGTTCCATGGGCACAGGCCCAGGGCTGGAACCTTAGCTAGGGACCCGCCCTTCTCTTCTCAGCACTTTCCTGCACCCTTTCCATATCAATAATACTCCCTTCTCGCTTCATTCTACTCCTGACCCAAACGTAAAATTTTTCGTAGAAACCCCAATCCAGCACATACACACAAACCAGGACCGTATAAAATAAGAGCCTTCATAATTTTTACTCTTCTTACTCCCCTTAAGTTTTCTTCTTAGCACTTATTAACAGCTGACTTTATGTATCTATTTTTGTCTCTGATTTTTCTGAAAAATATTCTAAGTGAAAGGCAAAAATCATTTACTGCTTGTCTCAAGGGTGGATACTGAAAAGACACTACGTACATACATATGAAATTATTTAAAATGGAATAAACTGTATGCTCCACAAGGATGTGAGCTCTGCCTTACTCATCTTTGTTTTTTTGTTACTAATCAGAATGTTTATTGAATTGAGCTACAAATGTGCACAAGTCCATGGTACAAGTAGAACAAGACATATGGACTTTGGAGTTCTAGTTTTGAATAAATTCTCATCTTTTTATAAAGACTCTGCCATATTTCCTGCTACCAGATTTGCAATAATTTGGCAGAACTTTGCAATAGATTAACCTTGTTTCCGTAGTGACTATGAAAATGTGCAGGGATATGACCAGTCTTTGTAAGACAGAGTATAGGTCTGTTCCAAGGGAGCAGTTTAGTTGATTTAGCTGATCTAAGACTTCTTAAATCTTTACATAAAAATATTCATTAATACTCTGTAATTTTCAGAGCCCTGGATAAGGTAGCAAAAAAATGTAAGTCTTGTTGCCTGATTTCCAAGATATGATTGCTGACATTACCGTGTTCATTTGAGTTTCATTCAAACCACTGCCTTTCATCCAAGTTAAATATGAGATGAAGAAAAAATGTAGATGAAATACTTAAACATGGATTCATTTCATTTACATGCAAATGTATGACTCTCAAATTGTTAAAAAGTACTCATACAAATAGGTGGCCTGTGTCAAAGTTTTATTTAACTAATTACAGTCATATGGGAACCCACAGAATGAAAACCTGATTCAAAGAGGACATGAGAAATTAAGATTTACAAGGTCAGTGGAAAAAGAAATCTGGAATAAGATTTCCTAGTATGATGTGAAACACATTAAAATACTACAGGAAGATAAAATTATAACCTTTAGGGGTTATCTTCTCTATCAAAGAGAAAAAAATGACACCTGGTTAATTTTCTACAACTCAACCTCTAACTTTACAGTTATAACACATGTGAATCCTAATCAACTGTAACAAGTAAATCAGAATTATATTCCATGAGAGAATGAGATGACTCTCAGGAAGTCTTATTAGAAAATGTTCTAGTATAACATTTTTTTAAAAACTAAAAAATCTTTTTTCCTTATTTCCAAGTTGGGTTTTATTCGTTTCTTTTCCCTGAACATATACTAGTTAATCCCTAAATGGTATTGGTTTGAAAAATGTCTTCTTACTTTAAAGGGAAGAAAATTCTTTGGGAAAAAAAAAGATAATATAGAACAACATGAGTATTTTGGAAGATAGGTCAAAAGTTATCTTACTTTAAAAGCAGTAGAGGTAATTTCTATTTAATTACACTTGTTTCACTCTCTAGTGGATAAAGAGATTAGTAAGACAACATTAAAAGCATTTTTAGCTTCTCAGAAGAATTATGTTAAAAAAATATAGTACTTCTCCTTCTTAAAAAAATACAGTTGTTTATGTCTACTTCTAGGCTAATAATTGTTAATAAGAATAAAACTGCCAGGACAGTAGAACATACTCTGTCCAAGGTGCTAGAGAGAATTAGAGAATTAAACTGCTTCTACTTCGTGGTGTTTGCCTGAAGGTTACTTCAGTTATTTCCTTGTTGAATTCTATTATTTTGGTATTTGGGAGGCCCAGGGCTAAGTGTTGATGCTTCTACCTTGAAGTTCCTCTATTTGATTCTTTGTGGCTTCTACTGGACTGACATTAACAATGCTACATGTAGTTGATCATATTCTGTTTGGTGCTGTTTTCTAATTGTTACACAACTTTAAACCATGTCTTCCTCAAAACCCTGTATTCCACTTGAGTTTATACATTTTATCTGTCCTCATATAGACCTTATACAGAGCTAGGCAATAGGATTCAAGTAACTTCAAGCCCCTCTTAGGGCAGGGGATCTATTCATCTGTCTTCTAATCCCCAAAGGATGAGGAAAAACAACGGTGTCCCATTTTAAGGTCAAATTTAGGAGAAATTGCAGTAAGTGAAATGGTTACTAACTTTCCCTTTCCTCACATCTCCCACTTTCTGGTACTTCTCTTCTTTAGCCTGACACCACCAACTTCCTGTCACTTCTTTGCTCTCAAGGGTCTTTAGTGTGAACCACCTGAGAATGTAAACCTCTGGATGGCTTTGGAAATAAGTTGTTATTTAGGCTTACTTGGATATACTACTGAATATAATTTGTATTAACATTAGGAAAAAATTAATTTCCCATAGGTTGGCAGAAGGTTTGGCTAAGGAAATTGAAACACAGAATGCCTCCTGCATACTGTCGTGAAGCAAGTCAGGTTGATACTAACAATGTTTCTCATTCCTATCCAGATTAGTTCTGTTAAAAATGTCAAACATTGGTTCTGAAGCTGGGATGCCTAAGTGTCACTCTGAAAATTGTCCTTGATTCTACCAGTGATTCTCCCATGTGGCCCCTGGAATGGCAGCATCAGCATCACAGGAGAACTTGTTAGCAGTGCATGTTCTCAGGCTCTATTCCAAACCTTCTCAATCAGAAATTCTGGAGATAAAACCTGGTACTCTGTATTTCAACAAATTATCCATATGTTCTCCATACTAAAGTTTGAGAACCACTGGACTACACCATTTGTATGATCCATGAGTTATTTAACTCCTTTGAGCATCAGTATCCTCACTGATAAAATGAGGTAAATAATATCTCTCCTCAGACAGTGTTCCTAAAAATTAAATGAGAGAATCCATGTAGGTAACTTAAGAGAGTGCTTGGCACAGAGTAACTGTTTGATAATTTTTAGCCCTTATTAGCTGTTAGACTCTGATGCTTAAGCCACTTATAATTGATTGAGTAGAGCCTAACATGCTTTGCCACTCTTCTCAGTCCTGTCTCCTTTAACCCTTATTCTTATAAATAGAAGAGGAGATTCTAGGATGGATGAAATACATTTTTGGTTCAAGTGGTAGGCACAATAGTGGTTGTGTATGTTTCTAAAGTCCTCTAGTTTTTATCTTCTTCCACTATGAAATTGGGGTAATAAATTCTTTGTGTGCTTGTTGAGAATTAAATGTGATCAAATGCATAAAGCCTCCATCCTAGGGCACATGCTAGGTGCCCGACATAAAAAGCTGCTGCTTCTGTTCCTTCAATGTCTTACTCTTTTGCTCCTCTCTCTCCTTCCCTTTTCGGGGCTATTATTTGCATTTTGTTCTCCAGGATTCTAAAGAATAATACTGGAGGTATGCCAGGAGTTTGAAAAATAGTTTTATTCTTTCTTCTCAATCCATCTAAATTAGATGCTTCCTGGAGACCCTTTCATTTAGATAAGATGATGTTATAGATATCATGTGGATGGATCAAAAATTCAGTAAGAATTTGGATAGCATTTTTGGTTGAGGCAAACAAAATCCATTCATATCTCCACTTCAACAATATTAATAGATGCCCTTCCTAAGACAGGGATTGTCCAATGTAGTCAACTTGCCACCAATTGTCTAGTTGGACTCTTCAAAGAATGGTGTTTTATCTGGGACTCAGTATTAGTTTCTATTGCAGGAAGGTTTGAGATTTAGTATCATTAGTAGCTGAGTCAGTAATGATCAGCAGTATTTGCTGTTGGGCTCATGCATAGCCTCCATTTCTGCCACCAGGGATACTATATTCATGAGCTCATTTTGCAATCACTGGGGTGGGCAATGGCACAGCCTAATTGACACAAGCTGGTTGAGTCACTCTTCTGTTGTGGTTGCTCTCTAATGGGTATTAACATATGATGCAGTAACCTTCATCCTTATGTGCTCTTCCATGTCTGCACTAACATTTTCTTTTCCAGAAATCCTTTTCTATAATAGACCAATCTTTTCTTCCCAGGACTCTGGCCATCCAGACAAGCCATTCATTACCACTGCTCAGTAGTCCAAGTTCATTAATATTGTTAGCACTGCCCAGTGAGGGTTTCTCCTCATAACTGTTCCTCAGAGGCACCTGGAGTTTGCTCCCATTAACAATTCATGTGGATGATGAAATTGATTCAAATTTTGCCAGTGGAGTCTGTTCAAGCTGCTTTCTATGTTCTTTCAGTGTGTCCCACCATTCTTGAGCATATTCTTACTTTGTCTCAAAAAGATGTTCCAGCCTCACCTTGTACTTCCTCTGACCCAGCCCAGAAACTAGTCATTTCTAGTCATTTCTCTAAGTAGTTCTGGTTCCTTTAAGTTGATAATAAAATTTAGAAGCCAAAATATGGGTGTTAGGTATATATATTGCCATTGGGGTATCACTGCTATCAGGTATTCTCATGGCACAGAGCTATAGTATGTATATATAAAATGTATATACACAGTGGCATTTACATACATTTTATCTCTCTCTATATATGTATCCTATATATATATCCTATATATATCCTATCTATCTATCTATCTATCTATCTATCTATCTATCTATCTATCTACATAACCAATACTTTGCCTCTGTTCAACAATGGCCTACAGTACTCACACAGACATCCTACCAAACTCACATTGACAGATTCTTCACCCTGAGCTACTGTTTCACCATTCCTTATACAGATGTCCTTCTTGCTCTGTTTGGGTTTCAAAACCCAATGTTGAGCTTGCACAGGACATTATATTCCTGGAGGGACTTTTTTCTTACCCTTCCTCAATTCTAATAGTCCATGAAAGGCTGACCTCTTCTGTCAGGTAGAATTCCTCTTCACTCCACTTCAGATACTCTATACTGGTCACTCTCTTCTCTGATGTCCTCCTTACTCTGCTGAGACTTTGGTTTACCCCTTTGTGCCACTTTCTACTTGAATGTCTACCTTGCTCACTCTCTAACTTGTAATGTTGTGGGACTTCTGGTTCTTCCTCCTATCCCTACACCTTTCTCACATTGTTCCACCATAATCTACTGCCTATTTTAGAGTCTGCATGCAAAGACCACTTAATACCCAGCTATTTTAGGTTAGGTCCCCTGATAAGTTGATTTTATTAATAATATGGAGAGTTAATTGAGGGAACTTTACTGGGGAATGCTCCTGGGAACAATGCTTGTGAGGGAATGAAAGAAATATCCAATCCCACAGGGAGTTTTACAGCTGTTACTCCTTCAGAGTTACTCCAAATAGAGGCATGCATGAGGTCTTTGTTCTATCACAACATCTAGTAATTAGATGTGGGCTGCACCCAGGGAGAGACCAGTGTGAAACAGTTGGCTCTTGCGGAAGGGAGAATCTGAACAACAAACTCCAATATCCACCTGGTTTGGTTTCTGAACCTGGACAATAATAAAATCAAGGAATTTCTTTTCAAAAATACCTATTTTTTGACAACACTCCCAGAGAGTATATTTTAATGACACCTGGACAAGGCCTAGAAATATGATTTTTTTAAGTCCCTGGATGACTCAATATTTGTCCTGTTCACCTATAGTTGGATATTAATTAATATACTGACTGCATATATGTTTGAGTCTAAGATTTTTGCTCTCAGAATAGGCAGATGGCACATGAAATTCAGAACTCTTCATTCTTATAATTGTTCTCTTTGGTTATACTTTATATACCATCTCTTCTGATGGTTGATCAAGGTACAAAGAATTATTTTTGTTTATTTTTTCTATTTGTATTCTGTAGTCATGAAATGGCGATACTTCTGATGTGACCACACTTGTCATTAACATCACACAGAAGAAGCTTAACTTTTTAAAAATGTTTTAATGGTTTTGTATGTTTTAACACAGTACATAAATTATTCTATATTTGTTAAAAAGAAAACCATGGATTGCATATTGCATAACCCTTAGTTTAAAACATGTTGAAATCATGTAATTGGTGTTTTCAGCTGCATGTTTTCAGATCAGTACAAAAAGGTTTTAGTGATGGCCTCTTTCCACACTGGAACGATTCTTTTGAATGTCAACAAGAAGAGCAATCTTAGAGGAACCAGGTACAACCTCATAGCACAAATGCTAAGACATGTCCAAGTCTCTCAAATGAAGAAGTGTCAAGATGAGCAGTTTCCCTGTGCCCTTCAGAAGTTCTTTGCAGGGATAGCTAGGTACACATGACAGCTCTATACGTAGATACCTTAGTCTCAGAAAATTCACTGAGCTGAAGGAGCAAAGCAAGGGAAGGGAGCTCTGCAGGATGAAACCTGCAGCAATGTGGGTGTCTGAAACTGTGGCAAGTATAGAGAAACTGGAGATATTGGAGCAAATGATTCTAAACAGCATGAGCAAGTATAGACTTAAATTATTGCTCTACACAAATATACCTTATGCTTTCTCCATGGTGGAGGTAATTCATAACTCGTAACCCTCTGATGTCAAAGGAGGCATTATGAATTTTATGGCACTTCATAAAAAGCATCTTGAAAAATTTCTGAAAGCTTTTTCTCCTCCATTAGGAGTAGGCCTGCTTCTTTACTATTTCCTCCACTCTGTACCATATTACAGGTTTGATAGAGGGAAATTAGAGAGTCATATGGAAATATGAGGGAAAGCTCATCCAGCATTAGTTAATTATGTATCAGTCTTTTGCTGAGGCTCTAAAAGAAGGAGTTTCAAACAAAATCAGAAACTCTCCATTCCTTTCATTAAATGACTGCCTAGATACACCCTAGAGAGTGTATAACAATCAAGAAATAAAGAATGACCTGCATGTCTCCATTTCATGAGAGATGTCTATTTGATCTGTCTGATAAATATATTATGAATTTCATATATGTGCTATTTCTCAGTACAGAATTGTGGAATCCCATGGTAAAAATGTGTATCATGTACTTATTATGCTGAAAATATAAATGGAAACTGACATTTTATACACATTAAATTTTCCTATTTATATTCATTCAGTCAACAAATGTTTGTTTGATAATTATGATACGTGAGATACTACGTGAGGTGCTGGGAGAAATAAAGGTGTTTAGGTTCAAAGTTAACTGCTGATTAGCTCTCCAGATCTTTTTTGAGAAAGGCTTATCTATCTGTGCTTTGAATACCTTCATTGTTGGGGAATTCTGCCTAATTAACTACCATATTAGATAGCTTTGTTGACATTTCTGTCTAACTTCACACATTATCTTAATTCTGTTTCTTGGAATCACATAATAACATCCTAATTCTTTTTTCTCGTGATTTTATTTAAAATATTTGAAAACAGCTATCATTATTTAGCAGACTACACATCCGGAATAATTAGTTTTGTCTTTCAAGTAGTAAAATCATGTACTATGGTAGTCATTTGGGGCACTTGTGAATATAGCACTGAGAGAATGTAGGAAGTGGTGATAGACATTATGAATCCATAGTACCACTGAACTAGCTCTGGTATAGACTGTGAGCTTCAGGCAGCAAGTTATCTTCAATGAGAAATACCTAATAATCTATTTACCCTTTATTATGAACTATAAGGAAAACAAGGTGAAAAAATTGCCAAATTATTGGATAAATTTAAAATTCTTGTATATCTGAATTTATAATTTTTTTGTGTTAACATATTTGTGCCATCACATGTTAATGAAAATCTAGGAAAATATAATATGCGGTATTTGGCTTTGATTAGAAAGCACACAGGAAATAAGGATGTAGAATTGAGGATAAGTATCTGCCATCCTATATCACAGTTTGAAGCACATTAAAGAAGAATCCTTGTCAAGACAGGAAAAGTAAACTCAGAGAGACCCATGAAGCTCCGAGCTCCTAGCTTGCAAGTATAGACTTAAATTACTGCTCTACACAAGTACACCTGGGGCTGGGAATCCTCTTGGACATTCACATGGTTGTTGGCAGAATTCACTTCCTTGCAGCTGTAGAATTCATGGAGACTGTGGCTTTAAGGCCAGCAGGAGGTGATATTTCATTTTCTTTTAAAGGACTCACCTGATTAAACTAGGTCTGCTTAGGATAATCTTTTAATTAACTGGAAGTCTTCCAATTAGTAACCGATTATGGAAACACTATCCTATTTTATTTATAAGTTCTACCCACACTCAAGGGAAGAGTACAGAGGATGTGTACACTAGGAGACGGTGAATCTTATAATTCTACATAACACAATATCTGACACATATTTCCAAGAGAAAAGCCACCACACATAAATAAATGATAAATTATTTGGAATTTCAATCTTTCCCACTTTCATATATTTAGTGCAACAACTATTTCCACCAAAAGTAACCAACTCAAGATGTGATTAGTCCATCTTCACTTTCAGCTGCTCTGCCTCTTCTAGATGTACCCGTTATCTGTCTCTGGACCACCGGCAATATCCAAAGAGTTATTTCTAGGAGCTAGTTTCCCTTCAAAGTAATGAGAAGCCAGTAGGAAATGCAAGCATATAATTAACAGATGCTGACTGATATATTCATTCTTTGAGTGATTCAGTGCATATCCTGTGTTCTGTCTCCACACCCTCTGACAGATGATCCATGAACCATAGAGTAAGCCTGTCAAGAAATCAGAATACAGTGACTTCTCTTCATGCATAGAATATTGCCATATGTTGCCATAGAAATTTATTGGAGATTCATTTTTTTTCATATTTCCACAATCTTCCCTTTGACAGTTAATGACAGGGAAACATGGTAACAATTCTTCAGAAGGTTTTAACCTCATGAAGCTTTCAGCTAAGATATACTAGCTAAAGAAAAAAACAATCTTTGTATACATTTTGACCCCTTTTATTCTTCTTCCTTATATTTTTGACAATTTGTATATCTTTAAATCATTTTTCCACCCTTTTTCTCACTTGAGTAATTTCTTTACATGGCCAACACCTCATAATGTGATGGAATTAAACTTGCTTCAAACTGACCCTCAATTATGATGCTGCCAGGCTATTGTTGATGGATATTTTGAATTGTTATAAGATGCTGGACTGAGCAGTTTTTCCACAGCTCAGCATCAGCATAATCTAATCTGTTTTCTGGCTGCAACGTCAGCTTGCAAAGATGGAGCTCAGGCAGAATTCCAGGAGTCACAGTCAAAGCACCTGCAGGCTGGTGGTTTTGCCAGAATACCAAAAGGAATGATGGAATTAAGAAGTGCTATAGTCAGCTCACATAATGAAGATAAAATGATAATTAGCCTTGTGGTAATTTGGATTACTGAACTATATCTTTGCTGTGCTCCAAAATATTCTAGCAATAGATATTGAATGGTTGAATGGTTTAATCTGTTGAGATTTTGTCATTTTAAGAAACTGAGGGTAATGTGTTTTTTTTTCCAAAATGAAAATAAATTGACATAATTTTACACACAAAAATTTCAGCCTGTGTAGAGCCCAAGCGTTGGGCATGGCCCCAAGTAAAATTCAGTAGAAATGATCATCAAACTGTTCTTATGCAATCTGAGTATATTTTGTTCTAAGTTTACTATAGAAGAATATTACTATCATGTGTACATGAAGGCGAACTCACATAAAATATGACCATCTTAAACTTTGATAATTTATGCTGTATCTTAAATATTGTTATAAATGTATGACTTTCAATTAATCCAATTTATGAAACACACTATTTACTTTATCTGAGCAGTAACTGTTAAAGGATCTGATGAGATACACATTTTCTTTTCACACTAGTTTTAAGTCATCCCACAGTGATTAATAATCATTTCAAAATATTTCAAAAATTCTCAGTATCTGTAGGATTTGAGTGTGGGTATAAAACTAAAGAGAGTTTTGTAGCAATTCAGAAAGTAGAACCAAGTCTTCATTAGGAAAATTTTCAGATAAATCCTCTAAAGTGACTGAGTAAATACATGCTTATGTAATTGTTTAAGGTAGTTTAAAGGTACATGAGTTTAAGAAGCACATTTGTTATCAGTGAAAGTCTGCATATAAAATAATCTTTGTAGGGTTGAGACGTTGTAAATTTACCAATATACAAGGCAAAGGGAGCAGATAAATACAAATACTTGAAGAGGAAAAATTATTCTGAATATTTCTACAAATTGTGAGTCCATACAATTTTATAGTGGATGGACTGAGATTTTATCTTCTCTCTACTATTTGCTAACTGTGTACTCTTACAAAGTTTCCTAATCTTTCTGTGCTTTGCTTTTTAATGGGCAGTAATGGAGATACCAAATAGTATCTGTCCCGTTGAAATATTGCTAAACATGCAATAGAAAGAATGACACCTGCTACAACATAAACACACTTAAGTTCAGAGTCCACAGGCACTGTAAAGGAACTGTGCCATCAAGTCTACATAACAACCAGCTAACAATATGACAGAATCAAAATTACATATATTAATACTATCCTTGAATGTAAACAAGCTAAACTATCCACTTAAAAGACACAGAGTGGTAAGCTGGATTAAAAGACAAGGCTCAACGATCTGTTGTCTTCAACAGACCCATCTCACATGTAACAATATCCACAGCTGCTAAGTAAAAGAATGGAGAAAAATCTACCATGCAAATGAACACAAAAAAGAGCAGGAGTTGCTATTCTTATATAAAACAGATTTTAAGCCAATAAAAATTAAGGACAATGAAAAGCACTGCATATTTATAAATGGTATAATCCAATAGTAAGTATTAACTCTGCTAAATATACATGCACCCAACATGGGAGCACTCAGATTCATATAACCAGTTCTTCTTGGCCTGTAAGACAACTTAGACAACCAAAAGTGGAGACTTGAACACTCCACTAACAGTGTTAGACAGATCTTAGAGGCAGAAATCCAACAAAGAGATTCTGAACTTAAATTCCACAATTGACCAATTAGACCTAAGACATATGCAGAACACGCCACCTAACAACCACAGAATATATGTTTATATTATTCTCATCTGCACACAGAACATATTCTAAGATCAACTACGTATTTCGTCATAAAGCAAGTCTCAATAAATTCAAAGAAAATTGAAATACACACACACTCTTGGCCCACGGTGCTAAAACAAAGAAATCAATATCAAAACAATCTCTTACAACTTCATAAATACATGGAAATTAAACAACTTGCTCCTGAATAACTCCTAGGTAAACACTGAAATTAAGGCAAAAATCAAAAAAGTCTTTGAAATTAATGAAAACAGGAACACAACTTGCCAGAGTCTCTGTGACGCAGCTAAAGCAGGTTTAAAAGGAAAGCATATAGCTCTAAATACCTTCATCAAGAAGTTAGAAATATCTCAATTTAACAATCTAAGCACCAGAAGGAACTAGCAAAAAAGGAACAAGCCAAAGCTAGCAGAAGAAAAGAAATAAAACTAAAATTAGAGAAAAACATAATGAAATTGAAATGTAGAAATCCATATACAAGATTAATGAAACCAAGATTTCTTTCTTCAAAAATATAAACAAGACTACTAGACTGCTACCTAGATTAACAAAGAAAAAAAAGATAGAAGATCCAAATAAGTATAATCAGAAGTAACGATGATACTACAAGTGATCCCCGAAAAGCAAAATATCACCAGAGAATATTGTGAACAACTCTATGTACACAAATTTAAAAATCTAGAGGAAATGGATACATTTCTAGAAACATATAACCACCCAAGATTGAATCAGAAAGAGGTTGAAATATTTAATAGAACAATATTATGCTCTGAAATTGAATCAGCAAAAACAAAAACCAAAAATACCAACCACAAAAAGCCCTGAATGGATTCACAGCCAAAATTTACCAACTGTACAAGAAGAACTGGCACCAATTTTACTGAAACTATTTCCAAAAAAGAAATTGAGGTGGAAGGACTTCTCCCTAATTAATTCTATAAAGCCAGCATTAGCCTAATACCAAAATCAGGCAGAAACATGACAAAGAAAGAACTTCAGACCAATATGCCTGATAAACATAGAGGCAAAAATCAACAAACTACTTGCACACTGAATCCAACAGCACATCAGAAAGTTAATGCACCATGATCAAGTAGGCTTTGTTCCTGGGATGAGGTTGGTTCAACATACAAAAATCAGTAAGTGTGATTCGCCACATAAACAGAATTAGAAGCAAAAACCATATGAGTATCTCAAATGCAGAAAAGCCTTTCAATAAAATCCAAAATCCCTTCATGATAAAAACTCTCAACAGACTGGGTAAAGAAGTAACATACCTCAAAACAATAGGAGCCATCTATGAGAAACTCAAAGCCACATCGTACTGAATGGGCAATAGCTGGAGCTATTCCCATTGAGAACTGGAACAAGGCAAGATGCCCATTCTCACGACTCCTACTCAACATAGTACTGGAAGTCCTAGTAACAGTAATCAGGAAAAAGAAATAAATAGGCTGGGCCTGGTGGCTCACACCTGTAGTTCCAGCACTTTGGGAGGCCAAGGTGGGTAGATCACAAGGTCAGGAGTTTGAGACCAGCCTGGCCAACATGGTGAAACCTCATCTCTACTAACAATATAAAAATTAGCTGCATGTGGTAGCAGGTGCCTGTAATCCCAGTTGCTTGGGAAGCTGAGGCAAGAGATTCGCTTGAGCCTGGGAGGCGGAGGTTGCAGTGAGCCGAGATTGCACCATGGCTCTCCAGACTGGGTGGCACAGAAGACTCCATCTCAAAAAATTAAATAAATAAATAAATAAATAAATAAATAAATAAATAAATGGCATCCACAAAGGAAAAGAAGTTTATCTCTATTCACTGGCGGTATGATTCTATACTTAGAATACTCTGAAGACACCACCAAAAGGTTGCTAGAACTGATAAATGATTTTAGCAAGGATTCAGGATACAAAATCAGTGTACAAAAATCAGTAGCATATCTATACACCAATAACATCCAGAATGAGATTCAAATCAGGAATGCAATCCCACTTACAATAGCCACACACAAATGAATTACCTAGGATAACAGCTAAGCAAGGAGGTGAATGCTCTCTGAGAGGAGAGCTACAAAACAATGTTGAAAGAAATCAGAGATGACAAAATAAATGGAAAAACATTCCATGTTCATGGGTTGGAAGAATGAATGTTGTTAAAATGACAATATTGCCCAAAGGATTGTACATTTTCAATGCTATACTTAAACTGCCAATGTCATTCTTCACAGAATTAGAAAAAAAAAAAAAAAACTATTCTAAAATTTATATGAAACAAAAAAAAAAAAAAAAAAAAAGCCCAAATACCAAACAATCCTAAGCAAAAAAAGCAAAGTTCGAGGCATCACACTATCAAACCTCGAAGTATACTATAAGGCTACAGTAACTAAAACAGCATGATACTGGTATAAAAACAGACACATAGACCAATGGAATAGAATAGAAAACTCAGAAGTTTTCCCAACATACAGAATGGGAGAAAATATTCACAAACTATGTATCTGACAAGTACATAGATATCTAGTCTGATATCTAGAATCTATAAGCAACCTAAATCAACAAGCAGAAAACAAATAGACACATAGACCAATGGAACAGGATAGAAAACTGAGAAGTAAAGCTGCACATCTACAATCATCTTATCTTCAACAAGGACAACAAAAGCAAGCAATGTGGAAATCACTCCCCATTTCAGATATGGTGCCAGGATAACTGGCTAGCCATATTCTGAAGAATGAAGCTAGACTCTTAACTTTTCCTTTCAATATATACAAAAATTAACTCAAGAAGGATGAAAGATTTAAATGTAAGACCTTAAACTGTAAAAACCCTAGAAGTAAACCTAGGAAATACCCTTCTCAACATCGCCCTTGGCAAATAATTTTTGGTTAAGTACCCAAAAGCAGTTGCAACAAAAACAAAAATTGACAAGTGGAACCTCATTAAACTAAAGAGTTTCTTCAGAGCAAAAGAAACCATTCACAGAACAAACAGACAACCTACGGAATGGGAGAAATTATTCACAAACTATGTATCTGACAAATACGTAGGTATCTAGTCTGCTATCTCAAATCTATAAGCAACTTAAATCAACAAGAAAAAACAAATCACCCCATTAAAAATGGACAACATTCATGAGGAGATACTTCTCAAAAGAAGACATTCAAGTGGACAACAAACACATGAAAAAAACCAGTCATCATCACTTATCATTAGAAAAATGCAAATGAAAACCGTAATGAGATACCATTTCACACCAGTAAGAATAGCTATTATCTAAAAGTTGAAAAACAACAGATGCTTACAAGGCTGTGGAGAAAAGGAGACTATGGGAATGTAAATTACTTCAGCCACTATGGAAAGTAGTTTGGAGATGTCTCAAACAACTTGAAACAGAGCTACCATTTGACCCAGCAATCCCATGAGTATATACCTAAAGGAAAATATATCTTTATACCTAAAATACACTTGAACTCATATGTTTGTTGTTGTGCTATTCACAATAGAAAAGACACAGAATCAACTTAGGTGCCCATCAATAGTGTATTGGATCAATAAAGTGTAGTACATATACACCATGAAATATTATGCAGCCATAAAAAGAATGAAATCATGTCCCTGGCAGCTGGAGGCCATAATTTTAAATGAATTCATTCAGAAAGAGAAAACCAAATACTGCATGACATCACTTAAAAGCAGGAGCTAAACATTGAGCATACATGAACATAAACATGAGAATATAGACAGTGTGGACTCCTGGGGTGGGGTAGTGATGGGGGAATGGATTTAAAAGTTACTTGTTGGGTACTATGCTTACTACCTGAGTGCAATATACCGTTGTGATAAACCTGCATGCACACATATCCCCTGTGTGGAAAATACAATTTGAAATTAAAAAATAATTTTATTGCTTTTATAAAATTACTCAGAGCAAAAATATAAAAGTAGAGTCTATCACTAATTTTCACTACTAAGGAATAACTATTATTACTGTTTGATGTCCTCAAAATAAAATATTTCTCTATAAAGACTCAAGGATAGAAAGACAAATAGAAATAATTTTTTAGCCTCCCAAAAAGATAACATATTTGTAAACCATACGTCTGATACGTGGCTATTATAAAAAAGCAACTCAATGGCAAGAAAATGGGTAACCCAATTAAAAAAAAGGGCCAAGGACTGGAATAGACATTTCTTAAAAGAAGACACACAAATGGCCAATTATATGAAAAAAAAGTTCAACATTACTAATTATCAGAGAAATGCAAATTAAAATGACAGTGAGATACCACCTCACACCTGTTAGAATGCCCGTTATCAAAAATACCAGAGGTAGTGTTGAGGAGTACGTAGAGAAAAGGGAACCATTGAACCCTGTTGGTGGGAATGTGAATTAGTACAGCCACTATGGAAACAGTATGCAGATTCTTTAAAAAATTAAAAATAGAACTAATATGTCATCCAGCAATCCCACTTTCGGGTACATATCCACAGGAATTGAAAACAGGATTATGAAGTGATATCTCTACTCTCATATTCATTGCAGGGTGATACAAACTAGCCACAATCTGAAAATAACCTGTATGTCTATTGACAAATGAATGGATTAAAAATGCGGTATATATACACAATTGAATACTATTCAGCTTTAAAAAACAAAATTTTGTCTTTTGTGTAAACATGGATGAACCTGGAGTGCATTATGCTGTTAAATAAGCCAGGCACAAAAAGGCAAACACTGTGTAATATAATTATATGTAGAATTTAAAAATGTCAAACATTTGAGTTGAGTGAGGTTACTAGGAGTCGAGGCTGGTGGCGGTAGGGGATTGAGGAGATGTTAGTCACAGTATGCAAAGTTTCAATTAGACAGGAGGAATAGCTTTGAAGATTTATTGTACAACATGGTGACCATAGTTAATAATATTATTTATGCTTTGTAATTCCTAACAGAGTAGATTTTAAATGTTAGCACAACCAAAAGGTGGTAACTATACGAGGTAACAGATATGTTAAGTAGCTTGATATAATTATTTCCCAATGTATACATATATCAAAACAACATGCTGTATACCATAAATATTTACAATTTTTATTAGTCAATTAAAAATATAAATAATTTTAAAAGGAAATTAAACACATTAAATAAAGGTAGAATATATGGAGGAATTTACTTAACTAAATGTTTAAGGTGATCAAATGTTATTAAAAGTTATATGATTTACAACTTTTTAAAATTTATAAACAGAACCCTTCAAATTATAAGTTGAACTTTGAAGCCTAAGAAAAATTAGGCTTGCTTTTACATTTCTTGTTATATGACAGTTGAACAGAGATGTGATTTCTGGGATAATCAGTAATCAGAGGATTAAAATAAACCAGAAGAAAGACTCTGTGGTAAGAAAAAAGAAAAGTAATAACAATAGTTATAAGAACAAAAACCTGGTGTAACCTGAAAATAGTAATAAAGATGTTGTGAGTACAGCAGAATTGAAAGGAGATAATTTCATGCAATAAATTATAGACCTTATTAAGATGTATGGGTGTTATTCTAAGCAAAACTGATAAACCTTTGGACTTTATATAGCTATTTTTAAAGGAAGGGTTCACACAATACATGATTTAGATGTTAAAATAATCACTTTCTTGCCCTAGTTGGAAAAAACAAATTACTTCAGACAAATAAAAGAGGACATAATTCCAAAACCACTTAAATATTGTGATATATACAGATTGCCAAGAAAAAGGAAAATATGAACAACTGTATTACTCATCAAGTAGATACAAATTTTGGTAACTGTAGCATAACCAATATTCATAGACATGGCTTTGGGAAGTATAAATTGGTGCAACCAGTTTGCAAAACTACCAGCATACATTAAAACTACCTATTTGTATAGCCTTTACTTTTGCAACATACTACTTCTATTTATACACTCAACAGAAACAAACACAGATCTATACATCAGTGGATATATTTAAGAGTGTTCAAAACAGCCCTACTCATTATTTCCCCAACCTGGAAACTACCTCGATGCCCATCAACAGTGAAATAAATACCTAAATTATGCTATAGTAATGTAAAAAGAATGAAAAAACTGTAAGTATGCCTGGCACATTTGGATGACTCTCTCAAACATAAGGTTGCATGAAAAAAACAGACACAAAATAATACTGTTGTTTCCATTTATATCTGTTTCAAAAAACAGGCAAAATTAACTTATGCTGAGAGACATGGTCTGATTTTTTGCGTTATTGACTATTTCTGATGCCCTGCTTGTATTCTATTTCTTGACTTGAAAAGTATATACAATTTGAGAAAATGAATCAACTTGTGCACCTATGGTTTGTGCATAATTTTCCCTTTTTCCCTTCAATAATATGTTGGAAATGTGAAAGAAGAAAATTGAGGCTTTAAAATTTTGTATCTTGAAGGTGAATTTTAATAACAAATCTCCACTATATATGATTTTCTCTAAAATTATTTTTTTATTTTAACATAAAGCATCTAAAGTGAAATGAGAAGTGTGCTATTTTGCTAAAAGTACTCAATTTCTTCACTATAAGAAATATCAATTCTTTAATGATTTCTATAATGGTAGGTAAAAGTAATTTTGAGGGTGGAATTGTGCTGTTTCAATTTTAGATTGTGTTTTTTGAATTTCAGATGTAAAAGATAAGGAAATTAGTAAACTTTCCCCAACCTTCTTGATCTTTACCTTCATATTCTGATTTGTGTTACTTATATGACTATTTTTATGTGGTGAAGTTTAACAACATTTACATCCTCTTTGCTTCAGGTAGGAAGCTTTCAACAAGTAACCAAGGACTGAAACCACAATGGCTTAAGCAATAAGAAAAATTTATCATCCAAAGGTGATGGAGGGATCCAGAGTTGGCTAAAATCATCATCAGGTAGGCCAGGTGCGGTGGCTCACACCTGTGATCCCAGCACTTTGGAAGGCCGAGGCAGGCAGATTTCCTGAGGTCAGGAGTTTGAGACCAGCCTGGCCTCAACATAGTGAAACCCTGTCTCTACTAAAAATACAAAAGTTAGTCTGGCGTTGTGGCGGGCACCTGTAATCCCAGCTTCTGGGGAGGCTGAGGCAGGAGAATTACTTGCACCCAAGAGGCGGAGGTTGCAGTGAGCTGAGATCTCACCACTGCATTCCAGCCTGGGTAGTAGAGCGAGACTCTGTCTTAAAACAAAAACAAAAACAAATATATATATCATCAGCTTTTTCTGTTATATGTTGATTTATCCTCTTGGCTCGACTCTTGGTCCCAAAATGATGACCACAATTCCAAATGATACATTCAGATGACAACACTGAGTGAAGAACTGTTTCTTTCTTTTTGTCTCTGGTCTTGTATGGAATTGAGACGACTGAGGCCAATTTGATTTTCTCCTGTTGTTTATAAGTTACTTTCTATGCCACAGTACCTGTGTGATTCTTTATTCATCTTATTTCAGCATCTTTCTGAGGATATACTTTTTTCTTAAGTATTCTGTTATTTTTTTCCTGGTTCAGATCTTTCTTGTTGTGCTTTAGAGACAAGAAGTAAGTGTTTACTGGATATTCTTTGTTTTCCTATCACTGCCTCTGTCTCTCTTTATTTCTTTGTCTTTTTGTCTCTATTCTTTCCTTCCATTTCTAATTTCCTCAAGATCATTCACAATGTGTCTGTATTTTTAGTTTTTATTTTCTTGTTTAAGCCATATCATACAGGATACTCTGTGTAGTATATATGTGTATATATATATATATTTTTTTCCATTTATTTTCTGAATACTGCCACTCAGTTTCTTCTCTGAATCAAAATCTCTTTCTTAACACTTGTCTCATTTCTGGTCTTATTGTCATATTTCCAAAGAAATAAGGTGCCTATGATTTCAATGGAGGTAATAGAAATTGATTTTTTCAATCATTCTGTATTTTCTAAGATACTTCCTATATGTTATTCATCCATCTTTTATGTATGTTCTTTTCTTTTTTTCTTTTTTCTTGGATTTAGTTTTGTGTTGTGTTTGTCTGTTTAGTAGTTCTTATATAGGGACATAACACTTTTTCATCTTTAAATGGGGCCAATAACCTTTTGAAGGTTAATGTGGGTGGAAGCGGAGGAATGGATTGAAATAGCTGGCAGCTTCCATCCAGATGTTTTGTACAGGATATTTTATTACAAACTCTGTTATTTCCTTTGACTTATTTCAGGTTTTGCTGATTTCTTGAATTTTTTTTCTCATATTGCGGGACCATCTGAATTCATTGCACATGAAGCTAAAAGGGAGAACAGGTCCATTAATCTATTGAGGTGATCTACACTGAGATCAACCATATAACACTTGTTTCATTTTAAAATAATATGAAAAATAGCATAGTAAATGTTTTAAAATAACAATTAAAAATTCAGGGGGGTGGCCTCAGTTTTATGAGAAAAAGGTAATAAAAATTACAACTAGAAAATTATGTATAAAAGTTAACATTTATGAAGAAAAAATAAATTGCCATAAATTACAAATTATAAAAAGCTGTCAAGTCCTGGTAAAATTACAAAACACAGAGGACAGTTATTTTATTTTAATTAAATAATTGCCTGATAGACTTCTTGCTCTTTCCTACTTCAAACTTTGATTGCCACTTTAGATGTCAATGATTTAGATTTTATAGAAACTAGAGAGCAATTGAGTCATTTGATTGAAATTTATTTTTACATTATTGATAATTTAAAATATTCTTTTAGCTTCACGACTATTATAATGTCTGATAAATGTCATGCTATTGCTGTCAAATATGAGTAGAAGTTGTATTAAAATTTCTTTTATTTATGATAGGTAAGAGTTGGATAAATTTTTCAGTCCAGCTTCTCATACTATGCATTTCAACCCCCTTTTTCTTTGTTACTTGTATCTTTCCAGTGCCACCCCCAGTAGAACAGGTTAATAGCTCCACGAGACCTCTTCTCTGTATCTTTGTGTCTCAGCACTGAGGGAGTTAACACAGTGGGCTGCAGGAGTAACCCTGAAAGCCATATCTATACCAGGATGGCCAACAATAACTCAAATATATGCAGACATGACTGTGGTCCATGTGGACCACAATATCAAACCCAATTGTTTCCAGCTCAGCTACTTCATAGACACTCCAGATATGATCCTATACAACAGAAGTGTGTTGAAAGTTAAATCGAAGTGGAAAGACGCAGCAGTCTTAACTCATTTTGATTGAAGTGTCCTGCTTTTTCAAATCCTACAAAAACATGTAGAGCAAGTTGCTAGAAGGGGACCATACAAGGAATGGCTCTGACATTTAAGCTTCATTAGCATGTTGGTTAATCACATCTGAATAAAAGGCAGATATGGGAGAGAAGTGTTTTTTTTTTTTTTTTTTTTTGAGACAGAGTCTCGCTCTGTCTCCCAGGCTGGAGTGCAGTGGCGCAATCTTGACTCACTGCAAGCTCCACCTCCCGGGTTCTCACCATTCTCCTGCTTCAGCCTCCCGAGTAGCTGGGACTGCAGGTGCACGCCACCATACCCGGCTAATTTTTTGTATTTTTAGTAGAGACGGGGTTTCACCACATTAGCCAGAATGGTCTCTATCTCCTGACCTTGTGATCCGCCTGCCTTGGCCTCCCAAAGTGCTGGGATTACAGGCGTGAGCAACCGCGCCCGGCAAGAAGTGCCCTTTTTTGACTTAATATTTAAAAAACCAATTCAAGCAAACAGTAAATACTGCAGAAGAATAAAAAATCATTACAACTGGTATTTGGATGAGCAGATTTCCTAAGAATCCACAAGATTAACTTTTAAGAAAAAATTCTGTCCAATATTGCATTTTGCAAATTGAATAATACTTTATGGAGTTTATAACAATCTTCATAATTGTATATGAGAGCTATTTACAGTGAACAATTCTTGACAGTAGGAGCAGGGAACCACTGTGAACCACTCTTTATTAAACATAGAGGAGCAGAACTTCTCAGAGAAGAAATTATTCTTTCATTTTTGACTGAATTTGAGTTATAGGACCTCTAAACTTATCCACTGAGCTTTAATTTGTTTTTTACTTTTCAGTAAAATAAAACATATCTAACTTATTTCCTCCATTTATTTTTTATTTTACTTTTAAGTGCCTGAAAGGAATGGAGAATGTTTCATTCATTTTTTTGTTTATTCTTTCAGTACTAGCTTCACAATGGTCATTTAATATTGCTTACCCAATGGAATGATCCTTTCACACTCATTTTAACTTAGTTTATCTTTCATGCTTTCTCATGTATCTTATGACTTCACTTAACCTTTCACTTGCTTTGTTCATTATATATTTTTTAAGATGATACTAATTTTAGGATATTTGGAAGGAATAAATGTACAAAGAAATTATTAAATGGCATATAGAAATAAGCCCCCAGAAACAATCACTTTTGTTTTATTTTCTTCCAATGTTTTTCTTATGACTTTTGCATTGTAGAAATCATTCTATGTATAAGATTTGCGTTTGTTCCTATCAAATTCAAATCTGTGTGTAATTTAATAATCAAACTAAGCTAAAACATTTTTAATGAAATTCAACATTTTCCCTTAGCTATTTTACCTTCAGTTCCAATTCCCAGAGCCATTTGCAAACTTTTATCCATTTTGTATGGTATTTGGTGTTTGCTTCCATATTTCTAAAACAAGGAGAACCATATGCAATTATCAATTTCCCTATTGTGGCATTACATAGTGAATCTTTGGTCTGGTTATTTTGGTAAGATTTAGCTCCCAATGTCACTCTTATTTCCTCTTACATCAATAATTTGACATAATGGCAGCACAATCTTTGTCCAATCAGTGTTTATCATGATTACCTAAGTGTTTTAGTTGGGGTTCTCCAGAGGGACAGAATGAATAGGATACATGTATATATGAAAGGGAGTTTATTAGGGAGAATTGGCTCACACAATCACAAGGTGAAGTCCCACGATAGGCCATGAGGAAGAAAGAAGCCAGTAGTGGCTTAGTCTGAGTCCAGAAACCTCAAAAGTAAAGAAGCTGACAGTGCAGACCAGTCTGTGGCCGAAGGCCCAGGAGTCCCCAGCAAACCACTGGTGTAAATCCAAGAGTCCAAAGGCAGAAGAACCTGGAGTCTGAAGTTCAAAGGCTAGAAGCATACAGCATAGTGGAAAGATGAAAGCCAGAAGACTCAGCAAGCAAGGTTATTCCACCTTCTTCTGCCTACTTTGCCCTAGTGGCACTGCATGGTGCCCAGTCACATTGAGGGTCCGTCTTCCTCACCCAGTCCACTGACTCAAATGTCAGTCTCCTCTTCACAGACACATGCAGAAACAATAATTTGCCAGCTATCTAGGCATCCTTTGCTCCAATCAAGTTGACACCTAATATTAACCATCACAATAAGTATTTTTCACTACTGAACCAAGGACCAAGAGTGATTATTTTCCTTCTTATATAACATTAAAAATTAGTTTCTTCTTTTCTATTTGCTTGATTTCTATAGACTTGTAAGCGTCAAATACTCAATGTCATATTACAATTAGTACTTTTAATTTTTCAAAAACTTTGGTGCAAATTATTAGCTCTACTTATTTTCTTTTTTTTTTTTTTTTTAATTTATTTATTATTATTATACTTTAAGTTGTAGGGTACATGTGCATAACGTGCAGGTTTGTTACATATGTATACTTGTGCCATGTTGCTGTGCTGCACCCATCAACTCGTCATTTACATCAGGTATAACTCCCAATGCAATCCCTCCCCCCTCCCCCCTCCCCATGATAGGCCCCGGTGTGTGATGCTCCCCTTCCTGAGTCCGAGTGATCTCATTGTTCAGTTCCCACCTATGAGTGAGAACATGCGGTGTTTGGTTTTCTGTTCTTGTGATAGTTTGCTAAGAATGATGGATTCCAGCTGCATCCAAGTCCCTACAAAGGACACAAACTCATCCTTTTTTATGGCTGCATAGTATTCCATGGTGTATATGTGCCACATTTTCTTAATCCAATCTTCACTGATGGACATTTGGGTTGATTCCAAGTCTTTGCTATTGTGAATAGTGCTGCAATAAACATACGTGTGCATTGTCTTTATAGCAGCATAATTTTAATCCTTTGGGTATATACCCAGTAATGGGATGGCTGGGTCATATGGTACATCTAGTTCTAGATCCTTGAGGAATCGCCATACTGTTTTCCATAATGTTGAACTAGTTTACAATCCCACCAACAGTGTAAAAGTGTTCCTATTTCTCCACATTCCAGCACCTGTTGTTTCCTGACTTTTTAATGATTGCCATTCTAACTGGTGTGAGATGGTATCTCATTGTGGTTTTGATTTGCATTTCTCTGGTGGCCAGTGATGATGAGCATTTTTTCATGTGTCTGTTGGCTGTATGAATGTCTTCTTTTGAGAAATGTCTGTTCATGTCCTTTGCCCACTTTTTGATGGGGTTGTTTGTTTTTTTCTTGTAAATTTGTTTGAGTTCTTTGTAGGTTCTGGATATTAGCCCTTTGTCAGATGAGTAGATTGCAAAAATTTTCTCCCATTCTGTAGGTTGCCTGTTCACTCTGATGGTAGTGTCTTTTGCTGTGCAGAAGCTCTTTAGTTTAATGAGATCCCATCTAGAGCTCTGTCTTGCAACCCCTTTTCCTTCTCTAACCTCTACTATTATATATTAAGAATTTTCCAATGTCACTAACATTTTTATTTTTAATAGTTTTATGTCTAAAATGAAAAGTTTTATGTTGTTGTATCTTTTCCTCTGTAATGTCTTTCAGTGTTTTTGGCTTCCAAATAAACTTTGCTGGGAACGATACTTTATTAAACATGGAAGAGCAGAACTTCTCTGGTGGACCTGGGAACCCAGAGCCTGTTCTTATAAGCCTCCTTTTCCAATTATCAGTTTATTACTTCTCCGGTCTAAAGTTAATTTTTAATACCTGCTCTGCAAAAGTGGATGGAATTCCTTTAAACTGTTCTTCTTTACAGTGAGCACAATGTTAAACTTTCTCAGTAGAGGGCATTGGAGGGGCACTGGAGAAGGAGATAGCTTCTCTCGTTAGTTCCAGCAGCTGTATGCACCATTTCCCAGCAGTGTATTCTCCACCAGCTGTGGCTCACCGGTGCTCCAGAGGGTTGTGTCCTGCTTGCCTGATTACTGTGATCCAACTCTGACTTGGGCACCTCAGCGAGCTTCACTGTCAATCAGCAGGCTGCACCCACGCCTTCTCCAATGTGGTCTGAACCTCACCCTGGGAGAGGACACCTCCTTTCCAAGTTTGCCCTTCTTGGATACTCTCTCAGACATACTGTGCCCTTTTAAGGTTCTCTTTACATGTTATAGTTACTCTTCATCTCTAATGATTTGTTACATTAAAATTCCCTTGCTTGAATCACTGTGTGGTTTCCTTCTTCTGGTTGGACCTAGATTGATACACCTTCCCCTTGATCCTTCAGATATCACAGAGGAAACACTAAACTCTCAAGCATAGTTTGAAATCGGCAATCTAAAAATATATACCCATTAATTTGAATTAGCACACACGCATAGAGCAAATTAAATCTAAATGGCCAATTCAGCTCATTTCTTTCACTCTTACATAACTCTTGTTTCGATCAGATTGACATAGTTTGGGATTTGAACTGTTTTATGGAAACTAATTTTTACATACCAAAAACACTAAAACACTAGACCAGGACTCAGCAGACAGCTTTTTGTTATCCATACCATGAAACTAAGGAAAGTTGCTGAATGCTTTTAAGTTTCATTGTCCAAATCTGGCAAAATAAAAAAATTTGTACTTGGTTTTTATGACCCTTTAGAGTTCCTAACCTTTATCTTTGAAAGTATTTATAATGTTTTCATTAACAATCTTTAACTATTCTAAACGGTGGTTCACTCCCATCATTGTGAACTATGTTAGATTATTTTATGGAAAAGAAACTCAAGGCTAAGGCTTCTATCACCACCGAAGATGACTCAGAACAGCCCCAGGGAACATGTTGAATTATAATTATCAAAAGAGTGCAAGTCTTACAAGTTGCTCCCAATGCTGCTAGAAGTGTGAGTGAATTTTAAAATTATATTTCCTTAGATTTTATTCTTAATCTCTAGACTTTCCTATAGGGGTTTCCCACTGACAGTGATTGACCTCAATGGAAGGAAACAGCTCAGATCTATCAGAATCCTATAGGTTTTTATAGGGTCCCTATAAAGATGCTTCAAAATTAGAAAATATTTCTAATGATGTCTTTTTTATATAAAGAAGATAATTTTAAAAAGTATAATGGACAGGAACAAACATCATCCTATATTCTACCATCCAGAGAGAGATCCTGTGAATATTTTTTTATCTATGTTCCTTAGTTTTTTCTTATGAATATAGATTTGCACATAACAAATACTGTTACTTGGCACTCTTCTAGATGCTGAAGATATAAGAGTGAACAAACCTGTACCCATGTGGTGGTATTATACTATCTAGATAATTTTATTTCCTGCTTAATAAATTTAACAGTTTTTGTAAGTGGTTTTTCATGTCATATTTTTACAGAGCTTATATATTTAATATTTTCATTCATATTTAATGCTAAAATATTTCAAATATTTTATATAAATAATTATTCAATAAGCATAATTGAATACAGATAGTTATACTGTTCTATCTCCTTAGGAGAAATTCCCAAGGAATAGAAATACTAAGCAAAAGCAAGTAATATTTTTGAGGCTCTTAATGTGCATTGCCAAAGTACCTGATGAAAGTTTATAAAAATTACATCAGCTCCCCCTGCAGGAGTGCCCCTGTGCTGCTTATTTGATGTTTATCCCTCTGCATCCACCTCCTACTTTGTTCCATGCCACTTTGTGACCTGAAGTCTGTCCTGTGTGAATCTCCATTCCCCTCTGGCTTCTAGTGAAGTTCAACTAAAGGAAAGCACCCACTGGAAATCAATGGAAGGAAGAAAGTGAGGTGGGGATATTTATTCTCTTTTCCGTCTCCTTCCTAGATTGCAAGGGCTATGGAACAAAGGCCACAGCCCTGTAATCTGGCCTTTGTTATGCTGGTCTCTCTTCTCCCTAGGGGTTTTGGTTAATTCTTACCTCTCTTGCACCTACCAACTTTGATGCGGCAATGGCTCCCACTGTTCCCATTATAGAACTGCTTTCCTTTGTTGCTATTGCTAAACTCTGCCCATACCTTTTAAGTGGTCCTTTTATTAAATTTCCTTCAAAAACTCCACTTCCAGAACCCTAACAAACACAATGCCCATCTGTTTAAATACAATTAAAAAAAAAAAAAAAAACGTGGACAATAGATAAAAAATAACTATCTCAGTGTCATGCAATTATATTTTTATTTTATTTTGATTATTCTCGAGATTAACATATTTTGATATATTTTCAATAATGGGCATTGTTTTTTCTATTGGTATAATTTTTAGAGTTTTTATTGGGGTTAACTGTTTTCTCTTTGATATTTTTGAGTTTTGTGCTTCGAAAATGTTTTCCAGTTTACCAGCCTAACATTTGAATATACTAGGTTCAATTAGTAAAATGGTTTGTGGTAGTTTTGTAATATCAAAGTTTTGGTTTATTTTTGAAATCAAATCAATCATCTTTTCCAGAAATCTTTTCCAAATAAGGATATTCAATCATAAAAATTGTGTTAGTGCCATAAATGCTTTCAACTATATAAGGATTTTATGGATGGCAAGAAAGTGTGACAAATAAGAGTACCATAGAAACTATACAGTCCTTATTTGGGTTTGATTTGCTCTTTTTCTACCTTGCGACTTGTTACCCTCTGTCAATGACATACCTATCTAATGATCACCTTTGTCCAGTTCTTTTTATCTATTTCCATTGCATTATTAAATGATTCAGATTTTAATTGTTAAACCATGTAGGGAAATGAACAGATCCTGAACGTACAATTCAAATTTGACAAATATATTGACCATGTAATCAACATTCCCATCAAATCTAATATATTCCTACTGATGTTTTCGTATACCAAATCTGTCAGTATGAAGAAGGGGTGTTAATATCTCAAATTATTAATGTATTATTTTTTCTCCAATTAGGTCTGTCAAGTTTCATGTGCTTTGAAGCTCTTTTATTAGGTGTAGACACATTTTTTAAAATTTTTATATCTTAAAGATGAACTTAACAGTTTTGTTGAGGAATAGTTTATATACCATAGGAATCATCCAGTTTAAATGTACAGTTCAAAAAAATGTTAATAAGTTTATATAGTTGTACAGCATTCACTTCAATCCAAATTTAGAATATTTTCATCAACATAAAAACTTCCTTCATATCCCTTTGTAATTAATCTCCTGCCTCATACCCAAACTCAGATAACTACTAATTTGTTTTCTGTCACTACTTTTGTCTTTCTAGAAATTTCATATAATGAAAATCTTACAATATGTAGTTTTATAAAGTGTTTAACTTCTTTCACTAAACATGTATTTGAAATTATTCCAGGTTGTTGTGAGGATCAAGTTTAATATTTCTTACTGATGAATAGTATTTCATTGTTAAATACGCCACAGTGTGTTTATTTATTCACCTATTGATGTTTTGTTTCTAATATTTAGCTATTATGAATATCTCTGCTATAAATACTCACATATGAGACTGTGTGTGAACAATGTCTTGATTTCTCTTGGGTAATGGCAATACCTAGGGATATCTAGGAGGGGAATAGCTACTTATATATCAGGTGTTTGTTTAAACAAACATTCTGTAATGTGTTCCAACGTGACTTCACCATTTTCCATTTTCCATTCCAAACATCATTTAATGGGTGTCACAGGTTTTTAGCATTCTTGCCAGCACTTGATATTGTTAGTCTTTTTAATTTGAATTTCTCTAGTGGGGTTTACTGGTATCTCATTGCGGTTTTAATTTTCGTTTCCCTAATGACTAATCATGTTAAGCATATTTGCATGTGCTTTTTACTATTTGCATATCTTCTTTAGTAAGAGGTTTATTAAATTTGTCTTTTTAAAATGTTCTTTTTATTTTTTGGATAAAATTGCCCTATTGAATATATTTTTTGAATATATTTACTCAATCTTTGGCTCCCTTTTTTGTTTTTTCTTCTAGGGCAATTTTTTTCAGTTTTGATAAAGTTCAAATTCTCAATTATTTTAATAATTTCTGCTTTTTGTGTACTGAGAAATCTTTACCTAACCAAAGTCACAAAAATTTTCTACTATGTTTTCTAAGATTTATTATCTTATGTTTTACAACTAGATTTTTGATGCATTTTTAGGAGATTTTCATTTATGCTCTTATATTAAAATTGAGGTTAGTTTTGTTGTGGGTTTTTGTTATGTGTGTACATGAATATCCAATTGTTTCAGCACCAGTTATTAAAAATACTATTTTTCATTGAACTACCTTGACACAATTTTTGAAAAAAATTTACCATATGATACACGTGTCTCATATATACACACACACACATATTTACTGCAATGTGTATATATACATATATGGTAAATATATATGTGGTAAGTACATATATAAGTAAATATAGACTCACATATTGTATATTTACCCACATATGGTAAATATATACATATGTATGGTGTGTGTATATATATGTATATGGTAAATAAATATGCGGGTCTATTTATGAATTCTATTTTTTCCTGTTGATATATATGACTCTTCTTAAGCCAACACCACACAGTTTTGATTACTGTGGTTTTATAATAGTTTTAAAATCAGCAGTGTAAAATCTTCAACTTTTTTTTTTCAAAGTTATTTTGGCTATTCTTAATCCTTTGGTTTTCTACATATACTTTGAAGTCTGCTTTTCAATTTCTACAGAAAACCCTGCTAGGGTTGTGTTTGGGGTTACACTGAGTCTAAATATTAATTTAGGATAAATTGTCAGGTTAATACTATTAAATCTTATGGCCCATTAAAAGAGTATATATTTATATTTATTTAGATCTTTAATTTCTCTAAGCCATGTTTTATAGTTTTCCATATATAGATAGCATCTCTAGTTATTTCCTCCCTCTTTAATTCCTGATATTAATAAGTTTTCTTTTTTCTTGATGAGTCAGGCTACATGTTTGTCATTTTGTTTCTCCTTTTAAATAAACAACTTTTGATTTCATAGGATAAAGAGTCTGTGGGAAGAAGAATATTAATGAACAATTTTTTAGTGGAGATAAGAAAGAATATGGTTAAGGAAGAGTGGGCTTGAAAAAAAGTATCTACTATGAACTCTTTCCTCTTTATTTCAAAATGTGCCAATTTCCCTTCACTCATTCTCTTTCTTACATCTGTTGCAGAGGAAGTCTTAAGCTAATTTGATAGCTATTAGGCAGATTGCAGTCACAATTTATTTGCCTTGATTTAAAAATCTTTAATGATTGAAAATACTTTCTCCTGTTAACAATTTCTTCATTGTCTTCCATGGAAAAGGCATTTTTTTTCTGATTCTTATCTATTAGAACGTTGGTAACTGGAGCTCTGGAGTTCAACAGACTAAATTTGAATTAGACGTTTGCCATTAGCATTGTGCTTTTGAGAAAATTAGCAAATTACTTACCCTCTCTGGACCTCAGTTTTCTCATATGTAAATGGGAATAGTAATAGTACTTATTTGATAAAATACTGTTCTTGTATAGATTAGATGGGCTTACCGCCACATTCAAGCCCTCATTACCTGATTTATAACACTGTAGACTGACTTATCAATATCTGAAATTTAAATAAATCACACAAAATCTTGAAAAAAGAATTTATCTGTAATTTATTTTAAAAATGTATTGATATCTACTGTGATTTTTAAAAAAATTTTATTCATTCTACTTACCTGGATTTGTTTTTCTTTTTCTAAAATCTTAAGTTGGAAGCTTATATGAGTTGATTTTGGAAGCTTATATGAGTTGATTTTAGTTCATTCCCTGCTCTTAGAAGAAATATCTAAAGTTTCAATATTTTGTGTTTTTAATATATTTCAGTATACTTTTTCTTTGAGCCATGTTAATTTAGGAGTATATTACTTGATTGTTCATGTTTTAGGATTTTCTAGATTTTTTCTGTTATTGATTTCTAATTCTAGTGTGGTCAGAAAAACACATTATTTCAATTCTTTAAAATGTATTGTGATTTGTTTTATAGTCTAATGTAAATTTTATTCTCTTCCCACAGTATATTTTTATTTTCACTTGAAATAATTTATATTTTACTGTTGTGGAATAGAGTGTTCTATATTTGTCAGATAGGTTGTGTTGGTTAATAAAATTGTTACATTTGGTTTCCTTACCAATTTTTTGTCTACTAGTCCTATCAATTACTGAGACTAAAGTGTTAAAATGAACAACTGTAATTATTGAATTTTCCTTTACTTCTTTTAATAGAAGTTAGTTTTGCTTTGTATCTTTTTGGGGCTTTGTTGTTAGCTGCATATACATTTATGAATGTTAATATATACTGATATATTGACACATTCATCATTATAAAATGTTCTTTTCTCCTGCATTAAACTTTGTTTTCATGTCTATTTTGTGTGAGCTTAAAGTAGCCCCACTCCAGCTCTCTTATGGTTACTGTTTGTGTATATTTTTTTCTCTTTGAAATTTCAACCTATTTATATATACATAAACTTGAATTGTGCTTGAATTTGAATTTGTATTTGAATTTAAAGTTCATCTCTTTTAGATAGCATATAGTTGGATTTTGCTTTTTAAATCTTGTCTGACAATCTCTGCCTTTTATCAATTCATATTTAATGTAATCGTGATATGGTTAAGATTAGATCTGCTATGTTGCTTCCATTTATATTTGTCTCATCGCTATCTTCCATTTGTCTAATTTGTTTTAAAATATTTATTGAAGAACTTTATTAAAGGACAAATAAAATTTAAAACAATTTTGTTAAAAATTTAAACAATTTTTAAATTCTTTTATTAATGTTTAAGAATTTTTTAGTCAATTTTAGTGACTCTAGATATTATGATAAACATACTTAAACTGCCACTATTGACCACAAATAATGACTTAGTCCCAGTAAGATATATTAATTTCACAATGATGTAGCTCAGTTTCCTCCCTTATCTAGCTATGTTATAAACCTGACAATAGAATGTTATTGTTTGTTCTTTAAACAGTAAGATTATTCAAGAGCATAAGAAAAAAAATATATATATATACATACACACACATAGAGTTTTCAGAACTGTTTTATTAATTATATTATTGTTACTGTGTATGTCATGCGTGGTGCCTTTTCTTGCTACTTTCAAGATTTTTTCATTGTTTTGGGATGGGATAATTCTGATTTTTAGTTGAGTTATTGTTTCTTACATCTGCCATCTGAAATCTGCCGTTGAACCCGTCTAGTGAAACTTGCACTTGTTATTATCCTTTTAATGTCTTTAACTTTCTTCTTTGTTAACTTTTCTGTTAGATACCTTATTTGTTGGCTCAATTATCACTTTTTTTTTGTTTTAATTTTTTTTGGAAACTGGATCTCACTTTATTACCTAGTCAGGAGTTGTAGTGGCATAATCACAGCTCAATAACCTGGAACTCCTGGGCTCAAGCAATCATCCTGCATCAGCCTCTGGAGGACTGCAGGCACTTGACACCATGCCCAGCTAATTAAAAATAAAGTTTTTGTTAAAGATGAGGTCTTGCTACCTTGCCCAGACTGTTCTCAAATTCCTGGCCTCAAGGGCTGTTCCTGCCTTGGCCTCTCAGATTGCCGGGATTACAGATGTGAGCCACTATGTCTGGCCTGATAGCATGTTCTTCTAACATACTTAGAATATCTGCTTCGAAATTCTTTTCTAAATTCAACATCTGGGCTCACCCTAACTGGTTGTACTGAGTATTAAAACCAGTTCCTATCAACTAGAATAATTTGATTCTTGAGTTTGGGTATAAGTCACATTTATTACTATTTGGTTGAAAACTGGTCATTGTTGATAGTATATTATAGCAAATCTAGATTATCTTTTTATTTCTCTGAAAGTTTTGAGATATATATATGTGTGTGTGTGTGTGTGTGTGTGTATGTGTGTGTGTGTGTTTGTTTTGTTTTTGAGACAGAGTCTAACTCTGTTGCCCAGGCTGGAGTGCAGTGGTGCAATCTCAGCTCACTGCAACCTCCACCTCCTGGGTTCAAGCAATTCTTCTGCCTCAGCCTCCCAAGTAGCTGGAACTACAGGTGCGTACCACCACACCCTGATAATATTTCTTTTATTTTTTAGTAGAGACAGGGTTTCACCATGTTGGCCAGGCTGGTCTTGATTCCTGACCTCAGGAGATCTGCCACCTCGGCCTCCCAAAGTGATGGGATTACAGGCGTGAGCCATCATGCTCAGCTGGTTTTGTTTTTATTTACAACTTTGACTTAAATCACAGAATCTATTTCCCTATAATGATGTGTAGCCACTGCTATCTCTGTTCAATTTTTTTTTTTCCTGTTTCCCTACGTATATATCCCCTGGATCTGTGTGCCAGTCACTGATGTGGCAGAGGTTATCCATGCTCAGACACTTTCAGTCCATAATGATTTTCTTTTCTGCCACCCAGTCAGTGTGTGAGTTGATGTAATTTATCAAGACTTCCCTGGCTTTCATTTTTGCTGGGTTCTCTTGAGTCTCCCACAATCATGTATACCTTAGTAGTCAGCCAGATTTGTGGTGAGTTTATTATCTCACTCCCATGGTCTCCTGGTAGGTTGAGCAACCACCCCAATCAAGGTCATAATCTCTGATGTCTGCTTCCTTAGGTCAGTGGATCAGCAGTCTATTTGGGCTCTGCCTCTCTGTTATATAGCAGGAAGTGCTTTCTTACAGAGAATCAGAATGTTTGTAGGAATCCACTTTGTGTCCTTTGTATTTTTTTTCCAAGTATTACAGTCCTATATTGCCTGTTGTTTAGTGCCTTAAGACATTTGCTTCATATGTACTGTTTCTACCACTGTTTAGAGTGGAGGGCAAGTCTAGTATGATTAACTCTGAACATGACAGGATGTGGAAATACAATTGATCAAGTTTTCCATGTAAATATCTAAGGCCATAAAACACCAATTTTATTTTAGACATTTGAAATAGTCTCATTATTTTAAAGACTGTAATGTATGTGCAGTTTCAGTATATTTTATATTATTAAATGAGCATTACTCCACCGTACTTGTTCCTTTTCCAAAGTACCCATATTTCTGTGTAGTATTGACATTCATATCACCTCAAGCCTGTGAGAAAATTGGTAGACAGTGACTGAAGCAGAATTCAAGTTTCACTACCAGCAGTACCTCCAATAATACAATCATCATTTATCCTTAGGAATCAAGAATATTTTGAACAAACTTTGAAAGTTATGCAAATACCTGATAAAGCATGATTTCACTTCTCCTAATGCTTACAGTCCATTCGGGGAGAGATGATAAGATGTGTGATAGTGCAGGTCAGCCAATGTAAAGATTTTATGAATGAGCAGTGAAAACATTAAGCTGTCATAGAAGGTTGGATAGATTTTATGGGAAGATTTGAATAGATAAAGCAAAGTCTTAAATACCCTTCATAGGGACTAGGTAGTAATAGAAATGAGTAAAGAAAGAGGTTTCGAAGGTGAAAAACAAAAAAAGATAATAAAAATCAATGCCGAAGCTTTGTAACTTATATTCACCTTTAAAACGGCAAGACACTAGGGAATGTTGGTGACTAATGTGGTGGAGAGTGAATGACTTTATAAAGGGGGAGTCACTCTCAGTTTCTGCTTATTGTCCTAAGACAATGCAAACCCACATATTGCCAGATCTCTCATCTTTCAAAAAGTTTGGAAATCTAATTTTTGCAAAATATCATAATTTTTTAATGTTGGCAACAAATCAACTATTTTATCCTACCATGGAGGCCATCAAAATTGTCTCTGGGAATGAATTTTGCATACAGGGTGCCAGTCTGTGACCTCAGAGTTCACACATTCTGAAAGATGGAATCAATTCGCGGCAGGAAAATTTGTATTGAATATATTCTGTAGCAGAAATAATGAAATAATGACTTAATAACTTATCATCGTCAGTTATGCTCCTTCCCTCCAACATTTGATGATCACTATTGCAACTTAATAAGCATAAAATAATAGAAACACCTTCATATCCTCTAGAAAGCAGATGCATTTGAATTTTATTTAGAAATTCATGGAGAAAAGTTGTAAACAGAATCATTATTTTTATGTATTTGGTGTTTGGATTCAGGGCTCCTTGGGTTTATAAAATGACATTTTTTAAAAGAGAGAAAAAAACCTCCCTTGCAAATACCAACTCAGTGTTGCACAAGAGATTGCAATGCCTCCACAGGGGCTGCAAGCTCATCAGTGTGCAAAGTACCCAAATATTTTACCAATTTAGAATGCATGTTACCAGCTAGATTATAACATCTTTGGTAAGCCACTAAATCTATAGTCTCAATATCTGTTCCAGTATTTTTGAAGTATACATTATCCTTAGTTAACCTAATAGAGAATAAATTATTTTACTGCAATAATGCCCTAGAAAACAGATGTTCTGTTTGAACTGCCTTATTGGTTAATGTAAACCAAAATGCAAATCTTTTGACATTCAAGTTTGCTTTTTTATACCTAAGTGTAATTTTCAAATAAAAAAAGTAATAAAGACAGATAAAACTTTCAGTTTCTTATATCTTTAAATACCTAGAAAAATATTTAAAATAACATTTGATAAATTATAAGTGAACTGAAACCAAATAGATATTGCTTCCTTCAAATAAATCTGGAATTGAAATAAATGTAGGGAAACATTAAATGAAGAAATACAATGCTCCTGCAAAACTTGAAATATTGAAATACTGGAGCAGTCCCTTCCCTGAATAAATATAGATGTTGTTCCAGGAGAGTCTCTTTCTAGGACATGCATCTATATGTATATGCATTCATATGTACCTTTGTGCATTTGCATGTGTATTCCTCATGGAAGTTTAGTAAATGGGGCTAACTCAATGTTGATAGCTGCTTTTGGTAACATGCATGCAGTTGCTAACATTTCACCAGGTGCTAGTCTTCACTTCATCTCCCTTAAGCTTACAAAATAACATCTAAAGAGCCTAAGTTCACATATAAGTAATTAGTGTAATTTTGACCTCCAGTTCCATCATTGTAGGCTGCTGAAACTTAACCTTTTCTTAATAAGATCTTATTTATTCAAAGTCACAAATTAATATTTTAAATGAAATCATCATTAGACAAACTACAAAACCATCTGGTTGAGCTTTTATGTTGTTTTTCTTCTCTTGATTTTTCTTTTCTTTGTTCCATTTACAACTCTTTTTCAGAAAATAATGTAGAAATCAGATTAATTTTGAATTTAAAGAGAAAAAAGTAATGACAATTTGGTTTAATGCTTCATTTTGTACAAATACACCTCAGACTTCATTACTTAAAATCAACTAAAATAAAATATTTACCACTTTTGGTGAAGTCAGGTGCAAAGTCTGTTTATTATGTCATTGGTTTAATATCTCTAATTTGAATGTAATTACTGGCAATCTAAGCAACTGATCCTTTCTTGGGGAAAATTTAAAAATATATACATGCAATTAAACACTATACAACAAATCTTCATTTCTTGTTAATTTCATTCAAATACTTCCTATGTTCCTAACACTCTTTGGGGAGACCAAGTAAATCAGAACTGGTTTATTTATTTTTTTTTCCTGTATATATTCATTTTTGTATTTTTGTTCAGTGGAATAATCTCCTTTCTTTGCCCCTAGATGGCAACTCTAGCTGATCTCATGACTTTTCTGCTGTCCTCTAGATAATAAATATCAGCCCTAATACCATTTTCAGTTGTAAACATAGTTTCAAGTCAATTTTTAGAATATGCAAATTAAGATATTAATGAAACCACTGAATTTGGTTTTAAAGGTGGTTAAAGTTGAAGTTCCTGAATTGTCTCTGATGAATACTAAACCTGACTCCTGAGGTATTTTCATATGTTCTTCATAGGTTCCTGGTAGGGGCATTGGGTAAGAGGCTGGTTCTACTATATTTGACTGTATTTTTTATGTTATCTTTTGGTTAATTTCTCAGATTTTGGTATTTGGTAATAGGCATCTAGGTGTTTCTACTGAGGTCTTTTGTTATCTTACTCTTCCTATAGTCTTCATTTTTTTTTCACAGGAAACTCACACACCTCCTTTGGACTAACTCATAGTTGATACCAATGCAATAGCGAATGAGTCCTATTGCAAATTACATATTCCTGGCTCTGTCACTAAAGAAAGGCATTGGTCAGATTACGTATTGCTCTCTAGATTTTCTTGTTTGAGGGTCAGAAGCAATTTTTTTAAACTTTTTTAGTTTTTCAGATGAAAGTCAGGGGTTAGTTCATACACCCCTCACAATTTCAGAGAACCCCGACCAAGATGTCTAAATAGTTCCTCTGAAGCATTTATAGCTAACATTAATGTGATACGATGAGAAATGCATCTCCCGTCTATCTTTCATAGAGACGGAGAATATAGTCAAGGCAGTATGAAAGATTTTTTTCCCTACAAAGATCCTCTTTTAAATATCACTGACTGTTTACATATACATTAACTTTGGAAAAGATTCTGGACTGCAGATTTGTCTGGGACAAATGTGGTCTGTCTCACACACATTTGGTTACCATTCTTTTACACAACTTGAGTTTCTTTCTTTTTAATAAAAAGGCTTTTACAGTTTTAAAAAGTCTGCAGACCACTGATCAAATGGTGTCAGGTTTAACTTAGAAATACAGAAAAAAATCAAGAAAAACTTAACTTTATACAATTAAGAATTTAAAGAGTTTCTCTTTGAAAATGAATTTTTGTACTGATTACCTTTTGAGAGTTGACCTATAGTCCAAACCATGGGTAAAATTCATGCCCTTGTTGAAAATCTAGGGAAAATTACCTTTCTAATGACCTATGAAAATAACCTTCATCTTCTTATAATCAAGAAGAAATTCAAATTGTATTCTGTACTCTCATTGAATATTAATACCCAGACTATTCTCTGTGATATGGAATATATCATCTATTTAGTGATTTGTATAAGGTAGTTGGTCTTATAAATGCTCATGTTTGGAATTAGTTAAAATCATGGAAATGGTACTATACATATTTGAGCAAATGTTCATAGAATTTGAAATAATCTCACAAATTATTTACTTTAACTCCTTAACTTTATAGATAAATATATAATAATATCTATTTTTGTAGAGAACATATGGGAACAGAAAACGTTATTAGTCTCATTCAAGGTCAAAGAGCCCTGAACTAGATTTTACATTCTCAGATCTGAGCCTCTATCTTCATATTGCACGATCATTGGTATACATAGTTCATCTTGGGAAATGGAATGGTAAAATTGAAAGATTTAGCCTATTAAGTGAAATAAATCTAAAAGGAAATAGATTTATGTTCTAGACCGCTAAGGGACAATTACAAAGATAGCAATTATTAACATAATGAAAATATCAGGACAATTTTCCTTTAATTCTAGGAGTAAACCCCACTACTTCTATGTAAATGAAAGGAGAAGGCATTCAGTGTCATGGGGCATGTGTACCTAGGCTTCTGAACTTTTAAGATGATGGAATTTTAAGTTGTAAGGAAAATGAACAAGTTGTTTTCTACCAAAGACAGAATATTTCATTTCTCTTTCTCATAATTTTTAATTTCTGATTTTCTTTCAACATTGTCATAAAAATGATTGTTCAATTACTCAGCATGTAGATTATCAGGGAGGAGAAATACATAGTTTTCTTTCAATAACTTTTATTCTCTCATTTTTATTTTGCTTACTTGTGCAGGACTTAATGAAAACCATTCTTTACCAGCTCTTTTGTCGTTACTGACAAACTTAATGCAGGTTCTGAGTCAGACTGCTTAATAGGTAAAGAGAGTAAAAATGAAACATAAAATAGCTAGAGAGAAACACACTGTAAATACCTGGGGAATTAAAAAAAAAGGTTTGTAGGCTACTTATGTGCAAATGAAGGCATTTAATTGTAACATGTCTTCAGTGATAAATGGGGAAAAAAAGTCTTGAATAAATTTCCCATTATAAAATGAGAAATTGTCATGCTTTGCCCTTTTCATTTGCTCCTTGAGAAAGGTGAACTTATCTAAAAAAATTTATACCAGCAGAGCTGCTTTTATTCAGCTAATGAACTGCAGTAACTTGGGAAATGGCACTATGTTGAATGGTACTAGAGGGCAAGAATAATAACACTTTTACAATATTAAATTACTAGTAAGATTTTCTAAAAACTAATTTTATTCTCAATGTTTTTTCTAAGCAAATGAGTGACAGGTAAGAGAAGGCACAAGAGTTGCAGAGGTACAAGCATAGGCCTAGGGAACTGCTCAGTGTCTTGTAAAGGACCACTCATCCCCAGGGAAGTAGGTCATTTTCAGATTAAAAGTTTGTTTTTTGAGTTCAGGGTTAAAGACATGCGAATGTACCAGAAGATATTTTCTGAAGTGTCGGCATAGCAGATACTGCCTGATAGAGAAGAAGCAATTCATTAAGAGTCTTGCCAAGTCTGAAGCTTTAACAGACAAGACGTAAAACTGGTATATTAAGAGTGAAAAACGGAATTTCTTTAAGCATGTCACAGCTCTCATTCCTCCTCTCACACAAGAAACTTCTGAATGGAAAAAAGAGGAAAAATTAAGTTTGACATGAGCAAAAGGCAGTTGGGAAACAATGAAAGAGTCAAGGACACTAATACTTTTTTATACTGGGGTACATGAGCAGAACATGCAGTTTTGTTACATAGGTATACATGTGGCATGGTGGTTTGCTGCACCCATCAACCCGTCACCTACATTAGGTATTTCTCCTAATGCTATCCCTCCCCGAGCCCCTGACCTCCTGACAGGCCCTGGTATGTGATGTTCCCCAAACTGTGTCCATGTGATCTAATTGTTCAGCTCCTACTTATGAATGAGAACATGCAGTGTTTGGTTTTCTGTCTTGGGATAGTTTGCTGAGAACGATGGTTTCCAGCTTCATCCATGTCCCTGCAAAGGACATGAACTCATCCTTTTTTATGGCTGCGTAGTATTCCATGGTGTATATGTGCCACATTTTCTTTATCCAGTCTATTATTGATGGACATTTGGGTTGGTTCCAAGTCTTTGCTATTGTGAATAGTGCTGCAATAAACATACATGTGCATGTGTCTTTATAGTAGAATGATTTATAATCTTTTGGGTATATACCCAGTAATGGGATTGCTGGGTCAAATGGTAATTCTAGTTCTAGATCCTTGAGGAATCACCACACTGTCTTCCACAATGATTGAACTAATTTACACTCCCATCAACAGTGTAAAATCATTCCTATTTCTCCACATCCTCTCCAGCACCTGTTGTTTCCTCACTTTTTAATGATCGCCGTTCTATTTTCTAATATAATTTATTCCATATCCATGTTTTTTAAATTATAACTAGTGTATTTATGTTGCTCTTAAAGTAGCTTTTATCATTATCATATGTTTTGGCTATGATCAGCAATGAAAAGGCAAAGGACTTAATTTTCCTGATGACAGTAAACTGCAAGATATATTTACAGAAATAGTTTCAAAATCACTTAGCTTTAGAAGTGAATCAGCTTTCTTCTAAGAGTACATATAGCAGATAATCTCTAAGTTAATTGAAAGTCCTTGACTATGGAATATAATCAAAATCAATTGTTGAAAAGGAAATCAAGTGCTGCATTTCATAAAAGCAGTTTTGCTTTACCACGTAGAGGGTTTATTGTTTTGCTCTAGGCTAAGGTTAATGTTGGATAGTGCAATTTTTTTCTACTACAGTAGTCTAGTTTCATGTATATAAATCCAAAGAGTGTTATCTCTGATGAGGTGATGTTAGTTTAAGTAAAACAACAAAATCTTTTCTTTATGAGAAAAAGGTTTGAGTGAGCCACATAAAATTAATATTAAGTTTTCTGTAGTCAACCTCATTACTTTGGTAGATGACTTGCATTAAAGGCAATGAAGCAAGGAGTCAGAAGCCTGCGTCTCTGCCATTTCTGCAATGCTGCAGCTACACATTTCACATAATTTATATAGAAATGTACATTGATTGTGCTTTCTTAGGATATCTGTGCACTGGACTAGAAATTATGACTTTATTATGATTCTTCAAGGTGTTGCTGTTTCAAATCATGAGTAGACACAATTATTATTAATAAGCAAAACCAGAAAATACTACTCATTGTGTTTACATTACATACAATATTTGGATGTGTGCATAAATACAGATACAAAACTTATTCTTTGGAAAATTCTGTAAAAATGCATGAATCAATTATATTTATTACTTTAAAAATAAACTCAATACATATGTTTGTATATATATCAATAATAAGTTCCATTTTTTAAAACACAAATAGACTTGTATTTCTCCCTGAGTAAAGGTAAAATTTTAATATAGTGGGAAAATAAACTTCAACTTGTTCTTTGAAATATTTTTGGGGATCTCACCTACTTGCTAAGTTCTCTTTCATTGGCCGTAACTCTGTTTATGAATGATCATCCAAAGTGGTTGAATGAATTAACTTGACATAAGAAGTGAGCCTGATTAATGACTATGTTTCTTTGTAGCTCACTTTAACTCTATAGCATATATTAATTACCATTTATCCTCTGAATAGAAATTCCCTAGTAACATTTGTCTCTGTAAATATTGTTGATTTACTCATTAATAAAATCATTAATGATGATAGTGATGCCTCCATACTCAAAAGACAAAACAAAATCAACTTCCCAGTTGTATATTTTAAGTCCATATATATCCCTTAGAGACAGTGCTAGAATTTAATCTACAGGGGTATATAGCTAATCATTCGTTCAGTTGCATAATAGGTGTGGTAGGCAGATACAGAAAGCAAACTAATATACACACTATATCTTAAAGTTAGCTTAAATTATCCTTTCTTGATCCATTGCAGAATGACACCAAAATTGGTTTCTTCTGTTTAGCATTTGTTCCGGAGGAAATTCTACACCAAATGAGGTGTTTTACTGAAATTTCAGATGCTGTTTGTTCTGGTTATTCTATTAAATTAAAACTATACTTCTGGTTCCACTTAGACACCAGTTTATAGGCCACCATTTTAAGCTTATATCTTCTTTGGACTAATACTATCTTTGGGGTTTGCTGGTCAGGCACTTAAAGGGTGCCAGCATAATTGAAGTAGCACAGTGCACATTTATGGTGACTGGGCTAATATAATCAATGAATATTATTATCAACCTACTTTGGAAGCGGTGATACTTATTCCTGTGAATCTCCAATATTAAAAGCTGTCTTTGTGATTAAAACCATTTAAAATAACCTAAACTTCGTTTATTTTATTTCTGATTTAAAAGCAGGTGTTATTTATTCCCCCTGTGGTGGTATACACTTTTATACAACTCATTCTTTCCCTCCCTCCCTCCCTCATTTTCTTCCTCCCTTCTTTCCTTTCCTTCCCCCCTCCCTCTCTTTTTCTTTACATCATCTTAGGCTCCTTTGAGGCACTGAGATTGCAACTAAATAGCTGTAGCTTTATATGATTTTGAGAATTCATCATATGTGTGATTTCTTTGATGTCCTTTTGCTAAAAAAAAAAAACCAATATTTTTAAAATAGAAATTGTGCTATCTTCTCAGTTTTGCTGACCCACATCACACACACACACAAAAAACCTACCTGTTCTGTGCACTCTGATCTCTTAAAAAATGAAATAAATGTTTTTAAAATTATTAATGAAACAACTGTAACATCCATCTATAAAGTTTGAAAACTAACTTAGCAGAAAACTACTAATCTAAAAAAAAATAAAGTAAACCACAACGGTCATTTAGAACCAATCCTAGGACTTTGAGCAAGAATGAAGCAAACCATGGAACTAACAAACTGTGTATGCACCAAAAAATCTAGTTCAAGAGCTAACAAAGTCTCCTTTATTTTTAGGCTGCTTAATTCAATGAAATATACACTCCTCACTTGTGTTTCATAAGCATTTCAGTGTTATTCAGAAACTCACTAATAGCTTAATCATATTGCTCAGATAAATTTTGCTATCCAATTTGAAACTATGAAAGCCATGGTTGTGAAAGTGAATGACTGTGAAAGTGATGGCTCTACTTCCTTCCCAGTTCTTCTCTGGTATATCTTAAAATGTATTCCAAATAATTCAGGTTCCAGCACGGTGATGACTATAGTAAATCTGGTATATTTGATGTAGGTTTGGTGAGCTGGCTGAGAGACTAGGGGCCACCTATGAAAATGATTTAAAAGGGGAATTGTTTGTAAGCTATAGACGAAGGCTTGGCTTAAGCTATTGCTTAAACTTCTCTGCTTAGTTGATATTCCTGTTATTGATATAAAAAGTAACATAGACAGCAATGTTGTGGATCCAGACAATGGGTCTTGTAGAAAAAAATGATCAAAGTGATTAGCCTTGTACAAGAAAAACAATGCACAAGTGACAGAAGTGTCGCTAAGATCAGACTTAGAGTTTCTTGGTCAGTAGGGGGATGATTATAAAGTAGAAATTGGATTGTCAACAAAGAGTCTTTTCTACAATTTCAGTCATTACTGTTGGCAACACGTGGACACCCAGAGGCCAGAGCCTTGGGTAAGATCACTAGGGTTCAAAGTCAAGCTCTGTAACTCATGAGAAAATTTTGGGCAAGGTGTTTGCCTCTCTTCTCTTTAAGTCAGGGATTATTAAATTATGTAATAAAGCTAAAGTGTCCATAACATAAGTAAACAATCAAGATTGGTATATATTTAAATATTGCTTTAGTAAGAATCACTTTTGCATATGGTTTAGGCTGTTGGTGCAGGGCTTGAGTGATGACACTTGAAGAAATTATAGAAAATACAGGGATCTTCGGAGGCCTAGGTATCACTAGTGGTAGTTCGGAATTTGCTACTCTTCCATGAGCAGACAGTAGTAGGATGAGATGCCAGCCATGAGGTCCTGTCCTAAATCTTCCTATCTAAACCTAAGGTATTGTGTACTCTCACTGCTGTCTCACTAATGTTTCAATTCCCTCTCTTCATGTTTCCCTTGTTCTATTTTCATCACTTCTTTCAGTCAATTTAAGTTCCATTGTTATGCTCCTCACCTTCTCAGCCAGTCCTTTGTGTCTGTGTGTATGTTGTGTGTGGGGTTATAGATGAAAGCAAACATAAATTTTAAAAGAAATTAGTATTTATTTTAGAATAGTTATAGATTTATAGGAAAATTTAGCAGAAGGTACAGAGAATCCCCCATAGCCTAGCTCTTCTACCACACATTCTTTCCTCTGTTATTTACATCTTTTATTAGTAAGTTCTATTTCTTACAACTCTTGAACCATCAATGTTGCATTTTTATCAACTAAAGTCCATGTTTTTTTTTTTTATTAGGGTCTACTTTTTGTGGTATAGTTTTACGGATTCTTATGAGTGTATAGTGACATATATCCGCTACTCTAGTATCTTACAGAATAGTTTTACTGCCTAAATTACCACTGTTCTCTACCTATCCATTCCCTCCTCCCTCACGTGGAACCCCTAGCAACCACTAACTTTTTAATAGTCTCTATAGTTTTGTCTTTTCCAAAATGCCATATAGTTGGAATCCCATAGTAATGTATCCTTTCCTTATTTGCTTCTTTCACTTAGCAATATGCATTTTTAGTTCTTTCATGTCTTTTTGCGGCTTGATAGCTCATTTTCTTCTTTGTGTGTGGGGGGAGTTTCTCTGAATCATTATTTTTACTTATTACTGATATAAATATTTGTAAATATTTATGGAGCATATATGTTTTGTAATATGCATATAACAATCAAATTAGGGTGTTTGGGGTGTCTATCACCTAAATATGTATCATTTCTATGGGTTGGGATCATTTCACGTCCTTTCTTTTATCTAAAGATATACAATACATTGTTAATTATATTCACCCTAATCTGCTTTTGAACTTTAGAATTCATTCCTTCTCTCTAACTGTATGTTTGTAACCACTAACCAATCTCTTTTATGCCCCTTCCTTACCCACACACTCTTCCCAGCCTCTGTTATCTATCATTCTATTCACTACCTCTATAAGATCAAACTTTTTAGCTACCACATATGAATGACAACATGCAATATGTTTTTTTTTCTGGCCTGACTTACTTTACTTAACATACTGTCCTCCAGTTCCATCCATGTTGCTGCAAATTATATGATTTCATCCTTTTATTTTTTTTAGACAAGTTCTCACTTTTGCCCAGACTGGAGTGCTATGGCACAATCTCAGCTCACTGTAGCCTTGAACTCATGGGCTTGAACTCCTGGGCTCCTTCTGCCTTAGCCTCGTGAGTAGCTGGAACTCCAGGGATGGTGTCACCAGGCCCAGCTAATTTTTAAAAAAAATTTTAGTACAGATCCTCTTGCCTCAGTCTTGCAAAGTGCTGGGATCACAGGCATGAACCACCGTCAACAGTAATTTCATTCTTTTTTATGGCTGAATATTCCATTTTGTATACATAACACTTTTTTTATCCATTTGTCTGTTGATGGAAACTTAGGTTGATTCCATGTCTTGGCTATTATGAATAGTATTGCAATAAACACAGGAGTCCAGGCATCCCTTTGTGATACTGATATATTATTCTCCTTTGGATATTCAAGGGTGTGACTGCTGGATCATATAGTTCTAGTTTTAGTTGTTTGATAAACTTCCCTACTATTTTCCACAGTGACTGTACTAATTCTCATTCCTGCCAACAGCATATAACATTTTCCTTTTCTTCACACCTTCACCAGAATGTTGTTTATTTATTTTCCATAATACTAATTTTAACTGGGGTAAATAATATTTCATTATGGTTTGGATTTGCATTTTCCTGATGATTAGTAATGCTGAGTATTTCAAATATATTTTTGGCTATTTTTATGTCTTCTTTTGGAAAATATCCATGTCCTTTGCCTACTTTTTGATGCAATTTGTTTTTGTTTTATTTTACTGTTGAGTTGTTTCAGTTCTTTGTATATTCTAGATATTAGTCCCTTGTCAGATGAACAGTTTGCAAATATTTTATCCCATTCAACAGGTTGTCTCTTCACTCTGTTGTTTCCTTTGCTCTGCAGGAGCTTTTGGGTTTAATATAGTTCTATTTGTCTTTTTTTGGTTTTGTTGCCTGTGCTTTCCAGGTCTTACCTACAAAATCTTTGCCTAGATCAATGCCCTGAAATGTTTTCTTCTGGTAGTTTTATTGTTCCAGTTTTTTTAAAGTCTTCAATCTATCTTGATTAGATTTTTATATATGTTGAGATAGAGGGGTTCAGTTTCATTCTGTATATAGTTATTGCATTAAATCTGTAGATTGTTTTGGGCAGTATGGTCATTTTAACAGTATTAATTCTTCTGATTCATGAGCACGGAATGTCTTTCCATTTGTTAGAGTCTTTCTCAATTTCTTTCATGGGTGTTTTGTAGTTTTCCTGTAGTCTTTCACCTCCTTGACTAAATTTATTTCTAGATATTTTATTTTTATTATTTTTATAGCTACTGTAAATGGTGTTGCTTTCTTGACTTCTTTCTCAGCTAGATGATAGCTCATTTCTTTTTATTATTGAATAATATTTCATTGAATAGATGCATTACAGTACATACCAGGAGCAACGAGGATATGTTTTAGTAAGTTATTGGATTTACTAGTTTATTTATCCATTCACCTACCAAAATTGCTTCCTATTTTGGAAGCAAGTATGGTTGCTTCCAAATTTGACAATTATGAATAAAATTGCTGTAATTATCTGTGTTCCAGTTTTTGTATGAAATAAGTTTTCAATTCATTTTTGTAAATACCAATGAGTAAAATTGCTGGATCATATGGTAAGAATGTGTTAAGCCTTATAATAATTTGTCTTTCAAAATGGCTGTACCATTTTGCACTCCCACCAGCAATGAAGAGAGATCCTGTTGCTCCACATCCTTGCAAGCATTTGGTGGTCAGTGTTCATAAATTTCTTTTAACTATTTACTTTCTTGCTGTTTTAGCAAACACAATTCTAGTCATTATAACAAGAAAGTGCCTGAACACTCAGTGACTGAAAGTTCATCTCTCTTTCATGCAATAATTCATTGTGTTGTGACAGGTAGCACTGCTCTCCTTAGTCATTGAGGGACTCAAACTGAAAGTGGCTCTGCTGTCTTCAGCAGATTTTCTTCCAGGATCATTCTTCTCATCAACATTCTAGGTAGAAAAGAGTGTGTTGAGGAAGTACAACCTCTTTTTATTGAGGTTCCATCTTGGAAGTGGTGCAAGCCATTTATGCTTCCATTCCAGTATGGCAGCTGTTCCTTTCTCTATACCAAGTTGTAAGATCAGCTGGGAACTATCATCTTTGTCTAGGCAGTGGCTTCCCAGAAACAACTATATTACTGTGGAGGTCAGAGCAGAAAATTATGGGATGATATTTAGTGATCTTCTCCACATTTTTAAAATAGTTCATTGTAGCAGTTGTGATTGGCTGCTTTTTATTATTGCATCACTTTAGGTACTAATGGCCATTCAGTAAAGATGGTAAAAGAAGCAATGATTTCCTGGAACCAGTGACGACTGGGCACAGCTTTGTCTAAGAGATACTGTGAAAGTTTGGCCATTATATCTGGACCTCTTCAGTAATTCTTTTCACAGAGCTTAGACAAAATGATTGGGTACCCAATTCTTGTATTTTCCAGAATGCACTCGTTCTGAGACAAAGAAAACTAGTCGGACTTAAGTGGCAAAGAGCAAACAATGTGCTTTTCAGCATATTGGCTCTGGGCGGGGGCAGTGGGGAAGGGAGTGAGGAAAGAAAATAATTACAGACTCCAAAATCCAATTATTTCTGTGTACTCTTGTTGCTATTCTCCTCCTTATACACACAGTAATTTAGGTTTTGTTTTGACAGGAACATAGAGATACTCATAAACTGAGAGGCAATGTTTAGAGATTTAGTGAGTATCTTATCAGAAGTAAATAAGAAGGGCCCAACATTTTTTAAAGCATGTTTTATACAGTGTTCTAATCTGTATTAGTTGGCTGGAATCATGGGGACGATTTACTTAAAATGTTTAAGTAAACTCATACTTGTAAATGATAATCCAAATATATATTTAATTGACAGACCCACCAAACCTATTTGGCCCAATATTACACCTAAAAAATAGCAATACAATTACTCAATAGTTATTTAACAACACAAGTGATATTAGCAGGTACCAATTAGCATTTTGAATGTCTATTTGCCTTTGCTTTCTAACATCAAATGTTCTCATTTGATACATTTCCATTTTCCTAGAAGGAAGGAAAGGGAGGAGAAGAGAAGGGGAAGGGAGAGGAGGGGAGGGGAGGGCAGTAGGAACAGAGGGGAGAAGGTGGGAAGGAAGAGAGAAAGTGAAGGAGAAAAGGAAGGATAGATTCAAACTAGAATCATGGGTTTTAAGATAGTAAAAGATACTTGCTAGTTGTTACCAATGTAATAATTATTCTTCAACATGCTAGCAATTCTCTAAAAGTAGCGAACTACAGGCAAATGTTGTGCGTTCAATTTATAGTGAGCAGCTGGTTTATGCTAGAACTCCAACAGGATTTAAAAACCTGCCTTTTTTGAGACTTCTCTCTCTTGGGATTGTTGGGCTATGTGAGGTTCAGTCTGGATTAACTGAGTAATTTTGAGTTTCTTTGAAAAGAGATTCATGAATATACACTTGAAAATTTAAAAACTGTTAATATCCAAAATTATCTCTGACTGCCAGACTATCTTTTATCTTTTTCTAATGAATAAATCAATTTCTGAAATGGACCACTGTTTGCTTCTAATGGTCAAATCTATGAACCAGATGCTTAAGCTCTAGCAAAATTTGATCTATGCACTAGTTTTTGTGTAATCAGTCATTAATGTTAAGTAAGCAGCAGTCCATATGTTTTTAAAAGATAGGTGTTCTTGAATGTGTTTGCACACTTCATCTTTTAAGATCTAGGAAGAGATATTTAAATGTGTTCAATATTTATTTTCTCAGAGAGAAAACATTTGCTGAAACCTAAGAAAGCCAATCAACAGAAATCTATTTTGATCTTCCATTTATTCTTGACCTATAACTGGTTCCTGAAACCACAAATATTGGCAGCTCTACTTTCTTGTCTCTATACCCATGTGTCTTTAACACTTGTCCTTTTAAGGGTTGCTCAGTTTTAAGACTGTATCAGAATATATAGAGAAGGAAGCATGGCAATATGATTGACCACATAGTGCTTTATTGTAGTGCTATCTTTGTATAACTCTGTTGATTAGTTTTTTGTTTGTGTACATCTTAGCAGATTCACTGTCACTGTCTTCCTTTTTAGAAAATACATGGTAGATTTAAGATCCTTAAGTAGGATGGCATTTTCACTGGTATATTACAAACTAGAGAGGAGCTTTCCACAAATGGGGCCAGTTTGAAATTGATTGATTTGTTTTATAATCGACTTTTGAGTGTTAAGATTGTTTTTTCCTTGACTTCACATGGCAGATTTTGATTCCAGTAATCTCTGTTCTATTGACTCAAGCATTCTCCTCCATAATTCAGGAGGTTACAGAGTTTATGTTTATGGGACCAGGGCACTTCAGAGATGACATTTATCATACAGCTATGAGAAAAATCTTTGAAATAAAGAATAAAAATTCTGCTATAACCTAGTTTAGCTATTTTCAGGGAAAAAATAATATTTAAATTGGTTGGTATATGTATTTAAATTGTGCATACAACACAATTATTTTTAAAATAATGGTTTCTATTTCATGAAAAATACATTGATGGGGAAGATAAATAAAATTGCAATCTGTTCAGTTTTTTATATAATAATGATCTCTAGAATTAACCTTGGTCTGGCATGGTGGTTGATGCCTATAATCCCAGCACTTTGGGAGGCTCAGATAGGCAGACCGTTTGAGCCCACGAGTTTGAAACCAGCCTAGGTAACACGGCAAAGCTCCATCTCTGAAAACAAACAAACAAACAAAAACAATCTTATATGGTAGATAATGTCCTTACTAGATGGTTAAACAGTAGCTTCTCAAACATAGGAAGGTGATATTTGGGGCTCATTTCCAACCTAACTTGAAATCATTTTCTGTTTATTAATATATTATTATAAGATTAAAAAGGTCAACTAGATGTTTCTTCAGTAACTAGGAATTTACAAGCAATAGCAGAGAGAGGTATAGACCATAATGATATATTACTTGTACATTACTACATGTACTTACTAAATACCCCTTAACTAATACCAGAAAAATAAGGGTATTTAGATTATTTTTATTATTTTGCCTAACTATACTTCCTGTTTACACATCAAGTGGAGGTAAAAAATAATGCAATATAAATGTTCAGTCTTTTAGACTTTCAAAACATAAACAACTTATCATTTGATTGTCACAATAACCTAATCGGAGAGAAATATTAATAGATTTAGCCCATTTCATTAAAAATGAGATAACCTGGGCCCAGATAAATTTTATGACAAGTGTTAGGTACCTACACAATAAGTGACAGAGCAGAAACTGAACCTATGTTATGTGATTTAACTCATATATCTTGTTAACATGCTATTAAAAACAAAACAACAAAACTCATTACTGTGCTCAAATTTTGGACTCTTTCCTTTGACCCCCTAAGTTGTACCAATAGTCTACACTTAAAGTCTCACAGGTTACTGACTCTTAAAGTTTTTTACAACTTGTTTTCCTCATTCTACTGAAACTATTTTCTTCATAATTATCACTGATTTTCAAATACCCTCTTGCAAGCACCTAATTTCATTCTTTATTCACCTTGAAGGTCCTCTTCTCGCTCTCTAGATAGATATAGATAGTCTTGATGATAGGTAGGTAGGTAGGTAGGTAGGTAGGTAGATAGATAGATAGATAGATAGATAGATAGATAGATAGATAGATAGATAGATAGATAGATAGATCATCTCTCCATCCTCCTAGGTAGCTATCCATCTTCTCTTGTTTTCCAAGACAGTGCACTCTTGTTTCTTCTGTCTCTCTCAGATTCCTTGTGGCTTCCTTCACTAGCCCTATTAGAAAACAAAACTATTATCCATCAGAGAGTAGCCCTTCATAGGGCAACTGCCCTTTGTCAGGGGTCTCCAAGACCACTCTTAGTCTCAATGATTGGCTGAAAGGACTCATAGGACTCAGCAAAGTTATACTCACAGTTATAGATTACATGAAAAGGTTACAGAGTAAATTCAGTAAAGGGAAGAGGCAAGAGGGACATGGGGGGAAAGTCCAGGTAAAACCAGGTGCAATATTCCACCTATCAACTCCCAGTGGAGTTTTATGAGACTTCCTTCATTCTCCCAGCAATAACATATGATGTATGTGCAAAGTTTTGCCAACCAGGGAAGCTGACTCAAGGCATGATGTCTAGAATTTTTAGTGGGGGAACAGTGACATAGGTATGAAGCACCAATGCTACTGACTATAGTTATTCAAACTCCAGAGCTGAGTAAAAACAGGCATTTACCATAATACATCACATTTTTAGCATAAACTACTTGATCACATTGGTACTGCATGGCCTAATGCCTCAGGCGTACAAAAACACTTTTGTCCAACAAAATAGGTCAACTACGTAGAGGTCATCTCCAAAGCTTTGACTAAGGGCCAGTCATGAAGGCAGGCCTTTCTTTGGAATGTGCAGAGTTTGAGCAACTCAACCTACTGAATTAACCCTTTCCTACACATACCTCACTCACAGATACTTCTGTCTTATGCACTGACTCTGATTATTCCCGACTGGACCAAGGGTGGCCATACGTAAGCTAAGGGTAGGTTACATATGAGGCAACTTGAAATATATAGAGGAATAAAAAGCATAGGATTGACATTGGAGCGATCAGACATGGCAACATATTTTTGCTTGCCTCTAGATAAATTATAATCTCTAGTACATATAAGCATTCAATAAATATTAGTTCTCTACCTCTTCTGTGATTCTCAGATTCTTAAGTGTGAGTCTCGTTTTTCACATAAGTACCAAAATGGCCTTGCTTTTCCTGGACCATTGCAACTGCTTTATAATTGATCTTGACTCCAAACTGAACAGCTGTGTTCACAGCACTCTCCTCCCAACATGGGCCGACACTGCAGCTCTAATTCATTCTTTATGTGACTGAACAAATTCCTTTGTTAAAAGGCATCTTTGATCATTTTACCCTCCTTGTCAAAAACCTTTTATGGTTCTCAGTTGCTCACAGATGAAAATTCACAGCCCTTAGTTTGGCATTCAATTCCCTCCTTAATCTGTGTCAAACCTCTAATCTCAAGGTTTGTGTCTTCATTTTGCTTATGATGTATATTTTAGTTTGAAATAATTTAAAAGTTTTTACATAGCTAAAACTATCAGTATTTTCCTTTATGGGTTCTTTTTGGTTTTTATTGTGTTTTTTTTTCCTTTTGATCTTATATACAAGGGACTTTCTAACCAAGATCGTATACACGCCCTTCTAATGTTAATTACATTTAAATTCGAGTTTAAAATTTATATTATTGTTTTCACACTATAATTTACTTGGAATTTGTTTGGGGGCATGGAGTTTGATAGGCAGGCAACTTTGTTTCTTTCACATTTTTCCAAAAACCCTTTATTGAAACTCTTTACTTCCTTGCAATGTTACATGTTTTATAAAATTAATTTTGTGAATGCATGGGTCTGATATTTGACTTTACATTGTTTTTCATTAATATATTTATACATTTTAATACCAAAATAACTCTTACAATTTCTCAAACTTTGTGTACATAGATACTTTGCCTTTCAAGTGTCCTGTAATTGTGTTTTTAAAAAGATTTTTGGGTTTTCTATCACAAGTTTTCCTCATATAATCTTTTAAATTAGCTTAACCTATTCAGTTAAAATTTGTTAAATTTTTCTTTGGGGTCACATCAATACCATGCATTATTTTATAAAGAAAGTACATTTAACATATTTTGTCTTTCTCTACAGAAATGTGGCAACTCTAATTAACTTTATGTCCCCTGATAAAGTTTTATAATTTTTCTCTTCTATTATTTTCATGTACTTGTAAGCTTTATCCTAGGATACTTTTTAAGAAATCAACTATATTTAGGAATGGGATCCATGTAAGTTATATGTTGACAGTATAAAGGGAAGCTGTTGCTTTTTATCATGCAAATCTTTTATCTGGAATATTTCATATAAAATTGCAACTATTTTTGGTTAGCATTAGAGGAAGGATAATTTATTAGAATAATCTATTGAAAGCCTTCAAATGTAGACACAACTTGGCAGCATTTTCAGATTTCTGAGGGTTGAGGCCACAAGAACAATTGCCAATCTTGTTAGAGAGAATACTTTTGGAGTAAATAATCTCCAGTTTATTTTTCTTTTCTTGATATTTTCATTGTGTATATTTAAGGTATCCAATAATGTTTTGAAATAAACATACATGGTGAAATGATTCATACACTCTAATCAATGAACATATCCTTCATTTTACAGAGTTAGCTTTTTCTTTTTGTGTGTGGTTAAGACCACAAAAATCTACTCTCTTACCAATTTTTCAATATGCAGTACAATATTAACTGTAGTCCTCATGCTGTATTTTCAAACATTAGACTTATTCATCCTACATAAATAAAACTTTGTACCCTTTGACCTATATCAAATCCTCTTCACTATCCCTCCTACCCCCATCCCCTTGGTTAACTACGATTCTACAGTCTGTTTCTATATATTTGGGTTTTCTTTCTTTTCTCAGTTTCCACATGTAAAAGAGATCATGATTATTTTTTTTCTGTGTCTGGCTTAATTTGACTTAGTATAATGTCTTCCAGGTTTATCTATGTTGTCACAAATAATAGGATTTCTTTCTTTCTTAAGACTCAATGATATTCCATTGTATGTACATATATAATTGTGTGTCAATGGACATACTTAGGTTGGATCCAAATCTTGGCTATTGTGAATAAGGCTTCAGTGAACATGGGAATGCAGATATCTCTATGAGCTGCTGATCTTATTTTCTTTGGGTATATACCAGAAGGGGGACTGCTAGATCATATGGTAGTTCTATTTTCCATTTTTTGAGGAACCGCTATCCTGTTTTTCATAATGGCTGTACTAATTTATATTCCCACAAACTGTCTACAAGAGTTCTTTTTTCTACACACCCTCACCAGCATGTATTATCTCTTGACTTTTTGATAATACCCATATTAATAGGTGTAAAGAGATATTTCATTTTGGTTTCAATTTTTATTTCCCTGATTAGTGATGTTGAGTACTTGTTGTGTATCTATGGCCATTTGTATATCTTCTTTGGAGAAATGTCTATTCAGGTCCTTTGCCTATTTTTTAATTGGGTTATTTGTTATTTTACTGTTTAGCTGCAGTAATTTCCTTATATATTTTGGACTGTGTTATCATGTGGCAGAGACAAAAAACTTTATCTCCTTATAAGAACACTAATCTCATTCTTGAGGATTTCAGCCTATGACATACTTACATCCCAAAGGTCCCACCTCCTAACACCATCACATTGGAAATTTAGATTTCAACATATATACTTTGTGGGTATACAAATATTCAGTCTATAACAAATATGCTTTCTAATTTCTCCAATGTACTACACAAGTGGCACACACACACACACAAAGAACTTTCCCAAAATTGAACATATATGACATTTTCTTTAAAATCATGTTCTTTGGTAGAGCCTTGGCACATAGGTTGCTGTTATTTATTTATTTTTCTGTATTCCTTGACTGAAATGTTCCTTACCCAGTTGCCCACTCACTCGACAAGATAACCTCATTGTTCAAAGATATCAGATTATTCAGAACCTGAAAATAAATATTTGAGAGCAAATAAAGCTAAACTGGGTAAATATTACCAGCTCTGCCTTAACTACTGCTTCAAGTAGACAATTTAGATGTAAATTCCCTGTGTTAGAGACACCCTGTCCCCAAGGTCTTGCTTATTGCTGCGTCCTTACATACATCTTAAGGGGACTCATCCTTTTATCCAAATTTTTTGTAGGATAATATATTTCCTTTTTTGAGTGTGAGCTGATCAGAATACTGCAAAACAAAAGAACTGAAGAAATATAACATTTTACAATGTTCCATGAAGGACATAATCCATATGAAGGGCCTGTTCAAAGACATTATGCCCGATAACTGCTACTTAATTTCTTTCAGCCAGGCTCCAATGTAAGTAAAGCTGGTTCATCATCGTCTATCACCCTGCTTCCTTCTAAGGCTATACTGTTCCTGGAGTGCTGACATCTTGGTCTTCCCCAGCTGTTTATTCTATAGTTTATAGCAGTTAACTTTCAGAGAAATAAGTTTTTCTTTATGGATGTTACAACATTTTCACTCATGGGATTTTTGAGCTCAGGGAATGACCAGCCTATCCAGAGAAAAGCTACACTTTAGATCAGGAAAATTTTGTTTTGCAAAATATAAATAAGAAGAAAGGCTTTCCAAAGAGCTCATCTCTATTTTGGTACAAGAGGAATTTTTAACTATACTCATCAAGTACAGTTGCCAGATCAGAAAATGTCAGTTTGTAAGTGTGGAAACAAGGTCAAACACCTTGAAAGTTAGAAAAGGTAAAGAGAAGTATTGCAGAGAGAATGCAGGGCATTGCTGAATTTTTAGTTTAAGCCATCAAGTAGTTCACAGGTTGCCAGACATGACACCCTTACGTTAGGAAAGATGAAGAAAAATGAATTCCTTTTTATATTAGGAAGCTGGACTTCTAATTTCTATGTCTTATCAGCATCCTAGCATTAATCCATTCTCCTAATTTCCTCATATTTTTCTTTTTACTTTTTTATGTAAATACATTTTAACTCCATTGAGTGAAAACATGAAAAACCAATTCAGAAAAGCAACACATAAGCTCTAACACACAACCCATTTTATGAATACTACTAATAGAAGTACTATTAATACTAATAACAACAACTGACATTTTTGAACACTAAATATGTACTGGGCACTATGCTAATCATTTGATATACATGTTTGGTAAATTTCTTATTAAGTAACATGTGGTTACTTAATAATAATTACCAACAATAATACTTGTTGGTAATTAGTTTGTAAGCTCAACAAGTATGGTTATACACATGCAAAGCATGGCTCGTCACTAAGTTACCACTGAATTTTTGTACATAACTCATTTGTTCAACAATGGTTCAGTGTGTCACTTGTATGTGACAGTCCTAGGCTTGGTGCTTTGGACATCTAAAAACAGTAGATGAAACAAATAGATAAAGTGCCAGGACTGGGAAAATACAAGGCACTTGGTCAAGTACGATTTATGATTTTTTACTTATGCCAAAATGAAGCTTGTAGTTTAAAGGCAAAGATATTTTTCAATTTCAGAATATGAAAAAAAATGGAAGAAATGACATTTCAGCTGAGAAGGCTGTAAAATATGAGTAGAATTCAGATCGAGACAAAGGAGATAAAAATAGCATTCCAAAGGCTGGGTGCAGTGGCTCACGCCTATTATCCCAGCACTTTGGGAAGCCAAGGTTGGTGGATCACTAGGGGCCAGGAGTTTGAGAACAGCCTGACCAACATAACTAAACTCCATCTCTACTACAAATACAAAAATTATCTGGGCGTGGTGACACGCACCTGTAATCCCAGATACTCCAGAGGCTGAGGCATGAGGATCGCTTGAGTCCAAGGGTCAGAGGTTGCAGTGAGTCAAGATTGCATGACTACACTCCAGCCTGGGTGACAGAGTAAGACTGTCTCAAAAAAAAAAAAAAAAAAAGAAAGAAAGAAAGAAAGGGCATTTCATGGTGAGGAAATTACTGGAACAAAACCAAGAAGTCTGAGAACGTGAAATGTGTGCAGGTCCTGACAGGTCGCTCAGCTCTGCTATATACAGGGAATTAGAGAAAAGTAGAGACAAGGTTTGCTGTGATCAGTTCGCCAAAGGCCTTTAGCACTAAGCTAAATTTTCATAACTTATTTAGCAGGATTCAAAGATTCACTAAAGTGTTTTAGAAAAGGGTAACTGCATTACCAAAGAGGTTTTACTCTGGAAGTGGGAGATAAAAAGAATTACATGGAGAAAAAATTAAAAGCAGAAAGATCAGCTAGGAGATCACAATCAGAATTCAGATAGGAAATGACAGAGTCTGCATTAGGATACTGCCTGTAGAATGAAAAGGAGACATATTTTAAAGTTATGGAGAAAGACCAGCTGGGCTTAATGACTAGGGAACTGTAGGGAGTGAAGAAGAAAAAATCATATCTTTATAAGCATAAAATCTACAAACAAAAAGTCTATTATTCTAATGAAAATCATCCCACAAAGTGTATTTGTTAATCTTGTATTTCAGTGCTCAATGTATCTTTAATAAGGCGTTTACTGCATATTTTTTCCTTTCAGAGTATATTTTTCTATTTCCATTTATTAAGGAATTGAATGAACTTCTTTGCTCCATCTCATAAGTCGTCTAATAGTTTAATATTCTGCTTTCAACTTTCATTGAGATGGTTTTATGAACAAATATTAGCTTTCTGTACTTTAATGCTTGCACAGGATCTCATGAATTTTTATTTTTAATTAAAAACTGACTTGCTGATTGCTAATCCTTTTATATTATTCTTTAGCTTAATTTGCATCATCTAAGCATCTTTTCTATCAATTTCATTCCCATTTTCTCTACCTGAATCTTTGATGCAGTCCTATGATTGAATCTATTATTAATCATATTCATTCAAAAACCAGCAAATCTTTCTTTGCATCAAACATTTTCTTGTGGATGAAAAACAAAAGGCTTTTCTGTTCAAATTGTGTAGTTAACCTTAGCAAGAGATAAGTGCTTTTTTAGAAAGTCTTTAGGCTTCATTGAGAAAGGATTGAAATTAATTATCTATTATTTAAGAGGTCTTAGAGTGAAGAAATAACATTATCTACATTTAGAAATTATGTTTTTGATCATGAGGTGAAACAAGAAGCCTAGGAAAAAAATTTAAAAAATGGAAAGGCAAATTGGGCCTTCCCATGAGGTTTTCTAAGTAGAAGAGAACCAGTGGTAAGTATTCTTGAGAGAAATTTATAAATGAAAACTGTTTCGAGGGCTTTTGGTAGGAAGTTGTTCTGAAACCTTGAAGAGTTATCCAACACTCGCTACACCTGAAAATACTGATTAATCATATGAGGGTTATATCTAATTAATGAAGTCAGTAGAGAAAAGTTAGACTTGGAAGTTATTTATAAGACAAAATATTTATCTTGGGATAGAGGAAAATGTTGGCATACAGGCATAAATTGAGTATTACAGTTAAAAAGTGGGAAATAAGAGGTAAGACTTATTGTAGAGGTAATTAAATGCCTTCCCATTATATATAAATTACATACATTCATATAGTATTCTATGCAATGTTTACAATATCTTTTAAAATCAATTCCTATTCTGATAAAAAGTATATAATTGATGGTATATAATAATCTGTTTCTTATTTATTTTGAGAATTACTACAGGGTTTCTTGCTATTTACACTATAGGGAATACTAGATTTACAAATGCCAAAGTAGGCCGGGCGCGGTGGCTCACGCCTGTAATCCCAACACTTTGCGAGGCCGAGGCGGGTGGATCACAAGGTCAGGAGATCGAGACCACGGTGAAACCCCGTCTCTACTAAAAATACAAAAAATTAGCCGGGCGCGGTGGCGGGCGCCTGTAGTCCCAGCTACTCAGGAGGCTGAGGCAGGAGAATGGCGTAAACCCAGGAGGCGGAGCTTGCAGTGAGCCGAGATAGCGCCACTGCACTCCAGCCTGGGCGACAGAGCGAGACTCCGTCTCAAAAAAACAAAAACAAAAACAAATGCCAAAGTAAAATGGCAGATAGCTTTGAATATAGACTCATACTTCCTTGTGATAAAAAGAAAACTTCAGAAAATATGCTTCCTGACTACAAAGAGTTGCTCTGTGCAACTTCTGTTTGCTCTATTTTCAGTGACCAATTTTGCACAAGTTAGGTTCTGATTGTCTGTATGACAGTATGGAAGTTCTCAGTCTTTGAATATCTTGCAGTTCCTTTGTTCTTTCTCAATCTCATGACAGGGGCAGGAGGGGACTTACTTTATTCACTCTTCCTTACTTATCATTAGTTGGTGGAGGAGCCAGTTCAGGCAATACTGAAAGCTAGTCTTTTATGCAAGAAAGAAGAAAGATGATTCCTCGTGATTCACTATGAACAGTGTGAGGATCCGGGATAAATGAGACTTGCTGACTCAACTATCTGGGTCAGCAACATTATCAGGACTTGTTGACTTGATGACGTGGGGCTGCGTACAGAAAAAAAGCCGGAAGCTTTGGAGTAGGGAAGCTGGGTAGAATAGATAGGAGAAAGGAGAAATATGAGAGGTTGCCAGGCATCTAGGTGATGCAGGCTGCGCATAAACTACAATAATTTCTACTCTCCACGGACTGCAGGAATGTCCATGATCAACTGTGCATAAGTTTGGGTCCTTCAGGTGATGGAATGAGGGAGCTGGTTTTAGCAAATGTGAATAAGAATGGCATGGCCACATCTGTATCATGCTGTTCTCTCTAAATAAAGCCTTCCTCACTGAGTTTGTGACAGTCAGTTACTCTTTGTTATTTCACACGTTTGAATTTGTTGTTTGGAAATGAAAATGGAGCATTTAATTGTGTACCAGTAATGTTTGTGTACTAACTCACTGCTCTATCCTCTTTCTCTCTGCTTCTCAATATGCACACACACACACACACACACACACACACACACACACACAGAACCAAAAATTATATTTCTTTAACTTTGGACAAAAACTACCCTTACTAACCTATCCTAATGTGCTATATTCTAAAGACATAGAAATTATGTTTTAGCATATCAGTATTAATAGTTACTCTAGTAAGAGTGGGCAAAAAGAGAAAAAATATGGCTTCACGGTTTTCTTTGAGGTGGAGATGAGAGGGGAAAAGGCTAGAGTATTTTATCCAGCAAAGTGATGAATAGGAATCATCGTGCTAGTCATATTGAACCATGATACATTCCAAAGGGACTGAAACTCTTTCATGAATGACAAGTTATTCTTAAATATTTTTCTCCTTGAATTTTTATAATCATGGTACCAAGAGAATAGATATAATTAAGGTTGAAATGAAATCTGTATTAGAAAACTGATGGCTGAGATTTAATATTTATCTCAGTTATATGCTACATGACTCAGTCATATCCCAAGTCCATTCGGGTTTAAATTTTCCTATGTAAAAATTTTATCTTAGTCTTTATGACTTTTTTATTATTTTATTTATTTGATGTGTATTGTTTCTTCATTAAAAATTTTCCTCATGACATTTTAATGAAAAAATATGTTTATTATTTAGACAGGAAAGATATTTTTTAACACATAATTGGGGTATAATTGGAAAAGTATAGCTGGACTAATGTACAAAGTTATTGACAATCTTATTTTGTCCATTAACCTTAGACATATAATATATGGACACATTTTTAGATTTGTATATGACAGTATTTTGAACTATTTAGCAATTTTCTTAAAATAGAAACAAATTCTTTCACCTTCCTGTGTGCTCATCCAACATCCCCCACCCCCCGTCTTTGGTTTCCTTTGAAACCCTGCAATCCAGTAGCTTAATTTTAAAAACTGCAGTTGGGTAAACATCTGGTCTTTGTAGAATATTTAACACTCTGAATATTTTGAATACAGTTTTGTACCTGCTGGAAACTGAAATACAAATAAAACCAAAAAAAGTGAGAGAGAAAAACACCCCACAACTAAGACACATATGAAGCCTCAGGACTTTAAGGAACTCTTTTTAGAATGAAGCCATTATTTTCCTCTTGGTTTATAGTACATACATGGAATAAATTAATGGATCACACCAAATTGATAAAGCACAATTTGAAGGATGTACACATGATAGGATATGACCAATGGAGAATTTGCAATGTATCATAATGCAGGGAGACCCCCTTGTGGATACTTCTATTGTTTTTATTGTAGGGATTTCAGTGGTAAAAATTAACATGCCATCATTTTAGGATGTACTCATACAAAAGTTTGGAGCAATGGAAACATTTTCTGGTTAGGTTTCACTCAATTAGTGAACATAGTAATTCTATTAACACACGAAATAATTAATGCTTTGTTTCAGGGGTACCTGAGTCAAAGTAAAATTATAACTATAATGTATTGAATATACCAAGCAATGTGTTAAGCACTTTATGTGCACTATCTCATTAAACATTCAAAATAATGCTCTAAGGCGGGTGATATACGACTATCCCAATTGTATAGATAAGTAAACTGATAAAACAAGAAGTTAAATAACTTGTTCAATGTTGTACAGCTTGCAAGAGGGATAGATGGAACTTAATATCAAGTGGCTTCATTCCAGAGACCAATCTTGAATGCTGCACTGTACCATCACCAGGAGTTACAGAGACTGTTTTGAGTTGTTGTGGCGACACAATCATTTGTTCATGACCCTGATTCTATGGGAAACTACACTGCAAAATTTTGGAGTATAGCTCCTCATATGATACAGCAGTAAAAGAGAAGTATATTAAAGACTGACTTTTTTAGAATTATGCTTCATAAGCATGCAGAGAAGTTGACTGTCAAATTAGTTTCTTGTTATCTAGCAGTATCTTCGTGAATTTTTTCGCTTACTTTGATCTATTCACTATCTTGTTTAGTATATGGAGTGGTCGCCAAACCATATGGGATTTATCAAATATCTTATCGACCTCATCACTTTCACCTCAGATTGTACCACGGATTCTAGCCAGGCAAGAAAAATAAATAAAAGTCATCTAGTTTGGAAAGAAGGAAGTAAAACATTGCTTATTTTAAGATGATATAATCATAAATGTAAAATATTCTTTAAAATATACAAAAGCTACTAGAACAATTAAGTAAATTCAGTAAATTTAGCAAATTCATAAAGGTTAGTAACTTATTTTAAGCTACAGCAATCAAGACAGTGCAGATCTAGCATAAGGATAACCATGTAAATCAGTGGAATATAATTAAGAGTCCAGAGATAAGGCCTCATACTTGTAATCAATAAGTTCTTTACAATATATCAAGACAAATCAATAGAGAAAGAACAGAATTTTCAACAAACAATGCTGGAACTATGGCATATTCACATCCAAAATAATGAAATTGGACTCCTACCTCATATTATATACAAAAAAAATAATTCACAATGGATCAATGGCCTAAATATAAGATTTAAAACTCTAGAGCTCTTAGAAAAAACATAGGCAAAAATATTTATCACCTTATATTAGGTAATGGTTTCTTAGATATAACACTAAAAGCCCATGCAACCAAAGAAAATAATAGGTAAATTGAACATAATCAAAACGAAAAATTCTGATGCTTCAAAGGTCACCATCAAGAGAATGAAATGACAACCCTCAAAGTAGAAGAAATATTTTTCAAATCATCCATCTGATAAGAGTCTAGTACCCCAAATATATAATGAAGTCATATAACTCAATAAGAAAAAGAAATAATTAAAAGTGGACAAAGTATCTGAATAGATTTTTTTGGCAGTAGGCATATGAATATATTCTCAATATAACTAGCCATGAGGGAAACACAAATCAAATCCACAATGAGATGCTACTACATACCAACTAGGATGACTAAAATAAAAACAGACAGTTGATAACGTTTTGGCGAGAATATGGAGAAATTGAAACCTTCATAAACTACTGGTGGGAATGTTAAATTATAAAGTCACCTTTGGAAACAGTATGTTGGTTAAACACAGTTACCCCATATGACCCAGCAATTCTACTTGAAGGGATATATCCAAGAGAAATAAAAACATTTGTCCACACAAAAGCTTATACATGCTTAGACTAACATCATTTATAATATTACAAATGTGGAAACAATCCAAATACATAGCTGATCAATGGAAAAATACAATGTGCCATATCCCTACAGGGTAATATAATTTAGCAATATGAAGCAATAAATATTGTTACATGCTACTATAAGGATGAACTTGAAAGCATTAGCCTAAGAAGCCAGTCACAAAAGACGATATATTGTGTGATCACATTTATATGAAATGTCCAGAATAAGTAAATCTCTAGTTACACAAGTGGATAGTATTTCTATTATCAAATGACAAATGGGAAAAATACATTTATAATAATATCAAAAACAACATATGCTTTGGGATATGTTTAACAAGATACATGCAAAACCTGTACTCAGAAAAGTACAAAATATTGGTGAAAGACATTTAAAACCTAAAAAGGAGGGATATGCTATGTTTTTTGATTCAGCCTCAATCTTATTATCAGTTCTCTCAAAATTAACCTATAGAGTCAACGCAATCCCAAACATAAATAACATTGTATTTATTTTTAGAAATTGACGAACTTATTACAACATTTAAATAAAATTTAAAAAACCTTTAGTGGCCAAAATAGTTTTGAAAAATCAAGGTGGAGGACTTATACTATTGATTAAATCTTTAGTATCATAAAGCTATGATAATAAAGACAGTATGATACTGGTCTAAGGTTTGACATATAATGGAATAGATTAGGGAGTCAAGAAATAGACCTATAAATATACTGTTAAGAAGTTTTCAAAAACAGGGCTAAGATACTTCAAGGGGAAAGAATTATATATTTTTTCAACAAATGGTGCTGGAACAGATGAATAAAAGGATGGAAAGTAACAACCTTTGACCTTTGCCACACACTGTACCAAAAACAGAAATAAAATAGCATACCTAAACACAAAATCTGAAACTATAAAATTCTTAGTAAAACCTAGAAGAAAATCCTCACAATCTTAGAGAAGACAAAAATATCTTAGGACACAAAAAGCATTAGCTATTAAGGAAAAAAGATGATCAAATTAAAACTTCTGCTCTTGAAAAGCCATACATAGGAAAAGAAAAAGGCAAATCACAGACTTGGAGAAAATATTCAAAATACATGATTGTATTGGAAAATCCATATTAGCCAAAAACACATCTAGAATATATGCAAAAAACTCTTATAACTCAATTGTAAACAGAAATTCATATAATTTTTTTAATGAGCAACAGATTTGAATACACTCGTCACAAAAGATACATTTATGGTCCATAAGCAGAAGAAAAGATGTTTATTATCACTAGTGATAAGGGAAATATAAGCTAAAACCAGGACTAGTTACTAGACATCCATTGGAATGCCTAAAATAAAAAATGACTGTCAATATTCAGTACTGGTAAAGACCTGGAGCTCTTATACATTGCAGTTAGGAGTCAAAATGGTACATATGTTTTGGAATACTGGCAATTTGTTTAAATGTTAAGCATATATTTATCATATGACCCAGAAATTCCACTCATAGGTATTTAAGAGAAATAACATATGTCCACAAAGGACAGTACATATATATGCACACGAATGTTCAGAGCAACTTTTTTCAAAATGTCTGAGACTAGAAATAACAGAAATGCCCATTAGGAGATGATCAGGTAAACAAAAGATGATAAATCCATGAAAGGAAATACAGTCCATCAATAAAAATTTAATAATTGCTAGTATATGCAAAAATATGTATACACAGCAGAAGCATGTGGGTGAGTATAAGAAGCCAGACAAAAAAGAGGGCATACTGTCTGAATCCACATACATGCTATTCAAGAATGGGCAAAAGGCAGATCAGGGGTTGCCTGCAGTCAGGGCGAAGGGGGACGATTGACTGAAAACAGCCACAAGGGCACTTTCTGAGAAGTTGGAAATGTCTTATATTTTGTTCAGATCGCTAGTTATTTGTGTGTGTATAACTGTCAAAGTTCATTGAACAGTGCACTTCAAAATTGGTATTTTTTTGTCCATAAAGTATGCTTTACTAAAGTTGATTTAAGAATAAAATCAAATCAAGCAAAGAAACAAAGAAAAGGCTTATGATCTGTGAGAGCTGAAAGTGGATTTTGAAACCAGCTTTTAAAATCCTCTTATTTAATATTTCAGGAGGCTTAGGACCTACAATGGTAAGTGACTTTCTTCATGTTACCTAGCTGATATGGAGCAGATCCAGCACTAGAATTGAATTCTCCTGACATTTTTCATTGCTTTGTAGAAATTCCAGGTGATACTGCTAGGTCGTAACTAAGTCAACGTTTCCTCCATACCCACGTATTACATTTTATTTGTTAATTACAATTTTGGGGAAAAAATCAAAGCAGATTTTGAAACTTTACTCTGTTTATAAGTATAAAAATGTAGGATTCACAAAAATATGAATATATCAAAAGAAGATCTCACATTGTTCGCCAGAGTGGACTGAGATAAATGTTTAGTACTTGCTCCTTCAGGTACTATGCAATGTACACACAGAGTAGAACATTAAGTGAGGCTACATTTCTCCAAGAATATAGCTTTGTACTAAAAATAATTAAGTTAAAATGTGCTTATGGATTGGAATGTTATAAGCACTAAAACTAAAATAATGATGACAGCACATTAGGAAAAATATAAAACCTTGGTAGAAACAGAAATATTAAATGGATTTCAGATAGAAACCTGCCTCCTGTTACATTCCATATTCTGTGAGTAGCTTACTTTCAGAAACAATTAATTTAATTTAGTCTTTGTTTTAGTGTTATGATATAGCTTATAAACTAATCATGTCAGGCAAATGTCTAAAACAGTTTTGTAACTAAAGCTCCTTAAGAAGTATGCCACCTTCCTTTTTTATACAATTATTTTGTTTGACATATAGTATGTATATTATTAGCTCTTCAAACCTCAAATTATTTATAATCTATTTCTAATTTGACCTACTTCGAAAATGTAAGAACTTTAGAAGTAAAGTAAAATTAGCTTCAGGCTACGTTTATGAAAAGCAGGAAGGAAGGGAGGAAAAAAAATTGGAAAGGGAGAAAAAAAAAAGTCTGAATGAGAAGAGAGACTCTTTCAAAAGAAAGATGACAACTTAAAGTTTTGTTTATTTAAAATATACCCAAGGAAGCATGTGCTATTTGTAATTTAAAGAAATGAATTCATACACTGAGAGAAGATGAGATAGCATGATTATCAGGACTGAAAAAGATAAAACAGTTGAAATTAACTTTTGCCAAGAATGACTATATAGTGTTAGGAGATTCGGTAGAATTAATGATGTTGCTAACACCTGGATCTTGTCATAGAACATTTTCAGTGGAATCCTTCTCATTCATAGCTATGTGCCAAAGTAAAAGAAGGAGAAGAGAAATAGGACAAAGCCTCAGTAAGAAGATCATTTGTTCCCAACTCTGATTTTGCTCTCCCTTCCGCATCACCTTGCCCAAAGCACTCTGTTCTATTCTCCATAGTGTGAGAAATACCAAGGGCTAGGCTATTATAAGTAGTATACTATTATTTGCTGGGTAGTATCCCAGGGAAAGTAAAGTGGTTTTGCCCTGCCAAAATCGTTTTTACACCAAAATGTTTGGAAATAACTTAATCATGATCAGTAGCTAGAAATCTGTTCATATAAACAGTATAGTGATTTCTTTATGACCATAAAACACTTTTTAACACAAGTTCCATGTGGAAATCAGGCTGAATGATATTTTTATTTGCTTTAATTATTGCAAAGTAGATTTGGAACTAGGGTAATCTATCATCTATAGTATAAGTGGCATAAGTGGAAAAGTTTAAAAGGAACATAATGAAAAATATTAACCCCGTTTGTCCCTGTAAATTTCTCTCAAGGAGTTAGGAAATAATTACAATTATAGGATGGGGTAAACAAAGTTCATTTCTGAAACTACAATGAAATAGATAATTGCTTTGGAAAAGTATTTAAATAGTGCCATCTCCTTTTCTTTTGTTGATAATGAACAGCTTCTTAAGGAAATGGCTTGGCTATGCCAGCTACCTATACATAAAATCTGATGAAAACCAGAGATTGCTGGCTCCTTCTGTTTTCCTTTTTCCCATTGCATTAGAACTAGTGAATGTCTTGAAATCAGACTGATTTATTTTGTTTAAGCAAATCCATAATGTTTACTCCAAATGTCATGCAATTTTATTTTTTTTGTTTCCTTGAGCCAAGAGCTGCTGAATGTTTACTTCTCAGCTGGGTCACTTTGCTCTGAGTTTGCTAGCTGGGTCACCATAGGAGAAAAGCCCAAATGGTGACAAAACCATCATAGGGTTAGAGGCACTGCAGATATAAAAACCTAGTTTTGTCATTCTCATGTAAATGCCTGAGCCAAGTGCTTATGCTGCCTAGAGCCTGCTTGTTTTGCAAACTGTCGCATACTCTTTCGGATGACATTACATATGGAGCCATAAACTCAATCTAGCAGTTTATTGGCTTCCAGTGTTTCTTCCAGCAGCATCAATCTATTGCTGAATATTTGAAATTTAATCCCTTTGGATGTTCAATAACAAGCAGTAGCCCAGATCATTTAATTTGTCTGGCATTACAGGGGAGAAAAAGGCTGATGCTCAACAAGAGATGCTTGGGGAGAAAAATCATTGAAGCTGTTTTCTTATTGCTCCTGGCAAATGAGACTTTGTCCCTTTTTGAGAGTGCACTTCAGAGTAGGGTGGCTCTTTGGTGTCACTGCCAGGGAAAGACAGCGTAAGGTACCTATACTTTCTAGTTTAAAAACCACTAGAAAACTTTTCAGCTGTAAATAAAAGTCAGATTTCAGTTTTGTTCTGCACAAATTTTGAATCTCTGATGAACTAAAAATATGCCTTTCCCAAAGTTGTTTACTTGGCATGATAGAAGTGTTTATTTGCTTACAAATCCAGACTCTATTTGAGCTATATGCAGTACGATATTTAAATAGTCTCCTGGGAACCCAAAGTCATTTCCTAGAAAAACATTTAAAATTCACATACCAATGTAAAAAGATACATTCTACTCACAACAGACATTATGGATAGAATCCTTTTGTTATATGTTAAACCTGATTGGAAACATTATACTATTTTCACAGAAAAATGCACTCATATCCAAATTGGGTTGACAGGAAACATCACTCCTTGTAAGGTCCTGGGTACAGGAGTAATGTCTAACAAGTCACTGACGGTAGCTCCCACCAACTGGGGTGGGCCTGGTACGGGAGTAATGTCTAACAAGTCACTGACGGTAGCTCCCACCAACTGGGGTGGGCCTGGGGCATGCAAACAGAGACTGAGGACTGAATTTTAAGAGTGGGGATGTGTGGCAGAAGTGTATATCTAAGGACAGACAATTCAAGAATGTTGCCCAGTCCAGCTCCCAAATTATAATTGGGCTCCCTTTCTCTGGCACTAGCAGCTATTTACTCAGGCTGGACTCCACATAGATTTACAGCTTCTCTCCCATCTTCTGGTCCTGAAACAAAACCAGTGTTGTTTAGCTTTTCTTTAGTTGTTTTTTTGTTTTGTTTTGTTTTGTTTTGTTTTTGTTTTAACATACTTCTACGATTCTTCAGTTTCTTTCCATTTGGACCTGTCTTGGAGTGATAGTCCAAACACACATTGGTGATAAACAAGAGAAGGTTAAACTTCAATTTTTAGATGGAGGAAATGAGGTTCTGTCTCAGCTAGAATAGACCTTATGACATGTATGAAATTTATTTTCTAACTTTTTTTTTTTGAGATGAAGTTTTACTCTTGTTGCCCAGACAGTAGTGCAGTGGCACAATCTTGGCTGACTGCAACCTCTGCCTCCTGGGTCCATGTGATTCTCCTGCCTCAACCTCCCGATAGCTGGGACTACAGGTGTGCACCACCATGCCTGGCTAATTTTCTGTAGAGATGGGGTTTCACCATGTTGGCCAGGCTGGTCTCAAACTCCTGACCTCAGGTGATCCACTCACTTAAGCCTCCCCAAGTGCTGGAATTGCAGGCATGAGCCACTGCACCTGGCTTTATTTTCTAACTTCTATAAAAAAAACATAAATCAATATATTGTACATCAGGCAATGAAGGATAGTGATTCCTGAAAGATGGAAAACAAATGAGGTGGTCTGGATGACTGCAGCAGTTTATTAACTGGAAAAAGTTTCCAGGTTGCGGGGCAAGGAGGAGAACATAGGTAGAGTTCAATAGTCTCCCTGAATTAGAGAACATAGTGAGAGCTGAGGGCATCCAAGGAGGCAGCTAGAGTTCACAAGGAGTCTTGGGGTGATAGTCCAAAGACACATTGGTGATAAATAAGATAAGGTTAAACTTTATTTCCAAGTTAAAAAATTTAAAAAGGAGGATTCATTTATTCTAGGCATTCAGTCACGAAACTAGGGCAGGAGCTCAGGGACTGAAGGAAATGGGTTAGGTATTAGAGATACTGACAAGCCATTTTTTTTTTATTCAACCATTCAGGCAACAAATATTTACTAGTTGCCTACTAATATACCAGGTATACCAGGTATTATGCTAAGTGATACCAGGTATTATGCTAAGGGATAAGAACTTAGAGATTAATATGCCCTGATTATGGTTGCTCACAAAGTTTCCATTCTACTAGCAGTAAGAGACATAAACAAAGAAATACATTCATGTATTAATGTATTATATTAATAGCGACCATGAGAGAAGTGATCACAGGCTATTTTATTCACATCTTATTGCTGCTGTAACAAACACATACAAACCTAGTGACTTAGCACTTATTGTTATATTACAGTATTTTTATTGTCATCTTACAGAATTATTATCTCACAGCTTCCAAAGGTGGAGGCAAGATCTTAGGAAAGGCTTCATTGAGATAGTAATGCTTGAGTCATGATTTGGTCATGAGGTATTCACCAGAGGAACACCAAGCTATTCCAGAGGGAGGCAGTGTGAAACATTTTCACAGTGGAAGGCAAGGAGAGACATGTTCAGAGAACTGCAAGTGGTTTGAATTGCCTGAAAAATGACTTTCAGAGGCGATTCCCGAATGGATAAAACGGGAGTTAGATGATTGGATCAAATCATGTAGAACCTTACATGCCAAACTAAAGGATTTAAATTAGTAGTGCCTTGTGAACTCTAGCTGCCTCTTTGGATGCCCTGAGCTCCCAGTATGTTTTTTAATTCAGGGAGACTATTGAACTCTACCTTATGTTCTCCTCCTCGGAAACTTTTTCCAGGTAGCAAACTGCTGCAGTCATAGGGACCACCTCATTTGTTCTCCATCTTTCAGGAATCACTGTGCTTCATTGCCTGATCCTAACGTACAATATATTGACTTCTGTTGTTTGATAGAAGTTAGAAAATAATTTTTATACATGCCATAAGATCTATTCTAGCTGAGACTGAACCTCATTCCTTCCATCTAAAAAATAACAATAATGAGGCTGGAGATGTGGTTGAGTCCACCTTTGAGGGCAGATTTCCTTTGTTTTAGGAAAAAACAGCTTAATGGACCTTTTTATTATGCAAATTGAATCAGATAAGTTGGCAATTTCAATAAAATGAAGTTGCAAAAATGTATTTGTATTGCATCTAAATAATCTAATTTTAGAAAATAAATGCCTTTACCCTATGAGGGCCTTAGAGTGGTTGAGAATCTGGACTCCAGGGTAGGAAGTAAGTTGAGTTATATTCCAAGGTTTGGACATAAGTGATCCCTACAGAATTAACCAACCAACCAGGGGTTTACAAGTAAGATATTCAAGAAGTGTCTTGCCTTATGGATTCTGGTCATAACTTATTTCTAGTTATATGTATTTTATGAGTTTCAATTCTCTTATTTTGAAGTCTCAGCAAAGTTTAAATGTTGCAATATGGTCATATTTGGACTGGTTGAAATTTAGGGAGAAGCCTGTATCTAAATTTAGGTTAAGTGGGGCAGAGGGAGTGGGGGCAATCTGAGAGGACTGGTGTGTGATCAACAGAGAAACTCTGGCTAGATGTCTGCAGTGAGGCAGGAGACTAAGCAGACAAATGTCAGCCCACTTGTATTTATGGAATGTTTAGTAATTTCCATATTTCCATGAGGATTCCCAGAAATATGTGGAGAGGAAAATCCAATAAAGTTGAATTTCCGGTGGTCAATTCTTATGGGGACTTACACTTTTCTTATTTAGATATTAAAGAGAAATGTCTGAAGATCTACAGATCATATATTCCTACTAATATAGCTACCAAATTATAACATGGTTAAGCCATGAATTCCAATATTTCTCCCTAGTTAATGTATTGGTGAAACCACAACCACATGTGGCTAAAAGTCTTTGTCTCAAACATTTCTGTTTCTGATTTTTTCTCATCATTTATTTACTCAGGTCATCAGCTTTTTTTTTTTTTTTAATCTTACATTGTTGTACTTAATAATAATCAAGACTTAGAATTGTCACCTTGACTTGGAGTGTTTTTAATAAGAATAGAAACATTTTAATATTCTTGAATAAATTATTCATAGGTTGGATTTTAAGTACTGAGTTTTTATAAACTGTACATTTATGGTTATGACTATCATTGGACCTGCATTTGTTATTGTACACATGTGTATGGTTTTGATATTTGAGGAGATTCCTTCTTCTCTATTATCTGTAAAAATTGTATCTTAGCCAGAATAGCCTATTTTTTGCTCTGTGATAGTGAAAGAATTTCTACAGATTTATATGTGTGTGTGTGTGTATATACATATATATTTTATGTGAACAGGTTCACATTTTCCACTCCTTAGTATATTTTATAATATATATGTATATATACACACACACACTTATAATATATATGTATACACACACACACACACACACACACACACACACACACACACACAATGGGGGAGGGGCTGTCTTCCAGGATGAGTATTATCTTGTGGTGGAAAAGGGAATTGTTAATTCCATATTACTTTGTTGCAACAGTATTAACATATCCAATCACTCCAATGTAACGCTTATATGTGATTTGCAATGCCTTCTAGCTACCAAAATCACTGGTTTTAATATTAGAGTGACTCTAGAAGGAGGATACCTCTAATAAGCTTTGCATAATTTTTAAATGCCACTGCCATTTTCTGTCATTCAGAAAGGCCTGCTCTTAGTGATATTTCTTTCCAAGGTGAAAATGCCAGTGACCTCTTTCCCTTCCAAGTACTGTTTTTTTATAAGAGGAATTTATCATCTTTTCTACTTTGTAACCTCACTGACACTGCTTAACCTGCTACAGTTTGCTTGTGACACTTCCATTCCACTGAAATAACTCCCAACAATATCAACAATAAGAGACTAATTGCAAAATCTGACACCCTGTAGTCCTCATTATATTTGACACTTTCATGCACTTTATCCCTTTTACAACTCTCTCCCCCTTAACTTTCATTAAAGCATTCTTTTACTAATTTTTATGTATTTCAGGTAATTCTTTCTTGGTCTCTGCTCATATTCCATAGGTTTATATTTCATAGACATTTTCTCTTCTTACCCTAATCTCAAAACTCCACCAAAGTCTTTATATTTGTATTTACAAATCTCTACCTCTCATTCAGACTTTCTCTCTTGATCTCCATTGCAGACTGCACAATATTTACTTGTATGTTGCTTTAGTACTTTATGCCTTACAATATCAATATAGAATTTATTAATGTGCCCCTACACCTGAATGGAATAACCATTTAGCCAAACTCCAAGTTAAAACATTAGACTTTATGTATGTTAGCCTGGATGCTGTAGAGAGTATATCCTGAGAAAAGGACTAATGTGCTAACACTTCACATGAGAAATGCAAGACCCAGATAGTAAGGAAGAGGACAAAAGGAATCTGAAGCAAGAAAAGATGTATGCCATGTGAAATTATGCATTATCATATTGGTTCCAGCTTTACAATAAACTATAAAAGGACACGAAGGTCTTTCATAAGGTGTACTTTCGGAGCATGCCAAACTTCTCAGACGGTGATGCAAGTTGAAACCATTCTTTGAAATGGTCTACAGAAACGAGAGCAAAGGGTAACTTTATCTGCTTGATTTCCTCCACAGCTTCACATTTTCCACTCCTTAGTATTTACACTGGGAGGAGCTAACTTCTAGGTTGCATCATCTAGGCTCTTGGTGGTCACTCAGGAATTTAAGCCTGGGTGGAGTACCAACCCAAGGAGAGAGAAAGTAGGTAACTGGGGAAATGTGAGAACATTTACAAGGCAGATGTCATTCCAATCCCTTATTCTGAACCCATTTCTGTATCCTAATCTCCATAGTGGATTAGTTACCAAATACAATTATTTCTACATTGTAAATATATCTCACATGCATCTCCTCCTATTTCTTGAGGAGGAGGTAGACAATAAAGTAAATAAATAAAATAAAATGTTAGCTAGGGGGAAGGGACAAAGAGAAAAATTAAACAGGAAAGAGCAATAAAAATTTTTGGGGGTTGCAATTTTTAATAGGATGGCATGGGAAGAGCTCTCTAATGAGGTGACTTTCGAGTAAAGATCTGAAGAAAGTAAGGAAGCATGTCATAAGGATATCCTGGAAAAAAGAAGGTCAGGCATGAGGAAAAGTAAGTGCAAAGTTTAAATTACCTGGGGTCTGAGGGTACCTGGAGTTCTTGAAGAGTTGCAAGAGGACAGGAGAAACTGGAGCATTTAGTGAAAGGAAAATTGTAGAAATGAGGTTAAAGAGGTAGTTTATCTATCCTATATGCATTTGCAACTTTGCCATTTTTTTTTGAGTGGAAAGGAAGCCACTGGAACATTTTCCAAGGAAAGCAGATGAGGGTTTGGCTGTTGTTGGGAATAGATTGTAAGAGAGCAAAGGATGAAGTTAGAAGATTGCTTAGTAGGGTACTGCAGTAATCCATTGTAAAATGACAATGGTTTATTGAGGGTGGTAGTAATGGAGTTGATAAGTAGTATTAAATTGTCCATATGCTTTGAGCGTATAGCTGAGAGTTGAGATGTAGGGTGACATTTTGGCATAAGTAATTGAGATGGAAAAACACAGAGAGAAGGAGGTTTGGGAAGTAGTATAAGGTGCACAGTTTGGGGCATGTTAAATTTGAGATGACTGAGTTATCCAAGCAGGGATGTCAAGCATACTTGACATCTATTAAACCTCATGCATTCCATGGGAAAAAGTTGTCAGAGATATACATTTAAGAATTATCATCATGTAAACAATATTCAAATCTATGTGATTAAATGACTTTCTTTTATACTCAGAGTAAAAGCTAAATCCTATAATCACTGAGGAAGCAGATATAGATACAAAAAAACATTCAAAGACAATTCAGGGACATTCTGAATTTACGAATTAAGGATTTAAAGGAACCAGAAGAGAGACCAAGAAGGAACTGCCAGTTAAGTAGAAAATAACAACAACAGCAACAACAACAAAAGATCATGGTATTCTGGGTTATTGATTATTGGTTAAGATAGGTTATGCTTAAGTATTAAGTTGACACAAACATTTAATGGTTTAGTCACAATAAATATCCTTTTCTTCCTCACATAACTATTTGAAGCACATATGCCAGAACAGGAGTCACCTGTCTTTCATCAGTCAGTCGGGTATTTATGTTCCCCCTAAATTAGGGCTGTTCTTCCACCCCCTATGGCTTCATTATGATTTGCATTTAGCAATTCACAGGAAAAAGATGGTCAGAGGGGGCATATACACTTTTTAACTTATTTGGCCTAGAAATTGTATACATATTACTTCTATATATCCTCCCATCTTCTATTACTTAGTTTTATTGTCACACCTATCTGCAAGTGAGGCTAAGAAATATGGTCTACCTGTTTACCTCATAAAAAGAAACATAATTTTACTAAATGGATCTATAGCTAGCAGTCTGTTTCATACTAACTGAAGACATTTCCCATGCTGTCTCCCTGTGGATTTTCATTTTTCTTTACATGTTTTTTCCCCCTTAATGGATTTATTGACAACATTTATTTGTATATCCCTGGTGACTTGCATATTGACGGGACACTTAGATTTTTCGATAAATATTGTTGGATAAAAAAGTAAGAGAATTAAAATTATAAGATGTTTTACAGTTTACAAAATAATCTGAGCAGTTCGGGTATTTCATGTTGTCAGTGGGTGACATGAGGCTCAGAGAGGTTAAGTGACTTGCTAAAAATCACATCGCTAGTAAGTGATGTACTTGGCCCAGGTTTCTTGATTTCAGAAATGTGAAGAGTCTTAATCATTCTTCTCCATTTAGATTTACTTGAAGAAGTCATAGAGTGAAAATGAAATATTTAAATGACTAAACTCTGATATGTAATTTACTGTGAGTTTTACTATAACCTCTATTTAAGTATTGATCTTGGATTATGCCACAGACAATGAGCTATTTTGGTTCTCTAATGACATTATATTGGATGGAGAGTCTAGTGACAGAGAAATTGACATTAAAATTTAAAATTACTGAGTCAAGCTGGAAAAGAAAACAAATGAAATTCAGCAGGGATGATTCAATTAAAGGACTAAAGAGTAGAAGGGGAAAGAATATAAATATAGAAATAATCTTAAAACAATGCCTAAGAGAGGTTCATACGAAATGTCAGAAAAGTTCAGTGGTGAAAAATCAAATCTCCTCTTGTTTCAAGTCAAACTTACAACATTGTACAGTTGGAGGGGCTCACATTCTGATTTTAGTCTATGGACCCAGGGGTGCCTTTCACATGGAATACCCAGTATATTATGTATTTCAAGGATTGGGAAAACTTTTAAGATGGCCCTTGAGGTATTAATACCAATAGCATTTTACCAAGCCATGTGAATTTATCTATTATGATATTTTTATTTGTAAGTGACAGAAAACCTCTATGTTTCTGGACTTTTTCTTTCAGCTTTGCGAATTGCGGATCAACTCTGGCTACAAATCAGTAATCGCCTTTCATGGTGATACTGTTGCAGCAGTTTCTTTGCTCACGCCAACATTCTTCAGAATCCAGAGCAGAGTAGAGCACAAATGTTTGGGGATTCCTTGTGAAAGTCCTGGGGTTCACTGTGTTTGACTGGCCTGGGTCACATGCTTAACAGCTACACCTCTTAGAGGAGCCACGTCTCCCAGTGCGTCTGGATTCCAAATGGAAATTAGCAGGGTTTGAAAAGGAAAAAAAGATGCCCCCAGAGTGCCCAGAACAGAAGGTGAGCGAATATCAGGCAGAGGGAATTATTTTAGAAAAGTGTCAGGGCAAGATTAGAATTTTGGTTTTGTTTCTTTTTCTCTTTGGTGCCTGTAATAATAATTGACAGATAGTGCTCAATATATTTTTATTAAACAAATGAATGAATGAAAGAAAGTGAATGAATGAAAGCATATTTCAGTTTGGCTGCAGCAAATGATGTACATAAAGGAAAATGTAAAGTAGTCAGTGTATTGAAGGCAGACACACAGAAACCAAACTTAATAAACTGCATAAAGCAATTATCATGTTTAACTATTCTTGATGCAGTTTCAATACTGACCAGCTATTAGCCAGCTGCTCCTCAATGCCATGCTTGCTCCTGGAGGACTTTTTCTACTGCTCTAGCAGTGAATGTGAGAACAGACACATCACTTTTGACCATAGCCTAAGTCAGCTATAAATAGGAACGTGTACACCTTCTGTAAAAATAGTCATATGCTGCATTCCAAAACAAAACAATAAAATGAAATGTGTTTGCATCATCTGCTGCTTGAGATTATCTGCACCGCTGCTCTTCTCCATTAGTGTGGGTAATTGGGCAGAGATTGCACACAATGAAAAATAGGGCATCAGTGGCTATGGACAAATACAGTGTAAGGGATCTGGGGTTATGGCTGATCACTAGCTGAATTAGTCAGAGGTGGTTTCTTTTGTTAAAAACAAAACTCACAAAATCCTCCTCTGAACTCTTAACCAGAAATTATAATAGAAGAGGTTTAGATACACAATAACAAGAGTGGCCAAACATGTACATTCAAGAAAAGCTGACTTTCAGAATAGTTTATTTTGTATGTTACATGCTTATTCAATTACATTGTCCTTGCTCATATTTGGGAAACTCTTCTTTTGGTGTAGCCTTCAATTTATGACTAAGAAGACTCATCTACTTATTTTATTTGCTTTACTTCACTTTACTCTTTTTTTTTTCTTTGCTTTGTTTTGCTACACAATGGAAAAGATAAAATAGTGATTAGTCACCATACTTCAAATAACTGGATTGTTTCTAAAAATTAAATAGAATTTTCAACATTAATGATGAGTTCATACCAAGGACCATCAAAAGAAGGCACTGCAGGGTCGGAAGAAGATTCCAAAGAGAAACTATAAATTCAAGTTGACCAACAGATGAGATGATCACCTGAGAAAGAAGACATTTTTCTCAGGATAAGTTTATTTCACCAGTCAAGAACATAGCTGTATGTACCTACTCTAAAAGTTTTTATGTAAGCATCAGGCTTGATATTAGACATCTTCATTTCAGAGCTCATGCCAGATATACTAGACAACTGCATCAGCACGGACAGCTACACTTGTCTGTAATACTGATAAACCAATATTATGTTGGTATACATTACTTTATAGACTCAATATTTTATATATAAAATGTGCTCAACTTTTTTTTCTAATAGTTAGTATTGATCATATTCATGGTGATCATTTTCTTGTTAGATAACTTTTCTCTGAATTCCTGATTAATAAAGATGAGGAACTATGGAGAAAATCTGAAAGAGCACACTAGAGTGGTTACAATCAATTCCATAAATTCTTTTTAAAAACTGTGGTAAGACTGACCTAAAGTAGAATTCCCCCTTTTTAGTGTACATTTATATGAGTGTTTGACAAACATACAATTATAAAACCCCTAGTACAGTCAACATATAGTAGTTTCATCCTGTAAAAAAAATCCCCTTGTGCCCCTCTGTAGAAAAATGCTCTCCACTCTACCCTGACAACTGGTTATGTTTTCAGTCCTTATAGGTTTGATTTTTTAGCATCACATAAACAGAATTGTAGAGTAAACAGTCTTTGAGTCTAGATTCTTTCATGTAGCGTAATGTATTTGAGATTCAACCAAGTTGTGAGAATCAATACTTCGTTCACTTCTTGGTTGCTAAGTTGAGTTCATTTTATGGATAAACTACTGTTTTATTCACAAATTGCAGGGCATGTGAGTTGTTTCCATTTTATGGTACTTACGAATAAAACTGCTAAAACATCCATGTCCAGGGTAAAAATGATTATAAGTTTTCATTTCACCTCAGTAAGTACCTATGGGCTGTTCACTGGGTCTTGTAATAAATGTATGTTTAAATTGAAAAGTCATTGATGAACTATTTTCCAAAGTAAATATAGTATTTTAAAGTCTCCCCAGAAAGGCATCATTGTTTCAGTTGTTTCCCATCCTCCCCAGAACATGGTATTGTCAGTGTGTTTTATTTTAGCCATTCTAATATGTATAAAGAGGCATCTCATTGTGATTTTAATTTGTATTTGTATTAAGCATATTTTCATATGCATATTTGTTAACTATGTCTTGGTGAAGTCCTGTTCAATCGTTTTATCATTTATTGTTATTTGTTTGCTTAAGTGTTGAGAATTTTTTAGATACTCTGGGTAAAAGTTTTTCATCACATATAAATATTACAAATATTTTTCCCAACACATGACTTATTTTTCATAATTTTTTAATTGAAAAGCAAAAGTTTTTAATTTTGATAGGGTCCAATTTGCCAATTTTTGAAAATGTGGTTCATGCTTTTAGGTATCTTAAATTGTTGCCTTGAATAGAAGGTCACAATGATTTTCTCCTATGCTTTCTTCTAGACTACTTTGTTCACTTAGATGAACATGTCTGTGTTTTCACAAGCACAGTTTATTAGTATCTCTTCATAGAAAGTCTGGAAATCATGTAGTTTGTACTCTCCAATATCGGTCTTCTCTTTCAAACTTGTTTTGCTATTGTAGATTAGTTCTTTCCTTTCCCAACACATTTTAAAATAAGTTTTTCAATTTCTACAGAAAAAAAATTCCACTTGGATTTTGATTGGTTTTGCATTGAATCTATAGGTAAATGTGGAAATAACTGACATCTTTATATTGAATTTTCCATGAATACAACACAGTTCTCCATTTATTTAGGTCTTCTGTGATTTCCTTTATCATTATTTTGTAGATTACAGCACAGATGTGCTCTGGTACAAATTTTGACTTATACCTATTTCAAACTTTTTGATGCCACTGAAAATTATGCTTTTGAAGATTTCAATTTACAGTTGTTCATTGCAAATGCATAGAAGTAAAAGTGATTTTTGTATATTAAATATGTATCTTGCAACTTTTAAAATTTATTTATTAGCTCTCTTGGAATTTTGTTGTTGCTAAGGTTACCTGCAGTCTCATCTTAACTTGCCTGTGAGCTTACACCTCAGATAGGGTCTGTCTCAGAGTTTTTGAGAGACAGAGAGACTCAACCAGGGGTACACTCCTCATACTTCTTACTCTGCATGGCCTGTGGTTGAGAGGGTGGGATGTTGTTCTCTGTTGTCCTGATTCATCCTCAGTCTCAGGTAGCCTCCGCATCACCAGGTCTTTGGAGTGGAGCTTTCTCAGGGATCCTGCCCCTCAGTAAGTCTGGGTCCAAGTCAGTTTCCTGCCTCTTTCTCAGCCAGTGAGTCTTCACACGTGTCCTAGGGGAAACAGTTTTTGCTGCCCTTCCTAGTTGCTTAAGGCTTTTGCTCTTAAGGAAAGAAAGTTCCAGGCTAGGCTTCATGGCTTTTTTGCAGGAGTGTTCACTTCTTACCTTCAGGCAGCACCACAAGGAAGGTATCCACTCCCATTCCATCCCGAGTCTTTTTTGTGAGCATCCTATGAGGTCTGTGGAGAAGAGCTTGCAAGTGTTTGTAAGCTCCCTAGTGTCTGTGGTGGCTAGGGTTCTATGCTCTCGCACTGGCTCACACTTGGTCTTTAGCAGTTTGCTGAAGATTTTAGCTGAAAGTTTCTTACTTGCTTGAATGACAAACCTGTCTTCCTCTTGAGCTCTGCCCTAGGTAAGCCAGCGCTGAGTCCTTCTCCTTGAAGTTTCCTGTCTTTCCTTAGATTTCAGGCTATGCGTTGGTTTGTGAACCTTTGGTTTCAATGGGTTTTTAAAAGGTTGATTTGTAGATTCACCTTATTTTTTTCCTTCTTGCTAGGGTAACGGTGATATTTTTCTGCCTTTCTACATCCTAAGTGAACATTGGAATTCTGTTTTAGTCTTATCCATACTTTTTTGTCTGTCAGTAATAAACTCAACTTGATTTTCAATTTCGAGTTATTGGCACAAAATAGCAGAGTGACAATACATAGGCAATTGTTTTTTTTTTTTTTTTTCATTTTATATTATGCTATGTAAAGCATAATTATACCCATCCCACCCTTACATCCATGACAAGATTATCAATCCTGAGTACCTTCTATGCAGGCTTTCTTTTGGAGTGATAATTGTCATGTGGCTAGGCTACAGTTACATGATATTACATCCTTTTATGTAATAAAATGGTGGGAAATGGTTCATTCTAAATATTATTTCTTCTATCTGTTGGCTAAAGAAGTCTCTTTTATGTTCTCTTATAAAAGATTTTTCTTAATATATCTTTTGAGTACTTCTCATTTCCTACAAGTTATTACTTCTCTTGACCCAACTTTACTTTGAAAGGCATTCCCTGCATAAACTCTAGAGTACTTTTTTCAATTTTCAGAGAAATTGTGATTCCTGTCTTTCACGAGCTCCCAGATCGCTTTCTGGGTGAAAAACACTGGTATCTATTTCAAGATCTTTTTTATGTGCCTTCCCCTTTCATTTCAAGTTCTGATTTTTTAATGATAATGTCAAGTAGGTGCCTGTCAAGACTGACTTTTGTTCTTCACTCTAATCTACGCTGACCTCTCTTGGTTCATAAAAACCTTGTTCAAAATGTTATTTTCTGTGTGTAATTAAGGCTTTTGTACTCTGGCTTACTTTTTATAAGCTTGTACCGCCTTTCCAGCCTTATTTTTCACTCGTGATGTGGTGGAAATAACTCTGAACTTTGAGACAGGAGATTGAGTTCTAGTCTGAATGTGGCCAGTACTTTTTAAAATTTTTAATTAAAGATACATTTTGTTTCTTTTTACTACTGTGGTCAGAAGCAGTGCCTCATTTCAATCTTGACAAAAAATATATACATACCTATTTTATTTTCCCCTGAATGTCTTTACAGTATCCTGTTTGGATGTTTTCATTTTAGAAAATTGTTCTTGATTGCTAATTTCACTATATTTTTCAAACAAAAAGGTTGTTCTGTTGATTTTTAACTAAAAACAAACAAACAAACATATTCTAATGCTTCAGCAATTCTGGTATTGCTAGAATTTTCACTCCAAATCTGCCAGTATCCTTAAAATATTACTTCAGATTTTTATTTGCCAGCAGAGGAATGGTGAAATTCAATTGGATTTACCAGCATTGGTTTTTTTTTTTTTAAAAAAAACAAACAACTAATATAACATGTATAACTCAGTACTTTTTATTAAGAAACTTGGACCTACAGAAAAAGCAGTGTTTTAGAGACATTTTTATAGACTTTATGATCTTTTGTATTTCCCTCTTGCTCACCATATATTTGTCTTTGTACCCTTCCCTCATTAAAAAGACTCATTTTTTAGAGCAATTTTAGGTTTATAGAATAATCGATCAGAAAGCACGGACAGTTCCCATATGCCCCTTCCTCCCACACTTTAGTTGTCCCTAATATTAACATCTGGCATTAGTGTGGTACATTTATTGCAATTGGTGACCCAGTATTGATACATTTTTATTAACAAATGTCATAGTTTACATTACAGTTCATGCTGTGTTGTGCATTTTATAATTTTTGACATATGTGTAAGTGCATGTATCAACCATTACAGTATCTTATGGAATAATTGTTTAACTGCCCTGAAAATATCCTCTGCTCTATGTATTCATCCCTCCCTCCATACGCATGAACTCCTAGCCACCACTGATCTTTTCACTGTCTCCAGAGTTTTGTCTTTTTCAGAATGTTATATAGTTAGAATCATATGGTATGTAACCTTTGTAGATTGGCTTTTTTCATTCAGCAATATTAAGATTTCCTCATACATTTTTGTGGCTTAACAACTCATTTCCTTCTATCACTAAATTATATTCTATTTTATGAATGTAGCACAGTTTTTTATCCATTAACCCAATAGTGGATAAAAATTTAATGTTTTGGTTGCTTCCCAGTCTCAGCAATTATGAATAAAGCTGCTATTAAAATTCCTCCTTCATATTTGTAAGTGACAAACAAATCACAGCTTCTTTCAGAATGGTTTCTTACCCATGGTCACTAAGATCAGCACTCCATTGAGTTGCAGCTGATTGGGTGGAAGAGAGCATGTGACCCAAGATGGCCATGCCATCTATTACATTTCTTGTTGAATTGAACAGTGGCTCATACAGTGGTCTACTGTTAACTGTTCTACACAATAGCCACAGCCTATACTAGGTATTGCCAAAACCAATCAAAATCTCCCTTTTGGAGTTTGAATTCAAAGTATTCAGAAATCAAAAACCAGTTTGTTGGTTTAAAACTTTGCTGTAAAGAGAAATGGCTGTATGCTTCCAGAGATGACTGTTTAAAGAGGCTGTTAAACTCAGAAGAAGTAACAGAAGAGAAGAGGCAATTAAACTGGAAGACACTTCAGCCAAAGGGGAACGTCAGCAGATTTACAGCCTTGTCTGGAGTTGTCCAGGAGTAACACTGTAGTGTCAAGAGCCTCACTGAAAACAAACTTGGTGGATAGATAGAAAGGAACACAATTAAATATCTCAAGTCTGATATCTACTTGGTAACATGGTAGGAAATTTTCCCTTTAGTTCCTATGTTTGTTAGTCTGGAATTCCATTAGTTTTTCTTGTGTGTGTGTGTGTGTTTTTTTTAATTAGCCTTTGAACTCTTGTTAAGAGTATGAAAACAAGAACTGCTGATGCCAATGACTGGTTAAACCTGTTAAGAAAACATGAGAGATAAATCAAAGGAAAAAATAATGAAAGTAAGGTTATTTCTGTAAAGATACTTTAATATTATAATACTGCTGTTTGTAAAATATATCTCAATTATATTTTCTATTTATTTCTGTAAAAATATTTCAAAATAATGGCCAGATGTGGTAGCTCATGCCTGTAATCCCAGCACTTTGGGAGGCCAAGGTGGGCAGATCACTTGAGGTCAGGAGTTCAAGACCAATCTGGCCAACATAGTGAAACCCTGTCTCTACTAAAAATACAAAAATTAGCTGAGCATGGTGGTGCATGACTATAGTCACAGCTACTTGGGAAGCTGAGGCAGGAGAATCTCTTAAACCTGGGAGGTGGAGGTTAGAGTGAGCTGAGATGGCACCATGCAGTTCAGCCTGGGCAACAGAGTGATTCTGACTCAAAAATATGTATATATATTAAAAATGTTTTTTCCATAAGTATGCCATTAGTATTTTTACTTTCTCCCTTATCCCCAAAAAACCTGGCTGTCCTCCTAGAAAAAAAAGTGGTACATAAATCTAATTGCATATAAGCATTTATGTATCTTAATGGATAGAACTACTGTTAATACTTTTCATAGCATTATGTGAACAATATTATAAAGCGAGAAGGAAGAAGGCTGCTGCTGCTGCTGCTGCTGCTCCTGATGATACTAATGAGGATAATGATAGGGTAGCATTTCCTAATCCATTATTCTGATCCTGGCACAGGAGTCAGTGGTTTACACTAATTTTTCCATTTAATTTTTATGATTAAATATATGTGAACTTAAAGAAGGATTAAGTGGTAGTGATTAAGCAGAGTTGAGGTTGGAATAAAAAATAATTGACTGTGATACCATACAGACATGGCAGCCAATGAGAAGAACCAGGCTCAATGGAAACCGGAGCATTCGCAGAAGGAAAGGGCAGATAACAAGTGACCAATTCTGCAGATGTACCCCTGTGGGTCCTCCAAGAAAGGCACAAAGTGATGCCTCCATTAAACAGAGTTTATTTTCAAGAAAGCCTAGAGAGCTGCTTTCTATTGACCATTTTTATGACTATGAAGAAAGTGTACCTTCTCCACTCCACCCTCCTCCACCGCAATCTATTTCTCTACCAGTTATTATAAATGCCAAAATCTAAGGCTGAAAGGATAAAGTTGCACTATGCCTAAGTTCTTTCCTCTCATATATTTCCTCTCATATATTCTCAATTATTTCCAATTGTAAGATTTCCCTGACCCCAGGGCTAATGCCTATTATCAATTATATTAAATTTGCTTTACATAACTTAGGTTGTCTTACTTCTCTTAGATGCCTGCTTAACCCCCAGTGCAGCAATTTCAACTTGAAACACAGTACTGAAGTAGGTATAAATGGCAAAAGATTGGGTAATTTCAGGTACTCTTTATGAACAGCCTGCAAGAAGTTCATCAAATTTCCAATAACTAATTATAATTGTAGTCGTCTTTTGGGGGAGAAACTGAAGGTAACTATTTGTCTTCAGAGCAGAAGCTGAAGTGAACCATTTTTTTCTTCTGGAAACTGCTTATGAAAAAATGTTTCACAAATTTTATTTCTATCAAAGATAGAGAAAATCTGATACTAGAAGAATTCAGACATATGAATCTGTTTATTTTTACATATGTATGGTGCCACAGATCATGTTGCTTAGAATTCCTATCTGTTTTAAGTTAACTTGTGTCCTTAACTGAGCAAGGCCATGCAACATTATTTTGTGGGAAATCTCTGGAACTAACCACATCCCAGAATAATTTCAAGTGATAATGTTAAATGAGGTACAAATTACAGGGAAATGCAGTTTGACAATGTTGCCTAATTAATAGGAAAAAATATCTGAAGCATCAGTAAGAGGTTAAAAATTAAGATTCAAAGATGAAATTTAGAAAGATTTTGAATGTTGCTCAAAGACTCCTACTCCCGGGAAGCCCGTGGTTTGGGAGCAGCAATCAAAGCTGTTCTGGAAAAGTTTGAGGGCAGAATGGATGGCCTCCCTGTACGTGAGCTCTCATTTCTGGCTACTAGTTGAGAGAGAAATGGCTGCTGGGGCAAAACAGAGAGTTGAATACTGGCTGCCTAGTGTGATCAAATGTTCCCTGAACCTGGAACGCCCATTATTCCCTCATTCCTACTAAATCCAGTGGCAAAAAAAAGAGATAAAGTCACACACACATATGTAAACAAAAACAAAACCAACGGAGCCAAAAATGAAATGAATGTACAAGAACTTTACAGTTTTACTTAAAGTGATGATCTTCTCATACTACAACATACAAATTCTGAGGATTTACATGTTGAAATCTCATTTTTTAACATTTCCACTCAAGCCATCCCATAGAACTGGCAAACTTGCAATGCTGCATTGAGCTTATTAAATAGTGCCAGTATTTATAAGGATAATTCAAAATATAGTGCTCCTTTGTAAAATTGCCTTAGCAAGAGAATTAAATTCATACCAGTGCAATACATTATACTGTTGTTGAAGTTAAATAGAAGTTCAGCAATAGTTATATTAGGAGGGCTGCCAAATAGACAAACATTAAAGTCAGGGTGGTTGACTTGACTGGGAGAGGTTAGCAAGTTTCTGGCAGGTGTCTTTGCTATGTGTCACTTGGTGACTGGAGTATTGATCCTGAGAGTTAGTTCTTCAGGCTCCATCCTGTCATAGATGGTTGTCTTTATTACCTGTTTCATCTGGCAGCTATTTGGTGTGACCACAGTTCTAGTTGTAACAACTGGGTTTTAAAATTACAGAGTCTTAGAGTTAGCAGGCATTTTGCATAGGCACCGACTACTATCCGTCATTAATTCATTGACTGAGTCCCTTTTGGAGGATGTAGGACCCATTGCTATGTAACCTCTGCTAAAATGCCTCAGGAATCAGGAACTCACAACTCAATTATTGTGGGAGGGGGAGGTATACTTACTAGAAAGACCCTTTTTAGAATGGAAATCGGTCTTTTTAGGACTTGCTGTGAGCACTTAAAGGGTGGCTAGCAGCTTGTTAAATTTTCAGTTGATCATTAAATGGGAAGTCAAGAGTAGAGTGGTCTGTCTTCCATACAACTGTCATAGTTTCTGTGGCATGGAAAACTAGATTTAGACGTCAACTGGATTCAAAATCTGAATCCCATTCATTCCCTCCTGTCTCATCACAACTTTTTCTCTATCAATACCCTAAGTTCACAAGGGAGATATGAGCACATACATATGGAAGTAAACACCATGCGTGCGTGCACACACACACACCTCTATGGACAAAATTGCACACATTAGTCTTAAGGATATTTTGCTCTTAACCTGAAAGCCCTCCTCTGTGAGCTGGTTGAATTCTCTGAAGGACTCTTTGGCCTATAAAAGGCAGCCAACTTTCTACTGCATGCAGTCCATAAGCATGTATATTATGAAGAGGAAGTAAAAGCTGTTCTTTGAAACTGCAAAATAGGTGTTTGTTTGTTTTTTCCTAAGATTTAAAAATTACTCTGCCCACTGTAGCTATGCAATTCTTAGTTTTCAAGCAAAGCATCCTCCAAGACAAGGGTGGGAAACAGAAAATTTCAAAACAGACCACAGCCTAATAAAGCCTAATTTCTCCATCCAGTCTGGTTGCGTTTGATCCCTCTGCATCTTGTGGCTGAGATTCTACCAATCTATCAGGTGTTAGTTTCTCAACTACTCTTTGGGGCTTTCACATCAGATAACATACATGCATATATATATGTAGATCAAGTAGCTAAAGACGATTACTTAGAGCGGCACTGAAAAATAATGAGTTAGTTTTTGGCACAAATCCTTTAGGTCATGCTCAAGTAATTCACTTGAATGCCTTGCCTCACAGCTGAACTTTTAAAGGTAATTTTTGAATTGAGTTACCAATGAACATTATCAAGTGAAAGGGCTTCATTGGGACCTATTCCATTATAATATTCAATAGAAGTCCCATTTGGCTTTGTAGTTTGCTCTGTGTAACTCAAGTAAGATAATTTTCATGTCGTTCACTAGAACAATTCAATTTGAATGAATAATGAATAGTTATCCTTGGAAAACACAAAGAGGACACAATGTCTTTAGTACTAAGTTCAAAGAACCCAATATCTGTGCCCCGAATCTGGATCTTCTTTGGTATTTTGGTGTGTGACCTTTGGCCAGGCATTTTAAATGTAATGAAACCAAATTTATCTATACACTCTAGATAATTTCATTAGAATACTAATTACCCAAGTGATCTGTGTGAGACTTGGGCATATAAAAGCTGAAGAGATATAAAGAATTAACTTGAAAGTCATGAGAGCATATACCACAAGTTGGGGGCTGTTGCAAAGTATTACTTTTTCTTGGGTCTTATAGTAGAAATCTGTCACATTTTTGGCCGGGCACGGTGGCTCACGCCTGTAATCACAGCACTTTGGGAGGCCAAGGCAGGTGGATCACAAGGTCAAGAGATCAAGACCATCCTGGCCAACATGGTGAAACCCCATCTCTACTAAGAATACAAAAATTAGCTGGGTGTGGTGGTGCCCGCCTGTAATCCCAGCTACTAGGGAGGCTGAGGCAGAAGAATCACTTGAACCCAGGAGAAGTGAGCTGAGATCATGCCACTAGACTACAGCCTGGAGACAGAGTAAGACTTCTCAAAGAAAAAAAAAGGAAGAAATAAATCTGTCACATTTTTTTAGCTTTTCAGCCTCTGAATAACTTTCTTAGTTTGATAAACTCTGCCATATAAGTCATGGTGGGAAGTAGAGCCCACTTCCCACTATAGAAGCTCAGAAACACAGGTCCTCAGTATTTTATGCAGAGCAGGCAGGCTCCAACAACTGAAAGTTGAATCTGCATCTTGTTATATTAATACAAAAGGCAGAGGTGGGAGATAATTTGTTTTGGGTACTGTGGGATGTGGAAACCAATTCCAGGTTCTGAGGGTGGAGGTATAGGGGCAGCAGAAGCAGGTAGCATTCTGCGTAAGAAATGGTGCCACTGCAGGCCTGTGTCCTGGTGTCTGGCATCAAGAGGTAGCAGCAGATGTGTCCCCACCACACTGGTCCTATAGTGTGTGGTTTTGAATGTGGTTCTAGCTGCTTAGAATGTGATTTCTTAGATAGCGTAAGCCTGTGAGTCACCCCAGAATATTTTTGTTTTTTTAAATATAAATTACTTTAAACACATTTTAAATTCTTTTTAAGTCAGTCAGATTTGGTTTATTTTGCTTGCAATTAAGAGTCCTAATTGATTCAGTGCTAGAGAAAATACTGTACATAATCAAAATTAGTCCCTCAAAGGAAAATGAGACATTAATTTTATCTTTTCTCATTTCGATCCTCATCTTACACGTGCATTCTCCAATCCTCTTCCATGCCAATCTCCAAACCGGAATAGAAATAATATTTGGTTGCTGAAAAGTGGAAATTAAACTATTCCAAGAGGGATGTCCTACACCCTTAACATACAAAATAAACACTGTTAATTTTAAGTAATTTAACATTTAGAAGTATTAGGTTTCTCATAATGTAAGTATAAATATAGTATATCTTTCTATATACAAGACGGTGGGAGGACTTTAAAACTGTTCCCTTGAAGGAATAATGTCTTTATTTTGAAGGCTTGGATCAAAGAAAGGGACACTGTTATGCACTGTTATGATCAATTCACTATATTTTCAATTTTGTTTACTATCTAACTTATGATTGATTTTAATATTGGTATGGTATCAACATATTATTTTTCTTTTCGCTTCTTCCCAGAAGCTACTTTTTTAGACTTTCACCACCACTTGATCCCTTGATAATCAGTTGACTCTAATTGTGATACATATTACATGTAATATCAGTATACTCTGGTTTCTCTTCAGATCATATAAATATTTCACCTTTTATATATTACACTTTATGTCAATATATGACACTAATTTTAGTCCCTGATATACTTCATACCAGTTACAAGATATTGTAACATCTTTTCATTGAGAAATCATATTCAGCATGTGTGAAATTTGCATTTCAGTGCTCTTTCTCTCTGAGACTTAAACAATTTTCATCTACCATTTTCCTTTCTGTGATCGCCTCTTACTCCTCAGAACTCATCAGACTTTGAAGTAAGTGTTGGTGGAGGTGGAGTGGGACAATAAGAACAATAATTTGTAATACTGGCTAACACCGAGTGTCTGCATCCTCTGTGCTAAGTATAGTACAAGCCCCTGCACATATCAGAGTTTGGTTAAGCTTTCCCATTGCCCTGTGAGGCAGGGATTCTTATTCCCATTTCCCATAAAGGGTCTGAAATCTAGGAAGATTAAAGGGTTGTTAATGTTATTACAGTAAGTGAGAAAGTCAGCATCCTGAAATCCCAGACTATAATTTCTGAGCAAAGACTCTTTTTATATATTAATAATTATGCTCATTTTCAGTGTGTGGCCATGAAAGGGGCCTTATTAGCAGTATCTTTAGTGAGGTGGAAGAACCATAGGCAAGAGACTGTAATATTTATCTTTGTAACTCTTGATTCTCAACTATTTGGGATCACAGATATGTCTTAGAATCTGATTAAAATTATAGGTAGATAGTAGATAGATTAGACAGATACATGACAGAGACATTTACATACAATAGCACAGCTCATTGTAATGATCAGTACTTCCAAATAACAATGTTATTGCTGTCAATGCTAGTCCATTACTCTGAAACTTTTAATACCATTTAATTTAGTGAGAACAGTGTAGGAAATGTTGTATACTTTCTTACCAACACCATATCCGCTTAATATTTGCGGAATACTTTATTGTCATTCAGAAACATGGTCTTCAACTTCTAGAATCAAATATTCTAAGAAGACAAAATTTATAGACTTTCAACTGTTATTTTTATTTATTTATTTATTTTGAGATGGAGTCTCGCTCTGTTGCCCAGGCTGGAGTGCAGTGGCACAATCTCTGCTCACTGCAACCTCTGCCTCCTGGAGTCAGGTGATTCTCCGGCCTCAGCCTCCTAAGTAGCTGGGATTACAGGTGCGCACCACCATACCCGGATCATTTTTGTATTTTTAGTAGAGACAGCATTTCACCATGTTGGTCAGGCTGGTCTCAAACTCCTAACCTCGTGATCTGCCCACCTTGGCCTCCCAAAGTGCTGGGATTACAGGCATAAGCCACCACTCCCGGCCTTAACTGTTATTTAAAACTATATTCAACACAGTTTAAGTTGACAAATGATACATGAGACAGACTTGTTAGCACTAGGTACATGCCCAGTAGTTTAGATATCCTATGTATAGGATGCTGTAATATTCCACCCTATCCATCCTTTGGGACCAAGGCACTTATTTTCAGAGCTTCAAGGGATGACAGCTACTGATGACTCACATCTGAGTCCCTTATCAAGACTTGTCTTCAGCCAAAGAGAGTTGCCTTGTCCAGTGTTACATCTGCATCTGATGAGCAGTTGATGCAGAGGTATTAAAGCCTGGCTACCTTGCGTAGGATTGGGACGGTTCTGAATGGCTATATCAATTCCAGAGGTCCCTGTAGAACTGGCCGAGGTCTCTGTTTAAGCCGAATCACACTTAAATTTCTTCCTCTCCCCAAGCCTTTTTCCCTTACTTCCTTAAAGTTTTTCCCCAAATTACTCTCCAACAACCTTCCTGCCAGCAAGTACCCATATCAAAGTCTGTTTCTCAGGTAACCTAACTCAAGTCACACTAAGACAGGTCTTGACACCATGAATTCTGAGACAACATTCTTTCTGGGCTGTAAGGATCTTTAAGCAATTGCCACTTGGTAATGAAACTTTCTTTCTTTGGTGGCCAGACATTAAGTCTCTATGCCTTGGAAATATTATTGCCTGGTGTAACCTAATATTATGCTGCAATTTAAATTTAAATATGTTTCTAATGTAATAGTATATTGGCTTTTACCTGAATGTTTTATAATGATATGTGGGTTACTTGTCCCTGGAAAGCCCAAACACTGAGTAACTGATGCACTCAATGCTTTCTTGGTCAATCGTATTGATGGTGCTACAGTCAAATCATCCATTAAGTTAATGTGTTCAATGACCAATTCTCTGGGACAGACTATGGCAACAAGGCACACATTCAGTTAATGCTGTCATTTTGCATTCTCTAAGGTCACCTTAAGAAAGCTATTACAGGTGTGGCTCACACCTGTAACGCCAGCACTTTGGGAGGCTGAGGTGGGTGGATCATGAGGTCAGAAGTTCAACACCAGTCTGGTCAAGATAGTGAAACCCCATCTCTAGTAAAAATACAAAAATGAGCTGGGTGTGGTGGCGGGCACCTGTAATCCCAGCTACTCGAGAGGCTAAGACAGAGAATTGCTTGAACCCAGGAGAGGGAGGTTGTGGTGAGTCAAGATTTTGCCATTGCACTCCAGTCTGGGTGACAGACTGAGACTTCGTCTAAAAAAAAAAAAAAAAAAAAAAAAAAAAAGCCATTTCTACAATGACTGGACAAGGACAGAACCTATAAGGACATAATAGTCCCTCCTCTCCAAAACTTAGATTAAGGTGGTGAAAACTTAACTTTTTGTTTTAATTGATGATTATCCTTTTCTTCCTCACTGAAAGAGAGGACACAGGGATAATGAATGCTTCTGGTGTATTTAAATACATTTTGAATCTTTTTCTCCACATCAAGCTCCTAGTCATGTGGGAAAGTCTAGCTGCAAATCTCGAACTAGAAATTATGATCAAACCCATTCGAGAGACATTTGCCTATTGAAATTTTTAATGTTTCCTCTTAAAGTCATCTTATTTCTTGAAAGGAAAATACATAATTAATATGGAAAGTTATAAAGCAAAACAACAACAACAACAAAAAAACAAAATCAAAATTTCCCCTCTGTTCCACAAGTCCCTCTCACTAAAGGTAACTACTGTTGATACTTTGGCAGAGGGTTTAGGGAGCATCTTGTAGGGGACAAAAGCAAACAAACATGTATGCGGCATGAGCTGTGTGCACACAAACATGCGGGAACTTTCACCAGTCAGTTGCCACTGCGGTATAGATTCCCTCTGTGCGGAGCTCAGGAAAAGGGACTTTGAGGAACCCTCTTTGGTTGTGAGTTTCCCTAGAATGAAGTCACTAGAATCTCAATGTGAGAGGCTGCCTCAAGCACAGGTGAGTTCACTGAGCAGTTTCTATCTCCCTCTCATTCTGTTTGTTTTCACAGTATGTGACTCTAGCCATGAGGAACAAAGCTGTTGCCTGCAGATAAAATGTCACATAAACAAGTTGACAAGGGTAGAAAGCATATGGTGAAGTTGGTGCATGTTGTTAAGTGTAAATATCATTTGAAATCATCTTTTTAATTACTGCACACTTGGCTGTGATGATATGAAACCAAAATATCTGGTTATTCCATTAAAGAGTCAGCCAAAAAAAAAAAAAAAAAAAAATGGGCAACTGATTTAGAATGTATCTCAAACATGGCCAGGCGCAGTGGCTCATGCCTGTAATCCCAGCACTTTGGGGCGCTGAGGCAGGTGGATCATCTGAGGTTGGGAGTTTGGGACCAGCTTGGCCAACATGTTGAAACCCCACCTCTATTAAATACAAAAAGAAATTAGCTGGGTGTAGTGGCGGGAGCCTGTAATCCCAGCTACTGGGTAGGCTGAGGCAGGAGACTCGCTTGAACCCAGGAGGCGGAGGTTGCAGTGAGCCGATATCATGCCACTGTACTCCAGTCTGGGCAACAAGAATGAAACTCCATCTCAAAAAAAAAAAAAAAAATATATATATATATATATATATATACACACACACACACACACACATAGACATAGACACACACACACACATATCTCATATATTTATGAGGGCAGGGTGAGGGATGGAGACTCCAACTTCTTTGATGAATAAAAGAAAATTCATGGCTGACAAAAATTTACACCTTTACAATTATTTTATGATAATCATAAACACTAGAGACGAGTAAAAAACAAACAAGAAAAACTAAGCTAAATGTATAATTTTATTGTTGGTATGAAATTTTCTTTAGATCCTTCTTTAATGCTCATTTAATCCTTTATTCAAACATTTATTGAGAGCCAACTTTATGTTAGGCTGGGTTTCGGATATTAGAGATACAGCGGGCAGGGTGGGGGGGCATGGCAAATTAAGTAATTAAGTTCTTGACTTCCAGTGCAAACATTTAGTGAAGTCTATAAACTGATTGACTTAAATATTTATTTTTAACTGGTTTATTGAATGGTCTAAACATCATGGACCTTATTTTTCTTAAACCATTGACATTTAAGATGATTGATCAAGAGGCATATTTTGTTCTTTCACTTTTTTTTTTTCCTTTGAGACAGAGTCTTGCTCTGTTGCCCAGGCTGGAGTGCAGTGGCACAATCTCGGCTCACTGCAACCTCTGCCTCTGGGATTCAAGCGATTCTCCTATCTTAGCCTCCTGAGTAGCTGGGATTACAGGTTCACACCATCACGCCTGGATAATATATATATATATATATATATTTTTTTTTTTTTTGTATTTTAGTAGAGATGGGGTTTCACCGTGTTGCCCAGGCTGGTCTCAAACTCCTGAGCTCAGGCAATCCACCCACCTCAGCCTCCCAAAGTGCTAGGATTACAGGCGTGAGCCACTGCGCCCTGCCTGACTCTTTTTAAAACCTTCTTTTTATACCTGCTTAATTACTTCTAAGACTAGATTAGTGGAATGAGAGTTTAGAAGAAAAAGTCAAATGTGATACTCCAGACAGCACTGTGCCTCCTCTAGGAGAGAAGCTGGCATGAGTGTCTGAGTTAACATCTAGCTCTTGAATCTTGGACAAAATTCATGTTCTTCCAAGAACTCTCTCACTCTGCTTCACTCAGACATAGCTAGATAAGAAAACAAACAAACAAACAAACAAACAAACAAATAACCCAAGGCAGAGAGAGGAAAAGAGAAACATTCCTATCTCCCTTTCTCCAGCTTTTAATCTTCTGCCAAGACCTGTCATAGACCAAACCTATAGGAAGTCACCTGGCAGGGAAGCCTGAGAAATGCCAGGAGAGGCCGGTATTTGCAGGTACAGAGCAGAGCCAGAAGGGAAAGTGTGCATGTGAGGACTGGGGACCAGTTGGCAGGCTGTCACTTCCAGCTTTTCTCCTACCTGAATTTAGTCTGGAGATCGAGAAGTGACTTTTAATTATTTATGACCTCTAGGTTCCAAAAAAAAATTCCCTTTTAGAGTCAGAAGAAAACCGAGAATTTTAAGTGATGAAATTGCAACGCACAGCTTCAATAGGCGCTAGGAGAATTGCTTTCCCTAGGAAGCTTTGTATTCAGATCCTTAAACAGAAGGCAGCATGTGTCAGAAAAAAGAAAAATAACATACAGCAAACTCTACAACCCTGTGTGTTCGTACAACTCTATGTGTTGCACGTTTTTTCCTGTAATGTATTTAATTCATGAATAGTTGATTTATTTTTGTATTTTAGGTAAAAGTAAAGCAGAAAAAATTACTTCATTTTTTTAACATCCTAGAATTTTTTCCTTTTTTCTCTCTGAATTTTTTTTTTTTTAATTATTTTCATTTCTTTTAACTTTTATTGTAAGATCAAGGGTACATGTGCAGGTTTGTTTTAGGTAAACTTGTGTTACAGGGGTTTGTTGTAAAGATTATTTCGTCATCCATGTATCATATTAAGCCTAGTACTCATTATTTTTCCTGATCATCTCCCTCCTCCTACCCTCCATAAAAGCAGTTTTGTTCTTTTTCACTTTGATATCATTGTATTTGTAAATAAGGTGAATATACTTGAATATCAGACAGGTCTCTATATCCTAAAATGGAGTCACCAATAACATTATAAGATGGAAAAACAGGATTTTTATGTGTTTAGTGGGTTTCATTGCTTTATTGTAATTGAATTCTTTTGAAATAAAATATAATTTAATATACATAATTCAAAGAATAGTTACAATTTTAGAATTTTACGTTTATTAAGGCACCACTTTGTATCCTAATGTTTTTCCATTCCACATAACATTGCTCAAATCAAATAGTATTTTTATAATTTAAATTATATTCTTTGCAGAGTAAAGATATTCCATAAAATTTTATGCTTTCAGAAAAGCTACTTTATCCTGCCTTCCTCTGTAAATATTATGCAAAATCATTTCTAAGTCATTCTAATCAGATTAAAATGGATTATTTAAATCATCAGAGGCATAGATGTCAAACTTGTCATGGTTTTCCATTTTGATTTAAAAATCCTCGTTGGACAGATATCTAATCATCTTACTTTACATTTCTAGACACTTCTGTTTTATTCCCTGGGAAAGACAATTTTATTCTATGTGGAGATTCCTCATATACGTTTCAGATTTTTCTGCATTTGGCCCATAGATTGTAGCTCCTTTAGTCATTTATTAAAAGGTTTTGTTAAAATTCAAGCCATGTTGCTCATATAACTCAAGCCCCACTCACTTTTCCATCTTACGAGTAAAGGAAAACCAACTTTCACTGAAAATGTTCATTTTGCAGATCAGTTAAATAATCGTTAAGCAATGGAATTTTGGGTCCTAGTTTAGCTGCTGAGGGTACAAAAATGTAACATACAGTTACTTTGCTCAAGGTGTTCATGATAGTTTTAAAATAACTAGGGCACCTTGTTTGATATGTTAACTTTAGGATCCAAAATTCTAATTTTCACCATTAATCATAATTTATTCACATTGTTGTGCTACCATAACCACCATCTACCATGTATCCACATAACGATTTTCATCTTATAAAAATGTAACTCGACCTACTAAACAATAACTTTCTATTCTCTTCAACTCCCTAGCCCCCGGCAACTATCATTTTACTATCTGTCTTTAGGAATTTACCTATGTACCTCACATGAGTAGAATTACACAGTATTTGTCTTTTGTGACTACTTTATTTCACATAACATGATGTCTTCAAGTTTCATTTATGTTGTAGCATGTATCAGAATTCTCTTCCTTTTTAAATGTGAAATTTGAATATTCCATTGTATGGATATAGCACATTTTGCTTATTCATTCAGTTTTTTTTTTTTCTTTTTAACTTTTGAGACAGAGTCTCACTCTGTCACCCAGGGTTGAGTGCAGTGGCACGGTCTTGGCTTACTGCAGCCTCTGCCTCCTGGGTTCAAGTGATTCTTCCACCTCAGCCTCCCGAGTAGCTGGGACCACAGGTGTGCACCACCAAGCCCATTATCCATTCAGCTTTTAATAGCCACTTAGGTTGCTTCTAGGTTTGGCTATTGTGAATAATGTTGGTGTACAAATATCAATTTGAGTCCTTGCTTTAATTGTTTTGCGGACATATCCAGAAATGAAATTTCTAGATTATGTAGTATTTATACTTCTAATTTTTTGAGAAACTGTAATACCATTTGCCATTAGTGGCTGCATAATTTTACATTCTTACCAACAGTGCATAAGAGTTCCAGTTTCTCCACATTCTCACCAACACTTGTTATTTTCTGCGTTTTTGATAGAAGCTATTCTAATTGGTGTGAGGTAGTGTCAATTGTAGCTTTGATCTGTATTTCCTTACTGACTAGTGATGTTGAACATCTTTTCATGTGCTTGTGTATCTTCTTTGGAAAAATGTCTATTCACGTTCCTTGTCCATTTTTTAATTGAGTTCCATTTGCTTACTTGTTAAGTTGTAAGTCTAAGAAATTTAAGTTAATTAATTATTTAAGCAAATATTTATTGAGCACTATTTATATATCAAGTGTTAACTATATTGAGGCAGTTTTATTAGAAATTTTATTTCTACATGATATATGGAAATTCACTTCATTCTGGCTTATATTCAGCTAATGTAATTCGTCCTATGTTGTTAGAGTCCAAACAGTGAAAGAATTACTTCTGTGAGACAAAAGAGAATCTTAGAATTTTTTCCTTGTAATTGATTTAGGCACGGCCTAGAAACCTTATGGTGCTCTAGTGTTTTAAGTTTACTGTTTAATTGTAATGGATAAATTACAGTAAGAATAAATTACTTTTTTACATAGAGCAATTTTCAAGCAATATCCCCTTAAGCTTGTAATCGCAGAATTTAGTATTTATATGGGATTGTAAACTATCTGGGCATCTGCTGATGATCATTTTTGGAGTCAACTGAATTATTGGAGAAGGAGAATAATGGAGAAAATAATCTTCCAAATGTAGTACTTAAAACCCGATAAAAGTAGTCTTAATTAAAAGTAAAAGGTCAAACAGCTTTCAAATTTCCTTCTTGTTTTATAATTTTGCAATAATATATAAAGTAAAATTTTCTTAGTTTTCTCTTTGCTAGTTTGCCTTTTTGTCTTTTCTTTGTAATCAAAGTTAACTTGTCATCAGTTTAACATAAGTGGTTTTAAGATTTTACTTGCAAGCCTCATAGCAGCCACAAAACAATCCTATAACAGGTACACAGAAAATAAAAAGCAAGAAATTTTTTAAAATACCAGAGAAAAACACCTTTATGCAGAGGAAAACAGAAAAGAAGAAAGAAAAAGAGGATCAACAAAACAACCAGAACACAAATTAAAAAATGGTGGCAGTAAGTCCTTACTTATCAATAATAACACTGGATGAAAATGGACTCCAAAACACATAGTAAGGCTGAATGGATTTAAAAACAAAACCCAACTATAAGCTGCATATAAGAAACTAACTTCAGTTATAAAGACACACATAGACTGAAAAGAAAGGGACTGAAAAGATGTTTCATGTAAATGGAAAACAAAATGAGTAGGAGTAGCTGTACTTACATTAGACAAAATAGATTTCAAGACAAAAACTGTAAAAAAAAAAAAAAACTAAAAAGAAAATGAGGAGTGGCTATACTTACATTAGATAAAATAGATTTCAAGACAAAAACTGTAAAAAAAAAAAAAGAAGGGTTATTATATAATATTAAAAGGATCAATCCAGCAAGAGGATAAAACAGCAGTAAATATGTATACACCCAACATTGGAGCATCCAGATATATAGAGCAAATATTATTAGAGCTAAAGAGAAGGATAGACACCAATACAGTAATAGCCAGGAACTTCAAATCCCACTTTCAGCATTGGACCAATTATCCAGACAGAAAATCAAAAGAGAAACACCAAACTTACTCTGCACTATAGAACAAATAGGCCTAATAAATGTTTGCAAAGAATTTCGTCAAATATCTGCAGAATACATTCTTCTCTATAGCACATGAAACATTTTTTAGAATAGACCATATATTAGGCCACAAAATCAGTCTCAAACAATTTGAAATCACATTATCTTTTCAGGCCACATGGTATAAAATTAAATATTTATAAAAAGAGGAACTTTGGAAATAACACGAACACATGGAAACTAAATAATATGCTCCTGAATAACCATCAGGTCAATGAAGAAATTAAGAAAATTTTTAAATTTCATGAAACAAATGAAAATGGAAACACAACATACCGAAACCGATGTAATAGAGAAAAAAAAAATCCTACTAGGGAAGTAAATAGTAACTAACACCTACATCAAAAAAGTAGAAAATTTAAAAATAAACACCCAAAGATGCATCTTAAAGAACTAGAAAAGCAAGAACAACTCAAACACCCCCAAAACAGAAGGAAATAATAAAGATTAGAGCAAAAATAAATGAAATTGAAAGCAAAAAATTACAAACCAAAAAAATACAAAATATCAGTAAATGAAAAGTTGGTTTTTAGAAAAGATAAACAACATCTACAAAACTTTAGCCAGATTAACTGAAGAAAAGATCAAAATAAATAAAATCAGAGATAAAAAGGAGAGGTTACAACTGATACCACAGAAATTCAAAAAATTATTAGAGATTATTATGAGCAAGTATATGACAATAAATCTGGAAACCTAGAAGAAATGGATACATTTCTAGACATATAAAACCTACCAAGATTAAACCATGAAAAAAATCCACAATGTGACTAGACCAATAACAATGACAGTGAAGCAAAAACAAAATGTCTGCTGTCAAAGAAAAGTCCAGGACCTGATGGTTTCACTGCTGAATTCTACCAAACATTTGAAATAGAACTAATACCAATCCTACTCAAACTGTTTCAGAAAATCAAGGCTGAAGAAATACTTCCAAACTCAATCCACATGGTTAATATTAACCTGGTACCAAAACCAGATAAAAACACAAGGTAAAAAGAAAACCACAGGCCAGTATCTTTTATGAATATAGATGTAAAACTCCTCACAAAGCACTAGTAAACTGATTTCAACAACACATTAAAAAGACCATTCATGATGATCAAGTGGGATAAATCCCAGAGATGCAAAGATGGTTGAACTTATGCAAATCAATAAATGTGATACATTTATATCAAAAGAATAAAGAAAAAAACCTATTATTATAACTGATGTTAAAAACAAAGCATTTGATACAATTCCACATAGCTTTATGAAAAAAAAAACCCTCAATAAACTGGGTATAGAAGGAATGCAATAAAAGCCATATATGAAAAACCCACAGCTATTATATCATATTTTATAGAGAAAAATGAAATATTTAAGATCTGGAACAAGCTAAGGATACCCACTTTCACCACTTTTGTTCAACATAGTACTGGATTTCCTAGCAAGAACAATCAGAAGGAAAAAAATAAAGGCATCCAAATTGGAAAGGAGGTCAAATTATCTTATTTGCATACATATTTTATGTTTAAAAAACCTAAAGACTCTACCAGAATACAATTAAAACTTATACATTTGGTAAAGTTTCAGGATCCAAAATCAACATACAAAAATCAGTAGCATTTCTATATGACAAGAGTGAACAATCCGAAAAAGAAACCAACAAAGTAATTCCATTCATATTTGCTACAAACAAAATAGAATACCTAGAAATAAACTAAACCAAAGATGTGAAAGATCCCTACAATGAAACTACAAAACACTGATGAAAGAAATTGAAGAGGACACAAAAAAATAGAAAGATATTGCAGTCATGGAATGGAAGACTCAATATTGTTAAAATATTCTTATTGCTCAAAGCAATCTGCAGATTCATTGCAATTACTACCAAAACACAAATTACATTCTTCACAGACATAGACAAAATAATGTTAAAATTGATATGGGACCACAAAAGACCCTAAACACCCAAAGCCATGCTAAGCAAAAAGAACAAAACCAGAGGAACCACATTATTCAATTTAAAATTATGCTACAAAGCTATTGTAACCAAACCAACATGATGCTGGCATAACGACGGACACATAGACTTATGGAATAGAGTAGAAAACTCACAAATAAATTTGCATATTTACAGGCAACTCATTTTTTGACAAAGATGTCAATAACATACATTAGGGAAAGGATAGCTTCTTCAATAAATGGAAAATTTGGGTATCCATTTTCAGAAGAATGAAACCAGACTCCTATCTCTCACCATATACAAAAATCATATCAAAATGGATTAAAGACTTAAATCTAAGACCTGAAACTATGACATACTAGAAGAAAACCTTAGGGAAACTCTAGGACATCGTTCTGGGCAAAGATTTATTGAGTTAGACCTCTAATGTATAGTCAACCAAAGCAAAAAGGGGCAAATGAGATCACGTTAAGCCAAAGGTTTCTGCACAGCAAAGGGAACTATCAACAAAGTGAAGAGACAGCCCAGAGAGAGTGAGAAAATATTTGCAAACTACCCATCTGACAGGGAACATATAAGGCTAAAATATATAAGGCTATAAGAATATAGGAGCTCAAACAACTCTATAGGATAAATGTAATTCAATTAAAAAATTGGCCTCCATCCTGGAAAGCATAACAAGACCCCATCTCTAAAAAATAAAGCAAATTAGCTGGGCCTGATGGTGTGTCCATGTAGTCCCAGCTACTAGGGAGGCTGGGGTGAGAGGATCACTTGAGCCCAGGAGTTCAAGGTTACAGTGAGATACAATGATATCACTGTACTGCAACCTGAGTAAGATCCTGTCTCTAAAAATAAAAAGCTTAAAAAAATTAATATGGCCAAAGATCTTAATAGACATTTCCCAAAAGACAAACAAACAGCCAATGGGTATACTGAAAAATGTTCAATAACATTAGTCATCAGAGAAATGGAAATCAAAACTTAAAATCGTTTTTATCTAAAAAACAGGCAATAATGAATGCTGGAAAGGATGTGGATAAAGAGGAATCTTACACACTGTTGGTGGGAATTTAGGTAGTACAGCCACTATGAAGAATGCTATGGAGGTTTCTCAAAAAGCTAAAAATAGAATGAAAAAACGGTCAAGAAATTCCACAGCTGGGTGTTTGCTCAAAAGTAAGGGAATCAATATACTGAGGAGATATCTGCATTTTCATGTTTATTGCATTATTATTATAGCCAAGATATGAAATCAATCTAATTGTCCAACAACTCAAAATAAATGTGGGTAAAGAAAACATGGTACATATACACAATGGAGTATTATTTAGCCATAAAAAAGAAGTTCTTGTCATTTGCAACAACATGGATGGAACTGCAGAGCATTATAAGTGAAATGATCCAGGCACAAAAAGGTAGATATCACAGGTTCTAATGCACATATGGGAGCTAAAACAAAAGAATAATAGAACTCATGGAGATAGAAAGCAGAATGATGGTTACCAGAGGCTGGGAAGGATAATGGGGGGATGAGGATAACATGGGGATGGGTAATGGATACAAAAATGTAATTTGAATGAATAAGATATAGTATTCAGTAGTGCAATAGGATGGTTATAGTTAACAATATTTTATTGTGTATTTTAAAATAACTAAAAAAGTGAAATTGCAATATTCCTGATAAAAAAAAATGATAAATGCTTAAGATGATTGTGATACAGTTTAGATATTTGTCCCTACTCAAATCTCTTGTTTAATTATAAATTTCAGTGCTGGAGGTAGGGCCTGGTGGGAGGTGTTTGGGTCATGGAGGCAGATCCCTCATGGCTTGGTACTATCTTCATAATAGTGAGTGAGTTCTCGTGAGATCTGGTCATTTAGAAATGAGTGGCACCTTTCCTTCACTCTGTCTCTCCTTCTTTTGCCACATGATGTGCCTGTTACCCATTTGCCTTCTGCCATGATTGTAAACTCCCTGAGGCCTCCTCAGAAATCAAGCAGATATCAGCACCAAGCTTCATGTAAAGTTTGCAGAACTGTAGACCAGTTAAACGTCTTTTCTTTATAAATTGCTCAGTCTCTGGAATTTCTTAATAGCAATGAAAAAGTGGCCTAACACAGAAAACTGGTACCAAGGAGTGAGGCGTTGCTCAAAAGATATCTGAAAATGTAGATGCAGCTTTGGAACTGGGTAATGGGCAGAGGCTGGAAGTCTGGAAGGCTCAGAAAAAGGTAAGGGAAAGTTTGGAATTTCTTACAGACTGGTTAAATGGTTGTAATCAAAATGCTGATAGGAATATGGACAGTGAAATCCAGGTTCTTCAGATCTCAGATGGAAATGAGTAACTTACTGGGTGCTATATCAAAAGTCACCCATGTTTAAACCTTAGCAAAGAATTTGGCTGCATTGTGTCCATGCCCCACAGACCTGTGGAAATTTGAACTTGAGAGTGATGACCTAGAAAATTTGATGGAAGAAATTTCAAAGCAGCAAAACATCCAAGACATGGCCTGGCCACTTCTATCAGCATATGCTCAAATGTGGCAGCAAAGAAATGACCTAAAGTTAGAACTTCTATTTAAAAGGGAAGTGGAGTAAAACACCATGGAAATTTTGCAGCCTGGACATGTGATTCTGAGGAAAAAGAAAGCTTTTTCTTTTTTGGGAGAAAAATTCAAGGAGGCTGTGGAGCAACCACTTGCTAGAGATATTTGCATAACTATAAGGGAACCAAGTACTAATAGCTGAGACAAGAGCAGGACAGTGGTGGGGGAATGCTTTGAAGGCATTTCAGAGATCTTTTCAGTGGCCCCTCCCATCACAGGCCCAGAGGCCTATGAGAGAAGCCTGGTTTCATGGCCTAGGGCCTGCTGCGCTGCGCAGTCTCTGAACACTGCTCCCCACATCAGGCCACACCATCTCTAGCTGTTGTTCAAAGGGGCCTGGCTACAACTGGAGTTGCCACTTTGGAGAATGCAAGCCTTGGCAGCTTCCCCATGGTGTTTAGCCTGCAGGCATGCAGAGTGCAAAAGTGAAGGCTCTGACTAGACTTCATTTGATGTATGAGAAAGCCTGGGTGCCCAGGCAGAAGCCTGCTGCAGGGGTGGAGCCCTCACAGAGAACCTCTACTAGAGCAATGTGAAGGGGAAATGTGGAGTTGGAGTCTCCACACATAATTCCACCTAGGGCAGTGCCTAGTGGAGCGATGGGAACTAAACCCCTACTTTTCAGACCCTAGAACGGTAGAGCAATCAGTAACTTGCAATCGCAGTGTGGAAAAGACACAGGAGTAAAGCTTCTGAAGGCCACAGGGGCCCACCTCTTGCACCAATGTGCCCTGGATACAGGATATGAAGTCAAGGGAGATCATTTTAGAGTTTTCAGATTTAATGATTGCCCTACTGGGTTCCAAACTTGCTCCTAGTCTATAACCCCTTTCTTTTGGCTGATTTCTCCCTTTTGGAATAGTAATATTCACCCATTGCCTATAACCCCATTGAATCTTGGAAGTGAATAACTTGGTTTTGATTTTACAGGCTCATGGGTAGAAGGGACTTGCCTTGTCCCAGATGAGACTTTGGACTTTGGACTTTTGAGTTAACACTGGAATAAGACTTTAGGGGACTGTTGGGAAGGTATAATTATATTTTGCAATGCAAGAAGGACATAAGATTTGGAAGTGGCCAGGGGCAGAATGATATAGCTTCAATATTTGTCACCACCCAGATCTCATGTTGAATTATAATCCCCAGTGCTAGAGATGGGGCCTGGTGGAAGGTGTTTGGGTCATTGGGGCAAATCCCCCATGGCTTGATGCTGTCTTCATGATAGTAAGTTCTTGTGAGATCTTGTCATTTAAAAATCTGTGGCACTTACCCCCCTCACTCTCTCTTACTCCTGCTTTCACCATATGATGTGCCTGCTCTCCCTTCACCTTCTGTTATAATTTTAAGCTTCCTGAGGCCTTGTGGAAGCCAAGCAGTTATTGGCACCAGGCTTCCTGTAAAACCTGCAGAACCGTGAGGCTATTAATCCTATTTCTTTATAAATTATCCAGTCTCAGATGTTTCACTATAGCAATTTAAGAACAGCCTAATAGAGATGGTACCCCAGTTACCTGGATTTAATCATTACACATTGTGTGCCTTTATGAAAACACCACAAGTCCAGCCTGGGCAACATGGCAAAACCCTGTTTTTAGAAAAAAAATAAGAAAAGAAAAGAAAAATATCCAAGCGTGGTAGTGTGTGCCTGTAGTGCTAGCTACTTAGGAGGCTGAGAGATAGGAGGATAACTGGAGCCTGGGAGGTCAAGGCTGCAGTGAGCTGTAATCGTACCACTTCACTCCAGCCTGGGCAATAGAGTGAGACCTGTGTATTAAAGAAATTCACAGTTACTTCAGAAAAATATACAACTATTATGTACTATAATACATGTAAAAAATCTGAAAAATATAAATACAGGCAAAAAGAATGGCAATGAGTAAAATTTCTCTATTGGGAAGAAAATAACATATAGAGTATTACTTATAGTTCATGATATTTTTGATATAATTTTTAGCTCTTTCCTTTAAAATTTGAAAAAATAAGCTGTAATTTATTTTAATTGGGAAATTGTATCTTGGAAATATTTCAGTCATCTAGTCCATTAGTTTTCAAAATTCAGTGCTCACATGTTCACCTGGAGGACTTATTTAAAATGTGAATCTCTACCATCAGAGATTGTGATTCAACATATTTTGTTCTAAGTCCTAAGAATGTGAAGTTTTAGCAAGTCTCCTACAGGATTCTGAGGTAGCCTGACCAGGAAGGGCATTTGGGTAATAATTAGTCTACCTTCTTAACATACAGAATTACAACAATGAGTTCTAACAATGAGTTCTTGGCCAAGATCACAGCAATAGTTAATGACTAAGCTTGGATTTGATCCTAGTTTATCTTATTCCAAAACTATTAACAAATTGTCAATTTTCAAATAATTAAAGTGCATAACAATCAGACTATACTGACATTTTAATTTTTTTTTTCATTTTTGTAAAGAAACTTTAGAATATTTCAGAGATGCAGCTTTGTCAGTATGAACTTTGATTCTCATTATTAAAGTCATAGATACTAGAAATTGAGCTACACAGAATCAAAATTAAATCCATACTCAACTGTGTAAAGCTCCTTTATTTAAAACACGTGCAGTAGGCGTATTTTTAACACTTTGCATTTATTTTCTTAAAAGCATTAAGTACCCCATGTTAGAGACATTTGTGCTGATTTGGATACCACATATATTCACATTTGTGTTTGTCATTGCTGTTAGCATGGGACTGTGGTTAAGGTTTGTGCTCTACTGTCAGATTTCCTGGGATGAAATCCTGGCTCCACTACTTACAGACTCTGTGACTTGGGCAGCTTTCCTCTTTTCTGAGTCTTAGTCTTCTTTGTAAAATGCATATATTGATAACATACCTGAGAGAACTGTGATGAGAATTAAAGCAGATGACTGATATAATTTGAATAGCACTAGGAGATTATATAAAACAAAATAAATGTTAACTGAATTTTCCTGAGTCACTTTAGAACTTAACGCATGTGTTCATGGATGACAAATCCCTTTATGTTTGAATACCATGCCTGGAAGTTGTAACATGATATTATTTGAGGTGAGTTGGGAAATTATTGTGGATGTAGTGTTTGAAATGTGAAAACAAAAAATAAGAAATAAAATCGTATTTCTGAAAGGCATGTGGAATGAAGGAAAGGAAATGTGTTTCCTGAATAACATTTTTTCCTTCTTGACATTGGTAGAATCCATCATAGGTACGAAACGTGATTGCTCTAGAAAGAATCCCATTTTTCCCCCATAGACAATTTGTATGTACAATTCCCAATTGATAATTAAGTTTTTGGGGCCCTTGGACTCCTTGGCTTTCCTATACAGCATCTACCAGATTCACTTAGAGTAATTGGCAATTAAATTAAAGGTGGAACTTTAATTACCTGAGCCCTTATTCTAATATGTCTGAAAATACTAGGTGAACAGCTGCTTTAGAAAATACTCTTCCAACTACTTACAACCCATCTTACCTCAAAGGTCTGAAAACCCATTAGAACTATCAACATATGATAGTTTGCCATTCAGATGCTTTTCACATGTTTTAGTGTAACCGACACTTCTGTTATTAGTGTTTAGTAATTCTGTCATTTGTTATTTGATAATCCTTGAAATCGATTTCTAGTATGTATTTCTCTTTTTCTGCTCTGACTTAATTTGTTACGAAGGATGGAATTAATTCTGCTCTCCTCATTTCATGATTATTTTTAATCATATTTAGAAACTGCAAAACTGGATAGCTTTCCTCTGAATTTTAAATACCAGTTTCCTCTGGATATGCTAGGTATCAAGGTTTATACGATTACAACTAACTTTGAGCCTTTAACTCAGTATTTCTGAAGTATTACTGTGCTTAAAATTCATGTATGATGTTTGTTAAAACTCTTAAACCTGCATTTTAATAGGATCCAGGCAATATTTACAGATGTGGTTCTAAAATGATGCTTACAGAAACTGCTGGACTAAACTTAATCCCATATTAGGACACCAGTTCTTACTTCCCACTCTCAGAGAAAGAGTTTCAGAAACTTACTGAAAAGACAGGTTCTCTCCCTATTATAAGACAGATTGTTCTCACTTGGGTCTTCACCCTGGTCTGTAGCATGGTGCAGTTCAAAGAATATACTTTTTGTTGCTTTAACCCTAACTTTTATTAACTGAGTAACCCTTGGGAAAGCCACTTAGGTTCTCTGAGCTTCAATTCCTCTTCTATAAATATCAGTATAAATGACTGTCAGAGGGTGTTGGAAGGATTAAGAGAAATAAGAGCTGTTTGAAAAGATGTTGCCATCATGCCTGGTTTATGTTGAAAAATCAATGCATGTTAGTTCTTTTTCCATCTGTCTGCCACATTTCTGTCACTTGTCTGTCTTGAGTCTGAATCTTCATGACCTCTGCCTCTGTAATATTTACTTGTATTTAAGCCACTTCTTTACCTTGTTCTCTTGCTGAGTGTGACCTTAGCTGTTAGGTTTTGAATCATTCCCATCTTGCCCGTGTTGCCCAGATGAACTAACAGATTTGACATCACTATGTTGCTTTCGTTGAATACTGAACTCAAGTTCTGGATTTCATTCTTTGAAGTGATTCATATGTGCCAATTATGAAATCTTAAAGTGAAATTATAACTCCAAAAATATCACAATCATAAAAATATTTACTAAGAAGCCTCCAATTATTTTGTAAACTATGTTCCACTTTATCTTTTGTTTGTTTGTTTGTTTTTTGAGATGGAGTCTTGCGCTGTTGCCCAGGCTGGAGTACAGTGGCTCAATCTCAGCTCACTGCAACTTCTGCATTCACACACATGCATGCACAAGCACACACCTACACTTTTTCCTTTCAGAGAAACTCTCAGAAGTGGCAGTGCAGGATAAAAGACTATTCACATTTCAGATTTTAATAAAGTCTGTCCATCTTCCCTGCAAAAAGTATGCCAATTTGCAGTACCACCAACAGTGTGCGAAGGTGCTTGCACCTTGAAACTTTCCTTTCTTCTTTATTCCCTATAGAAACTATTATAGTTGTTGGCACATAGTCAGCATGCTACAACATGTGCTTGGATGAGTGAATGAAAGCATCCATTTTTAAACAGCTATCGACATATAGAGTTGTGGATATTTACATATATGTTTATAAATGTCATATTACATATCACAGATTCAACAAGCATTCCAAATAGATCTATTTATAATATTTAAAATTCCAGGCTTCCATGAATTGTGATTGTTAAAATATAACTTGTGGCTTCTGAGCAAAGGAGACTTAGTTGTGTAATCCTTTTGGTATTTTCTAGAGTATACATTTGTATTTTAAAATCTTTAAACAAATGTAGCATCTCTATAATTTTCATTAGGAGCTCTCTACTACACCAAAAATACAATTATAATGCCTTTACACTTTGAAATGTTAACTCTCTTTTCAGGCTAATGAGCAAGTTTCTCTGATCACAATGCATTCCCTGGAAGCAAGTTCTGCTTAGAAGCTCCTTAACTCCTAGAGGGCAAAGGATTATACGTGTTTAAATTATGTGGGGATAGCATTAACTTGAACTTTGGAAGAACTGGAATGACTTGAAATTGCAACGAATAGAAGTGTCTCTCATTTTATGCAAGGGATACTGTTGTTATACTGTTGCTAAGAAAAAAGGAAATTATGCATCAGATAATATTTGAATTTCTCAGAGTAGAGTCTACTAGATAGGGAAACTTCTTAAGATAAAATGGAACAGCTGGGCATGGTGGCTCACGCCTATAATCCCAGCACTTTGGGAGGCCAACACGGGCAGATCACCTGAGGTCAGGAGATTGAGACCAGCATGGCCAACATGGTGAAACCCTGTCTCTACTAAAAATAAAAAAGTAGCCAGATGTGGTAGCATGTGCCTGTAATCCCAGCTACTTGGAAGGCTGAGGCAGGAGAATCGCTTTAACCCAGGAGACAGAGGTTGCAGTGAGTCAAGATTGCGCCACTGTACTCCAGCCTAGGTGACAGAGTGAGACACTGTCTCAAACAATAATAATAATAAAATAAAATAACCACAATAAAAATAATAATACACTAAGATGAGCAGAGAAATAGAACTGTCGAAGGCAATTATCGCCAGAGAATGGAATAGATGGAATTCCACTTTGTTATTACATATTTATAAAACATCTAATTTTTTCAATCCAAACAACTCCACAAAGTTTGTATATTTTTAATTCTTTTAAAGCACCCTGTTCTTGGCCTGTAATCTAATGTAGGAAGACGTGTGTACTAGGTTTCATGGACTTACGTCACTTTTTCAAGTCAAATGCTCATAAGAGGTGGTAGTACCAGAAGTCAGACTCCAGATTTTTAGGCAACTGTACCTGTACTTTGTTAAAGTGAGTTTTCTTCCAGATCCCCAGGTGACTAGGAACTCCAGACTATTTGACTTCTCAGAAGTAACAGCTATACAAAAGTACCTGTGGATTTTTACAGCCTTTAATTAAAGAGAAACTAAACTAGAAAAGAAAGTGGTGGCTATTTAAATATGTTTAAAATTATCCACATATATTATATATAAATGTTATTCATATTCATAGAGTTATCAAGTTAGAAACCAACTAAAGGCTATTACTCTTCAAAAATACTCAAAATGTTTGTGATTGTTAAAACGCAATTATTTTATTTTTAACTTAAGAAACAGGTTTGGATAATCATAGTTTTGGAAAGAAAAATTATAAATATATACTTTCAAAGATGTCAGGAGATACAGGTCTCTCTTGCATTAGTGCATTAAAATATGTAATTTTTCCTTTACCAACGTTACAAATGCATTTGACTGTCAAGAAACTTAAATGTATCCAGACATTGTGTTTCATTTTGAATTTGATTGAATGAGAACAAAAGAGATATTTGTGGTTATTTGAAAAGACTGCATTTACTTTTATTTTCAGTGGCTTTACATGAAAGCTGGAAATTTAACCCGTTAGTGAACTGTGGTAAAAATCGTTGTCTTTCTTTGAGGTTAAATTTCTGTGTGGGTGTACTTAGAAGCCTTCATGTCCACATTTGCAGTCCACTTTGCTGCCTCTAAAAGTTTCCCATATTTCTATAACTTTCAAAGTCAATGCCAGAAAGTCAGAAGGTTCCATTCCTTGCTCTATCGCCTTCTGTCTCTATCATCTTGTATCTTTTTATCTGCAGTGTGGAGTTCCATTGGCTAGGAAACTGATGTTTCTGTGGCCATAAGTGATGATCTAGTAATTTGTCCATTTTCCTAAAGCAGATGGGTGGAAACTATTTCTGTTGTAAATGGTGGATGTAATAAATAATAGGACTTATTCAACTAAATCCTCTTTATGTCCTGTGGAGTAAAGCAGAACTATCTTAATGACAGGGAATAAGGAGGTAGTTTTGTTGGTAAAGTCTTGATTTTATTACCTTGTACTCTCCTTAGATTCCCTGAGCCACATCTAGCTCAAAAATAACCCTTTTGGTCCAGTGCTAGCAAAATCTCAGCATGCCATCTTGGCATGGCAGCTCCAAAGTGCAGGATAGGAATGCCTGCTACTTAGAGACTGTACAAGAGCAAAAGGCCTAGCAGATTCTACCATGAATGGTGACTCCTTTTTCACAGTGACAGAGATGTCTAGCAGGACTGCATAGTGATCAGCAGCCTGCCTCAGTTTTCTCCTTCAGAAGGCATCCATCTCCCCGTCCCTGCCCCAGAAGAGACTTCCACTCTGGTAGGGTCCTAAGATAATATACATCAAAGCATGTATATGTGCACATTTACATATAAGCATGGCATGTACACACACACGCATGCAAGTGTATGCACACACACAATGCGCACGTGTGCACACACCCCTTCCTGTTTTGAAAGCACTGAAGTCCTGAGGATAGTTCCTAGCTATTTGATGGATGGTTTTGCCTATTAGTTCCCTTGTCTTGATTTCACTAGCTTTCAGGATGGAATGGACATAATTTATTGATAAATTATATATACCCAATTTGTGCCAGGCTTTTTACATTCTTTATCTCATTTAATGAATCTATGAAGTAGCTAATAATATCCCCATCATCAAAGTAAAAATATTGAGACTCATAGAGGTTTAGCATCCTGTTCAATTCCATGAAAGGATCTGAGATTTAGGCTTTTTGCACTTTCTGTTTAGCAGCATTTGCCTCTCATGATAACATGTTTAGTGAATAAAGCAGGATTTAAGATTGTGATACTAGGGAAAACATGCTGAAGTGTTTTCAAGGAGTAGCGAGGTTTTATTTTCTGAAATGAGTATGCATATTTTATATTGAGAAAGGCACATAAAGCACTCAACTATGTTTACACGGAATGAGCCAATAATCTTCACGGTAACTTTACCAGGTAGATTTTGCTATCCTTTTTACTAAGAGGGTTGAGTTCAGGAAGGACATTTGATTCAGGTAACAGTAATAGGAACATGTGTAAATCGGGAGGAACAAAGTCCTTATCTTTCATTAACTCCTTGAAAGAATTTCTCACTGGCCTTACCTTGTTTCAGAGATCGGAGTCTCCAAGCAATAAACTCTGACCTAGTCAGAGTTTGATTATTCAGCTTAATTTTTGTTCTAGTTTTATCTGAAGTTGAAAAATTACCTACTTATATTTTTATCATCTTTTAATTTTGACAAACAGTGGGGCTTCTGGACCTTGGGTGGTATTTCTGATCCCAAAAATGTTGTTGGAGAATTTTTTTTTCTCTGTTTACCTTTATTCTGTTGTTGGTAAGTTACAATATGGTTTTGAGGTATATTTAAAAATTCTAATTAAAATATTATATTATCTCTGTGATAATGATAATGAGTATTAAATGTGAGGTATAGCTGACTACATGATATAGAGAATTATGCAAATGTTTAATCTGATTCTAGACTTTTATATAAGCTGCTGGTGGGTATCTGGAATAAAACAGAGCTCTGCTCTGGTAAAAGGCTTACTGGTTTCTTCCAACTCCTTTCTAGCATTACTTTGTGATATGTTAGATTAACCCCCCTGTTTCTAAGACATTGTCGGACAGCTGTTTGGTTAGTACATATAGATTTTTCAGTTTGTGTTTTTAGTTTGTATTACTTGATGAGAGCACCTGGAATTAGAAGTCACTGATTAGGAACTATTGAGGAGAGATAGGCATAATTTCTTTTTGAAAACTCAATCCTTCTAGATTGGCAAGATTATTTCCTCTCTTAATATGTGAATAACTGCAGGAGGGAACATATAAAGCTTTATTGGCTAACATCTTAGTTACTAGGGATTAATTGACATCCAGCTGAGAACCAGGGTATGTAATGGACTCAGATACTGGGGAAAACAAACAAACAAACACAAACACACACACACACACACACACACACACACACACACACACACACACACACACACAAGGAGAATCAGAATTACCCTGGAGAAGTAGGGGTAAGTAGAGGAAAAGAGATGGCTATGCAGAAGGTACAGCTTCAATGTTGTCCCATTATGGGTATTGTTTGTTTGTTTTGTTTTTGAGACAGAGTCTCACTCTGTCACCCAGGCTGGAGTATAGTGGCACCATCGCAGCTCACTGCAACCTCTGCCTGCTGGGTTCAAGCAATTCTCCTGCTTCAGCCTCCAGAGTAGCTGGGACTACAGGGATATGCCACCTTGCCTGGCTACTTTTTGTATTTTTAGTAGAGATGGGGTTTCATCATTTTGACCAGAATGGTCTCAATCTCCTGACCTCAATTGATCTGCCTGCCTTGGCCTCCCAAAGTGCTAGGACTATTATAGGTGTTTTGAAAGTGATGTGTCTGGATCTCCCTGGTGCTATTGTGACTGTGACCTTGTTTTGCTGCTGCTGCCACTACACTAAGATAAACTTCTAGCCAGATAAAACCAGTACTCAGGTAATTAAAATGCCAGAAAGGCTCATCAGATGGAAGGTGGACAGTGATGCCTGTATCTGTTCTCAAACCTGGAAGAACATTTGAATTAATAACATCCTTGAGTTCAACTGTTGTGTGATGTTGCTTTAGAAATACTCCACTTCAAAGTTGCAGGCTGAAGTGCATCAGAGTAGGGTGTGAAGGAACAATTATTGGTACTTCACGTGCAAAATAAATTTAACATTAATTGCCCTTTATTTCCTATGTCTTATTGGTGCGAAAATGATGGAGGTTGTCAGCAGAGACAGTGGCAACTGGGGTTTTGTTAAGGTAAGCATGAAGGATTCTAGATTTCCTGCAAAAAAATAAGGACTCCCAAAAGTGAATCCTAACCCTCATTTGCAATCTTTATAGCTCAGTCTCACACTTGTATCCAGAGCAAGCTAATAGGTTCTATTGCACTCAATGTTAAAGAAAAACATTTAGAGATAAAACTCAACCTGAGAATTACATCAGTGTTGCTACTAAGCTTACATTATTGGCTCTCATTTTTATGCAAAAGTAAGATATTGCAAGAAGTGTAGATACAAAAGATGGTATTAAATATTTGTATGCAGGTAAAGCAGAAAGTGAGGTGAGTTATAGTGGGTGTGAACAAAGCTTCTTTGATTTAATACATAAAAAGTAGTTTATGTGAGATGATACACAAAAAGGAAGCAATTAAGGCTATAACTAAAAGACAGCAAACATAAATTTGATGCATAGCAATACACTTTAGTGCATGCAAATATTTAAAGATTTTTTAATAGCTATCTACACTTTTAAATTTTCTCCTCTCTTATAAAACACCTACTAAACTCACACCTATTTATGTCTTTTCAGCTACAAGGCAGACTTGAGGGAGAGGAGATAACTGGTGGCTAAAAGGATAAACATGGAGAGACCATCTCTAATAATTTAAGATTTAATTTTGCTGATTAATCCAGGTGGCATAGTTTGCTATTTATGTGATACAAGCCCACTAACCATTTTTGAATATATTAATAAAGCAATGAGGATCACTGGCCACATGAAGAAACTACTATTTTCTTCATTGAACTAAACAAAGTATATTTTCTTATGGAGAATTCATTTTGTGATTATATTTAACCTTTGTCCGTTATTTGTGTATCCATCTTGCTTTTATTGTTTCACTATTTGGAGATGACAAAGGAGTGCTAGATACAATAATGTACCCATATCATAATTAATGACCAAATATTTGGATATCTAATTATATGCCAGTAGTATATTGGAACTTATGAACTTAGCGACAAGTTATTTTTATTTAGTGTGCCATTTTGGGGATAGATTGCATGGAAGACTGCTTTCTGGCTAGAAAGGTTTATTATAAAGTTTTTGTCTATGACCTTCCACATTACACACTGCTTGAAATCCCACTGAGATCTCGCATTGGATGAGACCTTTAAATGTGTCTTACTCAGCTCTGAGGCCTTCTGTTTCATTCCCCCCTTTGGACTTAGTGTCATTAACCACACAGAGCCAACAGACTTATATTTCTTGAATAGTTCCAGGTTCTTGACAGTATGAAAAGCTACAGAGACTTTTGTATATACCAAAAATAAATCAACCATCACATTTAAAATATGTCTAATGGTTTATATTCTCTACAAGTAACTTCTCTGATTTGTGAAATGTATGATAAGGTCATTATCGTTACAGTGCTGATATTTATAACAAGAAGTTTATAGGAATATGACATATAATGTCTGCCTATGCATAAGGATCTGGAAATGGATATATCAGCTATGTGTGAGGTATGAAGCTTATTTATTATCATTAATCTCTTAAGTGTACTGACTAATCCAAGCAGTGAGATTTACATATGAGGATAATGAAGATTTATTGCAAAACAGACTTTATTCATACTTCTTTTCTGAGGCTTACAAACAAAGTTACTCAAGGATAAATTAAATTTTAAAAGATTTTCATTTAATTTACCGCATAACTTTACAGCCAAATTATGATAATGAATATGCTGGTAAAGAATACGCACCAAAATAGAACATTATACTGAAAAACTGTTAATAAAAAAACCTCATTTGTGCTTGGTCCTTCTATAAATATCGATCAATATTCTGTTCTTCTGAGTATATTGAATGCAATGTAAATTTTAATTGCATCTTACCCAGCAGATAAAATATTTTGCAAAATATTATTCTATTGTATCAGGCAATATTTTTAGTATAGTATAAAACTAAGGTAAACAAAAGTAAAACTCATTGAGTAAATTGTAATTTGCCAACTAAGAAAACATGTAAGTCAATGTAACATAATAGATCATTTTTAGTATCTCTTTTTATATCCCTAGGTACTAGATGACAGGAAGAAAGTTAGATATCAAACATTTTAGAAAAGGTAGAGGTATTACTACATACGATAAGATTGTGGGAGAAAAATGCTTTCTCTAACATTTGAAGGCTTTCAGAACTTCAGTATTGATTATACAATAAAACATTTAAATAAAAAAGAAAGTAAGAATGTGGTGAAAGAATCCAGTGCGGATCCAAGAACATTTAAATTTTGGTTTAAGATATGCAGGTAAAAATGATGAGAAAAAAAGACAAATATATGCGAGTAATTCAAAACTCAGATAGTAGAATTTTGAAGGCCAAACTATAAAATGAAACAAGGCTTACCAAAAGCTTAAGGTCAATGGAAAGGATTTTTAAGGTTATATTAAATGTGGATACATAGCTTACAATCAATTATGCAATGTTTAGGATAACTCAGTGAAACCGGAATTTCTGACTTCAACTTTTGGTTTTGTATTTGATGTCAAAAAGGAAGATATTTAGGGAAAATTTTATGCAGATTTAGATTAAGATAGAATAAGATAGAGCCATGAGTCATTACCTTTTTTGGATGGTATGAAATTAAACATTTAATAGATATTTTAAGTTAAATACATCAGAATATTTTCAAAGGACTCGGTTGCTCTCAGTTTTGATCGGAGATGAAGATAAGAAAGCTACATTCTGAAGTTAATTGGAGCATAGACCAGTGGTTGAGAACAATAGACTCTAACACCGACATCAGGATTTAAAAGTCTCAAGAGCCAAAGGTGTGGGTGGGAGAGGCGAGATTTTGTGAGCAGAGCTTTGAGAGAAAGCTGTGGGAACTTTGAGGAGGGAAAGAGGAGGGGTTCCGGCCCTCACCTCAAAAATAGTAAAGGGGACTACTGCAAAGAGACCACTCTAGATGTCTTCTTCAGTAGGAAGATACATTGTACTGGTATCAGGCATGTTCCCAAGAAATCAAGATAACAAAATTACCATAATATACCTTATCTTCCAACTATGAAGAAGTAGCTTTTATCAGGCTAACCCATCTACTAAGAATAACTAAATAAAACACCCCCCAAAATGTTGGGTATATTGGAAACATTTCTGGTCAGAAACTTTTATTAATATATCTTTGTTTCTTGCAACCTTTTCTGATTTATAGTCTATTTTGTCTGATTTTGTATAGCCACCTCTGCTCTCTTTAGGTCATTTTTATGGAATATAAAAATAACAAAATTAAAAATATACATATTTTCTTCTTTAATGTATTTGTCTTTGGATCTCAAGTGAGTTTTTTAAAAAACTAATTTTTTAAAAAATTCATTTTACAAATTTTTGTCTTTTGATTGGAGAGTTTAATCCATATACATTGAAAGTAATTACTAATAAAGAGGGACTTACTTCTGTCATTTTGCTGTTTCGTGATGTATTAGCTTTCTTGGCCCTCATTTTTCTGCATTACTGTCTCTTTTTTACATCTAGTTGATTTTTTAATGAAACATTTACATTTCTTTTTAATTTCCTTTTGTATATATTTATACTTATTTTCTTAGTGGTTACCATGGGAATTATATTTAATAACTAAAGTTATAATATTCTAATTTATACCAGCTTAACTTCAAAAACATACGAAAACTCTGCTTCTTTACAGCTCCATTCCCACCCCTTCTGATTTCACAACGTTATACATTTAAACATTGTGTTTCCACCACAATAAATCAATCTTTTAAAATACATTACTATCTTAAATTATGTTTAAATATGTGGTGTTACAAACCTTTGTTACAAAAATACTAGCTTTGATCATTGCCTATGTGTTTACTTTTATTGAGACATTTATTTCTTCATGTGGCTTTGAGTTATTGTCTAGTATTATTTCCTTTCACTTTGTTGGACTCCCAAGAATATTTTTAAACTGCAGGTCTAGTGATAATAATATCTCCCAGCTTGTAACTCAGAATGTTTTTATTTCTCCTTCACTTTTAAGGAACAGCTTCGCTAAATTTAGGATGCATGGATGTTTTTTTCTTTTTCTTCTTTTAGCGCTTTGAATATATTAACTCCCTGCCTTCTAGTATCCAAAGTTTCTGATAATAAATCTGCTGATTATTTCATTGAGGACACCTTGACTAAAGTCACTTTTCCCTTGCTGCTCTCAAGGGACCCTCTTTGTCTTTTTTTTTTTTTTTTAAAAAAAAAAAAAAACTTTGATTATAATTTGCTTTAATGTGACTCTCTGAGTTCATCTTACACATAATTTGTTGATCTTCTTGAATGCTTTTTGTCTTTCATCAAATATGGGAAGTTTTCAACCATTATTTTTCCAAATATGCCCTTTTTTCCTCTATTTCTTCTTCTTCCGGGACTCCAATGCATATATTGATTGGTGTCTCACATGTCCCTTAGACTCTAATAATGTTTTTTCAATTTGTTTTATTTCTGTCACTCAGACATAATTTCCATTGTCCTATCTTCATTGATTCTATTTTCCTCCCTGCTCAAATCTTCCTTTGAATGCCTCTAGTTATTACACTTTCAGTTACTGTACTTTTCAGTTCCACAATTTATTTTTAGTTTCTTTTTAGGGTTTCTAACTCTTTATTGATATTCTGCTTGGTTCACACATTATTTTCTTGACTTTCCCTACATCTTCCTTCAGTTCTTTTAGCATCTATAAGACAACTGTTTTACAACCTTTGTCTAGAATATCTACCATCAGAACTTTTAAAGGAATAGTTTATTTTTATTTCCTTTGAATGGCTATATTTTCTTGTTTCTTTGTGTATCTTGTGATTTTGTTGTTATTGTTGAAAACTGGATATTTAAATCTAATAATGTGGCATCTCTAGAAATTTGATTTCCCATGTCTGTAGGGTTTTTGTTTTTGTTATTGTGTTTAGTGTTTTTTTTTTTTTCCAATTGTAGATTGTCTCTGTGCCAAGCATCAATCTGAGATGTTAACTTAAACTTCTCAGCTCTTCTGAGCCAACCGCATGTGCAGTCACTTTCTAATATGCAGTTGTTTTTGAATATCCTGGTCTTTAAAGTCTGGCTCCCAAAAGGAGAGAGAGAGATAACTGAAACTGGGAGTAAAAAGGTGTGCCAACCCTTTAAGTGCCCAGAAAGTCATTTCAGCTGGAGTGGGAGTGAAACAATGGGTGGAGGCGCAACAACAATGTTCCTCCCTCTTTGTCTGTACTTCTGTGATCAAAAGCAGTAATCAGAGATGAGAGCACAGATTCTCAACATTTGGAGAACGGGGTGCTTTTAGCCAACTTTGGCTCCTGCAAACTGAGTACAAACCGCTCTTAAATAAACAGCTGTGTGTCACAAATATGTTCTGTATATTTAATATTTCTCATTAGAATATTAAAGAATCTAAGCAATCTTACATCGAAGAAAATGGACTCTGTTGATAAGCCAGTGTTTCCTGGAGGTGTGACTGTGAAGTAAGTCTAGAAACAAGAACAGAAAAATCTGTGCTCTGGATTTTGGAGTCCATAGTGAAACTACCTATGCCAGAAATAGATGCCAGAATACAACCAAAATCATGTGCAGAAATACCTCTTTCAACAGAAGTCAGCGGAAGTATATTTCTGCCATTATAACATGAAACATGTGCATTCCCACCCCTCACCTCTGCCTGCACTTTTATGTCACCCAGGGAGAGAAGGGGAGGGTGAGTAGAAAACCTTAACCTGATCATGTATTTATAGCCAAAGGGACTAGGTTTTCAACTAAAATTGACCGAGTTGACTTGACTTTGCAAGGTTAAATTTCCACTTCAAACATAAATAATTAAACCAGATCAATGGTCAATTTAGTTATAGAAATAAAGGCAATTACATATTTGCACACTTGAGATTTATACTTAAAAATTTGTATCTGACACACTCTATTGCACTATTCCTATATAAATGTCACTTAAAGAATACAGATAAGAAGGAACGCCAAGTGAAGAGGACAATTCAAATAATATTATAAAAAATGAAGATTTTTCCCTCATGTCTTGAAAAAGACTAAAATATATTGTGATAAAATATTAAACATAAAAGATGCACTCCTAGGGCTTAGATGCGTGTGTGTGTGTGCCTGAACACACACACACCACTCAGTTTAAATGTATTCATAAGAAGTTGACTTTTAAACTTCCATTGCTATCCCAGGCTGATGATCATAATGCACTAATTTGAAATGACTAAAAATATATCTAACAGTTTATAACTCTCATTAGTTAAATTTACAACTTGGATAGATACTGAACCAAATTTTTCTTTTAAGCAATCCATGAAGTTGGGACATGGTTAATAAAAGTGTCACACACTCAATTTACAAAAGCAGCAACTACAGATTTCTTTACTTCTTCCAAGTGACCCACCCAACTGGGATTCTATTGGAGCTCTGAGATAATTCCCATGCAAGAATGTTGTGGGCCTGTCTGACATGCACTTAAAAAATACAACTGATGATTCTCAAATCTTCTTGCTGGATGATAACAGCAACATTCTGCAAAGTTCTCCAGAGGCCTATGGCAGTCAGTAAAAGCATTTTGCTTTATGAGCTATCGGTAGTGTGTTATCCTCTAAAGTCAAATCTCTGGAAGACAGAATCACACCTATTTCTCTTATACAAACTTTACTGCAAGTAACAACACTAAAACTTATTCATATATGTCCAATGTTCACATTATTAATATGAGTTTAGGAGCCCTGGAGGAAGGAATTTCATCATTTAACTTTGATGTGTTTTCTATTACTTTGCAAGTATTTTAAGGTTGCTTGCTGGTAATTCCTTTCTGGGAATCATTTCATAGTTCTTGAATGTTAAATGATACATATTCTAGATAAATTAAAGATTGAAAAATGTTTCTTGCATATAATTTTTTCTTTATTAGTGCCAAGTTCTTCTAAGCCAACTACCCTAAAATATGGATGACTTTATGTATCAAGTGACTAATGTGATCATCAGCATAAATAATGGAGTCTCCGTATGTTCTGAACCTCAAGGGAGCTGTACAGATTGATGCTGTGAAGTGCTATTTGGCTATTTTCTGTTTTCATACTCTGTACAGAGCCTATATTGAATAATCAGAAAATAAATAAATAATATAAAATTTCAAGTTTATCTAATTTCAAATAAAGCCCCCAATATAATGATGGGTCATTTGTCATACTACACGACCGCACACAAAATCAACTTTTACACCGATAAATAAATTTTTAAAAAAGTTTTAAACCAATTTGAAAGAACATATAAGCTCCAATTAAGAGATGCTACAAAAAGACTCCTGTCATTGGAAAACTTGAATACTTGACAAGTATTCAAGCCTTCTCTTCTGCTTGCAGACACCCGCAGGAATCTTTCTAACCTCACTAATCAAACACTGAAACTATTTTTCAGGAGACTTTAAGATTTACCCAATTTGGAGGTAAGGATATCTTTAGAAGATGCACAACTTTTACATCATTAAAAGGTGGAATCAAATATTTTATTTTTCAGGATTTTGGATAAGTGAAAATCAAGAAACCTGTATAATTAGAAGTGTATATCTGTAACATGGTATGGTAATGCATCATACACTGCTGTGCATATTTCAGCTAATTGTCACACTAACTTTATAGCATTCAAAGATAATTCTAATAAGTTAGGGGATACTTAGCTCATCACCACTTAAGCTTATTTTAATAAGGTCAACATAAAAGTTCAATAAGTCCTATGGAGTCCTTATTGAGGACTTGAAGGAGAGTTGTTAGTGTACATGAGTGGCCACCCAGACACATATATATGCACATGTAAAGAAGGAGCACTTCTTCATCACATAAAACCATGAAATGTACTTAGAGGATTTGCCTGTTTCCCCTGAAATGTTTTTGATGTATAGGGTGATACCTAATATTTGTTGTGATCTAAAGGTAAAAGGCTGTGGATAGTTTACCAGCTTGGGGTGGGGCCTGAGTATAGAAGGTTAGCAAGAAGAGACAGAGCTGCATTGGTAGCAAGCTGACCTTCCACTGACATCAGAGCAAAGTGTGCAATTATAGTGAACAAGATTTCCACCTTGTATAAACAGGCCATGATAGCTTTCATTGGTAGACATGCATTTTTATATATTCTTCTACAATTAAAAAGTAGAATCTTTTTCCCTTTCCCTTGAATTTGAGTGGTTCATCACCCCTTTTATTCAAAGAGTTTGGCAGAAGTGAAGGTATATGACTTTCCAGGCTAGATAATACATGCAGTGTAACTTCCAGCTTTCTTCTAGAACACTTTTTTGTTTTTTAATGAGCCCTGAACTTCAAACAATTGCTCATTTGTCAAGCCACATGGAACAGCCATGTGTAAGCATGCTTTTCAAGAGCCACAGCTGAGCACTCAACAAATAGCCAGTCATGTGAGTGAGCCATCCGGGACATCCAGCCCAGATGAGCCTTCTGATGACTGCAGCACCAACCAGCATATGACCACAATTGGAGAAGAAATCCAAGTGAAAACTGCCCAGATGAGCCATTCCCAAGTTCTTGAGCCATAAAGCAGTGAGCAAAATCAAATGGTTGTTTTAGACATTGCAGTTTTGAAGTTATTATGTAGCAATAATAACTGAAACAAGAGCCAGCCATTAATTGTCTGAAAACTCAAGAGATAAGTTTTAAGATGGATGATAGTTTGGAATTTTAATATTGTACTAGACTGTTATTTATATTTTTTCAAAAGTAAAGACCATTCACTCCTATGTGAAAACTAAAAAGTGTTGATCTCATAGAAGTGAAAAGTAGGACAGAGGATACTAGAGGCTGGGAAGGGTGGGGTAAAGAGAAGGGTAGTAAGAACATTGTTAAATGGCACTAAATTAAAGCTAGATAGGAGGAATAAGTTCTAATATTCTATACCACTGTAGATCACTATAGTTAACAAAAATATGTTATATAGTTTCAAATAGCTAGGAGGAAGATATTGAATGTTCCCAACACAAAGAAATGGTAAATGTTTGAGATGGATGCGCTAATTAGTCTCACCTGATCTATGCATTATATGTACCAAAACATTACTATTTACCCCACAAATAAGCAAAATTCTTATGTGCCAATTAAAAAATAAAATAAAAAAGAGACCATTAATACATTATTTGAGGATGTCAAAAATCAAAGAAATTGTCTTAGATTTTACAATGGGAAGAACAGTATAAGCCCATGGAGCTGATTAAAAATAGCAGTTGTAAAGCTCATTAAAAATGATTATTTTACTTCTTTCCAATGTCATTCTGAGCCCAGTTTATTTAATAAATTGGTTCCCATCTCAATAGATACCACCAGCTCCATCATCACCATTATCATTGTAAGAAATTGATGTGGCCTGAAAAAAATTGTCAAAGGCTTCTGTTAAGATGTATTTCTTTTGGCAGACATATAGAAGAAATCTTTATTTGCCCTTCTTAACTCATTTTAGTGATTAGTTAATTATTGCCAGGTCAATCACAGATGATTCAATAAAAGACAAATCCTTTTGAAGAGGTGTCATATTACAGGCAGAAAGACTAGACTTGGTCTCAGAAAAATAGTAGAGGAAGAAATACGAATAATTAAAAGGAAAGAAAAAACATAAGTGACAATTATTACGCATTTTTCTAATGCCATCTATATACTGAAGTTATATTTTACTTTGTCTTCTGTTTTATTGAGTTTTGGTTATCATTATGAGTGACCCATAGTACTGGAATCTTCTTAGCCATAATTCATTTCTAATATTCTCTTAAAGCATTAGGAAAAACTCTAAAAGTACTTCCACATTCTCTCTAAAGACAAAAATATTTTTTGCTCTAATATTCTCCATCTGTGATGCAGTGTAGTAGTCCAAATTCCAACATCACCCACTATGACTCATATATTTGTATAATCCCCTCCATCTTGAGTGGGTAGGACTTGTAAATATATTGAGATTAATTCCTATGATTGTTTCTGAATTATGATTATGATTAGATTACCCAATCAGTTGAGCCCTTAAAGGGACAAATTATGAGAAAAATTCCATGTGAGGAGAATTTATGTTTCTGCTTTGAAGACAGAGACTGGAGGAATGTAGCAAAAATGTAAGCCCTCTCTAAGACCTAAGAGCAATCCTCTATCAACAGCAAGCAAGAAATTGTATACCTCAGTTTCTCAGTCCTAAGAAACTGTTGGATCGTCCAATAATCTCATATTAGTCCATTTTCATGCTGCTGATAAAGACATACCTGAGACTGGGAAGAAAAAGGTTTAATTGGACTTACAGTTCCACATGGCTGGGGAAGCCTCAGAATCATGGCAGGAGGCAAATGGCAAATTTCTATAGCCAGCTTGAATTTCTCCTCAAAAAATGGGTTTTTCTTTTCTACTGTATTGTCAGGCTGCAAATTTCCTGAACTTTTATGTTCTGTTTCCCATTTAAAATGGAATGCTTTTAACAGCACCCAAGTCATCTTTTGAATACTTCGCTGCTTAGAAATTTATTCCACCAGATACCCTAAATCATCTCTCTCAAGTTCAAAGTTCCACAAAGCTCTACGGCAGGGGCAAAATGCCGCCAGTCTCTTTGCTAAAACATAACAAGAATCACCTTTGATGCAATTCCCAACAAGTTTCTTATCTCCATCTGAGACCGCCTCAGCCTGGACCTTATTGTTGATATCACTATCAACATTTTTGTCAAAGCCATTGAACAAGTCTCTAGGTGGTTCAAACTTTCCCATATTTTCCTGTCTTATTCTGAGCCCTACAAACTGTTCCAGCCTCTGCCTGTTACCCAGTTCCAAAGTCGTTTTACATTTTTGGGTACCTTTTCAGCAATGCCCCACTCTACTGGTACCAATTTACTGTATTAGTTTGTTTTCATGCTGCTGATAAAGACATACCTAAAACTGGGAACAGAAAGAGGTTTAATTGGACTTACAGTTCCACATAGCTAGCGAGGCCTCTGAATGATGGCGGGAGGCAAAAGGCATTTGTTATATTGCGGCAGCAAGAGAAAATGAGGAGGAAGCAAAGCAGAAACCCCTGATAAACCCATCAGATCTTGTAAGACTTATTCACTCTCATGGGAATAGCATGGGGAAGACCAGCCCTCATGATTCAATTACCTCCAGGCCTGGGCCCCTCCCAAAGCATGGGAGAATTCTGGGAGATACAATTCAAGCTGAGATTTGGGTGGGGACACAGCCAAACCATATTAAACCTCCATGAGTTTTGAAGTAGATTCTTCCCCCAGAACCTCTGGGAAAAAGGAATACAAATGTGCTGACACTCTAATTTCAGCCTGTGAGACCCTAAGCAGTTGACTTAGCTAACTCATGCTCAGACTTGTGACCTACAGAACTGTGAACTAATAAATGGGTGCTGCTTTAAACTATTATTTGAAGAAATGCATTGGCAGCAATAGGAAAATAATGCAGGCAATTGATTATAATGTTACTGTATTTAATGAAGTTGCAGAAACATAAAGCTAATTGTCTTAACTTTTCTAGCATTAGACATCATTTTGTTACTAGAGTTAATGAACTAAAATAAAAGCTGAATACATATTGGTAAAATGTTTAGCATATATATTGGGAAATTATTAGCATTTAATATATTTATCATATCTGTAAACACTTTTCTACTCTAAGAAATATACTGTATATCTTTAGTGTCCTCCTTTACAAAACTCAGTATGTCAGCAAATAGACTTCTTCAAAGAATTCAAATGATAACTCTGGCCAATGTAGCCAAAATATGCTGGTCACTCCTTTGGGTAGAGCTTTTATTTCATGCGTGATATGTACACATCTCTTCATGTCTCCCTTGGTTATCTAAAAGCATTTTGACTCTATAGTCCTCTTAGATGCTCCAAATGCTACCATCCTTTCTGTGGGCTTCCATATGTCTATCAACCATGACGAAAGGAATCAGTTAGAGAGCTTAGCATGTTCCTCCTTGTGCCACTCCCTGTCACTGTGGATCAACTAGAATGCACAGGGCTCAAATGCTCCAGGTGCCACTTGTTATCAGCCAGCCTCCATGCTGCTACTGGCTGAATAGGGCATAGTCCAGGCTTATCAATGGCCCCACTAAAAAATGACTTAATAAGGGTCTCAGTGAACTCCTTTTCCTCTTGAGATCATACTCCTCTCTTCCCTCTCTCATTGAGCTCCTCTCTTTCTTCTCTTATTGATTTATCTTGAGTTTTCTAGAAAGCAGCCTGTAGCAGAAGCTGGCATGCTAACTTTTTATTGAAGAGTGAAATTCCAGAGAATATGGAGTGAGGGGCCAAGGAAAACATTGTGGGAAAGGAGGGAGGGCATGAGGATAATTGCCACGTTAGCCACAGCTTCAAAACACATGCAACTCATTGTTTGGACTCATGGAACATCTACAGCAAGGCTATAAGAAACTGGTACCTTTCATAGTAGTTGGAGCATTCTGACTCTGGGAAGGGAAGGTAATAAACATAGTATTCATCTAGCACAATGACAAAAATAATGAAACAAGCCATTTCTAGACGTCTTCCGAGTAGAAAGTGAAAGAAATGACGGAGGCTTAGGGAAGAGGACTTCAGCATGGCAGAGGTGATCTGTGATATCACACACTGACTCTGGAACATCTCAATGCTCATAGCCTCACATGTGAACATCAGTTAAAGACCATCAGGACCAACTGTGCCTTAGTTCCTAGTTTACACATTAAACACAGGAAATAAAAGACATCCAGTGGTCACTTGCTGGATTCTGACTTTCATATTTCTGTTATATTTTTTAATTCAAGTCAAACCACCATTTGCCTTCAAATCTTTCCATAGTGAACTGTGAAATTTATGATCTGTTGTCTAATTCTCAAATGTCCTCAATTTCTTCTCTGAATGAACTTTAACCTAACCCTCCCAACTTATCCAAAAATTAACTTGAAATTCACCACAGAAGTAAATACATTTAAAACGTACTACTACAACATTTTAAAAAAAAGGAAAAAATGATTTTGGGATAGACAAAACAGTTTTAGATTAAAAAAGTGAAAAAATAAAAACTTTGACTTGATAAAATTATCAGTTTTATTCTTTAGAAAACACTGTTACATGAATGGACAACAAGCCAAAAGCTGGAAGAAAATAATTGTACCTTTTATATGTCACCAAGGACTTGTATCCAGAATAAAGAACCCTAAAAATTCAATAAACTTTCTTTTATGGAAGTGACATAGAATACACCTTCTTTTGATAAGTTTTTCATTTTATTTTCATCAAATATTTTCTCATGAGTAAATTAAGGTTATGCATTCTTAGCCAAAATATTATAGATGAAGTTGTGTCCTTTGCAGGGCCTTAGTCTAGTGTCATACATGACCATCTGTTCCTTGTTATGTTAATTTTGATCACCCACTCAATGTTACCAGATTTATTCACTCAATAATTATTGTTTCTTTCCCTTGCAACTAATAAGCAACCTGTGAGGAGATACTTAAAGATCATGAAAATATCCTTCTCATTATCACAATTTTCCTAGACAGCAACCATTGATAATTTGTCTGATGTAATCTTTATCCTGATGATGATAAAATAATGATGTTCCTCTGTATCAGTCAGTGCTTACATTCTACTGTAAGAACCTTCCATTCTTCTCTATTTATGTACATGCGTATTCATCTTATTATTCATATGGGGATGAATTCCTATTTTTCAATGGTTTAAAATCTATTACTGTACTTAATGATTTATTTTGGCATATAAATGGTCCTAGATTTGGCCAGTTAGAGGCCATTTAAGCTTGCTCCTATGTTTTTGTGTTACTCCTTGATCTTTAAAAAAAAATATTTTTAGCATTAGCTTTTGTTGTAGTATCGCACGATGTTCTAGGCTCATCTTGCACCTGCTTTGTGCCAGCTATAAAGTAAGCCATTTCTCTGAGGGGTCCTCATTTGTTTTAGTGGGGAATACAACTAGAACCCAAGACCTCAGCACCAGGTATGCTCACTGCCAGCAGGCATGTTTACTTCTTGGCTATCTCAGAGGGATGACTAGGAAATATATGCATACATGCATATATAACATATACACTAAATATATGCATACATATATATCTGCATGTGCACATAAATATGCATTATGCACATAAAATATATATTTTAGCAAATACAAGTTCATGCCAATACTTTAATTTCTACTCACAGGGATAGCTTTCCCCATTCTGTATTTGAATGTGCCTTCCTTCATAATGAAAATCCTGGTTGTCAACAAAATCAACATACTCACTCATTTGTTCAATTCAATAATAGATGCAAAATAGTTAATAGTTGTTTTTCTATGTCACTGCAATAAATAAACAAGAATACCAAAAAGAGTCAAGATTCATTAGCAGTTCTCATCACACCCTACCCTGCCCAAGATTGAAGTCATATAGTCTAATACTACAAAATTATGAATCATTTTGATTGATTCATTTATCTGTTTTTCCGTCTTCCTTTCTTCCTTCTTATCCTCCCTTCCTTCCTCCCTGCTTTCTTGTCCTTCCTTCCTTCCTTCCTCTTCCTTTCTTCTCATAGCATAAGTTTTGTTTTTATTTTTGGTAAAGATATGTAACATAAAATATATAATATTAACCATTTTTATGTGTACAGTTCAGTAGTGTTAAGTATATTCACAATATCGTATAATCACCATCTCTAGAATTTTTCATTTTCCCAAACTGAAATTCTATGCACATTATACATTAATTCCCCAATCCTCTGTCTCACCCAGCTCCGGGAAATCACCATTCTACTTTCTGTCTCTATAATTTTCACTTTTCTACATATAAATACTGGATGATTCTATCTATCTTCTTCTCATACATTCTTTCTCCCTTCAGCTTAGTTATAGCTTCAACTTGAAATACAACCAGGATTAAAATTTGTCAGGTTTTTTTTGTTTTTGTTTTCTTCTTTTCCTTCATTATTGATTTTTTTAATTTTCAAGATTGGAATTTTGAGACTTTCAAATTCAAAGATATAAAAAAGATACACTCAGAGACGTCTAATTCCACCCCATATTCCTTTGACACATCACCTAACTTTTTTATTTTTTGGTTTATCCTTCCTGGGATTCTCTTTGAAATAACCAGATTATGTCTCTCCTTTACTCTCTTCTTTCTCACACACACACACACACACACACACACACACACACACACACACACACACACACACACACACACACACACACACACACACACACAAACACACACACACACACACACACACACAAACACACACACACACACACACACACACACACACACACACACACACACACACACACACACACACACACACACACACACACACACACAAACATATATGTAAGCTTTTTAAACTTTATTTTACTTCATATCTCTGGAAATCATATTTTATTTGTTTGCAGAGATCTTTATGCTGTTCTCTGCCTGTAGATTGTTCCCTTGTGTATATATATTGTATCATAGTTTATTCAATGCTTATTCATATTTATCCATACGTTGGGATGCCTAAGTAGTTTCCAATATTTTGTAATTAGAAATAATTATGCAATGAAATACTCATGCATATATATGTTTACATTGTTGCTGCTGCATCTTTAAGATAAATTCCTAACAGCAGAATTACTGTGTAAAAAGATAACTAAATATATAGTTTTGTTAGATACCACCAAATTTTCTCTAATAAACATTGAATCATTTTGCACCTCCACTAGTGATATAAGAGGGTGTTTATTTCCCGAGACTGTCCGGCTATATTTTGGTGAGCTCGAACAGTGAGCAGTTTTACTGACCACCCTTCTCTCCATCAGTGCTAAGACATGTTACACTTTAGGGGTTCCCTTTGTAAAAGATTATTTTTCTAACAGATGATGGGAAAATTTCACCTATGACAGTTTTCCTGTGATTTGGGAGGTGAGAGAAGAGGTGTATATTTTTCTCATTGTCTTAGGAGTTCGAGACCAGCCTGGCCAACATGGTGGAACCCCATCTCTACTAAAAATACATAAAATTAGCTGGGTATAGTGGCAGACGCCTGCAATTCCAGCTACTCGGTAAGCTGAGGCAGGAGAATTGCTTGGAGGCGGAGGTTGCAGTGAGCCGAGATTGTGCCACTGCGTTCCAGCCTGGGCGACAGAGTGAAACACTGTCTCAAAATAAATAAATAAAATAATAAAATAAGATAAAATAATAATAATAATAATTACTCCTTCGTAGCTTGGTCTCAGTTCTTACAGCTGTGCATTTAAACCATGATAACACTAGCAAACATTGGCTCTGTGAGGTGATGTTATTTCATGAGGCAAAAAAATAAATCTGCTCATTGAAGCCTGAAAATTTTAAAATTAGCTTCTGTGTTGAAAATAAAGCACAACAATAGACACATATATAGAAGGCAAAAAAAAAAAACACCTCTGAAGAACTTTCCTCTGATGAACAAGGTGATATTAGCTGATATTTATGGTAATAGCAGACTCCGATGAGGTATATCTATCTTTCACATCCTTTGTTATTTTATGACTTACTAAGTTGACTCAGCTCATTTCATTACCAACGAAAAAAGGCAACCATCTACTGACATAGGTCGTTCTCACCATCATCAACATGTTTGTGCTGGTATATCGTCTATAGAAAACAGGCAGCTATTAGGCACTCACAAATGTCTGTTACATAAATACATGACTGAAGAAAAGGCATCTTTTGATATAGGAGGAAATAATTTTAAATTGAGGTTACAATAGGGAAAGAAATAAGAAAAAGTATTTTCTGTTTTATTTATATCTTTTCAGCTGATTACATTATGGAAAATAATGAAATTTTGTCATAATAACTCTATTTCATGGCCATATTGTGCATGTTAATTTTTTTAAGCAAAGCACAACAGTGATAATTTGTTCTTTGGGTTTATCCAAAACTGAGATTTTTGGAGGGTGACTTATTTAACAAGGCTGGCCCCTGTCTATAATCTTCATAGTATATTGGATGATGAACATTTTCAAATTACATGGTCTGCAATTCCTGGTTCCACTACATTTACACCTGGTTTCAGACTCACTGAGCTACATTTGATGAGGCTGCATTTGGCCCAAAATCTTTCTCTGGGTACATAATTGAAACTGTTCTACCAAATCTGCTTCACTGAGACGTTCTATAGCTGCATCATTCTGTCAGCCACTGAAAAATACCTGATTCTGCCACAGATGCTTAGCACTTGTGTTAAAATGCTATTTAGTCTCTTTTCTAGGGTATGGGTGACATTGAACTCAACTGTTCAGGGACAGTTTAGGATGACAGGTTCCAAGGTGAAAAATGGAATATTCCAAAGGGTGCAATCTTTGAGCATTATGAGCAAGAATTCAGACATGAAAATGCCACCTAAAAAGGAATATTAAAAAGCAGGTCTCCAATTTTGAAAACATGAATTTACAAAGCTTGGAGTGAAGACTTCCTCCTGCTCAATCAGTTACAGCTCTCAACTGTTTGGGCCCTATTCCTCCAGCAGAGACATTATAAAGCATCACAGGAATTAAAGATTTGCAGAAACACATACCAAATACAGTTGTCTCAACCATATTTGTTTTACTCACACACTCGGAAAATGATTGATAATTTTTTTTCTAGCAAGGCATATGGCAATAATGACCAGCTTCTCTATTTGTCTTAATTCTCTACCAAAAGCAAACCTCCCTTTAGGCTGCCTTCAGGGTTACATGTTTACTCGGAACGGAAAAATTTAAAAACGGTGCCTATTCACTAGTGACTCCAGAGAGGATATGTTGAACTGCAGGACAGAACACTTTTTTGTTTGAGGTCGGTATCAAGGTGCACATAAAGAAAAGTGGATTACCATTTTAAAGGGAGTCCAAACTAAATAAGTAAAAAAATGAAAGTGGCATAATCTTTAGAATGCACCTACTAGTAATGCTAAAAAAGAACTTGTACGTAGCCTCCCTGGTAAAAGTATGAGTCCAAAATGTATACTATTTTACTTGTTTTTATTTAGATGAATTACACAGAGACACACTATTATCTTTAACTATGATAGTTCTATGGACCTGAAAAAGCCAAGAGAGAATGGTTTCTAAAAATGAAGCAAGAGGAAAAATTACCCATAGCAGGAAATCTAGACTAAAATCTCTTTGCCTTATCCTCTATGTGATCTTAAACTAATCACATAAATTGTGTTATAGGTTTGCTTTCTGAAAGGCAGATAGCAATGAATAATCTCTATGCCACAAACATTTTTAAAATAGTTAAGTGAGAATATATCTTGTTAATAAGAAATGGTTGGCCGGGTGCAGTGGCTCATGCCTGTAATCCTACCACTTTGGAAGGCTGAGGCAGGCAGATCATAAGGTCATGAGTTCAAGACCAGCCTGACCAATATGGTGAAATCCCCTCTCTACTAAAATACAAAAAATACAAAAAAATTAGCTGGACGTGGTGGCATGTGCCTGTAGTCCCAGCTACTCAGGAGGCTGAGGCAGGAGAATTGCTTGAACTTGGGAGGCGGAGGTTGCAGTGAGCCAAGATTGTGCTGCTGCACTCTAGCCTAGGCGACACAATGAGATTCCATCTCAAAAAAAAAAAATTGCTATAGAAATTGAAACTATTACTGAAACAATGTACTCTCCCCAAGGAAGACTTACTTGTTCTGGGGGTTAATTGTCCCATTCCATAACTTCCTACAGCTTACTATACTTACCGTTAGCTCAGACACATAAATAATTATAACCTGATGTGAGAGGAGCTCTCTCAACTGGAAGACTATGACCTATTATGGAGGAAGCGGGGGAGGGAATGAATCTGATTTCTTTCCAGTGCCTAAAATGTGCATAGCACTTAATAAACACCCTATAAATTCAAAATGAAATTATTCTGTGACCAAGTACAACCAATTTGGAATAAAACATAAATACATTTATACAGCAAATACAACACCAAAACTGTTGGGAAAAAAGTAAACACAGAAACCCAAAGTCATCCCATCATTCTCCCATTCCAATCAAAATTAGTTTCGTATGCCACATGGGTCATGATTCATGCAGACTATGGTTTGTCACTACAAGGGACAAAAGAAGGCCCTGATGTAATCTGAAACAGAGGTTAACTGAGTATCTGGAAAGAATAGGATAAGAAAGAAAATCAAACATCAATTTATGGCTACCAAAAGTAAAGCTGAAGAGAAAATAAGGTAGTAACACATAGACAAAATATAAAAACTTGAACTTTATTCAAGATAGAAAAACTATTTCTTTCATTTCATTTAAAATTCTTAATGAGTAGATGTTTTCAAAATATCTTAATAATTCCACAGACAACATTTTGTTCTAGGATATGACATGGTTCCACAATAATGGCCCAAGAATTCATAGAAAAAGAAGAGAGATTCCCCTTACATTGGGACTTTGGTAACATTTGCTGACTTACAGTTCATATGATTTCCCACTAATTAAACTTTGATTAATATAACTTCATGTAGCAGATGTTAGCAAGAGAAAGGAGTGGGCCAGGTACCTTTTCGGTGTATCCAGTAGTCTCAAGGGTTCAGAACAGAAAGGCAAATGTCAATAAAGCAATGTTTCATCAAATACACTTTCCAGGAAACTGACAGAAGGATGCACCAATTTGGGTGTTATTCATGATTCAAACCCAATTCTTTTTTTAGCTTATTTTAAATAACTCATGGTGATACATTCACTTTCTCTTAGAATAGTATTTTTTGATAATTCTATGTTCTCAACCAAAATATACTTTTGCTTATTACTTATACTATTTCTACAAACTATGAGCTTAAATATGATATTTGCACCTTTCAAATATAATATTCTTCTTATGCTCCTTATTATTTATTGAATTAAATACACAAGCTCCTTTAGTCTTTCTTCCTGCATACATTTTACCATTCCTTGTATCATTTTTCTTTGAGCTATTTCCAAGTATTTGGTATGTCTGGTTCTAGGATCTGTCTCACCTTCTGGAATTAAGTGCTTAGAAGCTACTAGAAGACCACCACTTAGGACTGGTCACCTAACCAGGGTGATGAGAAGAAGAAATTCAAATGACTGAGCTTTTTGAACAATAATACATTTTAGCAATGGTAAGGAAAAGCCCCTTATATATCACTAAACAGTAAATAATAGTTTTATCCACCCCATTGTAAACAATTTCTAAGACTCTTGAGAGTGACATGAATTAGAGAATATAGCACTGAATTGGGACTCTTATATCTTGAGCCTTAGAGACTGTGAAAAATATGACCTTAAGTACCCTAGAATATTTTTTACTTACTTTTATGAAGAAGGAAATAGTATTAGCATTTTAATACCTGCCTTGCCTTCTGTATAGAGCTATTGAGAGTTCCAAGTAAGATACTGGTGATAAACATGCCTTGTAAACTATATAGTGCATTAAAATTACAAAGTAGGATTAGTCCTTCATGCTTTGCACATTGGCTTATAAAAATGGTAACATTGCTACTTTTTCATGTCATCATTTATAACTGAGTTTAACTCAGTGACCATGAATTCACATAAAACCATAAGATTCTGATGAGGAAGTATTTCATAGGTGACATATCAAGCTATTACTAGGAACAGGGTTGAGAAGGTTACAAATAGCCACATTAAAGTGGAAAAATGACTAAGCATTTGAAAAGAGGAGAAGCAGTGTGATTATTTTATTAGAAGGAAGGTGAGAGGTCAGAAATAGAAAAGCAGAAACAGGAAGCTCTGAAATAGGAAAGAAAGAATCATGGAGTCAATTAGGTATAGAAAGGCTGTTCCAGATGGCCAGAGGAAGCGTGGGAGCAGGGTCTTCTGGGACAAATACTCTGACAATTGCAACAGACTGTGGCTGAGACTGAAGATTGCAGATCAAAAACACTGGTTTTCTTTGTTGGGGGAAAAAATAACACCATAGATCCATTACTCTCTGGCTCATGTCACACAATAAATTTAACCTTTCCTTTCAAAATATGCTTACAAACACTGTTCTAATATTTTAAAAATCATAGTTATGTTTTTAAAGAAACTTTGTATAAATAATCACATAAATAAAATTATCCAGTAAAATGGGGAAAAATACAAATTGTTCAAATTAGTACCAGATTAAAAATCTTGGGCACACACAGCAAGAGAGTCTTCCAGGTAAGTTGGTGTTGTAATCCAATATTCATTCAAGAGAGGCCTTAGCAAGTTTAGTAGCTGGATCACAAAAATAATGTTAGGCTCAAATGTTGAAAACCTTGTAAGAAGGAAGTAAAAAAAAAAAAAGTGTGTGTGTGTGTATATATATGTGTGTGTGTGTGTGTGTGTGTGTGTATATATATATATATAGAAAGAGAGAGAGAGAGAGAGAGTTTTCTGAGTTGACGATCATCCACCTAAGAGCCCAGCTTAAAAAACTCAGACATACTGGGTGCAGTAGCCCATGCCTGTAATCCCAGGTACTTGGGAGACTGAGGCAGGAGGATTACTTGAGACCAAGAGTTCAAGACCAGCTTGAGACATATAGTGAGACCCTGGATCAAAAAATATATATAGTGAACTCAGACACTAACAATAAATTTCTACGAATTCAGTGTTCTCAAAGTCTCTCAAATCCTAGCTTTCCCTTTTATCCCTAGAGCAGTAGTTAACACTTTTGTTTTCATTCTGTGGAGAAGGGAAGTGTCCCAGCAGCCTCCTGTCTATTTTCCTTACAAACAGGTTGTGCTCATCTGTTACTCTTCCAGATATTTTTCTTTAAACAGTTCTCAAAATTTGGTATCTGTATCCCTTTCATGCTCTTAAAAATTATTGAGGACCCTAACTAATTTCATGTGGGTTACATCATGTCAATATTTACTATATACAAATAGTCCTCACACTTGGTATGTTACCTTATTAACTGAAACCCATGCATATCAGAGATTTTTACCCCAGATAACATAAAGCCAGGCAAAGTGAAGACACAGTTTCCCAAATGTGTCTCAGGAACCCCCAGAGGCCACAGGCCACACTTAGAGAATCACTGCTTTAAAACAAGTCTGACATATCAGCCTGTTTTAAAGAATTTCAACTTTTTTTTCCAGTGCCATGCAAATAAACTCTGAATTTGGTGAACTTTGACAATCTGAATGCCACCTGCCTTTAGATTCTTGGGTGCCACTCCTACCACATATGTGCTGTTCTGCTCCTACAATTCTGAGATGCTCATCATGCAGCTAACTCCAAGCCTTTCATCACTTCTGTGCAAGTGTTGCTTTCTGCCTGATATCTTTCTATCCCTGTCTGAAAAATTCCTTGTTCTTCAAGATCTAATTCAAATGTTGGTACCAAGCAAAACCTTCTCTCTTATCCTTTGCCAGCTGACCAGGGTTAGACATTTTCTCTTTTGGACCTCTTGAGTACTTCAATTATTCATTCATAAAAATATTGGGGGCATCTATTTATGCCAGGTACAATTCTCAGGGATAGGAAAACATAAATGAGCAAGATGGAGAAGAACCCTAATCTAATTGATTCTAACTCATCTAATGGAGCTTAAATATTAATGAGGTTCTAAAGAAAATATAATTAAAAGATAATTAAGTTATATGGTTTCAGATAGTGGTAACTTCTATTGAAAAATATAGAATAAATGGATGGAGGGTCATAGCGTAAGCTGTAAATATTAGTTAAGGTGTTCAGGGACAGATTCTTTGTGGAAGTAATATTTGAGCTAAGACTTGAAGGATTTAAATGAGTGAGTCAGGCCAAGAAAAGGAAAAAGGCAATCTAGATAGAGGAAATGGTACAGGTATTAGTCAGGATCCTTTACAAACATAGAGCTGATAGGATGTGAATAGATGGATAGATGATAGACAGATTAGACAGACAGACAGACAATAGATTTACTATAAGAAACTGACTCACTGATTATGGAGGCTGGCAAGTCCTAAGCTCTGAAGGGTGAATTGACAAGCTGGAGACCTGCAGAGCTAATGGTGTAGTTCCAATCCAAGTCCAAAGGCCTGAGAACCAGGAGCGTCAACCATGTATCTCCAATCCATAGGCTGGCAGTCTCAACACCTTGGAAGAACTAATGTTACAGTTCTAGTCTGAAGGTAGGAAAAAAGTCAGTGTCCCAGTCCAGAGGATGCCAGGCAGGAGGAATTCTTTTACTCAGGGGAGGCTCAGCATTTTATTTTTACTATTCAGGACTTCAACTGACTGAATGAAGGCCACTCACATGGAGAACAATCTGTTTTACCCAGTTTCCCAACTTAAATATTTGTTTCTCTCATCCAAAAACACCCTTGCAGAACCACACAGAGTGATATTTGGCCAAATATCTGGGCACACATGACCCAACCAAGCTAACACATAAAATTAATCATCACTCTAGATATAAAGGCTTCAAAGGGAAAATGAGCATGGGTTGCTGGAAGAATAAAGGGAATTCCAAACTACTCAACGGCTCCTGACAGAGAAGGCAAATGCTGAGTGATGTCTACTCGGGCAAGGGTAGTAGTGTAGACATCAATATTCTAGAGGCTCTGAGAGAGACCCAGAATGGCTGCAAGGATGGCATTGTAGGCACAAACATGGCCAGGGCAGTGTTTTCAATGGACGAACTGGGTAGTTTAGGGCATCTGGGCAACCTGCAATCCTGGTTCTCAGGTCCCACAGAAGATTCCTTGAGTAACTACTACATAACCTATAATTATTTTTCCCTTAAAGTATCTAAATGTTTTATTGTTTGCTGCTATGAACCCTCACCCATATGAGTTCTCACTATATAGATGAAATTGAAAACCTTGCTATTATGAGATAATCTAGGGAGTAATGTGGGATGAGGGAGTGGAGGTGAACTCTTTTTGCTGCCTCTCAATCTATTGCCTCCCGGGGCTGATGAGATCAGCTGATAAACTCCTTACTGACAGCCTCTTCAGTTCTTCTAGTTTGAGACAATTATACCCTTTGGTTATACCAGTTTTTCCCAAATGACGCTTTACCTTCCTATCCTCTACTCACCACTTTGTCCATTTATCTAAGTTCCCCCCACCTCAGTCAGGTCCTGACAGGAAGCAGAACTCACCTCAGATGGTATGGACTTTTAAGGAAACAAATCTGGAAGGTTGAGGCACCAAGAAGCTCAAAAAAGCAAAAGACCTTTGCTAATCTCATTGTTGAGGGGGCAAGGAAAAGACACAGGGTATAGGAGTCCAGTGCAAGCGGGACCCTTGGTGCCCACCAGAAATTCTGAACTAAAGCAGGGCAGGGCAGCATCCTGTTGGACAGAGCAGGGTGGAGGAACGTGAAGAGTGGATCTGGGGAGGCCAAATAGGAAACAAACAGTATACCCTTGCATAAGTCAGTTTGGGTGTCATAATGAAATAACATATACAAAGTAGCTTAAACAACAGAAATTTATTTTCTCAGAGTTCAGGAACTAGAAGCACAAGATCAAGGTGTCAACAGGGCCAGCAGAAGGCAGCCATCTCCTAAACCTTTTTTAGGCCTATCCCCTTGGCTTGCAGATGTCTGCTTTTTCTCTGTCCTCATCGGGAGTTTCCTCTGTGCAGATGCACCCTGGTGTCTCTGTGTGCCCAGAGTCCCTCTTAGAAGGACACCAGTCAGACTGGATTAGAGTCCATGCTGTGATCCCCTAGTTTAACTTAACCACTCCTTTAAAGATACTATCTTACATACAAACACATTTGCAGATAGTGAAGGTGAAGACCTCAACATAAGACAGGTATAGTTAAAATAGCGAAGGTTAAGACCTCAGCATAAGAATGTGTGAGGGGACACAATTCAATCCATAACAATGCTCAATGTTAGTTATGTACATTTCTTGTTTGTAACTTTCCTTTAAGAATAACTATCGTCTCTACTTTTGCGACTTCTTTCTCTGTCCCCACCGTCATTCCCCCTTCATTTCCTACCTGGACTATCTGAAGGGAATTTTTTTTAATTTTTCCTAAATAATGGCTAATTTATTGATACTCATAGTTTGAAAGACACTGTTGTAAATATCTTTGTGCTTTATCTCATTTAATTCGTATTTATTAACTCATTTGTTTATCTCATTTAATTCTGATTTATGCTTGTGATGTGGGTGCTACTATTTTCCAAATGAGAAAACTGTGTAATAGAAAGATTATGCAATTTTCCCATGGCAAAAGAATTTTTTTTTTTAATTGGTAAAGTCGGGATTCAAACTCTGGAAGTCTGATTCTAGAATCTGGGCTCTAGTCACCACACAGAATGGCCTTCCCTCCTTAATCATGTCTGAACGGGTTTCCAGATGCTAATTTCTAATTTGCTTCATGTTATCATGCTTTCCTGACAGTTTAAGCCTGAATCAATGCCTCAAAAATAAAGTGCTGAAAAAGTCATTCCATGTTGTGTTGTTTTTCTAATGATGTGTAACAAATTACCACATACAGCAGTGTATAAGAAAACCCATTTATTAGCTCACAGTTTCTATGGGTCAGTATTTCAGGCTCAGGGTAGCTAGAGTCTTTGCTTGGTCGGGATTTCACAAGGCTGAAATCAAGGCAGTGGACAGACTGCGTTCTCATCTGGAGTCTGGGGTCCTCTTCCAAGTCCATTCAGATTGTTGACAGAATTTGGTTCTTTGCAGTTGTAGGACTGAAGCCCCCATTTTCTTACTGGCCGCTCTTAGCCCTGATCATCCTTGTCACATGTGTTCCTCTTATAACTTACTTCTTCAAAGCCTGCAGGGAAATCTAACTCTCCAGTCTCATAAGATACAGTCCCTTTACATCACAGAACATCATTACAATCACTGGATGACTCTCCCTCACCTTTGCCATGTACTATGACCTCATCAAGGGAGTGACTGTCATGTTCATAGGTCTTGTCTACACTCTAGGAGGTTAAGTTATACAGCAATACTCCAGGGAGTGAGAAGTTTGGATGTCATTTTAGAACTCTACATACCACTCACATTCCATCCATCCTCCAAATCTTACTTTATTCTCTTTCCTATCTCTCTATTTTGTACTGAGTCCTGACACTGGCTTAATCTTTAAATTGATCTTTTATTTATTCTTTTAAGTTCCCTTATAAATAAAAACCTCGTACACCTCTCTCATATCCTCTTAAGCTATGCTAATATAAGGTGATAGCATTTTGCCACAACTGTGCTAAGTATTTTATGTTATTGCCTTGGGACTTCTCTGAGTCAGTGGAGAGCCAAGTTGTAGAAATCTGTCCAGTAGAAATGCCCTGGAACTACAAATTAAAGCCCATGGATAAATTATCCCCTTCTTCATACCACTAAGAGCCAATTCTGAGGCTCCTCCAAAGATGTTTGCAGAATTAAGACCCAATTGCCAAAAGCAGCGACCAACAGAATATACATCCTTGTATTGGTTTTTCCTCTTTTGCTCTATTCCACTCTTGCTCCAAACGTCACTTTCCAAAAATAAATTACCTGCTTGTCTCTGGCTCTGCTTCCTGGGAAGATACCTGGCTAAGACATGGGGTTAGTTTGCATTCCCCCCTCTCCCCTCAGGAACCATAAGCTAGGACTTATATACCCTGCCAGAATCTAGCTAGTGGCCCCCCTTCCTACCACTTGTCCTCACTGGGGTTCTGTCACACTTGCCTAGTTAATCAATTGACCTGGATTAGTTAGCTAATACTGAATTTCAAGCTGCTTCATTACACCTGCCTGATGGCTGCAGAATTAGTTAACTATTTCAGTCTACAGACCAAGGCTTAGTACTGCTCAGGTTGTTCCTTTGTCTCTGAGGGACAAGCTTCTGTAGCCATGGTCTTAATCTCCCTCCTACTGCTAGGTCCACTGCCGTAATCTAGTTTCGTCTTGGTCCTGCATCCTCCTCATCCGGTGACCTAACATACACGGCTTACAGAAGCCTACCCACTCCAATCTGGGGCAGAATCACTCAGTCACTGTACTTTAAAAAAACAGAGTGGCAAACTTTTATTTTGTAGTGCTTTAGTTTGAAGATTCATGATTTATGAGACCCCAAGGTAGAATGCCTCAGAGTGAACCGCGTAATCCCTGAGTACATCTTCAGGCAATTACAAGGAAAGGTCAAAGCAACGCTCTTGTTGAATTTGAAGACCATGTTGAATTTAAAGTGTAAGTTCCTTTGACCTTGGCACGATTCATCTAGACTCACTGAAATATAATTCAGTAAAATGGATAACTCAAGTTCTACTTGCTTTATAAATCAATCAGTTAAAAACATCTATAGATTACCAGCAATATCCCAACCCTCGGTGTGGAAGAAAAAATATATAATATGAGGAAGAAGAAAGTAGAAATCAATACAGAATCACATGCACACAACACACACACATACCTGGTAAATTTTTGTTGCTGTTGTTGTTTGTTTGTTTTTGAGACGAAGTCTCACTCTTGTCGCCCAGGCTGGAGTGCAGTGGTGCAAATGAGGCTCACTGCAGCCTCTACCTCCTGGGTTCAAGTAATTCTCCTGCCTCAGCCTCCTGAGTAGCTGGGGTTACAGGCACCTGCCACCACGCCCAACTAACTTTTGTATTTTTAGTAGAGACAGGGTTTCACCATGTTGGCCAGGCTGGTGTCGAACTCCTGATCTCAGGTGATCCACCCATCTCGGCCTCCCAAAGTGCTGGGATGACAGGCGTGTTTTAATAAACAGCAATTAGCAAATGTTGTAACAAACATTCAGAGAAAGAGGTCTTAATTAAAAATGAAAAGATCCTTAGTTGTAGAAGTTCTCTTTCCCAAAGCAGTGGGCATTAAGCATGGGACTTAGAGATAGATAGATTTGAAAAATTGAAGGACACTGGAAGATCCAAATTATGGTGACAAAAATAAAAAAGCAGAGCTTGACATGACTTGCTTGAGAGTAAATAGAAAGTGGCTTGAGGGAGAATAACCTTGATAACAACAAGACCTTCAAGTTTCACAACATTTTCAAATGCCACTTATGGTTCATTTTATCTTCCATAAAGTGTGATAAAGTATAAATGCTAAAAAGGTCTTCGGACAGTTCATTATTTTAAAATACAAAACCATTTGAGCTAGAAATGATCACTTCTCTGACCTCTTTACTTTTTGAAAATTTGCACTAGCAACAAATGCGGTTATTTCTCTTGCCTGAATTATCCTACACAAAGTGGAAAACAAACAAACAAACAAACAAAAAACAGTTAATCAGGTCATGGGAACTTCCATATACTTAATAAGAAACAGACCAAAAAAAAAAAAAATTACTCTTTGAACTCTAGGTTCACTCCCATACCAAACGACTTTCACTCTTGAACAAGCCTCATGATATGTACAGAATATGGATCAAAAAATGGGGGAAACCACATATCCCAAACAAGCAATGACATTTACAGAACGGTATTAAAGGCTGGGGGCTCTGGACTCAAACTGCCTATGGAGTACTTAGAATTTTGTCTAGAACATGGTAAGTCTTCTAATTTCTAGCTATTAATCTTCTGTACTGTAAAAAAGAAAAATACAGACCATGTAGGGTAGCATCAACTAATTTAGAGCCCTTGAAAAAATGTAATTGGGAAATGTATAGCACAAAATGAAACTTTCAAAGTTTGTTTTAAAAATAAAGATGAATATAAAAGATGTGCTTGGAGAAAATACAATATTTTCTATTTTTCCACTTTAACATGCCAAAATTTTATAAGGGCTATCAGATTTATTACAGCAGATATAACAATCTTAGTTTGGGAGAAGTTTTAGAAATTTATTTTTTCCCAATTCCTCTTTCTTAGTCATCCTTATTAAAAAAAAAAAAAAAAAAAAAAAAAATGAAGAGACAGATTCCGAGAAGCATATATCTATTGCTCTACATGGACTGCATTTTTGGCCTCATATATTGATAACACTTAATTATAACCAGCACTCCTATAAGAGTGTCTATAATATATATACATGTATCTTCTTTTCAAGATTATGTTATTCACCCTGCAATAGTTACAGCTAATCCAAGCTGTGTTTTCAAGGGCACTGCTGCCTTGCAGAGCATAATGCTGATTTTATCTCAGCAATGCCTCCTTCAGTTATTTTTGTGATCTTGATCCTCCTGAATTCCCTCTGTAGAGATTCAAAACAGTATTTCTTTTGTCCTGACTTTCCTTATGAGTTTAAAATAGCGTTTTGACTTTGAGTGTTTCATGTATACATAACAAAGAAACTTGAAAACTTTCTCCATGATCTTGTGATTGATTTTATATTTTTTAAAGAGAGTATTTTTGTTTTAAGGCTTTGCTATTATAGAATTCATACATCTTTCTTGGCTTAAAATGGAAATCATCTGTCAATCTGACTCTTTAGACTTAATCATGTCTTATAAAATACAGTCAATTCAGAAATTTACTAAGACAAGATTTTTATTCTAAGTATATGTATTAGTTACATCACTTTTAAATAGTAATCAGTTACTGAACCAGGATGAAGATATTTTACTTTTCCTTCACCTCTCTAAATAGTTCCAAATCCACATATATTAGAAAATATAACACACCAAATGTGTAAACCTGACAGATGTGTTCTAGTTACTTTTGGTTAAATAGGCATTTTCCTACTCTGTGTCCATATAAAGTTTTCTAAGAATTCAAAAAAGGTTGACCCCTGTACTATGTTTGAATAAACAGTCTTAATTCATTTTACTAGATGGAGAATAACATTGCAAACCTCCCTTGGGATCTAAGATACTATGAATTGGACACACTGGCCTTTTTTACAAAAAAGGAAACGAAACATTCAGCACTCTTATCTGTAACAGGATATTTCTGATGGATTTAGTTATACAAGATTACAGCTGTCAATTGGAAATGCCTAGCCTACCTCAGCTTGAATCACTTCTCTCATTTTTCTTCTGGAAAGAAGAAAATAAAAGATCATTGAATTATTCAAGACAACAGAGAAGGTTTGGCCTAAACTAACCATGAAAGGAAATACCACGCAAATGTTCACTTTAAGTCATATTTAGCCATGCATACTTGTGTGAATCATTCTGAATCTATATAACAGCATAAGATCATACTATAAAATGCCAAGAGGTAAAGCAAATGATCATGAATTTGTCTCAGGGAAATGAACAAGGGTTCCTTCATTGCATAAGATTGTACATCAATGGAGATTCTAAATTCTAGAATGGATTAACTTGAGAAGTTAAAATTACCCTACATTAAAATTTATTCTTGATGTCTAAGAAAACTCTGTAGCAGAAATGTAAGGGCCTTTCTTCACTTGGAATATCCATCATTATTTTAAGAATACTCTTTTATTTATAAAATGTGAAAATAGCAAAGTCCTGAAATTATAAAAAAATACATTTCATGCTAATCAAAACAAATAATTGACAATGTATGAGAGTTTGCTCATATAAAAGTCTGTTTTTAAAAGATGGGAAATAAGATATCTATACACAAGCAATGAGTGAGCAAATAACGATGCAAACTTACCTCTGAATATAATGAAGTGTTAATACCACAAAGTGCCAATAAGTGTTTTAAGAGGGAAAAAAAATCATGAAGTAGGTATAAAAGCCAGAAATAAGATTAGAAAAGTTTATAAATAAGGGTAATAATGGACAGGAAGTAGCTTTAAAAAATTGAGCTATATTTACAAACATTATGATGAAAGAAACCAATGTACCCAGAAAGTACTCGGAAAGTACTTAACAGTACTTTCTGGGGTTTAGATCTGAAAGAGTAATGTGGGATTTGGATCTGAAAGATGGGGAGAAAATAGTCCACCATCGCTCCTGGGTGGGTGGGGTGAGGGAGTGGAGCCTGGAGTAGGCAGAGTTCCAGATGTAGCTATGAGAGAACAGGATTGTTTTTTTGAAAAATTCCCTCAGATTTAGAGTGGTGAACGGGTAAGGAAGCAAGGTCTGTAATATAGAAAAACAATATTAGAGTTGGCAGACATTAATGAACTTTGAAGGAGATAATGGCTTTAAGTAGTAAAATGATATTAAGAGTTCAGTGAGGTAAATGGATTGCAGAGATACATTGATAAGCAGATTAGCATTACGGGTATGGGAAGGAAAAAAGACAGAGTTGGAAAGAGTACCTAGATATCCATCTTGAGTGAGTGGTGGGTGTGTTTGGACATTCCCTGGGAGATATTTTAAAAAGGAAGAGCAATTGGAAAGGAGGGATTGGCAGAGATGATAAGCTCACATTTGGACATCTTGAGTAGCAGGGTCCTTAGGTTAGCTAAGTGATCCTGTACCATATATAGTTGGATAAGCAGATATAAGATTTAAGAATCTGAATTTGAACTAGAGGTTTGAAATTCATTCTCAAATAAATATAATATGACTGTGGAAATGGGTGAAACCTTTCAGAGAAAATTATGGAGAAAGAACAGAAATTCCAAAGATAAAATCCTAAGAATTATTGGCATTTAAAGGGCAGTCCAAAAAGGAAAAACCTGGAATTTTCCTTTTTGCTGGAACAAAGGAATATTGTCAGAAAGAAAGAAAGCTTATTTTAATTATAAAAAAAGCCATAGTAAAGACACATTTTGTATTGCATGAGGCTAATATTTATTTTAAGAGTGTTACTGTAATATGTCAGAGAATGTGTAAAAATAAACAGAACACTGCTTGGAGGCAAGAATATCAGAGAAAATTAAGCTAAGAATTACATTCATATATTAATTTATTCATTGATACATTCAGGAACTTTCTATTAAGTATGCATTATGAAGTACTGAAAAAGATGTTGCAGCAAATAGAAACATAAATCAAACATAGTCAGGCTTTCAAGAGCTTGTATACTAAAGTAAGAGATGAGATGTGCTGTAGTAAATAGCTGGGGGTAAAAAGGACATGTTTCCTAAGGAAAACATGCTAAGGAAGGTCAGAAAAAGAATACACAGCATGGCCACAGAGTCAAACACAATGTAGCTTCTCAGTAAATACATACTGAATCAATTTATGCAGTCCAGCTGGAGAGGTTAAAAAATGCTTTCCAAAGCAATTGCCCTTTACCATTAACATAGGAGAATTCCTAGAGTTTAAATATAAGAGAAGGGATTTGGATAAATCAGGGTCAAGTACAAGGATAGCAGCTGGAGAAACTTAATCTGGAGCAAAGACCTGAGAAATGTATTCATTTAAAAATATTTTGAACATGTGTCTATATTAACCTCATGTGAAAAACTAAACAAAATACTTATTTTGTGACAGCATCAGTTTTACGGATCAAATGCTAAATATAGTAATGGCCATATCCATTCAAAAATTTATAGTGCCCCAAATACTTTTGAATACATTTTATATTCAATTCTGAACAACAACTTCAATGATTAGGACAATGTGGAAACTGAGACCTGAATGGTAACATGTAATAAAATCTAAGTCTTTGCACTGCCCCAGTGACTTTCTCAATAAATAATTTTAAAATAATAAAAATAACAAAATTCATAAAGTAATTTAAAAGATCATGGGCTGGGCACAGTGACTCACGCCTGTAAACCCAGAGAAGCCAAAGTGGGCGGATCACTCGAGGATAGGAGTTCGAGACCAACCTGGCCAACATGATGAAACTCGGTCTCTACTAAAAACACAAAAATTGGCCGTGAGTGGTGGTGCATGCCTGTAGTCCCAGCATACTAGGGAGGCTGAGGCAAGAAACTTGCTTGAACCTAGGAGGTGGAGGTTGCAATGACCTAGGATCGCACCACTGTACCCCAGCCTAAGTGACAGAGGGAGACTGTCTCAAAAAATAAAAAAAAATACAAAAGAGAGATCATGATTCTTGGTCATATCAGCCAAGAATAAACATGTCTGAAAGAGTAAATGCAGTGTGTATGTATAGTTTTATATATTGTGAGGGCTTTAAAATGAAATGATTGCAGTTTTCTAAACTGAAGGTCTTAAACAGAGGTTGCGCATATTAAATATCACATACTCAAAACACACAGTGAGGAATTTTACATAATCTGAGCCTTGAGTAATCATTTGGAAGCCTGGTTTCTGATTTTAATTCATAGTTTCATTTTTAAGCCAGGTACTGATTCCCTGCATGATATCAGTTTTTATTCCACAGAATAGTTTAGTAACATTTGTATGCATGTAGAGAGATTGATGGGATAGTGAAATTAGAAGACCTCTTTGGAAGACACTTCTCATCCCATGAGAAGTTCTGTATGGTCTTTATTTACTAGCAAGAGTGAGTATAATTATGTTGTGCATATAACTCTGACACATGCCATTCAGTACTATTTCATCATACTACAGCTATGCTCATGTTATCACACAACTTTTAAAATTTATAATTCATTATGCAAAGAGCTACTTTTTACATAAATTAATTCACAAGAAGTCATTACATAGATAAATAACATTTGATATATGAAGAATACTTGGTGTCTGAACTTCAAAATAGCCTAATGTACAATTCTTTGAGTAAAATCTCTTTTGTGCTATCTTCTTAAAATAGCATAGCAGAGAGTAGTAAGTGTACTTAAATTTCTAGTGAACATTCCCAAATATACTCCAAAATTTTCATTTTGTGTGGCCCTTTTATATGCTAACGAATATATGGCATATGGCAGTATTTTTATGTCTTGCTCAGCATTGATATGCTAAGGTTATTTTTACTGCAATTCTTTAATACATTCCTGGGATATATATTGTAATCAAATGTACGCTCCCTAATGAAAAATGATGTAATTTCTCCCTTTGGTTGTTTGACAAGCAATACAACAGGGTGTATGCAGTTGCTCTCCCATAGGCCCTCTGCAAGTTCCCCTTGGTTACTTAGAGTGCCCCATAGGTGCCTGAAGTGACAGTGGGGAGGCACTGGCACCTGCCACGCTTCTGCTCATCTCGATCTTTCTGCCAATTCTAGTTTTCTGCATCAAGTTCAATGCCTTTGCTTAACGTCAAAGTAAAATTGCTTCCAACTCTTCAACTGAAGCGCACCCCTACCCAGGAAGTAAGAAGGACATATTGTTTTGATGTTTTGAGTGTGCAGTGGGGCTAAAGAGTTAACAGCTAATTGTGACATACAAGTATGAATTACTCTTGTCTAGAAGTCACTTTTCTAGTAGTTTTATTTTTTCATTACTGATATTTTTCAAAATCTTAAATCTTGCTCAGAATTCTATTAGCATTTAGAAAAAAACTAAACTGAGGTAATGGTGGGTTTTTCTTCCCCTTTCTGTCACTGCAATGAACACAGGAACAAATATCCCTAGATTGATGAACATTCAGCTACATGTGACCAGTGAATTACAGGTGGTGCTGATGACTTTGTTTTTAATATGTATGTGACCTTGTGGGTATTATCTAGACGTGTACGTGTGTTATCAGCATTTTTAGATATAAGAGTTATCAGCAAGAAAATTGAAGTCATCCATAGGAAGTTATCCATATGAAGTAGGCATATAGGAAAACTGACTTCTTGGATTTTCCTGAAGATCACTTGTTGCCTGGCTGTGAATTAGAAGGTTTTGGAGGAAGAAAATCTTTGGGTATAGTTGATTTCCCAGAGATGAGTCACTTTATTTGACTAAAGCAACACTGCCCAGCAATGCCACTGACTTTCAGAATTTAGAAAATACATTTTGGGTTCTCATAACAGTAAGATCATGGATCATTTTTTAACCCTGGGTCTTTTAGGCCTCAGTCAACAAGCCATTTATAACAAAATTGCTGGTATATAAGAAAGAAGTTGATTATACTGGAGGCTTTCGGGTTCAGTCTGATCAGCTAACAAAAGGGAATAGATCACACTGTAGTGTTGTGGAACTATTTTGAAATTCAGGTAATTTGACAGGGGAAGAAATATGTTTGCTCTCAGTCATTTTTATTTCTTTCCACAGTACATCATGGCATGAAATTTCTGCCACAAATAACACAAATGGATTCTAACAGAAACATTCTAACAAGCCTAAGTGAGTTGTATCTAGAGTAGACTATATAATTTGGTTAGACACGTTAGTAGAAAACAAGTAGTACTTTCATAAGTTGGATTGTGAATTTTCCAGGCTGAGTGAAAGTTTGCTGTGTGTTCACATATGTTGTGCCGCAGGGAAATAGATCAAGAATTTATTTTAGTGACATTAGTCAAAAGGTCAGATGCCATGCTGCTTTCCAGAGTGAATATACATACAACCTTTTCATGTATCTTTACATATTTAGAAAGGGATAAAAAATGGGAGTCTTTAGAACATTTGACATTCTTGGGAACCAAAGATAAAAAGAATTGAAATAACACGAATTTTTGTAGAACAAAAATAGGTCAAGGCTACCTAGTTAACCCTCCAAATTCCTACAAAGAAATGTGTTTCCTTTGTAGCATCTTTACACTTAATTATTTAGTCACTATCTTGTTTCATGTCATCTTCTATGTTAGATTGGAAATTTATAAAAGTGAAAAATATTTCAGCTGCTGCTATACCCGTGGCACCCAGTATGGTGTCTGGCCTGTGAAGTTCTGGATAAATATGTCTTCACTCTACCCTTGGGCCCACACTGAGACGGTTTCTTCTTCTCTCTTATCCCTGAGTATTTCTGTTCCCATCATGACTGATGGCCTGCTGGGAGTTTTGGAACCACATTTACCAGGCACTGCTCCTCATGAGCTACTCTTAAGCCAGACTTATGCAGCTTTTCCACCTATTTTTGTTAAAATCATTGTGAGATAAAATTCAGGCAAATTCTCTAAACCTCTGCCACCCTAAGAATTTGGTATTTCCTTTCAAATTAGAAATTTGTGATATCTTTCTCTGATGTTGAGAACATAGAGTGAGGTTATAAATTTTCCATTTGATGCTGTGCTTCTCTTGCACTGTAATACGTGTTTCCTTTTTTTTTCCTGGGATAATGTTTAGCTGTAAGCATCCCAATTTAATTCACCCACATCTAACCTCACTATCATATATGTAAGATGTCAGTAATATTTCCTGAAAGTAGTTCTAGGACCTGCTTTCATTGCATAAAAAAGGAAAAAGACATTTACTATTATCCAAGTGATATCTATAACTATAACTATATGTGTGTATGTATATATACACACACACATCTATCTGTCTGTCTGTCTATCTCCTCAAAAGAGCTGGAAATGGATGTTACTAAGAGCTATGAAGTCCATGAAGCATCAAGTAAGAAGATCAGTTGTAAGACTTCATTCATCTTTTAAAGTCCTAGACTGATTATGTTCAGTTTTCCTAAATACATAAAATGATGCTTCTAATGTTATAAACTTTAGAAATTTGCTGATATCTGAGACAGGGTAAAAGGGTCTGCTTTCTGGTAATGGCATTCTAAGCTATTCAGACCACCTCTCCTTTACCAAAAGTAATTTAAACCACCAGATGAAATATTTCCTAAATTTTCTTAAAAGCAAGGTAATATAAAAAGATAATAAGAAATCACTAGGATAAAACTAATAGAAAATGTAAAATACCAGCTGTAACCAAGTATTAATGCTGTTTTTACCCAGATGGCATTTGCCTATACTAACAAATTCGAACTTGTGTGTTAAAATATTTGCCGGCAAGAAGAATAAAAATTAAACCCGATACCCATAAAAGTAAAGCCTAATAAAGGAAATTTAACCCAATAATCTGAGACCCCAAAAGGCTAAAATCTCATAGTGTGATACTAGAAATTAATAGTCAACATGTAGTTTTAAGACTTAAACTTGGAATTTGGTGCTCTTGAATTAGTAATACCCTAATCTACATAACAGATGCAAACAGCAATTCTCTCTAGAGGAAGGTACTTCAACTATTAAGTGAATATATTTTCACATATGATAACTTGACACAAAGACAACTAAACATGGCAGCATGGCAAATACAACAAGAGAAACATACCTCTAAAGATTTCAAATATTGTCATTTTCCAGATAAAACCTATAAAATATTATGCTTGCTCTATTTAAGGAAGTAAAACAAACTTAACATATTAAAGAAATTATAAAATATAAATCTAGTAATAAAAATGCAACTTTAAGGAGTGAGAAATATAATTATCAAAATAAAAAACTCATTGGATAAATTTAGCAGTCATACAGATAGACCAAGAGATACAGTCACAGAGATATATATAGACAGAGAATTTGTGAACTGAAAGTATAGAGAAATATAAAAAGGAAAATACAGGACCATATAAAAGGCATAAAGAATATACTGAAAAGTACTGATATAAACTAAAACAGAGTTCCAGAAAGAAAAGAGAGGGGAAAATAGGAATGGGGCATTGGAATAATAGCTGACTATTCCATAAATAATAAAATATCCCTATCCACATATACAAAATATCAATGAATCTCAAGCTGAATAAATAAAAACAATTTTATCTGCACATAAACTCATCATTATTAAACTGTAGAATGCCAAAGACAAACACCACATTTTAAAACAATCAGAAAAATGACAGATAAGTTTTATAGGAGCATAAATGGAAGCAAAGAAAACCTCCCAAAATAAAAAGACAGAAAACAACATAATAATATATTCAATATATTGAAAGAAAATAACTATTTCTACTCAGTAATATCATCTTTTAAGGATGCCCATAAAATGTATTCCTTTCGACAAACAGAAACTAAAAGTGCTTGCTACTCATAAACCCATACTAGAAATTATTTACAACGTACATGAAGCAAAAGAAAATATAAACCCAGATGGAGAATATGATATGCAAGAGGAATGAATAAAATGAAGTGATTAAAAGGTGGAAAAAATTAAACATCATTATATGAAACATTAAAAATAACAACTTGTGGGGTTTTCGAGTATAAAATTAAAATATATGAGGATAAGTTGGGAGTAGATACATAAGTGGAATCAAACTATTCAAAGGTCATTGTATTTCCAAGAAAGAGGATAAAAGTATTGATTAACCTAGTATCTATAGTTTAACCATGTAACTAAATAAAAACTTCTAAACCAGCCAAAAAAGCAATGAAATGATTCAACATAGTTAATGCAGTAAACACAGTTATCTTTATTCCTCTATGTATGGCTAAGATCCCTGGACATTATATATAAAATGAACAGAAGAAGACATTGAAAGGTAGAGAGAAAAGGCAGACTAGGTAGGGACCTTGGGAGCCAAGAAATAACAAAACTCTCTCCACCCACCATCATACCTTCACATAAAGAGGCCATGTGAGGACACTGCGAGAAGACAGCTGTCTACAAGCCAGGAAGAGAGGCTACAGCCGAAACCAACCCTGATAGCACCTTGATCTTGGACTTCCAGCCTCTAGAACTATGAGAAAGGAAATTTTGGTTATTTAAGCTACCCACTATTTTTTATGGCAACCCTAGCAAACTAATACAGAGATACCTTCACAAACATTACAGATAAAATGAAATTCAGTTTATAAAACATTTTTAAAATTATGAAATTTTATGGAGAACAGATTAATGGTTGCCAGTCATAAGGATGATGGGGAAGGAGGGATTGACTATGACTATAAAAGGTAACACAAAGTGTAACAATACTTTGTAGTGGTGGAATAATTCTATATCTTCACTGTAGTGGTAGTTACATGAATACATGTGTCTGACAAAATAAACTGTTTTTTAAAAAATTTATAGCTAAAACATCATAATCAATCCAAAAAAGATAAGTAGAGAAAATAAAACATCAAAAAATATAAATATATAAATCCCAGAACAAGATAGTAAATTTAAGTTGTAATATTTTATTAAGTGAAATAAATGTAAATGGAGACAATGTTTTATTTAAAAGATGAATATTTGTAAATAAGTTTAAAAACTGAAATATAACTGTATGCTTATTTCAAGAGCCACATCTAAGACAGAATATTTGAAAGTAAGAGAATAGTAAAAACATACATTAACCAAAAGAGACTGGTAAAGCTACATTAACAACAGATAAAATAGATTTCAAGGCAAAAAAAGAAAACATTGCTAGAGGTAAAGAGAGTAATTCATAATAAAACATTTGATAAGAATCTTATTTGATAGGAATCAAATAACTGATGTTTACAAATTGATTGAGGTGCAGATGATTCAAAGCCAGAATTATGATCTTTACTAATCTAACAGTGGCTATTTAAAATCTGCTCTTTACCTTTTGTTAGTGAAAATGAAATGGTTATCCAAAATGTTTTATTCTTCAAATTAAGTTTGTTATCCAGGAACAAAAGTAGACATTCTGAGTAACATACTTACAAAAGCCAATCTTAATACATATTTTATATATATGTTTTATATTTTAAAACATATTTATATATATATACATATATATACACATATACACATATATACACACACATATACACATATATATATACATATATACACACACACATATATACACAAACACACACACACATATATACACAAACACACACACACATATATATAGTAACATGCAACTCAAAGCATAAAGGTTTACAAGATTTTCCTTCCCTATGACAATGAAAGATTAACCTTTTGAGTACACTCTATCCTGGACCTTCTCCCAATTTATGTTTTATTTTCTTTAAAACATTATTAACGAGCTGCCCATTATGACTTTTAAGGGGAGATGGTTTGCATTCAGTCAATTGGTCTATTATAAATCTAGGTGGCTTGCTCTTAAAAATAAGTCAATTTTCTACCTAGGAATCCAACTTACAAGGGATGTAAAGGACCTCTTCAAGGAGAACTACAAACCACTGCTCAGTGAAATAAAAGAGGACACAAACAAATGGAAGAACATACCATGCTCATGGATAGGAAGAATCAATATCGTGAAAATGGCCATACTGCCCAAGGTTATTTATAGATTCAATGCCATCCCCATCAAGCTACCAATGAGTTTCTTCACAGAATTGGAAAAAACTGCTTTAAAGTTCATATGGAACCAAAAAAGAACCCGCATCTCCAAGACAATCCTAAGTCAAAAGAACAAAGCTGGAGGCATCACGCTACCTGACTTCAAACTATACTACAAGGCTACAGTAACCAAAACAGCATGGTACTGGTACCAAAACAGAGATATAGACCAATGGAACAGAACAGAGTCCTCAGAAATAATACCACACATCTACAGCCATCTTATCTTTGACAAACCTGAGAGAAACAAGAAATGGGGAAAGGATTCCCTATTTAATAAATGGTGCTGGGAAAATTGGCTAGCCATAAGTAGAAAGCTGAAACTGGATCCTTTCCTTATTCCTTATACGAAAATTAATTCAAGATGGATTAGAGACTTAAATGTTAGACCTAATACCATAAAAACCCTAGAGGAAAACCTAGGTAGTACCATTCAGGACATAGGCATGGGCAAAGACTTCATGTCTAAAACACCAAAAGTAATGGCAGCAAAAGCCAAAATTGACAAATGGGATCTCATTAAACTAAAGAGCTTCTGCACAGCAAAAGAAACTACCATCAGAGTGAACAGGCAACCTACAGAATGGGAGAAAATTTTTGCAATCTACTCATCTGACAAAGGGCTAATATCTAGAACCTACAACGAACTCAAACAAATTTACAAGAAAAAAACAAACAACCTCATCAAAAAGTGGGCAAAGGATATGACATTTCTCCAAAGAAGACATTCATACAGCCAACAGACACATGAAAAAATGCTCATTATCACTGGCCATCAGAGAAATGCAAATCAAAACCACAATGAGATACCATCTCACACCAGTTAGAATGGCGATCATTAAAAAGTCAGGAAACAACAGGTGCTGGAGAGGATGTGGAGAAATAGGAACACTTTTACACTGTTGGTGGGATTGTAAACTAGTTCAACCATTATAGAAAACAGTATGGCGATTCCTCAAGGATCTAGAACTAGATGTACCATATGACCCAGCCATCCCATTACTGGGTATATACCCAAAGGATTCTAAATCATGCTGCTATAAAGACACATGCACACGTATGTTTATTGCGGCACTATTCACAATAGCAAAGACTTGGAATCAACCCAAATGTCCATCAGTGACAGACTGGATGAAGAAAATGTGGCACATATACACCATGGAATACTATGCAGCCATAAAAAAGGATGAGTTTGTGTCCTTTGTAGGGACATGGATGCAGCTGGAAACCATCATTCTTAGCAAACTATCACAAGAACAGAAAACCAAACACCGCATGTTCTCACTCATAGGTGGGAACTGAACAATGAGATCACTTGGACTCGGGAAGGGGGACATCACACACCAGGGCCTATCATGGGGAGGGGGGAGGGGGGAGGGGTTGCATTGGGAGTTATACCTGATGTAAATGACGAGTTGATAGGTGCTGACGAATTGATGGGTGCAGCACAGCAACATGGCACAAGTATACATATGTAACAAACCTGCACGTTATGCACATGTACCCTAGAACATAAAGTATAATAATAATAAAAAATAAATAAATAAAAATAAGTCAATTTTCTAAGTGCATTGCATAAAACTATTTAGACATTTGGTATGTTAATACATTGCAAGATGATTTCCTGACTTAAAGATAAAAGGGTTGATAGAACTCAAATTGTGTCACGTTATAATGGAATATTATAACTCTAGCATGGGGTAAGACCAGAGTAAGACCAGAAGCACAAATGTTCTAAGTCAAAAGATACATACTTCATGTTAAGTCTTTTGTGGACACATTCTGGGAGATAGTATGTATAGTGGAGCTAATGTATATATGCCATAAGATTGACATTTTTAAGTATGTAATTCGGAATGTCTAGTTCAAATAAATATGAAGAAAAAATCAGAAAAAAACATTTTATTTTTAAATATCTATTTTTATTTTACATATTGGATAACCTCATGATTCAAATTTCATTTTTGCTTTCAATACCATAGAAGTAAAAGCACTTTTAAGACTTAGTAGAGAATTTTAGGTCTCAGTATCTTTTTTGTGTGTGTGTGTGGAAAGCGGAAGCCATCAGCCCATGTGCAAACGAAATGAAATCATGAATAAATCAAAGGATTGAAAAATTAACTCTTTATGTAGAGCCCTAGGGAGACCATGTTGTTGTCTTTTCTTTATCTCTGTTACCAAAACAAAAGGTAAAGAGCATATTTTAAATAGTCACTGTTGGATCAGTAAAGCTCATAATTCTGAGTTTCTATCATCTGTACTTCAATCAGTTTAAAAGCATTAAGTTAGAACTGCAGGAAAATGTAGCCACTTTTTTCTGGGCCATGAGCCCCACTCACTGACAGGTGTTCTGTCAGCTTCTTTGTAGTATCCAGTTCCCCTTTGTTTTAGCTTTGAGTTCCTCACATATTCTAGGTATTAGTCCCTTGTCAGATGAATAGTTCTCAAATATTTTCTCTCATTCAACAGGATGTATCCTTACTCTGTTGATTGTTTCCTTTGCTGTACAGAGTTGTTTAGTTTAATATAGTCCCATTGGTCTCTTCATATTTTTATTATAAACACTAATGTGAATTATTCCATAGAAATGGGGGATATTTGATATTCTAGGATACATGTTTTATTATCATCAGTTGCCCACTGATAATGCCTCTAGCTGAAATCTGCTTATTTAAGGTGAGCAAAGGACAAGGAGAAAATAGGAAGACATTAGTATTTGCATTAGGGAAGAAGGTGATACATTCTTATACACATGAAAATATGTGTGACCAAAAAAACGAAATATTCTGACACTACTGTAGCCCACAGTTGTCTCCCTCTTGGCATTCCCACAGCATCTACAGTCAGTTCCACTCCACCCACTTTGATTGTAGTCCTTGAGGGCAGAAAATAGATGTGAGTTATACATTCTAAATATACTGGAAATCTTCAGTAAATATTTGATTTAAGGCTGCACTGGGAATACTGAAAACTAATGCGTATTTTTATAAACACATAATATTTTACATATGTATGGGGTACATGTGATTTTTGTTACATGCACAGAATGTATAATGATCAAGACAGAGTACCTGAGGTGTTCATCACCTTGAGTATTTATCATTTCTATGTGTTGGAAACAATTTGAGTCCTATCTTCTAGCTAATTTGAACTATACAATACATTGTTAACTACAGTCACTCTACTCTGCTGTTGAACCACAGAACTTATATCTTTTATCTAATGTGTATGTTGGTACTCATTATCCTAACTCCCCCGCACCACCTACTCATCCTTTCAAGCCCCTAGTAACTGTCATTCTACTCTATACCTTTATGAGGTAAAAGTTTTTTCACTCTCACATACAAATGAGAACATGCAATCTTTTTCTTTCTGTGTCTGGCTTATTTTGCTTAACATAATGACCTCCAGTTTCATCCATGTTGCTGCATATGACAAGATTTCATTCCTTTATATGGCCAAATAGTATTCCATTGTATATGTGCACCACATTTTCTTCATTCACTCATCCTTTGGTGGATACTTAGGTTGATTACATATCTTGACTCCCGTGAATGGTGCTGTAATAAACATTCAAGTACAGGTATTCCTTTGGTATGCAAATTTATTTTCCTTTGGATACATATCTAGCAGTGGAATTGCTGGATCATATGGTGGTTCTATTTTTAACTTTTTGGAAAATCTCTATAGTTTTTCATAGTGACTGGTCTAATTCACATTCCTATTAATAACGTGTGAGTTTCCTTTTCTCCACATCCTCACCAACATCTGTTATTTTTTGACTTTTTAAGAATAGCTATTCTAACTGGGGAAAGATGATATCTCATTGTGGTTTTGATTTGCATTTCCCTGATTAGTGATGTTAAGCATTTTTTCATATACCTCTTGGCCATCTGTATGTCTTCCTTTGAGAAATGTCCGTTCATCCCCTTGGCTCACTTTTTAATGGAATTATTTGATTTAGTATTGAGTTCCTTACATGTTCTAGGTATTAGTCCCTTGTCAGATGAATAGTTTGCAAATGTTTTCACTCATTCAATAGAATGTATACTCACTCTGTTGATTGTTTCCTTTGCTATACAGAGTTTTTTACCTTAATATACTCCCATTTGTCTCTTTATATTTTTATTATTCATGTTTTCCAGGTCTTAGCCATAAAATCTTTGCCTAGATCAATGTCCTGGGGTATTTTTCCTATGTTTTCTTTTAGTAGTTTTATAATTTCAGGTGTTATATATACATCTTTAATCTGAAAATACTTCCTAAAGTATTTTATCAGATACATCAGATATATGTCTTTTATTCCATTTTTCAAATATCTTTCCAAATTTTTTCATATAGGTAAAATTTGCACATACCAATAATTAGATTGGATTCAGTGAAATAAATTACTTGAATTTTAATTCAAATCAAAATATTCTTATTGGACTCATATAGTCCCTGGTTTTAAAGAATTTCAATAAATTTTATATTTAAAATGTTTTTATATTAAAATAAATCCAATAGAAGGAGTTTTACTGTTTGGACAAGAAAAGTGTGAGTTACTCCAGTTACCCATCAAACAAAGATCTGTCCGAGAGGCAGAGAATGGTAATATCTAGAGTAACAAAAAATATCTTCTAAATTAAATATATGCATATGACCAAGTGGTACACTATGTTAAATGGCTAACCATGACCCTAACTTTTGCCTATGAAAAAGTAAATAGGAAGTTATTTAAAATCCAGGCTGCTAATTCATGAGATCAATTTTTCTATTCCCATTTCCAAAATTAATCATACTTTGGTCTTCCTGTTAAGCTTCATTGAACTTTGATTTGTTCCCTCACGTTAAAGCCCCCATAAAAATCTTGCCCTTCTTCCCCAGTTAGAATGCTTTAACAAAAACTTCTCATGCTTGGCATTCTTGATAGTATAATTCCAGGGTACTACTAACAATGTTCTGGTTGAATATCTTTCACATGTCACACCACAAAACCAAGTCACAGAACCAAATACAAAACCAGGGACGTGTGAACATATTCAGAGTCTTGATGGGATGAACTCCAAAGATACATGGCAATGGCTATGGATGCAAGGAATGTAGAAATGTCGGGGATATAGTAGTTGGTCTATCTAAACCATTAGGTTTGGTTTGGCAGCAAATTTTAAAGACTTAACAATGGTTAGAGATATATTCAGTTTTGCTTCTGCTGAACTCTTTCTCATTATAGCTTCTTCCTGGTATTTCCTGGAGAAGCACCATTTTTCTTGTCTTAAAGTACAGAGGGGTTAGAGGGAGTGCAGAGAGGAGGAGGAAGAGAGAAAAATGTACCGCCAGTTTCTTTTAAATTATCTTGTAATTATGTTCTTATCTTGCATGTAATATCAAACCTCAACACACAAACAAGATGCACTATACAAATGAAAAACATCAGTGCCTTACCCAATTTTGGGTTTGGCAGGCATACTAATAAAAATATGTAAATAACTGAAATCTGGGCTATTAGAAAAAAATAAGTTTAGAGACTAGAGAAACTGACTTAATAATAAAGAACAAGAAGTGTCTATCATTTAAAATAGATGGTTTTCTTATTGTTGATAGATTAGTTACCAAAAGCATTTCATTATCTGGAACCAATGCAGGAAGAAAGGGCAGAGTGGGCTCTAGAATGTCATAGTAACAGAAAAGGGTCTCCAAGGGTCAAACACAAAAAAATTAAGCTTTTCTTCACTTGCAGTACTTAGAATTATTTTTTTTTTTTTCTTTTGAGGCCAGAGCATCTTGTCTTATTACCTTCTCTATGATCAACCTCAGGCCCTCAGATGTATTTCCACAGCCTCTTTAACTATTTCAAATAGAAAGAAATCTATGTAGATCTTCTGTCTAATTTTTTTTTCAATTTCTTTCTTCTACCTTGAAATTATTTCTACTTAAAAATATAATGCACAAGAAAGAGAAAAATCTTTAGAAAACAACACTAAGAAGGATCTAAACAAAACTTTCAACTTTGTTCTACTATGTTTTCATTTTAACATATTTCAGTGCCTGTCATTATGAATTTTTAAATATTAGGCTTTCATTATAAAAAATTATTAGACTGACCTCTATTTATAACAACAGACTAAATATTCCAAAAAATCTCCTATTACCAAACATCAAGAAATATTGGGATAAAATATCAAATATTCCTTTGAATGCGGAAAAGAGCCCCTCAAGAGCTCGGAAATATTTCTGGGGACCTGGCACTGAGAGACAAAGTGAAGGTAAATTAGAACTGTACTATAGCATGTTGCCAGTCTCCACCATTGTGAATCCTGCTGCCTTAAAGAGCTACCTTCAGTGAAGGTATCCTGGAAAAAAAGATCTCAACTGCAAGTTTAAAAGAAAAACAAGTAGAGCTGGCATAGTGGCTCATGCCTATAATCCCAGCACTTTGGGAGGCCCAGGTGGGTGGATCATTTGAGGTTAGGAGTTCGAGACCAGCCTGGCCAACATGGTGAAACCCCATCTCTACTAAAAATACCAAAATTGGCTGGATGTGGTGTTGCACACCTGTAATCCCAGCTACATGGGAAGATGAGGCAGGAGAATCTCTTGAACTAAGGAGGTAGAGGTTGCAGTAGGCTGAGATTGCGCCACTGCACTCCAGCCTGGGTGACAGAACAAGACCCTGTCTCAGAAAAACAAATAAGCAAATAAATAAATAAATACAAAAGGACATTTAACTGTCTGACCTCAAATATGGATGGGTTATATGCCTTCTCCAGAAAAAATAATAAAAGTTGATCTTCTCACCATTAGGGATTCAAATGTCCAGTACTGGAAAGATCCAGGAAGTCCAAAGTAAAGAGTTTAAGAGGGGTCAGAGTTTAGTTACAGTCTAGAGTTCCTGTCAAAAAATGCAAAAATAAATAAACAAATAAATAAATAAAAATAATTAACAAAACAGCTTGGGCCTCATAGGATTTCCCCAATTCTAAAAATACAATTTGATTCTTAAAAACACATAATAAAACTAGCCACCATCAATGAGAATCTATAGGAGAAAAAAATGCTGAAAATAATTTTAGATAATTGAGTTACTAAATATCAAACATTAAATATGTACTTAATATGGTGTATTAGTCTGTTCTCATACTGCTTTAAGGAATTACCTGAGACTGGGTATGTTATAAAGAAAAGAGGTTTAATTGGCTCATGGCTCTGCAGGCTGCACAGGCAGCAGAGTGGCATTGGCTTCTGGGGAGGCCTCAAGAAACTTACTTCACCAAAGGCAAAGGGGAAGTAGTCATGTCTTACATGGCTGAAGCAGGAGAAAGAGAGAGAGGGGGAGGTAGTACACACTTTAAACCACCAGATATCACAAGAACTCACTCACTCACATATTATGAGAACAGAACCTAGGGGATGGTGCTAAATTATTCATGAGAACTCTTCCGCCATAATCCAGTCACTGCCCACCAGGTCTTACCTCCAGCACTGGTGATTATGACCTTCAACATGATATCTGAGTGGGGGCACAGATCCAAATCATATCAATTAAAAAAAATATGTAAGTTAGAACTCAAAATATAAGAATGTGTTTAACCTCATTAAAATCATCGGAAAAGAGCCTAGAAAGACAAAGAGATGGAGAACAAGAGAAGCTGAAATATAAGAGCAAAGAATCAGACTGAAAATACAACTGTTTCCAGAATAGAACAGGGAAAGAGAGAAGTAATGTCCAAAAAGAACTTCTGAGAACTTCTCAAATTCTCAAATTCACAGAGCCTGACATATTGTGGGATAAATAATAAGAAATACATTCTTAGACAAATATAAGTAGAACTGTAGAGTTTAGAGTCAAAAGAAAGATGATAGAAACAACTGGAAAATAAAGACAGATCAAGAAAATACTAAGCAATATAAAGCCAACGTGGCTATATGAATATTATATCAAAGAAACTTAATGAAAACAAACGTTATTAAAAATAATTGGACTAACTACATTTTGACAAGAAGGTAAAACTTACTAAGGAATAGTATTTCTAAATGTCCAGGTCCTTAATAATGTAGCCTCGAAATGCATGACACAAAAAACTTGACAATATTTTAAGAAAATATTAATAAGATAAGCTTCATAATGGGAAACTTAACATACTTCTTTCAGTAATGGAATAAAAGATTAAAATTGACAAGATATAGAATATTTTAGCAGCACTACCAATAAACTTGAGCCAGTGGCATATAAAGAGGACATAGGAAAGAAAAGATGTGTCACCTTTCTTTTGGCTAGTATTTACCTAGCACATCTTTTTCTGTCCTTTTGACTTTCCTGTGACTTTATATTTTAGGTATGTCTCTAGTAAATAGCACAAATCCAACATTTTTTAAAAGTACAGTCTCACAATCTCTTAATTGGCAAGTTTATATTTATTGTACATAATGGTTCTCCTAGACTTTAATTTTTTACCATTTTCCTTGCTCCTATTTATTCTGTTTCTTTTATTCCTCCATTCTCTCCCTTTTCATTTTGCAGGATAGTGGTTGCAGAGCATTCTTTCTCTTTTGTGATCATCTTTCATTTATTCTCTCACACCTTTTGTAAAGTTACCATTGTATTTTTGTTCTTTTATTTTAAACCCTGGACATCTTACCATGCTTACTAGTACACTATAATCAATATCCTAACCTTTTCCAGAACAATATAAATGATAACACTCTCATTCCATAACTCTTCTGACTTACTTTGTTATACAGTATTCATTCTCTCTCTCCCTCCCCACCCACACCTCCCACTTAGTTCAATGATCTGTTGGGCTTTTCTTCTGAATTCTGAATGAAAGCTTTCAACAAATGGCTGATGAGCCTGACTGCCAGTTCTTCTGTAACAGTGATGCATGAAAAGCTATATGTATGTGATCGGGTTTTGCCACAAATGGACCTCGTTGCAGTATGAAAATGAAATAGTTATTACTTCACACATTTCCGCATCTGTAGGTCTTTTCTCGGAGATCTTTGAACTCTCAAAGGAAAATTATAATATAGGAGTTAAGAAGAAATTACTTAGGCAGATAATGAGGGTACTGAAGTCCTCAGTAAGGTTTTCCTTTTTAATGAAAAGCAGCCCTCAAATCATTTTCTAACAAAAAGCAGCCTGTAAAATTGAGCTGCAGACATAAACAAGCAAGCTGGAAGCTTGCACAGGTGAAGGTCAGCAGAAAAATACTACCTAGGCATATTCAAAATGGTGGCTCCATCTTCTCTTCTTTTTGTCAGCCATGTGTACAGTAAGGAACAGACAAGATGTCACAGGTCAAGTGGAAAGCCCATTTGCTTAATAAGATTAGGGTGGTGGCCAGCCTTTCCTGTGAGCTATGTAAATGTCACACCTGATTGAACCAATCTGTGGGTCCAACATAAATCAGACACTGCCTCCTTAAGCCTGCCTATAAAATCCAGTGGACTCTGCCACTGGCTGGTCTTTCCTTTTGGTAGCCCCTCTCTCACTAGAGAGAGACAGTTGTTCTTCTTTCTCTTTCTTCTATTAAACCTCTGCTTCTGAACTTCTCATGTGTGTCTGTGTCCTAAATTTTCTTGGCACGAGACGACAAACCCTGGGTATTTACCCTACACAACGAAGCTGCATCAACTATCTTGGATGAAGTGAAGAAGTAAGGAAAACTTCACTCAAGACTTGCAGTAGAGGGAAGAGATGGAACTAAACTCCTCTTGTTAGTGGCGAATCTGTATGGGTACGCAGCAACCTCAATTCTTGCCTCCTCAGAAGAAATAATTCAACTGAGGGACACAAAAGGCAGAGAGACTGAGGCAAGTTTTGGATCAAGAGCGAAAGTTTATTAAAAAGTTTTAGGCCGGGCGCAGTGGCTCACACCTGTAATCCCAGCACTTTGGGAGGCCGAGGTGAGTGGATCACGAGGTCAGGAGATCGAGACCATCCTGGCTAACACAGTGAAACTCCGTCTCTACTAAAAATACATTAAAAAAAAAAAAAAAAAGAGCTGAGCGCGGTGGCGGGTGCCTGTAGTCCCAGCTACTTGGGAGACTGAGGCAGGAGAATGGCAGAACTTGCAGTGAGCTGAGATCGCACCACTGCACTCCAGCCTGGGCGACAGAGCGTGACTCCGTTTCAAAAAAAAATAAAGAAAAGAAAAAAGAAAAAGAAAAAAAAAAGCTTTAGAGCAGGACTGAAAGTAATTTGGAAAAGGGCCAAGTAGGCAAGTTGACAGTTCAAATGCATAGTTTCACCTTTGATTTGGGGTTTTATACATTGGCATACTTCCAGAGGGCTTCATCCCTTCTCCCCTGATTCTTCCCTTGGGGTGGGGTGTCTTGTGTGCAGTAGCCTGCCAGCATTTGGGAGGGGGACACATGCACAGTGTGTTTACTGAAGTTGTACACATGCTCACTTGAAGCATCTTTCCCTTATCAGTTGTGTGTTCCCAGAGGAAAGTCATATACCAGTTAAACTCCACTCTTTTGCCTCTTAGTGTGCATGTTTGAGCCCACTCACCCAACTCCTGAGATCTTATCGGGGGAAGCTGCTGACCAGCAGTTTCAGTTTTCTATCTATTGGGAGATGGCCGTTCCCTGGCACCAGCTGCAACCAATTATTATTTTAGAGAGACAATTCTAATAACCAGTCGACTGTCACCTGATGGTTGCCTGACACTCCTTCCTGGGTAGTGGGTGGGGCCCCTCTCCTGCCCTGCTCATGTCTGCCTGACTACCTACGGTAACACTCTGAAACAAAAGGTGGGAGAGTTCTTAAGCACTGAGGCGAGTTAGCGGAAAAGCACTGGAGGACATCGGGAGAATGCTGGCCTACGTGACTGGGCCGCCTCTGGTTGCTAACTGGCATCTTGGGAAGTTAGGCTCCCACACTCCCACAGAGACTCAAATACAGGGGAACTATCTTTACAAATGATCATGTTTCAAAGAGATGGCTCCTATAGGCCCTTGAGAAAGATATTCCTGGATTGTGGAAGATTTACAATTCGACAGGACAGAGAAAGAATTTACGATTGAAAGTTTTTGAAAGTAAATGTGCTAAGAAATGGGAGATAAGGAGTATAGTTAGGAAGAGGACTGTTAAAGCTTAGTCAGTTGAGAGAAGAGTTAAGGCCATCATCTTGGTCATAGCTTTAAAGAGGAATCTTCCAACTGCCTAATTATCTGCTTTCTGAGCATGGACAGAGGAAGAAATGTGGGGCATCAAGATTTATAAAGAACGTTTCCCATGTTATCTCCGAGTGTCAGTCTTGCCCTTCATCACACCCTCCTCTGTAACTGCTGCTCCACAGTCAGGAAATCTCCCTGTTTAATTGCTCCAGTGAAGAGACTGGTCTCCTGCACAGGCTAGAAATGAAACTGCCTTTGCAAAAACTGCATCAGTGAGAAAACTTTGGCAGTGTGGGAGGTCTGATCGAGTCAACCCCTCTTGCCTTCAGCCTTGAAGCTGTCCTTAATTATTCCTGGGCAAAGCTAATTCTGGGAGACGTTTAGTTTATAGTTTAAATAATACCCCTTCCCCCAAACTCAACTGCCTTTGTAATGCTAATGAGAGGCCACCAGACAAGGAGGACAGAGGCACCTGAATTCTGCTAAGGTGTATACATACATGATTGCCAGCTTTTATTCTGGAGATCACAGATATGTAACTTCCCCAATTACTCCTGCAGATAACATCACTATTGTAGAATCTGAGATTGGACTTTTGGGATACTTTTTCAGGTTTTTTTTGCATGTCCAACACCCATGGCCCCCTGGACCCACCAGTCCCTTCTGTGGCCCCACCCAGAAGTGACTCAGCTCAAGAGGACAGCTTCAATTTATAATTTCATCTCCAACCCAACCAATCACCAGCAAACGCTCATTGCCTAGACACCCTCCCCACTCCCCACAAACTACCTTTAAAAACCCCTAACCTTGGCCAGCCATGGTGGCTCACACCTGTAATCCCAGCACCTTGGGAGGGCAAGGCAGGCAGATCATTTGAGGTTAGGTGTTCAAGGCCAGCCTGATCAACATGGTGAAACCCCGTCTCTACTAAAAATACAAAAATTAACTGGGTGTGGTGATGCACACCTGTAGTCCCAGCTACTCAAGAGGCTGAGGCAGGAGAATCATTTGAACCCCCATAGCGGAGATCGCAGTGAGCTGAGATCACACCACTGCACTCCAGCCTGAGTGATGGAGTGAGACTCTGTCTCAATTATAATAATTAAAAAACCCCTAACCTATAAGCTTTCTATGAGATTAATTTGAGTAAGAACTCCATCTCCCATGTGGCAAGGCTGGCCCCATGTCAATTCAACTCTTTACTTCAATGCCATGAATTGATTTTGTTCGTGCTGCAGGAAGAACCCACTGGCTGGTTACAGGAGGAATGGCGCTATGTTGCTATGGTGCCGGGAGTTACCCTTCTAACATTTATCCACAGTTTTCTATTTCAAGTCTCACCCTGGCCCTTCAGTGTTCCCTGAGGCTTTCTACTACGCTAATGCATAGAGTTATTTTATTATCATCCCTTTCTGGGAGTATTTAGACTTTAGCCTCCTCTGCCAGTCTCATTACTACTCTACTTTCTGTCTTACAGCTTTCCAAAACTGGTTGGTATTTCTTATACAACAAGGACTAAGACTAAGTCTCTTAGTCCTTCTTGTATATAAAATTTTTCTGTCTATAACTTTATTTATTCATTTTGTTTCAATTGTTCATGTGAGCCTGAAGAGAAATGCATACAATCAACTTGCTATGATCAACTGCAAATCTAAGTGCTGAAACGCCCAATGTGTCATTCAGGTATGGTAACTTCGAGCCTGCACATGGCAAGAAGAGGCCAAAGATGGAAAGTTTTGCATTGCACTCTACAACTCTTACTTGACTGAGAATGTCCTAAGTGGATAAGCCCGCAGGGTGAAAACCAGCAGCAGGCATGTGCCCAAAGGTTGTTCTTGCTGGTAATAGGGACTGGGAGGGGCCTAAGGACACACTCTTCACTTTGCCCTTTAGAAAACACTCCTCTGGCCGGGCGTGGTGGCTCAAGCCTATAATCCCAACACTTTGGGAGGCCGAGACGGGTGGATCACGAGGTCAGGAGATCGAGACCATCCTGGCTAACATGGTGAAACCCCGCCTCTACTAAAAGATATAAAAAAAAAAAACTAGCTGGGCACCTGTAGTCCCAGCTACTCGGGAGGCTGAGGCAGGAGAATGGCGTGAACCCAGGAGGCGGAGCTTGCAGTGAGCTGAGATCCGGCCACTGCACTCCAGCCTGGGCGACAGAGCGAGACTCCGTCTCAGGAAAAAAAAAAAAAAAAAAAAAAAAAAAAAAAAAAAAAAAAAAAACAGAAAACACTCCTCCAAGTAATATTTCTTTATGATGATATATAAATCATAAAAAGAAATACAACTGGGCCTATAAAATATATTATATGGGAGAGAACCAAGAGTTTGAATATTTTCAACAAAATGTCTCAAATGGCAAACAAAAACCCTAAAATATTAAAAAGAACAAAAACTCTAGGAGAAATGGCAACTGAGATTTAACTTAAGAATTTGATTCTTAAGTTAAAGAATCAAAGGCACCCAAAACAATAGAGATAGAAGCAGAGTATTTAAAAGAAATGTCATGAAGTGATGAAGATAATTATTTTTATAAATCAAATGCATTTACTGAGTTCCAGGCAAAGTTAGCATAAGGTATATTCTGGCACAATTTTTGAATTGCAAATGTAAATTTACAATATTCTAAGGTTCCTAGGCAGAGAGGAAATAAATGTATTGTTACCTAAAAATAATTAAAGATTAGGCCGGCTTCAAGATTCAGACCTACAGTCTACGTTCAATTACGTTAAAAAGGGAAAACAGGATACAAAGTGATTATATGATTCCAAATAGGTAAGATAAAAATGTAGAAAAATAAGTACATTGAAGGAAATTATGCCAACGTATTCACAGTTTTCTCAGAGTGGTGGGAATTTTATTAATGTACATTCTCATCTTGTATGTTTTTTATTCTACTTTTCAAATGTTCTGGAATGGTCATGCATTATTTTAATAATTGGCAAAAATACAGGTAAAAAGCAAAAGAAAAAGAGAGAGAGAAAGTGAGAAGATAATTTCTCACAGTAGGATACTTCCAGGCTAAGATATATCAAATTAAAATTATAAAATTCTGAAGCCATTTCCTGAGTTCATTTATTCTTAAGCTCTGGCTATCCCTTAAAGACTTGAGTAAGCCTGTGACATTTCGATCTGACATTAGGTGAATTTCAAAATCTTATGATAAGCTATCCACAGTCCTAAACCTTTAAAAAATTATCTGGAACATTTTGAAGTCATCAAAGCAAACTTTTTACAGAAAACACTATTTTTCTTGAAAACCCAAACTTGAAATTTCTGAAGATGCAATAATTTTTCAAGACAAAACACCCTCTTGGAAACAAATCATGCAGCTTGCCCTGGATCGAATATGTGTAGTTTCTGCTGGAGTTCAAGTAGTGATAAAGAAACACATTTTCAGCATTGATGGATTTCTCTCTGAAGGTTAGTGTAAAAAGCATACACTTTATTTCATGTATTATACAATGAAATTATAGCTATAATAGGAGCTATAATCTTCAAAGGTAGAGGTTGCAGAATTACAGAGCTCAATGACCAAATATAGCTCATGCTCATTCTTTGATTGACTTATTAAAAAAAAAAATTTGTGGCCAAAATTTGAAAATCAAAATACTGTACCTTAAAAATTCTAGATTTAGAACCTTCTGTTGAAAGACCAGATGATCTGTAAAAGCCAGAAGGTCTGAGCAGTATCCTTCTAGAGGTTAGCTTTCTTATCCTTTAATGTGTTTTGGGCTTCCAAAAACCTACCCCACTCATTTAGGTTGAATTAGTAAACTCTGTTCTAAAAAATAATGTTAATTCTAATTGACAGCTATATTCTGTTAAAAATAGTTACTTGTGGCCAGGTGCAGTGGCTCACACTTGTAATCCCAGCATTTTGGAAGGCCAAGGAGGGTGGATCACAAGGTCAAGAGATCGAGACCATCCTGGCTAACACAGTGAAACCCCATCTCTACTAAAAATACAAAAAATAAGCCACGTGTGGTGGCAGACGCCTGTAGTCCCAGCTACTCCGGAGGCTGAGGCAGGAGAATGGCGTGAACCTGGGAGGCAGAGTTTGCAGTGAGCCAAGATTGTGCCACTGAATTCCAGCCTGGGCAACAGAGCGAGACTCCATCTCAAAAAAAAAAAAAAGGTTACTTGTGGAGGTTACCTGTTGTGGTATTTCTATGAAGAATTATTGGCTTTTGAGTTACACATTCTGAATTCTGCGTCAGTTAGGATGACTCTGGGGGCTTCAACAGAGTTAAATATATTTTTCCTAAAAGCAAGAAGGCCTAAAGTGGATTATCCCCAAAATTCATCAATTCAGCAACTTAATGATGCTCTCATAGGCATAAATACTTTATATGTTCAGCTCTGCCATCCTCAGAGAATTGGTCTTATTCTCAAGCTGGTTCTCCTCCAGGATACAAAATGGCTTCCATAGCAGTTATCACATGAAGAGACTACTATTTATTTATTTATTATTATTATTATATTTTAAGTTCTAGGGTACATGTGCATAACGTGCAGGTTTGTTACATATGTATACTTGTGCCATGTTGCTGTGCTGCACCCATCAACTCGTCAGCGCCCATCAACTCGTCATTTACATCAGGTATAACTCCCAATGCAATCCCTCCCCCCTCCCCCCTCCCTATGATAGGCCCCGGTGTGTGATGTTCCCCTTGCCGAGCCCAAGTGATCTCATTGTTCAGTTCCCACCTATGAGTGAGAACATGCGGTGTTTGGTTTTCTGTTCTTGTGATAGTTTGCTAAGAATTATGGTTTCCAGCTGCATCCATGTCCCTACAAAGGACACAAACTCATCCTTTTTGATGGCTGCATAGTATTCCATGGTGTATATGTGCCACATTTTCTTAATCCAGTCTGTCACTGATGGACATTTGGGTTGATTCCAAGTCTTTGCTATTGTGAATAGTGCCCCAATAAACATACGTGTGCATGTGTCTTTAGAGCAGCATGATTTATAATCCTTTGGGTATATACCCAGTAATGGGATGGCTGGGTCATATGGTACATCTAGTTCTAGATCCTTGAGGAATCGCCATACTGTTTTCCATAATGGTTGAACTAGTTTACAATCCCACCAACAGTGTAAAAGTGTTCCTATTTCTCCACATCCTCTCCAGCACCTGTTGTTTCCTGACTTTTTAATGATTGCCATTCTAACTAGTGTGAGATGGTATCTCATTGTGGTTTTGATTTGCATTTCTCTGATGGCCAGTGATGATGAGCATTTTTTCATGTGTCTGTTGGCTGTATGAATGTCTTCTTTTGAGAAATGTCCGTTCATATCCTTTGCCCACTTTTTGATGGGTTGTTTGTTTTTTTCTTGTAAATTTGTTTGAGTTCTTTGTAGGTTCTAGATATTAGCCCTTTGTCAGATGAGTAGATTGCAAAAATTTTCTCCCATTCTGTAGGTTGCCTTTTCACTCTGATGGTAGTTTCTTTTGCTGTGCAGAAGCTCTTTAGTTTAATGAGATCCCATCTGTCAATTTTGGCTTTTGTTGCCATTGCTTTTGGTGTTTTAGACATGAAGTCTTTGCCGATGCCTATGTCCTGAATGGTACTACCTAGGTTTTCTTCTAGGATTTTTATGGTAGTAGGTCTAACATTTAAGTCTCTAATCCATCTTGAATTAATTTTCGTATAAGGAGTAAGGAAAGGATCCAGTTTCAGCTTTCTACTTATGGCTAGCCAATTTTCCCAGCACCATTTATTAAATAGGGAATCCTTTCCCCATACTGCCCAAGTTTATAGATTCAATGCCATCCCCATCAAGCTACCAATGAGTTTCTTCACAGAATTGGAAAAAACTGCTTTAAAGTTCATATGGAACCAAAAAAGAGCCCGCATCTCCAAGACAATCCTAAGTCAAAAGAACAAAGCTGGAGGCATCACGCTACCTGACTTCAAACTATACTACAAGGCTACAGTAACCAAAACAGCATGGTACTGGTACCAAAACAGAGATATAGACCAATGGAACAGAACAGAGTCCTCAGAAATAATACCACACATCCACAGCCATCTGATTTTTGACAAACCTGAGAGAAACAAGAAATGGGGAAAGGATTCCCTATTTATTTATTTATTTATTTATTTATTTATTTATTCATTCATTTATTTAGTTTTTTGAGACAGAGTCTCGCTCTGTCGCCCAGGCTGGAGTGCAGTGGCCGGATCTCAGCTCACTGCAAGCTCCGCCTCCCGGGTTTACGCCATTCTCCTGCCTCAGCCTCCCCAGCAGCTGGGACTACAGGTGCCCGCCACCTCGTCTGGCTAGTTTTTTTGTTTTTTTTAGTAGAGACGGGGTTTCACTGTGTTAGCCAGGATGGTCTCGATCTCCTGACCTCGTGATCTGCCCGTCTCGGCCTCCCTAAGTGCTGGGATTACAGGCTTGAGCCACCGCGCCCGGCCGAGACTACTATTTATGAACAGAAAAGAAGAGTATTCTTCCTTGAGTTTCCCTCTAAGAGTAAGGAAACTTGTCAGAATCCCTCCCTAGCAGATCTTTCTTAGTATCGCATAGACCACATTTCAGCCATATGTTCAATACTAAAACAAACGAGCAGGAGGGCCGAGTGCTTGTGATAGACGTAGATAATTCAAATTACCCATCAGATGAATATAGGATTGCTTTCCCTTAGCACATAGTAACTAGCACCGGCGACAAGAGGCAAAAGAGTACATCTGAGGTCTACTCCCAGAAAGAAATGGCGTATAGTGGGGAATTGATTTGGGACAGATAACTAACAGTTTCTGCTACAAACTAAAGGCAAGTCTCTAGCTTTGTAATGACCTTTGGCATATATTTAAACTTTCCTAATTTAAAATTCTTAATTTATATATTAGAAATGACAATACATTTTTCATAGCATTATCACAAATATTAAACGGTCAAAAATATATGAAAATATAGGTATTTCAGATATTTTTGCTTTATAAAAAATGCCAGATATGCTTCTGAAAATAAAATTAAAAAATAAAGTCCAAAAATCTTGGAAATTTAAAATAAAATGAAAATTTAAAAATAATCAAATTAAAAAATTATTTGTGCAAAATTGTCTCTTAGGTGAAAGTTTACCTTATGATTTACCTTACCTAACTCAATTTTCTCAGTGGATGAAAATGTCCTTTAAAATTGGAAAGTTTAGTGTCTGTTTATTATATTTCATTCTATTATTTTTTCTTCAGTGATAAGAAAAAGAGAAAAGTAGTCACAGTTAATGCCTTACTGGCACAGCTGAAGCTTGGCTCAATTCACCGTATAATCCCTCTGAACTCCCCCCAGTATTGGATAAATGGGAATACTTGGCTGTTTGATGTTCTACCAGAGAGGATACTTTGTGGCAAGGTACAATATAAAGCAGGTGCTACAACATGCTCTACTGGGCAGAATGACAAGTGATGGTTTCCCTAGAGTCATAGCAAAAGACAGATTTAGTGAATCATGCTCTATGATGGAGAATCCACACTCCAGCGCTGCAGATTAAACTCTGCCTGTTGAAGTGAGAATATTTGCATTTGTGCTCTCAAGAGAGTTTTTGTGAAGTGGCAGGAGTGAGTGAAACTCTAGAGTCTGCCTGTAATACAGTCAACCACCTCATAGTCCCTATCGAGAGTACTATAAAATCAAATGAAGACCTTGGAAAAGCAACAGATGTAAGAATAAAAATCCGTCTGGTTTCTAGGACATTACTACTTTTCCCTGGAGAAAACAATGTAGAAACCCTGCATGGTGATTCAAAGATTAACTGGGCATTCCACAAGGTTTCAAATGTTCCTTGCATTTACATATTTGCAAAATTACGCTTCTTGGAGATCATCTACCAAAGGGCATCACTTGCTAACACTTTGGTCACTTGTGGCCTTAGTGTTGACAGAATACTCATGCCAGGCCTTGAAAACAGAGTAACATCAACCCCAATGGCTTTAGCTTCTACTTAGGTGTGCTTCCACAGATTCAGTGTTGTAGGGAGGAAGAAAAAGAAGTTGTTGATTTGGTGAGAAGACTGATTTTGTTTCTGGTTTTCTATGTAAATGTCACAGGAACATAAGAAAAGGCTTCCGATTTTTATACCTTAATTTTTTCAACTATAGAAATGAGAATAATAATACCTGCAATCCTCATATAATTCCTACTCCAAATAACTTTTATAAATTTTAAATATTTGCATGACAATAACTTTTTAAAAAATTACCAGGCCCATATAATTTTACAAGTGACTTCTACTAAGTCTTCAAAAATCAAAGATCCACAACATAGAAAAAACTAAATATATGGACTAATAAATTATTGTTAATAAATAAGATAGGAAAGATAGGAAAAATTTAAGCCCATAAAAGCATTGGCTGATTTTATTTATAAATATAAATTCAAAAGTCTTAAATGACGTATTTTCAATATAATTTCAGAATATATATAATACGTTCTTCAAGACTAAGAAGAATTTATTCCAAATATCCAAATATATTTTATTATTTTTGAAACAAATATTAAGGAAATTCATCACATTAACAGATGAAAGAAAAGTACAATACTATCATTCCAATATTTACAGAAGGAAAAAAATGATTGATAAATTTTAAAACCATTCATAACAATAAAAATGAATTCTAAGTAAACTAGGAATAAAAGACAGCTTCAAATGAGTTCACAAAAAGATATCGACCCAAAGCTGCAGCAACTATTATGTAATATAGTTTGCATTCCTATTTCACTAATTGTCTTCCAAGTGTCCTTTATAGCAATGTTGCCCTCTGAACCAGGATCCAATGCAGAGGTTTACATTTAGTCATATTATGTCTTTTCTCTCCTTTGATATGTAACATTTCCTCCCTTTTCTTTGTGTTTTATGACCTTGGTGTAATAAGAGTACAGGCATAATGTTTTGCAGTATTTCTCTCAATTTGGGTTTTTCTTGTTGCTTCTTTATAATTATGCTTTTGAGTTTTTTGCAGAAATATTACATATGTGATATAGTATCTTCTCCAGTGTATGATATCAGGAGGTACTTCATGTCAGTTTGTTCCACGCATGGTTATGTTAATCTTGATCGCTTAGTTAAGGCAGTTTCTTCTAAATTTTATTGCTATAAAAGTACCTTTTAATCATTTCATAATTAGTGAGTAATTGATGGGAAAACAATTTGAACGTATGTAAATCTCTTATTTGCCAACAAACTTTAACCCCCTAGGTTTTACATCAATAATATTTATCCATGTCAATTTTTAATATGATTTTTGCAAAATGGTGGTTTTATAACTATAATTTTTTTCTAACTTTATTATACTTTTGTCATTTGTTTTTTGGTATTAGTATAGATTATTTTCCCAATATATTATAATGCATTGTGGCCATTCTCATTTTTTACAGTTGCAAAATTAGATTTTTAGATAGATTTGCTTTTTCTTTTCTTTTTCTTTTTTTTTTAATAGAGCACTCTTGGAGTCACAGCAAAACGGAGTGGAAAGTGCAGAGATTTCCTGTAAACTTCCTGCTTCCATGTATTCATAGCCTTCCCATTATCAACATCCCTCCACTGCCAAAGTGATACATTTGTTAGAACTGAAGAACCTGCACTGATACATCATTATTACCCAGAGTCCATAGTTTTCCATTACGGTTCACTCTTGGTGTTGCATGTTACATGGTATTCAAAAAATTTGTAATAACATGTATCTACCATTACAGTGTCATACAGGGTAATTTCACTGCCCTCAAAGTCAGTGCTCAGAATTAGAGAAAACTATTTTAAAATTCACATGGAACAAACAAAAGAGCCCGAATAGCCAAGACAATCCTAAGCAAACAGAACAAAGTTGGAAGCATCACACTACCTGACTTCAAACTATACTACAAGGCTACAGTAACCCAAACTGTATGGTACTGGTAAAAGAACAGACATAGAGATCAATGGAACAGAATAGAGTACTTAGAAACAAAACCACACCTACAGTCATCTGATCTTTGACAAACCTGACACAAACAAGCAATGAGGAAAGGATTCCCTATTTAATAGTTGCTAGGAGAACTGGCTAGCCATATGCAGAAAATTGAAACTGGATCCCTTCCCTACATCATCTATAAAAATTAACTCAGGATGGATTAAAGACTTAAATGTAATACCCAAAACTATGAAAAATATAGAAGAAAATCTAAATGATATCACGACAAAAACATCAAAAGCAATTACAACAAAAGCAAAAATTGACAAATGGGATCTAATTAAATTGAAGAGCTGTGCAACAAAAGAAACTATCATCACGGTGAACAAGACAACCTGCAGAATGGGAAGAAATTTTTTTCAATCTATCCATCTGACAAAGTCTAATATCCAGAGTCTACAAGTAGGAATTTAAACAAATTTACAAGAAAAAAACAACTCCATTAAAAAGTAGACAAAGGACATGAACTGACACCTCTTAAAAGAATACATACATGCTGCCAACAAACATATGAAAAAAAAGCTCAACATCACTGATCACTAGAGAAATGCAAATCAAAACCACAATGAGATACCATCTCATGCCAGTCAGAATGGCTACTATTAAAAAGTAAAAATACAACGGATGCTGGCAAGGTTGCAAAGAAAAAGGAATGCTTTCCCACTGATGATGGGAGTATATGGAACCATTATGGAAGACAGTGTAGTGATTCCTCAAAGGCAGGAATACCATTTGACCCAGCAATCCCATTATTGGGTATATACTCAAAGGAATATAAATCATTCTATTATAAAGATACATGCATGTCTATGTTCACTGTAGCACTATTTACAGTAGCAAAGACAGGGAATAAACTAAATGTCCATCAATAATTAACTGGATAAAGAAAATGTGGTACATATACACCATGGAATACCATGCAGCCATAAAAAGGAAGATCATGTCCTTTGCAAGGACATGGATGGAGCTGGAAGCCATCATCCTCAGCAAACTAACATAAGAACGGAAAACCAGACACCACATGTTCTCACTTATAAGTGGGAGCTGAACGATTAGAAGACATGTACATGTTGAGGCAAACAACACAGATTGGGGCCTGTTGGGAGGGTTTGGGGGAGGGAGAGCATCAGGAAGAATAGCTAATGGATGCTGGGCTTAATACCTAGGTGATGGGATTATCTGTGCAACAAACCACCGTGGTACATATTTACCTATGTAACAAACCTACACATTCTGCACATGTATCACTGAACTGTTGAGGAAAACAAACAAAAATCTTCTGTGCTCTGTTTATCTCACCCTCCCTCCTAAATCCTGGCAACCACTGATATTTTTAGTATCGCCTTTTCCAGAATATCATATAGTTGATAGCATATGGTTTGTCACCTTTTCAGATTGGCCTTTTTCACTTAATTATATGCATTTAAGTTTCCTCCAGTACCTTTCATGGCTTGACTGCAAATATTTTCTTCTGGTATATGACTTTTTTTTTTTTTTTTTTTTTTTGCATTTTCCTCACAGTATCACAGAGGAGAAATTTTTAATTTTAATGAAGATCAGTTTATTTTTTTCATGATCATACCTTTGTTGTCATATCTAAAAAGTCATTACCAAATTAAAGTCATCTAGATTTTCTATGTTATCTTCCATGACTTCCACAGTTTGCATTTTACATTTAGGTCCATGATCCATTTTGAGTTAATTTTTGGGAAAGGTGTAAGACCTGTGTCTAAATTAATTTTTTTGCATGTGTATGTATAGTTATTCTAGCAGCATTTGTTGACAAGTCTATTTTTACTCTGTTGTAATTGCTTTATTACTTTGTCAGTGATTGGCTGACTTTAATTATGTGGATCTATTTCCGGAATATCCATCCCATTCCATTGATCCATTTGTCTATTCTCTTGCCAATACCACACTGTCTTGATTACTATGACTTTAACAGTAAGTCTTGAAATCAAATACAGTCAGACCTTCAACTTCATTCTTCTTTTATACTGTGTTGGCTATTTTGGGTCTTTTGCCTCTCCTTATAAACTTTATAATCGGTCTGTTGATATGTACAAAATAACTTCCTGGGATTTTCTTGGAACAGAATTGAATTCATAGACCAAGTCAGAAAGAATGACGTCTTAACAATATGGAGTATTTCCATCTATGAACATGAACTATTTTTCAATTTATTAGTTATTTTAGTCACAATTTTGTAGTTTTCCTCAAATAGTTATTATAAATAATTTGATATATTTATACCTAAGCATTTCATTTTGGGGGTTGCTAAGTGTAAATGGCATTGTGTTCTTAATTTCAAATTCCACTTGTTTATTGCTAGTAAATAGGAAAGTGTTTGACTTTTGTATGTTAACCTTGTATCCTGGAATGTATAATCTTCTTATAATCATGTATTAGTTCCAGGAGTTTTTGTCAGTTCTTTCATATTTTCTACATAGACAGTCATGCTATCTGTGAACAAGCAGTTTTACTTCTTTTACAATTAGTACATCTGTTATTTCCTTTTTCTTATTGCATTAGAATTCCAGTATGATGTTCAAAAGCAGTGATGAGAGGAGACATCCTTCTCTTTTTCCTATTATGAGAAAGTTTTGAGTTTGTCACCATGAAGTATGTCAGTTGTAGGATTTTTGTAGATACTCTTTATCTAGTTGCGAATATTCCCCTCTATTCTTAGTTTCTGTTTTCTTTATGAATAGGTGTTCAATTATTTTTTTCAATTTTTTTTCTGTATGCATCGATATGATTGTGTGGTTTTTCTTCTTTAGCTTGTTGATACTATGGATTATATTAATTGGTTTTTGAATGTGAGCCAACCTTGAATGCATACTTGGGACAAATTCCACTTAGCTGTAGTGTATATATTTTTTTCTACATTGTTGTATTCAATTTGCTAATATTTTGTTAAGCATTTCTGCATCTATGTTCATGAGAAATATTGGTCTGTAAGTTTTATTTTGCTGTAATGACTTTGTCTGTTTTTATCTTAGGGTAATTCTGGTCTCATAGAATAAGTTAGGAAGTATTATGCCTGTTTCTGTCTTCTGAAAGAGATTGTAGAGTACTAGTATATTTTTTTTCTTACTTTTTGGTAGAATTCACCAGTGAACCAACTGGGCATGTTCCTTTCTGTTTTGAAAGGCTATTTATTATTGATTCAAGTTTTTTAATAGATATAGACTTGTTTAGAGGGTCTATTTCTTCTTGTGTGAGTTTGGGCATATTGTGCCTTTCAAGGAATTGGTTCATTTCATGTAAGTTATGAAATTTGTGGGCATAGAGTTGTTTATAGTCTTCCTTTATTATCCTTTTAAGGTACATGTGATCATGTAAGTGATATCTTATCTTTCATTTCCGATATGGTCATTTGTGTCATCTCTCTTTTCTATGTTAGCTAGCTCAGCTAGAGGCTAATCGATTTTGTTAATCTTTTCAAAGAAGTTTTTTGCTTCATAGTTATTCATTTTTGATGCTTAAAGTTTTACAGATTTGGTTAATGGAAGTCTCATTAAACTGGCTCCTGTGCACTTTTTTCTTTTTCTTTCTTGAGTAATTTCTGGAACAATAAGACATTCCTGGCCCATCTTAAATTTTCCCTGAACCATTCCTAGAATCAGTCACTTTTCCTAGGCACTCTGGTTACTTTGAGTAAGGAATTTTATTTGGAAACGAAGATCTAGGAGGGAGATGCTCTCATTATTTTGGGGTGTTATTGCTTCTAGGCTTGAAAACATCTTCTATATCTAAGATTTAAAAAAACTGATGTCAACTTTTAAATTATTTTTTTTAAACAGCAAATTAAAATAAAAAACTAGCACCACACACTTATCAAGGAGATACATAAAATGGAAATTTTTTTATATGATGGTGCAAGTGTAAGCCACCGTGAAATCAAATATAATTTTTTTAGGTAGTCACCCTAAAGATGCTCTTCCATAAGTGCAAAAAAAAGCATGTCTAGAAATGTTCACACTGCATGACTGATTTTAGCCCAAATATGGAATCTGATAAACTCTGGCATAGTCATCATAGTCACAAAATGAAACCCTTTTTAGCAGTTAAAATTTGTGAAGTGGAAATCCACTTTTAATACATAATTCAAACATAATATGTTGAAAAGAAAAACTTACAAAAAAGACACCTACAATAGGATATTATGATTTATCTAAAATACATAGCAGTGCTATTTATGGTTTATATGTATATTTGTATGCATTTCCTTTGTAAAAACATGAATTAAACTAATAAGGGCAAACTCCAGGTTAATGTTTGCTCTGAGAGGAAAAAAAAAAGATTGTGTGGGGCTTCAGTATCTCTGAAGTTTTATTTTGTAAAATTACAAACCAAAATATACATTTTATAGATTTTTAAAATATTTCATAATTTATACAAATTTAAGTAACTACATACATTATACAGGATTTTTGTCTAGCAGTGTAGACATTTAGCAGAACTATTTACATAAATTAGATGGGATTTTTGTCTAGCAGCGTAGACATTTAGCAGAACTCTTGAGAAAAACATAGGTTGGATAATTAGAGAAGTAGAAATCCAGAAACTGAGTATTGTTGCATCTGACAGTTTTGACCTAAGTATTTCCTTTCTGCAAGACAATGTAAACTCCTCACCTCTCCCACAGATCCCCCACTGCCACCCCTGTTTTTCAGTGAGGTGGAAAAATTTGGAAGTAGTGTCTTTCTGTGAGAAGGAATTAAATCTGTAATGTGTTTTAAAATCATTTTAAGGCACAATGGAAATCATTTCACATTACCACGAAATGTATATGTAAGTATTAAATCCTGAACTAGAAAAAATCTAGAAAATGTAATATTGTTAAAGAGGAGGATCATTTCAACTGAATCTCCTGTTAGAAGATATTACAGGCAGCAGAACGAAGAACCAATTGTCTGAGGGAAAATTAATATTTCAGAAAATGAATCAAATGTGGCAGATCTAAAGTAGAGGCTATAAAACTACTATTGTTAGAAAAAAAATACAGAAGGGGGAAGAAAGTACCCTGTGAAAAATAGGCCAGTTACTTTCATAGACCACAATTATGAAATAAGAAAAAGGCAAAAGAATATTTCTCCTCCAGACAAAAAAATAATGACAAAGAAAATGGTGATTTATCTTAGTGTATGGGTGAACTGGCACAGTAAAAAGCCAGCAAAATTAAGAATGGCACAGGGCTTGGAGGGGCAGTTGTATAAAATAATATAAAGAAAAATAATTAAACCACAAATTAGACATAGATTCTCACTCCATTTCTAATTATTTATTTGCCTTTAGTAAGACACTTGACTTTTCTGAGTCCCAGCTTCCTCATCTGTAAATAAGGAAGATGCATTCAGTTACGTCTTGAGCATGTTCCTACCTAAGTATTTTGTGATTCTATTAAATAAAAATCATTTACTCAATAGATACCATAGTTATCAAGTGCCTGCAAGGTGCAAGGTATTTTTCTAGGTGCTTTATATACACTATCCTATATCATTCTCAGGAGTGAGCTGTTACAAATTTCTCGTAGAGGGCTCAAAAGCTTATTAATGTTTTCTAACTTGTTCAAGGCCACTGAGCTAATTGGTGGTGGAGCTGGTATTTGAGGCTGGGTCTCAATTCCAATGTCCATGCTCTTTCATTATTCCACCTATGCTAAAGATAATGACTAAATGAAATATCTGAGAGTATGCAAATAAGATGGTGGCTAGCATAGACCAAGAATGCAAAAGCACTCTACTGAAATATTTTTCCATTTCCAGAATCATTCGGAAAGACAATATTTATTTTTGAAATGCAAAAAGCCCTTCTGAGAACTTGGTTCTTATTTATTATAAGATTTAGTGTGAATTTACAATCTTATTTATCATAAGATCATAAGATTTAGTGTGAATTATATATTAATCAGAGCTGCAGCTAACTGAGTTATCACCATTTCTTCAAAATTTTGATTGGGTAGAGGAGGAAGAAAAGAAAACATAACGGGAAGTATGTAAACTTATACAGAATGGAATAATTCAAATGACCTAAAAGCAGCAAAAAAAGCACTTGAAAGCTCATGAGACAGGGGAGAAGAAACTTTAGGTGAAAGAAGTGTTCAAATAGGAGGAATAACAATCAAAAAATTGTACTTCTTTGAATTCTTAAAATTCTAGTATAAACAAATGCCCACAAACACCGAATTAACACAATAAGGTCCGTTAGACAGCTGCAAACCAATTTTCCCCAGTTCAGCTTATTATTCTCTTTCTTGCGCTTATCCATTCTTTAATTTAATTAAATAAATACTTCAGATATTTTCAGACTACTCTTATCTTCGTGACTAATTCTCATTTTTGTATTGAGTGAGGCTGAGGAATGGTAGGATTGGGAAAGAGAAGAGAAAAGGAAGAAGGTGACGAAAGAGCAGACACTTTAAATAAGATGAAATAAACAGCTACTAACTCTCCTCCTTCCTTTCCTTTAGAAGACTGATCCAATGAGATTTGCTGAATTTATCAACATGTAGGATTTTAGAATCAACCGTCCTCATCAGCCACCCAATAGTCTGCTGTAACCACTTTGGCAATATTTAGTAAATAATGACAAAGAAAGAAATGGCCTTATTCATTTATTCTTGCTTCTTTTACTTCCTAGTTAACTTCTTTTACTTTCCTATTTTTCTTTTTCTTGAAATGAAGGACAAATTATTCAGGTTAAATTATAGAAAGGATAAATAGAATCAATAATATTGTTCCTCAAATTTCAGTCCCCATGAAATATTTACCCTACAAGCATACACAGAAAAATGGGACTCTATTTTTTAAAAACAAATTTACAATTACTTCAGATTTTTTTTTAATTCAAGGAGAAAAGGACTTAGTCTCAACTATCCTAATATTTTAAGTCTAAAGTGATTTGGATCTAAGTGTAAAAAAAAGTATTTATTCAAAGCCTGATTTAGAACACACTCGGAAAGACTCTAATAGCTACGTTTAAATTATCAGAGGCCTTGGTGAGTCAGTTGTTTTGCCTATTTGTTGTATGATTTTCATACTGGGTTCAAGTCCTGATATCACACTTCTAAATTACATCTCAATCCATGCTTCATATAAATGGCCTGATGGAAAGATGCAATAAAAGTGCACTTTGTAATACTGAGTCCACTCATGCCGTTATAGAAAGCACAAGGTCAGCACTTTCATTTCCATTATACACCTTATTTGTTCAGAAATTATATAGAAAGCCATAAAAATTTGCTTGGCTGCAAGGTATTAGCTCATCCCACGAATAAACAATTAGATAAAAACCATAACATGGCTAAGACAATTGATTAAGAGTAAAATTTGGTCCAACTGTGTATGTGACCTGAGTTCATTGCCACTTCACAGGAATTCTTTCTGCCATAACAAGAAAGAAGCTACTAGACAAGCATTCCCAGGTGAGGAGAAAAATACCTAGGTATAGACACAGATGTCTGAGGCTGGCTATTTGTTTCTTTGCCTTAGTTGGGAAACAAACAAAAAAAAATTAGAATGGGTATAAAATTTACACTTTGATGATATTTTGGTGTCATCACTGTCACCGAGGTGATCAGGGGAATTCTTAACTAAATATCAGGAAAATTGCCATGACAGACTCCCAGACTTATTAAAAGGTCCAGTTTATAGATCAAGGGGTAAAAGTTTCATAATTCTACGGGACAGGCAGCAGTCACAGGGTTTGTTTTGTTTTTTAATCGATACTCCTTTACTTTATATTTAGGACAATATTAAATAAGAATCTAGGTACTACTAGCCACACTAATTTCTCAACCACTGATGGTATATTACTCCAAGATGCTATAACAAAAATACCATAGATTAGGTGGTTTATGACAGACATTTATTTTTCATTGTTCTGGAAACTGGAAGTCTGAGATCAGAAGGGCCCTCCTCAGGGTTTCTAGACAGCCATCTTTTCACTGTATCCTTACATGTCAGAGAGAGAGAGCAGTTTGTCTCTCGTCGTCTTCTTACAAGGACACTAATCCCATCATGCGGCCCCACCCTCATGTCTAATCTAAACCTAATTACTTCACAAACACTCCACCTACAATTATCATCACCTTGGAAGTAAGAACAACATGAATTCTGAGAGGGCACAAACATTCAGTCCATAACAGATGATCAGGCTTTCTCTTGAGGTTGATCTGTTTTAAAAGACCAAGGAAAGATTCCAGAAGCCCATTGTCTTGTGACTAATTACTTCTGACAGGACCTGGTTTCTGTTTCTCTCTAAGTGATCATCTTACAGTCAGGATGATTGACAATGATGACACTTATAGAACTATTTTATTTTTTATTTGAATCATAGAAGGGTAATCCTTTATTCTCCTCATAAAAAAGATATTATAAACTATCAAGTATATAAAAAAAATTTCATGACATTATATAAACATTCCATGGTTTGTTATATTCTTGAAGCCACACTGTCAGGATTTTAATTCCCATTCTGCAGCTTACTACTTATGTGACTATGGGCAAGCCACTTCACCTCTCCATGCCTCAGCTTCCTCATTCCTGAAATGGGAATAAAAATAACATCTAACTCATAGGTTGTTGTGAGTGTTACGTTAACCAAGAAATGGTAATTAATCATCACTTGGTATCCAGGAAAGTGCCTGACACATACTAACAACTAAATAATTAGTAGTTTGGGCATGAAATGGCCTAAGACTTACTGGACTGTACTCTTCTAGTGAGAGTTCTCCAAATTCACATATTCACAGATGAAGAAACCTCTTCACATTGGAAATAGAAAAGAAATTCCCTAGTTCGTGTTCCCAGATTATCCAAGTGTCTATGACACAAATGAAAAGTAAAATATAAAGAGGAAAAGGCAATTGACTCTTCCCTCTCCTTTGGAGTCACAATTGTTAAGCTTCAGTTGATAATATAAAAACAGACTATGTGCGTCCTTTCAGAATCGCATCAGCTCATTCCCACGTGTTAAATAGTCAGATCAGACATGAAAATATTTACCTTAAGTATTAGTCAGTAATTTTAATTTATTTTCCCTTTTAGAAAGGTGAACGAATGCAACCATTAGTGTTACATTTAGTACTTTTATTCTGGTAAAATATTTCATAAAATAGATTCTCACACAGTTATAATTCACAATAATTTACCAGCTGGGTGCGGTGGCTCACCCCTGTAATCCCAGCACTTTGGGAGGCCGAGGCAGACAGATCACAAAGTCAGGAGATCGAGACCATCCTGGCTAACATGGTGAAACCCCGTCCCTAAAAACACAAAAAATTAGCTGGGTGTGGTGGTGGCCACCTGTAGTCCCAGCTACTCAGGAGGCTGAGCCAGGAGAATTGCTTGAAAGCGGGTGGCAGAGGTTGCAGTGAGCCGAGATCACGCCACTGCACTCCAGCCTGGGCAACAGAGCAAGACTCCATCCCAATAATAATAATAATAATAATAACAATAACAACAACAATAATTTATCTAGCATTTACCATCACAAAAAAAGTTAAAAAAATAAAGATGAAGTTATTTTAATCAAGTCCAGACACATTTATAGATTTTGGCAACATATTTTGTTCAAAAGCAAGCTAATCTTTCGTTTGACTTATCTGAAATAAGGGTCATTCCACTTTCTTATAGATAAGTATGAATTTTAGTAGAAATGATAATTCAAAAGCAATGTTGGTTTGACTTACATAAAAGTAAAACTATAAAGCTGCTTAAATTTTCCCTTCAAACTGAAGAAACAAGCAAGATCTAATGCTCCAAATTGCCACTATTTGAAGTATCAAGAAAATGATCATACTGCTTATCAGGTTCTTTTGGAGAAATCCGTTAACACTCAAACTCAGTCATCAAATGGCTTCTGCATCACATGTGTAAGCTACAAAGTAGATTCAATCTGTAAAAGGAAATGACTAATGTACAAATGTTTCTCTAGTGCTCAAGATGTGTGCTTGTTTCTGGGTAAACTGCAATAATTGGTCTACTTCCAACAGAGTGCAGAAGAGGTGAACCAATAAATTTGTATTGACAGAGGATAGAAAATGTCAATTATCCTAGGAAAGAGAGAATGCAAAGTCCTAGGCAAAGAGAAAATGCCACAGACAGACATATACCATAGCAGATGTCTGGGAAAAAAGGAAGTGGAATCAAGACACAGGATACCACTGACTACTTAAGGTCCAGTCTACTGGAGAAGCTCAATTGATTAACCCCCTCTATCACCAACACCCTTCTTTTAGGCCTTCATCCCTCCTGACTGCACAGTGAGGTTGCCAGTCTCCCAGCACCTACCTGTCTCAACCTCCCTTCTGCATATTCTGTGACATACATAAACACTGAGGCTATTGTGATTGACATAAGCCAATCATATTTTAAATGGATATGAGCAAGGGAAAAAACAACAACAACAAGAAAACCAAGTGAACACTAGCTGCTTTGGGAGCAATTCCTTCTAAAACGTCCATGAAAAGATCCAAATTAAGGAGAAACACGTACAAGAGAAATTAGATCCACATCATAAACAATGAGAAATTTTAACTAAATCTAGAGAACATGAGATGAGATTAGAGAAAAAAACAGATGTGTTTCGTTTGCCTAAGAACAGTCTGCATAAAAAATAACCAAAGGAGATACTGGTGGAACCTTGTCCAATCTTTAATAAACAGGGTAAGTTTAGAGGTGAAGCCAGCTGTGGGGCAATCAGGGGACCTGCTTCAAACTCACTGATCCTTATGGGATGGGTTCCGTTTGCTGAAGCCACACTGAGCTGCAAGCCTCCTGCTCTGATTATAAAAGGGAACCCACAGAGACTGGCTTTTGACAAGAGCAGCTGTGTCAGATCCAAAACAGAGCTTCTGATGGTTTGGGAAAACATGAAGCAGAAACTCTTCTTTGCAGAGGCAAACTTTCCGATTCTAGCTTTCATTTTCTCTTTACTCTCAGGCTGCCATATCTCTGAATTTACATAGTGAATGTTTCCAATTCAGATGAAAGTTGAAAAGAAAATAATAGATTTACTGTAATTTCAGATAGATATCCCCACCAATCCCAAAGGAACCTTATTTCTATTCCAATTTATTCATCCTTATCAGTGAGATTAATACTTTCCAGTAAATAGGGGGAAAAATCACATATCTTTAAAAAGATAATATGTTCCAAGAAATCAGACCAAATACATCCTCTGAAATAGAGTACTGCAAATAACAAAAAAGACATTTTCAAATGTTTAATTTGTATTTTAACAAGATTTTGAGATATTGCATCTGTGAAACCAGAATAGCCCTATGCAAAAAGGGAAAGAGGTGAGGAAAATCACTCATTCAAAGGTCTTTATTGTTCAGCTGCTTTGCTGGAGGCACTGAGCTGAGCTCTGAAGACACTGTTGTAAATGATGAAAACACACTTCCTGCCTTTAACAATGTTTGCATTAAATGGTAAGCTATTCCCTTAGTCAAAATTAATTAGAATTAATTGCAAGTGGTTGTAACATTCTGGAGGTGAACTCTACCACCTCCATAACAGATGCACAGATGACAGTAGGCGGTCAACAGAATTTTTGGAATCATGGAAGACTTCTCTGAGCAAGTGACACTTCAGAAGGAAAATATGAGTTGGAATTAGCCAGGCCAAGACTTGGGGAAAGCATGAAGCAAAGAGAGGAAAAGTCAAATGGGAAGCATTACAAATAAGAAAAATTAATGATATGTTCAAAGAAGAAAGAGTCCAGGAGGTCAGGAGAAGAGAGTGAGGAGGAAAGATATGATTAGACTGGAGAGGGAAGCAATGGCTAGCTCATCCAGGGACCAGGAAGGATGCTGAGGATTTTGATATTTATCCTAGGAACATGTAAAATAGACTAATGGAACAGAATAGAGGACTCAGAAATCCACGCATGTACAGCCTTCATTTTGACAAAGTTGTCAAGAACATACACTGGAAAAAGGATGGTCTCTTTAATAAGTGGTGCTGGGAAAACTGGATATTCATAAGCAGAAGAATGAAATTAGATTCTCATAATTCACCATGTACACAAATCAACTCAAAATAGATTAAAGACTTAAATGTAAGACCTGAAACTATGAAACTGGAGAAATGTTATAGAGCATTGATCTGGACAAATATTTCTTGGGTAAGACCTCAAAATATCGGGCAACAAAAACAAAAATAGACAAATGGGATTTACATCTGGCTAAAAAGTGTCTGCATAGCAAAAACAAAAAGACAACCTGTTGAATGGCGAGAAAATATTCGCAGACTATCCATTCAACAAGGAATAAATAAGAATGTATAAAGAACTCAACTCGATATTAAAAAAAATCTGATTTAAAAATGGGAAAATATCTGAAAAGGCGTTTCTTAGAAAAATCAACGTACACATTGCTAAAAGGTATAAGAAAAAATGCTCCACATCACTACCAATCAGAGAAGTACAAATCGAAACCACAATGAAGTAGGATCTCACCCCAGTTAGAGTAACTATTATCAGAAGGACAATAACAAATGCTGGTCAGGATGTGAAGAAATGGGAATGCCCATATATGTGGGTGAGGATGTAAAGCAGTACAACCATTATGGAAACCAGTATGGAGGCTCCTGAGAAAACTAAAAACAGAACTACCATATGATCCAATCCGGCAATCTTACTGCTAAGTGTGCGTGCATGTGTGTGTGTGTGTATGTGTGTGTGTGTGTGTGTGTGTATATGTATATTTGTGTATGTATATGTGTAAAATAGATACACCTAGCATATATATATATATGTGCGTGTGTATACATAGATGTATAATCAGTATGTCAAAGAAATATCTGCACTCTCATGTTTTTTGTAGCACGATTCACAACAGCCAAGATAGAGAATCAACCTAAGTGTCCAAAAAGGGATGTATGGATAAATAAAATGTGGTATATGGGAAATAAAATGGGAAATTATTTATTCATAAAGAAGAATGAAATCTTGTTATTTGCAGAAACATGGATAGAACTGGAGGTTGCTCTGTCAAGTGAAATAAGTCAGGCATGGAAAGACAAATATTGCATGTTCTCATTCATATCTGGGATCTAGAAAAGTTACTCTAATGAAGATAGAGAGTGGAATGGTGGTTACCAGGGGCTGGGAAGGGGACAGAGTTAGGAAAGATGAAGAGAAGCTGTTTAATGGGTCCACAAACACAGCTAGGTGGAAGGAATTCCTTCTAGTATTCAATAGTTCAGTAGGAAAATTATAGTTAACAATACTTTATTGTATATTTCAAAATAGCCAGAAGAAAATAATTGTAATGTTCCCCAAAGAAAAGATAAATATTTGAGATGATGGACATCTCAATTATCCTCATTTGATCATTACACATTATACACATGTATCAAAATATGACATGTACCCCTAAAATATGTACAAATATATCAATCTTAAAAATCCAAAATTAGAATGGGAAAGAACTGAAGAGCTATAAGCCAGAAAATGACAAAATCAGATTTGTATTTAGAATATCATTTTGGCAAATCTATGTATGGATAATAGATTCACCAAGATTAAGGGAATATAAAGTTAGACAAGTTAGGAAGCTGTTCAAGCAGTAAGGATGAGAGTCGACAGTTACTTGATGTAGGAGGGAGACATCTAGATAGAATGAAATCACTGGGATCTTGAAGTAATTCATGGCAATGAAAGCATTATTTCTGATGAAAATCTGCAATGGAGGAAATTAATGGTAAATTGAAAAAAATACTTCAGTTATAAGAGAAGTTGTGACATCTCTTAAAATTCAGATGAAAAGACAAAAGGATGTTTATGGTGAGAAACATGTTAGGAGAATAGGCCTAAAAGAGCACACATTAGGGACTCTAAGAGATGGGAATGGCCAACTGGAACAGACAAAAGTACACAAATAAATAATATATAATGGTACACCCACCAAAAGTTTATTATTCAGTGATAAGAAAATAAACTTATCAAGCTACAGCTGAGCGTAGTGGCTCACTCCTGTAATCCCAGCACTTTGGGAGGCCAAGGTGGGCAGATCATTTGAGGTCAGGAGTTCAAAACCAGCCTGGCCAACATGGTAAAACCCTGTCTCTACTAAAAATACAAAAAAAATTAGCCAGGCATGGTGGTGAGTGCTTATAGTCCCAGCTACTTGGGAGGGTGAGGCAGGAGAATGGCATGAACCCGGGAGGCGGAGGTTAGTTGCAATGAGCCGAGATCGCACCACTGCACTCCAGCTTGGGTGACAGGGCAAGACTCCATCAAAAAAAAAAAAAAAAAAAAAAAAAAAAAAAAAAAAAAGAAAAAGAAAAAGAAAAGAAAAAAAAAGAAACACTTATCAAGCTACAAAAAGACATGAAGGAGCTATAAACACATATTGCTAACCGCAAGAATCTGATCTGGAAGAGACCCATACTATATGATTTCTACTATATGACATTCTGAAAAAAGAAAACCTATAGAGACAGTAAAGAAGTTAGTAACTGCCAGGTTTTCAGGGGGACGGAGGAGGGATGAACAGGCAGAGAACAGGGCAATTTTAGGGCAGTGAAAACATTGTGTATGATACTGTAATGGTGGATACATGGCATTATGTATTTATCAAAACCCATAGAACTATTCAAAGCAAAAATTAAATCCTAATATAAACTGTGAACTTTAGTTAATAACACTGTATCAAGATAGGTTCATCAATTGTAGCAAATATTCAATATTAATGCAAGATGTTAATGGATAGGAGATGAGGGAGAAGAGGTATGGAAAGTCTCTGGGATTTCTGTGCAAATTTTTCTACAAACCTAAAACTGCTGTAAAAATAAAGTCTAATAAAACATAAGAACACATTTAAAAATCAAAGAAAGTCCTGCAGAATTTAAAGATAAAAATGCTTACCAAGTATCTGACAAAACAGCTTAGCCCTAAGTTTATGACATCAAAAGAAAGTAGAGCCAGACTGAAAAATGAGGTGTTTGGTAGTAATAAAGTCAGCTAAAGAAGAAACAGGAAAACAGCACAGGAAAGGAAAAAAAAAAAAATGGTTACTATGGATCCTCTAGATTACCCTTCCAAATAGGCAAAAGACATGGGAAAAAAATATCCAGAACATCTTAAGGGAGAAAGTAGAGCCCATGCCACAGGTCAAAGAGGAGCGAACATGGAAAGACAGCTTTTCTTGTGTCTGTTCTTTGTGACATAATAACGTAGGATATGATAGTAGGTGATGTAAATGTATCTGAAAGCCAAATAGTGAATCAAATCTGTTAAGAAAAATTAGATGTTTAGGCTAGATAAAAGTGGAATAAAGAGAGGTGATACCCAGAAGACACAAATACGTACTACATAAATGAGGATTCTCACTAATGGCTCGTCTCCACAGGCTGACAGATCTTGTTAGAATATTCTGCACATCAGCCATGAACTAATACATTTTGGGGCTCAAGAGTAGAACTACCAAATCCTTACTCCTTCTTGCCTTCTTCTAAAATAATATATTTTAAGTGGATACAAAAATATTTCTTTACAACCAGTTATCCCTCAGAGGTTGAGCTATGCCATCCTTTCCTAGGAATAACCCTTTTATCTATTTATTTATCTAAGATTGAATGCTTTTCAGGCCTTTGAATGTTTTGCACAGTATCTTCTTATGCTGTCCATAGTGGTATTCCACAGTAAGAAGGACTGGAAAATTCAAAGTGCTAGACTATCTTTGCAATACATTGGCTGGATCAAGAAAACTGGGCATCTTTCAACATCAATGTGTGAAAGAATCACAATATGAGACGACATTGGTGATAGTGCTGAGTGTCACCTTTCCCTCACCACATACTAAAAACCAATTATTCGTGAGAAAATTTGGGAGGATTAACTACTACATGAAATGCTAAGAGTGTTTTCGTCTCTGAGACTTTCTATGTAACCACTCTTCTTTTTGAGACGGAGTCTTCCTCTGTTGCCCAGGCTGGAATGCAATGGCATGATCTCAGCTCACTGCAACCTCAGCCTCCTGGGTTCAAGCGATTTTCCTGCCTCAGTCTCCTGAGTAGCTGGGATTACAGGTGCACGCAACGACGTCTGGCTAATTTTTGTATTTCAGTGGAAACAGGGTTTCACCATATTTGTCAGGATGGTCTCAAACTCCTGACCTCAGGTAATCCACCCACCTAGAACTCCCAAAGTGCTGGGATTACAGGTGTGAGCCACCGCGCCAAGCCATAACCACCCCTCTTAATGCATATATAATTTAACAGTTATGAGAACATAAGCTTGTAATACAGAGGAAGAGAAAGGAGAATCCCCTTAAAAAAAAAGAAGTATAGCAAGCAAATGGATTTATCTTTATGCTGTTATCTTATTTCACATGTGACAAAAACATAAATTTGCATAGACCTAGTTTTTCTTGGCTGAGTGGTAATTTCCCATTGTGAGTAAGGAAGAAAACACAGTCATTTTCTGTTCCTAATAGGGGATCTGCATCAGTCAATATCAACATAAAGGCAATTTTAAGGCAGAAACAGGATCTGGGTAAATGTAATGAGTGAATATACTTTACAACAAAACTAAAATAGAGGTCAATATATTCCCTAACAACAATTCCCCGCTTATGTACATTAGGCTAAGTTCAGCAGATATAATACTGATTTTCATATAATTGTTTCTGAGAGGTGGAGAAAATAATAAGGATGATACAAGGACATCTGCAGCACTCCACAACAATTCTCCTTGATGAAGCAAGACCGAACAGAAGGATCATGGAGGATTGGTGCAGAGTCAATCTTGAGTCTACCTTTAATGTACAGTAAATAAGAAAGAGGGAGACAGATACAAAAAAAGCTTTAGCTTGAGTGTTAAATCATGTAGGCTTTGAATCTCTGACACTAAAACTGGAATGATTTACTGAATTTTAGCTAAGTACTAATTATGGTACTAATACTAGCCTCATCGAACTATTTCACAAGTTGTGTCAAATAGTTAAAATATACATGATTTTTCTTAATTCATTTGAGTGACACAGAAAGACATCTAATCCAATTTTAAAGAATAGATAATTCATAAAGTGACCCTTATAAATACAAAAATTTAACATATAACAAATAAAGCCTCTGACTTACAGTCAACTGCTAATCATTGGCCCAGTCAACTGTGGGCAGAGGAGTAAGTCATACGGCACAAAACACGTTGATCTGTGATTTAAAAAATTGTCCAGCCTGGCCAGCAATCTCTGAGGTATTTTGGAAAGGAGCTGCCCGTACTGACTTATGATTAAAAATCCAATTAACTGTGTCTTTGGAGAGGATTCAATCTGTGATCATCTCACTACTTCTACTGCTCCCACTGCTTCCACAACTGGCCTACTGGCTTCCCACAATGGCATTAGAGAAGAGGAATAATAATGACTACTGAAAATACTGAAGGAACAGATCACCCTAGCATTGCTTTTCTACCCAGAAGGTCATTTAGATGACTATATACCATGGGGAACAAAATATTCCTTTGTGAAGCCTGGCTGTGAGGCTACTGAGAGGCTACCCACTGTCTTGCATATGTTTATAATAAGGTTCATCATTCCAGATAATATATCTAGTTTGTTATATGAAGCCCTTTAATATATTTGTGTACAGTTACATAAATTTATTTGATCACCGTTAAACATTAAACACTTTAAAATAATATTAAACATACTTATTGCAAGACTTATCAGAACCTTCAGTATAAGAAAGTGCATTGTGGGTCTCCAAGAAGTAAATAGAGTATGCAGTGTTTCTGCACTATGTGACTATGCCACATGTTGCCAGACGGTGCAGCATATGTTCCTTCCAAGCAGCATATTGCCAGACTAATTTTCGGTATTTCACATTTTAGAAAGCACTATATTTGAACAACCCACTGCTATAGTACCAACTAAGACAGTAGAACAAGACTAACTGGAAGAAATTCAAGAACAAGACAAACTAATGGAAGAAATTCTTCCATTTTCTCATTGATAACCAAAGAACATGAGTAAAATTAGAGTCAGAAAAATGTAAATTTGAGATCAAATAATCTTCCTTTGGATTTTCCTGCTGTGGGTAAGTTTATCTTATTTGAAAAAAAAGTTTTCTTATTTAAAGCAGTTAATTGGTAATAGGAATCACAAAGCTTACTTGTTGCAGTAATTAATCAATTTGTTCCAAAGGAAATTCAAAGCATGTACTCAATGATATTATTACTCTACACAATGTCCTCAAATAAATGCTGGGGTTTTTACTGTTGTTTGTTTTTCCCAGTGAAGAGAAGGCGGCAGCCAGCACTGGACAATTGACTGGCAGAATGTCCCTTGTTTTGTTTTGCTTTAATGAATAGCTAAGAATGGCCTTGATAAATGTATCAAAGCATTGGCCTGGATATATATAGCTCCCCATTGTTTACATTGCAAATGTATTGCATAAAAACAGTTGCGTCTAAAGAGTTTTAAAACTGTACATTTTCTTAGGTAGGTAAATATATCTCTCATAATTTTGTTCACTTAAACTATTTGCATATGTACTCTCTCCCTGCTTTTTGGACAAAAAGAAAAGGTATTTGAATTATTCTAAGTTAATAAGGTATCCTGTAAATCCTGACAGCCTCTGGATCTGAAAGCAGCAGCAAGAACTTGTGAGGAAATGGGTACTTTTAAATTACCCAGTGCGCGTGGATGTATACTTTCCAGTTATACCTGAATACTTAAATAAAAATTCCCAGAGGTCTTTTGGCATGCACGTTTTTGATCCTGCAGAAACTGATAATTTGACTCAGAATGAAAAATCTGTATCTCCAGTTTTCAGAATATTCTAATATTAAAATTGGGCAGAATCCTTTAAAAACGCATGGAAAAAAAGGAACTCTTCTGTTAAATGGAAAACAAATGTCGATATTTCTTTAGAGGATTACAACTCTCTGGCTCCCTAAATTTACCCAAATAGAGTCTAGCAAAATATTTATGCATAGACACAGGCTTAGGTAAAGAAGATTAACTGCTCTGATGGGTTAAAAGAACTTTCCAGGTCAAAAGTTTTATCTGAAAAACATGAAACACATTTTTATGAAACTTTAAGGACTTTCACAATAGTTGGTTAAATATACAATAAATAAGCTCTTACCACACCAAAAACATATTTCTCATAAAGCAGATGTAAAAAAACCCTGCAAATAACTAATCTATTCTCATTTGTGTGTATTTTCGGTAAGACTTTTAAAAGATATGTTCATTGCTCTTAGTCAACATAATTATACAAGAAGAAAAATAGAGCATATTCTTTAAGTCTTTATGAAATAATATTCCTAAAGGCTTGGTTCATTGCATAACTGTTTAATTCTATGCCATAATTAAATTACATGGGCAAAAGTATGCACTGACTTTATGAAAGTAGAAAAATTATAATTGCTGTCAAAGACATAATGCATGAGATAATTAAAGAGATGATTTTACACAGGCTATTGCAATAGGGAGAATTGTTATTAATGAGGAAAACTTTTTCAAGGCAGAAAATTGGGGTTTTACAAAAGAGAAGAGCCATAAGGAAGGGCACAGGTGGGTCTTAGAATATGCAAGCATAAAGTGGCCCTTTCTGGTAATTTCTCAGGGAAAAAAAAAAAAAAAGGAAGATAGATTTCAGAGAATAAAAGGTGGAGAAATTTCTCAACCATTATTGTTTTCTGGGAATACAAGGCTCAAATAAAGTTCAACAATGTTGCTGCCACTTATTTAAAACCTTTAAAACTTTTGCTAATATATTTATACACATGGATAGTCTCAAAATTCTTTAAAATAGTATTCTTATTTTATAGTTGCATAGATGTATGTAGTCGGGAGTAATTTGGATTAGCATCCTAGTCTGTTATGGTGAAAATTCAACTGGGTATGAGAGAGTAACAGATGATTTTCTCATCTTTCTCAATATCCATAAAAACTCTACCTCATAGCAATGGAACAGACACTTTCTACAATCTACTTTCTCTCAGGTCATGAGGAAAACAAAATTAACAATTTTGATTTTTAATGAAAGAGAAAAAGTCATCGTAAGATGTTTAAGAAGCTTTGAAATGACACACTAGCCTGACTGGGCTGCTAGACATAGAAGAATAGGTGGTGGGTGGAGGAACACTATTTCAGGCTTTGTTCTCTGCCTCCTTATGCTGGAAAGAAAGCAACATGAAGACAGAAATTCTTAACTGTTTTCATTTATTATCAATTCCTGGGCACTCGGTAAAGTTGATGTATAGTTGGCACTTAAATATTAGTTGAGCAAAATAAATGACATAAATTGAAGAGTATTGCCACTGGGTCAACATAATAAGTATTATGCAAATTCTCATCTCATCTCAAACTCAAATTGTATGTTGACTTGATAAAAAAAAGTTAAGTCACAAAAGTGGCATTGTAGAAGAATAAAAACTGTATATTCTTTCTATCAAATACAATGTACCCTAGTAAAACTATCTTACATCTTCAGGGATTTGAATTTTTTATGTACTTGAAATTTTCTCAGAGAATATTATAAGACATATGCACTAAAAATATCAACACCGCATTTCTTAGGACCATTTTCACTAATAATTCAGAATTCTCAATAGAATGTCTTAGATGAGAAATATCTCTGGGAAATTATAAATGCAAAGTTTGGCTTTCTCTAAGGAATCAGTGGCCTTTCTCTTATGTGAATGTGATGATTATTTATTTAATCATATAACTCTTTTTGCTTTGGCTTCTAGGGAGCTTAAAGGCAAATTTGAAACCTGTTTCAGTAAAAATATTGGTATATTTATGTTTTTCAAAGTTAATACATTAGTAAGTGCTATCTTTTAGGGCACACATCTTTTGTCAGGCAGAGGGCAAAGCAACTTAACAAAATCACCTCATTGTTTTTTAAGCTGAATGAAAAGCTTTATGTTAAATAAAAGGTAAGATTATTGTTATAATAGATGAGAAAGGGAAGTTGCCCATGTTCATACAGCCAGTACACAGTAAAGCTATAATTTAAGCTATGATCTCTAATTGTCCATTCTCTGTTCAGGAATGTACTCTCCTTTCCTAAACTGTCTTCTTTTCCTGCTTGTCTTAATTTTACTTATATTTTACATTTTTTAGTTCTGTTTAAGTTTTCTTTAATCACACTTACATTATGTGTTTGTTCAAGCTGTGTCCAATCCTCTGTAAAATGAAGTAGAGAATAAACATATAGTACATATTAATATAGCAATATGAAACTTAAAATAACCATGAACTAAATGCCTAATGAGCAGCTAACAACTTCATGTACTATTTCCATCATAAAACTTCTCCATTATGCATGGAATGTGTCTCCCTCCCTGTCTTCCGCTAAAAAAGACATGTTGAAGTCCTAACTCCTAGCATCTCAGAATGATAACCTATTTGGACATAAGGTCACTGCAGATGCAATTAGTTAAAATTAGGTCATACTGGAGTAGGGCTGCTAATCCAATGTGACTGATGTCACAAGACGAGACACAGAAAGACACACAGAGAGAAGATGTGCAGAGACAAAGAAGAATTCTGTGTGTTGACAGCGACAGAGATTGGAGTGTTGCGTCTACAAGCCAAGAACTGACAAGAATTGCAGCAAGACCAGAAGCTGAGAGAAAGGCATAGAACAGATTCTCCCCTAAAACCAGTCCTTCAGAGAGAGCATCACCTTGATTTTGGACTTCTAGCCTCCAGTACCTTGTGAGAATAAATTTCAGTTGTTTTTAGTCACCCAGGTTTTGGTACTTTATTCCAAAAATGCTGCTGGAAGGCAGCTCAAATTCCTAGCTAACAAGAAGCCCAGCTAAAGTCACTTTGGTACCAGTTAGAAAAACCGAAGGCAGTGCTTCTATATAATTGTAAGCATTTCTGACAGATGCTTACTGATATTGAATAAAACCAAAAAAAGAGAAACATTTGGAGTTAGGAGTGGATAACTATCTCATTAAGCCATGACTGTTGAGGGAAGTTGAGTGGCTCTGGTACTGGTTATTATGCAGATTGTGCACAAATAACATAGCACAGTTCTCATGAATATCGCTTTGGCTCATTACAGAATTCAACTCTTTGCAGTTTACTGAGTTTTAAAGAAAATTTTTGAAATTGCCCAATTAAGTAACAATTGAATGGAGTGTTGAAATTAATCATCTCAATTTATCGCCTTAAAAACTTATCAATGGACCTTTATTTTCCCAATACAGCCTGTGAATCACACTGTATTTTTCAGTCTTTATCTCCATTCAACATGCTTCAGGGTAGAGTGTTCAACCTCACAAAACTACCTTGTTAAATTTGTTTTAAAAACATTTATGGAGTGATTCAAATGAACTGGAAAAATAACTGAAAATCTGCAAATATTAGTGAATCATCTTACTTGATTCTGACTTTACAACACAGGAGTATTCCCTAAATGCAGGAGGCAAAAGCCAACACTGGAGCAAGGCCCTGATCTTCAATCAGCCAGAAGGCAAGGGTAGTAAAGAATAATGAACATCTTTCTAACCAAATGAACCTTGTATTATTTATCCTCAGCTTCAGAATATTCCATCAGTGCTTCACTGAAACAGAAATGACTCTGTATTATTTTCAAATATGATATTAATGATTACATGTTAATGATTATTCAATTAGAAAATGTGTTTTAAGGAGGATATAAATAAAGGTTTTGGTGAGGAAGCCACAGCACCTTTACAGCAACAGGTTTTTATTCCTCAAAACAAGGCATCTGATTGATGCGTTGTCTCTTTGTTTTAAGAAGGTTGAAGTTTGCAGTAGAAGTTCCATCATCTTTCAGAGTGTCTTGTTAAATCCTACTGTTGGTGCTTGTCCATTATTGAACAGTCTCCAGCCTTTGCAGAAGGAAAAGGAAAACAAACACAACAAAACACTATTCTAAGGTGCTTTCCACATAGCTTACGTAAAGATAGAATCACGACATTTTATGCTATATCAGTAACTTTTCCTACTTCAATAAAAATTTTATTTCAGATTTTTTGCATTACCTAGCTAAAATTTATCAAAATTATAAAATGTATGCTAGTTCTCTTCACAGTCTATGAAGAAAATTATTTTGAGGGGTTTGTTAGTTTGTGAACAAGAAGAAGCTTCACATTTCTCTGTATTTACACTTAGTTTATCAGAAGTTGATGCCATTGTTGGCCTCCTATCCCTTATGTGGTTATTAGTTGCCTCTTTCATCTAATAATCCTAGCTTAAATGATATTATGGTTTTTTGTATATGCATCATTGGTAGCTCCAATTAACTATACATTTTCTAAAAAATATTTCTGTATTTTTCTGTGCCAATGATTATTTTTGATATACTATATTGATAGTAATTTATTTAAAAAAATCAACCATCTAATCTTTGACAAACCTGACAAAAACAACCAATGGGGAAAGGATTCCCAATTTAATAAATGGTGTTGGGAAAACTGGCTAGCCATATGCAGAAAACTGAAACTGGACCCCTTCCTCACACCTTTTACAAAAAATTAACTCAAGATAGATTAAATACTTAAACATAAGACCTAAAGCCATAAAAACTCTAAAACAATAACTACGCAATTCCATTCAGGACAAAGTCATGGGCAAAGACTTCATGACTAAAACACCAAAAGCAACAGCAACAGAAGCCAAAATTGACATATGCAATCTAATAAAACTAAAGAGCTTCTGCACAGCAAAAGAAGCTATCACCAGAGTAAACAGGCAACCTACAGAATGGGAGAAAATGTTTTCAATCTCTCTATCTGACAAAGGGCTAATATCCAGAATCTATAAAGAACTTGAACAAATTTACAAGACAAAAAAAAAAAAAACCTTATCAAAAAGTGGGTGAAGGATATGAACAGACACTTCTCAAAAGAAGACATTTATGCAGCCAAAAGACATATGAAAAAATGCTCATCATCACTGGTCATTAGAGAAATGCAAATCAAAACCACAATGAGATACCATCTCACACCTGTTAGAATGGCAATCATTAAAAAGTCAAGAAACAACAGATGCTGGAGAGGATGTGGAGAAATAGAAATGCTTTCACACTGTTGGTGGGAGTGTAAACTAGTTCAACCATTGTGGAAGACAGTATGGCAATTCCTCAAGGATTTAGAACTAGAAATATCACTTGACCCAGCAATCCCATTACTGGGTATATACCCAAAGGATTATAAATCATCCTACTATAAAGACACATGCACATGTATGTTTATTGTGGCACTGTTCACAATAGCAAAGACATGGAACCCACCCAAATCCCCATCAATGATATACCGGATAAGGAAGATGTGGCGCATATACACCATGGAATATTATGCAGCTGTAAAATAGGATGATTCATGTTCTTTGCAGGGACATGGATGAAGCTGGAAACCATCATTCTCAGCAAACTAACACAAGAACAGAGAAACAAACACTGCATGTTCTCACTCATAAGTGAGAGTTGAACAATGAGAACACATGGACACAGGGAGGGGAGTATCACACACTGGGGCCTGTCAGGGGGTTGAGGCCTAGGGGAGGGATAGCATTAGGAGAAATACCTAGTGTAGATGATGGGTTGTTGGGTGTAGCAAACCACCATGGCACGTGTATACCTATTTAAAAACCTGCCTGTTCTGCACATGTACCCCAGAATTTAAAGTATAATTTTTAAAAAAGAAACCTGATTTTAATTATTTCAATATCATTTAATTAATGATATGAATTGATATCCAAAGTTGATGGTTCATAGAACTTTATTTTGTAAAAACCTACTAAAATATATTTTGTAAATAAAATTTGAATGAATCCCTTTCATTAAAAAAGTTTATCTTTTAGTGTCAACAAAAGCTTCTAACATTCTATATTCTATACCACTTGTAGGAAAAAAATAAATGATACTATATAAACAGTATCAGTATCATTTGAAAAATTACCAATTTTATAAGTATAACAATATAAGTTACCACAAAGATTAACGAAATTTAGAAAGATATGTAGAATGAATAGAAATTTAGTTTATATATTGAACACAAATGAGAATTGTGTTTTTTCTTTTCACAAATCTAATTAAGTATAATTGGATTTGTGAAACGAAAGTTTTAGATGCTGAAAATATAGCTTCTGTAAGTACAAAGCTAACCTAATTGTGAAAGTTAGATATAAATTAATGAGTTTCTCCAACTTCTGGATAGCAACTTTCATATCTTAACAATTGAAGAGTTAGATGAACTAATATACAAATTTTGTCCTTAATAATTAGTTACTTATCTAAATCTCTTCTCAGCCAGTTATTCAATTCCTGGAATTACACCTACTGGTAACTGTCTTGTTTCCTTGAATTAAATAGAACTCTTTCTCAAAGGAGTTTGGAAATCTGCTCTGAAATTCTATATGGAGATTGAGGAAGTACAATTATTCATCTCTCTATACATATTTCAATCCAGAACACACTGGCATCAACCTTGTGCCCAGCGCTGTGCAGATATTGGAACTATCAGAAGTAAAGTTGACAAGATACTTTGAACATGGTGATTGAAGAAAGAAATTTTGCTCCCTTAAAAAGAAATCACTGAAAAAATCTCCTAGCATGTAAACCTTTATGAGCAAAACAAATCATATAACGGTTGCTTAGTGAAACATACACAATCCTTTTTACTTTTCAGATTTGCTCCAGTGACACAGTGGTTTTCAGACTACTGGGAATAGAAAACAAAGCCTTTTTAAAAAGTTTTTGTTATTTTGGAGCTATTTTTACATAAACACATTTTCAATGTAATTGAATGGGTCAAGGGGAAGGAGGAGAATTGCAAGAGGAAAATAATTTATTTTATAAGTCTGTTAAGTCCCATGAGTTATGTATACTTTGTAGACTCTTCTCAAAAAGTCATCTGAGATAACAGGTATTACCCCATTTTACTCATCAGAAACCTCTAGCGTTAGAGATTAAATAACTTTACCAAAGTGATTCAAATGATGCATGAAGAAACAAAGACTTGAGACTACATATGCCTGTTCCAAAGCCCATCTGAGGTAGAAGACCATCAACACTTTTTCTAAGCACCCAAAATGACCCTGCTGATCAAAATAGAATGCAGCAGAAAAGCCTCTTTACATCAGTAGGTGGTGATGAAAGTGATCTCTAGTTGCCCTCACTGCTCATTAGTATAAAGATACTCCCACTGACACCATGACGTTCTACAAATGCCACAGCAATGACCTAGAAGTTACCTTATATGCTTCTAGGAACTCCCTCGCCCCTTTTCTAGAAAATTCTGAGTGACCTGCCCCTTAATTAGCATATAATTAAGAGTAGGTATAAATATAGTCAGGCAGCAATTCACAGTAGGGGAGGCTGCTGCAGCTGCTGCTGCTCCTCCTCTGAACTGCTAGTGTTGCTGTAAGCTCCTGCTGCGTCTCAGAACTGCCTTTGCTGCTTTGCTGAGCTGCTCTGCCCATGAGGTAGTCCTGCTTTGCCTATGGAGTAGTCATTTTGGTGTATATGGCTACTCTAGGCTCCTCTGCCTATGGGTTAGCCCTGTTCTGTCTATGGAGCAGCCATTTTGGTATAAACTATTGCTCTGATAAACTTGCTTTCATTTTCCTCTCACTTTTGGATTCTTTCCTTAGTGAAGCCTAGAACTCTCCTGGGCTAAGCCCCATTTTGGGGGCACCTCTGCACCACATCCTCTTGTCACTACACTATGTTCTCTTCCATGTAATTGAAAAACGGAAACAATAAGCTCACCAGTTTTGTTGTTAAAGGATACCGAGTAGTTTAACTTCTTTTCTACTGAAGTGATACACATACTGTATATAGTTTTTTGAAAGGCAATATTTACACAATATAAAAGTTACTGTGGAAAAAATGTAGGACACACAATTGAGAACAAACAGATTATTTATTCAGAGCCTATTATAACATGGGGATAGCACCATTATTTGAATTTGTTGGAGACTACAAGGCAGGGGAATAGGAAAATATGATAGTGAAAAAATTAGAAGGCTTCAGGTATACTACAATTGGAGGTTATCGAAATGGGCATGCTGGAAGCAAGCTCACTAAGGTGGAGAATCTTATGTGATAGGTTCGAGGAGCATATTTGGCTTTCTCTGGTTGGTTCTGCGTTGGAAGCTGGCAGTCATTGACCAAGCCCTGACCATTCTGCAGAAACAGTAGTTTGGCTTCCTGGGCTAGATGCTGCAGAAAACATGTGTCAGAGACCTATTGTCATAAATGCTCTGGCCATTGGTCATTTGTATAAGCAATTTCTCAGAAATAATGACTTAAACTATTATTTCTTAGAATTCCAAACAGTTATTTGATGCTATGATTATACTCTGTAATTCAAACAGCATGCACAGTAGGATACATGTCTTGCTATATTTTGTCACTCGATTTATTGTACCAGGCTTATGTCAGATTTTCTAACCTTTTTTCTCTTTGCAAATTTCCAGCTCCGAGTGTTCTACGAGCATCACTTAATTGTTAACCCCTCTTCCCATTTTTTTTTTTTTTTTTCCTGAGAAAAAGAGATGCAATTAGAAAACATTTGAAATTTACTGATACTTTCCTCTAACCACTTGCCTGCAAATGTTTCTATGCAATTCTCTTACTCTGGATAAATTGTTTGTGCTCACATTGAAGGCCAACCCTGCTACTCCCCTCTCACCTACTCAAGGACTTCTCTCCACCAACTGCCCCTATTTCTCCCATCCAATTTTCCATCTCTACTGTATCATTCTCAGCAGCATACTTAGGTATTTTACCTCAAACAGTCCTCTTTAGACATTGCATTCCTCTTCAGTAGCCCCACTTCTATGCTCCTTACTAGAGCAAAATTCTATAAAAAATGTTTTCCTTCCTGTTTCTAAAACCTTACCATCCACATTTTCATCTGTCTACTCTATTTGATTTTTACTAATGAACCCTCATTTTTGAGATTACACGGTGAAAAGGACACTGTTTTTGACATATAGACTGATGGGAAGTTAGTTCTTTCAGAATGGGATGGGAGCAGGAAAAAATAGAGAGCCAGATGCCTAGAAAACATCAGGCTCATTATAAAGGTTTTTTCTTTCCATTCATTAATTAGTTAATTCTGATTTTTATTCAAATATATACTTAGAGTCTAAAACCATACATCAGGGAGACTATTTGAACAGGGTGTACCTTTCTGATATCTTGGAAGAGTGTGGAGTTTAATTTTTTAAATGTACCATCTCTGAAATATGAGGAACATTTCTGACAAGTTTTCAAGGTGGAAAGCACTAATGTGTGAGAAAACACTCTAAAGTGTAGAGAAGGTAACTATTATATTCCCTGGGGCTTAATATCTTATTATGATTCATTTTCCATATAAATGGGCTTTTAAAAGATTAAGCTCCAGAAGATAATTGTCATTCATTCAAACATCATAATTTATCTGCTAAATTCCCTAATACTGTCCTCCAAATATTTACTGTCTTTTAAAACATATACATTTAAAATAATTCGAGTGTTCTTCAATTAAAAGTGGATTATTATGTATGTAATAAACCTGCACGTTGTGCACATGTACCCTAGAACTTAACCTATAATAATAATAATAAAAAAAAAGTGGATTATTGGAATAGTTGACTGATACAATGTTGTATACAAAAATCAAAAGGGTTACTTCTACCTTGTCCTGGATCTGGGTTTAGTACTTTGATACTCCACCTGAATGGACAACATTAGGAGTTGAGGAAAATGTGGTCAGGCTTTCACTAGGAACACCTTGTTAAAAAATTAGTAGACTTCATTATTTATAGCAATTTTAGTTTACAGAAAAATTGATTGTCAAGTACAGAGAGTTCTCACATACTTCCTTTCCCAATCCACGTACAGCTTTTCCTACCATTACATATTGTATTGGGTATGGTACACTTGTCACAATTGATGAACTGATAGTGATACTTTATGATTAACTAAAGTCCAGAGTTTACATTAGGGTTCACTCTTTGTGTTGGGCAGTTCTATCAGTTTTAGCAAATGTTTAATGACATGTATCCATTGTTACTGTATCATACAGAATAGTTTCACTGCCTGAAATATTTCTTGTTCTTCACCTATTTGTCCCTCCTTCACTTCTACTGAACCTCTGGAAAGCACTGATGCTTTTACCATTTCCACAGTTTTGTCTTTTCCAGAACATAGTATGATTAGAACCATAAAGTATGTACTTCCTTATATTGTCTTCTTTCTTTAGCATTGTGCTTTTTAAGATGCTGCCATATCTTTAGATAGCTTGATAGTTTATTTCCTAAAATCATTGTATAATATTCCATTGTATGAAAATACCATAATTTGTTTACTTATTTGTCTATTGAAGGACATCTTGGTTGTTTCCAAGTTTTGGCAATTACTAATAAACCCGCCATAAACATTCATGTTTAGGTTTTTGTATAAACATAAGTTTTCCATTCGTTTGAGTAAACACCAAAGAGCATGACTGCTGGAATATATGATACAAATATATTTAGTCTGTAAGAAACTGCCAGCATGTCTTCCAAAGTAGCTGCATCATTTTTCATCCTCATCGGCAATGAATCAGAGTTCCTACTGCTGCACCTTCTTGCCAGCATTTGATGTTGTCACTGTTTTGAACTCCAGCCATTCTACTAAGTGTGCAGTGGTGTCTCATTGTTGTTTAAATGTGAAATTATCTGATGATATATGGTGTTGTACTTCATCTCACATGCTTATTTGCCATCTGTGTATCTTCCTTGGCAAACCACATACTTTTAGTGAATGCTTACTGTGTATCAGGCACTGCATTATGTGTCAGAATCATTTATCAATCTCTCACATAGGAAAATACATACTTAATTTACTATGTAGTTTTTTTTTTTTTTTTTTTAAGTCAATTTACTTTCTGGAGAAAGTGATAGCTAAGGCAATGGCAAAAGCTATGTTTTCCATGAGGAAATTTACCACAAATCCACAGTTATATGAGTAAAATGCTATAAAATCTCACGGATATTTTTCTTCCTAAAACAGCTTTCACCACTAAAAAAAAAAAAAAAAGTTCATATGCTAGACATTTGCAAGAAGTGTGTCATATTCAATACATGTCTATCATATGATACAACAATTTCACTCTTGGAATATACCCAACAAGAATGTATGTATGTATAGATAGATAGATATTTGGTGTATATATATATGTACACAAAAAGGCATGTAAAACACTCATAACAGCATTAACAATTGCAAAAAAATGGAAACAACCAAAGTCTATTACCAACAGACTAAGTAATTTGTGATGTACTCATTCATATGTTGAAATGCAAAAAGAAAAAAAAAAAGCAGCATCAAAGTGAACTAACAGATCATTACTACAAGCAACAACTTGGTTGAGTCTCACAATCATAATGTTAAAAAATATAAGCCAGGCAAAAAGGAGCACAAGCTAGTACTTCAATGTGTATGGACTTCAAAAAGAGAAAAGAACTGATGCATAGCGCTGAAGTCAGGACAGCAGCTCCCTCTGGAACTGGAAGACCACTGGGGTGTGAGGCATGTGAGCAGGATGGGATATGGGAGGGACTTGTGAGATTCCATGTCCTATCTCAGGAGCTCTTTATATGGTTATGTTCACTTTGTTAAGAATCTTTGAGTTGTAATAACTGTGATTTGTGGCATCTTCTAAATACTTACTGTATTTCAATAAAATGTTAACTCTAAAAAACAGAGGTACTATATTAAAATTTCTAACTCTCTTTAATTCTTATATCACTTAATAAAAATTTATACATTAAATAAAAATATATACCTGGAGGTTATAATTATTAATACTGACAAAAGAGTAAAATCTTGAGTGTAGCTATCTTTGCATATTCCCATAATTGAAGAAAGTTTGAAATAGAATAAGAAAACATATAAACATGAATGCATTTTCATAATTTATGTGTATGTACCTTTTTCATATCTTAATTATCCTTATTTTTGCTTCTATTTAATGATACTTTTGAGTCCTAATAATATATCTATGCACACACACACAAACACATAAATTTTGTTATCACTTTGCAACAAAGTCCCATGAATATTAAGTTGGTATAATTATGCAATTTTCATCTGAGGGAGGATATTACAGGTAGGGATCCCTTCAGGATAAAGTTGTGTTTTTTCTTTCTCCCAGATGTGTTCTGAAAATTTAACGTCTGGCCATGTTGAAACTAACTGAAGTATATGAAGTGTGACTGGATTGGATACTTTGTAAGCAAAGTACATAAAATGTGGTTGTAGAATTCCATAGTGCTGGTCTCATTCACAGTGTCTTCAGTGTGAGGACTCAGCCAAAAGAGCCTCATATTTTACCATCACTGAAGTGTTTCTATATATATATAGAAATATATGAATATATATTCCTATATATAATATAGGAAACATGAAATACAGATGCGTATATATATATTTAATATTCTGCTCCACTGTTTCTTATAGATAATAATGATGTGATGATGATGCTGCTGGTGGTGGTGCTGATGATATCTAAATCTTACTAACCATGTGCTGAAATATATATGTATATGTTTCCATATATGTTTCCATATATATTATATGTATATTTCCATATATATCCATATATATATATATATATATATAGAGAGAGAGAGAGTGTGTGTGTTGTGTATATTTACAGGATACAAGTGATATTTTGATATAAGGATACAACGTGTAATGAACAAATCAATTGGGGTATACACTGCCTCAAACATTTGTCATTTGTGTTGGAAACATTCCAAATCTTCTCATTATTTTGAAATATACAATAAATTATTCTTAACTACAATCACACTGTTATGCTATCAAACACTAGTACTTATTCTTTCTAACTGTATTTCTGCACATTAATCAACTCCTTTTTATTCCTCCTTCCCACTATCCTGCCCAATCTGCTAAACATCATTTTATTCTCTACTTCCATGATATCAATTTTGTTTTAGTGCCCATATATTAGTGAGAACATGCAACATTTGCCTTTTTGTGCCTTGCTTATTTCACTTAACATAATGTCCTCCAGTTTCATTCATATTGCTGCAAATGACAAGATTTAATTCTTTTATTATGACTGAATGCTATTCCATTGGGTATATATACCACATTTTAAAGATCCATTCATCTGTTCATAGACACGTAGGTTGATTCCATATCTTGGCTATTGTGAATAGTGCTGCAATAAACATGGGAGTGCAGATGTTTCTTCAATATAACGATTTCATTTCTTTTGGATATATACTGAACAGTGGAATTGCTGAATGATATCACAGTTCTAATTTTAGGTTTTTGAGGAAACACCATACTGTTTTCCATGGTGTCCCTACTAATTTACATTCCCACCAATAGTGTGCCATCTCTAAAATCTGAAGCTGTTCTCCTCTTATGAGTATTTTAAAGAACAATTGTTTAAAACAATCTAAAACTCCATTTAACTTACCAATTAATAGAACCATCAGGTTGTGTGTGGTGGCTCATGCCTGTGATCCCAGCACTTTGGGAGGCTGAGGTAGAGGAGTTCACCAGCCTGGCCAACATGGTGAAACCCTGAAACTAAAAACCTTGAAAAAAGAATGGATGAATGGATAACTAGAATAATCAATGCAGAGAAGACCTTAAAAGAACTCATAGAGATAAAAACCATAAGACGAGAACTACACAACAAATGCACAAGCTTCAGTAACCAACTGGATCAACTGGAAGAAAGAGTAACAGCAATTTAAGATAAAATGAATGAAATGAAGCAAGAAGAGAGTGTAGAGAAAAAAGAATTAAAAGAAATGAACAAAGCCTCCAAGAAATATGGGATTATGTGAAAAGACCAAATATACGTCTGATTGGTGTGCCTGAAAGTGATGGGAAAATGGAACCAAGTTGGAAAACACTATGCAGGATATCATCCAGGAGAACTTCCCCAAACCTAGTAAGGCAGGCCAACATTCAAATTCAGGAAATACAAAGAACACCACAAAGATACTCCTCAAGAAGAGCAACTCCAAGACACATAATTGTCAGATTCACCAAAGATGAAATGAAGGAAAAAATGTTAAGGGCAGCCAGAGAGAAAGGTCGAGTTACACACAAAGGGAAGCCCATCAGACTAACAGCAGATCTCTCAGCAGAAACTCTACAAGCCAGAAGAGAGTGGGGGCCAATATTCAACATTCTTAAAGAAAAGAATTTTCAACCCAGAATTTTATATCCAGCCAAACTAAGTTTCATAAGTGAAGGAGAAATAAAATACTTTACAGACAAGCAAATGCTGAGAGATTTTGTCATCACCAGGCCTGCCTTACAAGAGACCCTGAAGGAAACACTAAACTTGGAAAGGAACAACAGGTACCAGCCATTGCAAAAACATGTCAAAATGTAAAGTCCATCGATGCTAGGAAGAAACTGCATCAACTAACGAGCAAAATAATCAGCTAATATCATAATGACAGGTTCAAGTTCACACATAACAATATTAACCTTAAATGTAAATGTATTAAATGGTCCAATTAAAAGACACAGACTGGCAAATTGGATAAAGAGTCAAGACCCATCAGTTTGCTGGATTCAGGAGACCCATCTCACATGCAGAGACACACAGAGGCTCAAAATAAAGGGATGGAGGAAGATCTAACAAGCAAATGGAAAACAAAACAAAATCAGGGGTTGCAATCCCAGTCTCTGATAAAACAGACTTTAAATCATCAAAGATCAAAAGAGACAAAGAAGGCCATCACATAATGGAAAAGGGATCAATTCGTCAGGAAGAGCTAACTATCCTAAATATATATAAGCACCCAATACAGGAGCACCCAGATTCATAAAGCAAGTCCTTAGAGACTTACAAAGAGACTTAGATTCCCATACAATAATAATGGGAGACTTTAACACCCCACTGTCAACATTAGACAGATCAACGAGACAGAAAGTTAACAAGGATATCCAGGAATTGAACTCGACTCTGCACCAAGTTGACCAAATAGACATCTCCAGAACTCTCCACCCCAAATCAACAGAATATACATTCTTCTCAGCACCACATCACACTTATTCCAAAATTGACCACATAGTTGGAAGTAAAGCACTCCTCAGCAAATGGAAAAGAACAGAAATTATAACAAACTGTCTCTCAGACCACAGTGCAATCAAACTAGAGCTCAGGACTAAGAAACTAAATCAAAACCACTCAACTGCATGGAAACTGAACAACCGGCTCCTGAATGACTACTGGGTACATAACAAAATGAAGGCAGAAATAAAGATGTTCTTTGAAACCAATGAGAACAAAGATACAACATACCAGAATCTCTGGAACACACTTAAAGCAGTGTGTAGAGGGAAATTTATAGCACTAAATACCCACAAGAGAAAGCAGGAAAGATCTAAAATTGACACCCTAACATCACAATTAAAAGAACTAGAGAAGCAAGAGCAAACACATTCAAAAGCTAGCAGAAGGCAAGAAATAACTAAGATCAGAGCAGAAATGAAGGAGATAGACACACAAAAAACCTTCCAAAAAATCAATGAATCCAGGAGTTGGTTTTTTGAAAAGATCAACAAAATTGATAGACTGCTAGCAAGACTAATGAAAAAGAAAAAAGAGAAGAAACAAATAGATGCAATAAAAAATTATAAAAGGGATATCACCACCGACCCCATAGAAATACAAACTACTATCAGAGAATACTATAAACACCTCTATGCAAATAAACTAGAAAATCTAGAAGAAATGGATAATTTCCTGGACACTTACACTCTCCCAAGACTAAGCCAGGAAGAAGTTGAATCCCTGAATAGACCAATAGCAGGCTCTGAAATTGAGGCAATAATTTATAGCCTACCAACCAAAAAAAAGTCCAGGACCAGACGGATTCACAGCCAAATTCTACCAGAGCCACAAGGAGGAGTTGGTACCATTCCTTCTGAAACTATCCCAATCAATAGAAAAAGAGGGAATCCTCCCTAACTCATTTTACGAGGCCAACATCATCCTGATGCCAAAGCCTTTCAGAGATACAACAAAAAAAGAGAATTTTAGACAAATATCCCTGATGAACATAGATGCAAAAATCCTCAATAAAATACTGGCAAACCGAATCCAGCAGCATATCAAAAAGCTTATCCACCATGATCAAGTGGGCTTCATCCCTGGGATGCAAGGCTGGTTCAACATATGCAAATCAATAAACATAATCCAGCATATAAACAGAACCAAAGACAAAAACCACATGATTATCTCAATAGATGCAGAAAAGGTATTTGACAAAATTCTACAGCTCTTCATGCTAAAATCTCTCAATAAATTCGGTATTTATGGAACATATCTCAAAATAATAAGAGCTATCTATGACAAACTCACAACCAATATCATACTGAATGGTCAAAAACTGGAAGCATTCCCTTTGAAAACTGGCACAAGACAGGGATGCCCTCTCTCACCACTCCTATTCTACACAGTGTTGGAAGTTCTGGCTAGGGCAATCAGGCAAGAGAAAGAAATAAAGGGTACTCAGTTAGGAAAAGAAGAAGTCAAATTGTCCCTGTTTGCAGATGACATGATTGTATATTTAGAAAACCCCATCATCTCAGCTCAAAATCTCCTTAAGCTGATAAGCAACTTCAGCAAAGTCTCAGGATACGAAATCAATGTGCAAAAATTACAAGCATTCTTATACACCAGTAACAGGGAGCCAAATCATGAATGAACTCTCACACACAATAGCTTCAAAGAGAATAAAATACCTAGGAATCCAACTTACAAGGGATGTGAAGGACCTCTTCAAGGAGAACTACAAACCACTGCTCAGTGAAATAAAAGAGGACACAAACAAATGGAAGAACATACCATGCTCATGGATAGGAAGAATCAATATCGTGAAAATGGCCATACTGCCCAAGGTAATTTATAGATTCAATGCCATCCCCATTAAGCTACCAATGACTTTCTTCACAGAATTGGAAATAACTGCTTTAAAGTTCATATGGAACCAAAAAAGACCCCGCATTGCCAAGACAATCCTAAGCCAAAAGAACAAAGCTGGAAAGAACAAAGCTGGAGGCATCACGCTACCTGACTTCAAACTATACTACAAGGTCACAGTAACCAAAACAGCATGGTACTGGTACCAAAACAGAAATATAGACCAATGGAACAGAACAGAGTCCTCAGAAATAATACCACACATCTACAGCCATCTGATCTTTGACAAACCTGAGAGAAACAAGAAATGGGGAAAGGATTCCCTATTTAATAAATGGTGCTGGGAAAATTGGCTAGCCATAAGTAGAAAGCTGAAACTGAATCCTTTCCTTACTCCTTATACGAAAATTAATTCAAGATGGATTAGAGACTTAAATGTTAGACCTAAAACCATAAAAACCCTAGAAGAAAACCTAGGTAATACCATTCAAGACATAGGCATGGGCCAGGAATTCATGTCTAAAACACCTAAAGCAATGGCAACAAAAGCCAAAATTGACAAATGGGATCTAATTAAACTAAAGAGCTTCTGCACAGCAGAAGAAACTACCATCAGAGTGAACAGGCAACCTACAGAATGGGAGAAAATTTTTGCAATCTACTTGTCTGACAAAGGGCTAATATCCAGAACCTACAAGAACTTAATCAAATTTACAAGAAAAAAACAAACAATCCCATCAAAAAGTTGGCAAAGTATATGAACAGACACTTCTCAAAAGAAGACATTCATACAGCCAACAGACACATGAAAAAATGCTCATCATCACTCGCCATCAGAGAAACGTAAATCAAAACCACAATGAGATACCATCTCACACCAGTTAGAATGGCAATCATTAGAAAATCAGGAAACAACAAGTGCTGGACAGTATGTGGAGAAATAGGAACACTTTTACACTGTTGGTGGGACTGTAAACTAGTTCAACCATTGTGGAAAACAGTGTGGTGATTCCTCAAGGATCTAGAACTAGAAATACCATTTGACCCAGCCGTCCCATTAATGGGGATATACCCAAAGGATTATAAGTCATGCTGCTATAAAGACACATGCACACGTATGTTTACTGTGGCACTATTCACAATAGCAAAGCGTTAGAATCAACACAAATGTCCATCAGTGACAGAATGGATTAAGAAAATGTGGCACATATACACCATGGAATACTATGCAGCCATAAAAAAGGATGAGTTCATGCCCTTTGTAGGGACATGGATGCAGCTGGAAACCATCATCCTCTGCAAACTATCGCAAGAACAGAAAACCAAACACCACATGTTCTCACTCATAGGTGGGAATTTAACAATGGGATCACTTGGACACAGGAAAGGGATCATCATACACCAGGTCCTATTGTGGGGAGGGGGCGGGGGTAGGGATAGCATTAGGAGGTATACCTAATGTAAATGACGAGTTGATGGGTGCAGCACACCAACATAGCACATGTATACATATGTAACAAACCTGCATGTTGTGCACATATACCCTAGGACTTAAAGTATAATAAAAATATTTTTAAAAATATATGATTAGACAAGGTTTAAACTATGATAATATTTAAGCATATAAATATATTTTTATATCTTATATATGTGTATATATATATAGATCGAATACATGTGCAATGAAATTACATGTATGTCACATATGTACTTTCCACTTCTAAGAGCTACTTGTTGAACCTAGGAAGTAGAAAAATATTTTTAAAAACTTCTTCTTGTGTATCACTTAAATTGCAGGCCAGGCTTTCTAAATTCACTAAGTACGCTAATCTGATGTGTGGGTCTTTAGGCAATGAATTCACTATTCTCAAGGCTTTTAGAAATGCATGGTTAGCCACTAAACCAGCTTCAGTAAGAGATTCCCTGGAGCTTTATTTATCAGGGAGATAGTCTACGTATTTCTAAAACACATCCAAGCATTCGCGCATGTGCATAAGCAAACCCATATTCTCACTCAATCTGTACATATTTTAAAAAGACACACCAAATTAGATGTATAGGCCACCTGGAACAGACTATTACTTAGATCTTTATAAAGAATATCTTTATCAATATTGAACAATGATATTCTTGATGTTTAATTAATTTTCTACTCCACTGTTCCTTATACATAAATGATGATGATGATGATGATGATGATGATGATGATGGTGGTGGTGGTGATTATTCTGGTGGTGGTAGTGGTGCTGATATCTAAATCTTACTAACCATGTGTTGAAATTCTTCTCAGATTCTTTCCCATGCAATATGTCATTTAATTCTCTCAACAATTCCTAGAGGTTTGTATCATTTTCCGGAAGAGAAAATTGCAGCTAGCAATATTAAATGCCAACTAAATTTACATAGCTAGTAAATAGACATAGCTGGTAACACATGTACCTTTTGGTATATGCTGATTATTCAGTAAATATTTGTGAAATAAATGAATAATGAATAAATTCTGATGTAGATAACTGAAAAGCAATTTTGCTACACAAGTTAAAAGTATAGCCTTCCAAACTACTCAGTCACTACCTGAAGCTTTTCCAGAACAATTCAAGATACTGCAAAATCCATTAAAAATGGTGTGATTTTTGCTTCAGTTTGGTTTTGTTTTATCTCAATGCCATAGATACACTCACACACTTTATATTCTACTTAACTCTTCTAGTTGCATGTTTTGCTTAAGCCATATACTTTAAAAATATTTATGAGTACATCAAGAAATTCAGCTTTAGAAACTTGTTTTGAGAACACCACTCAGGGCTAAATAAAGTTGTGAACAGGGAATGAGAGTATATGCCTATAGGCACATGAGATAGAGTACTTATGACTATTTCAAATGTAACTACCTACCAAAATGTATTGAAAATAGAAAAATATCAGGTTGAATCTATGGCCTGCTTTTTGTAAAACTAAATATGTTAACCAGTTAAATAAATTAGGCTCGACAAAACACCAGTTAATATATTGTAAGAAATAATCTTGTTCTGCCAATGAATAAACTAGATGATATATGAAATCTGATCTCCTTCATCTCTAATTTCTGACATTTTATGAGTCACTGTTATATTTTTTCCTCCAGTTCAAGAGAAAATGAACACAATAACCATTCTCTGTCTTGCTTCAGCCCTGTAACGCAAAACAGGTATCACCAAACTTACCGGTATGTAGGAACTTATAGGGAAATACACTTGCAGTATTATTGAGGAAAGACTATATTTATTCTCCTTCAATTTCCTCTTTTTACATTTCACATTTTTCACAGTCCAAGGAAATGGCAAGAGAATTACACCCATATTTATATTTTAATGTCTGAATCAATTGAAGGCAGCTTAAAGTTAGACTGACCGACAACATCACACTGAAGGGAGACAGATTGCTTGCAATCTAACTTCTACTATTTGGTATTATTACACTACGATGGTATCTCTTACTCTAGAACAATATTTCTCAAATTTTAGCACACATCAGAATTGCCCACAAGGCTTGTAAAAATACAGGTCATTGAACCCCACTGCTAGAGTTTCTGATTCAGGAGGGCTAGAATGGTGCCCCAGAATTTTCATTTCTAGTAGATTCCCCTGTGATGCTAATGCTACTGGTTTCGGCACTACACTTTGAGACTTTGGTAACCACTGGGCTAGACGTAGTTCTAGGATAACAGAAACTATGTCTACATTCTATTGCAAATAAATGATTCTCTACTGAGAGAGGTTTCTTAATGTTGACTTACTAGCAAGATGTATTTCTAAGAATTGTGAGCAGAAAAAAAGTCACTATCTTTACTTCAACTCTGAATATCATAGTATTAATGTCAACATATTAAATAAGTTACCTTCTAATGAAAAACAAGTTACATACTACCATTAGTAAGTGAAAAGTAAGAAAAGCGTTTCTACCATGTTGGCATGAGATGAGGTTTGGGAGAAGTGGGTGGTGGTTTTGTATTTGGCAACCATATGAAAACATTTATAGAACTAGCTTCTTTTTTTTTTCTTTAATGTCTGTGAGAAACATAAAAAGTGCAAGGGGTTCAAAGGTAAATGTAATAGGTAAAAAACAAATAAATTGGACTGTTCTAGGAAGGAAAATGATAGATAAAATATTAAATTAGATGAAAGTTTCTGCTAGAATATAGAATATGTTGAATTGTTCAACAGGAATTGGTTAACAGAATAAGAAATGGTTTATCAGGGAATTTACTCATAAGCAGAGAATCTGAGGTCCTCACTATGAATATAATTAAATAATTAGGTGCTAAACTGTTAAACTTGACTAGGCACATATATTTTAGGCTCCAGAATCCCAGATCCCATGTGCTGGATTCTTTAATGAAGAAAGGTAGAAAATAAGATCCTCATAAATGCACTCAGAAAACGGAAACAAGGGGTCATTAGTTATGACATTTCATCACACAAATGGTACAGGAATATCTTATATTACACATTCAAGTGGAGAAGCAGTCTAACTCTCTAGATTAAAGGGAAAGGATAAGCGTAAAAGCTGTCTTCTCAACTGGAAAGGGTCATATGTCTACTGAGAGAACTAGGAAAGCATGAGTAGGAGCTCTATGTGAGAAAGATTTGATGAGTCTCCTGACAGATATTCACCAGTGGATACAGTTTGCTACAGAATAGGCTCAATAAATCTAATTCTTCATATGGGAATATGTCAAAAGAAAATATTGCTGCATTCTCTATGAAACTTTCCTCTTGAAAATATTTATTCTGAATTTGTCAATATTTTACATCTAATTTCTGATTTTAGGAAAATATAGGAATAAAGGAACAAATTCAATTTTGAAAATTGGTATTGAGAGGAACCAATCTGAGAAACCTAGGAGGTAAGACATTCTATAAGACAACTAGTCAGGTTTCTTCAAAAAGTCATGAAAAGCAGGTATTAATTTAAATTTAAAGAAACTTGGGAGCAATAAAAACCTAGTGTCATTAACTGGGCTCTATTTCGAACAAACCAATGTTTTCATCCAATCAAGAGGTTGAATATGGAATAGATGTTAGATGATAATAGAGAATTATTGTTAGATGTGATCAAGGTGTTGGGTAGTATTAACATACTGTCTTTATTTATATTAGTGATTCCAGTACTGAAGTAGATAGTGTGAATGCCATCAGTTTTATAATTTACTATAAAATTACTTTAGCAAAAAATAGATGAAGCAAAGTTTCCAAATGTTAACAATTGTTAAATCTAACGAGTACATTGGTGTTATATATTTTGAATGTTTAAAATTTTTATAATAAAAAGTAAAGCTACAGAAGAAAAGCAGAATTATTGCCTAATGTATGGAGCAATAAATACTGTTTAAAAATCATATTACTTGATACATTTTGTTTTTAATATGATACATTGTTAGATAATGTTTGTATTTATTTTGTGCAGTCATTCCCCCCTCCCTCAATAAAGTCTTATAATAAAAAAATAAAAGGAGGGAAAGAAGGAAGGGCAGGCAGGCAGGATTATATTAGATCACATGTAACCAAAATTTTTCATAGTTAAAACTGGGCTTTCCTTGACAGACTATAGGAAAATGTAGATATTGGCTCAAACATCAGAAAACTTGTGGAAGCCAAGCATTTCCTGAGCACAATGTATGATTTCAGAGACTTCCTAGTAATACATAAATACTACACTATGAAATTCACGGCATTTCTTTTGATACATTTCATGGAGTACTATATTGCAGCTGTTGATGTTGTTGCTGTTGATTACTAATTATTGCTTTTTAAAATTTTTGTTGGTCAAAAAATGTGAGGAAATGATTGTTTAAACCAATTTAAATAGGCAAATTTAACTGTGAAACATTTCAAACCCTTTAGTATGCTATAGGATAAAGTGCTTTCCAAATTCATCTCGGAATAAAACTTTTTGATTTAATAACATCTTGAGAAAGTTGTGTTCCATATAACATTTTGAGAAAACCAGCTTCAGATTACTATTCCAGTCCAGGAAGCATAAAACAAAAACTATCTTAGTCTTGACCCCCTATAAAGTAAAGACTGAGAAAAAGGGTTGCTTGTTGGTTACCTCAAGTGATCAAAAGGAATACAAATTAAAAAGTAGTTATTGTGAAACTGGTAGGAAGGTTTAAAAAATAATAATAAAAAAAAAGGATCCAAAGATTCACTGAGTAGATCTCTGCCATAGGCAGCTGGAAACTGATGGTTCTTGCAGTCCTTTAAGAAACTACGCAGTAAGTCTTTCCAAATTATCTACAGGAGAGACTTAAGTGGGAAGCATTTATCCACCTGATCCTGCAGTCCTCGACTAATTAAGAGTTGCCCCCAAGTTAACTCACACATATTTGGAAGTTCATACCTATATGTGCACAGCTTTGTAGATTCCTGCAGGTATTATGCATCATTCAGTTTTGGCAAGACAATGGCCTGGAAGATGTGGGACAGAGCTCAAAACAGATCCCAGTCAAGCAGTGAGTAGGCATTGACACTGGACTGGGGCTAGAGACTTGAGCTCAATGGAACACCAGAGAAGAGCCTATAAAAGGAAAATACTTTCTAACTTCTCTTTCCAATTGTGTCAAAGACATGAATGGAAGAAAGGGAATAGAGAAAATACAAAAAGTAAACCATTAATACTTTTTGTTTTTCAAATATCCTTGGAGACAGATGAATAAACAGGACCAAGTGAGCTGAACCTATGAAATCTTGCTAGAATGAAAAATAAGCCAGTCCTCTCCATTGGCATCCTCTTCTCTTCTTGCACTTGTGGGGATATGTGTATTGTTCCTCAGCCTTCTGATAAAGGACCACCATTCTAATTCTCCTACTCCTACAGCACAAAGGCAGCAAAGGCTTTTATAAAACAAAACAATCCTAGCTGACAATTAGTCAGCTGGGTGCTCACAGAGTTGATAGTAGCAGTGCTTCTAGATTCACTGACACAGTTTATTTCCTTTGCGCATTGTCATCAGAAGACCCTGTCATCTCAGTTCCTCTAATGATCTCTTTCATCATTTTGTCATCTTCTTATTGGTGTCCAAAATTTTAGATCCATTATCCACTCATCTTGTTTCCTACTACGAGGCTACAGGCTCCTGCTAATCCTGTCATCTTGTTCACCCTTCATCTTCATGGTTTGCACTATTATTAAGCATTTGCCCTTGGGGCTACATGTTCAGGGGTCTTGTCTGTTATAGGATGGTGAATCATCTGGAACCAGGAATAAGACTACTCTAAATTGTGCTTATGCCATTTAAATCTCTGATTGTGAAAGCTTCTAGTTACACATTAGATAGATAACAACCAGGTAGTCATTCTGGTAGTCTCAGCCTAAATAAATTCTCAATATAAACATATTAAAATATTTTATATTCTCATTAGCTTTCTCAGACAAATTTTCTGACTGATAGGAGATAAATGGACTCATCTTGGTTGCTTTTTTATCCATCCTTCACCTTCGAACCTTCACTTCAAGGTCAAAAATATTTCCATCATTTGGAAAAATAGAATAGAATGTATGGATATAAACTCCAAATTAGTTGCTGATGAAAGCATATTTTCTCCCTATATGCATTTTTATTCTGCAAGTTTAAAGTCTGAATTTGTAAATTGAGTGCATTCAAGCTTAAACCAGATTTGAGCTTGAAAAGCTCATAGCATTTGGTTTTGCTTATAAATAGTGCCTGACACTTCCCAAATTCAATTAGCTTCAATTCTTACAAAGTCGTATTATAAGCAAAACTCCGGTCTATAAGCCTATTTCAAAATTGCCTAAATATAGTTTAGTGTGTGAAATTTTATTTTTCCTTTACTTTTTAAATTGTCACTGAATTTCACGGAATAGATTAGTTCATTTCTTATCATGAATATTGCATTATTGAAAATTTGAAAGACTGAAGGGTTTTGTTTGATCCTTTTTAGTTTTTGCACTCTTTAATGACTTCATTTCAATGCTGAAATCAGGGAAACTATGATTAAGATTTTTGTTGTTTTTGTCTTATGTAAGTTAGAAATGCCTTGGTAAGTAGGGCTGTGTCGGCAAAACAAAAGTCGATGGACAGTGTCTCATTTACCTTTTCTCACCTAGTTTCACAACAGGTGTTTAGAATAAATATGGTAAACAAACATAAACTAACAGCCAGGTTTAAAGCTATCCATTCTTTGTGCATTATTATTTTTTAAATGTGTCTTTTTCCTAAAACAAACCTGGTACTTGTGCAATAGCTGACTGTAAGAAAAATAAATAAAGAGGACAACAAAAAGAGGAACTAAGTAACAAAATATTCTATTTGGAGTAATGGGCAAAGAAACAAGAGAACTTACTAATGTTCTCTTTATCAATGGTAAAGGAGAAAAGCAACACAGCTAAGGTCCAGAGAGAAAGCAGAGGGGATTTTACAGCCAACAAAATCACAAGTTATCTTTTGTTTTTTCACTGCACACTTTCAATACTCCTTTCTGCCTATGTCCATGACATCCATCAGTTCTTAAACCATTCATGTTATTTGGTGGAAAAAAAAAAGGAATGAGATAAAACTTAAACATACATTTTGTTTCATATGTGGACAAAGTATTCAGTTTGTGGGCAAAGTCTGAGTGAGTCTAGCCATGGTATGGATATGTGGAAGAGCGGTTGCTCTCCTAACTGTGATTCTTCTGTGGATGATAGTTTTAAAAGTTAATTCACTTCCCTGGGCCCGAGTTTCCTCATTTGTGACAGTAAGTCTTGCCTGATTAGCAGTGAATCACACACATGCACACACCATACTCCTACATGTACATTATAAGCCCAGCTATGGATAAAATGTCATAGTCTCATTTTTAATGATGTAATATCTCATAAACCAGAATTCTATCATTGAAGAGCCCATAGATTTGTCATGTAAGATCAATATAGTGTCCCTATCTAAGGAAGAGAGCAAAAATACAAGACAAAAAGAGAAGTTGATACTGATTATATGGGCAATAAGAAGTGAGGAAAAATAAAATCTGAATTCCGGAGATGGGAATTTTCTGCTGAGCACCCTTCCCTAGGTTTAGATGATGTCTCAGATACTGACCCCAGGCACCAACAGAGGAAACTTGTGCAGTCAAAGATTTCAGTCTGAAAAGAAAAGGTCTTGAGAATAATCATCTACCAAGGAAGAATACATTACTTGTTTTGGAAAAGAATAAAGTTATTTTACCCTGTGTGTGTGTCTGTGTGGTATCCTGGAAAAAAAAAAAAGTGGTAGCTGAGGGGATTTGGGATCAATAGAGGATTCTTTCTTTAGATGAGAGAAATAATAGCATTTTTTTTTCCCCACTAAGCTGGTAGGCATGATCTGGTAGAGAGGAAAAAAAAAAGATGCAGGAGAGAAAGAAGGATTTGTGGAGTGAAAAGGTAAGAAAGGGTGTCCCTAGTGTGCAAGTGGAGGGGTTGTCCTCAAACAGGAACACAGAAAATTAATCCAAACTAACAGAGAAAAGGCAAAATATACAGATGAAGGTAGGTGGGGATGATGAAGTAGTTGATACTTGTGTAAAGACTAGGATTCTTATTTTTCCAGTTTTCTTCTCATAAAAGGAGATAAGCTATGTGATAAGAGTGAGGAAAGCATGGAGAGTACCTGAGAACACAAAACATCAGTATGAAAACATCATCTGGGAGAGTGGAGGAGATTGACTAGGGATATTTAGAAAGGTTGCTACATGGTAATAAAGACCCACTTAAGATTAATAACCATGAATTTTAAATGAGACAATGCCAGCATTGTTTTGTGGGTTTTATTTTTTCCAGCTTGCAGTTGCATGGAACCAAAATTGGATGCTTGCAAGACAAATAAAATGAAAGGAATATGGGTAAGAAATTTGACTTTTATATAAGAAATTAATTATAATGAAGAGTTATAGAATTTAAAGAGTTTAAGGGAAGAACTCAATGGATAGACTATACTAATATTTATTGGGGTCAAGGAGTTGATAGAGTAGGCCAAAAAAAAGATAAACTAAAAAACTCATTTGTAACTGGCAGAATGTGGGGTGCTTAAAATTGAGACTTATCAAATCTGCAGTTATAGGTTATGTAATTGTCTAGATCATGACCAAGAGAAAGGAGTAGAATTAGGAGGATCTCAGTGATAAAAATATTCAGGGTCTGAGTAGAAGTGATGTGTGTGATGGAACGGTATTGCTGGATCATATTGTCTGATAATATCGAACATGAGAAGCTGAAGGGGTTTTAGAAGGAGGAAAATGGTCTGGAAAAGGTAATGAGCAGGGAGAATACCTCTTCTACTTCAGGCCCCAGACTATGAGAAATATGAAAGAACAAAAGAAGCACCTTTTAAGGAGGCTTCAAGGGAAAGGGTTAATTCAGAGAAGTCGGGTTTTCATTAGGGCAAGAGGAGAAGGGAACCTTGAGGTTATAGAGTTTTTTAAAAACTGATGTTGGCTTTCGGAGAGCACAGCAGAAAGGTTGAAAGAGGGAAAAGAAGATAAGAGTCAGGAAAAAAAAAACCTATATCTGATGCTTATGTAGATTAGAATTCAGAGTATAATGGAATACCTGGAAGCCTTGAGCTTCTTGTGACCAGTGACCTTGTATCTGAAGACATAATTAGTGGTTAGTTGTAATGACCTCAAAGCAGATAGTAGTCTTGAGACCTGAGAGTTAGGGATGGTATGTATGACAATAAGTGCTTTTAATCAGTTTTATATCATGAAGTACTTTTCATTAAATATGCTATGACATCATTGTAATGGATGAATAGTTGAGTGTACTCATGACATCACTGTAATGAATAAATAGGATGAATTCCATGGTATAGACACAAGGTAATTTCATTAGTTAATTCAGAAAGAATTTATTAAGTGCCTAACAGGTGCCGGTCATTAAGTTAAGTGCTAGGCATACAGCAAAGGTCAGACACATCAGATATGATCTCTGTCTCCATTGAACTTAAAAATACAGCAGAGGAGAAAGATATTGAACATGGAATGAGAGAGGAGAGAGCATTCCTAAATTACTATGGATACCTAAGACTGGTGGGCATGGGCTAGAAGGTAGTGAGAGATGAAGAATGAAGAAGAGTTTACTAGGTGAAGAGATAAGAACATCACATCGATTGAGAAAAAAAAACAGCACATTAGGGGAAAAACGTTTAGGACAAAAAAGTTGAGAGCACATTGGACAGTGACAGAAAGCAGAAGCGGTTACAGGAACAGAGCCCACCGCTTGGTCAAGAGGCATTTGGGTTTATTTCCCAACTCTTAAGACATATTAGTAGTTGTCACATTTTTCTCATACTTAACATGGTTGTTACTTATGACAATGACTATCCCTTAGGAAAAACTTTGCCTCAGATATATGATTTCTTTTTGGATATTTTCCTTGGTATTGGTAAGAAAAATACATAGAAACCTTTTAATCGAATTTTTAAAAGTTGTCAAAATATGCTTTCTTCAATAATTAATTCCCCTCGCTTTCTCCAAGAGTTGATCAGTCTTTGTTCCCTGATAGATGAAATCTGACACCCCATTGTATTTCCTTAACTCTTTGAGATTGAGCATTTTTTTTACTTAGTCAACCATATTTTCTCTGTACTTAACTGCTTATTGCCTGTCTTTTGCCCATTTTCCTGTTAAATTTTTTTAAAATCAATAATTGATTTTGAAAAGTTATCCTTATTAGTAATATTAATTCTTTATATTTTGCTAATTTTTCCTGGTTGGTCTTTGTCTTAACTTTTATACTGTGTTTTCTGAAAATACAGAATTGTATTCATGTTTAACATTTTAGATTTTATGGTCAAAGTTTTCTGACAGTATTCTTGATAAAATGACATATTTTATATTTTATATCAAACTTAGTAAAGCTGTTCCCCTTGTAAGATATTTTCAGCATATTTGTGAGCTCTTGTTTTTTGTTTTATATTGTTTTATTTTTCATTGACAACTTATCCATCTGCAATTGGTGAATGGAGTTTCAGTAAGAAATAGCCAAAGATGTCCCTAGGATTTTGAACACAGGTGATTACAAGAACAAAGATACCATCACAAAATAGAAAACACGCTGAAGGAAGTGTCAAAGAGTAAGCCAGGATAGAAAAAACTTCGTTTTGGGGGCTGGAAAGTTAAATTCAACTTACACTGCCAAAAAACAAGTAAAATCATAACTGTTTTATCGGATTTTTGTGACTATGTTTGTAAAGTACAAAAAATGTTAACTATTTTCATTAATTTAGCAGAACAAAATATCTGCCTCTGAGATACTAGCAAAAGTTATTCATTAATATCATAATTTTATTATTTTGTATATTGTTGCCATTTGACCTATTACAAAGTCATGATCAGCTGGGTACAATGGCTTATGCCTATAATCTCAGCTAGCTGGGAGGTTGAGGTGAGAAGACAGCTCAAGGTAAGAAGTTTGAGACCAGCCTCAGTAACAGAGTGAGACCATTGCTCTAAAAATAAAATAAGAAAATTTTCAAAAGGTCATGAGAAAAATAGAGGGCTTTGTTTAGATAAGAGTTTGATAGATGAAATTAATTAGGAGTCAAAATGCTCTCCCCAAAAATAGCCACAGAAATGAGTTCAGCTAAGACATCAGTTGCATAAACTCACAGCATAAGTGGCTTCTATGATAAGGTAAGAAGACCACTGGTATGAGTCTGTAAATTATAAAGAAATAAATTTCTCCCCTGTCCTCTATTAAAAGTATGTTTGAGATATGTCCCAGAAGATGTCTTGATACATCACAGTTGGTTGTAATGTAAGATATATTTAAGGTAATTGGTTCTGAAAGGAGATAAAATAGAAATTCATAAAGCCTTTCACAAAAAATATCAAGTTGGTAATTGTAGTTATTAGTTCATATACAAATTTTCTGTCTGGACTTTTGTAGCTCTATTCTATCTCCATATTTGAAAGTACAATAGCCCTCATTTTCATACGATAATGTTCATTTCCATACTGTTCCATGTTCACTGAGAATCAGGAAGTAAATATATTTGGATAAGATATGGGATAATGTGCATCCAGATAATAATGGAAAGCCAATATCTCAACACCATGATCAATAAAAATGGAAACTGATGAAAAAAAACTGCTGTGCTTGATTAAATATTGACATTAATATTTTAGTAATGGAAACTTTGAAATGTCCTTTCTCTCCTTCAATTTATTAAGCCCCCAGAGAAGCTTTACAGACTCATTATCTTACTTCGTGTTGGGCTTTTCATCTAGGAATCTCAAAGAGTAAAAAAGTGAGATTTAGTGATTTTTGAGGTCATGGTACTTTTTATGCCTACAGTGTTATACAAAAGACTTATTTCATCATGTTGACTTTTACCTGCAATTTGTTTCCCGAAATTGCAAATTTTAAAATCTACAGAGTTCTTTATTGAAATAAGGTACACATACAAAAAGTGCACAAATCATAGACAGCTCAGTATCGTCACAAATTGAACACACTTGTGAAAGTTCACCCAATCAAGGAATTAAAACATTACCAACACCTCAGAACTACACTTTCTTTAAACATGAAAAGAAGAACCCTGCCTTTCTCCTCTTTTCTTCCCTCCCACCCTTTTTCTTTCAATTATTTTTAGTCTAAGCTAAACCACAATCTTCATATTCATTAAACCTGCTTCAATCAGGCCATACATGCATAAATCTCACAGAAAAGCATCCTGATATTTTGAGTTAGGGGAACATAATTATTTACATTTTCTATAAAATCCTAACTCCTATTGGGCTACTGCATTTATTTTTTAGGAGGTATAAAATTCTTCATCAATGGATGTGTTTAAATAGATATATTTCTAATCATTAGGCAGTTTGTCCTTGAGCTTATAATGAAGTCTCTATAATTTTCAATAAACAATCCTAATATTATATTATGTAACACAAATATTTAATTCACATTTCAACAGATCTTTAAACATTTGTGTTGGGTTTGAATTTCAAAATCATAACTCTTAGATGAGGGTCAATTATTCTTGAGTTCTTTGACAAATTCAGGGTAGACGTTAATCCTGCAGGGCTACTTCACTTGTCTTCTCAAATATCCTACTTCATAAATACTTATTCTTAAACTTACATGTTAATAGACTTTATATCAGGAGTCCCCAGCCCCCAGACAAGGGACCAGCCCTGGACCATAGCCTGTTAGGAACCTGGCCACACAGCAGTGAGCAGCAGGAGAATATTATCGATTGAGCTCTACCTCAGGTCAGATCAGCAGGGACAGTAGGTTCTCACAGGAGTGCAAACCCTATTGTGAATTGTGTATGCGAGGGATCTAGATGGCACACTCCTTATGAGAATCTAATGCCTGATGATCTGAGGTGGAATAGTTTCATCCCAAAATTACCTCCCCGACCCCATCTGTAGAAAAATTGTCTTCCATGAAATGGGTCCCTGGTACCAAAAGGTTGGGCAGTGCTGCTTTATATTACATATTAAATTTTATCTAAGTCCCCAATTAGTAACAACTTGAGTTAATGCTCATCTGTCTTCAACATAGGCAGTTAGATAAATAACTGTATTTGATTTACATAAAATAAGCCTTTTAAGAAATTTGATTGCAAAAAGTTACAGATGCAACTGAAGTTCTGTTCTTTATTATTTCTCCTTTGCTGACAATTGGTTCTCGCTTTCCTAAGGTTGTTTTATATAGTTTCCATATTTGTTTTGATAATTTATCAATAAATGTTTATACTTATAAGATATTAATAATTATGTGTATCTTTTTGAAACTTGAGTTAATTTAATATAAAGTTTTGGCAGTTATTTATGAGTAACTTATTCATTTTAATGTCTCTAGTAACATCTCGTCACGCCACTAAACCACACTTTCTTCATTTCCCTTCTGTTGGAAAATTAAATTATTTTTATTCCTTTGTTAATATAACAGTGCTATGTTGAACATCTTTATGTCTATCTTCTTGAACACATGAAAGTTTATGAAGGATAGACTTCAGAAGTGCTACCTAAATTTACTCAGAATTTTAAATAATTCTCCAGAATGAATGGTTATATTAATTTCACTCAAAATAACAATGTCCAAGAGTTCTAATTTTTCAAAGACTTAACAATATTTGGCATTTCAAATGTCTTAAATGTTACAAAACTGATGACTGAAAAACTATTATTTTCACAGCTAAAGGTAGTCATATCAATTATTGTACTGCGAAAAAAAAGTTAATTTTCTTAAAATACTTTTAATTGAGCCTACCGCTCCTCTATTTCAAAGACAAAACTGCAAATATTACCAAAAAAAACTTCATATTTTGGCTCCAATCTAAATATTTTAAAAATTTTCTGTCTTTAACCTCCCTCTTCTTATGTACTTTGTCAAAGGTATCTAACAGTTATCTAATTAGTTCATCTATGTTCTACATCTCAATTATTTTCTTCTTTTTCCTCAAGAACTTCAAATTACCTCTCAAGAATTTCAATGATACTCTCTCTCTCTACTGTATTTTTTCCCTTCCCCGCTTTCATCAGTCTTTCCATTGACAATTTAACTAGGCTCAAATCTTCTCTTTATTATTACCCCATGTTTTCCACCATTGCCCTACCACTCTCTACCTTCACTGCTTCATTTAAAAAGTAGACAGATACCTCTAATACTCATCGACTGCTCAGACCACTTACCACAGAGAGGTGACATCTGCCACTGGACTTTGGCGCAAGACTTTGGTGCAAATGTGATACATTTCAACCCCCGTCCCACCCACCAAAAGGTTTGTAGCATTTGACACTATTGTCTTATCATTCTTTCAAATAAGCTCTCACTTACTGATTGCTGTAACAAGTTTCAGTGTCTAATAAAGAAAGTAATGTTTTAAAACCATGTATAATACCACTATACAGGGATAACTATACTTAATATTCTGTTTTTCTGCTTTCCGTTGTATTATAATTATCCACAGTTATATAGGTTTACACTGCCTTTTCACGCAATATTTTGAACATTAAGTAGACTTTGAAATTTCATTTTAAATTTAAAAGGTAATGTTATTTAATTTTATATTAGCATGTAAGTAAATTGAAAAATTTTATTAACAATTATAAATAAAACTGTAGTTAATACACACATAAATCAATTATTGTGAATATCTCTCGTTTTAAAATCATGAGGTAAAGAAAAGATTTTCTAAATAATTTTTAAACACTGAATTTTATGTTACTAGAAAAAATCTAGAAAATATAAAAAGGTACAAGATTTTGCCTAAAATTATTTTTGAATGCACACGATTTCTAAAAATAATAATACCATACACACTGATTTTTTAGTCAAATATCATATACAAATAGGAAAATATTGATAATTTCATATTATTTTGCAAATATAATATTTTTTACTTGGCAAATGCTATTCTCTCATACATACAAAATCAATCTAGTCTTGCTCCAATCACAGACTGTTTTAATTAGTATGTTTTAAACTTTGGTATTGTATTTCCTACTAAGAACTCTTCTTTTTTCAAAATATTTATTCTACTAGATGAACTATGTAAACATAAAGCAATATAGACGAGTATTTATTCCTTTGTTTTTAATTAACTTGCCAAAATGATTTCAAATTTCATTAGAATTTATATTATAGTATTTCAATACTGAGTCATCAACTATAATTTTCTTATTTTCTACTATTTATTCTAAGTAAATTTTCAGTATTTTATATCTGCTTCCACATTTTTTTCTTTCTGAAACATATATATGATTTAGTTTTGTGATTTCTGACTGATCATTTTAACCAAGTCTTTGAAATGTCTGTATTTATTTTGTCTCTACTACACTAGTCACTTACATAGTTGTTAAGTGGTCAACTCTCAAATTCTATTTAAATATCATTTGAAATAATGTATTTTACTCATTTTCTCCAACTTTTTTACCTCTGTTCCCTTTTCTTGGTGTATTGCTTTATGTATATCTTCTAAAACAATCTTACAATAACATTGATAGCTGATATACGTGGCTTATCACTGATATTAATGAAAGTTTTGAGCTTGTGGTCAGTGTATATTACGGAGACAGCTATTTTGATATAAATTTCATTTATTATATATACTCATTTGTAATATATTAAGACTTTCAAAGAGTTATGAATAGTTAATGTCCATTAAATATTAATATGACACTATAGCAATATAATTAATAATGATTTATATTAAAACATTCTTAAACCAATTTTGGATTAGTAAATGCAAACTTACATTCTGCATTTCAGATAGGGAAAGAGAGCCGTAGATCCCAAGATAGTCATCTCTCATCTCTCCAAAACCAACACAGAACAAGAACAATGACAAACTACAATAACCATGCCTTCATCATAACTTAAAGATAGAGAATGCCCAATTTTCAAAATAAGTATCATCCAGAAAGAGAAAAATCATTACATATCAGAGTTATGATCTCACATTTTCTGACTCTACCTCTTGCCAGCCACATGACTTTGTAGGAAACAGAAGCTGGTTTTCTGGGATTAAATAGATAAATTCCTAACCAGGTTAACCAGTGAGGAGAGAAAATACATATTAATAATATCAGGATACACTGGGCACAGTGCTCACGCCTATAATCTCAGAACTTTGGGAGGCCCGGGTAACTTAGCAAAATCCTGTCACTAAAAAAATATAAAAATTAGCTGAGCATAGTGGCATGAACTTGTAGTCCCAGCTGCTTAGGAGGCTGAAGTGGAAGGATCCCTTGAGCCTCGGCAGTCAAGGCTACACTAAGCTGTGATCACACCACTGCACTCCAGCCTGGGTGACAGAATGAGACCCTGTAAAATGCTACTGCAATTACTACTATTACTACTAGTAGTAGTAATAATAATAATAATAATAATATCAGGATTGAGAGAGGAGGCATTATAACAGATTCTAGTCAGAGTCCTCACTGTGATGAAAGGAAGGAAAGCATGAATAGTGGAAAGGTAAGGGAAAAGTCTGTGTAATTAAACTGAGGGTGGAGGTATTTATAAGAAGTTGTAATTAAATTTCTTAGCCCTGTGTCTCTCGAAGCAGCCTAGAAAAAATGATACCCCAGTATCAATGAGCCCACTTAATACCCACATTTTGATTTCTAAATAAATATCTCAAGGGCTCCTGCAGAGTTTTACAATCACTTACAAACAGGTGGCATAAAAAAAGAATAACATAATTTAGACAAGAGTGACTAATAGAAAACAATGTATGAACAAGTTTCTTAAGCCCAGAAATCAATTTTTATAGTTTCTAGGATTTTATTTTCAGTACTTCATAGTAGAGTCTCAGTAATAACAATTAGCCTTACATAAAATAAAAAGTTACAAAAATATTCACAGTCATCTCTCATGATCAAATTTCAAAAGTTCTAAAATGGGAGTTCAAATCTAGTTCTAATCTAGTCACAACTTGATTGCTCAGACAGAGTATAGTGTTACTAAAACTCTGCATAGGATCGTCACATTCTCTTTTTTAAAATAAATATTCATCTTACTCATTTAATCTGTTCATTGTAATAAACTTATTTGTATTGTTTGCCCTTGAATTTACCACTAGTATCTATTTTAATTTGTCTGCTCCCAGGAGGCAAGAACAATGTTGCTAAATTGATCCGTATACTACTCAGCACAACAGATAATTTAATGAATTTTTCCTTAATGATAATGATGGTTTAAAAACACTACTAAATTGGTAGTTTACAGATTTGTTTCCTCTTACTTCTGATGGTCATTGCATTGATTGTGATGAACAGATGGTGTGTGGAGAATTGTAAGCTATTTCACACAGAGATGATATTCTTTCTCAGCTTACCTCAGTCTCAAATATCACTTAACCTTATGTTTCCTCCTAATGATACATATTGCCAAGCATTTCATTAGCTGAATTCTACTAGCTTTAAAATAATCTCACCAACAAAATATGTGATCAAAACCAAAATGTTAAAAGCATAATTGTCATAAATTCATAGCAAGCATGTCAAGGTTTTAAGTCATCAATAGTAAGCCAACAGAATTGCAAAAAAAAATGATTGAAGAGAGAATATTTTAAAAAGTGGCATATTAAAATTACAGTTTTTGGAAAAGGATAGCTGTTAGTTTTTTTAAAAAAGATTAAGAATATCATACCCACAGGAATTATCTTCTTTACAAGGCAGAAATCAATTGCACACTATGGGAAAAAATAACTTGCATATTATCAATTTTCTTCATGTTTTCTTATAACTTTACAGAATCCGGCTCCTGGGTAAAACTAAACAGTAAGTTATAGAAGTTGTAATCCCTTAGAACGTCTGACGACCTAGTGTGATAGTGCTCTAATATGACATTGAAAGTTCATGCAGCCCTTTCGTGCCTTATTTCCAGGTTTACGTTTTTATAAAAAATATAAATGTGGGCTGGGCATGGTGGCTTGCGCCTGTAATCCCAGAACTTTGGGAGGCTGAGACCAGCAGATCACGAGGTCAGGAAATGGAGACCATCCTGGCTAACAGGGTGAAACCCCGTCTCTACTAAAAATGCAAAAAATTAGCCGGGCTTGGTGGCGTGCACCTGTAATCCCAGCTACTTGGGAGACTGAGGCAGGAGAATCGCTTGAACCCGGGAAGCGAAAGTTGCAGTGAGCTGTGATCACACCACTGTACACCAGCCTGGGTGAGAGAGAGAGACTCCATCTCAAAAAAAAAATAATAATATAAAAAAATATATATATATATATATATTTTCGCACACACATACATGCACTTTGATATTAAAATTAACATATAAACAAAGGACTTATATAATATGCAACAAACTCCTCTCTAAATTCTCATAAGGTAGATTAGAAGAAGTAAATAGTAGCTTTTTTATTTTTATTTTTATTTTTTTTGTGAGACAGACTCTCACTCTGTCGCCCAAGCTGGGAGGAAATGGCGCAATCTCGGCTTACTGTAAGCTCTGCCTCCCGGGTTCATGCCATTCTCCTGCCTCAGCCCCCCGAGTAGCTGAGACTACAGGCACCTGCCACCACTCCCGGGTAATTTTTTTGTATTTTTAGCACAGACGGGGTTTCACCACGTTAGCCAGGATGGTCTCGATCTCCTGACCTCGTGATCCGCCCGCCTCGGCCTCCCAAAATGCTGGGATTACAGGCCATCGCGCCCGGCCATAGTAGCTTAATTTTTAAAATTATATTTTTAGCCTTTATACAAATAACACCTAGGTAAATAGGCATGATTTCATGGTTAAAATTATATGTATATAATACAAATACACACACATATAAATGCACATGTGCACACACACACAAGCTAATGCCTGTTGATATGAATGTAACCTTACATTTCTCTGGGACAATATGTAGGCTTAATCTAGGTAAAAAGGTAAAACAGTGAAAATAAAGGTGAGAGTAATTTCTGATGTTACTAATGGTTATTTGACAATGCTTATGATGTATATGAAAATACCATAAGGTGGTTCTCCATTGTTTATCCTCAGGAGATATTGAAAAATTAAGATTTATACTTGGTTCACACTTTTAGAAAATACTCCTACCCACTGTACATTTGTATTTTGAATGCTCCGTAGCTTAATTACCTAGTCTACAATTATTTTTATTCTTCAACACTTCTCAAATTGCTTTTGGTGTTTCTGAAATATTATACCTACCCTAGTTTTCACATATCGGTTGTAGCGATGCTCTGTTTTCCTGACCACATTTGAATGTGTGTGCTTTCCCTAAATGATGGAAATTCATTTGTTATGATAGTAGCTTCATTTATGGGTCACTGGAATGATTTGGTTCATTTATTTCCTTGATAACTTAGATTCATGTTTGCATTTATTTGAAAAGAGAACACATGATTGCAAAAGTGTTACAAGGAGAAATATGTTAAACGTTAGGTTTAAAATACTAATCTTGAAAGAGTTCCTTTAAATTACTGTCATAATAAATTTCCACTTTCTAAAACTAATCAGAGATAAACAGTGCAGCTATTGTACAATTTCAAGTTTCAGACATTTGAAATATCTTGCTTTTCTGTTTAGTCAGGTGACAGGAAAATGTATTAACATCCATGAGATATATTCATAAATGAATACGGAATATATTTACAACCTCAAATTATTTTTCACTAGCTTTCAGAAAGCTAAGAAACTTTACATTATGATATTTATCTGTTAGGCTAACATTTTGGTGAGAAGACGTCTGTCCTAGTTATTTCTTAGCTAAGCACCATTTAATTCTTTGGTGACCTAACAAAATTATTCACGAGAAAGCATCCTTAAATGCACATGCTGTATAGAATCAAGTCAGGCATCTTTTTAACACAACAGTATCAATGTGCCAAGTGGTTGTAATTATATCCACTCCATTTTCAGCAATTGAGCTACTACTGTTACAAATCTTACATATAGTGAGCTGTGTGCATCCAAAGAACACTTACACAATTGGAATCTACTTTAAGCTACAGATGAAGTAGTAACTAATCCCCAATTCCAAAATAATATACACCACTTTTATATCTACATTTAAGCAAAACTTGAAATTAGTACATGGGAACAATTTTAAAAATTCAACCGCTTGGAAATGTAAACATATAAAATACTGGAGGTGGGTTGTTCAATAGAGTAACCATTAGCCTGCATGTGGCTATTTAAATGTAAATGAATTAAAGTCAAATAAAATGAAAACTTCAGGTCCTCAATTACACTAGCAACACTTGAAATACCCCAAAGCTACATGTGGCTAGTAGCTTACAGTAGTCTCCAGTGTAGTCACAGATTTTTTCAAAATTGCAGAATGTTGTATTGGACAGTGCTGTGCTACAGTAGACAGTATCAGCTTCTATATTAGATTGACTCTGAGAATGAACTAACTTTTATTCAAATATTACCTATATTAAGTGAATGTTTGAACAGAGGCATAATCTATGTTTCCAAGGTACACATATCTGTATCTATTTAGAAACAATATAATACTGCATTATTTGCATGCTTTTTTCTAGAAAAACTAAAAGTGATATATTAAAGTCTACTAAGAATTGGTTTCCTATCAATATGGATTAAATATTTGTGTATTCCCAAATTTAACATGCTAAAATGAATGTCTTGACCTCCAATGTTAAGTATTCGAAGACGGGGCCTTTGGGGGATCATTAGGTTTAGAGAAAGTCATGAGAGTGAGATCCTTGTGATGTGACTAATGCCCCTATAAGGAGACACCAGAGAGATTGCTCACTCTTTCCTTGCCATGTGAAGCCCCAGTTAAAACGTGGGCATCTGCATACCAAAAGAGATCCTTGCTAGAACCCAAACATTCTGGCACGCTGATGTCCGCCTCCAAACAATGAGAAAATAAATTTCTGTTATTCAAGCCACTCAGGCTAGGATATTTTGTCATGGCAGTCCAAGTTAAGACAATAGTCTTCGCTTAAGTGTTAAATTGCTAACTTAATGCATAGAGGTGGGAGGCTGTGATATATTATGTTTTGCTTATAACTATTGTTTATCCCAAAACTCACCTTTGCCCCAACTTCTTTTAAAACAAATCCAAAATGGGTATGATTCTCATCATAAGAAAATGATATATAATAAAAATACTAGAAAACAATGTGTTATTTCTTACTTTGATTTGGAAGTTAGAGTCCAGTTTTTATTGCCACCAGTGTGTAAGGAAAAATGTGTGCTTGATGCCCCAAGGAAGCATGCCAGCTTAATTTCTCCCTACTTCCACATTGTGACGAGTCTTTCAACTGAATTATATGATCTACTCTTTCCCAAATATAGAGTTTCCTATATGCTTTTGTTCAGATGTATCTTCTCTAGAATCTTCACCTCAACTTTACCTTTAAAATTACTCGATTTTAACATTTATAATACAGAGTCATTTTTATATTACAAAAATAATTCACTTGTTTATTCAACTTCTACTCTATAAGCTTCTTGACAATAGGAGTTCATTGGTTATGGGTTTATGTTATTATCATAGAACCATGTAGATGTTTAATATATATTAGGCATGTTTGACTGCTATTAAAGGTCTATCAACAATTAAATATGGCCCTAATCTTTCAAAATAGGGAACTATGTTTTAACTTTTACTTTACTTTTGGGGGTAAATATTCTGGTTTGTTACATAGGACAACTTATGTAATGGGGGTTTGTTGTACATATTATTTTGTCATCCAGGTACTAAGTCTGGAACCTGCTGGTTGTTTTTTCTATTCCTTTCCTTTCCTATTTTTTCTGATCCTTTCTCTCCTCCCACCCTCTACCCACAAGTAGTTCCCACTGTTTGTTCTTCCTCTCTTTGTGTCCATGTATTTTCATCATTTTCCTCATGCTTATAAGTGAGAATATGTGTTATTTGGTTTTCTGTTCCTGCTTTAATTTGCTAAGCATATTGACCTCCAGCTCTATCAATGTTCCTGCAAAAGACAAGATCATGTTCTGTTTTTATAGCTGTATATTATACCATTGTGTGTATGTACCACATTTTCTTTATTCAATCTGCCATTTATGGGTATTTAGATTGATTCCATGTCTCTGTAATTGTAAATAGTAGTGCTGCAGTTAACATAGTTGTACATATGTCTTTATGGTCAAATGACTTAGAGTTTTTGGATATAGTAATGGGATTGCTGGGTTGAACGGTACTTCTTTAGCTCTTTTAGGAATCACCACACTGTCTTTCACATGGCCGAACTAATTTACAGTCCCAACAACAGTGTATAAGTGTTCCCTTTTCTCTGCTACCTCACCAGCATCTGTTATTTTTTGACATTTTAGTAATAGCCACTCTGACTGATGTGAGATGGTATCTCATTGTGGTTTTCATTTGCATTCCTCTAATAGTGATAGTGAGGTTTTTATTTTAATACTGTGTAGGGGAAATGCATGCTTATTGGCTGCATGTATGTCTCTTGAAAAGTGTTCATGTCTTTTGCTCACTTTAGTGGGGTTGTTTGGTTTTATTTTATTGTAAATTTGTTCCTTATACATGATGGATATTAGACCTTTGTCAGATGCATAGTTTGCAAATATTTTCTCCCATGGTGCAGGTTGTCTGTTTACTCTCTTGATAGTTTCTTTTGCTGTGCAGAAAATCTTAAGTTTAATTGGACTCATTTTTTAGCCAGGCGTGGTGGTTCACGCCTGTAATCCCAGCACTTTGGGAGGCCAAGGTGGGTGGATCACCTGAGGCCAGTAGTTCAAGACCAGGCTGACCAACATGGCAAAACCCCGTCTCTACTGAAAATACAAAAATTAGCTGGGTGTGGTGGTGCACGCCTGTAGTGAATGTGTAGCTACATGGGAGGCTGAGGCAGGAGAACTGCTTGAACCCAGGAGGTGGAGGTTGCAGTGAGCCAGGATGTGGGTGACACAGCCAGACTCTGTCTCTAAATAAATAAATAGACCCATTTTTCAATTTTTGCTTTTGTTGTGATTGCTTTGGCATTTTTGTCATGAAATATTTGACAGTTCCTACATCCAGAATGCTATTGCCTAGGTTGTCTTCCAGGGCTTTTATAGTTTTTGGTTTTACATTGAAGTCTTTAATCCACCTTGAGTTGAGTTTTGTGTATGGTGTAAGTAAGTGATCCAGTTTCAATCTTCTGCATGTTTAGCCAGTTATCCCAACACTGTTTATTGAAGAAGGAGTCATTTCCCCATTGCTTGTTTGTGTCAGCTTTACTGAAAATCACAGTGTTGCAGGCATGCAGCCTTATTACCGGGCTCTATTCTGTTCCATTGGTCTTTGTTTTTGTACCAGTACCATACTGTTTTTGTTTCTGTAGTCCTGTAGCATAGTTTCAAGTCAGGTAGCATGATGCCTCCTGCTTTGTTCTTTTTGCTTAGGACTGTCTTGGCTATTTGGGCTCAGTTTTGCTTCCATATGAATATTAAAATAGTTATTTCTAGTTCTGTATAGAATGTCACTGGTAGTTTGATACAAATAGCATCGAACCTATAAATTGCTTTGGGCAGTATGGCTATTTTAAAGATATTGATTCTTCCTATCTGTAAGCAAGGATGTATTTCCATTTATTTGTGTCATCTCGGAGTTTGTTGAGCAATGTTTTGTAATTCTCATTGTAGAGATCTTTCACCTCCCAGGTTAACTGTATCCCTAAGTATTTTATTTTATTTTATTTTACTTTATTTATATTTTGAGATGGAATCTTGCTCTGTCACTAGGCTGGAGTTCAGTGACACAATCTCGGCTCACTGCAACCTCTGACTCCCTGGTTCAAATGATTCTCCTGCCTCAGCCTCCCGAGTAGCTGAGATTACAAGCACTCACCACATGCCCAGCTAATTTTTGTGTTCTTTAGTAGAGATGGGTTTTCACCATTTTGGCCAGAATGAGCTCGATCTCCTGACCTTGCGATCCGCCCCTTCAGCCTCCCAAAGTGCTGGGATTACAGGCGTGAGTCACTGTGCTAAGTCCCTAAGTATATTTTATGGCAATTGTGAATGGAATTGTGTTCCTGATTTGACTCTTAGCTTGGCTGTCATTAGTCTATAGGAATACTAGTGATGTTTTTACATTGATTTTGTATCCTGAAACTTTGCTGAAGTTTTTATCAGCTGAAGGAGCTTTCAGGCTGAGACTACGGGGTTTTCTAGATATAGATTTATGTCATCAGCAAACAGGGATAGTTTGACTGTCTCTCTTCCTATTTGGATGCCCTTTCTTTCTCTTGCCTGGTTGCTCTGGTCAGTACTTCCAATATTATGTTGAATAGGAATGGTGAGAGATGGCATCCTTGTCTTGGGCCAGTTTTCAAGGGGAATGCTTTCTGCTTTTACACATTCAGTATGATGTTGGCTGTGGGTTTGTTGCAGATGGCTTTATTTTGAGGTTTGTTCCTTCAATGCTTAGTTTATTGAGAGTTTTTAACATAAAGGGATGTTGAATTTTATCTAAAGCTTTTTCTTCGTCTATTGAGATAATCATGCGTTTTTTGTCATTAGTTCTGCTTATGTAATAAATCACATTTATTGATTTGCATATGTTGAACCAACCTTGTAGCCAAGGGATAAAGCCTACTTGGTCATAGTAGATTAAGTTTTTAATATGCTGCTAGATTCAGTTCATAGGTATTTTGTTGAGGATTTTTGCATCGATGTTCATCAAGGATATTGACGTGAAGCTTTTGTGTGTGTGTCTGTGTGTGTGTGTGTGCTGTTTCTCTGTCAGGTTTTTCTACCAGGATGATGCTGGCTTCATAGAATTGGTTATGAAGGAGATGCTCCTCCTCAATTTTCTGGAATAGTTTCAGTAGGAATGGTACCAGCTCTTCTTTTTACCATCTGGTAAGAATTCGGCTACGAATCTGACTGGTCCTGGGCCTTCTTTTTGTTAGTAGACTATTTTTTACTGATTCAATGTCAGAGCTCATTATTGATCTGTTTGGGGAGCTAATTTCTTTTTGGTTTAGACTTGGGAGAGTATAGGTGTCAAGGAATTTATCCCTCTTGGTTTTCTAGTCAAAATAGGGAAGTTGAAAAGTAACATACCACTATTTTTTAATTTAAAAAAAAATCAAACTACAATATACAAAGTGTATTAGGAATATAACAATATCCATATCTGGTAGTTAATTCAGAATTAAAAATTTTATCTTTTTGCCACATTTGCTTCAGATCTCTTCTTTTTAAATAAGCAATACAGATATGGTTGAATTTCTCTTAATAACCTTCCCCAGTCTTATGTTCCTCCCTGATTTCATCAGGGAACTACTACCCTGAATTTGGTTTGTCTCATTCGTGTTTCCACTTTTCATAATAATATGTTTTTAATGTTAACATTGAATATATGTAATACTATTATTCCAATCTCTCTTTTAGAGGTGGGTTTTTGATATGTACACACATTCATTCATGTTAATACTTTGCAAGATTTTTGTTCTAAATGAATGTCTTTTCATATTGTTTATAAGCCCAGAGCATTAAGGAATATTCCCTAAGTAAATAATTATTTTTGCTATATCTTTTCTGAATTATTTTAAGATTAAAGAATAAAATTGTATTTCTTTGTGAGATTTTAAAAGCTTTTTCACTGACTTCACAAATAAACAATGGCTGCCAATTCTACTTTCAGGGTAATTGATCCAAATTATCTAGGCCAGTGCTCTTTGAAAAATGAAAACTGCAGTCAATACTTTAAAACATAGCTTATTAAAGCTTTAAAAGGTTACACATTGATTTAAAAGGTATATATTTAAACCATATCTAAAGGATACCCTTTAGAGATGCACAAAGTGTTACTTTAGAAATCTCATTACTAATTTGGTGTATTAAGAGGGAATTTATCAAGGGATTTTTAGTAGCAGGGAAGAGTGCTAGGTGCAATGGAGATATTGAATTCCGTATTTTTAAGAGGCTATAGTATAGTTGGTGATATGAAAATTGAAACTCTAGTCAAAACTACTGACCTTGTGTAATTAAATCTAGGAGAATATTCTGCAAAGTATAAAGCCTATTGAATTTGTGAGTAAAGAAAGATCAATGAGATCTGAAATAGCCAAAGAATATATAATGAGAGATAGTGATTTGAAGAGTGAATAGGATTTGCATAAGTTAGAGCAGAAAGAATATTTCTGGCAATAGAATATCCTATTTGGAGAGGTTGGCATATTTTGGAGAATAGTGGAAAAGAATTTGGATTAAATAAAAAAACAAAAAAGGAAGATCATGGAATCCAATGTGAACTACATTTGGTTGCTTGAGAATTTTTACTGATTTTATTCCTTTCTTACTTGCCATGGCATTGGTAAGTAATTATGACTAGCTCTTAATACAATAACATATTTCTCATTCATTTTTTGAGAAAGAGGTTTGTGAAAATATGGACTGTTTTAATGTCAAGTGATATAACTTTCTTGAATCAAAACTATAGGTTAAAATACTCTTCAGGGGTGGGTTTTCTTAACAACCATTCCACCAGATGTGTTAGAGGAACATTCACAAATCTATCAGGAAGAGAAATGAGGCGTAGAGAAATAAAGTAGTTCAGCCATCAGCAAACAGCGCTTCTGGGACAGAGTTGAAGAAAATCCTAAGGTTAGAAGAAACATTCAGAGGTCATCAATTGCCATTCTCATTTGTCTGCAAACTCTGTATTATTCAGTGTCCTCCAGAGGAGAAATTTCTATGTCCTTTCTCACTAACTTCTCAAAAGTTTAAGAGCCTGCATTAGGTATCTCTGCCTAAAACTGCTTCTGTCTGACTTCAACTCACTTAAACAGAATGAACATCACTACAACAAATAGATTTCCTAGTATTTTCAATTGCCTCCACATAAAAGTCACATTAGTAGTTTTATTCATTTCTAGTATAAATTTTAAAACCATGTCTACTACAAAGCCAGGAAGATTTAATAATAGTCATCGTTTTAGACTTCAAAATATGAGTTATAGTGGCACTGCCGTAAACAGAATTTGAATAAAAGCAGCTTATTTTACATATTTTGTTTCTATTCCATTTAGGGTATCCATGTGTCTAGCATGCTCCGTGTTGAAAGACAGTTGAGGTGAAAAGAAATATATCTGTCATCCAAGGAGGAGTTATTAACCTTCACCCTATTGCTCAACCTTGGATTTCTGTATCACCTCACCTTCACTCCTAAAGGGTGCATTTCATGCCCTATAGTGAGGGTGAAGATATGATGCCACTACCACGGGTTTCAAGAAACCTTCAGAGTCAAAATTTCACAAATAGAAAAACAAACATTTTTTCAATGTGATCTCCTACTGTTCTAGCAAATTTTAAGTGTAATGATAGTATGACATCTTTATATGTTGTTGAAATCAATAATTCAATGAGAGGTCTGTGAAAGAAAATATCTCTAGATTCACCCACTAAAGTGAGAAATTTTAATTGAGTAGAAAAAATTTATAATTCCCTTTAATATGGTTCCCTCCAATAGGCATAAATTTAATTTTACTAAAGATATTTAATTAAGAAAAGTTGTTGACTTACACTTATTATGCATACATCTTGATAACTACTGGTTAACACTATTTTCTACAAAGATCTATTAGACCCTATTCTCTCTTGCTTCAGGGGGATACTGGTCCAGTATTTCCCCCTATGTTGGTATTTTTCATTGCTATTGGATCATCAGGATCATTGCTATTTATCAGGAAGAGAAATGAGGCATACCTTGTCCAACCACATGCCTCTCCCTAGCAGGCACACATCCAGTGACTACTGTGGTATACTTTGATGATATAAATATTTAAGCTTAATGCAGGACACTTTTGACATTTCATTTAAATTCCTGTATGTATGGGATTGTCCAAGGCTTTTTTGAGCCTGCATCACTGTTCCATTCAAATTATTCCTCTACCTATACAGCTTTCTCCTTTCTCCCACAGGTGTAAATCTCTAATAAATATTCAGCACACCAAAGTCCATCTCAGGGTCTGCTTATGGAAAATTCCATCTGTGGTGGCTTTCTTATCAGGTCATCATAGTGGTCTTCACAATGCTAAATTCAATAACCAATTTTCAGTTCTCATCATACTTGGACTACTAATTGACCTTGCTGACTGTTCTCATGCTCCATTTTCTTCAGCCTCTTCTTACAGAATAGCAACCAGAGAATCCTCCTAAAACATTAATAGAATCCTCCTAAGACAACTTATTGCCCTCCTCAACTAAAAACTCTCCCATGTTTGTCATTTCATTTTGAGGAATAGCCAGGGTCCCTACAATGTTTTCCAATGGCTCAATATGGTAACTCCATCTCCACCATTTAACTTCATTCCCAACTACTTTCTCATTTCTTCACTTTGCTTCAGCCACATCATCGTTAACACTGTTTCTCGACTATTTCAATCATACTCGTGTCTACTGGAGTACCCTAAATATGGCTAGGCCTCTCATTTCCTTATATACTCCAAAATTACCTTTGCCTTAGCCTTATAATTACTGTACAGAAGTCTTATCTATCTAGAGTGATTATACCATCCCTCTCAACTTTAATGCTTTCCTGTTTTTTCTGCATTTGCTTTATTTCCTTTCTTTGCATTTTTTTCAGCATCTGATACAGTATGAATTGACTTATTTGTCCAAAGAGTAAGTTCCTTGAGGAAAATAACCTTGTTTGTTCACTACTGTAATTACAGAATTCAAAATATTGCTTCAGGCAATAAATAATCATTGAATGAGTGATTTAATGAGTCAACATCCAAGAGTGCAAAATATCTTCTTGGAAATAATAATAGAACTGAATTAGGTGTAAAACATATTGTGGCCTAATATTTTACAATATGCTAGAAATCCACATCCATGCCATATAGCTCTGAAATGAATATATCTAGAGCATTCACTTATTGTTTATTTAATATCCCTCAAGAATAAATGCATTTCCAAAGCTGTAGTTGGTAAAAGTATCAAACATCTTTTGGTTTGGGATATTTTTGAAATTCTAGGACTGTTCTAAATTGTGTCATTACACTTAGAAAAGAAAGTTTCAAAACCAGAAATCTGTTTTAAGAAAAGGTTAGAGGGTCCAGTCATTATGGACATGATTCTGACATATATGAATCTGTAAGCAAGATAGACTGTAATGGAACTGTTCTCAAAAACCCATATAGTTTTACAGAAATTCTTGTAGTTAAATAAACCAACACTTCATGCCACCATTAGTGTAAATACCACTAAATAAAGTGCCCTAGATAGTATTTAATCAATCAAACTGCGACTAATGGAAAGTTCTGGCCAAGGCCTTCAAGCATCTCAGTCTTCTTGCCAACATGTATTTCTTTGTCTATATTTAGAGTGTGTATATTCTAACAACAGAAAAGACAAAAACAACAACCTTGACCCTCATGTAGTAAGACGGTTGAATTATAATGGTCTCTGGGGAGAAAAAGGTAAATTAAAAAAATTAAAAAATTTGCATTCTCAGTTAAATGTTGGTCATACTGGCAGAAAAATGAGTATCTGTCTACTTTTACCTGTTCATCAGAAAAGCACTTAAGTTGAGGTATATATGAAAGCATTATGAACACACAATTCCTTATATATGCAAACATATAGAAAAATATGGCTCTTTCATTAGTAATGAATAAAACATAAAACACCAAGAACAACTGATGTGAAGAAAAATTATATTCACATAAGTTATACTTGGGACAATCTCTTCCCAAACTTAAAGGAAAACCCAATTATGTTGATTTTTCAGTGAATAGAGAAAATTTAATACTGATAAATGTACAGTTATTACATTTTAAATTAAAAATCAAATGAGAAGTAAATATACACTTTAAGACCCAAAAGTCATAGAGTTCGATATATTTGTAATCATGATATTTAATTATACCTTTAACTTTAGGAAAATATTTTAAATTTTGTAAACTAGATTAACTTGGATCAGAGCAGTAATCCTTTAAAAGAGCTCAATGTTCTATGAAAATAAAAATAAGTGGAATTAAAACATAAAAGGATTTTTCACTAAAGCTTATAGATAATTTAATACAATTAAGAGCTATTAATACTAATAGCAAAAATATTAATAGCTACAATTTATTACATGCTGAGTGCCAGCATTCTAAAAGTTTTCCATATATTTCCTTCTTTGTCTTTATAACCCTCTCCACCTTAGGAGTTAGGTACTATTATGATGTCTATTTACAGATGAGAAAACTGAGACTCAGATAATTCATCTATTTTGGGGAAAGGACATAGAACTAGTAGGGGATGAAGCCAAATTCCTGACCAGTTATTTGACCTTGAAGCTGATGTTTCTACAGTTGATCTTAGTCAAGAAGCCAAGAAGTGATAAAGTCCATCCTTTTAATCAGTACAGTGTTAACACTAACAATTAGCTTAGGGAATAAAAGGTGGAAATAGAGTTTTAGCAATAAGTCTGTCTTCATGGATGGTGCCAGCAGAGATGATTGTTAACAGCAAAATTCAGACAATCTTCAGGTCATTTTCTCTCCCTAGTGTCAAATAAGCAGCTTGACTGGTAGTTTTGACAGAACAAGTCAGTTGATTTGGCTTCAGCAGGCAAAGTCATCGCCTAGCTCCTCTATACTACAGGGAGGTTCTTGGCCCGAGTCCTTGGCAACCTTGTTTTACAACACTGTTAATAATGTACTCCCAGCAGAGGTTCAAACCACAACAAAGTGCATTAGACCCAGCCTTCACAGCTCAGTGGGCTTAAGGAAAATTTAGAGGACAGTGCCATGCTCTCTTCATCATCTTATTGCCATATCAACAGATTTACTCTCAGGCAATTACTTTAGAAATTTGGCTATCCCCAAAAAAATTCTTCAATATTCTTGAGAAATGGGTTAGTGGTAATAATGCTTTTCCAGAGTTCTCATCGTGTATTTTACTATGAATTAGATGGTGTCAGCAAATGCTACTGAATGGTGAGGAGACCAAAAAAAAAAGACTAACTTTAACAGAAATGATTCTGCTCTCCTTCCCTTTGGCAACACACACAAACACATTACTTCTAACTTTTTTGAGGCTCTACATTCTCACCTTTAGAAGGCTTATTCTTTTTTAGACTTAATTATCATCTTTATGTGAAATATCTTCGAATAATTTCTAATCCTATAAACTCAGCTGACCTGGGCAACTCAACTTCTTGAAAGGACACTATTGTATTAGCACCTTGCACACACCCTTTAGGGTACAGTTCAATGGAGTCATTTTGATGCTGAAAGCCAATGGTGCTTAAAAAGAAGTAGTAAATAGAGGCAACCTATGCCAGTCAACCTTACTCTCAAAGTCAAGAGAGCAGAGTTACTATGCAGGCTGACCCAATCTTGGAACTGATCTAATTATAATATCACATGTAAGTCAAAGATAGCTAGGTACAGAGGAAACTGGGTTATGGCAACACTGAAGAGAACATAAGAAATCAAGGGAAATAATCTCAGGAGAAGAATGTAAAGAAGTCTGGGGTGATAAGAATACCACTGAATAATCTTATGTGTCGTTTGCCTTAATGGAACATTAGTTACATACTGTGTAATAAATAACCCCCAAAATTAGCAGCTTAAAACAACAAGCACTTATTATCTCACAGTTTCTGTGGATCAAGAATCCCAACACAGTGTAACTGGGTGCCTCTGGCTTAAGGTTCTTATTGATAAGGTTGCTGTCAAGCTGTCAGCAGGTGTGAACAGTCATCTCAAAGCTTTCCTGGGGTTGAAAGATCTGATTCCAACCTCACTTGTGTGTTTTTTGTCAGGTCCTAGAAATTCATGTCTAAGTTCCCTCTCATGGGCCTCTTCATAGGTTTGCCTCAGGACATGGCAACAGGCTTACCTCTGGAAGGGTGAGATGTCTTATGGAAAGGGAGGGAAAGCACACCCAAGACTTAGGTCACAGTCTCTTTGTAACTTAATATTGGAAGTGATGTACTATTAGTTTGCCACATTCTACTCAGTAGAAGCAAGTTATTAGGTCAAGACAACACTAAAGGGGAGGAGAATACACAAGGGAATGAATACTTTAGTGACTTGCTATGTTCTGACACTGTGGCTCCCCCACCACAGAATCTCTTCCTTCATGGATCATAGATGGCCTCTTGCTCTTGGACACAACTTTATTTTAGTATTCATCCTCCTCTACCTCCTCTTCCGCATCCCTCTTCATTAGTAGCTTGGGTATGTTTGAAGCTTTTTTTTTTTTTTAACCCTCCCTTCATACTTTTCATGATATTTATTTTTCTATATTTTTATAAATCATGTTACTCTTTCTTTAGTGGCTTTTCATCTTGTACCTTCCAAAAAGATTTTTTAAGGGAGTTTATAACCACAGAAGTTGTTGCCCATCAAAGATTAACTGGAGCTTCTATTTCTTGTGCTCACTCATGGGCACAGTCTGACAGACAGAGGACCCATCTCAACTCATACTTCTCAAATTTCTAAAGCAGGGGCAAGAGAATGTGGTTATTCATAAAATGGTTTTTAAAACTTCCACCCAGAAGAGATTCATGTCACTTCTGTGCTTATTTCACTGATCAAACTAAGTCACATGGTGAAGCCCAACTTCTGAGAGACAAGGAAGTGCAATCCTATTGTAAATCCTAAAAAAGGTCACTGAATATGTTCAATCAATATCCCTAATGACTGCCACACTAATCAAGACACATGTGCACTCTTGCTTCTGTGGATTTTTTTTTTTTTTTTTTTTTTTTTTTTGAGGTGGAGTCTCACCCTGTCGCCCAGGCTGGAATGCAATGATGCGATCTCGGCTCACTGCAACCTCTGCCTCTTGAGTCCAAGCGACTCTCCTGCCTCAGCCTCCCGAGTAGCTGGGATTACAGGCATGCACCACCACACTCAGCTAATTTTGTATTTTTAGTAGAGACAGGGTTTCTCCATGCTGGTCAGGCTTGTCTCGAACTTCCGACATCAGGTGATCCACCTGCCTCGGCCTCCCAAAGTGCTGGGATTGCAGGCATTAGCCATCATGCCTGGCCCCGAACAAAGTATTTTTAAGACCATAAAGAAAATATGTATTTTCAACCTGTTAGTCATAAAACGTGAAGGATCGAATTTCTCAATATTTTACAAGAAAACCTACATCATCCCATTTTGCTAAATGTATTTATGACAGCGCCCTTTGACATTTCATTCCTATATCTTTCATGTTTGCACACCAATATTTTCTTAAAACAAAAGTGTAGCTATGTTTAGATTCTTAATATTTTAAAGTTATTTGTATTCTCTTTTTTCCTTCTACTTTTTTGTAAAATGAATGAAAAATATAAAAACCTAAAAGGGGTTTATTGAACTCAAAGGGTAAATGCAATGACCGTATTATTGATTTGCTGTGTGTTCAGCAAACATTGCAAGCTAATTGGTAGCAACATTTTTAGAGTCAAAATGAGGGTCATCACCATCTAATTGTTTGAACCAGGAATGGGTAACTGATAGTTTTTCTCAATGTATACCCCTAGTTTATTCAGAGTTTTATCATAAAGAGATAATTGAATTTTATTGAAGGCTTTTTCTGCATCTATTGAGCTAAATCATGTGGTTTTTTTTCTTTAGATCTGTTTATGTGATGAATCACATTTATTTATTTACTTATGTTGAACCAATCTTGCATGCCAGTGATGAAGGCTACTTGATCATGGTGGATAAGTTTTTTGATGTGCTGCTAGATTTGGTTTGCTGGTATTTTGTTGGGGAGTTTTGGATCAATGTTCATCAAGTTTTCTTTTTTTAATTTTTTTGGTTGTATCTCTGCCAGTATCAGGATGATACTGGAACATACCCCAAAATAATAAAAGCCATATATGACAAACTCACAGCCAATATCATATTGCATGGGTAAAAGCTAGAAGTATTCCCCTTGAAAACTGGCACCAGACAAAGATGCCCTCTCTTACCACTCCTATTCAATGTAATATTGGAAGTTCTGGCCAGGGCAATCAGGCAAGAGAAAGAAAGAAAAGGTATTCAAATAGGAAGAGAGGAAGTCAAATTGTCTTTGTTTGCGGATGACATGATCCTTTATCTAGAAAACCCTATCGTCTCAGCCCAAAAGCTCTTTAAGCTAATAAGCAACTTCACGATAGTCTCAGGATACAAAATCAACGTGCAAAAATCACTAGCATTCCTATATAACAACAAGAGACAATAGGAGAGCCAAATCATAAACTTAACTCTCATTCACAATTGCCACAAAAAGAACAAAATAATCTAGGAATACAGCTAACAAGGGAAGTGAAGCACCTCTTCAAGGAGAACTACAAACCACTGCTCAGAAAAATCAGAGAGGACACAAATGGAAAAACATTCCGTGCTCACAGATAGGAAGAATCAATATCGTGAAAATGACCATATTGCCCAAAGCAATTTATAGATTCAGTGCTATTTCCATTAAACTACCATTGACATTCTTCAAAATATTAGAAAAGACTGTTTTAAAATTTATATGGAACAAAAAAAGAACCTGAATAGCCAAGACAATTCTAAGCAGAAAGAACAAAGCTGGAGGCATCACACTACCCGACTTCAAACTATACTACAAGGCTAGAGTAACCAAAACAGCATGTACTGCTAAGAGCAGACACATAGACAAATGTAACAGAACAGAGAACTCAGAAATAAGACCACACACCTTCAACCATCTGATCTTTGACAAACCTGACAAGAACAAACAATGGGGAAAGGATTTCCTGTTTAATAAATGGTTTTGGAAGAACTAGCTAGCCATATATAGAAACTGAAACTGGATCCCTTCCTTACACCATAAACACAAGTCAACTCGAGATGGATTAAAGACCTAAATGTAAAACCCCAAACTATAAAACCCTGGAAGAAAATCTCCACAATATCATTCAGGACAAAGGCATAGAAAAAGATGTCATGACAAAGATACCAAAAGCAATTGCAACAAAAGCAAAAATTGACAAATGGAGTCTAATTAAACCAAAGAGCTTCTACACAGCCAAAGAAATTATCAGAGTGATCAGAAATTCTACAGAATGGGAGAAAATTTTTTCAATCTATCGATCTAACAAAGCTCTGATATCTAGTCTCTACAATGTATTTAAACAAATTTACAAAAAAAAAAAAACAATAGAAAGTGGGCAAAGAACATGAACAGATACTTCCAAAAGACATGCATGCAGCCAACAAACATTGAGAAAAGTTCAACATCACTGATCATTAGAGAAATGTAAATCAAAACCACAATAAGTTACCATCTCATACCAGTCAGACGGCTATTATTTAAACACTCAAATAACCACCAATGATGGCGAGGTTGTAGAGAAAAAAAAAAAACAACACTTTTACACTGTTGGTGGAAGTATAAATAAGTTTAACCATTGTGGAAGAGAGTGTGTGGTGATTCCTCAAAGACCTAGAGGCAAAAATACCATTTGACCCAACAATCCCATTACTGGGTATATACCCAAAGAAATAAAAAGCATTCTATTATAAATGTACATGCACTCATATGTTCATTGCAGCACCATTCACAATAGTAAAGACACAGAATAAATGTCCATCAGTGATAAACTGGATAAAGATGATGTGGTACATACACACCATGAATACTATGCATCAATAAAGGGAGCAAGATCATGTCCTCTACAGGGACATAGATGGAGCTGGAGGCCATGATCCTCAGAAAACTAACACAGGAACAGAAAAGCCAATATTGCATTTTCTCACTTATAAGTGGGAGCTAAATAATGAGAACACATGGAGCAGAACAACACACATTAAGGCCTGTCTAAGGGTGGTTGCGGGAGGAGGGAAAGCATTGTGAAGAATAGTTTATGGATGCTGGGCTTAATACTTAGGTGATGAGATGATCTGTGCAGCAAACCATGGCACACATTTACTTATGTAACAAACCTGCACATCCTGCACATGTACCCCTGAAGTTCAAATAAAATAGAAAAAAGATTGATATACTTTGGTATTATGGCAAAAGGTAGGTAATTTGTCTTTGCTTCTATTAGTGAAGTGATGTGACATTTCCAAGTTATCTCCAAGCACCCATTGGTGAAAAGAATGAGAGATGGGAAATTCTACATCTGAGGATGCTGACTAAATGCCATTTTAAAACAGAGGTCTGTGCAAGTGTTTTTATTTTAAAAGGAAAATAGAAAAGAAAAATATTCTATATATAATTCTACATCTATTTTTCTACATCTATATGTAAAATAGATGTAGAATTATATATAATTATATAATTATAGTTATATAATTTTGAATTATATGAGGAGATATATATATATAATACAAAGGAAATCCAAAACAACAAAACTAAGCAGAAAAGAATCATGAAAAAGAGGTGAGGGGGTTCAGAGAAAAAGAGGGCTAAGGAATGAAGAGGAGTTTTAGAGAGACTATCCAATTCAAACAATTCGTCATTCATGCATGAATCAGTCACATATTTACTCAGCATCTAAATGTGCCAAGAACTATGTTGCAAATATGAAGACAGAATCCTGTTTCCAAGGATGCATAGTGCAGTGGGCAAGACTAACAACTTTATTTTGTTTTTCTATTGCAGTATGTATTCAGCATCCTAGGAAACTACATTTTGACTTATTCAGGTGAATTAAAAGTTATGCTGCCAATATGAATTCAGTGACTACATGTGATGAGTAGAGAAGAAATAAAAAGTATAATGGAAAATCAAAAGTGAAAAAGTAGAATTCTGCAAATCATCCCATTAAAATGTATAATACCATTATAAAAATAAGTATAAAATAGGAGAAAGATAAGCAAGAAATTAATCATGCTTGGTCAAGGTCTTAAAGAAGTTAGACGAAGTAGGCTTCAGATAAGAGATGACATATGTACTATCTTTTTATAGGTATAGAATCTGCAGGTGGATCAGAAAGAAAAGGATCTTCTAGAGAGAAAAATATGTTTATAGAACTTGGGAGGGGAAAAAAAACCTGTTGATATATTCAAGATGTATAAAATCACTTGATTTCTGTAGTACCTGAAGTACATAGGGCATAGAATTTTGGTTGCAGATTACACTACCAAGAAAATGGACACACTAGGAAGTATCTGCACAGGAATTTATATAATACTCAAAGAGCAATAGGAAACTATTTAAGCAAAGAGTGATGTTAATGCTCTGTGAACCTCAACTTTCTCATTTATAGAATAGAGGTAAAGTACAATTTATTTCTATAACTGATCACATTTTGTTTTGAATTTCATGTTTTTCCTGATGGTAAACGGGGTGAGAATGCAAGGAAAGTAAACTTAACCTGGACAATTAAAAGAAGACTGATCTATACAAGTTTAAAACAGACTTTTATCATGTTGATTTTTCAGTCAGTTCAAAGCTCAAATTCAAAACTACAGTACAGATAGAAATAGGGTTCTTATCTTTTTGTATGGAACTTAGCAGCCAGCTTTCTTTACAGCCAGTCTGTGTTCTAGGGTGCCAGCAAGGTCAGTGGTTCCCAAAGTTTTTATCTCAAAATCCTTTACACATTGGAAACTATTAAGAAATGCAGGGCAGGAGTGGTGGCTCACACCTGTAATCCCAGCACTTTGGGAGGCCAAGTCAGGAGGATTGTTTGAGACCAGGAGTTTGAGATCAGTCTGGGCAACATAAGGAGACCCCAACTCTACACAAAATAAACAAGTAGCCAGGCATGGTAGTTGTATGCCTGTGGTTCCAGCTCCTTGGGAGGCTGAGGTAGGAGGATCACTTGGGCCCAGGAGGTGGAGGCTACAGATGCTGCAGTGAGCCACAATCATGCCAGCTAGTGTGACAAAATGAAACCCTGTCTCCAAAAAAATATATTAATCCAAAATGTTTATGTGGGTTATAATGTTTATATATTTATATGGGTTATCTGTCGATGTCTTTCTATATATATGAAGTTAAAACAATTTTAAATTCACATTAATTTCAAAATAAAAACTCATTTTTTGGTAAAGAAATTTGTGTTAATGATTCCATTTTGCAAAATATAACAGTGATATGAGTGGCATTATTTTACATTTTTTACATTTTGCAAATCTGCTTAATGTCTAGGTATCTGGCTTAATAGAAGGTAGTTGTATTCCCATAAGTACTTCTGCATTCAGTTTGTTGAGTTTGTTTGTTTGTTTGTTTTTGAGATAGAGGCTCACTCTGTCACCCAGACTGGAATGCAATGGCATGGTCTCAGCTTACTGCAACCTCCACCTCCTGGGTTCAAGCAAATCTCCCGCCTCAGCCTCCCGAGTAGCTGGGACTACAGGTGCATGGAACTACACCCGGCTAATTTTTGTATTTTCAGTAGAGACAGGGTTTCACTATGTTGGCCAGGCTAGTCTTCAATTCCTGATCTTGTCATCCGCCTACCTTGGCCTCCCAAAGTGCTGGGATTACAGGCATGAGCCACTACGCCAAGCCTTGTTGAGATATTTTTAGTTGAAATATTTTGTTGGAAAAGGATAAAGTAGCCTAATAGTCTTTTCACATCATATGGCTATTCTTCTTTAATGCTGCAACAAAAAACTCAGTAAGTGAAAGCTTTTTAAACATAAATAGTACCTGAAAACCTGAAACCATATCAATAAATTTTTGTATTTTTGGACCAACTTATAATCTGAATTGATTTTCCTCTCATGCATGACTTTCTAGTATCTTTTGAGAAATATTGGTTGAATGAGTTAATGCAGATCTTCCATATGTTGACACATTTCATTATATAATGTCAAAAACATATTAATATCACCATTGATCTTATGAGAAATGTCTGTCAAGCTTAAGGTAGCAAATAAAAATATTTCAAATGTATTCATTTTCTATTGTTTCTATAAAATTTATCAAAACTTAACATCTCAAAACAGCACACATTTATAATCTCACATTTGTGTAATTCAGAAGTCCAGCTGGCTTCAGCTGTTCTTCTGCTCTGAGTCTCACAAGGTTGAAATCAAGGTACTGGCCAGCCTGTAGGCTCTGGTGAAGAACCTGGTTCCAGGCTCATTCAGGTTGTTAACAGAATTAAGTTCCATATGGTTATTGGTCTGTGGTCCCCAGTTCCTGATAGCATGTCATCCAGGGAAGCTCTCAGCTCATTAAGGACGTCATAATGTTCTCTTCATCTTCAAACTTGCAACAGCATGTTGAGTCCTTCTTATACTTTTTCTCTGACTTTCTCTTATGGCTCATCTCTTTGCTTCCAGATAAAGACTCCTGCTTATTTATTTATTTATTTATTTGATTTATTAGTTCATGTAATTAGATTGATCCTGCTGGGGAAATCCAGTATAATATCCCTATCTCAAGGTTTGGAACCTTAATTGTATTTGTAAAGTCCCTTTTGTCATGTAGCATAACATACTCATGGGGCCTAGGGTATGAGTCTTGTAAGGGAAGGGAATTCTTTTTTCTACTATGCCAAATTTATATTTTTTCCTTGAAAATACTTATTACTGGAAACAAATATAATCAGTTGTTTTTCTTTAAATGGCAGGCTCACTTTATCCAGTTTCAAGAGTCTTTACCTGAAATCCATGTTTGCATAACCACTGTATGTCAGTTGTTCTTCCAAGTAGAAAAGGTGATCCATGAAAACAGCTAGTTTAGTTCACAACTCAAAAATCACACATGCACTTTTCCTTAAGACAAACATCATACTTTGACATGCATACTTCCATTTTGTAACACAGCATTAAAAAGATATTCTCAAGGGTTGAGATTTGTAAAGTTACCATTGTTTTACTTCTTTATTGAGGAAATTCTGAAGTGAAATATTTTTTTAATCCAAAATACTTGCCAGTGAAGAACATAAAGACTTCTAGTACAGTTCATTGCTCCTGCCTTGATCTGTGCTAAGGCATCAGCAATTTTGACCTTTATTGTTTTTTTTTTAACATCAATGCAAACATCATTAATATCTTAGAATTACATAAACATAGTTTTGATATTAAAAGCTGCCTAAAATAATATCAGAGGTCTGAAGATTATATTTTAATAACCACTTAGTTTCAAACCTCACTTTTGAGAACTCAAATGTCTGGCTGTCGCTTAGTATATTAAGCCTGAACTCAAAATGGCTCCATACATTAAACTCTATTTCACATTCTTAAGAAATACACTCCTGGTATGCGTAGTTCACCTTGGCAGCTCCTCACCACATAGTGATGAAGTGTTCTTGGCTTGTGTTGCGATTATATATTGTGGCATTGCTTATCATCTCCTAAGGCTCTCTAGGCTGACTGTGGTTGATTTATCACTTGAGGTCTACCATATAGTAGCAGCCAGAAATCCACTGGGGTTATAGATATCTAAAGGATAAACTGGGTTTGACATCCAAAATGACTATCTCACATTAATGGATGAAGGCTATTGACCAGCAGCTCAGCTGGGTCTGTTGACTTTGGTGCCTGCATGTAGCCTCCCCATGTGTTTTGGGCTTCTGAAAACATTGAGTTTGGAGATTTCCAAAGGTAGCGCCCAAGAGCAAGTGTTCTAAGAGATAGAAGAATTTGCCTGCCACTTAGGGCTTGGGCATGAAGACTGGCACCAGGTTATTCCCACCATACCATGTTGTTCAAAGCAATCATAGAATCCCCACATCATGATCATAGGAGTATCAGAAATTTTAACCATCTTTAAATTACACTACTGCCTGATTAAATCTGAAGAAATTGTAAGGTTCACTTTACTGTTCTATAGCTACTCACTGGGAGATAGTCATTCTAGCCTAGTCCCTGGATAATCTACTGCTAAACCTGTTTATTGAGGTATCAGAATTGTACCTGCTTTTGAAGTTCATAACTCCCAACAACCCTATTATTATGAAGTCTTGAAGCCCTTTATCTGACACACCAGCCCTATTCCTGCACACCATCTCTCTCAGCAATTTAGCTTCTTGCTTTTGGAACATTTGAGAACTTTTGAATCTTGTACAGGCTTAATTCTAGCTACGTATATCATAAGATATATCTTAGACCCTGTCTACCAACATCCTCTGCCAAAATTGTTCTATCACTTTTAAAACATTTGAGACATGGTGCTTCTTTAATGAGCTGCTTATTTTCTTAGGTTATATTGGGGAAAATAGGATAAGTCCTTCTCTTCTGAAATTTCCCTCACCCTCAAATCTTACTGAATATTCTTGCCACCTCTAATGTTGAGGGGTAGGAGACATGCAGGAGTACATGCCGAAGTTTAATTTCTCTCACTTTTTCCTTGGCTTACCCTCTCATCTCGAGAAGGTCTTTCTACTTCCCCTTCCTGTTTGTTGGGAGTATCCCACAAATGCATTCCTTCCTGTTTGTTGGGAGTATCCCACAAATCCATTATCCAATAGTAAAAATAATCCAGTTTCATTAGAACTAATTTTTATATGTAAAAGGAAATATTGATAAATTAGAAAGAAAAGACACTTTTATTTCTCAACAAAGTCTAAGTTTCAGAATATCTTCTCACTATGGATGACACTCAGCTGTATTTGTTCTAGTTGGCAAAATATCATGTGCAGGCCAAATCAAGCCTATTTTCGTAGAGTCCATGAGTTCATAATAGATTACACATTTTAAAAAGTATTGTTAAATAAAACACATGAACAAGCAAATCAAAAACCAAAGAAGAATATGAGACAAAGATGATGTTCGGCACACAAAGATGAAAATATTTACTATGGTCAGCTACAGAAAATAGTCTGTGAATCCTTATTCTATATGGTATCTTCTTTCCTCCAGAAGTGATTGACGCTTTTGCTTAAAGACTTGGTGAGACACAGCAAAACTTACTACTTCAGTTTAAATATATTAGCTTAACATTTTTTTTACATCCCAATTGTATGTGTAAGAGATTTCAATATCTAACAAATATTTAGTGTTCAATAAATGTTAATTTTCTTTCAATTCCTCTTCTCCTCAATAAGGATTAAAAAATAATAAAGGTATGTGATTTAACAGGAAATATTAAATATTGGTATTTGAGATATTTAAAAGGCATTTAATTATTTAAATGGAATTAAAATTACTAAAAGGAAACTGGGGCAAAGGAGAATGTGGTAAATCTGCCTGCAGACAAGTTGAGCTTGGTGTGTCCTTGTAAAGGTGCCAGGGAGTTATTTGGAAATACGACTGTAATTTGAAGAAATGATTGGGTGTTGAATAGATAAATGTGCTTATCATTTGGGAAAATATGTGACAACTGGAATCACTAAAGTATAGAGGTATATTCTGGAAAAGAAATCAGAAATGAGGAAATCTGAATGCTGGAGACCATCAGCAATTTAAGAGTGAAGAGAAAGAGTCAGAGGATGGTCAGCCAGAGGCAGCAATAAAACTAAGAACAAGTGTTTCTGGATTCTAGGAGAATAATTGATGAGGAAGCTCATCAAAAGAAGTTAAGCAGTTTCCCTAAGATTTCCCAGCCAGATAGTCAGAGTCTGTATTTCAAATATCAAAACTAATACTTTCGGGAGGGGATGGAAGGGATGAGCGAGGGAAGGGAAGGGAGGGGAGGGGGAGGGGGAGGGGGAGGGGGAGGAAAAAAGAGATAAGAACATGAAAGAAAAGGAAAGGAGAAGGAAGGGAAGGGAAGGAAAGGAAAAAGGGGAGGGAAGGAAAGGAAAGAAAAAAGGAAGGGGAAAAGGAATAGAAAGAAAAGAAAACGAAAAAAGGAAGGGGAAAAGGAATAGAAAGAAAAGAAAAGGAAAAAGGAAGGGGAAAAGGAGTAGAAAGAAAAAGATGTCCACAGACCCTGTCTTAAAAAAAAAAAAGAAAAAAAAAACAAGAGAAAAGAAAGAATAAAGGAAAGGAAAGGAAAAGAAAAGAAAAGGTGCCCATCACAGGTCTGGTTCATTTCTAGTCTCTAGGGGAAAGCATTTTCTTGCTTTGTCAACTTCTAGAGATGGCTTGCATTCCTTGGCTCACTTCCATTTTCAAAGCCAGTGGCATCCAGTTGAGTCTTTCTCACAGGGCATCACTCAGACACTGACACTTCTGATTCCCTCTTCCATGGTTTCAGGAGACTTGTGATTATATTGGGCTCATCCAGATTATCAGAAATAATCTTCCTATTTTAAGGTCAGCTGATTAGCAATCTTAAATCCATCAGAAACCTTAATTCTCCTTTGCCATATAACCTGACATATTCACAGGATCACAGGATGTAGACATCTTTGGGGCCAACTATTCTACCACATTACTGCACCACAAATTGCCATCCACTCCTTAATCATTGCATCTCAAAACCCAAGAGCCACTTTTGTTTTAAATTCTAACTTCTTCTTTGATTCACTGATTTAACTTATAGAGAGAGTAAGTTCAGGTTTCAAGGTATGATTTTTATTTTTTTTTAATGAAGAAGCTAATATCTGCTTACTTGATTTAATATGCTACTTGATTTTACTTTATCCTCATGCCTGAACTAAAATTACTGTTCTTCCTCAAATATTCCTTACCCTTTTATCACTGTTTCCTTTTATTTTATACACACCTTGCCACCTGAATTTTTCTGCACACTCAGCCCAGTGACATGTTCTTAAGTACACTAGACTTCAACATTTACAGTATACCCTACGAAAGGTTTACACACTGTGTGCACACTGCACACGAGCTGTCTAATCTGAGACAGACCTTACTGCTTTGCAGACTTTCCTGCCAATAGTTCTTCTTTTAAATAGGTATATGAACTCAAACATCTCTTCTTTTTCTTACTGTTTCCTATGTCCAGATAGCTCTCCCAGTAGCTTGTTCCCAACTTATAGGGCAGCAGTAAAGTTGGAAACATTATTTTTTCATGCTACTTTCCTGTTGGGGTCTGTAAAGAGGTTTTCTTTAACTTTGCAAACTGAGTCAACACAAGCCCATACTTCATTATCGGGAGCCACTCTGCCCATCAGTATCTTGGTTACTCCTACAGAGTCACATTCCACTACAGATAACCCATATCTACATCTTCTGATCATATCGTGCTCATTTCAACATTTAAGGCTTTTGTTTCTCCTCTAATTCCTTGCCTGCTGTGGCTTTACTACTTCTCTGTTCTTGTTACAAGAACAAGATGTGATATCAATCACATCTTGATACTTCATACCCAGGATATTTTTCACTCAGTGATGTGGTTTTTACTTTTAAATTTTCCATAGAACTTATTGTCATAAAAGTTGTCATTTATAATCATTACCCTCCAGCACATTACATGATACCAGTGGTAAGAAAACAAGCCATAACAAACCATACTTTTAAAAACAGCTTGTCAGTGGTTATGAGCAGAGAAGAAGAGGAAGACACTATGCCTTATATATGTATAACAAATACAATCATAGTCTAATTTCAGGAAATTAGACTCTAATTTAAAAATTAGAATCAATTATAATATTTTGACAATAAACTTTATTATTTGATCTTCTAATCATTAAATATATATAATTTTAGGCATATAAACTATATATTTGACTTTGGCTTTTCCAAAGGTAGGTCATGCCTTTATACCTATGCTAAATTTGAACTTTTACACATGTTCAACACCTACTAACTTCCAATCACATATTCAATTTAATTGACTAGAACTGAACAATTTATTGCAAGTTTTTCAAATTTAGTACTCATGGTAGAACAACAATGTTCTAAAATAATACAAAATTTAAACTTCAGGCACATCACAGCCAAAACATATTTACATCCAAAAACAATTTTTACTGATAAGCAACTCCTAGCCAAAAGCAATTTATATCCCAAGTAATTTCTACTGATGAGACAGTTACAAACTGTCATGAAATTTTGCCACCTTAGTAGAAAAAAAATAAGGCACTAATAAACACAGAGAAAACAAATTGAATTAACGAAGCCAATGCCTATTTTAATAAAATGACAAGCAAGATAGGCAGCAAAAAGTATCAACTCCAATATCTAAATTAGAGTGTACAGAGTAAGTGAGCCATTCAATCTTCTTTATGGCTCTGTGGCCCAGTTCTACCAATGATGTCATGCTTTTATTGAAAAATGTCAATCGCCATCACATCTGCTTAATTCTCAGAACCAAATGACTTGAGAACATTTCTAACTCTGAGGTTTTAGACCACTGTTGATCTTGCTAAATCTTAAAGAAAAGTGATAAATGCAATCACATAAAGGAGGAACATGAAAGGCAGCAACAGGTTCTCTTTGGAACCACACTTTGTGCTTATAACTTTTACTTCTTCCAAGTATAGATTAAGCATTCCTCATCTAAAAATCTGAATTACTCCAAAATCTCAAACATTTTGAGCACCAACATGATGCTCAAAGGGAATACTCATTGAAAATTTTGAATTAGTACATATCCTTAAATTTTTAAAAAAAGTTAAAATACAACATATTTCTGGTCTTAAGCATTTTGAATAAGGAATATTCAACCTTACCAACTCGTACCAACAATGTAGGAGTACTCAACCTGTGTCAACAATGGTAGCATTTCAAAGCACTGCAGGCTTTGTGTGAAATAACACACTCTCCAGAAAAATAATCTTATATTCTAACTTGTGAGAATAAAAAATGCCAGTGTCTCATGGTGCAGCGTCAGTAAGTCATCGAGAAAGTAATAATGCTATAAGCAACAATATGTTTCGGCCAGTGCAGTGGCTCACACCTGTAATCCCAGCACTTTGGGAGGCCAAGGTGGGCGGATCACGAGGTCAGGAGAGCGAGACCATCCTGGTCAACATGGTGAAACCCGTCTTTACTAAAAATACAAAAATTAACTGGGCGTGGTGGTGGGCGCCTGTAATCCCAGCTACTCGGGAGGATGAGGCAGGAGAATGACTTGAAACCAGGAGGCGGAGGTTGCAGTGAGCTGAGATTGTGCCACTGCACTCCAACTTGGGTGACAGGGCAAGATTCTGTCTCAAAACAAACAAACAAACAAACAAAAAAACAAAAAAAGTACGTTTCTCGGCCTGAGATTTAAAAAAACACAAAACAAACTCAAAGGAAGATGTTTTATGTGTAACAATTCTTCCGATGTCAAGTGTGTGCATATGAACTATACAAATGAGAGGGACTCGCAAGCGTATCAGTTTTCAAAGGATGAGATTTCTATAATCCTGCGCACTCCAAAAATTTTTAAGCATATACATAGAGTAAATGGAGATAATTGAAACAACAGCTCATACATGTATTGTATAAACAACATTATTTCAGAGAAATTTTATGAGGGTTGATAGCCTGGTTTCCAGTAACCAGGGTTACTGGAAAAGGGAGGAAGGGAAAACTGGCATATAGGAATCACCTCAAATTCTATACCTTAATGATGGATTCCAACAGTACATGGAACCTAGTATTTCTACTATGTACAGCCATGATAGATTGGAAGTGATTTCTCAGTTAATCGGAGATCACGTGAAATAATGTTTTTGTGGTACCATATAAAGACAATGATATCGGCCAGGCGCGGTGGCTCAAGCCTGTAATCCCAGCACTTTGGGAGGCCGAGACAGGTGGATCACGAGGTCAGGAGATCGAGACCATCCTGGCTAACATGGTGAAACCCCATCTCTACTAAAAAAATACAAAAAAACTAGCCGGGCGAAGTGGCGGGCACCTGTAGTCCCAGCTACTCGGGAGGCTGAGGCAGGAGAATGGCGTGAACCCGGGAGGCGGAGTTTGCAGTGAGCCGAGATCCCACCACTGCACTCCAGCCTGGGTGACAGAGCAAGACTCCGTCTCAAAAAATAAAAATAAAAATAAAAAATAAAGACAATGATATCAACATTTCTTTTCTTTTTTTTTTTTTTTTTTTTTTTTTTTTTTTTTTTTTTTTTTTTTTTGCCAAAATAACCTATCTTTGTTTCATGATTCAAGCCAAGTGGCTAGTGCCAGATTTGCTGGCCCCCACTTACGTTAAATAGGGTAAAATTGAAGACAACTGACTGTGAAAAAAAGGATATTAGAGGTTAGAGTATGTCAATAAATTTGTCCAGAGATTTAAAAGATAGTTAGAAAGTTTACCTGGCTATCTCTAATTTTCAAAAGAAGTTAAAAGAAGAAAGGCTGCTTTAGCAGTGACACTTCAAAAAACACTGAGATAGCTTTAGATTTTTAAACCTTGATAAACTTATTTAATTCTTCTGGTCTCTACTTGTTACTACTAGTGAAAACCCTCAAAAAAAAAAAAAAAAAAAAAAAAAAAAAAGAAAAGAAAAGAAACAACAACAACAACAAACTCCAAAACTATGTTTATTCTTACTTAGCTACTTTTTGAGAAGGAGATTTTATACCATTTGATCCTAGACCCTGCAAGTAAAAGCAATGAAAACAAAATGAGATAAAGAGTTGTTCTATAGCAAGAGGCTAAAGTAGACGAATAATTCCTGTGGTAGAAAACAAAAAAAAAAAACTAAGTAGTACCTGAAGAAGCCACCTCTATACTCCAAAGTAATTTTGGAGGAATATTTTCAGGAAGACAGCTCTTTGATAAATCCAGACACATCTCAATACAGCTTTAAAAGGCGGGGAGGTCGTGAAGATCACAAGAAGAAAGCTGAAGGAAGAGCCCCTGAAGTGTCACACACTGCTGGCTCCTGTCCACCCTTCTTGGGAAAACAGACAACACAGTTCTTATGGGGCATCACATCAGTGCAAACCTTTGTATTGGATTTTTAAAATATTGATTCCAAGGCCTCAACCTAAATACACCTCTAGGGAAGAGACTCAGCAATCTCTATGTTGGTAATCAGCTAGTTTTGAAACCCTTATTTTATATGTAATCAACTCTCAATTACTTGGACTAGTATTTCTCATTCTTGGCTGTACATTAAGATCATCTGGGACCTTTTAAAATGTCCAAATGCCTGGGGCCTGCCATAAACAGCTTAAATCGGAAAACCTGGTAGTAGAACCCAGGAATTCGTGTTTCAGTGTTTAAACGCAAAACAAAATGTGGTGAAACAAAATACATCTCAGGTGATTTAATCCAGTCAGGGTTTGAGAATTTCAAAAAGAAAAGGAGAGGGAGGAGAAGGAGGGAGAAAATAAACTGATATTTATAAATGTGAGATGCTATAGATTATAATTTACATCCCAATTTCAAAACTAAAAAAATTTTATTAAATGTACCTTTAAAATTTTTTTTCATGCATTATATTTATATTTATGGGGTTCATGTGAAAACCTTTTAGATACACAGAATGTGTTATAATCAAATCGGGATATTTAAGGTATTCATCACCCAAGTATTAAATAAATGTTTTTAAAAAGGATATCTTACAATTAATAAAATAGAATTATGGTGTTAGATCCAATTTTAAGGTATTCATCACCCAAGTATTAAATGCTTTTAAAAAGAATGTCTTATAATTAATAAAATATAATTATGGTGTTAGATCTGATTTTATATTTTTGTTTAGCACTGTATATCATTTAAAATTATTGCATACAAGATTTATGTTATACCCCTTAAAATTTAGCATTATGTTTAATATTTATATTATACTTTTGGAAGAGAAAAATCAAGAAGTAAAAGAATTTGGAGTTGTCACAAGAAATGTTATAATCTATTTTTGCCTCAACTAGTAAATAAAAAATGAGATTTTCTGAGTTGAAAGCCTATGCAAATACTATTACATTTAGGAAACTGTTGTAAACTATTGAGAAAATAATTAGGCTCTCAAACATCGACTGAGACTTCAAATCTGTCCATAACCATGAACCAAGATAACTCTACTACTTACACATGTCACGTCTATTCACCTAGATGATTCTAACATTTCCCCAGCTGACTAAACTTTAGACAGGCTTCTTCCTGAGTATAGGCCCTTGACTTCCCTTTTCTTAGAGTATTTACTTTAGAAAACTTGCTGCTGTAAATTTTTTCTTCCTGTTTAAGATGTTAATCTTCTATAGCCCAGGAATGTCTTTCCCAAGGACCTAGGAGCCATCCCTTTAAAATGTAATCATCAATAAAAATGGTGCCCTAGTCACCGTCTACAGCAGGATCTGTGCCGACCTTCCATAAGCACCAATTAGCAAACACAGAGGGCCTAATCACATTGACCAACCTCTTTACTATCTTTCTCCAGTACTTTGCCACTAGTTAACCCCAGTGCTTTCAAGTCTCTTGCCTTTTGTTTGAGAATTTGAGTTGAATTGCTCCCCTGTTGTAATAGTTTTAACCCCTATTGAAATACTCTAGAATAAAATTGTTCTTGCCCATTTAATTCTAATAGATGCAATTTTTCTTTTACACCACTTCTTTTCTGTATAAAGAGACCCTTGAAATGTTCATCATGCCTGTGTATCCTCGAATAGACTCAACACTCGAGAAACTATCACCCATAAAGGTAAAACCTGGAAGACATCGGATTATTATCTATACCCATTTCCATCTGTTGCTATTAACTTGTTATGTGACCTCTTTGAGACATTAGGTTAATTCCTTATACGTGCAGAATCAATTGTTATGAAATGAAGTAGAACTGTTTAGTGTGAAAATTTTCCTTTTTTTCAACATCTTTGCATGAAAAAAAAATTAAAGAGCAGGAATACAATTAATTTCCTTTTCCAGAGTGTGATAACACAAATGTTAATAAATCATTCTTAGTTCAGAAAGGAGAAAAGCCTCCCTTCTCCCTGTCACTTCTCGCACTTGCACCTCTCTCCTCCATAGTCTCCTATTACAGAGATATCTTTCCATTGGTAAAACAAAGCAAAATAAACAAAATTAATTCTATAATTAAAAGGCATTCCAAAATATATAGCAATAATTATAAATAATCAGAACACTAGCAAGCAAAAGCTAATATTCTTTGGTAATTATGAGGTACTTGGCTATAAAGTTATTTCTCTGGCTAACTTTATATATTTAAATACCAACAACTTTGAGTTAAAATCTGTTTATGAAGTATATTTTCTGGAAAATTTTTGCTTTTGTCCCTTCATCAAGGAGGTAACATTTGCTCTTTGTTTCATTGTGTTTTGCACTTAATAAATTTTTTGATTGAAACCTTTTCCTAAGTAAATTTGGAAATGTGTATTTTAGAAAAAAACACACCAAATATTATTTATATTTATTCTTTGGTAAATAAATATTCTCTTTTATCACTGTAAAACAAAATGAAACAACAAAAAAACTGAGTTTAAACTCAAATGCAGATTTTATGATAGCGTTTAATTTTTGAAAACTTTAAATGGGGCTGAGAGGTATGCTTTTTTTTTTTTTTTTTTTTTTTTTTTTTTTTTTAAAGAGAGATTTTCTGCTTTGCCCTAAAAATAATTTCTGGTATAAATCCATACCAAGAACTTTAGAGGGAATAAAAATACTCCTGAAATGCACAATAAAATTTAATGATATCCTAGAATGTCTCCAGATACTAAGGCAATTACAAATGCATACAGTCTCCATGACTCCATTTCTAAGGGATTGTATAGTGCATGTCTGTCATTCCTAGGCAGAAAAATAGTAACCCTGACGGGATGCTAGAATATATACACAGTCAGGAGGATAATCATCCTTGCCTTAAGGAAATACAGATATTAAACAAACATAAATAAATATGCAGTTACAAACTCTGATAAGTGCTGAGGCTAACTCCAAACTAAAGGAAAACTGCCAGAAATTTCATCTTCTGCTGTTATTCTAGATAACCTGAGAATTACATGCAAGCAAATGAAGCAAGTTCCTGTTGCTCGTGGTATTCAAAGTATATATAAAGCCTATTTCCTCTTGACTAGTAGGTTAAATATGCCACACATGATACTAGAAAGAATGTGATGAATATAAAGCTGGTAATAATCTCTAACTCTAATTGCCCAGATATATTTTCAGAAAGTCTACACTTTAATCACAAAGGACTAGATAGCTCTTGTTATGGAATTCTTCTGTCACATAACTATGGAAATGAATTTAGATGGCTAATTTTTTTTATCTCATAGGGTGAAAATTCTCTCAACAATTAGTTGTATTCATTTTTGCACTGAATAAATATTTAACAATATTCCCTTTGTCTCAGGTGGTATTCCTGAGATTGGAGAACACAACAGTAGTCTAGCCTTGTCAGGGACACCAATTAGTTATAAAGATAGATATTAAGCTAATATACAAACACATGCTATATAGTTACAAACTATGGTAGGAAAAGAACAAGGCACTGCAAGAGGGAATGATTCAGAAAAACTCATTAAGTTGGGGTGACAGTAATTTTAGCATGAATAAATAGAAATTTTACCAATGTTCAACACTTGAGATTCTGCCCAAAGTTCTCTTAAACCAAAACCCTTGGTCAGCAATTATGCCATAACCAAAATTGTTGTATGGCTTTCCAAAATGTCAGAAGTCCTACCAAGGTCCTTGGTTTGCAGAGTATCATCCATATTAGGAATTTTCTTTGTAAAATTTTTAAAATATATTTTGTTATGGAGAATCTCACATTTTTCATTGTCACTAGGTCAAAAGACATGTCAGTTCATGTGATTCTTTATAATACTAATTTTTCTAATAGAGAGGGTTCCTACAAATCATTTTTTAAATCAAAGCACCCCTCCTTTCTTCCTTGTTTAGTACTCTCCACTGTCTATTGTTCCCATAGTTTTTGTCTATGTGCATTTAATATTTAGCTCCCACTTGTAAAATAGAACATGCAGTATTTGGTTTCCTGTTCTTGTGTTCATTCTTTTAAGATAATGACCTTCATCCATGCTGCTACAAAGGACATATATTAGTCTCTTCTCACACTGCTATGAAGAAATACCTGAGACTGGGTAATTTATAAAGAAAAGAGGTTTAATTGACTCACAGTTCTGCATTACTTGGGTTGGGGGGCTCAGGAAACTTACAATCATGATGGAAGGCAAAGGAGAAGCAGGCACCTTCTTCACAGGGTGGCAGGATGGAGTGAGTGCAAGCAGGAGAAATACCTGATGCTTATAAAACCATCAGATCTAGGGAGACTCACTCATTAGCACCATAACAGTATGTGGAAAGCCGCACCCATGAATCAATTATCTCCACCTGGTCCCACCCTTGACACCTGGGGATTATGAGCATTAGAATTCAAAGTGGGATTTGGGTGGGAGCACAGAGCCAAGCCATATCAAGACATAATTTTCTTATTTTTTTATGGCTGCATAGTATCCCATGGTGTGTATGTAGCCCATTTCTTTTTCAGTCCACAATTGATGAACACCTAAATTGATTTCATGTTTTTGCTACTGGGATTAATGCTAATGTTAGCACGCAAGTGCTTGAGTCTTTTTGGTAGAAAGATTTGTTTTCTTCTGGAGGTATAACCAGTAATGGGATTGCTGGGTCAAATGGTAGTTCTAAGTTTTTTTGAGAAATCTCCAAACTGCTTTCTACATTGGCTGAATTAGTTTGAATTCCCATCAACAACGTATAAGTGTTCCCTTTTCTCCACAGCCTTGCGGGCATCTGTTATGTTTTTATTTTTTAATAATCACCATTCTGACTGGTGTGAGATGGTATCTCATTGTGGTTTTGATTTTCATTTCTCTGATTATTAGTGATGTTGAGCATTTTTCATGTTTGTGGGCTGCTTATACATCTTCTTTTGAGAAGTGCCTGTTCACGTCATTTGTCAATTTTTTTAGTGTTTTTAGGATTATTTGGTTTTTGTTAAGTACCTTATAGGTTCTAGATATTTAGACCTTTGTCAAATGCATAATTCACTAATATTTTCTCCCATTCTGTAGTCTGTCTGTTTACTCTGTTGGTAATTTCTTTTGCTGCACAGAAGCACTTTAATTAGGTCTCACCTGACAATTTTTGTTTTATTACAATTGCTTTTGAGTACTTAGTCATATATTATTTGTCAAAGCCAATGTAAAGAAAGTTATTTCCTAGATTCTCTTCTAGGAATTTTATTGTTTGAGATCTTAAATATTTCATCCATCTTCAGTTAATTTTTGTATGTGGTGAGAGGTAGGGGTCCAGTTTTATTCTTCTGCATATAGCTAGCCAGTTATCCCAGCACCATTCATTGAATAGGGAGTCCTTTTCACATTGCTAATTTTGGTTGATTTTGTTGAAATCAGATGGTTGCAGGTTTGTGTGTTTATGTCTGAGTTCTCTAGTCTGTTCCATTGGTCTATGTGTCTGTTTTTGCAACAGTTCTATGCTGTTTTGGTTACTGTAAGTTTACATTACACTTTGAAGTCAGATAATATGATGTCTCTGACTTTGAGGGTTTTTTTTTTTTCCTGCTTGGGAGTGCTTTAGCTATTTGGGTTCTTTTATTACTTATAAAATGAGTTTTAGAATACATTTTTCCTAAGACTGTGAAAAATGACTTTGGTATTCTGATTGGTGTAGTGTTGAACCTATAATTTGCTCTGGGCACTACGGCCATTGTGATAATATTGGTTCTATGAGCATGGAACATTTTCCATTTATTTGTGTCATCTAATTTCTTTCAGCATATTTTATAGTTCTCCTTGCAGAGATCTTTTACCTCTTGCGTAGATGAACTCTTACGTATTTCATTTCTTTATGGCTACTGTAAATGAAATTGTGTTCTTGATTTAATTCTAGCTGAAATGTTATTTGTGTATAAAAATGCTACCGAGTTTTGTACATTGGTTTTGTATGCTGTAACTGTACTGAATTTGTCAGTTCCAGAAGCCTTTTGGCAGAGTCTTCATGATTTTCTCTGTATAGCATGGTATCATCAGCAAAGAGAGATAATTTGACTTCTTTTCCTATTTGGATGTCTTTTATTTCTTTATCTTGCCTGATTGCTCTGGATAGAACATTTAGTACTGTGTTGAATAGGAGTGGTGAGAGTAGGCATCCTTGTCTTGTTCCATTTCCAAAGGAAATGGTTCCAGCTTTTGCTCAGTCAGTGTGAAATTGGCTGAGGGTTTGTCATAGATGGCTCTTATTATCTGAGGTATGTTCCTTTGATGCCTAGTCTGTTGAGGGTTTTTTAATCATGAATGATTGTTGGATTTTATTGAAGGCTTTTTCTTTGTCTATTGAGATGAATGTATCACCAATTTCCAACTTCTTTTCTATCTTAGCACTCACGATGGATGATGTTTATTGCTAAGATATTTAGCTTTATTTCTACTAGCATTTGTTTACTTCTTCCTCCACCCATTCTTTCATTCTCTTTTATAATTTCCTGCACTCTATTGTATTGATTGAACTTTTTAATGCTTTTTCCCCTCTACTTGTTCAGAAGTTATATATGGTCTCATTTTTATGGTTAACTTTAAGTTCTAACATTTACACTTGACTTAACAAACCTAAAATCAATATCTTTCTTATGGAAAACCTTACAAGAAATTTAAAGCAATAAAACTTTAATCACCATGACAGTATAACCATAATAGGTACGGTTCTTACACTCTACTGTAACTACTCTCTCATTCAAAAAAGTTTATCAAGTGAAAGGAAGTAAGAATAAATGATATTGGAGTAACCTATATTGTACTGTAATTCCTAAAAAAATAAAAAGGTATACTGAAAAATACAAAAAAAAAAATAAAATAAAATTAGGTTAATATTGTTACCTGTGGAAATGTATTCTGGCTTCACATACTTTCACTGAATTCCTTACGCAGATAATTTAGCAATTCATGTATTCTAATGAAACTATTCTGGAGTTCAAGAAGACACCAACAGCTTTTGGCATAGAGAAAGAATTCAGACACGTATATGTTCAAGTGTTGACTCTAATACTTATTAGCTGTGTGACCTTCAGGTAATAATTTGAACTTTCTGAGTTTTAGTTTCTATAATTTTGCTTACCTTTCAAAGTAGGTATGAAAAAATGAAGCTGATGAAAGTGATATAAAGGTTATATATTAAAAACCTGGCACAGAATCTACCACAATGCAGACAATAAATGAAGCACTTTTCAAAGTTATTTTATGCAAAACAACATTACATACAATCAGTTTCTATCCTAACTGAGCTGTGATGGCATACAATTTAAGCACTTGGAAGCACTTTCTTAACCATCAAAATAACAGTGTAATTCATAACAATTTTAAGATACTAGTCACATAAACCCTATTAAATGACATTGGAAAACAGTTCAAAAACTATACTATCTAATTATATTAGATGATAGCTAAAGTACATTTTTTTGACAAAAACCATCCTATGAAATCTATCACTTTTAACTTACAATACTGTATCAATGAAGCAATTTAAAAAAAATGAGATCATGTCTTTTGCAGGGACATGGATGGAGCTGGAGGCCAATATCCTAAGCTAACTAACACAGAACCAGAAAACCAAATACCACCTATTCTCACTTATAACTGGGAGCTAAGTGATTAAAACATATGGAAACATAGAGGGAAAAAACACACAGGGGCCTTTCAGAGAGTGGAGGGTAGGAGGATGGAGAGTAGCAGGAAAAACACCTAATGGGTACTAGGCTTAATCTGTACAACAAACTCCCAAGACACAAGTTTATCTATGTAACAAACCTGCACTTGTACCCCTGAACTTAGAAGTTAAAAAAGGGAAATTTACAATACTACTACCTTTGTCAACTGCCACATTTGTCATGCAAAACCTTGAAAGCTCCATGCATTTAGATGTTGCCCATACATTAGGTGTTGACTTGGCTCATCTCAGACATAACTGAAGCATGGGAGACCTATAACTTACAGCATTAATTATGTAAACAAAATATATATTCTATTTTCATTTTGTTTCAGATTCAAGCAATACCAACTAAAATTTTTAAATAGAAAAAATCAATGTCACCTAGTAGATATATATTTATGCTATTATATAAGAAAGTATAATATATCCAGATACTATCCAGTAGATCAGATGTGGCAAGAGAAAAACAGATTTTTCCACATTTAACTGAATTTAAAAATGTAGATGACAGAAGAATAAAATAGCCCATAAGGTGAAATTAGTAAAATCTGTGAAATATGCTTTAAGCATGCATCTTAGCATGCCTAAGAATCATTGAGGAACACCTTACCTTCTGACTCCTTTAGTGCATGAGTTATTTAAATTATTCTGGGGAAAAAAGACAGTAAGAGAAGTTTATAAAAAGGAATGCATATATATTAGTCTAGGGAAACCGTCACAGAAGCAGAAAAGATATAGACTGAAGGTATATCCTATCTGTATTTATTTCTGATAAAGAATTATTCAGATACCTAGCAATAGGGAAATGGTTGCATACAGAGGAACTGTTGTTTATATATAGATAATAGGATTTGGGGAATATCATATTAGAAGAGTACCTCATAAAATATACTGTTATTTTCATTCTTATACATTTCTTCATACATTCCACAACCATTTATTATACCTACTGAGTGTCTATTATGTGCTAGGAACTATTTAACTGAAGGACAGCACTGTAGAAAGTTAACTGTGCTGTTATCCTTTATATAAAAGATGTAAAATTTTGATTCTCTCATTTTGTACTTTCTACTTTCTACAATAAGAAGGAAAGAATTTTAAAACATTTTTCTTTTTAACTTTTGTAACTGGCAAAGTATTACTAGATATACATAGCTATTAAAAGTTAAAGCTTAGAGGTATTTGAGCCAGTGCATTGTTTATAAGATCAACTACTCAATAGGTAAGTCAATAAGCACAAGCTGAGTTGTTTTGAGCTTTTCCTAGGGCTTTGCTATTGCAGTAGAGTGTAACTAGAATTGTTTAAAACATTGATATAAAACGCTGAGTTTTAAGAGTAAAAAAACTTAGTCTTAAAAGATATATTTTGGCTTGCTGCCACACAATACAAACTAGAACTATAAAAATATGAAAAGGAAACATACAGATTTATGTTGCAATGATCAGATGGCATCCGAAAAATATTCACAGTTTGGGGATTGTCATTACAAATGAGAATCTATACATTTCAACTACGGTTAGTGGAGAAAGATAATAAAAATAGGTTTACACCATCACAGGGTCCTAGCATCGTCTATCGACAGGTAAACTCTAGGAACAGACTAGCTTTGGTCTGAGAAAAGAACAGGACAAAAACAAATTAAAGCGACATGTGAGGCTATCGTTCAGCAAAATATAGTCGAGAGCTGTCTCATAGAGAACAACAGAAGGTTGCAGGTTCAAAGGGGATATTTAATCAAAATAAACGGCACTCCATAAAGTTAGCAGGTAGGACTCTGTTTTATCAAAGTTCAAATGATTTTGGTCTCATTTTAAATGTGGTGCAACTTGAGGTTTGCCCATCATGTCACAGAAAAGGAGTCTATGAAGAAAGATGACCTAGCCCTCTGCCATTTATCACAGCAATTTTAACTGCAAGCTGGTGTTTTCCAATGATGGTTTAGAAAAGGACTTTGAATGGCACCATTGCAAAGTGCACAACCACTGAAAGACGGATGGGGGAGTAGAGCTCTGAGAAGCAGAAAATGTAAAAGACACTACGTCCAAACAGAGAATAGTTGTCACTGAAGATTTTTACACTGGGAAATGTCATGCTCAGAGTTGGATTTTAGAAAGACCACTTTGACTGCAATGTCAAAAAATGGATTGGAGTGGCGAACAAAGGAGGCAGAGAGACAGAATTAGAAACATGAGGTGATGATTTCCTAAGCTATGGTTGGAACAGTGTAACTAGAAAGAAGTGAAAGAAGTGGGTGAGTTGAAGAAGGTAAGAAAAGGAACCTTTGGTGATTAATTGAATTTGGAAAATATGAGCTAGAAAATAAACTTAATTCCTGTTTGTTTGTTTGTTTCTTGGACAATTGGATGGAGGATTGTGCCACTTACCTGGGGTTGTAGACAAAGTATTGAACAGGTCGATAGAAAGTAGAGAATGACAGTTTCAACATGGGAAATGTAGACATAACCAATAGGTAGTTGAATACAAGGGTCTGGAACTCAGGAGAGAAATATGGCCCAAAGAACAATTTTTGCCATGAGTATGGAGGGGACCATCTAGAAAGAGGGAAGAAAGCACTTTATGGGAAAAAAGAGAAACTCAAGGAGGAGCAATTGCAGGGATAGGAGAAAAACAAAGATGACAGTGCCATGAAGATGAAATAAATAGTATTTTAAGAAGAAATAAATGCTTATGAAGGTTGTATGTCATGTAAAGCATAACCTAGGGCTAAAAACATATTTTAGGCATAACATGTATGGGGTCACTGGTCACCTGGCGACTTATGTCAGTGGAACCATGGGGATCTAAGGGAGAGAAATCAAGGGTAGACTACTCTTTAAAGAATTCTGGTAACAAATGGAAATAAGAAAGAAATGTCAGTAGCTTCGAAGAATAGCTAGGCTGAGGAATAAATTCAATTTATAGTAAGGGGAAAAGTTTGAGCATGTCAGTAGGCATCAAGAAGTTGGACGTGTAAAAGGAAAAGTCATAATTCAGAAGGAATCTATAAGAAGAAAGGGGAAATTCAGAGCTTTGGTGTAGGGATGAGTCTTATGAATTCACCTACAGTGTAATCATCATGGTAATTTGTATATTTAACTAATTTTTAGAAATAAGATGTACCACATCCTATAAAAACATGCAAGACTAAATACATAAATAACATCAAAGTAAAGGCCTCTAACTCTTGTGGGAATCCACTGTTCTTCTCCACCGTCCTTGAGACCACTAAAGAAGGTATTGTCAGCAGTATTTTTCCTGATGAGAGTTTCAGAAGAATCCTAGAGAGATATCTATAGAGTGTAAGTGAACAGCAACAACTAGATTAGAGAATGAACAAATTTGGTATCAAGTTAAACATACAGATTTCAGGCTACAAATTAAAAACATTGACCTGGAGAAAATAGCCACTGAGCTATTTTATTGAGGGAAATTTGTTTTCAAATCCAGACAGAAAAGAAATTGTGAAAAGAATATACATGTTTTTCAATGTGTTTGGTTACCTATTGATGAGCATTCCCACTACCTATCGTGGCCATAACAAATTACCCAAACACTTTGTGGCTTCAGATGACAGCATTCAATAATTTGGGTGAAAAATCTGTAATGTGGGCAGGCATCTGGGGAGGCAGTTCAGCTCTGCTCCATGCAGAAACAGCTGAGGCAGCTGGACCAGAGTAGGTGGACAACTTAAAAGATGGCAATTTTGTGTTGACTGCGTGCTGGAAGCTCATCTAGAACTGTCACCTAGAGTCTCAGTTTCTCTACACATGATCCTCTCTAATGAGAGGACTTGGGTTTTCTCACATCTGAATTCCAAAAGTGAGTGTTCTGAGATAGAAAATGGAAAATGGAAAGTGTATGTCTCTGTCGCCTGAGTACAGAAACTGACATACCACTCAGTAATATTCTATTAGTTGCTGCAGTCACAGAGTGTTCCCAGATCCAAGGGGAAGGGACAAGGGATACAGACCATGGTCTCTTGATGAGAAAAGTGTCAAAAAATAAATAAATCTGAATATTAGTCTTTTTTTTTTCAAATTTCTTCAACAATATGAGATACAGAGGATTCCATCCCTCTGCATCACCACCATTATAAGAAACTATCATTTTGACTTAATACTTTTGGTAATAATATATCAATTTACTAAAGACTGTCATATATAGATTTACCTTTCAAATGGGGGTGAGGTATTTTTAAAAACAAATCTGCCCAACAATCATTTAGGAGGAGCAGACATCTGAAGCACTCTACCAGATGCACAGTTTAATGAATATTTCCCCCAGGAAATCCTGATGGGTCTATAACCCCTCTGTGTATACATCTGGCTTCATCTGGAGCATCTCGGTCCCATCTCCAGCATGACTGTTAACTTTAGTGATGCTGCCCGTAGAGCTGATGTCTATTAAGGCCAGCCAATTACATTACTTTGCTAATTGTATTAGAATATTTAACTGAGCAGAGCCTCTTGGTGTTTTGACAGATAGATTGTACTGCATAAATAAAAGTGCTTATTCAAAGTGGCAAATTTGTTTTCAGATTTTCCTTGGAGATGGCAGTTAGCATATGACCCTCTGCTATTATTTTTTAGGATTCACATTCTGAATTTTGTAAATGATTTTGGAGTCTCAAAACAGAAAACAAATTCTTTGCCAAGTATTTCTTTAGCAGAATCAGCAAATCCACATCCTCCAAATAGCAGGAGGATGGGGATCCTGGTCATGTTTTTATTATCCTGCTCTAATGAACTGAGTCCAAATTTCCAAAACGCGAGTTCTGTGTTTTCGGCTGCAGTCTCTGAGATTTGTAATCCTAGACTGGTGCCAGGGACTTTGTTTTCCTATCAGCAAAACACGGGAAACCATATTTGCAAATTCTTCAAGATCTCCCAAAACAATCTGTTACAAAAATGAAAACTATTATTATGACAGGACTTAGCCCACAATTTGTTTATTATGCACAGTAAGCTCCTTATTTATTCTGATTGAAAGCAATCACAAGTCTGTTCAACACTCAGAGTGGGTGGAAGTAAGCCAAATCCAATCTAAATGCTGAGGACAGAAAGCACAGGCACCGGTAAAACTTCACGGTAAATGTCAGAGTATGAAGGGTGAGGGAGGATGTTGACCTTGAGTATGGAGACAAATTTGATTCCTGTACTAGAATCCAGAACCTAAGACCTTATTCTTCCCCAATAAAAAGGAGATTAGCTTTGTCTACTATAATAAGCGGAGTTTATTTAATACTTTCAAAGAATAGCTGGGGCTATCGAGGTGTGTAGGAGAAAGAAAAAAATTCTATATACTTCATGCCTCCTCTTCACTGACACTCATCCTAACCCTAAGAACAAGAGACCCTCTCAGCTCTGAATGAATTTTGGGACTCCTATAAAACACAAATGAATGATTCTTTCCAATAATTTTCCAATAGGGTGCTACTTAACCAGTCGAAAATTCGTATATATTTGCTTTATGTTTTTTTGCTTAATTCAAAGTTTATTTAATTCAAAGTTTATTAAATTCAAGAGTTCATACTCTGTGAGCTATTTCAGGGTATTTTAGGATAAACTCTTGAAGATGTATGAATACATTTGGAGGCTAAAATAACTTTAATGGATAGAGGCTATTAAAAAACTGACCTGTTAAAACACTTAAACTACTTATTACTTGCATGAAGCACCTGTTCTTGTAGTTGAGTTTGGGACAACTAAGGAGAAACACCCCGTTCTATCCATAAAGTCATAAATTGTAATCTTACTTTTCATGATTTCTACATGTATTCCATTTTTCTTAAAATTAAAAAAAAAAGTGTTATATAATATGAAAAGTTATGCCTGTGCCTGTGGAAAAGAAAAGACAACTCTCAAGAATTACTTTAGTGGTATTTTCATTAGGCAGGCAAGGCAGAGAAGAGATAAAGCTAGTGAGGGTCCAATGAGTATTTATTCAGCTTATCATAAATTGAAGTCGTCTAGGTTCAGAAAATACTTTGCAGGGTATCTTTGTTCTGCTTATTCATTTTATGAGCCTATCTACTTGGGAGTTGCCTCTGGTCCTCTTCATAAATTCTAAAATGGCATGTGATGATATAAAATATCCACTCTATATTTGGAATGCCAGTAAAAATGAAATAATGCATATTGAATTTTTTCTCTAAAATTTTAAAATTATAAACTATAATATTTAAATTACTAAAATACAAAATGTCAGCTCTCATAATCACTCTCATCTTATTCTTGACATCTTGCTAATGCAATTACAGAACTCAGTCACATGACCTCACTCAGCTGCAATAGAGCTTGGAAAATATTTAGTTATGGATCCAGAAGGGAAGAGTGATTGATTTAAACAACTAGGCATTCTCCACCACAAAAGCCTATATGGTAGGCTTTAATGTAATGACAGAACAATGCATTTTGAGATCACTGGGGCTCAGCTCTTTTGAAAAATCTATATATTTTTTTCTATCAGACTAAAATTTTCCCTAAAAATAGCTGTTCTTAAATGCTTTCATTTACTGTCCCAGTTCCCAACTGCAACATACCTTATTCCAACTCCAGTCTCTCTTGTTCATCAGCCAGCTACAGCATCTTCAACGACTGTTCCATTTAACCTCGGACCACCATTGGCCTAGTGTCAGTGCTTGGAGAATGTTGTGACACCACTGCATTCTAGATAGACCTAACACTCCAGCCTCTGACAGCTGGAGCTCAACTCCTCAAATTCTTCACTGAGTAGTGGTAACAACATCCTGGTGGCTTCTCTCCTGTGTTCTGGCTATCACTGGGATCACCATTACTTAAATCTGCCTTTACTTTTGACTTAGTAAGTGACTTTAGTTAAGTGATTCCATTCACTTACTAAAGAAGAAATATTGTCACTGAGATCTCGGGGAAATGGTCTATCTATTCACTAAATGTTACCTATCATTGTAAACATCATAAGGAACAGGATTCAAAAGATTTTGGTGAGTTTACAATACTAGTTAAGAAAAGCACTAGTTAAGGAACCCCAAGACTGAGTTAGATGGAACCAGATTCAAAATGAAAAGATAAAACAATTTCTTAGAGATCTGGAGAACTGAGAAAGGATTCTCAAGTTCAAGATGAAAGAAACAAATTAGTTTGAAAGAATAGTGAAAATAACAAATATCCCAGAAACTGTTACACTTTCACCAAGATTTTCAGTTGTTAGGACTCATGTTTTTACAGTTGTATTAGAGACAAAAAAAAAAAAAAAAAAAAAAAAAAAAAGATAAATGCACTTATTTTCAGTCATTCACATGCCTACCACCTTCTTTGCACATGTAACCAGTTTATTCTTTTTTGACACATAATTGTACATATATATCGGGTACATATGATATTTTCAGTACAATGTGTAATGATTAAATCAAGGTAATTGACATATCTATTACCACAAACATTTATCATTTCTTTGTGTTGAGGCATTTCAAATCCTCTGGTTATTTTGAATTATATAACAAATTATTGTGTAAACAGTTTACTCTTGAGATTCAAATTGAAGTAAATCTGAAATAATTTTATTTGTTCAAACATCTTATACTTGTGATAGTCTTTGGTGGAGTGGAGAAACCCTCCTGTCGATTCTAGTTGAAGAAACTGGTATCATTGTGGAAACTTAATTTCCTATTATTGTCGGAGTGGTAAGCACACATACTGAGGGAATATTCAACTTGTTTTGAAATAAATCTCCTTTCTATCTCCTGCCATCAGCTTAAAGAAAAACAGCCTTTGAATAATTGCCTAAAACATGCTATTTATTTCTGAAATTAACAGAAAGGGCCTGTTTCAGGATTCATTTAAATCATTTAACTGCCACAGAAAATACAGAACTCTGAATTATGGCTTTTCTTAAACATATAAAATCTATGGATAAGACTGTTAAGCTTTGCTGTGCAAAGCCCTGCTATCAAATCCTCATAACCCTGTATGCAAATACCATGCTTACAGAGGATCTTCATCTATGATCTAATATCTTCATTTTAAAATGAGCTAGCTAAAGGTTCTGAGTTCATTATTCCTATCTCTTTATTCTCATTCAAATTATTATGTTAACATTAATCTATTTATTAGAACACCTTTCAGCTAAGAATATTAAGGAGCTTTGACAAGCACAAACTAAATCTTCCCTGAAGAGTAGGTTGGCACAAGCTAAGATAGAATGATAGGTAAGACAAAAAAACAATGTAGAGGTTAAATTATTGTGCTCAAGGTCAATCAGGGAAATAGTCAGTGTCTACTTTATATCCAATAGGTTAACCCTTTGCAAATGAAAGACTCAAATGGCCAAATGACACTTACTTCACAGACAAGGTGTTTGCAAGGATAAACTCTGAGACAAGAGAACTAGCCTTAAATTGAAGAGTTCCTGACAACAGCAATTTGACAAGCACCTAACTGGATTATCTCTTAAATCCAGATTTTAATTGGTCCACTCAAGTATGTATTTTAGGATAGTTATTGACACATATGATATAGCGCTGAGAATCCTGAGCGTGAATACTATGATCTTTCCAATCTTGGTAAACAAGAAATTAAGAAAAAATCCAGTGCAGCCTAAATCTGCTCAATCCAGAGGAAGTCATCTTTCTTATTCTGGTGTGTCCTATGTGTCTCTGGCGGTGAAGAAAGATGCCTATCAGAGGGCAGCATATCATACCAGTACTATTTTCATCAACTGAATATAAGAAATATATATACCTCAGTTACAAAATAACTATAAATCACATAAATAATTTATATTTTTGTGTGCCTTTAAGGCTTAGTTGTGGAATGTCAATAAACAGATGGGTTAAACAAATTATGGCATATGAATATTTGGAATGCTCTGCAGTACCTGAAAACGTTAGGCAGATTGAGTTCATGGACATGAGAATTTCTGATATACATTTTATGTTAATGCTTATAAAATAAATACGTATTTATATTTTACCTAATCAATTAATGCATAATTTCAAAACAACATAGCATGGTGGTTAAGACTACAAGCTCTGGAGCAATATTGCCTGTGCTTAAAATCATCGATTACTGTATACATTGGGACAATGTGCTTTGTGTGCCTGTTTCTCTCCATATAAAGGGTCAATTATAATGTCTCATACCTTATATGGTTACAATCAGGATTAAACAATTTAATATAATTGTTTAAAGCCATGCTCGATACATAGAAAGGAATAAAAAATACTGGTTATTATGAACTAAATTAGATGAAAATGATGATAAATATGGCATTCAAAAGGAATCTTACAAATAGGCAAAAAAAAATTCAACCAAAAAAAGATGATATTACTGGCCTTGACTTAAACTAAGGCAATATGTAACCTCAAAAGACTATAGAGCGATGAATTTAGGACTCTGAGAAGTGAAGTGAACCCCAAGTAGTATATAAAAGCCAGATTGTTATTCAAGTATTAGGAAACCAAATCATAATTCTGAACTAGGAAAGCAAATACAGCACTATAAACTTTACTTATTATATGCTTACAATAAATTCTGGGAAGATTTGAGAAAGGTACAGACATTAAGATAGCAAATACCATGTGTTTAGCACTCAGTTCTATCCTGTCAAATGTTATCATTTTGCCATTTGCTCCCAAATCTACTTCTACTTTTACAGATACAGTGGAAGGCACTTGTTTCTCTTCTTTCATCTCATTCTGCTTATTCTCTGTTCATGGATGGGGGTTTGTATTTGCTTGAATTTGATGTTTATATTTATTATGCATGTTTTAATAACTTATTCAGAAAAGTTTTATTAATATATAGATATTGCACATTTAAACTATACATAAAAAGAAAATTGCGATTTTCCTTGCTTCAGTTTCTACCAAGCCCCTCCTGTGATATATATCAAATAAATTAGTGAGAATATATCAAAGGTACATTTCAATGTAGTTTGTCAAAAATGAGTTTTATTATTCTAGAGCTCTTCTTGGGTACTCTTGTTCAGATTGAGAATATAAAAAGGTCAAGGGAGTGGAGGAAAAAAACATTAATGAAATTCTTCGGTGAGAAGCATATTTGGAAGCATCCAATGATGATCTCCCATTTTAAGGGGAATGAATGCTGTTTCCTTCAGCACGACTCCAGAGAGAAGTATCATGGGATCACTGGGGAAGTTTGAGATGTTTTCCTTGAGTTTGAACTAACGATTGACTATGATCTGACACATGCCTTAAGAACATGAAGATAAGGCAGAAAGGAAGAGAGGAGGGCCGTGTTTAAGAAGTCACTACATTTTCCATGGGCCAGAATGTTAAGAATTGTTAAGGGTCTGAAACTTTATCCTACTTGCAAGCTAACAAGTTAGACTGTCCCAGTTTTAGAAATACTGACAGGAGACACAAGCCTTCTGAGTCAGAAACAAAAGATGATTAATTAGTCACAGAAACAGCAGTAGCAATGGCCAGGCATGGTGGCTCAAGCCTATAATCCCAGCACTTTGGGAGGCCAAGGCAGGTGGATCACCTGAGGTCAGGAGTTTGAGACCAGCCTGGCCAACAGGGTAAAATCCCGTTTCTACTAAAAATACAAAAATTAGCCAGGTGTGGTATCAGAGCACCTGTATTCCCAGCTACTCAGAAGGCTGAGGCAGGAGGATCGCTTGAACTCGGGAGGCGGAGGTTGCAGGGAGCCAAGATCACGCCGCTTGCACTCCAGCCTGGGCAACAGAAGGAGATTCTGTCTCAAAAAAAAAAAAAAAAAAAAAAAAAAAAGGGAAAAAAAAGTAAAGAAATAGCCCTAGCCAGATAATCAGCATTTGCAGTAGAAGTGGAAGCCCAGCTTCGCACAGAGTTATATAAAGTAGACCAAGTGAGACTTGAACACACAGTGGCATGTACTACAGGAGAGGAATCCTGAGCTTAGGAAACACATGTCTTTTATAATAAGCAATAGCAGTTAGTATGAGCTTTGCATTTGCATCAGAGGGAAATATTATCTCTATTATACTGAACAGTAAACAAAGCAGTCTATTCTAGAGTAGAAATTTTCCTTTTATTATTATTGAGATGGAATCTTGCTCTGTCACCCAGGCTGGAGTGTGGTGGCGTGATCTCAGCTCACTGCAACCTCCGCTTCCCAGGTTCAAGCAATTCTCCTGCCTCAGCCTCCCAAGTAGCAGGGATTACAGGCACCCACAATCATTTCTGGCTAATTTTTATATTTTTAGTAGAGATGGGGTTTCACCATGTTGGCCAGACTGGTCTGGAACTCCTGACCTCAAGTGATCTGCCTGCCCTGGCCTCCCAAAGTGCTGGGATGACAGGTGTGAGCCACTGCACCCAGCCTGAAATTTTCCATCTTCTCAGATTGTTCCCTGTACACACATCTTGAAAAGAGAGTTTAGCACAAATGCAGACAGTGCCTCTGCCCAAAAGACATAGAAGTAGAAAAGATTCATGGAGAATTGTTTCCCAACACAGATATGGAGGACTTGAGGAACAAAGTCATCCTGGAGTCATTTTATGTCCAGCTAAAAGGAGAACATCTGTAAATAAAAATGGGTGGTTAATGATTGAGCACCAGGAGCTGAGGTGGGAAGCTATCAGCAAAAGGGAAGGCATAATGTTGTTCACAGGAGTTGAAGGCCAAAGGAACCTAGAAAATTTTTTTAAACAATGTATTTTCTGGTCGCTAAAGATGTCATAAAAGAGATGGCATTTAAATTCGGGATCATTTAATCCGAGATTGAAGGTATGAAGGTATTCATTTGGAAGGAAGTATAAAAATAACAAATAGAAAATAAATCCAAAGTATGATTTAGGAAATAGGAGTCTAATGTTGCTGAAAGACAACTGTAATAATTGATTTTGGTGACTGTTACTATTCATTTCTTAAAATGCTGCATTTTTGTTTTTCTCTCACTGGTTATGTAGTAACTTGCAAACAGACAGCAATGCCGCCTTCGGTTGATGGATGTAATACTCATTTCATGGAGGGAAAAGGAATAGGATCCTCAAAGAACTAAGCTAAACACAATCCACAACTGCAAAGACAGTTAACATCTCCATTGCCTAAAAGAACAAGCCTCAAATATAAATCTACTCGGGGTTTCAAAAATTGGCACAAGACCGAGAAAGATAAGAAATTTGAAAGCAAAGTTTTCATAAAAACTAGGCAAATTATAAATTGTTTTATTATGGCTTTAGGTTCTAGAAGAATGTAATTGTGAATTTCCTATAGTTGCTTTCTGTCCCTTACTCATAACTATTCAAATGCAACTTATTTTCATGAGTGATAATAGATTCCTATCTAACATAACATGTCTTGCTCTGACATTTACAAACACACAGCTGCGGGAACAGATAAATCCGGCACAATGTTTATTTTCTAAGTGTGTGAAAGGAAATGGGATGCTTCTGCTTAATAAAGCTCACATAGCATTAAACATTTAAACATCATAAGAAATCTGTCCCTAAGAGGAAAAAAAAGTGATAGCATAATCTGAAATGTCCATTTCCTTATCTAACATTATGTTATATTATTGTCTCATGCAATATAACATATCCAGTAGCTTAGAATCAGGTAACATTAAATTGCATTTTCTTCAATTCATATATTTGGCAAATGAGAAAAGGACTCCTAATATATGCATAACATTCAAAACTTCTATTAAAAATTCAGATAAAGAATGAAATAATTTGGCTCTTATCAAATAGTCCAAGAAAGACTTATCATATTTGCCTTTAAAAAATATAACTATTAGATATTTCCAGTGATAAACCACCCCAGAAGTTAAAAAATCTCCTGAGGATTACATTAAACAGCCAGCTACTTTCTCCACTGTGTTTTTCACTCTTTCTTCACCCAATTGTCATCATTTTCAATTACACCATTTCCACTGCACACACAACTACCTAGACCTTGACTTAGCAAATGATAAATATATAGTGAGGAATACATTCATTCAAGGAATAAAAGACACCATTGTCCACACACAAAAACAGCTGTTTTTTTTTTTTTTTTCAATGTGTAATTAAAACACAATTCTTCCCTAGGCTTACCTTAACAGTGCACGCACTCATATTCTAGGCTATCTCTGAGAATACATTACTTAAAGATCAATTGTTTTCAAAAAGAGGTAGGGAGACAATTTTGTCTCCTAGGGGACTTCTGGCAACGTCTGGAGATATTTGTGATTGTCATAACTTTGGGATAAGGATTGCTGCTGGTGCCTAGTGGGTAGAACCCAGGGATGCTACTAGATATTCTCTAACACACAGGGCAGCCCCCAACAACGAAGAATTATCAGGCCCAAAATGTCAATAGTGCTGAGGTTTTGAAGATTTGACCTAGATTAATATATCAACCCCACATTATCCTGAACTTTTCTTCACATCTTTCCTTTGAGAAGATTTTTGCATCCTGTATTAGAATTTTCTTCTAAAGCATCAGTTGCCTATTCTTGTAATAGTCAACTATTTTATGTCAACTAATTTACGTCAACCATTCAAACTCCTGTAACTTGTTTTTACATACAAGTTGTCTTTCTTTATTCGTTATCTCCAGTTTAATATAGTGCAAAGAGACTAAACTGACAGCCCCTCTATTTGCTAACCATGTAACCAGCTATATTAGTCTGCTTGGGCTGCCATAACAAAATATCATAGATAGTCTGGCTTAAACAACAGAAATATTTTCTCACGGTTCTACAGGCTAGAAGTCCATGCTCGATATGTTGACCAACTCAGTTTCTGGCGAGGGTCCTCCTGATGGTTTAACAAACGTCTTCGCTGTATCCTCATGTGGCCTTCCTCCCTCTGTGCTCACATAGAGAGAACGAGAACTGTGGTAGTTCATCCTCCTCTTATAAGGAGGCCAGTTCTATTGGATTAAGGCATCACCTTTTTGACATCATTTAAATTTAATTACCTCCATAAAGGCCCTATCTTCAAATACAGTCATTTTGGGGATTAGAGCTTTAACATATGGATTTAGGCAAGGGACAGAATTCAGTCCACAGAACCAACCTTTGTGGTCTGTAGCAGCTTACCTATTTCTTTCCAGAATATTCCATGAACAACAACAATAACGAACAACGCCGGGAAGGTGATGACACTGGTGACAGACCATTTTCTGAGCTTATGTACACTCTGCTCTGGAGGATGTTATTAAAAACCCCTCTGTTAAACTCTCAGGTAAAATTTATGATATGCGTATGTAGAGTCAAACTACTTCATCTTACCAAAGAACGCCTAAAGAATCAAAAAAAATCAGGAAATTTAGGGTGGGACATTCATGTTCAAGGGGTTTCAGTAGCACTCATTCTGAGAAGAAATATAACAGTTAACTACCTAGATTTCTCCTGAACTCTTTTTAATTCCTGAATCTGTCTGGATGCTTACGCTAGCTTGTGACAGCTGTCACTTACGTGATGTAGTGAACACTGTGCTATGTTCAGGCCCCGTTTTCAGGAGTCCCAAGATTGTTCTCTCTAGTGTAGAAAGTGCTCTCAGCTAAGCCTTTGATGCCCAAGCCCACCCCGAGACTCCACAGCTAATATCATGGTGCCTCCTTGGAGCAGCCTTCATACAAAGACTGTTCAAGTGTGTAAGAGTCTGATCCCAAATCTGGGCAACTTGGAGGGGAAATCCAAGCATCAAGTTCCTCATGAAGGAGGCTGAGGTTTTGGTATTCCTGCACTGGAGCCCAGCTTCTTCCTCCACATGATCCACCTTCATTCCCTTCCTGGGACATTTCCTAATAAACTTTATGCATACTAATCTTTATTTCAGAGCCTGTGTCTCTGGGAACTGACCCGAAGCATCAGATTTGTTAGGTCGCCTCACTCTTACATTGTAAGGAGCATATATTTTGTACAATAGTACCTATTATATATAAAAATAGGGAGTGCTCATGACAGTGAAGATAAAATTGGGATTTAGACCTTTGTTGTTAAATAAAACGTGTTCAGCCCAAATAAGTGCTTTCATTTCTTTCTATGTGCTAAGGATTTTAATAGAAGACTATATTTATTCTACTTCCTAACACAAATTCAATGTGCTGATGATTATTTGCTTGTTGGATACAAATGTGGAAGGGTATAATTTTGCGAACAGTTATTCTTTTTTTCTCTTTCTCTCATTTGTTTTTGACAGGGCTTAGATTGATAGACTACTAAGCTAATTTATAGGTCCTGCTGTCTGAGATAGGTCTCCATTTCATTATCAGTGCTGTCTCAGGTGGAGAACCGAAATCACTGTGTATTCAATTAGTTATTGAATCTTGACACACCAGGTGCAGGGGTCACTCCACGAAACAGTTGCTTTTGAGTAAGAAAACACATTCAGAAAGAGGTTTAAAGAAACTTGGCATTGTTGAGCTGTTTCATGATAGATTACCTGAAATGGCCCATGTTCAACATCAGAGCTGGGTTGCTTTGACAGTAGGTAAGAGGATAAATCAATGTATTTGGCAGTGTTATAAACAAATTAATACGAAAAAGGAAGAAAAATTGGGCTTTCAAGAAACTTCCAGAAGTACTCTCCAGATTTAGATAAAACAGCCTCCATGTTGTGAAGTCCTCCAGATTTAGGAACAGAATAATTCAGTTTTAAATAATGCAGAACCTTCCCGCAACATTGTCCTTGCCCTGTCATGTCTTAATTTGACTGCTCTTTAAAAATTAGCAGGTAAAGGGGGAAATATGCACAAAACCCCAAATATTTCATTATTCAAACTTTAATTATCATGAAAATGTCAAACACACATCATGGGAAATGGGGGGGGCAGTTAGGGAGAGGAGAGCAATGTTCTGTTTTTCTTGCCCTTTATTATCAGAATAGCTAATGGTAAAGTCTAAATGGACAAAATAGAATAAAACCTATTTCAAAATCCTTTTATCTTCAGTTTTTACAAAAATCCACCTAGCACAGTGCCAGGCTCTGATGAAGTGCTCCATAAATGTTGATTAGAGGAAGCAATCTATGAAGTCCTTGATCTATATTTAAAAGCACAAATTAAACTTACCATCCAGCATAAAACATATTAACTTTGTGGACAAATCCACAGAGCAGGGAAGGTTTATTATAAAACATGGGTCCCTCTAACTCCTTCAGCTGCCCTAATCTGCCCTCTGTCAGACAAAACGGGGATAGATGAGGGAAGGAGAGAAGAGCAAGGCAGTTGCTGCTGACTCTACCTCCACCCTCCCCCCCATCCTTCTTTCACTACCATCTGGGGAAACAGGTGAAAATTAGATAAGTCACCTGGTGACACCAGTTTCCATTGTTCTTTTACAAAGAAAGCTAACCACCACTCCACATGCCTGCCTGCTCCAGCAGCTCAATCAACTCCTCGATGTGCTTTGAAGGCTTTGTCACAGGAGCCTGTCATTATCAAGATTCCACTCCTCTGACTGTACAGTCTTTGTGCACATGCTAAGTAATTGATCTTCTCACCTTCCTTCATTCTCCTGCATCAAAGGAGGGTAATATTGTTTAGGCTTGCTTCTCAAAAGTCATGAATCCCCTTTGGGAAATCTTCAGACCGTGTCCACACAGATTGTATTCCTAGGAAAACATAGCGATACCATCCTCCCGTTCTTTCTATGAACAGTAGTAACTCTTTGTTTTAATTATCATGTGGGAAAACAAAGATGTTTTAAAATATCATTGCTGGTTTATTTCTAACAGGTTATCCCCATCTCTCAGTGATATCCATGCATTTCCAAGTCTGCAAAATATTTTCTCATTAGAACACAGTGTCCAGAAATACACTTGTGTAATAGAAGTTAGACTACACTCTGTGCAAGTTGTTTTCTTCCATTCTACTTGGACCAAAATCAACAAGTAGATTTGACTATTTACCTGTAAATATGCCCCCTCTCCTATGCTTTAGGTTTTCAAAAATTGGTATCTCATGCTAAAAATTTGCCCATTTACTTTGTGGAAAATGCCTATTTTCTCACTTGCTCCTTTGTGTTCCATCAAAATTTGCACTTAGTCCTCCTGTAACATCAAATGTAGGATATTAGACAAAGAAGTTGAGACCATTTTAACGCATTAGAATATGCCCTTGAAACCTTACAATAAAATACTTATCTCCACAATCACCTGTGCTATATTCTAATTTAATGCATTATTAAAGTATTATTAAAGTCCAAACCAAAGAAATTAACATAATTGTGTGAAAAACTTTAAGTTTTACTTTTGCTCTCTGCTTGTAGTATTCAAATAATATCCTTCATCTCAAATTTCCCCAAATCATACATTTGTCCTATTTTATTTTGTGTCTGAAAAACTTGAAGTATTTTGACATTTTATTGCAGACCTAAAGCATGAAGTTTCATGGCCTGTAACCTCAAATTATTGCCAGACTTTTTAAGATGTCATTCTCTGTAAATGTTCGTATACATAAAAGCAAATAGAGTTTTATGGAGGAAGTATTACTTCTCCAAGCTAGCTTCTTACCTTTTTAAAATATACCTCATTTAAAATGCATGTTTTACAAAACTTGTGAGACTAACTTGTGAGACAGAACACATGAGAGGAACTACCACATTTATGAATATGAGTAAAAAATTATTATGCCTGTAATCCCAGCACTTTGGGAGGCCGAGCCGGGCGGATCATGAAGTTAGGAGATTGAGACCATCCTGGCTAACACGGTGAAACCCCATCTCTACTAAAAATACAAAAAATGAGCCGGGCGTGGTGGCAGGCACCTGTAGTCCCAACTACTCAGGAGGATGAGGCAGGAGAATGGCATGAACCCGGGAGGTGGAGCTTGCAGTGAGCCAAGATTGTGCCACTTCACTCCAGCCTGGGCAACAGAGCGAGACTCCTTCTTAAAAAAAAAATAAATAAATAATGACAAACTGTTTGAAACACTGAATTCTGGCTAGAAACCTAGATAACCCAAACTTTGAATCTAGTTTGGGTTTCAGATAGGATAAATAATTGTCCGAATTTGCCCAGGATTATTCCATTTTTAAAACTGATAATCACATCCTGGGAAGCCCTTAATTCTGGGAAAAACTCAGTCCTGGACTGTTGGTCATCTTTTTTCCGGAAGAGCATACAAAATATCACCAACAATGTATATACCATAGGTTTTTAATCACCTACTTTGAGATCACTAGAATAAAATAATCAATATGGATAAAATAGGCAAACCATTTGAGACCTTCTATAACAAAATATTGTACAGCTTGATTACTCATAAATGTCTATGGTAGACAAGGATCTCAGACTTCAACTTGGAGATTATTTGTCACATGTTTTTGTGAGTGGATACTGTTTCAATTGGCAGCATGCGTGTGTATATATATATATATATATATATACACACACAGACAAAAGCAGGAAAAAGGAATTAAAAATTCACAAATTTAAGGAGTGTTTGGGATCTAAACAGCAGTGTGAACACAAAATGAATATGATATTTGGGGACAGCACTGAAGCCAACAATGATTTTAAAGTAGAAAGAGTATTTAGTTACAAAACCGAGACCTGTACAATGTGCATGCTAAACACAAAGTTTTATTCCTAAATTAAATCTTGGAAGTGGAATGCCTTAAATATTTCTGAATTAATATAACTAGAGTCTACTAAGACCTGCTTAGCATTTCCAAAATGAAATTCTCTTTTTAAAGAAAAGATATAAATTGTTCTGGTGCCAGGTGGCATGGAGTGGAGCATTAAGGATGTGCTCCCCAAGGACCTGGAACTGGAAACAATGGGCTATATAATTTGGATAGGGATTTGAGGAAAGTTACTCCCAGTTTTCAACAACACTTTTATATGAGCGTCTGTGGAAAGTTGCTTATAGTTTATTCTGAGCTCACGTAGAGATCACTAATGGAGACCCATTTTAGCTACTAGAGCAAACTGTCTAACAGACATCTAATAGTTTCCTATTTTGCTATTGTCTAAGAAAAAATTTCATTTTTTTTTTTTTTAGTTTTCTCAAACTTCCTACTAATCCCTGCCATCTACTTTACCAGATAGTCATGCTTTATATTTTTTTCAGAAAATGGTCATCAATTCTGTAAATTCTCAACCCCCAACAAAGTTTCCTACAGTAACACACATTTTTCTTCATTCTCATGTTACAGTGAAGGAGGTTCCCCTATCCCTTCTAAGACCACTCAACAAAATCTGGGGGATCCATCACCTCTCCACAGCTCAGGGAAATCAGACCACTCAATTTCCCTCTCATACCTTCCTGCTTCCTTCATTAGTGTCTTATTCTCAAATTTTTCATTGATGGAAAAAGAGCCCATCATTCATTATAAATATGTTATCTTTAATAAACCAAGCCTATCACTCTTTCTGCCTCTTCAAAGCAAATGCTTTAAGAAGGTTCCCTTATAACTAAAATAAATTCTGTATTAAACCATATTTTCTGTATTGAGTCAGATATCAGTAACATAATGGCAAAAGGAAACACATTCATTTGAAAATTTAGAAGCATACTTCTAAACAGCTATGGTCGTACACACATAGAAATTTTAGTGAAAATTAGAAAATATTTAAAAGCAAAAAGAAATATTACATGTAAAAAGCTGAGAGGCAAATAAAACATTAATTTGAAGAATTTTTATGGTCTGAAAAGTGTATATTACAATAAAATACTGATTATTATTTGCATATTGAGCAAAGAATAGGTTTCACATAATTCAAAAAGGACACAGAAAATAAAAAACTGGAAGAGTGGATCAGTAGCTGCAACACTAGAAAGATGGCGGAGGAAGAGCAAAGAAAAATCCCTTCAGTTCCAGAAAATCTCTTGAAAAAAGAGAAAAGCTTATCAAGTTCCCAAAGCCGCCCAGGCAAAGCAGACACTTTTGGCAAAAAAAGGAGCGGAAGAAAGGAAAAGGACTCAGGTTTAAGCGACTGAAATCATTCCTACATGATTCCTAGCAGCAGAAACGTGACAAGGTGAGTCTCAGATGACTAGATGTGAAACCTCATCCTTGGAATTGCCAGATAAACATTCCTTGGCCTTTGTTGTACGCATCAAATGGATTGATGGCATGAGTTTACTGGTGCAGAGAACCATTGCAAGACTTCACCTAAAGAAAATTTTTAGTGGTGTCTTTGTAAAAGTCACCCCACCACCCGCCCGGCTGCCCCACAGAACCTAAAAATGCTGAGTATAGTGGAACCTTATGTGACCTGGGGATTTCCAAATCTGAAGTCTGTCTGGTAACTCATTTTGAAATGTGGACAAGCCAAGGTCAATAATAAGACCATCCCTCTGACAGATAACACAGTGATTGAGGAATATCTGGGGAATGTTGGTGTCATTGGCTTGGAAGACCTCATTCATGAAACTGCCTTCCCAGGAAAGCATTTCCAGGACATCTCATGGTTCTTGCACCCTTTCCGCCTCTCAGTGGCCCTTCATGCTACCAAAACTAGAGTGGGCTTCCTCAGGGAGATGGGCATACCTGGCTATCGGGGTGAACGCATCAACCAGCTCATCCACCAGCTGAAACCAGGTGCCAAACTGCAGCAAATTTTTATGAATTAAATGGAAGCATGTGTTTTTGCTTTTTGGGGAATTTTTATCAAGTATCTTCAGAGAAGATTATTTCCTGCTTTATCTTCAAAAACTGGAAAGGAAGGGTCAAAGAAAAGACAGTAGCTGGCCAAGCGCAGTGGCTCACGCCTGTAATCTGAGAACTTTGGGAGGCTGAGGCAGGTGCAGCACCTGAGGTCGGGAGTTCAAGACCAGCCTGACCTTGAAGAAACCCTGTCTCTACTAAAAATACAAAAATTAGCCAGGCATGGTGGCATGGTGGCGCATGCCTGTAATCCCAGCTACTCAGGAGGCTGAGGCAGGAGAATTGCTTGAACCCAGGAGGCAGAGGTTGCAGTTAAGCCGAGATCGCCCCATTGCATTCCATCCTGGGCAACAAGAATGAAACTCTGTCTCAAAATAAATAAATAAATAAATAAATAAATAAATAAATAAATAAATGGAAAGAAAGAAAGACAAGAGCTTATGTTCACGGCAAGCACCTCTCATCACCATCCAGTTCCAAGGAAACATTCCAGCGTTTTCTACACTGGCTGCCACCTCGTCTGAAATCAGCACATTCCATGGAGGAAGGAGTCCTGCTTTGCTGCATCATCTATCCCAGGGTTTAATGTTGGTAAAATGAGTAACTCTAGCATTTGTACAAGGCTCCCTAAGACTCCTGCAGCAGTCAACCAAGCCCAGGGACATAACTGAATCTGGAGATGCCTGGGGCCTTGTTTTGGAAAGACTTGATATACACATAGGAAGACACAAAAATAAATGTTCACTTGTCACTGAAAAAAAAAAAAAAGTGGAAGAGTGGAAAAATAAAGACAACTAAATGGAACAAAGTAAAGCTATATTAGAGATTACTAGAATAGAAACTGATTTTTTTAAGAAACACTTTAAAATATAAAAATATCAGCAAGATTGATTAGAAAAGAAAAAAGTATAAAAATCAGAAGCAACTTATTTATCAGCAGAGCATTGGATAAATAAATTAGGCTATATTCAGTCAATAGCATACTATTCAGTTATTACAAATGAATTACTAGTATATTTATCAAGAGATGTAAATTTCAAAAACAGAGTACAGAAGGACACTTTAAAAACTTTCAAAAACATGCAAAAAAAAAATGTTTGTACCCATAAACATATTGGTATTCTTAAAACATGGTAAAAATCTTAAAACATCCATGAAATAAAAGATCGGGAGTGGTTTCTTCTCCACAAACAGGAAATGGAATGGAGTTGGGAACAGATACACAAGAGAAGGAGGCAAGCAAAGAAAGGAAGAGAAAAGAAATGGGAAATGATCTGTAGCATGTACAGCAAGGTGTTAAAAATTAAAGCTATGTGGCATGCACCCTAGATTTAATTATATTATTGTTTATATTTTTCTCTAAGCTTATCTACTTACTGGTTCTTCTGCCTCAGCTGCTATGTACTCTTTAACCCACTGAAATCTAACTTCTCGCCTTCCCCATTCCTCTGAGATGCTCTCAACATGGTAAAATGTGATCATCTTTTATTATTTCAGTAGCTTTTGGGGTACATGTGGTTTTCGGTTACATGGGTGAGTTGTATAGTGGTCAAGTCTGAGATTTTAGTTCACCAGTCACCTCAGTAGTGTACATTGTACACAATACGTAGTTCTGTATCCCTCACCCTCCTTCCACCCTCTTCCTTTGAGTCCCCAGTGTCTTGCATATTCCTTTGTGAACCCAGAGCTTACTTCCCACTTGTATGAACATACAATATTTCATTTTCCATTCCTGAAATGAGATTTTCTTACTGCTAAATCTAAATGTGTTTAATGTATTCATTGTGGTAGGCAAAATAAAACTCTCCCAAATGTCATTGTCGTAATCCTGAGCCTGCGAATGTGTTATTTTACATGGCAGAAGAAACTCTGAGATGTAATTAAGTTAAGGTGAGTCAGATGAGGAGATTACCTAGATTATTCAGGTGAGTTCTATCTAATTATATGAAACCTTCAAATTGCAAAACATTTTCCAACTATGGCTCAAAACAGAGAGGGAGGTTTGACAACGAAAGGAGGATCAGACAGATGTAATGTTGCTGGTTTTGAAGACGCAAGAGCTGCCACAAGCCAAGGAATGTGTGCAACACCTAGAAGCTTAAAACAGCAAGGAGCCGGATTCTCCCCTGGAGTCTCCAGAAATGATCACAGCCCTACTGACTCCTAAATTTAGCTCATGAAGACCTTTGTTAGATGTCTGCTGTTCACAATTATATGAAAACAAATTTGGGTTTTGCTAAACCACCAAGAGTGTAGTAATTTGTTATATCACCAATGAAACCCAAGTATACACTGCACCCTATTTGTAGTTGTGTGTGTGTGTGTTTTTTTTGTTTTGTTTTGTTGTTTTGTTTTTTCCTGAGATGGGGTCTCACTTCGTCACCCAGGCTTGAGTGCAATGGCACATCTCTGCTCACTGCAACCTCCACCTCCTGGGTTCAAGCAATTCTCCCACCTCAGCCTCCAGAGTAGCTGGGATTACAGGCACCCACCACCACGCTTGGCTAATTTTTGCATTTTTAGTAGAGATGGGGTTTCACCATGTTGGCCAGGCTGGTTTTAAACTCCTGACCTCAAATGATCTGTCCACCTTGGCCTCCCAAAGTTCTGGGATTACAGGCGTGAGCCACCGCTCCCGGCCCTATTTGTAGTCTTTTATCCTCCACCTCCTTCCTACCTCTTCTGCCTGAGTCCCCAAAGTCCATTGTGTTATTCTAATGCCTTTGCATCCTCATAATTTAGCTCCCACTTACGAGTGAGAGCATATGATGTTTGCTCTTCAATTCCTGAGTTATTTCACTTAGGATAGTCTCCAATCTCATCCAGGTTGTGGCAAATTCCATTAATTCATTGCTTTTTTTGTGTGACTGAGTAGCATTCCATCAGTATATATACCACAGTGTATCCATTTATTGATTGATGGGCATTTGGGTTGGTTCCACATTATTGCAATTGTGAATTGTGCTGCTATAAACGTGCCTGTGCAAGTATCTTTTTTGTATAATGACTTATTTTCCTCTGGGTAGATACCCAGTAGTGGGATTGCTGAATCAAATGGTAGTTTTACTTTTAGTTAAGAATTTCCACACTGTTTTCCATAGTGCTTGTACTAGTTTGCATTCCCACCAGCAGTGTAGAAGTGTTCCCTGTTCACTGTGTCCATGCCAACATCTACTAATTTGTGATTTTTTGATTATGGCCATTCTTTCAGGAGTAAAGTGGTACACATTGTGGTTTTGATTTGCATTTCCCTGATCATTAGCGATACTGAGCATTTTTTTCATATGTTTGTTGGCCACTGGTATATATTCTTCTGAGAAATGTCTATTAATGTCCTTAGCCCACTTTTTGATGGAATTTTGTTTGTTCCTTGCTAGTTTGAGTTCATTGTAGATTCTCGATAATAATCCTTTGTCAGATGTATAGATTGTGAAGATTTTTTTCCCCACTCTGTAGTTGTCTGTTTACTCTGCTGACTGTTCCTTTTGCTGTGCAAAAGCTCTTTAGTTTAATTAAGTCCCAGCTATTTATCTTTGTTTTTATTGCATTTGCTTTTGGGTTCTTGGTCATGAAATTTTTGTCTAAGCCAATGTCTAGAAGGCTCTTTTCCAAAGCTATCTTCTAGAATTTTTATAGTCTCAGATTTTAGATTTAAGTCCTTAATCCAACTTGAGTTGATTTTTGTAAGGCGAGACGATGCAATTTCATTCTCCTACATGTAGTTAGCCAATTATCCCAGAACTATTTGTTGAAAAGGGTGTCCTTTTACCATCTTGTGTTTTCATTTGCTTTGTTGAAGATCAGTTGGGTGTAAGTATTTGGGTTTATTTCCTGGTTCTCTATTCTGTTCCATTGGTCTATGTGCCTATTTTTATACCAGTACCATGCTGTTTTGGTGACTATGACCTTATAATATAGTTTGAAATCAGGTAATGTGATTTTACTTAGTCTTGCTTTGGCTATGCGGGCTCATTTTTTGGTTCCATATGAATGTTAGAATTGCTTTTTTTCTAATTCTGTGAAGAATGATGGTGTATTTTAATGGGAATTGCATTGAATTTGTAGATTGCTTTTGGCAGTATGGTCATTTTCACAATATTAATTCTATCTATGAACACAGATGTGTTTCCATTTGTTTGTGTTGTCTATGATTTCTTTCAGCAGTATTTTGTAGTTTTCATTGTAGAGGTCTTTCACTTCCTTAGGTATATTCCTAAATATTTTATTTTCTTGCAGCTATTGTAAAAGGGGTTGAGTTCTTGATTTGATTCTCAGCTTTGTCTCTGTTGGTGTGTAGAAGAGCTACTGATTTATGTATATTAATCTTGTACCCAGACACTTTGCTGAATTCTTTTATCAGTTCTAGGAACTTTCTGGAGGAGTCTTTAGGGTTTTCTATGCAAACAATTATATCAACAAACAGTGACAGTTTGACTTCCTCTTTACTATTTGGATGCCCTTTATTTCTTTCTCTTTTCTGATTACTCTGGCTAGGACTTCTATGCTGAAGGAGAAGACATCCTTGTCTTGTTCCAGTCTTCAGAGTGAAAGATTCCAACTTTTCCCCATTCAGTATTATGTTGACTATGGGTCTGTCATAGACGACTTTTATTATATTGAGGTACATCTCTTGTATGCTGATTGTGCTGAGAGTTTTAACCATAAAGGGATGCTGGATTTTGTAGAATGCTTTTTCTGCATCTATTGAGATAATCATGTGATACTTGTTTTTAATACTACTTATATGGTGTATCACATTTCTTGACTTGTATATATTACACCATCCCTGCATCCTGGGTATAAAACCCACTTGATCATTGTGGATTATCTTTTTGACATGTTGTTGGATTTGGTTTGCTAGTATTTTGTTAAGGATTTTATCAACTATATTCATCAGGGATATTGGTCTGCAGTTTTCATTTTTGGTTATCTCCTTTCCTGGTTTTGGTATTAGGGTGATCCTGGCTTCATATAATTAATTAGGGAGGGATCCCTCTTTTTCCTGGTACCAAGTCTTCTTTGAATATCTGATAGAATTGTCTGGTCCTGGACTTGTTTTTGTTGGTAATTTTTTAAATTACCACTTCAATCTTACTGTTTGTTATTTGTCTGTTCAGGGTATCTACTTCTTCCTGATTTAAACTAGAAGGGTTGTATCTTTCCGGGAGTTTATCCATCTCTTCTAGGTTTTCTGGTTTATGCATGTAAAGGTATTCATAGTAGCCTTGAATGATCTTTTGCATTTCTGTGATATCAGTTACAACATCTCCCATTTCTTATTGAGCTTATTTGGATTTTCTCTCTTTTCTTGGTTAATCTTCCTGATGGTCTATCAATTTTATTTATCTTCTCAAAGAACCAGCTTTTTATTAATCTTTCATATTTTTTATTTGTTTCATTTAGTTCTACTCTGATCTTGGTTATTTCCTTTCTTCTGCTATGTTTGGGTTTGGTTTGTTCTTGTTTCTCCAGTTTCTTGAGGTGTAGCCTTAGATTGTCTGTCCACAGTCTTTCAGACTGTTTGATGCAGGTGTTTAGGGCTATGAACTTCCCTCTTATCATCACCTTTGCTTTCTCCCACAGGTTTTGATAGGTTGTGTCACTATTGTTCAGTTTGAAGAATTTGATTTTCATCTTGATTTCATTATTGACCCAATGATTATTCAGGAGCAGGTTATTTAATTTCCATGTATTTGCAGGGTTTTGAAGGTTGCTTTTGGAGTTGATTCCCAGTTTTATTCCACTGTGGTTTGAGAGAGTGCTACATATAATTTCAATTTTCTTAAATTCACTGAGGCTCGTTTTGTGGCTTAATATATGGTCTATCTTGGAGAAAATTCCATGTGCTGTTTTTTGGTAATTTTTTGGTAATTTTGGTAATTTTGGTGTTTTTTTGGTAATTTTGGTAATTTTGGTGTTTTTTGTTGGAGAAAGTTCCATGTGCTGTTAAATAGAATGTATATTCTGCCACTGTTGGATGTAATGTTTTGTATATAACTGTTAAGTCCATTTGTTCCACAGCATAGTTCAAATCCATCGTTTCTTTTTTGACTTTCTGTCTTGATGACCTGTCTAGTGCTGTCAGTGGAGTACTGAAGTCCCCCACTATTGTGTTGCTATCTCATTTCTTAGGTCTATTAGTAATTGTTTTATAAATTTGGGAGCTCCAGTGTTAGGTGCATATATGTTTAGGATTGTGATATTTTCCTAGTTGGACAAGGCCTTTTATCATTATATAATGTCCCTCTTTGTCTTATTTAACTGCTGTTGCTTTAAAATTTGTTTTGTCTGATATAAGAATAGCTACTTCTGCTCACTTTTGTTGTCCATTTGCATGAAATGTCTTTTTCTACCACTTTACCTTAAGTTTGTGTGAGTCCTTATATATTAGGTGCGTCTCTTGAAGACAGCAGAGAGTTGGTTGGTGAGTTCTTTTCCATTCTGCAGTTCAGCATCTTTTAAATGTAGCATTTAGGCCATTCACATGTAATGTTAGTATTGAGATGTGAGGTACCATTCCATTCATGCTATTTGTTGCCTGTATACCTTTGTTTTTGTTTTTGTTTTTTAAATTGTATTTTCGTTTTATAGGTCCTATGAGATTTATGCTTTAAAGCGGTTCTGTTTTGATGTGTTCCCAGGATTTGTTTCAAGATTTAGAGTTCCTTTTCACAGTTCTTGTTGTGGTGGCTTGGTAACGGCAAATTCTCTCAGTATTTGTCTGAAAAAGACTGTATCTTTCCTTCATATATGAGGTTTAGTTTTGCTGAATACAGAATTCTTGGCTGATATTTGTTTTGTTTGAGGAGGCTGAAGATAGGGCCCCAATCCCTTCTAGCTTGTAGGGTTTCTGCTGAGAAATCTGCTGTTAATCTGATAGGTTTTCCTTTAGAGTTTTCCTGGTGCTTTTGTCTCATAGTTCTTAAGATTCTTTCCTTTAACTTTAGATAACCTGATGACAATCTGCCTAGGTGATGATTTTACAATGAATTTCCCAGGTGTTCTTTATGCTTCTTGTATTTCAATGCCTAGGTCTCTAGCAAGGCCAGGGAAGTTTTCTTAGATTATTCCTCCAAATATGTTTTCCAAACTTTTAGATGTTTCTTCTTCCTCAGGAGCACCGATTATTTTTAGGTTTGTCATTTAAGATAATATTCTTTGAGGCTTGGTTCATATTTCTTGTTCTTTTTTTCTTTGTCTTTGTTGGATTGGGCTAATTCAAAGGCCTTGTGTTTGAGCATTGAATTTCTGTCTTCTACTTGTTCACTTCTATTGCTGAGACTTTCTAGAGCATTTTGCATTTTTGTAAGTCTGTCCATTGTTTCCTGAAGTTTTGATTTTTTTAATGCTATTTCCTTGAATATTTCTCCCTTCACTTCTATCATTTTTGTGATTTCCTTACTTCAGGCTTCACCTTTCTCTGGTGCCTCGCTAATTAGCTTAATAACTGACCTCCTGAATATTTTTTCAGGTAAATCAGGGATTTTTGGTTTGGCTCCATTGCTGGTGAGATAGTGTGATTTTTTTTTTTTTTTTGGTAGGGTGGGCACGTGTTAAAGAACCTTGTTTAGTTTATTACCAGAGTAGATTTTCCAGTTCCTTCTCATTTGGGTAGGCTCTGTCAGAGGGAAGGTCTAGGGATGAAGGCTGTTGTTCAGATTATTTTGCCCCATAGGGTGTTCCCTTGATATAGTACTCTCACCCTTTTCCTTTGCATGTGGCTTTCTGAGAGCCGAGCTGAAGTGACTGTTATCTCTCTTCCGGATCTAGCCACCCAGCAAGTCTATCAGGCTCCAGGCTGGTACTGGGGGGTTTTCTGCCCAGAGTCTTGTGATATGAACCGTCTGTGGGTCTCTCCGCTGTGGATACCAGCACTTGTTCTGGTGGAGGTGGCAGGGAAGTGAAATGGACTCTGTTAGGGATCTTACCTTTGGCAGTTTAATGAACGATTTTTGTGCTGGATAGCCTCCTGATAGGAAGTGGTGCTTTCCAGAGAGCATCCTCTGTGGTCGTATGAGGAGGAACAGGTGGTGGGCAGGGTCCTACAACTTGCAAGAGTATATGCCCTTTGTCTTCAATTAACAGGGTGGGTAGGGAAGGACCATTGGGTAGATGTAGGGCTAGGCGTGTCTGAGCTCAGAATCTCCTTGGACAGGTCTTGCTGTGGCTACTGTGGGGGATGGGGGTGAGGTTCCCTGGTCAACCGAGTTATATTCCTAGGAGGGTTGACTGCCTCCGTTGTGTCAGGCAGGTTGTCAGGGAACTGGGGGAAGCTGGCCTCGCTCAGTTCCCTTGCAATCCGAAGGGCTGGTCTCACTTCCACCATGCTCCCCACAACAGCCCTGAGTCTGTTTCCAGGCAGTGGGTGAACAGGACTGAGAACTTGCCCCAGGCTACCCACCTCCCAGCAGCAAAATCAAGTATGGCTTTCCTTCTTTCCCCAACTCTGGTGTCTGCACCCGAATTCACATCCTCCCCTGAGTTCTGGCCAAGAGGCTTCTGGATCAGTTCAAATTGTTACAAAGTTTAGTTGGAGGTTTCCTTCTCTGTGTAGCCTTTTCTCAGCACCTCTAGGTGACTTCCCGGAGGGCCCCTGTGAGGCCAGGCAAAAATGAGGTGCTAGGGGACCCAGTGAGCTCCCAAGGCTTTTCCTGCTGCTTCCTCTACCCCTGTATTTCACTCGGCTTTCTAAGTTGACTCAGCTCCAGGTAAGGTCAGAATCTTCTCAGTTTCCCCAGTGTGAGTGTGTGTTCATGGGAGGATGATCTCCCTTTCCCACTTCCACAGTTTGGGCACTCACAGTATTTGGGGTGTCTCCCAGGTCCTGCAGGAGCAATCTGCTTCCCTCAGGGGGTCTGTGGGTCCTCTCAGGTATCATGATACATTCCTGCAGTCATTCTGGAGCAAAAATTCATGATGCGAGCCTCCACATGTTGTTCTGTCCATCCGAGTCAGAGCTGCAATCTAATCCTGCCTCCCGTCTACTATGATCTTCTGCCTCTTCAATCTCCTCTAATATTTTTGATGTCCTATTCTGGTTTTCCTCCTTTGTTTAGAAAAGACCCTCCCCTCAGTACATGTATTAGTCTATTCTCACATCGTTATAACAGAATATCTGAAACCGGGTAATTTATAAGGAGAAAAGAGGTTTAATTGACTCATGGTTCCACAGGCTATACAGGAGTCATGGCTGTTGAGGTCTCAGGAAACTTACAATCATGTTGGAAGAGGAAGGGAAAGTAGACACATCCTACATAGCTGGAGGAGGAGGAAGAGAGAGAAGCGGGAGGTGCTTTTAAACAGCCAGATCTCCTGAGAACTCACTCAGTATCATGAGAACATCAAGGGGGAAATCGACCCCATGATCCAATCACCTCCCAGCAGACCCCCTCCTCCAACACTGGGAGTTACAATTTGACATGAGATTTTGGCAAGGCAATTACAATTTGACATGAGATTTGAGCAAATCTTATCAGTACCCTTTTGGGATGACCCCTTTTCTGACTATCAATAAATATGGGCATAACACGAGTGATTCCTCTTCACCCCCCAAATTTCAATCAAACTTTTTGCCTTGGTTCTGTCATCTATGCCAGTGGTTCTCAATCAGGGGCAATTTTACCCTCCAGGAGGCGTTTGAAAATGTCTGAAGATATTTTCCTTACAACTGGAGGGTGCTATAGACTTCTGGAGGAAAAAGACCACTAAACGATGCACAGGACAGCTCACCACATAAAGAATTATCCTGTACAAAATGTCAATAGTGCCAAAGCGAAGAACCCTGATCTATGCTCCCCACTTTAAATATCATACAGGTGAATGACTCCAAATCTTCTTTTTCAAATTAGATATTTACCCACAACTGTAGACTCATATGTATATCGACAGCAATACTAAATGTAATTAAAATAAAAATCTCTTTCCAAGTTTACATTAAACCCTTTAAAGTTCTAATAAATAACGACTATTTGTCCATATTCCAAACTGATATCTTGAGTATAATTTGTGTCTCCTTTAAATCCCGTCATTCCCCAAATCACATTTTTTTTTTTTTTTTCAGACGGAGTCTCACTCTGTCGCCCAGGCTGGAGTGCAGTGGCCAGGTCTCAGCTCACCGCAAGCTCCGCCTCCCGGGTTCACGCCATTCTCCTGCCTCAGCCTCCGGTGTGAATAGCTGGGACTACAGGCGCCCGCCACCTCGCCGGGCTAGTTTTTTGTATTTTTTAGTAGAGACGGGATTTCACCGTATTAGCTAGGATGGTCTCGATCCCTTGACCTGGTGATCCACCCATCTCGGCCTCCCAAAGTGCGGGGATTACAGGCTTGAGCCACCCCGCCTGACCAAATAACATTTTTTTTTTTTTTTAATTTTCTAAGATTCCATGTAAACATTGACTTTTTTCCATTCTCCTCAGGAGATATGTTGTTTTAAGAGATCAAGTTTGTAGTAATTTGTTACAGAAGAACTAGAAAACTAATATATTCATCTAATTTTATTTTTGCAACTTTGGATATAATTTTCTACATTTTCCTTTAAATGCTCTCTTGAGATAATGATGGAGCCATATTATATAACTAACTTTAACACAACTAGCTTTACTCATTCTCTAAAACTAAAGAGGAAAAGTATATTTGAATAGCATAGGCAATTCCATCCACTATTTCACTTCAGAATCAGCAAGAGGTCTTGGTTCCTGCATGTCTTTCATGCCTGAGCTATTTGCTTCCCTAAGTGAGTCTGGACTTTGCATAGAAGTACAACGTAACACTAAGTGTGAACTCACCAACCACTTAATCAAGCACACAGCAGACATATTCCAATTGGAAAGAAAATTGCCTGTGTTGTGACTATTTAGAGATGGTTTGTTGATCTCAAACTGGCATTTTCCCAGTTAATTTTTAAGGAGTTTCTGACCACCTTCAATGTTTTTGGCTTTACTTATTGAATTTAGAAACAAACTCATTTAGGTGTGAGTCTGCTGCTTCAAAACAGCCAACTTTTCCTCAAACAGTCTACAGCAGCCAGGGTAAATTCAAATGAAAAATCTAGTTATTCTGACCCAGGGTTATTTTCAGAGGCTTCTCATTACTGAGAGGGAAAAATCCAAGCTCATTTTTATGGAATACAATGCTATATAGAATCTTATTTTGGTTTATGTCTTCAGCATTACGTCTTATCATTTCTCCTTTTCTAGGCATATATTATTAGCACTATTAAATTAGTAATGTTCTCAAGAAAGCTTAACTCTAACAAGAAATTTAGGATATGTTAAAAGAATTCTAGCACCAAAGACTTACTTAAGTTTCCAAAGATAACCAGCTGTTGGGGTATATTTAGTATATTTAGGAAGAATTTAGTGGAAGATAAAATTGAGTAGTAATCTTCCTGTTGTCTTGGAATTAGACCCAATACGAGCCTCTACATCATATCAGAGGCTGGCTGCGTGGCTCTACCCACAATCCAAGTCCCCTGTCTACATCAACATAAAGGTGCAACAGTAAAAGAGGAATCAGAGTGAGAATTAGTCAGTAGAATCCAGTGATTTGCCTAACTGAGGCTTTCCATCCCATAGGAAAAGGGAATGGGTTAAAAAAGGGTGATGGGGTTAGAATTAGGTCTCATACACTAGGCAACTGGGCAGTGAGCACGCTTCCAAAGGGCCTTCCAAAGAAGTGACACATGTGTTAAAGGGGACTTCTGGAAACAGCCACCCCAAAGAAATGCTGTGCTTCTGTCATGCCCAATGCAGTGAAAAGATTTTCTCTTTCCTTGAATGCTTCCTTCCTGCCCCAACGTTGAAGTGGGAGGAAAAGGATTAAAAGAGCTATTCCTACCGAGGTCCCTCCAGCCAAGGTCAAGGCTGAAGAAGAGATGAGATCAGAGGTTTAAAGTGGACTTGATTGTGATTTTAATTAACTGAAAGGGACTAGAAAACTGTGCAATGATTTAGGAACTGGGAAGGATGATTTGATACACATAAATATATGTTATTTGAAAGAGTGATGGGAGAAAATTCTACTTCAAGTTTAATATCACTTCAAGCTATGATTATTCAATACATGGCTTAACTCCAACTCTGGCATTAAAATATCTAGGAAAAAAAAAACACCCAGGAGTACAGTTTGGAGGAAAATGCTTGTAAAAATATATATTCACAGGCTGAGCATGCCGTGGCCTACACCTGTAATACCAGAACTTTGGGAGGCTATTGCAGGAGGATCACTTGAGGCCAGAAATTTGAAACCAGCATGGAAAACATAGCAAGATCCCATCTCTACAAAAATAAAAATTTGCCAGGTGTGCGTGTAGTCCCAGGTATTTGGGAGGCTGAGGTGGGAGGATTGCTTGAGCCCACTGCACTTCAGCCTAGGTGACAGAGTGAGACCTTGTCTCAAAAAATAAAACAAATTAAAAATAATCTAATCATGAAAAATATTTGAGATAGCAGACTTTCACTTTAATCTTAATTATTTCGTTCTGCTTATTAAAAATTATAGAGAAGAATTTTTTTTTAAAAAAAACTTAATTTTATTACTCATGGAACCCTGCTGACATGAAAATGTATATTGCATGTAAATGGTAAAAATATATATATATATATATATGAAAGTCTCTGATGTGAAATAGAAATGTCCTTCTCTCTCCTTCCTACATTTAATCACATCCATACATTTCCTCAAAATTAACTACATTTTTAAAAATTTATCTTCCTAGTAAAGCACTTATACTCACATATATACATTTCTTTATCTTCACCAATGTGATTCCATATTTATCATACCCAAACACATAGATTTACCTCATTCTGGGTTAATAGCTACAGTATATAGTTATACATTTTAACTATCTCCTGACTAATGGATATTTAACATGGCTTTATTACTATTATGAATAGTTATGGTAATAGTAATGGTAATATCCTGTACAGCTATCTTGACATCTTTTGTGAAGTATTAAAGATATCTTGTTTCCTCACATATTTGCCAACATTGAATTGCATCAAAACCTTTAAACAGTTGCCAATCTGATAGGTTACAATATTATCTATTTATTACTTTTATTCATATTTATTCAAGTGAGATTGAATTTTAATACACTCTTTAACATTTATATTTTTAGTCTGTGAAATAGTTATGTATATAACTTTCTCAATTTTTTTGATATACATTGTTTTGCTAACTTCCAGGAGATCTTTGCAAATCAAATTTGCCTTTTGCCTGAAATTAGCCATGTACTTATTTTTCACAATGTATCATCTGTCACTTAACTTTGTCTAGGTTATTTTTTATCATATAAAAGTAGTGCATTATTAAGCAGTAAAACTACCTAAAACTTTTCTTTGTAGATTCTTGGTTCCTATCTCATTCAGAATGGCCTATTCTACTCCAATAAACAAATTTATCCTACTTTTGCATAATATCTTTACAAATAAATTCTTACAATTAAGGCTTTTTGGCATCTGGGATTTATTTTGTTATATGTACATACACATATAAACACACAGACACATATATACACTCATATTATGTCTTGTTAGCTTAATCATCTTTGTGGAATAATCCTTGTATTCCTCATATATATGAAATGAAGCTTTATCATATAAAAAAAGACCTGTATTTCTGAAGTCAGGGACAAGACATCAATTCCCAATGTTACAACTGTTGTTTTGTCCTTTTGTAGAAGTAGCTAATGTAATTTGATAAACTTCAGAAGATATATAAAAATTGAAAAAATAAGAATTCAGTAACTGGACTGGTGATGAAATTAGCAGTTTTTTCAATGGGCTTATTCTCTATAGTATTATATTTATTAAGACTGAGTCATTTTTTAATTCATGGCATGAACCTCAACTGGCTATTGTATAATGCTGCATTATACTTGTGTATCGTTTAATTCAATTTGCTAATACAGGCATTCCTTGTTATCTGACTCTAGCCCAATCCTGAAAATGAGTTGAATACCAAGTTTTTGAATAACAGAAGCCTTTGTTCTATTATTTTAAGTGTAAAAAATAATTCATTCCCAAGCAATTTCAAAATCCCAGCCAATTTTTCCTCAGACACTAAGAAAACATCCTTAAAGACCTATATAATAATTGACTAAGAATTCCTTTATTGTATGATATATTCAAGACACTGATTATCTATTCAATAAACACATGAAAGGGCATATTTGTAAGTAATATACATAAAAGTCCTGTATATGAATGCGTGAAAGAACACTAACTATAAATTATATTTTGAGTTGACAAGGGAAAAATAAAGACTTGGAGACATCATGAAAATTCACCTGAGTTGGTTGCTAGTTAAGGCAGAGAAACCCTCACCCAACAAAAAGGGTTTAGTCCCTGTGAGATGGGGTTTTCAGGAAAAGGAGCTACTATAGGATTTTTTAAAAGCCAAAAACCTATACAACTATACGTCAAATTAGTAGTGGAATTCAATGAAGTTGTATGATTGGTAAGTCATACACTTCAGTCACAATGTAACCATCAGACTGTTTCTCTGAACAACCTAGTTTTCTAAGAAGAACACCTGTATTCTTCCTGCTGACATCCTGACTGCTTTCCATCTTGCAGTACAATATAGTTCCAGGCTACGGGCTCTGAACAGTCCTAATTACAGACTTTCTCACCTTATGTACTCTAATGAATATATTCCATATTATAAGTGAAAGTTATAATATCATGTTAAGAATACTTAATACAAACAACACTTAGCAAAATAAACTCACAAGGCAAATAAAATGACTACTTGCCAATGAAAGACTATGTGAGTGAAATTTGCAGATGAAAAAATGAAGATAAAAACTTGTAGCTGTTGCTCTTAGTGGGGTTGGCGTGAGTAAGAATTATTTGGTGAAAGAATGAAACATTTCATGTCCAAGGCTTGGCCTGGTCTAAGTCCAAAGAACTAGAAGATGGCCTTCAGTTCTGGGCATTTAAAATTCCAAAAGTGGATGGAGATGTTATCTGAGGCTAAACATAAAGTAATGGGATCAAAAAAGCAAAGCAAAACAAAATCCAAATAAACATGTTTAAGTACCACTTGCTTGTGGTTATACAGTGTCTAGTAACATGAGATAATATTTGTAACTGTATGTGTATTTTGCTACCTTTTGTTGAAGTATAATACACAGAAAAGCATACATAATATCATTTTATTGCTTAATACATTTCACAAACTAAGCACCTTCAAAAACCAATGTCTACATCCAGGAAGCAAACCTTACTCATACTCCCATTAAGAAACAGAAACATACCTGCACATCTCCAAGCTGGAAGTACTTCTAGTTAGTGCCTAACCCATCACCAACTCTAAAGAGGGCAAGCCCTATCTGATTTTGTAGTTTAAATGAATGCTGCTATTGATTCCTATCATGAATGTTTGCCATAGCAATCACTTTTAGAGTGATCTAAACAAAAATAAAACAAGCTAATTATGTGAAGACTGGATAAGAATGTTTCAGTCACATGACCAAGCTTCAGAAGAGACTCTAGGGTTTGCATATGTTTGGAAAATTAAGGACAAAGAAAACAGACCTGGGTGAATTAAGGGATGAGATAGGAGAGAAAGAGAGACCTGTCTAGAGGTCAGGTCACCTAGCACTTTATGGGCCAAAGACTTCCTGAGATTCATGTTAAGAACTCGGCCTCTGCGCTCATTCTATTATTTCGAGGGGGGTGGCAATGGAGGAGACTTTTTTATGATATTGTCTCTTAAACTTATTTCTTAACATATCAATATATTTGGCATAGAGGAAATTGAAAGCTGATGAAATCACTATGTTATTTTAAAGCTTCCTTTTTTGTCTTCCTTTACCTATGACTTTTTAAAAGATAGAACTTACTGCATTCCCTCTTGTTTTATCTATTCTCATTTTTTTTATTTATTTGGGTTTATTTTGTAGATTTAGAGACGCAGAGGTACTGTTCTCAAGCATCATGCCCCCCTCTTACTATGAAGGTCCCAGTTATTTTTTGAATAAGAAATATATGAATCAAAACCATTTAAATTATTGCCTCCGTGTGACTTTTTCAATGGTTAATTTCAAAATAAGTTATATAATTGAACATATTTTTTCTAAATACAGACACTTCCCTTACTGCTGAAAAAGCCACAAAAATAATTTTCCAGCTAACAAATGTCAAAGTATGCTGAAACAGAAGTTGAGGTTGACTAGGTTATTTCTTGGGCAAATTTCTACACAAAAACTAAATTAAGGAGAGGGAAAGTGTTGCCGTAAGAAAAATGGATGTTGAGAATTGGAATGAAAACACACAAAGCCACTGCAGGGGAGAAGCAGAAGCTGTGTCAAATTTCTTTTTATGTTTGTATTTGTTTACATAAATCCAAGGAAAGAGATAGCGCATGTTTCACTAGAACTCTAAACTTTGTGGTCTGCACACTAATCAACTAGTGTGAAAAGTAGGAAAAATATGTGTGTGTGTAATCAATAAAAACTATATTACTGTGGCAGGTGTTTATAGGAGACAAAAAGATGTGAACCTCAATCTATCCATTACTTTCTAAAGTTAACAAATCTAGTAAGCAACAGGAGAAAGGTAGAGAGTTGGGCAGTTTGATTTGCTTATGTTGTAACAATAAAATATAACAGCATTGAGTTTTTACTCTATAAAATACTACAAATATATGCCTGACTACATTACTGCATCAGGTTTCCCTTAACCAATACCCGAGCTCTTCCCAGTCTCTGATCATCTTTCTATACCTCACACTAGCCTAGGTTTAGAGAGAAAGTCAGGAGCTGAGTGAGATGTCAAGGAGGCCAAGGCAGCTAGCAATGTCAGGGCAGAGTACAGGACAGGAGAGGGTCTTACAGACAGAACTCTGGAGAGCAACAGAATACTCCCTCACGGCTTCCATTGAGAACTGGTCAGGAGTATTGCTCAGCAGACTGGCTGGTTCTAAAGCACTCTCTTAACCAATATGAGGTTAACCCACAGAAACACAGAGCACAGCTAAGGTCTTTCATCTGCATTTACCCTAGTCCCTCTTTTTATTTCCCTATTAAGTAAGCATTATTATGAATTACTTTATTTTGTTACTAGTTCCGATTTTAAATTTGCTATATTTTAGAAGAAACCTCCAGCACCTGGTGTTCATCAGAGGGTCACTGGAACCAGGAAAATTAGACCTTCTCTTTTTCATCAGTGCTGCACAATGAATAAAATAGAAATAGAGTATATGGGCAGACCCATCCACACTAGGCTAGCCATTTTTGTCATCTAATAAAACTCTGTGTCCCACATGAAAAAATCCTCATCATCACTGGCCATCAGAGAAATGCAAATCAAAACCACAATGAGATACCATCTCACACCAGTTAGAATGGCGATCATTAAAAAGTCAGGAAACAACAGGTGCTGGAGAGGATGTGGAGAAATAGGAACACTTTTACACTGTTGGTGGGATTGTAAACTAGTTCAACCATTATGGAAAACAGTATGGCGATTCCTCAAGGATCTAGAACTAGATGTACCATATGACCCAGCCATCCCATTTCTGGGTATATACCCAAAGGATTATAAATCATGCTGCTCTAAAAACACATGCACACATATGTTTATTGCGGCACTATTCACAATAGCAAAGACTTGGAATCAACCCAAATGTCCATCAGTGACAGACTGGATGAAGAAAATGTGGCACATATACACCATGGAATACTATGCAGCCATCAAAAAGGATGAGTTTGTGTCCTTTGTAGGGACATGGATGCAGCTGGAAACCATCATTCTTAGCAAACTATCGCAAGAACAGAAAACCAAACACATGTTCTCACCCATAGGTGGGAACTGAACAATGAGATCACTTGGACTCGGGAAGGGGAACATCACACACAGGGGCCTATCATGGGGAGGGGGGAGGGGGGAGGGATTGCATTGGGAGTTATACCTGATGTAAATGACGAGTTGATGGGTGCAGCACACCAACATGGCACAAGTATGCATATGTAACAAACCTGCACGTTATGCACATGTACCCTAGAACTTAAAGTATAATAATAATAATAAAAAAAATAAAAAAAAAAACTCTGTGTCCTCAAATAAATAAAAAACTAGCATAGAATTGCATAGCTACATCACTTTATTAATAAATTCAAAAACAAAAGGTTTTTGTTGTTGTTGTTGTTGGTTTTCTTTTTTTTTTTTATCTTAAGGACAATTATATTGCATAATCATAGAGTCAAAAAAGATTCTGTACAAAGAACAATAAACAGATTTGAAAAGATTAGTTTATAGTAACAGTTTTGCCAAATTCTATTATCAGAGTCATAATTTCCCTTGTTTGAAATTCCTCATCTGTAAAAATACGTGTGCAAGAATAATCTAAAAGATTCAGCATTATAATCTCCTGAATTTTAAGCTATCCTGGACAATTTTCTAGAGACAAATCTGACATGTAGTCTCAGAGTTTTCAGCGTTTACTTTCACCAAATGCCTTATTTAAAAATGTTCTTATTTTTTGACCTTTTCCTTCAGATACATTGTATTAGATTAACACAAATCATTTTATTGAAAAATGTCTACAACGACTCCAAACTTAGACATTGATCTAAAGGAAAAATGAAGTTGGAATCATTTAAGACATTTTACAAACGTACCATTTAGTTCTGTCTTTTTCTCGACTTCTAAATTATCTGACTTTCTGGAAACCACATCAGTCTATTTTATAAACATAGGAAGGAAGACTTTTATTATGATTAGGCAGTGATGCCTTCCCCAGGAGGTAATCTCAGAAAACATCTACTCTTGTGAAAGCAAAAGTTCAAAGAGATCTGGATAATTTTCTGATAAACATCCTCTGTATTTCATCTTTTAATCATGATGCAGCTTTTATGCTTGGTAATTATTCAGACAATTCTAATGACAGTATCATGGGTTTGTATAATACAGAGATAAATAAAAGTTTCCGCAGATTAGCCCATGAACCCCCCGCCACCAGGAAAATATTCAGATTTGTTCCACCATATTAAAATGCTTGCAGGCATCATAAATTCTTCCAGCCTATGCAAGCCATGAATATTCCAGCACAGAGGTTTAAAGACCTCCTGTCCCTCAGTAGCCCATTTACTACACTATCACATATGTGTGAATAATATAATCTCTTAAGCTCTATCCCATCATATCTTTAAACACTTTGAATCTAAGATTAGAAAAGTCCTGAGATTTTCACTTACAGTGAAAATGTCTTTTTACTAAATAACACAAACCCATCTACTTTTAGAGGATTAAAAAAAAAAAAGTTTGCTGTTTTTTAAGAGATTTCTACTATATTCTTTTAAAATTTCTTTTTTCTTCTTTCATTATTTAGCTGTTTCTTCCCTACAATTCCTTGCCATTGACAATTTCTTTCTTAAAATATCAACGTAATAATGTACACATAGAGTATGAGGGTGAACCAATCCATGTCTGGGGGCCCAAACTCTGTTCATTCATTTATATCTGGAGGGCAAACTTCCCTCAGGCCAAAGGCATTAACCTTGGGTGGGACCTTAACACCTTTCTACTCCCTTCACCTGGCATGCCTACTCTTGCCACCACTACCAGTAGTGAAGCCAACAGGGCTAAATTTTGGACCTGAAGTTGGAAGGAGCCCCTGCTAACTTTTTGAAATGTGAGGCAGATATATTATCAACAATCTGTGGGACACTACTGAAGAATGCAATATTGTAAATGGCAGTTAAAGGCTCAACTTAGCCTGCAAACATCCATCTAGCTAATAGTGGTACTTAAAGGTGAGAACATGTGACATTGAAATAGACTTTACCTCTACTAAGTAATAACATGAACTTTGAGTTCTGGCAGGCCTGGTTTCAAATAAGGATTCTTTCTGGTTTTCTGGTTTCAGGCAAGACACTAAATATCTCTAAGTCTTGGCTCCTAATTTATGAAATGGGTGTAACAACTGTATCCTCTTCATTGGGAGAGATAAATGAGATAATGTATGTTGAACATACAATATTTAGCATAAGTTCTCAGAAAATGCTAGTTATTAGTATCACTATTTATAGGTACATGAAGTTCATGAAGTCAGATACTGTGTCTCCAGTAGTAAATAGGACACAGAGCATTACACATAGTGTGCTTCATAGGTAGATGCTGAATTTAATTGCCTGTATTCTAATCACTATTTCTTAAATTATTGTCATGAAAATTCTATTTCATGTTCAAAATAAGCTTACAAATGAAACTCTGATTTCCAATTTATGAATACACTGTAGACTATGGTATTTTCATGTTTCCTTACTATTCTGATAGGACATCAACATTACAAAATAATATCTATATATGCATAAGTCCCTTCAACCACACACTTGTTTTGTTACAGGATCAATCAGTGGTATGGAGAATATAAGTTTGGTGTTTCACATGAAGAAGATATAATAACATTAAAAAGCAAGAAATAAAGAATGGGTAGAAAGAACTACTTCTCTGGGTAAAGCTGAATTAGTGCCTATGACTAGTTACCAAAAGAAATTATTGAAGCAAATAGTTCAGTGTGATTCCAAAAAACATTAGGCTTAATGAGGCAAAAGTTTGAAAGCGGCTTGCAAATTTACACCTATGGATTTTCAAAGGAAAGTAAGATTTGCCTATGAAAGTTTGTATTTTGTCAGGCAGAGAAAACAGTGGTGAAAAATTACTGGTTTGTCTCAAAAGCTAAGTTGATTTTGCCTTTTTCAGTTGGCTTCAATTAGTTCCATATTTTAAATTTGGTACTGGAAACAAACTGAGACATTGGGGGACAGAAATAGAAATGGCCACTGCTCTGTAAGCAAAGAACCAGAAATTTCAAACAACCAGAATAAATTCTCATCTATTTTGAAAAGAATTTAAAAACTTCAGGAAAATAAACCAATAGTTGTATATTCTATGTACATGTTGAAAGGAACATTCAAATGAGGTCAGATTCAGCCCAGTGCCTTCTGGAGGACAAAGACCTCCACAGTGACAGCTGGCAACTTGCCACTGGCAAGAATCATTACATTTTGGGGTGCTTAACACAAAGTATTGGGCATCATATTATGTATTTTATATACATGATTATATTAATTTTCACAACCTTAAGAGTCAACTGTTTGCCCTTTTTTATTTCTTACCAGATGAAGAAGCTAGAATTTACAGTCAAATTATCTAATGCCATACAGCTAGCAGAGAAAAGCAAAAATTAAGTAGTCTGGACCTCAAAGACTATTCATTTTATGACTCTAAGACCCTACAGAGCAATCATCAAAGAAAGATATATTTTGGTATACTTTTATTGTTAACGATTTCCTTTTACATTATTTTTAGAGGGTGAATCCTATTGTGGATGACAAATCAACTAATATAAAAACTTTCTAAATATATATGAGTTTAATATATAATGATCACAAAAAATCTTATCTGTGTACCTAAATATAAGTTGTTTTGTAATATGGACCTTAATCACAGGAGCCCACTGCCAATTTCCTTGCCAGTATATAATTTCATGTTCCTCAGCCCTGATATAATATTAAAGGCCAAATAAATGACCTGAGAGTGTCAACCTTCTGATATTTAGCCCTGGTGACCAATTTGTTTGTTGTTATTATTAAACTTTCAGAAGAAAAATGAAATGAAGTTTCTTTTTTGCCAATGTTGTCTTCTTCATCATGATACTGTGAAGTTTTTATCTACACAAGGGAATTAATGGAAAATTAGCTTTAATAGCTACAATAGACTCTGCCTTTCAACTAGGCACTCACTGTGTATCAGGGAATTTATGTATATTATCTCAGATACTCATAATAACTTTACATATTTTAATCTCTCATTTGGTAAATATGGAAATATTTCAAGTTAAGTAATTTGCCTAAATACAAACATCTAGGGTATCTGATTTAAAAAATAAAACCAGATCTGTGGGACTTCAAAATCGAATGTCTACCATTATCCAAATTACTTCTTACATACCAATTAGAGTTGATTTTCTGCTTCTAAACTGACATTATGTGTATTTAGACAAATGGAAATAACAAGGTTTATTTAAACACAAGAACCAACAGAACATATTAAAATCAAATGTATGAGCTTCACGAAGCCCAAATATTATTACCATCATTTTAGCGCTAAATAAAATGTTAAACTTTGGTATTAATAAAATATTCATCATGATTTATATCAAGCCCGTGAGTTCACATTGAGCTTTTCTATTACTCCAGAAAACAACCATAAAGCAGGTAACAACCACCATTTTACAATAAAGTCTAAAAATAACTAACAATTCTTGTATGATTATGCCAAGTTGGTTAAGGAGCAGAGCCCAAACATAAACTTAGGTATTATCACTTCAGACTCACTGGTTGAAATAGTCATGCTTTGTGATTCTTCCGTAAAATACATTAGTAGACTTTAAGCAACGCTAGTGAACAATTTCAGCATGAGCTTTAGCTCCAATAGATCTTGGTTCTAACTTCGGTTGTGGTATTTTACAGAAAAAATAAAGTGGGAAAATCATTTAATCTTTCCTGGAACTGTTTCCTCATCTGTAAATGGAAAGTTAATAACAACTATGAAATAGGGCTGTTTTGAGGGGTAATCACAAAAGAACCCTAGAATGCTTTTTGACAATACATAAATTTTTCATCACTAATTTATTCCAAAATTTATAACAGACATTTTCTGATAGAAAACAAAAGTGTTTTCTATAATTTAGATTACTATTAGATACAAGATACAAAGTAAAAGTAACATTGTAATGCACTAGTTGTTCCTTAACTCTTATAATCTTTTCACTTTTCATTTATTTTCAATTTTCCTTCTGACTGTCATCAATTTGGATTAATTGTAATAATTTCTGTTCTCATTATTACCATTAGAAACACAACATGTTGTGTCAAAGTCAGTAATTTGTATTCTTTAGATTTGGCCAAGAGTCACGATCCTGGATTTAGAAAGCAGCATAACTGTTTTCAGATGGTACTCATGCCACAGTTTCCATGGCTTCCATATTTACTCCTTTGTCTTGATAAGAGTGGAAAATTGATTTTTATTATAGAGCTTAATAGATATAACATTGAGGTTACATGGAAAGTCAATTTATATAGAAACTAAGAGTTATTTAATCTCAGCCCTTTGACACATCATCGAGTAGGAAGAGGCCACAGATTATCCTGACTTGACTTCTTGGTATTTTCACTAGTCTTTATTCCGTATCCTCCAGCTGATTATGGCATGCTCAGAAAGCACAATTTAAACATGACACTTTTCTATGTAAAAACCTTCAAGTCTCCCCATTTCCATTAGAAGAAAAATGGTCCATATTCTTTAGCACAAGTAAAGTCTCTTATGATCTGACCCTAAAGTACTCTTATTCCATTACTGTCAAATACACAACTTATTTGGAGGCCAGATTTTAATGTTGCTGTTACAAGAGCTTGCCTAGGATTTATTTATAAATCTATCTGACAAGCCCCTTCCTCCTTTCATGTTAAAATTCTCTTTAATTTTCCTAGCAATGAACTGTTACTTCCTTCAAGGAAAGTCCAGTGATAATTTTTCCCTTCTCCTAATATCAGCAATATTTCATTTATAATGTTTATCTCATGCATTTATCTCACACATTGGATGGTATCTGTGAGAAACATTATACTCTGTTCTAAGTTATAAGTTCCTTGGAAGCTTAACTTTGCTTTATCTGTTTCTATGGCTACTTCAATGCCAAATATAGTAATTATTTAATAACTGTTAAAGCATTATCCAGTTATCTAGGCTATAAAAAAGAAAAAACCCTGGGAGAGAAAGATAGCTACAATTACATCCCCAGAAAAGCAAATACCAATATCCATTATACAGGGGTAAGAAAAAAAAAAACAAGATTTTGTTCATTATGGTCTTTAGATTCATTCGGGCATGTGAACACAAATGCTTTTTCCAGCAGTGCATGATTAACCCAGAAGCCGGAGTGGCATCCTGGCAGCAAAGGCGTTTTGTTTTTTATGACCCACTTTTCAATCTTCTCATGCATGTTTCATTTTGTTCAACATTCTTATTAGCAAAGATCATCAATGCACGGGCTGCAGTTGGTTGAAGTTGAAGCCCATTCTATATTTTTTCCACCACTCTATCTTATTCAAAAATAATTAAGTGGAAGGGGCATCACTTATACCTTTGAGGTTACAGATGTTTCACTACTGTAACAAATGCTAAGGACAAAGATACAGAGGCTAGCACAGCAAGTCAATACTATTGCATCATATTGAAGGAAAATCTGGGGTTTCTTGGTAACAATGTATATTATTTGCCTTTCACAATTTTTTTTTCATTTTTTTACCTCCACATGGTAAATTATTGATTTCTCAAAAGCATTTGAGACATTTGTAGTTAAAAAAATCATTTACAGTGGACAATGGTGAGGGTGGCAAAAGGAAGCAGAACGTGTACCAGGAGATGAACAAACCCCATTTCTCTGTATTTAGCTAATCTGAACCCTTAGACTGTAAAATATAGGATTTTCCTTAGATTATTTCTAAAGTCTAGATTTAAACAAATTAAATTCTCTAATGATAATTTCTATATCTTTATCACAACACATTATTGCTCAACTGGGAAGAAATAAAAAAAATGATAGCTTCAGAAATGTCTACTAATTATAAGGGACTATTAAAAGAACTTTTTGTATATTAACTCGTGTAAACCTCACAACAACCCTATTAGGTAAGTTCATTATTAGTACGTTTCACAGATTCAAAAACTGAAGTACAGTGTAATTTATCCAGGTTCACATTTGGGCAACGGCTAGGATACATCATGTGACTCCACAGTAAAAAGTGTCCTAAAGCTTTGCCACTGAAAGCGTGGCTGACAGTCTGGAAGCATCAGCATCAAAGGGGAGCTTGTTAGAAATGAAGCTTCTCTGGTTTACATATACCACAGTTTCTTTATCCACTCATTGGCTGATAGGCACCTACGTTGGTTCTATATCTTTGCAATTATGAATCGCACTGCTATAAACATGCATGTGCATGTCTTTTTCATATAAGGACTTCCTTTCCTTTGGGTAGATACCTAGTAATTAGATTGCTGGATTCAATGGTAGTTCTACTTTTAGTTCTTTAAGGATTCTACATACTGTTTTCCATAGTGGTTGTACTAGTTTACATTCCCACTAGCAGTGTAGAAGTGTTCCCTTTTCACCACATCCCTGCCAACATCTATTGGTTTTTGACTATTTAATTATACTACTCAGCCATAAAAAGGAAAGAAATAGTGTCTTTTGCAGCAACTTGGATGGAGCCAGAGTCCATTGTTCCAAGTGAACTGAGAACTAAGTGGATTAAATTCCTAACTCAGGAATGGAAAACTAAACAGTGTATTTTCTCACTTATAAGTGGGAGTTAAGCTATGAGGACACAAAAGCTTAAGAATGATATAGTGGACTTTGGGATTTTGAGGGGTGAGAATGATAGGGAGTGAGGGATAAAATAGTACATATTAGGTACAATGTACACTGCTTGGGTGATGGGTGCACCAAAATCTCAAAAATCACCACTAAAAAGTTTATACATTTAACGAAAAACCACTTGTACCTCAAAACTCATTGACATAGAAATTAAAAAAATAATAATAAAGAAATAAAGATTCTAAGTCCCTGTCCCTTCAGACCTACTTTCCAAGTAATTCACAGATATATTAAAGTTTGAGAAGCCCTGGTCTAAAGCACCAAACTTCATTGCCTTGACCTTCCATATTTTACTGCCTTCTAACAAACGTTCAAAGAACATGCACCAGAAAAAAAGGCTTCGTGTTTTATAGTCACCTTGAAATTATGTGTTCCTGCAAATTCAAGATAACTCTCAATATTGCATTAAATAATGAAGACAAATAATGATGGAAGTAATTTCCTGACCCTACTCAGTGATAGTTGGAGAAAGTGATATTTTTCAGATTTGTTTTGATTAGAGCTATCTTCAGTAATTCAAATTAAAAATCAATATTGGAACAAATTCCCTCCATTTATTGATATGAGCTGGGATCAATGTTTTCTGCATGAATCAGCAAATAACATTTTTTTATAAGATAGAATACATTTTACACATAAGGTTTAATAAGGAAAAAAATCGGTTTTCTTCTTCATTCTTCTGAATTTGAATTAAAATATCACTTAAGTCTCTACTCAATGAAATATTGGGAATAAAAAGCACATACCTAATCTACTACTATTAAACATCTACAAAAACTTCATTTAGTATATTATCTAACTTCTTCAAAAACAGTGGTAAGTCTTGCAAAAATATAATAGTGTATTAAAGGGAATCATATTTTGATTATATGAGTTCATTTCTTGAAACATATTATTTTCAGTTACCAGTTAAGATAAACTTACCAATAGACCAGAAATATCTCCATATATATAAGGAGAACCATAAAATAGGTTTTTATTAAATTTCTTCTGAGAATTTAAAATCTATATTCAGCATCTTTAAAAAGAGGATCATATCAAGCAATAGAGACTCATCTCTAAAATAGCTGCTGTACAAAGCATTTAAATCAGGCTAATTCCCTCATAAGACAACATTTTAACATCTAAATATGTTTTGTAAAGATTGCTTTCTTTTTTTTTTTTTTTTTTTTTTTTTTTTTTGAGACGGAATCTCGCTCTGCCACCCAGGCTGGAGTGCAGTGGCCGGATCTCAGCTCACTGCAAGCTCCGCCTCCCGGGTTCACGCCATTCTCCTGCCTCAGCCTCCCGAGTAGCTGGGACTACAGGCGCCCGCCATCTCGCCCGGCTAGTTTTTTGTATTTTTTAGTAGAGACAGGGTTTCACCGTGTCAGCCAGGATGGTCTCGATCTCCTGACCTCGTGATCCGCCCGTCTCGGTCTCCCAAAGTGCTGGGATTACAGGCTTGAGCCACCGCGCCCGGCCAAGATTGCTTTCTAATTAAGGTAAATTTTATTGAAATTTTCCATTTAGTCTTTGCCATATATACTAAAATAAACTTATTCATACTTTTAATGAATATATTTGTATCTGCTTATATGTGATTGTCACTATGGATAATATTTATACTTACTGAGGCTGAAGCAGTAGGATCACTTGAGCCCAGGGGCTTGATGCTGCAGCGAGCTATGATCATGCCACTACACTCTAGGCTGGGTGAAAGAGTGAGACGTCATCTCTAAAAAACAAACAAACATGGCCAGGCACGGTGGCTCACACCTGTAATCCCAGCACTTTGGGAGGGCAAGGAAGGTGGATCACCCTGAGGTCAGGAGTTCGAGACCAGCCTGACCAACATGGTGAAACCCCATCTCTACTAAATACAAAAAAATTAGCTGGGCGTAGTGGCGTATGCCTGTAATTCCAGCTACTTGGGAGGCTGAGGCAGGAGAATCACTTGAACCCAGGAGGCAGAGGTTACAGTGAGCCATGATTGTGCCACCGCACTCCAGCCTGGGCAACAAGAGTGAAACTCTGTCTCAAAATAATAATAATAATAATAAAAAAATATATATAAAAAAAAAATATATATATTTATTATTAATCATGAAAAGTTTATACTGTTAATATTTTCCAAGGAAAATATGTCTAATGAACAACTTAGAGCTAGTATATTACTAAAAGTTGCTAATAGCCTTGTGTTAACTACTTTAACAAACCTGAATGATGTGGAAACTTATTTTGGAAGAAAGTTATTCAGAACACATAAAAGCAATATATTCAAGTATACAGAGGTCACAAGCCCAAGCATTATCTTTAAATATGTTTGATGTGTTTTACTCTTCTTGAATATTTCAGCATGGAAGCTGCACAAATGTATTGGGGGGAAAAAAGTCTAAGAACCTAAAACTAAAGTGCTCATAAGGTGAAAAAGAGAATTATATTATGCTTTAAAAGAAGAATGAACTTCAACTTCATGTTATTTTTCAAAGATATTCTTGACTGAACGAGTAGGGTGCTAATTGCCTGGTGCAGGTGAAAGAATATTGAGTGGTAAATCTTTAGCCATTAACTTCTGTGGCTTTCCCCAGTATTTCTTACCAAAGTTCTCTCTTGAAAACTCCTTATCTGAAAACAATATTGGCAAAACTAAACCCCATCCTCTAAAGCATCTATGGATTTTTGAATAACTCCAGGTTTTAACATGGATAATTAATATAAATACATTTGAGATTAAGGAAAAACAGCTCAATTTCTAAAATCAGTTAAGGACATGAACAGGCAATTCACACACTCTCACACACACACACACACACATCCCCTTAGATATACCTTAAAATAACCAATACGATTTTGTAAGCATACCCTAAATTACTTATAACTAAGAAACTGCACCTTAAAAAATTGTAGTAACTTTTATTCAGTTTAGAAAATATTAGAAAGCCTACTATAGCTAGTGTTGGTAAGTATTGGTATAAATAAAAATATCAATTTTTTTTGATGGGAGTGTAAATTGGTACTGTCTTTGTGAAAAAATATTTTAGTGTTATCAACTAAAATTAAATGCACATGTCCATTAATTCAGCAATTTTATTTCCATTAACGCACTCTACAAAAGATTGAAAACATATTTAACATTATATGTATAAATCAACAATGGCTGTTACTAATATTAAAAAGCTAGAATGAATGAGATAAATCTAAGTAAAATGATATATAAAAAAGTATTCAAGACATCACATTAAACAGAAAAGTCAATGTATATCAAATAGAATGATTTCACTGCTATTAAAATTATTATTAAGCTTTATATATGTATATCTATATATAGGTAGATAAAGATAGAAATAGATGCTCTTGACCCTGAACAACACAAGTTTGAACTGTGTGTGCCCATTTATCCTGGAATTTACTTCTGCCTCTGCCATCCTGAGACAGCAAGACCAATCCCTTGTCAGCGTACTCAATGTGAAGACGGTGAGGATGAAGACGTTCATGGTGATCCACCTCCACTTAATAAATAGTAAATATATTCTTTCTTATAATTTTCTTAGTAACATTTTCTTTCCTCTAGCTTAGTTTATTGTAAGAATACAACTTCTGATAAATATAACACATGAAATGTGTGTTAACAGACTGTTGATATAGGCTTCTGGGCAACAGTAGGGTATTCACAGTTGTTTCTGGGGAGTCAAAAGTTATACAGATTTTCAACTGCACGGGGAGGGGTATGTGTGTTTAGGTAACTCTAAATCCCATGTTTTTCAAAGGTGTCAACTGTACATACTTGATTGTTTATAAAGTTTATTGAAACAAACACAAAATGAATTTAAAAGTGCTTACATTAGAGAGTAGGACTGCTGGAGTCAGACAACAGAGGACTTTGTTTCTTGCTCTATACCACTCTATTGCTTGATTTTTTGAAATATCCATATGGGGTATAAGAAAAACATGATAGAATAGTGATAAGTTTTACAAAATTTATGTGCACTCATAAACCCTTTCCCTACTTCCCTTATTAAAATCCTTTAATGATGCTGCAGTGCCATCAAGATAAAGACCTTGGAAATTAGTTTAAAAGAAGATGAATAATTCAATAGAAACTAAAGGGAATAACGCACATGAACAGGCAGTTACTGAAATAAATACACAAATAGATAATAAATGCAAAAATAGTTTAAGTCACTCTATTACCCCCAAAACAAAGTTAAATTGAAGAACACAAGCATGCCTTGGCATGATCTTCAAGGCACGTTTTCACAGCCAGATGTGTCACCTCCATCATCATCACATCAAGGTTCATGCAGCCGGTTATTTGTCTTCCTTCACTACACATGGTGCATCTTTGAAGTCACAGACCACAGACCCTGGCACCTCTTTTAGATTCCTTGCACATAGCAGGACAGTTAATAAATTATTTTTGAATTAATGATTTTTTAAATAGATTGCATAAAATGAATGGCAAAAGGAAAGATGCTCTTTATTTTGGAGAATGTTATTGAGAGGAAAACAATTCACGATTATGTCAAATTCTGATGTATTTCATGTTTTAGGAAGCCAAAACTTATTGCTCCTTGTTCAGTATCCACAAATTCTCATGTTATATCTCTAATTAAATAATGGCATATAAAGAGTACCTTTCTTCCTCCATTATATTGTGAGGTACTTAATAGCTAGGTCTTACTTGTTTCTATATCCCCAATGTCTGGTAAGACAACCATCAAATAAGAGATATTTATTTATATTTGCTGATAATACAGAAGTTATTAGGAAATAGTTTTTAGGCAGCTAGAAAGGGTAAAAGTTCTTCATGGAATTTTCCTTTAGCAAAAAGCAGCCTCTAAACCATTTCTTCTCTAATAGAAAGCAGCCTGATAAGTTAGGCATAGATATGCAAACTAGAAGCTCTTATATGCAAATGCTGGCAGCTGTATATGGAAGCCAGGTACATTCAATACGTAACTGGTGTCTCCTGCCCTCTTTTTCTAGTCGCTACTTGTGCCAGGTGTCATGGCAGCCTCCAGATAAACCCACGTGTACAGGCCTCATGGCGACCAGCCAGGTGGAGGCTACATTCTTATAATAAAAGACCAGGGTGGGAGGGCCAGTCTTTTCGCTGGCTATGTAAATGACACACCTGGTGGATCCAATCCCCGAGCCCTATGTAAATCAATCACCTCCTCAAGCCCCTGTACAAAATTGATTGCCTTCCACCACAAAGAGGAGACCCTCCTTTGGGTGACCCACTTTCTCAATATGAGGAAGCCTTTTTTATCTCTCTTCTTTTTCTATTAAACTTTCTGCTTCTAAAACCCACTCCCGTGTGCATCAATGTCCAGAATTCTTTCTCGACTGAGACCAAGAACCAGGATGTATACCCCAGACAACAGAGTCGTTTCACTAAGTTGAACAGAATTATACAAAAGCCTCTCCTAAATTCAAAAAGGCCAACAAAAGTATTAATTGAACATTCATTCACCTCAGTGTTTCAATAGCATAGTAATTACTTTGGTTACTTTAAGGTATTATTCTTAAGATATGGCACTTAAGGTGTATTAATCATATATACAATCTGTGATATTTCATATAATAAAATTATTTTATGTAACTTAGAGAATAATTTTACTTTTTAATAACTAGAAGTTTATAGCTACTGAGTCCTTAATAACATGATATAGGTGAGAATCATTTGATTAAATTTTTAAGGTCATAAACTTCATATTTCATGTTGCTCTATGGAAGAGCAAGTATTTTTGACAATTCATTTCATAATTTGATTTTAATTAATGCATCAATCCAAAAAGTGTGTTAGTGAACCCAGCAATAATAGCAAGGATTCATGTAGCTATCATCAGTGGATTGGTATTTCTAAGCACTTGACACCTATTGATTTTTTGGGGTGTGGGGAGTCTCACTCTTGTCACCCAGGTTGGAATACAGTGGCACAATCTCAGCTCACTGCAACCCCTGCCTCCCTGTTCAAACGACTGTCCTCCGTCAGCCTCTTGTGTAGCTGGGACTACAGGCACATGCCAGAATACTGGCTGATTTTTTTTTTTTTTTTTTTTTTTGTAGAGATGAGGTTTCACCACCTTGGCCAGGATGGTCTCGAACTCCTGACCTGAAGTGATAAAACCGCCTCAGCTTCTCAAAGTGCTGGGATTACAGGTGTGAGTCCTCATATCTAGCCCCTATTGACTTTTATCATCTCAATTTTATAAATGGGGAACTGAATCAAAAAGAGGTTCAATAAGTAACTAAAGTTTACAGAGCTAGTAAATGGCAAAATCCAAATGTGCATCTAGGAACTTTGACTCTGGAGTCCATACTCTTCATCACTGCACAAGATTTTCTCCTTAAAAGCCTAGGTAGCAAAGAGTTCTTATAATGCCAGGAATATGTAGTATGTGGCATTATGCAGTGTTCCAAGTTGGCCACATTTAGACAGGTTGTCAGTGCATGCAACACACACACACACACACACACACACACACACACACAGACAAACAGTATGTCAGGAGATGCATCAGTTTTGTTCCCCTTCCCCCACCATAGCATTGTCATCATATACCCACATAGGATTCTGTCGAATATTAAAATCAAGACAGAATGCTAGGTTAAAGAGTATAATAAACATGCCCACTACTGCTTGCTGTTTGGTCATTGGCATCAATCACCCAGAAACTTGTTAGCAATGAAGAATATCAGGTCCAACCCCAAACCACCTGAATCAGAATTTTTATGTAGACAAAATTCTCAGTGTTGGGACACAGTTCTCCATGGGTATCTCATACTTCTTCATGTCCTCTGAAAGAAGGCATTGACAGCTTTTGTTTTCAAGGATGTTTGTATAGCAAATGGTCTCAAAAGAAAGACGACGTGGTATCTCACTGAAAAGCAGACGACAGATTCGTTTGCTGACCAAGGTAATAAAAATAATGTTTCCCATTGGAGGAAAGGTAGAGAAGAGCTGTATGCAACTTTTTTTAAAGATTGGACTTTCCTATATTTGAAGTTCCTCAACAGTGATACAAACCCACTGCATATTCAGCATGTACTTGAGGAGTAAGGGGAAACAATGGTAACGTAAGCCTTATTCTGTCTTCTGTGTCATGAGTAATAGGTTCTCTCTGGACCACAACTTCATGTGTTCTGCCAAAATACATGAAACTGTGGGAGGCTAACTTAGTTTGCAGGTAAGGGAAAATCTCAATCTCCATTCTTGTTGACAACTGGTGATTTGTATTCACATTAAAGTTTGAGAAGCCCTCAGGCTACTTCATTTCAAATGAGCAAATAAATAAGCATGAGAGAGACATATTTAAATGCAAACCTGTATAGGCACTGTTTTCAAAAAGAGCTCCACATGTTCGGACTTGCTGACACAAGGAGGAGGTAGTGATACAGTTGGATAGTCAGTTCTTCCAAAAGAAAAGTGTTTTTTTGGGGAAAAAAAAAAAAGAAACCTACTACTTCAAGTTGTCCACCACAGGCATAAATTCACAACTTAAAAAAATATATATAAGTTCTTGGATTTGGGGTACTAGGTACATGGTCTGAAGTAAGAATTGTGCGTTAAGAACCATTCATGTCCAATATCCACTCCCTATTCACTGGAAGAAACATGATAGCCACATACACTTACACTTACCTGTGTACAACTTTTCATTAAGGAAAGATTTTGGATTGAAGAAAAGATGCGAAAGAAAAACATTTATTTTCAAAGCAAATTATTTAATTTTGCTTCAAAACACTACTGCCATGTTGTGGCTTGTCTGAAAGAATTCAGGTGTCAAAATGCAATGTGATAATGTACCCCAAGAATAATCATTTGATTAAGATGTTTTTATAAGTCTTATTCTCTTCTTCTACCATCATGTTTCAGCTTTATAATTACAAGTCCATTTGGAGTTTCATATCTGGTCTCTTAATTACAATAACTCTCATAAAAAATAGTTCTTAACTTGTTTCATTTTCTAGAGTTTATATGCTATATATATAGCACTGATATTGAGTATGACACAGAATTCAATATAAAATATTTGCTTTAAATTAAAAATATTACCTATTTTACACTTGTACTGTGGTTCGCAATTTTGGCTACATGTTCAAAATGCTTGGGAAGATTTAAAAAGCCTGATGATGCCCAGACCACACCCCAGATTAATTACCTCAGAATTTCCTGTGGTCCAAGCATCAGAACATTTTTTACTTTTCTCATTGATTCCAACATGCAGCTCAATGAAAACCACCACAGTAGAATGAAAACTACCACAGTTACAGAAACATAGTAGGATAGAAGGAACAAGTTCTAGTATCCAATAGTACAGTAGAAAATTTTAACAAAAACTTATTCTATCTCCAAAATAGCTAGAACAGAAGAATTGTGAAATCTCCAACATAAAGAAAGGTAAATGTCTGAAGCGATGGATACTGCAATTACCCTGATGTGATCATTACACATTGCATACATGTATCAAAATATCACAAATATGCCAACAATATGTACAACTAGGATTCATCTATAAGAATACTACATAAAACGTGATTGGGAATGAAAAATGCTTTTTCAAGAAGAGGCTGAAACTTAACACTACTAAAATTCATATGGACAGTCTGAAACACTGTATTTTAATGTTCAAGGCCGGCAGTGAGAGTTGTTTTAACAGAAATACAAACCAGGTGCATTTCAATTATAAGAAACGAAGCCACCTGCTGCTACGCTCGCCAGTTCCCTTATCTGGGCCAAATAGTCCCTACCTGCTGAGTTAATTCTAAATTAGACCTCAAGATAGATTTTGTTGTTGTTGTTGTTCTGAGCAAGAAGAACCCAGACCAGGAGGTCGGGATGCTGTGTAACAACAGTGGTTGTGACCTCATGTTAGCTTTGAGCCTAAGTTCTGTGTCTAAGTTCTTCCCTCAAAAATAAGACTATGTAACTCCTCCTAGCAGTCTGTCTTATTCCTGTGGTTCTCCTAAACCTAAAATACTATCCATGGGCAGAAGCCTTCCTTCCCAAGGTCAACCCCATTGGCCTCGTGCTTGCCAGTTTCACCTCATAATGTTTACAAATGTATCACTTGTAACATTGCAATATAAGAATTTGTAACAAATTCACAAATTTTAAATCCAAGCACTCAAATATATTTAAATTGCAACTTCCTTTATTTATCTTTTCCTGTTCTGCTCCATTAGAAAATATTGAGATCTTAGTAAGTTTCAGGTGAATTCAGTTATTATTGATCGATTCAGGGTTTTTCTTCCTTACTTTTCACTAGGATGATATTTAAATTCCAGAGGCTTATACAATGACTGAATTGGGAAGAATATGGGGAGAGAGGTGAATTGTTCTGTCATACCATTTTAAAGGGTTATTGATAGGATGGAGATAAAGTATGTAAAACAATAGCATCTTTTCTAATGCATGATGGATGCTCTGTAAAGAGAAACATCGTTTTCTAAACTTAGTTAATTCTTATTTAGACAGAAATAAGAAAATTCTTTAAAGTTTTTCTTCCCATATTCCTGATTCCACACATAAATGGGTGGCTTCACCATCACTTTCCACCTTTCTAGATGTATTCGAAATAAATCTTTCCACACTCCTCCTTTCTCCTGAAAGGAGGGACTTCCCTGATAAAGAAGACTGGATGGAGCCTCACTTCCATTAGTGCACAATTTTGGACTAGACAGGGTGATTGAGTTGGAGGAGATTGCTGGGAGGAGGCTGGTCCCTTGAGTTTCTGTCTCATAACCTACTGCTTACCTTAGGAATCTCCATCAGGACTTTTATCTGTTCCCAACTCCTGCCTATGATGAAGTAGGTTCCCCAACTTGGAGGGAATTGCATCTTTCTGAGAAGATAAAATCAATTCCAGGTGGAATATGGTTCAATCTACTTTACTCAGTCCATCATTTATTTTCACCCTAAATACTCTACATCATTATGAGTTTTTATTATTGTTATTATAAATTTCACATGCTCATGAAAATCCAAGTGGATTACCTACTGAAAAATTGGAAGGAAAAGCAGAAAGAGAAAAGAATATGATTGAGAAGCACTAAAAGCACTTAGCAGAAAAAAACATTTTTTTTCCTGCTAAAAATGCTGAGGGATGCCTCCTGCAAGAAGATGAAGTAAATTTTCTAATTCTCTGAAGTGTCAAAGTTCTAAGATAAGTCAGGCTGTTCCTGTCCAAAATTCCTGTAAGGGGAATTTATAGCCTGACTTGTTTACCCTGAGAACAGATTTCAGATAAACCCTTAGGAACAGAGACAAAAGAGAAGAAAGAAAATGGTGGTTAGAGAAATGGATATCAGAGGTTCACAGAAAGGGATGGAGCTGTTTGTGGGTGGTAGTCACAAAGTTTCCAGAGGGCCAGGGATGGGTCTGGGGCATACAGCAAAGAGTCACACGCTCCAGAGACCAGAAAGGGAGTAATGTAGGCAACTCCACTTGGGATTAATGCAATAAGTTAGAGAGACTAAATGCTACTCAGGAAAGACAGCATCAAGGGTACGGGGTATTGGCAAAGAGCGCTCTACTGGCAATCCAGAGACCTGAAACTTAGATTCAGCTTTGATTCACAAAATCTCTCTGTATGTAAATCTCTCTTCATCTTTAAAATATAAGGAGATAGACTCTATTTTTTAGAGATTTAAAAAAAAAAATTTCAATCTTTTCTTATAGAGTCAAGGTTTCCTTCTGTTGCCCAGGCTGGAGTGCACTGGCACAGTCATAACTCACTGCAGCCTTGGACTCCTGGGCTCAAGCGATCCTTCCACCTCAGCCTCCCAAAGAGCTGGGACTACAGGCATACACCACCACCACTCCTGGCTAACTTTCAAAACAACTTTTTAGAGACAATGTCTTGCTATGTTTCTCAGGCATTTTTTTCAGGTTTTTCTCCACCTCTGGCATTCTACAATGCTCTGAATAGTTGGTAGTTCTAAGTCTAAATTTCTTCCTTTGGTACCTGAAAGTACACCAGTGTGGCTTCCAAAGGTCTCTCCTCTTTTGACAAAAAAGAGGTGTGAACTCAGATCATCTCTGTGAGTTGGAATGTAGTAAAAATAGGAGAAAGATCCAATAGATTCCCCCAAGCCAGAAAAGAAAAAGAAAAGAAAAAGAGGAATGAGATGGAACCCGAATATATTGTTTTATAAAATAATGCACACAACTTTCTTTAAAATGAAATATTTTCTATAGAAAGATAATCTAAACCTCCATCAAGAGGACAGCAAAATAAAGGGGCAGGGCCTGGAGGATGGAGGTGCCATAATCATTAGTTATCACAACAGTACTAGTGAAAGTTAATATGAGCTCCTGAAGCAACTATGAATAATGGAAAACATTTCAGTGGTCAGAGTCAGCCAGGTTGGTTCTAAAGGTTCTAACTTCCCTCAGAAGTTTCAGCATCTACAAAACTTTCAGAAAATCATACTAAAAACATAGCAGAAATCTGTCACTGTAACTCAAGTTTCTCCCTGAATAGCTAAGGGACGCAGCATATTTTCCCTTTTTCTAAGGTGACAAGACTCTTCAATGAAAATATCAAGAGATGCCTATTCAGAATTTTATTCCAGGAATATTCACAGACTTGGCAGTTTGCTCCTAAAAATAAAAGCAAATAAATAAATAATTAATTAGAAAAGGAAAACCTTCTTCAGAGTTTCTCTGAAACAGGAAAGGAAACTTTTTTATTTAATTTGGTATGTCCTTGCTTTCTGCAAATGCATAGGTTTATCATTAGAACCAAAGGAGATTCTAAATTGCAAGCTCTCAGTCTTAGTAGGCTGAAAACTTTTTCTCTTGACAGTGAGAACCAAGAGAGGACACCTGCGCATTATCTCCATGCTATTCATTGTATAGCCTCAAATGAAACTGTTTTGAAATGCAAATTCTTGTTTGGTATCTTTCTCTGGCACATATTATTTAAATTTTCAAAAAAGCAAAAAGGAAGACTTATTAAAATTAAAAAGTGTTGCATATCTGCTTCCTTTCTGGGCATAGGATTCCAAGCTTCTATAGCTGAAAATCTTCAACCGTTATTAAGATTCTTGCTTATGCATGAATTGATCAGTAACTAAGTTACAGGGATAGAAAAATATCTTCAGCCTGGATGAGCCACTCCACCAGGTTGCACAGATGCATGTGCTATCCCTACTGATGGTCAGGCAAGACCCACAGGGCTATTTACACTTTCCTTTGAAAGTATTCCATGCTCAGAAATCCCTTTCCTAAAATTTATATTAAAACAGACAGTTATGCTTACTTGATTGAGGATAGAATTTCTTATGATTATTATTTCTGAGCCCACTGCCAACTTTGACAAACACGTTCATTTACCAGAGATAATAATGTGTGATTTTCTCTTTTAATGAAAGATAAATAATTTGGCAGTCTTGGCTTCATGTACTTTTCTATTTCAATACACTTCATTGTATGGTGTGGTGTCCTTCATTCTTGAATGAGTTGGTGTGCAGAATGAAAGTGCTTTCTTTAGATCAATTGTGCTATTTTCTGTAAGGCACTGCTATTCATATGACAGGTTTACAAAAGACCATTAAAGGCTGATATTATGTTAGGTTCTGCTCATAATGATGTAGTTCTTTGTTTATAACTTACATAATTCGCTGTAGTGACAAAGCTTCATCAAATTGGAACAAAAGAAATAGGAAGTACATTTCTGGGACTCTAAATAGAACAAACAAGCTTTGACCAACTCTACTTTTTATTGTGTTTCTTTGAATTAATGCAGAAGCTGTGTTCCCACATCTCAACGTAAGAATAGCAGTTATTTTTGGTTTTATTATCTAAGATGGTATGTATGTATATGTATGTGTATACACACACACACACACACACACGCTTAATATTTTAAAGGTAAAGCCCATATAGGAGAATTGCAGGAGTATACGGCTCCAACCTATTGGATATTTCCTATCACAAACTCCTGATTAAATTTGAATTCATACTGGATTCTCTACAATATAAAATATTTGCATTTAGTCTCAAGAGATAGAAATTGAACTAGAAGGCAGATATGCAGCAGATCATCCAATCCACTTCTTTCTACATATCATACTGTCTAAAAGAACTTGCTTTAATGATAGAAATGTTCTATATCTGCCCCATTCAGTTTGGTAGTCACTAGCCTCATGTGACAATTAAGCACTTGACACGTAGCTAGTGCTACTGAACAACTGCATTTTAAATATTATTTAGTTTTGACTTTATGAAATTTAAGTAGCTATCTATGGCTAATGGCTGTTGTATCAGACAGCATAGCTTTGTAATAATGAAAGTGGTAGAAGGAGGTCTGCCAATCTGCTCCACTCCGAGGACCACCAGTCACCTCTCCTGTCTCACTCTAGGTCCATTGCTCCTGAAGTTGTACATGCACAGTCTATAGCCTTGCATGATGATCTGCAGAGGGTTCTATAACTGGAGGGAAAGGGGAGGATATCTCACTTTCCTCCTCCATCAGGAAATTAGGACTAAACTCATTAGGCTCACAGCCAACACCCTGGAAATCTTTAAATCTCCTCCATCCCACTCCACTGTGAAGCTCAAGTTACATTTGGAACTCTTCAATGTTACTATACCACTTCCTTCTACCACCTCCTCCTTTAAGTATGTACATTTAAATCACACTTTGACTACAGTTTGGTTACTAAGAGAATAGGGTGGGAGGCAAGAGTGCTTTCACAACAATCTGCTCTACATCAAAGGTAGACACATTTTAAAAATGCAAACCATACTCATGTTCAACTTCATAATTGATCTTGGCTTGTATACTTAATAGGAATGTCAGAATGCCTATTCTGACATGATAAAAAATCCCAAATACATGATAGAATAATTTCTCCTTAATTCCATTCTCCCCCTGATCTTCTCCATCTCAGTATGTGCTATCACCATTTACCCAGTTGCACAGGCCCAAAACAAAATTAGCTTTTCTGTCCATTATCTCTCCACCTACTGTCTATATCTAATCCATAAGTAAGTCTTGTTGACTCTGCCTTCAAAATGTATCCAGAATCTGATCTTCCTCCACAAACAACTACTCTATCTTACCAAATCTATTGCAACAGACTTCTTACTCTCTGCATCTATCATTATATCCTCCCTTGCTCTCTATAATCTTTTAACCATACTTCATAGTGGGAAGGCACTAATAAATATGCCATGTGAGGCCTTTAAATCTAAACCCTAACTACCTTTCTGAACTCATCTTAACTCATGTCCTAGCCTGGTGCCTCTTTCATAGTCTTCTTGTTGCTCCTCAGACACGCTAAGCTCATACCCCTCTTAAGACTTTCACTTACTCATAACAGTCTGGAATGCTCTTCCCTACATCTTCTCATAATACACTCCCTCACTTTGGTTTCCCCTAATCACTGTCACATCACATCCTCTACATTCTTACTTTACTTAATCTTCTTCATGGCACATATCAGTACACAAAATTATATTATCTCATTATTTGACTTTGGGTAATTTTGTGTTTTCCCACAAGAATGTTCCCATGAAATCAAAAATCGTGTATATCTTATCTACAGGTCTCATTTCAAGAATTAGAAGAGTACCCAGAACAGGTGCTCAAAATACTAGTTGAATAGGTTAATAAAATTTGATTATGCGGCTCATCCAAACACATGCACCTAGAGAAACACAGCTACATGCCACAGACTTAAAGATACCAAATAGACACACTCAGAAAGATATTTATACCACAAACGATACACAGTCATGCTTCTTAAAACTTTCAGAGGTTTCTCATAGTTTTAATGATAAAGACAAAAACTTCTAACATGGGTAACAATATTTAGCTCGATATGGTTTCCACGTACTTCTCCAACATCATCACAAACCATACTCTATCCTTCTTAGTCTAGTCACACAAATGTTCTTGCTATTCTTTGTACTCAACAGATTTTTTATATTAAAATAATTTTATATAGTCACTACTTGGAATGCTCCTCTCTTTCTTCTTGTGTAACTTAATTTCCACTGATCATTAATATACTAGAACAAGTGTCCCTTCCCCATGGGAAGATTGGTTGATCTCCCTAAACAGCTCAAATCTTCCTAGTTATATAAGCATGAGACTCCCATAAATGAATAAATAGATGAATGAATTTTGACAATGTTGCTAATGATATTGGGCCTCTAAATACATTTGAGTATTGAAACTTTATCTCTACTTGCTGCTGTGGTATTTCACGTTAATTAAAACTCTTGTGTAGCTGCACATCAGTCACATTCCCCCAACTGCAAGAGATGCAGTCAGGGAGATGAAATAGACCAGCAGGCTTCACATGCTTTCCATCATCATAATGGTGACAGAGATAAAGTTGACATTGCAGAAGTTACCAGAGCTTCTATTTACCTACTGATATTTACTGTGTTCCCCCAGGACAGCCAGTAACATCATTTACTTCAGATAAGGTATGTTTGACAATGCAGTGAACATTAAAAGGAAAGGTGCCTGGGTAAAATGAAAACAACACTGTGTCCTGGAAAGGGGAAGAGATGGATGGGCTATGTATACATGTGGGTTTATTAAACATCAGGAATGACAGTCACAATAATAAGACCTGGCATAGAGTGCACTGTCATTTTCATAAGTGTATCTTCTAAACATCATTTATGAAAAGAATTCAAGTGAGAAGGTTATTAGAAAAAATAAAAGGCATATACTGAAACCTGAGAGCTTAGATATTTTGGAGTACTAATTAGTCAAATAGATGCATATTCATTGATTCAAAAAGAAGAGCGGTATGCCTCCATAATTTCAGACACAAACCATCAGATCACTGAGCAACTGGCAGGTCATTAAGCAAAATTCTCCAGGTACCTATACTGGTTCTTCCATGTCTAAGTGGGAATCAGAGCTCTTGGGGCATAGGGGACAATAATCACAATATCCAAGGTTATCATGGGATTAGTCTGCACTCAGACTCTGTTATTGTGCACAAGACCATGTGTGTCTAAAAGACAAAATACAAATGTCCTCACAGTAAAAGAGAGCCAATAGCCAGAATGTCTGTCACACAGCAAATAAGGCCAAGTGCTTCATTAGACTGTAATTCAGTTTATGTCTTTTCTGTCATCCTTAATTAACTATGATTGAATCTACCTACCTCACGCCCATAAAGGATTCATTTCTACTTCTGTCATCACCTTGTGAATTCTTCTGTAGTGACAGCCCTACTGTTATCCAGCCAAATGACCACCTGTCCACTCAGCTGAGACTCTCACTCAAACATGGTTGTGCCCTCACTCAGGAGCACACCGGCGCTTGGTAGCTCATAAGAAAACTGACACTGACATTACCTGAGCACTTTCTAAGTCAGCTACTTTTAAAAGGGCAACTCAAAAGCTCTCAAACAGAGCCAAACAATGACACTTTTAAAGCTTCCTAGCATAGAAACAACACATGCTACTTTTCATTTGTCGTAAGTCATGTAAGAAGATAACATAGATTAAATTTTCTTAATTATAAGAAAGCCTATATTGAATCATAAAATGGCAATTCCAACCTTTGTTTTGCAGGTTCTGGCTTGGATCTTTCTATATGGTCATTTCAAAGAATGTACTTTTCATTTTCAAAACGTTTACAACCAACCCTTGAACAATGAAGGGGTTGGGGTTTCCAGCCTGTGCCATAAAAAATCCTCATGTAACTTTTAACTCCCTCCAAAAGTAATTACTATTAGTCTACTGTGGACTGGAAACCTTACCAATAACATAAACAGTTGATGAACACATTTTCTCTATGTATTATATACTGTATTCCTATAATAAAGATAAAGAACATGATAGAAAATCATAAGGAAGAAAAATAAATATACAGTATTCATTGATGCTGTAAGTTTATGTCATCTGTTTACAAGATAAATAATCTGTCTGAAATGGTGGCCACTGCAGCTGCAAACTTTAATCTATGATACATATCAAGTAATTCTACTTTTTAGTGTAATGTCATGACTTTTCTCTGCTTCTTGGGAGCACTCCCAGAAACACTAGTGACACGTTATGTGGGTCCCATGGTGTTATTTAATGTTTAAGGTATTACACGAAACACAATGAAAAATATGCAAGAACTTGGAGAGATCAATTTTACTGAGATACACAATTAACTGGAGAGAACGGCACAAAAGGAGATACTTAGTGTTACATGGCAGGTTAGCAGATCCTTGCAACACTTGAGATCCCCACAATAGCAACAGGAGATAGCTATGAAATTATTACTGTAGTATGGTATGTACTGCAGTTAATTACATGCAGTCATTATTTAATACTGCATCTTTATATGTCTTTACATTTCTCTCAACTACAAATAGCACCATGTCTGTAGGTGTTTGCATATGTAAGTTTTGATAAATTTTAAATTTTTGTAATAGACTTCTGTATTTTTATGATAGCAAATGCTAAAATAAAGTAGTATCTACATGTATTTTATGAATTGACAGCACAACTAAGTTCTCCTTATTGTTTTTATTTCTTGGCTACAGGATTCATCTGTTAGTTTTTTCAAGTTTTCACAAATTTCCAAATAATTTTTCAATATATTTATTGCAAAATATCAAGGTGAAAGTGTACACCATTCGAACTCATGTTGTTCAAGGATCAACGGTACTGTCAGTTCTAACACAAAAATGTTTTTATTTATGTAATAAATATTTATTACACAGACACTTCTTTAAGTACATGGGTTTAACAGTGAAGGAGATAATCTGTTTTCAATTTTATAGTTTAACATTTAAATACAGAGATGTGAATATGTTGTCATATTGCAAAGTAATAAATGCTCTCATAGGAGTGAAAGCAGGGCTCAGGGAGGTAAGTGACAATCATTGGGCTTTGCCTTAGACAATCATGAAAACCTTTCTTGAAGTTTCAGCTGAGATCTGAACTAAACCCATGAGTTAGGCAACACAGAATAGCTTTGTAGGGAACAGGCAGGGAAAGATCTAGACAGAACAATGTGTCATCTTGTAGTAGGAATATAAAAATTAAACAATGTTCTGATATTCTGGGAATTACTAGGATAAAAACTAGGTTAAAGAGACTCAAAACTGTCATTTTCATATGGGAACAGAGATAAACATATACGTGATGTTCTCCTATGGGTATAACTGTCATGTAGGTGAGGTTTGTAGTGAGTTGAGGTCAAGTTTCATTTCTTAGATTATATGTAAACTGCCACCTGAAGCAACGACAACAGAGGTCAACAGAGGATATTAGCCAGGTGTGGTAGCTCACACCTGTAGTCTTAGGTGTTTGAGAGGCTGAGGTGGGAGGATTGCTTGAGCCCAGAAATTTGAGGTTAAAGTGAACTATGATCACACCACTGCACTCCAGACTGGATGATGGAGTGAGACCCTGTCTCTCTCTTTTTTTTTTTTTTTTTTTTTTTTTGTTTTGTTTTCTTTGAGACGCAGTCTTACTCTGTCACCAGTCTGGAGTGCAAAGGCACGATCTTGGCTCACTGCATCCTCCTCCTCCTGGGTTCAAGCAATTCCCCTGCCTCAGTCTTCCGAGTAGCTGGGACTACAGGCATGTGCCACCAAGCTCAGCTAATTTTTTTCTATTTTAATAGAGACAGGGTTTCACCATGTTGGCCCGGATGGTCTCCATCTCCTGACCTCATGATCTGCCCACCTTGGCCTCCCAAAGTGCTGGGATTACAGGTGTGAGCCACTGCACCTGGCCATCTCGGTCTCTTAAAAATTATTTGGAGCTCAGCTCTTCAACAAAGACATAAAAACATAAAGTCTTTATAACAGGCAGGGAAATAACTTTCCTGTAGACTCAAAAAATTGGCAAGTGAAATAGGGCTTACATAAAAAATAATGGAGGCCAATGAATACAAATGTTAATTTGCTATATTCTTTCTCCTTTATCACATGTAAATACTTATTTCTTAAATCAACATCTATTTCCTGCAAGATACTTGGCTAGGCAAAAGATTTTTAATAAGCAAAATGACCTCAATTTTCCAAAGAAACAGATGAAGAAATCAATATTTTCCATGACGTGTCACAACTTCTGCAACAAAAAAGGACACAGGAGATAGATGAGAACAAGGACTCAAGTGGCCCACTTGACACAGAGAGGAGTTTTGAAGCTACTGAGAAGAGTTTTACACTAACTTTCTTAAATAATGCTTAGGAATTGCCAGTGTGAACTTCAAGCCAGGGAAGGCCACAGGCAAACACATACAGTAGGGGTCCCAATCCCTGGGCCCCAGACAGATATCAGTCTGAGGCCTCTTGGGAACGGGGCTGCACATCAGGAGGTGAGTGGCTAGCAAGCGGACAAAGCTTCATCTATATTTACAGCCACTCGCCATTGCTGGCATTACCTCCTGAGCTCTACCTCCCATCAGATCAGCAGCAGCATTGGACTCTAACAAGAGCAAATACAAACCCTATTTGAACTGCGCATCTGAGGGAGCTCGGTTGCACGTGAGGGAGCTAGGTTGCTAGCTCCTTATGAGAATCTAGTGCCTGATTATCTGTCACTGTCTCCCATCACCCCTGGACATGACCATCTGATTGCAGGAAATCAATCTCAGGGCTCCCACTGATTCTACATCATGGTGAATTGCATAATTATTTCACTATATATTACAATGTAATAGAAATAAAGTGCTCAATAAATGTAATGCACTTGAATCATCCTGAAACAATTTTCCCCCCACCCCAGTCTGTGGAAAAATTGTCTTCTACAAATCCAGTCACTGGTGCCAGAAAGGTTGGGGACCACTGATATAGAGGGATGAAAAAGCAGATTGTCCAGGATCACTCAAGTGTAGTGAAAGAATTTAAACAGAGTAATCCAGAGAGCAAACAGAAGTGCAGGTTCAGGCCCCTAATGGTCCACCGCAGAATACAGTGACAGCTTACTAAGGCAGTGACAGTTGAGATGGAAAGGAGAGAATGAACACACAAGATGTTTAGAAGGTAGAATTAACACAAATTGTTGAAATTGAGCAATGGTGAAAATAAACCCTCACCCATAATTCAGGACTCACTCATGTTAACTATGAATACATTCATGAAGAAAATAGAATAATGTATCTGAAATAACTGTGCTGTCAGGACATACGGCTACTGTAAAACCAAAAATTACCTCTGACTTAAATGGCCGCTAATTATATGGCACAACTTCTTTTTCAAGAACTGAGAAGGGATGAACACACACACACACAAGCAAATTACAATGAAGAGAGGTACATATTGGGGTGGGAGGAACAGTAAAATCCTTTGAACTGTTCAAAAACCTACATGATTTTATAAACCACCTTTCCATATACTATTTGGTGAATTACCATTAAAAATCTCAAGCAAATCAGACAGGAAAATCATGAAAAAGTCAAATGATTACAGGTAAAGAAAATTGTTTTAGATAAATGAAGCTTCACTAAACAAAATCTGCTTAATAATTTTGGCTGAAAGCTGCAGATAATATGTAGCAATAGGAGCAGGGAACTTAACATCTCTGCCTGGCAAAAAGAAACAATTCAGCAAGCAACAGTGAACTGATATGCACTAAATAAACAACCAGGCAGACACACCACTGTGAAAGGGCTTTTTATATAGCTAAACCAAGCTGGATGGCTTAGAGTTGGAGAAAGAAGTGCTAAATATGTAACAGCCTGGGGCCTCGCTGGACCCAAATAATAGTTATTTCTGAGTAGGTCAAGCAAAAGTCAATAAAAAGGAAAGCAGGAATGGCTGTTGGGTTCATAGTAGGATAATAATGCCCTTCTGGGAAAAATCTGGGTTTTGAATAGCCAAAATCGAATACTTAAGTTTCAAACACTTTATCATAGACCACCAGTTCTGGAAATATCAGTAGAATAGCTAGAAAATAGGTAAATTCTGCCAACCAGAATCATCCTTAATATAGATTCCCTAAACCAGTGTTTTCAACATGGGTAGAAGAATCACCTGCAATGGAATTACAAGGAAGCTTATTAAGTGGAAATTCCTGGATACCACCTCAGACTTACCAAATCAGAATTTCTAAGGAAGAAGCTTGGTAACTTAATTTTTAATTGAATTTTCAAAAGATTCTTCTGTCTTCTAACACCAGAGAACTTTTATTTTTGCTTATTTTGCATTTTGCTTTGCTTTCAAATGCCATCATTCACAGATAATAGATTCGCCAGAGAGGGAAAGGCAGAAAAGGAGGGAAGAGAGATCAGATAGATACGCAGCCAATTTCTGGCCAAATTATTCTTTTGCAGCAAGCTAAGGCTAAAGTAACACTCTATAAAGCACTAACTAATTAGAAAACAGGTTCTTTTGAGATAAAAGAACAAACGTAGAGCCAACAATTAGACAATATAAATGGTCGTTTATAATCAAGTGTCAGATTGTATGGAGCAGAACATGCCCACTGTATTAGTCTGTTTTCACACTGCTACAAAGATACTACCTGAGACTGGGTAATTTATAAAGAAAAGAGGTGTATTAGTCTGTTTTCACACTGCTGATGAAGACATAGCCCAGACTAGGCAATTTACAAAGGAAAGAGGTTTAATGGAGAACTCACAGTTCCACGTGGCTTAGGAAGCTTCACAATCATGGCAGAAGGCAAAGAGGGGAAAGTCACATCTTACGCGGATAGCGGCCGGAAAAAAAAAAAAAAAAAAAAAAAAAAAAAAGAGAGAGAGAGAGAGAGCTTTTGCAGGCAATCTCCTGTTTATAAAGCCATCAGACTTACTCACTATCACGAGAACAGCACAGGAAAGACCCGCCCCCAAGATTCAATTACCTCCCACTGGGACCCTCGCACAACACGTGGGAATTCAAGATGAGATTTCAGTGGGGACACAGTCAAACCATATCAAGAGGTTTAATTGACTCACAGTTCCACGTGGCTGGGGAGGCCTCAGCTAACTTCCAATCATGGTAGAAGGCTAAGGGGGAAGCAAGGCGCGTCTTAAATAGTGGCAGGAAAGATAGAGTGAAGAATGAAGAGCCACTTTTAACACCATGAGCTCTCCTGAGAACTCACTATCAAGAAAACAGCATAGGGGAACCACCCCCAGGATCCAAGCACCTCCCATCAGGCTCCTTCCTTGATACACGGGGATTACAATTCAAGATGAGAGCCTAACCATATCACCCGCAAAGGTGATTCAGAAGCTGAACTTCTCTGTGATTTCTTCAATTCTTCAGTTTTCCTGAATCCCTTCCAGTAAAGTTTCTATACAATAATCTATCAGTAAGTAATTATCAATAAACCTTTAAAAAAATTACACAGGAAAACATTTGTTGAAAGTTTGAAGATAGTATCATCTATAAAAATGTATTTAAGATGATTTTTTTTCCTTTTTTGGTAGGCGAGAAAGCAAGATAATAAATGCACTTAGTAGAATATTATAGTAAACAAATTCTTTAAAAAGGTATATACTTTACTCTCTCATAAGACTATGCATCTCTTGTACAGACATCCTGGTGAGAAAGTGGAACCCTAAATGGACACTGAGCTTCAGGCATTTTTATCGGACCTCCGATGAAAGGTATAGGCAAGTGGGGTCAGGTGTGTGGGATGATTGCACTTGTCAATTAAGCTCTTGATATGGTTTGGCTCTGTCCCCATCGAAATCTCATCTTGAATTCCCATATGTCATGGGAGGGACCCAGTGGGAGGTAACTGAATCATGGGGGCAGGTCTTTCTTGTGCTGTTCTCATGATAGTAAGTCTCACAACATCTGATGGCTTTAAAAACAGAATTTATAAACCTGTGAATATATATGTATGTTGCAAACCCTAAAAGCATAAATTCACCTAATAATTGTGATATGTATCTCTATAAGGCAAGTATCGAGGGTGAAATTGAACCTGAAGATTTGTTAAATGAAACTATGCAGTAAGTTTGTAAAGACATATGCATACTTCACCAACCTGCTCAAATTTAGATTGGCAAACCCTTTCCTCCTGATGGGCACTGCTGAGAGTAAAATGAATGAAGTCTGAATTATGGTCTGCTATTTCTTCTACCAAAAGCCATAATCTTGAGCCAATAGGTGTGTAATACTTTTCAATGTTATTATTAGCAATGTTTATTTAGTTAATGCTCCTGATGAAATAACAATTTTTGATCTAGATTTTTTAGAGAGTGTTATTTAGAAATTAATATTAGAAATTAATAATTTCAATATTCAAAAGTTATTTTAAAAAAGAGTAAACTATCAGACTCATCTCTTAAACATTAGAGTTGCTTCTACATCCCAAACTCTAACCACTCAGTCAAATTTATTACTAATGGGTAGGTACAGAGGGTGGTTAAGAAAAAGATACAGCTTTATGCTTTACTTTATTCTATTTGAACATTACTCAGCTTTGTGCCCAACTGAACTCACTAAATTTCAGCTGTGCCCAACACAGAATGTGAGGTGGACTCAGTTCTGTCCCACAGGTGACCAGCAACTACAGAAGAATTGAAGCCATTGACCTCAGGGTTTGATTATAACCTCAGGGACAATAAGTAACCGGGTAGTCTCCAGGTTGGGGCCAGAGTTAAATGCTCCCATCAGAACTTCCTTGAAGAGCATAAAAGCCCTATTAGTATATTGTTATTTCTTTGAGATTTGTTATGGTGAAACTTTAGTAGCAAAAACATTCAAAAATATTTATGACTTAGAAAATACTTTGACTCATATTTTCCTTACCAATTTGGTTGTAAATTTGGATAAAACATGAAACAGTCCCTTTTTACTTCTAAAGAAAAAAGAATGGAGAATTTTCCACAAAGATTTACCAGTGATAACCACCTCTGTGAATTAACTATAAGAAAGAAATACCAACATTTTGAGTCCTGGGCAGACTATTCATCCTTCTTTTCCATCACTTTATCTATCTAACAAAAAAAAATACAGTTACAGGTTAACTGGGAAAACCTGTAATTAAAAAAAAAAAAAACAAAACTTGTTGTGGAGCTTTGTATCAAAGAGCAATTGCATTCCACCTATATACCACAGTAATACTGGTCAACATCTATTTTTCCACATATCTCCTAAAATGCTTTGTGTAGTCTTACTAAAAATTGTCTAACAAGCAGTGTTGAAATAGTTGTTAAAGTATTATAACAAATAATGCTCCTTTTCTTTCCCACATACTCAACAATTGTGATCCATGAGAAAAATCCACATCCAAATGCAGGGTTTGCTCAAGTTCATTTTCATTATAATGTAGGCACTTTACATCACTTCAGGGCTTTTACCAGGAGAAATATTAGAAATGTTGAAATATTTATTTTTGTTTTTCTTCCTTTTTTGGTAGCAGACCTCAGTACATTTGCAGAATGTCTTGTAGACCCAGAACATGCTGGGTGAAAACAACCTTTGCATATTTTTGCATGGCTAATAAAAAGTCATTCTTCAAAAGCATATCACCTGTCAGCATTACTTTCCAGAAAATATTTTCAGTTCTGTGCAGCTGCATTTTACTTCCTCTATCCTTGGCATAAGTGTTCAACCAAGTGCATGCTTTGCACCTTCAAATGTATTTTTCCAGTTGCATCCTTGTTTTTATTTTTACATTCCAGGATGTAGCATTGTCAGCTTCGAAGGATTTGGCTAATTCAGTAGTTGTAGTGTTTTTAGCTATTCCTATCCACATTTCACGCAGTCTCTAGTGGAATTCTGCAGCATTCCAATTCACCTCTTGAAAAGATCATCCTAATTTGATGCAGATGTTAAGTTCACACCTGTGCCACAATGGTAGCTGAAACAGAGATTACATTTGATACATATTTATGGAAGCCATTTGGTCATTTGGCTTTGTAACTAAGAAGATGTGTACGATTTGTAAAAGTTGATTATTTTCATACATGGATATGAAAAGTATTATTGCCCAAGAAATTTAAGACCATCAAATATAGGCTTATATATACATGGCTATTAGCCACATAAGTTAGCTTATCCATTTAATCATCAAATAAGCATCATCAAGCACTCTTTAGGCACTGCAGGTACAAACTCTTCCATAAATGTTCTTATAGTTTTTCTTTAGTAGTTTTTCAACTTTTATAGAAGCAACTTGATTTTTTGCTAATAAACACATGAAACCACAGAACTGACACTTTATTAGTATGAATTTTTTATAAATATAAACTTATAAAACTTTATAAATAATAAAAATGATACAATCACTATTTTTCGATTTTATATTATAAAGTCCCAATTCAGTCTCTATTATATTTATTATAATTCAGTCTCAATCATATCTTTTAGTTGCATAATATTTTTTAAATCCAATTCATTCTGTAATTGCTTGCAAAGGGTTGTAGTAATTTAACTACTCCTCATGCCAATTCAGTATACCCCTCATGTACATACAGATGGAAAGAAAAGTTTTATTTATATATGCACAGAAATGAGTTAATCTGGTAGAATTGCTAAAGAGTCTGTGGTGTTCAATTCATTACAAATATAATATAACACATTTGATCATGTACAGTCCTGTGTCACTTAAGTACAGGGATACATTCTGAGGAATGCTTCATTAGGCCATTTCAGTGTTATTTGAACATTATAGAGTGTACTTATACAAATCTAGATGATATAGCATACCAGACATCTAGGGTATATGATATTGTCATTTACTGCTCTTAGGATTATGAACGTGTATATTATGTTACTGTACTAAATACTATAGGATATTATAACACAATAATAAATATTTCTGTATCTAAACATAGAAAAGTAAAAATATATTAAAACAGGTTAAAAGTGGTACATCTGTATAAATCACTTACTACGAATAGAGCTTGCAGGACTAGGAGCTGCTCTGAGTGAGTCAGTGAGTGAGTGGTGAGTGAATGTGAAAACCTGGGACACTATGTACACTCCTGTGGACTTTAGCAGCACTGTACACTTAGGCTACACTAGATTCATTTTGAAAACTCTTTTTTCAATAATATATTAATGTTAGCTCCTTATTACTTTTTTACTTTATAAACTTATTTTTCTTAACTCTGACTCTTTTGGAAGAACACTTAAAGTAAGACACAAATACATTGTACAGCTGTATAAAATACTTTTTCTTCATATTCTTATTCTATAAACTTTTTTCCTATTTAGCTGTTTTAGTATATGATTTTTGTTTAATTTCCTACATATCACTTCATGCATATATAACTTTTTTCTTCAGGATCTTGTCCTCATTAAGTGCTATCTTCCTTGTAGCTTCAAGAATGTTGGTTTTTATTTTTGTTTTCTTTTCTCCTAGCCCAGTGACTTTGCAAATGTTCAAGCTGCTACTTTTCCTTCAGCATCTCTTTCTTTTCGTTTTTATTTGCAAGTTTCCTGTGCTGGAAAACTGTGGTAAAAATGTACCTAAGTGCATTTTCTTTCTCTCCAAGATCTTAGTGTTTCTAACCAGACATTTTTATTAATATATAATATTTTTGTTCATGCCAACTTTTCTGATTTATAGTTTATTTTGTCTGATTTTGTATAGTCACCTCTGCTCTCTTTTGGTCATTATTTTTATGACCCAGCAATGCCATTACTGGATATATACCCAAAGGATTATAAATAATTCTAGTATAAAGACACATGCACACTTATGTTTATTGCAGCACTGTTCACAATAGCGAAGACTTGGAACCAACCCAAATGCCCATCAATGTTAGGCTAGATAAAGAAAAGGTGGCACATATACACCATAGTATACTATGCAATCATGAAAAAGGATGAGTTCATGTTCTTTGCAGGGACATGGATGAAGCTGGAAACCATCATTCTCAGCAAACTAACACAAGAACAGAAAACCAAACACCACATTTTCTCACCCATAAGTGGGAGTTGAAAAATGAGAACACATGGACACAGAGAGGGGAACATCACAAACTGTGGCCTGTCAGGGGATGGGGAGCTAGGGGAGGGATAGCATTAAGAGAAACACCTAATGTAGATGACTGGTTGATGGGTGCATCAAACCACCATGGCACATGTATACTATATAACAAACCTGCACGTTCTGCGCCTGTATCCCAGAACTTAAAATATAACTATTTTTTTAAGTTTCAATATAGCAGAAAGATATAAAAGCTATAAATATTTTCATACCTAATAACAGACTATAAATATATATAAAGCAAAACCTGACAAAGTTGAAGAAATAAAAAGTTATACAGTATTAGTCTGAGCCTTCAATATCTCATCCTCAATTATCCATAGACAACCAGACAGAAGATATGTAAAAAAAAACAGAGGACTTAACACAATAAATCAACTAGATCTAACAGACATGTACAGAACACTTCACTCAGCAACAACTACATGCATATGCTTCTTAACTGCAGATGAGACATTTTCCAGGCAGACCGTGTTAGGCCACAAACTAAGTCTTAATAGATATAAAATATAGATATTGTACAAAGTATCTTCTCTGTACACAATGAGATGAAGTTAGAAGTCAATAACACAAAGAAAATGGGAAAATGAACACATTTGTGGAACTTAAAAAACAAACTCCAAATCAGCCAGTGGATCAAAGAAAAAATAACAAGCAACAGTTAGAAAATAATTCGAAATAAATTAAAACAAAAACACAATATTCCAATACTTATGGGACACAGTGAAAGTAGTGCTAATGGGAAAAATGTATAGCTATAAACATGTTTAAATCAACAAAGATATGAAATCAACTACCTAACTTGGCAACTTAAGGAACCAGAAAAAGAGAACAATTTAAAGCCAAATATAGCAGAAGAAAGGAAATAATAGACTATAGCAGAGAAAAATGAAGCCCTGAATAGAAAAACAATAGAGAAAATTAGGGAAACCAAAAGTTGATTATTTGAAATGATCAAAATAATTGACAGAACTTCGAATAGAACAGCTATAAAAAAAGAAGACTCAAATCACTAAATTCAGAAATTAGAATGGGAACATTACTAGTGATTCCAGAGAAATTAAAATTAAACATTCATAATTGTACACTAACAAATTGGCTAATCTAGGTGAAATGGAGAAATCATAAAAAACATTAAGCCTGCCAAGGCTAAATTTTGAAGAAATAGAAAACCTAAATAGATTTGTAACTATTGGTACGAAGATTAAATCAGTACTCAAAAATGTCCCAACAAAGAAAATTCCTGGACCTGATGGCTTCACTGGTGGATTCTACCAACGTTTAAAGGAGACTCAAAGGATTAACACAAATCTTTCTCAAATTATTCAAAAAATGGAAGAGAAGAGAACATTTTCTAATTTTTCTATAAGGCCAGTATCACCTTGATACTAAAGTCAGACAAAAACATCACAAGAAAAACAAATCTACAGACCAAAATTTCTGATAAACATTGATATAGCAATCTGAAACAAAACACTAGCAAATTAAATTTAGTTACATATTAAAAGCATTATGCATTATGACTAAATGGGATTTATTTCTGGAATGGAAAGATGATTCAACATGCAAAAACCAATCCATGCAAGGCACCACATTAACAGAAAGAAAGTACTAAAAAAAGCACACATTATCATCCCAATTGATGCAAAGAGAAGCATTTGACAAAATTTAACACCCTTTCATGATAAAACACTCAACAAACTAAGAATAGAGGGAAACCACTCAACATAATAAAAGCCATATATGAAAACCTGCAGTGAATATCATACTCAATTATGAAAAACTAAAAGTTTTAATATCAAGAACAAGGCGAGGGTTGCTAATTTTGGCACTTCTCTTCAGTATAGTATTAGAATTTCTAGCCAGATGAATGAGTCAAACGAAAGAAATACAACACATATGAATGGAAAAGGAAGAGGGGAAGAGGTAATATTATCCCTGCAGATGACACAATCATATATATTGAAAACCTTAAAAATTCTACCAAAAAAATGTAGATATAACAAATTCAACAAAGCAGGAGGATATAAAGTTAGCACACAAAAATCAGTTACATTTTCATAGACGAACTGAACAATCTGAAAAGGAAACTTAAAAAATTGCATTTACAATAGCATCAAAAAGAATAAAATGCTTAGGAATTAGTCAAGAAGGTTAAAAACTTGTACAACAAAAACTACAAAATATTGCTTAAAGAAATTAAAGAGGACATAAATAATTGGAAATTCTATGTTCATGAATTGGAAGGATTAATATTATTAAGATGATTAAGATGTTAATACTACCCAAAGTGAGCTACAAATTCAATGCAATACCTATCAAAATCCCAGTGATGTACTTATCAGAAATAGAAAAAACCTCCCTAACATTTATATCGAATTTCAAGGGACATTGGTCAAAGTAATCTTGAAAAAGGACAAACTCAAAAGACACACACTCCCTGACTTGAAAACTTGCTACATAGCTATAATAATCAAACCATAAAGTACTAGCATCAAGGACTTATGACCAGTGGGATAGCATAGAGTGCCCAGAAATAGATCCTCACATACATGGTCTAATGATTTTTGACAAAGGTACCAAAACCATTCAATGGGGAAAGGACTATCTATTCTATAAATGGTGCAGGGAAAACTGGATATCCACATGCAAAATAATTAAGTTGGACCCTTTATACAAAAATTAATTCAAAATGTACCAAAAACCTAAAGGTAAACTAAAACTCTAACACTGTTATAAGAAGCATAAGAAAAAGCTTCATGACATTTATTTGGCAATGCTTTCTTGGATATGACACCAAAGGCATAGAAAAAGACAAAAATAGAGAAATAGGAATTCAAAAAGTTTTTAAAATTAGAATGTGATGGTATGCATCTGTAGTCCCAATTTCCCAGAAGACTAAGACAGGAGGATCGCTTGAGTGCAGTTCAAGTCCAGCCTGGGCAAAATAGGGAGACTTCCATCTCTAAAAAAAATAATAATAATAATAATACATTTGTGAATCAAAAGACACTGTCAACCAAGTGTGATAAACGCAAACCATAAGATGAGAGAAGATATTTTCAAATCATATAACTTATAAAGGATTACTATCATGAATATATACAGAACTAAAAACAACCAAAAAATCCCAACAACAATTTGATTTAAAAATTGACAAGGGCTGTGTTGCTCCCTTTCTCACCATGTGACATACTTACTCCCCCTTTAGCTTCCACCATGCAGAATCTGCAAGAGTTGGCTGAACTGGTTGCTTCATTGTCATAGATGCCATGTTAGAAAGAATCAAGCATGAAAAAACTATAGATAATTATGCCCATGCAACTTTAATGAGACCCCAGAGGAATTACATGGTTCAAGCAGGAGACCAATCTATCTTTGTCCATGATGCACGGTTAGAAGCAGTTACTTGTGTAAATACCAAAGTGCCAGCTAGAAACTTGTATGCATATATTAGAAGCTGACACAAATAGAGACGGGACAAAATGTCATAGGAATGGTGCTCAAATTTAAGCATCTAACCAGCTCAAAAGCTCAAATCTCAGGATTCATCAGTGCCAATCTTCCATGCAGTAATTTCAAAAATCGCCTTTTTAATATTACACCACATGAATCCACAAGGTTGTACTTGTACTTGCAGCTTATCCATGGAGTAGAAGAATCTGGTTACATCAATGCCAGTTTTATTGATGAGTAAAGAACAACAGAAAGCTTACATTAGGGACCCTTGAAAGAGATCACTGAGGACTTCTAGTGGATGCTCTGGAAACACAGTTTCATCCAGCTGTGTGAAATGGGCAGAGAAAATTGTCACCAATACTGGCCAAAATAATAATCCACAAGATACCAGTACTTTGTGGTAGATCCTATGGCTGACTACAAGATGCCATAGTTTATCTCAAGGGAATAGATGCCAAGGACAGGTGGTCCTGAACAGTGAGACAGTTCCGGTTTACTGACTGGCCAGAGTAAAAAGTGCCAAAGTCTGGAAAAAGATTTATTGACTTCATTGACCAAGTGCATAAAAACAAAAGAGTACTGTGGTCAAGATGGACCTATTTCAGTTCATTGTAATGTGAGCTAGGAAGAAGTAAAATCTTCACAACATTGAGCATTGTTTTGGAAATAATCAGTATGAAGGAATTGTAGATATCTTCCAGACCACCAAAACATTAAGAACACAATGGCCAGCCATGGTACAGAGAATGAGCATTCGTTTTGCTACTGAGTTGTCCTAGAGTAGCTGGGCAGCTTTGATCAATATACAATGTAGAAATCTCTGAACCATTCTGGATTTTTACTATAGTCCTTCAATATTCATGGAGTCTGAGAAGTCTTTCTTAACTTTTAACTAACAACTACTTAGTGGGACTATAACACACATGCACACAATTAAACCAAATCGTTCCAGTGGAGTAAGATTTCACACTTTAATAACCTAACTTGAATCCTTACTGACAAGGCATCTGCAGGTTTTTATTTACCGATACCTCAAGGATTCAAAATCAAGGACAGAAGAAATCACAGTAATGAACAACCACCTCGTTCAGGATTGCTTGATAGGAGTGAAGAGAAATTGAGCGCTGCAAGATATGTGCTGGTGTGGCTCCTTACAATGAAACGGACTCTGCTTTGACATCACTCCTTCCCGCCATGCTGCTCATAAGATTTTAGGCGAAAGGCTGTGGGAATGTTTAAAAAGAAAGTTCTTGAACTAATTTTTTTAGTATTGTAAAGATCTGCTGTACTTCATTTCGAACTTTGTAAACTTTTTTCAACAAAATTTATGATTCAATGAAGTGAATTTTTAAAGTTACATAATTCTTTATTTTTTATTTCCAGATTCTAGTTTTAAGCTGTAGAACTGTTATCTGTAATGTATTGCTCTAGAAATATCAAATAATTTGAAAATTTGCATATTTTGTACAATAATTTAATCTACAGTATAATATCTGTAGATATATCTACAGATATATATGCAGATAATAATATCTGATTAGATTTGTACAGTTTTGATTGGTACAAACTTCTGTACAGTTTTGATTGGTAAGAAAGTATCCATTCTCTTAAAATAGTCAAAGAAAATTTTATTTTGGTTTGATTTTGGAATCAATACGGAGGTGCAAATTATAAAGTTGCTGCTAACATATGTACATATATATGTACAGTGTATAGAGTGTCCACACAAAAAATATAGGCACAACTATCAGTCAGTTCTTCTATGATTTCACTTTTTTAAATGTAAAAAAGCTATTGTAAATGTTTTTTTCAATTCTTAATTTTATGACACATTGGTATTTCCTAATATTATGAAACTTTATTTTTTTAAGGGAAATAAGAAGCGCGCATTGGTGATTGTTAAACCTCACCCCCTAATTTCCTAATCCTTCTCCCCCCACCCACCCAATCATATTCACAAACACCATTTTGTTGGCCAGGCTTCCAACAAAGTTCAATATTTCTAACATTCTAGTACAACAAAATGTTCTTAGGCAGGGCACGGTGGCTCATGCCTGTAATCCCAGCCCTTTGGGAGGCATTGGTGGATGGATCACCTGAGGTCACGAGTTCAAGACCAGCCTGATGAACAAGGTGAAACTCCGTCTCTACTAAAAATACAAAAATTAGCCAGGTGTGGTGGCAGGTGCCTGTAGTCCCAGCTACTCCAGAGGGAAGGCTGAGACAGAAGAATTGCTTGAACACAGGAGGCAGAGGTTGCAGTGAGCTGAGATTGTGCCACCTCACTCCAGGTTGGGTGACAGAATGAGGCCCCGGTCAAAAAAGAAAACAAAAAAAGTTATTAAATATCTGATAAGTGTGGGAAGATCAGTGAATATCTCTTTAGAAGGCAAGAATGTTGTAATACGTCAGCTATTGTTTTAAAAAGTGTATTCAGTGAAACATTGTCTCTAGTGTCTGCTATGAAATTTGCATTTATGATAGGTACCACAGGCAAAGTAAAACTCATGTTACTCTGCTCAGTAAGAAACATTTTGTGGCAAACAGCATTCCTGGGAAGAGCTGTAATTTTTTGGGGGGGTTTTTTATTTGTTTGTTTTAATTATGCATTTAGAGTGTCTTATAATTGATGCCTATTTTAATAGCATTTCTTGTTAGATTTTTGTTCATATTTTCATTAGTTTTTCATATCTTTTATTCTTTTCTTTTAAATCATTTTCTGTTTACCACAGAAAATAAAAAATAGTAAAAATTAAAATGGGCAAAAAAATTTAATATACATTTTATCCAAAGAAGATATACAAATGGCCAGTAAGCAGATGAAAAGATGCTGAACACCAGTAAACATTTGGGAAATGCAAATCAAAACTACAATGAAATACTATCATATACCCATTATCATGACTACTACCAAAAGTTATAAAATAACAAGTGTTGACAAGATAGTGTAAAGGACTAAAGGAATAACACCCTTGTGCTTTGTTGTTGGGAATGTGAAATGGTACAGCTGCTGTGGAGAACGGTTTGGTGGTTTCTCAAAAAATTAAAAATAGAATTATATTATCCAGTATTCTATTCTTGGTATATAGTCTATATTCAAAAAATTGAAAACAAAGTGTCAAGGAGATATTTGCACACTCATGTTCATAGCAGTGTTATTCAGAACAGCTAAAATGTGGAGGCAACCCAAGCACTCATCTGTGGATGCAGGGTTAAGCACAATGCAGTGTATACATGCAATAGAATACTAATCAGCCTGAAAAAGGAAGGAAATCCTGACCTGTGTTACAACATGGATGAGCCTCGAGGACATTATGCTAAGTGAAATAGGCCAGTTACAAAAAGATAAATATTATATGATTCTACTTATGTGAGGTCCTTAGAGTAGTCAAATACCACAGAGAGAAAAATAAAATGGTTGTTTCCAGGCGCTAGGGGAAGAGAGGAATGGAAAATTATTGTTTATTGGGTATAATGTTTCATTTTTACAAGATGAAGAAAGTTCTGAAGATGAATAGTGGTAAAGGCAACACAAGATTTTGGTTGTATTTAATACCACTATACACTTAAAAGTGGTTATGATAGTAAACTTTATGTTATATATATTTTACCATAATTAAAAGCAATCAAGGCAGTTGTCTAACAATCAGTTAAAGTCTTCAGAAATTTTCCTAAGGGATACATCAAATGGAGAAATCTTCATCAAGAAAATGTACTAAATCTCACTAAGAATGGCAAAAGTCTGTGGCATTGGAGCCATGACCCAATCCTTTACCACCCCCACTGTTCCCCCAAATTCTCTATAACAGAAGCTTTGCCCTGGGAATTCTACAACCTGCAAGTGAGACCTAGAAGATGGGGGCTCTCTCCCTTCACCACTGTCTACTCTTGGGCTATGGCTTCACTCTGGGTAGGGCAGGCTGCTGGGATTTCTAATGCCTTGTCACCCCATGTTGCAGGTGTTCTACTCCATGCAAGCAGAGCTAAAAGAACCAGGTGTCTCCCTGCCTCTGCTTTCCCCCCATCCCACTCATAGAGTAGAAGCTCTACTCCACATAGAGCAATCTGAGAAAAATCAGGTTCCAGTGACCCTTGTCTCAGAATGTTCATAGATTGGTGGTTCCATGCTGGAAAGAGTCAAACTGAAAAGACAAGAAGGTGTGGTCTGGTCTTCTCAGTTTGACCACCCCACTGTGATCATTCATAATGTGAGGGAATCACTTCAGGAAAATCCAGGCCCCCCACCCCTCCCTGCCCCACCCCTAGTTGCAGTGCAGTAGCTCTGAGATCTGCCAAGGGTAAAGGCAGGCCATAAAAATTGACAGGAGTGAATTTATTTGAAAAGAGCATAGAGAACTGCATGCCTATGGGCATTGGATATTTTTGTGGAGAGCAATTAAGAGGAAACTGGTGGTTCTATGATACAGGTAATATAGAGGAAACTATAGAAAGATTGCCAAAAAGAGCCCTGCTGGAATCACACTTCATGCTGGGGTTTGGAAGGCTGTGAGTGTGTGCTAAGCTATACTCATTCAGAAGCAATCAGATCAAGAAATCAAGAAGACTCAGAAACGTTTCTTAAGCATACACAGACACATCAACACAGTTATGTACACTGGTACAAACAGATTAAACACAACTGACTACACAATGAGCTACTTTGTCCTAGGGATATTTCTCAGAATGCCAGGATTAAAAAGGTATGTATTATTCCCTGGCAATCTCAAGGAAGGAATGGATATCTATGGTGACTGTGCTGTGTGCCCTCTTAAAATCAACTAGAGAGGAAATTTGTTAGCAAATTATCCCTGGATGAAAGTGAGGCAAAAAATGTAAACTTCAATTGGATAGCACCTCCAAGATATCCAATAATAAAGGATTAAATCGTATTTTCAAAAGGGGGCTTAATCTTGAGAATTGAAAACTCCTGGGGTCCCAATCAGGAAATCTCAGAAGTTTAACCTCCTGTAGCCCCACCAGGTACTCACAATGAAAGTATGAGAAAAATGTATCTTGTTTCAGGCAGGAGTAATGAATAGTCACTGTTTTGAAATAAACCTGGGAAGGAAGCAACCATTTTGAAATATTTCGAGAGACTTCTTCATAACAAACGCCTACACCGTAGGACCTTTCTGACTTAGGAAAATGTCAGTTAAACAACTCCAAACTCCTTAGTCTTCCTTTCTCACATAAGAAGAGATTTTTAAAAAGCTAAGAAATGCTCACAAAGGTCATAACCCAATGACTCGTAACCACTAAAACAATGAGATTTAATCATAAGATTACAGAATGCTTCCCTCCCCAAAACCTTACAACCAGATCAACCAGACTTCAGTATACAAACAGTGAATTAGCTAGAAGAGCTATAATACATAGTCTCTAATTAAGTCTCTGATACACAGTCTCTAATTAAGAGAAAGTATCTAGGGAAACCCAAAGAAAAGAGGGGAGAAAAAATAACTAGTACATAAAAACTTTGAAGTCTCTGGCATGTACAGCTACTATGGTTGTTATGTTAAAGTTTCTAATTAATTAATTCATCCAGTTTACAGAAAACCGCCATTAATTATCTAGATCTATTTGATATTTATAGAATGTTTCATTCAATAAATGTGGTATACACATTCATACATTCATCTCAAGTTACATGGGACATACAGCTAGACAAAGTATATGTTGAGTCATAAACCATATTAACAAGTAAAAAATCAGCAACATAAAGATAGCTAAAAAAAATCCCCAAATATCTGGAGAATAAAAAAGTACTGCTAATTAACACATGAGTCAAATAAGAAGTCTCTTGACAGTTTCTATACCCAGAATAGTATTTCCTAGATTATCTTCCAGAGCTTTTATAGTTTGAGGTTTTACATTTAAGTCTTTAATTCATCTTCAGTTGATTTTTTGTATATGGTGTTAGGAAAGGATCCAGTTTCAATCTTTTGCATATGGCTAACCAGTTATTCTAGTACCATTTACTAAATAATAAATCCATTCCTGAATGCTTGTTTTTATCAGGTTTATCAAAGATCAGAGAGTTGTTGATGTGTGGTCTCATTTATGGGTTCTCTATCCTGTTCCACTGGTTTAAGTGTCTATTTTTGTACAAGTACCATGTTGTTCTGGTTACAGTAGCCCTGTAGTATAAAGTTAGGTAATGTGATGACTCCAGCTTTGTTCTTTTTGCTTAGGAATGCCTTGGCTATTTGGGCTACTTTTTTGACTGGGTAAAGAAAATGTCGGTGGTACATGTATTTTGTGGGATTGGGGAGACTGGAGAGACCAGTAGGTAGAACAGGAGGACTTTATTGAGTGCACTCACACCCAGTGGATTAACATCCAGAGACTGGGCCCAGAACAAAGACAGGACTTGACTTTTATACATACTTCAAAAAGGGGGTTGGCTAGTTTGAAACAAGCTTACAGTGGCGTGAAGCATAGCGGCATGAAAGCAAATGTACAGGGGCAGAACAAAGGCAGTTAATCAATCTGTGACAAGTTCATAACTCAGGCTTACATCTGATTCTTGCTATGCGGCCAAATGGCTATTATCTGGGCTTGCTCAAGTGCCTTGCATGGGCTTATTTCAATACCTTCATCATGGCGCCTAGATGGCTGCAATCCAAGCCTGCTCAGACATCTCAGGACCTTCACTGTGCTGCTTAGATGACAAACAGAATACTTGAAGTTACTAGCTACAGAAAACAGGAATCCATCAGCTCATCAGTTTACTTATGCCAAAGGAGAAAGGAAATTTGTTTTTCTTTTTAGCATTTTTCTGCTTCATATAACACCATGAAATACTATATAGCCATAAAAAAGAATGAGATTATGTTCTTTGAAGCAACATAGATGAAGCTGGTGGCCATTATCCTTAGTAAACTAACACAGGAACAGAAAACCAAATACTGCATTTTCTTAATTTTAAGTGGAAGCCAAATAATAAAAAGTAATGGTACAAAGACAAGAACAACAGACACTGGGACCTACTTGAGGGAGGAAAGTAGAAAGCGGGAGATAAAAAAAAAAAAAAAAAAAAAAAAAAAAAAAACTACCAGGTACTACATTTAGTAGCTTGGTGATGAAATAACCTGTACATTGAACCCCCATGACATGAGTTTACCTATGTAACAAACCGCACATGTACCCCGAACCTAAAATAAAGTGATTTAAAGAGTCTTGAAAAATTGTTAAATATTTTGAGCAAATAAAATGAAAATGCAACTTATCAAAATTTGTGAGATGTAGCAAAAACAGTGCTTAGAGGAAAATTTATAGCATGAAATCCATATGATAGGAAAGAAGAAAGATCTAAAATTGATCATCTAAACTTAGTAAACTGGAGAAGAGCAATGGAAAACCAAAACAACAAGATAGAAATAATGAAAGTTAGAGAGAAAATTATTAACGTTTCAAACATGAAGTCAATAGGGAAAATCAACAAGACCAAAGCTGCTTCTTTAAAAATCAAGACAAAAAGAGAGAAGACATAAATTACTAATATCAAAAATGAGAGATAATCCTGTGGATATTTTAAGATTAATACGGGAATATTATGAACAACTATACTCACGCAAATTTGATAACCTTCATAAAATTGACCCATTCCATGAAAAAGAGAAACTGAAAACTGGCACAAGGAGAACTAGTTTATCTGAACAGCCTATATTAAATAAATTGAATAAGAAATTGATAAATGTCCTAAAAAGTAAGTGCTAAACTCAGATGATTTTACTGGTGAATTCTACCTAATATTTAGGAAACAACACCAGTTCCCTACAATCTTTTTTAAAACTGTGTACTCTTCAGTTGTTTCAATATCTACAAAATAAAAGTACAAAACACTGTCAAATTTATTCTATGAAAACAGCATTACTTTAATACCAAAACCAGATAAAAATATTGAAAGATATCAAAACCACAGACAAATATGTCTCATTAACAATGATGCAAAAAATTCTCACAATATATTTCCAAATTGAACCCAACAATATATTTTAAAAATCTAAGTATGCAATACTGGTTCAACATTTGAAAATCGATTAATATAATTCATCCAATCAACAAACTAATTAAGATGATCATATTATATCAATAGAGAAATACACTTCAATGAATTATAACACCCTCAAAAAACTAGTAATGGAGAGGGAGTTCTGCATTCTGATAAATAATACCTACTAAAAGCCTGCAGCTAACATCATAGTAAATGTTGTGCTTTCTGCCTAAGAACCTTCCTGCCAAAGATGCATCCCCTCTTAGCCAATCCTACTCACAATTTTATGGAAAGTCAAAACTAATACAATAAGACAATAATAGGTAATAAAAGGTAGAAAGGTTGGGAGAGAAAAGTATTTGTGTTCACACATGACATAATTTTCTGTGTACAAAGTCTTCAATAACTAACCAAGAAAACCTCTCCGAAGTAATAAGCAATTACAGCAAGGTTGCTACATACAAGGTTAATATATAAAGGTCAGTTGCTTGCCTATATACCAGAAATTGATAATTGAAATAAGAAATTAAAAACAATACTATTGGCATTACCAATAAACCAAATTATGTATAAATCTAACAAAATATGTACAGCACCTATATGAGGAAAATTGCAATACTAAAGAAAAATTTAAAAGACCCAAGTAAATGAAGAGCTATTTCATGCTCATGTATATGTAAGAAAACTCAATAGTGTTAAGATGTAAATTCTCTGCTACTTGATCTCTAGATTCAACACAATTTCACTCTCAGTAACTTAACATGTAGATATCAACAAATTGATCATAATGTTTACAGAGAAAGGTAAAAGAACCTAAAATTGTCAACACACTACTGAAAAGGAAGAACAAAATTGGAATATTGACACTAGTTGATTTTGAGACTTACTATAAAGTTACAGTAATAAAATGCTATCTTACCAATACCAATACAGCATGATATTGGCAAAATAATACCAATGGTAAAAAGATAAATCAATCAGTGGGAAAGAATAGAACACCCAGAAATAGATACAGTCATACAAACATAGTCAACCGATCTTTGATGAAGAATCCAAGATATTTCAATAAATAAAGGATAGTTGATGGAACAATATGACATCCTTATACAAAGAAAAGAACTTAGACACTTACCTTGTAACTTTCACACACACACATACAAAAAAACTCAAAAGAGACCATAGACTAAATGTTAAAGGTGAAACTATAAAATTTATGAAAGATAACATAAAAGAAAACCTAGGTGTATTAGAAAACTTCTGCTCTGTGAAAGACACTGTTTAGAGAATGAGAAAACAAACCACTGACTGGGATAAAATATTTGCAAAAATGTGATAAAGTACTGGTATCCAGCTGGGCGCAGTGGCTCATGCCTATAATCCCAGCACTTTGGAAGGCTGAGGCGGGTGGATCATGAAGTCAGGAGATGGAGACCATCCTGGCTAACATGGTAAAACCCCGTCTCTACTAAAAATACAAAAAATTAGTAGGGCATGGTGGCAGGCTCCTGTAGTCCCAGCTACTCGGGAGGCTGAGGCAGGAGAATGGCGTGAACCCAGGAGGCGGAGCTTGCAGTGAGCTGAGATTGCGCCACTGCACTGCAGCCTGGGTGACAGAGGGAGGCTCCATCTCAAAAAAATAAATAAATAAAATAAAATAATAATTAAAAAGTCTGGTATTCAATATATGCAAAACTCTTAAACATAAAAAAAAATTCAATCCAATTTTAAAAAGGAAAAAAAAATATGAGCAGATATCTTACCAAAGAAGATACACAGATGGTGAATGGCATATAAAAAGATACTCAACATCATATGTCGTTAGGAAACTGAAAATTAAAACAACAGCAACAAAAACTATTACCTATTGGAATGACTAAAACTCAAAACACTGACAACACCAAATGCTGGTGAGGATGCAAGGCAACAGGACCTACCATTCATTGCTGATGGGAATGCAAAACGGTAGTCACTTTGGAAAAATTTGGCAGTATTTTACAAAATTAAACAAGCTCTTACAATATGACCCAGCCATTGTGCTTCTTCAGATATACCTAAATAAATTGCAAATTTTGGCCACACAAAACCGGCACATATCTATAGCAGCCTTATTCATAATTACCGGAACTTGGAATCAACCAAACTGTCCATCAGTAGGTGAATTTAGAAGCAAATTATGCTGTTCAGCAATAAAAAGAAATAAGACATGAAGGATTTTTTTACTAGAGAAATCATAAAAGCAAATTTCTAGGTGAAAGAAGCCAATCTGAAAAAGCTACTTACAGTATGTTTTCAACATTCTTGAAAAGGCAAAACAGAAATAAGGTGGGTAGTTCCTAGGTTTTTGGAGATAGGAAGGGAAGGACATAGATAAAGCATAGGGGACTTTTAAGGTAGTGAAACTAATTCTTTACAATACATCAGAAAGGTGACTTGAACATCATCAACATTAAAAATATTTGGGTTTCAAAGAACACCATCAAAAAAGTAAAGACAACCCACAGAATGAGAGTAAATATTTGCAATCATTTATCTAATCAAGTTGTATCAAGAATCTACAACTCTCTAATAATTGAACAGTAATGAGACAACTCAATTGTTAAAATGGGTAAAAGATTTGGAAATGTAAAGTTGTGCAGCTGCTTTGGCAAACAGTTGGCAGTTTTTCAAAATGTTAAAGGTATAGTTACCCCAGCCTGGCCAACATGGTGTAACCCTGTCTCTCTTAAAAACAAAAAATTAGCTGGGCATGGTGGCAGGCACCTGTAATCCCGGCTACCTGGGAAGCTGAGGCAGGATGATCATTTGTACCCGGGAGGTGGAGGTTGCAGTGAGCCGAGATTGTACCATTGCACTCCAACCTGGGTTTCAGGGTGAGACTCCATCTCGAAAAAAAAAAAAAAAAAAAAAAAAAAGTAAAGTTACCATAAAACCTAGCAATTTTACTATGTATACAGCCAAGATACACAAAAACATAACAAAAACATATATTCATACAAAAACTTATACATCCTTATGAAAAATTCTCATAGCATCATTTTTTATAATAACCAAAATGCAGACTAAAATATTCACCAACAAAAAAAATAAATAAATGCAATGTGGCACATTCATACAATATAATATTTAGCCACAGCAATGAATGAGGTTCTGATACATGCTACAACATGGACAAACCTTGAAAACATTACGCTAAGTGAAAGAAGCCAGATACAAAGAACACATACATATAATTGTATTTATATGAAATCTTCAGAATAGGGAAATCAGCAGAGACAGAAAGATTAGTGTTTATTTAGACCTGAGAAACAGATTGGGTGGAAATAAGGATTGAATTCTAATATGTATGAGGTTTCTTTTTGAGTAAAAAACAAAATTCTAGATTAAGTTGAGGTGATGGTTACAAAACCCTATGAATTTACTAAAATTCATTGACTTACACACTTTAAATGGGTGAATTTTATGGTATATGAACTACAACTCAATAAAGCTATTAAAAAGCAATTCAAACATTTGTAGCTACTTTTTATAAAAAGTTTTCACAAATCTGTCACTTTTCCAAGAATTTTAAAATAATTAATCTGTACAATAATTATGTGAGGTAGTTACTAATATCATCCTTAATTTACAGGCCAGCACACTGAAGCTTATAATACTTATGTAACTTGCTGAAAGTAGTAAAGCATTTATGTGTTCAGGCTGGAATCTATACCCAGGCAGTCTGGCTCAAAATTACTTGCCTTAAACCACATACTTCTGATATATTATATTGCTCAGAATTTACATTCCTATTATGTTCCTATTACTCTTACAAAAATCATATAATTATAGCAAGATTTCTAGGGAAGGTGTTCTCTTCCAGCCAAAGTTAAATAGGACAAGGACTAATGTTCTACAGGGTCCTGTGGGCCTCCAGGCCTTTGCCATTGCCTAAAATGGTATTCCTCTTCTTATTGTGGTTTAAATTCCACTCACTTTTCAAGGCCAAGTCCCCAGTAATCTCTGGGAAGTTTTCTCTAACTCCCCAGGCCAATGTGGTGGTTCCCTTTCTTGTCCCATAACATTCTTTACATGCCTATAGTATACCTCTTTTCCCAATGCATTATAATTATTTGTTTTTGTAACTGTCTTTTCCATTACATTGAAGTTCCCAAGAGCAGGGAACACTGATATTAATATTTGCAACCTTCAGTATTGCTGCTTGGAAAACAGAAGGCACTCAAGAAACAATGAATAAAAAGGAGATGGAGGCTACAGAAGAAATAATATAATGGATGGACCTTCCCTTACCCTTACAGAACTTAGGATGCAATTAGGAAACCCAAACTCTCACCACATTGAATAGTGAATAACTCATGCAAGAGAATGTCTAGGCGAGATTAATAAGCAGTAGAATTTTGAGTAGGAGCATTTAAATGACATTTCTAAGCTCTCCAATATACATTTAATTCACAGACTTTGTTTCTGGACAATTGTGTGACTTTTCTAATAATTAAATATCACCTTCTTCCATTCCATCTTCACTGCAGCCAGGTGTCGATGTTTTGTGTATTAAATAGCAAAGGCCATCTCAAGCTTGTCATTATATCTCTGAGCAAAGGTCAGGAATCTAAGGGAGTTTTGATTTGCCAGTTCTATATTAAAAGAGTGTTAATCAAATGTAGATTGAGCATGCCAGGGTTTGATCCCATTGGCATAGAGTTTGAAAATGAATATTCCAGACAGTGCATGGTTTAACATTTTGAACTGAAGTCTGCTGGCCTGGAAATGTCATTATTTCTTTTTTAAAGAAAAGTTTTACCTGTGTGACTTTTCAATCAGCAAATTATTTTTAAAATAAATGTAAAAGGGAAAATATTGTTTCTGCCAGGATGAACAAAACATTTTCTTCTTTTATAGTGTGTAACTGAAAGATCTGCCAAATGTAAATCCTTCTTTCCAACAGTAATGAGAATGTATGACTCAGATATAGTCAAACATTCCTTTTTAGTATTGCAGCCATGTATCTCTACGTTAACTCTCAAGCTGCTTGGCTGTCAGTTGGTGAAAGCTATCAGTCAATTGCTAAATGATCTGAATCTGCCCCATGGCATCAGAATTGCCTGAAACTCATTGCATTCTCCAGGTGTACAATGTACTCTAGAGATATAATTTGTATGGTGAGACTTAATTTCTCCAAAAGCAAGTATGATTCAGCGAAGAAAAAAAAAGCATGAGTGGATTTGAACCATGGAGCTCCCTGGACTAATATCTCTGTGGACATACAAAGCAGGCATTTCACTTTGCACTCAAAGTCTACTCTGTATTTTGAGGGCTCGTGGTAAATTTGACTTTGAGAGAAATTACAAAATTAAAGCGGGAGTCCCGCAGTAAAGGACTTTCCTCCTCAGCCAAAGCTAACTCTAGGTAATGGTTATGTAGGCCAGGGACATGCTAAAGATTTGAGGTTTGTTTAGACCCCTATAATTATATACATCAGGAATCAGACTATCCCAGAGCAATGCTATAATAATACAGGATGTGTTGTTGAAAGTCTGCCCATTCAGTTTGAAGCCTTTGGGATGCATGTGTGGATGCCCTGTGAGTGTTGTAATGTTCTTCATCACAGAATCTTTTCTGGTGAGTCTTTTAAAAAATGTTAAAATTGCAATGAAAGAGATGAAAATTTACTTAAATGTTCAAAAATATATGCAAATGGACCCTGCCAGGAAATCCCAGGCAGTTTAGCGTGGTCCAGTCTGGGTTACATTTTAAATGTTTGGTTCTCAAATTGAGAGCTTTCCATTTTATTGTGAAGTAGATACTCTGGAGATTCCCAAAAAGAAATGCACTAAACTTCTGTTCTTGTGTGGGCTCCACACCCGTGTTCACATCGTTCTTCATATGCATATTATTTAAGAACTGGATATGAAATGAAAATGTGAGGTTCTTAAAAACACATTGCTTATACTACCAATATCAGCCATTTCCTACCAACAAATTTTATATGTTTACTTAAGCACATACCTACTGATTGTCTGCTACATATCAGACACTCTGGTAAGTATTAAGGAAATAAACAACATTAATATTATGTTTGCCTTAAAGGACAGTCTGTGTTGTACTGTTTTTGTTTCTTTCAACTTTGAAGTGTGATAAATCCATACTTCTTATGATAGCCCATAAGTGCTTCATAATCTGCCCTGCCAACTTTTCCATTTCGTTACACACCAAAATTATCCTCATTCCTTGTGCTCTATTTACATGAATTCTATTTCCCTCCCAGCCCTGATTTTTCCCTCATTGCGTACTTGCTTAACCCTCTGTTTGGAAACATTCTTTCCCAAAATTGCTCATGGTTAGAGTCTTCTTATCTTTTAGATTGTCTTTCAATCCTCCTCCTTAAAATGTTCTTCCTTGATCATTTTGTGAAATATGATTCCTCCCAAACACTATCATATTCTTCTATATTCTTCACTGGAAATATCACTTTTGAAATTAACTTATTTTTTTTCTTGTTTTCTATGAGTGTCCTACTACTGGTTTCTAAGCTCCATGAGGGGAGGAATATTACCAATCTTATTTATGAATTGATTTCCTAGAAGAGCACCCAGAACAGGAAAAAGAAATATATATATATATGCTTTATATATATATATATATGCTTTATATATATGCTTTTTATATATATATATATATGCTTAATAAAAACTTGACAAATTGATGGATAAAGAAAGAAGTGGAATGAGGTCTAGGCAGATTATTTTTTTAAAATTGTGGTTTCTTAAATGGTATGTGCCTAGATTACTTTGAATCATAAATAATCTTCAAGAGCTTCTTTAACATGCTCATGTATCATTTATCCAATACCAAAGATCCTTATAGGATCAGGAATATCACACAACACTAAATTTTAAGGGAGCAGTGTTTTAGAGGTCTATCCTTTCTACAATATATAAGAATGCAACTCTCACTCAAAAGAAAAAAAGAAAATGAGCAAAAATCTAGGTCTTCTGCCATTCTGCTCACACTTTTAGAGAACTGATGTTCAGATTCTATGCCTACCATGGTATGATATTGAAAACCCAGCTAGATATGGAACACCAGATATCACCTTGCATCTCTGATTTTCATCTCCGTCAATGTATAATCTCACTTTACTTTAGTCATCAATAAAAGGAGGGACTTTTTAAAAGATAGTCCATAAGATAATTTTCAATTCTATAATCTTTTTAGCATTAATTTCTGAAAAAGCATCATTTGGCAGTGAGACATCTTACCAGCCTTTGTATTCATATAGCTTGGAATGCTAAATTAGCATCAAAGCAAGTTTTCTTCCTTATCCTCAAAGAAAATTAGATAAGTGAATATGTTGTCTTGTAACCTCTGACTACAAATATATTTCCTGATGGTTTTTAAGTTCTTAGCAAATGTATATTGTTTTTTGTTTCTTTTTTAAGTGTAGGAAATATGTCTAAACAATATATCCAGACCTGTTCTCCTTTGTAATTGTATCTATTTTTTCCTGAAGTTGAGGGATTACAGACACACTGATATTGTGCAGAACAGTAGTGTTGAAATTGAGAGTTACTTTGGTTTCTTGGTTCATGGTTATTTCTCCACTGGAGAGTAAAAGGAGGGGCTTCCAAAGAGTCCACTTCTGGGTAGATATGAAGTAATTATGTAGTACACGTGAATCTCCTTAGTAATGGATAGACTGTCATTAACGAAGGCAAATTTAAATGTTTTAAATCCTAAGGAATTGGCCTTGGATTAATTTTCCCAACATCCGAACTTGGATGTTTATTCTTCTACATTTTCCATGAGAAGTTTTCTTTTTGCAAACTAGACCGATGGAAAGTTTTCAGTTTTCACAGTCACTTTCTAAGTTACACATATGCAAAAATAATCAGAGAGTAGGAACAGCACTTTCCTTTCATCCCTGTGTAACTGAAAAACAGTAATGCAAGTATGGCTCACTTACCATGAAGCTTTCATTGTTTCCTGGAGCCCGATACATCAAAAGGATAATGTTACAGAAAGATGTGAAAGAATAGAAACAGGCTGTCAAATGGTGGGTTTACCCTCTTTTTCTTCTCTTTTTTGTGAAGTTGCATTTTTAAAAAGAAAATAATATGGATATGTTTTAAACCGCCATCAGTAAAACACAAGACATTTCATAAGTACATAAAACTGGGACAATATTACTGGTAAAATTAAAACAATTCTCATTTATAAACTAAGGGGATAATACCTATTTTAATATTTAATCTTAATTATAAGTTGAAAAGCTATATCCTTCTATTATTAATTTATTTTAATGTCATAAAGAATATTTTTAGACAGAAATATTTGTTCACCTCCCCCTGTGGTTCCCATATTACATTAAGAAATGTAAGATAACCAAAAAGAATAAGCTCATTCAATATCAGAAAGAGTAACAGACTTACTTTAATAAATTGGATAGTCCTACTCCCATGTTTGGCTTCTTTTGAGCCTATAAAATGGCATACCCACTGTAAGATAGTAAATTGATGCCATGTACAATTGAGCAAAATATGGTGGTACCTGAATTTTAAAAAACAAATACCTATGAAAATAAGACAGGAAGATAAAAATAAGCTATTAATTTATTTTTTAAAACTAAAGATGAATTCTTCATTTGTTATGAAGGTAATTGATCCATGGGCAGTTTTGGAAAGTCTAGTGGTATGTTTTATAACAGAACAGTATACATTTTTACATGCATGTAAATCACTACTAAAATGACATAATGATAATCCTTAATGTCATGCTATTGAAATCATTGCTACTAATTCATTAAACAGCATTTTATTGACATGACTGTTTTAAGAAATTAGATGTTTCAAATAATGTCTTTAAAAATAACTGACTATCATATATCCTTTGATTTTAACATGTTTATTTTTATGCATTCAATACAAATATTTAAAAAATCTAAATGCTCACTAACCGTACAACAAAATCCATGCTCTCCTTAGTACACTGGGCACATAGCTGGGTATTTCTCAGCCTTGCTTGCAATTAGGTATGCTCATTTGCAAGCATAGCTGCCACTTCCAAGCCTAATGCAAACAAAATTCTCATTTGCATTCTTCCATTCTGGCTGGAAGAAAGAAGACCCAATAACTTTGTAGGTTAAGTTTCGAAGATGGCTGTGGTTCTGCCAGTTTGAGTCCCAGCTAGACTACATGGAAGAGGGTCCTGCCATCACCTTGTCTTCCTGCCTAATTCGATTATATGAGCATGAAATCGACTTCTATCGTGTTCAAGTCATTATACATATTATTGTATTTCATTTGTTGCAAGTAATACACCAATACTCTTAAATAAAAAAATTACTGACCATGATATATTTTGGAGGAGTTAGGGTACTCCTTATATACTTTACCAAAATGCTACTTCACACTTTTTCCTCCCACAAATCACCCACTTCCTTATCTATCCTTTCCCTATGATGATGTTCTTACCACATACTTCCTGGGAAATGAGGAAATAGACAGAAATGCCCTTATCTTCACACTATGTTAATTTGCCTTTATTCCCATATTTCTACTCATACTTTCTCTTTTCCTTCCTGTTTCATTAAAAAATAAAAATAAAAAGTAAAAGAAGCAATTAGATTGTGTGGATAAAGTTTTAAGAAAAGCTACTCCTTTTGCTTCAGAATTTAAACTTTATTTAACTCTCTAACTCTGATCCTCTGGCAACTTGATAAAAATAGTATATGAACCATGTTGTCAGGCAACACCGCTTAGAATGCAATGACTGCTGATAAACTATATCTGGATTGGATGTAGCTTTGGCGTATTCTGAGTGTAATGGCTGGTAAGTTTTTCATGCAACTCTGGAAGTTATACTATGGGTCATGAGTCTTTTCAGCCAAAGTGACTCTTACATATCCTAATACGGACTCACCTCCTAGCCCTCCAGCTGTGACCTGGGATGACAGTAGCTACTGGATGTGAACTGCCATGTGAGCTGCTGCAAGGACTCTTTTTGAAGGAATGCCTGATGTTGCCCTCCTGCCAAGCTGTGTTTCCTGCTTAGATCACTCTGAATAGCTTGGTCCCAGTGTGGCCTATGTGTTGTGAAGCTGAATGTTTAGTTGAAACCAAGGAGATCCCCTAATGGGCTTTGCCTATCTCTGATCCAATCCCCACCCTCAGTTCCATTAACCAAGAAACCAGCCCTCCAGTACTTCAGCAGAACTCTGGAGGTTTGCTCTCTCCAGAGGGTAAAAAAGAGAGTCTCTGGAGTAGGAAAAATTAGGCATAGTTGTGGATAGGGATACTCTACTGAAAATGAGAGAGGTGAAGGTGGCATTAAGTGGATATTTACATACCAATTCCTGAGACTCCTGAACCCCTCCTCTTTCGCCAGTTGACTTACAGAATGTTAGCAGGAATGTTGACACATTCTTCTCTAGTGAATTAGACTTTACAAAGAAAAGGCACAAAATGATGGGCATCTTATGTCTATCAAAAGAAAAGCTCAGGCAGCACACTCAATAGTGAAATTCAGTCAGCAAGTCCATGGGATTCCAATGATCTATTCAGTGTTCCACACTATAATATGAGTAGAAATTTATGGATTATTCACTATCTGAAGAAAACCTATAATAATAAGTCAAAGACCAAAATAGGTGAAAAACAATATCTGAGAAATTCCTAGTATAAAATTTACAAAGACAAGCACATACACACACCCATGCACACACTTGAAACAAAAGCAACATAAAACATATTATGCAAATCTAACAATTTTCAAATAAACTATTAATATCTTTAGATGAGTAAGAGAATATATTGCATCCATGAAGCAAGAACACACATATATATACACAAAGAAATTTCAGAATATACGTAATTATATATAAATGTGTGTCTATATCTAGATGTCTATCAATCTGTAAAGGACACTCAATGATCCAAACAGAGCTTTTGAATTTTTTGTAAATAAGTGATAACAGAAAGGAAAACTCATAGAATGCTGAAAAACTTAGTAAAAAAAAAAATCCTATTAAGTAGAGCCAAAAAAATCATACATGGAAAAATATATGAGAAAATGTTAAAAAATTAAACAAATAATTTTAAAAGTTCAACATCTGAATACAAGAAGTTCCAGAAAGATTGACAAGAGCAAAACAAATAGAGAAAATCATTTATGAAACAATTCAAAAATATTTCATGAACTAAAGAACTTTAATTATCATATTGAAAGGCCTTACTAATTACCTACACACATGGCTAAAATAAATCATACAAAGTTAAATCACTATGAAATTTCAGAGAACTAAGGATCTTTTTACAAGCTTCCACAGAGGCTAGACAGGGGAGAGAATTTAGATTTCCACAGGAATTAGGCTATCAGAATGGCTTGGGCCTTTTGAATAACAAATTCTGAAACTAGAAAGTAGTGAGCCAATGCCGTCAAAACTCTGAAGAGAAATTATTTCCAATAGAGTACGCTTTGCCTAGCCAAAATATCATCATGTAAGAAAACCTCCCATAATCCCATGTATATTTTTTCTGGAAGTTATTGTAGGCTATGATCTCCCACAACGAGAGTAACCCAAGGAAGGAAGAAGACGTGGGAGACAAGAAACAAGAGACACAATACAAACGAGAGACAAAGGATATTTTCCCCAGATGATGGTGAATAGAGATCCTATGTAGTAATAATAATAATATGAGTTAATGTAAATACTGCATGTTGATCTAACCTAATTTACAATATTTAGCAAGTATAGGATTATGGAAAAGACATGTGTGTGCTGGTAATTAAGAAGGGATGAAAGAGAAAATCCTCATCCACAGTGGGCGGTCAATAGGTAATGCTTAAAATAGCAAAACAAACAGGATTTTTAGTCTGTATGGCCAAAAAAGTGAGAGTGAGAAATGAGAGATGAGGGGTCATTGTTGAATTTTAAAAAAACATTGTTTAATTATCTGCTGTTTTTGCACTTCTTGTGCAATCATGTAGATGATAAAAATAGGAATTAAACAAAGATTAATATATTTTAAATATTATACTGTTACAAGAGCATACATAAAAACTTTAGAAATATTTAATGAAAACGTTTGTAATGCGAGATACATATATTCTACTACATTTAAAAGTTGAAAACAAAGCGGCAGTCTAATGGGAAATATTAACAGGGAGATATTCTGAGAAACACATCAATAATTGTCTCATTTACATATTCTCCACTGCTATTTTCCTTCTTATTCTTTTTAAGACCATTTCTGAGTTATTTTGTCCCATTAACCTTGTACTTTCTCTGTCTCAATCAATTTCTACCATTCACTTTCCTTTTCAGCTTAGAATCTGTGGTATATCCTTAATCAATATTTTCTTTCCAATATTTCCAGTTCTCTCTCGTCATTTTCCTTTTATCACAGTCTCCTTGAAAATTGGCAACATTGAATAAAATCAATATGTCATGGAGAAGTAAAAACCACATACTTCTTTGTAATTATATTGTCAAAATATTTCCATATTCAATTATTCCAAATATAAGCAGAGTAATGGATAAACTCTATGATTAGAGGTATTCTTCTCTTTCTAAATGAATTAAATTTTCAATATTGAAGCAATTGGCTACTTTTTAGGTGGAAATAAATTCCAATTATGTAAAAATTATTTATTTTGCTTGGAAATGTTTAAATGTATAATTTAAATTAGAATGCCCAAGACAAATACTGGTAACTGAAGGTAACAAACTCAATTCTACGTTTGTTAACATTCTACCTAACTTAAATTTACACATAGAAAATAAACACTGTACTAATTGTAGAAATGGTGTTCTTAAAAGAACATTTATAATTTGGAATGCGTTATGTAACTATGTTTAAAAAAAATTGATAATTTGACCTACATAATTCATGCAAATTTGATGCTAAATTTTATGTATAACTAATATGATTTTGAGTAACTAAATTCCATCTTAAAAGTTCCTTAGCTAAATAATATGAATTAATGTAAAGTATAACTATAAAATAGAATGGAGAAAAAATTGCACAGAAATTCTAGAAGAAGATAAGAATCTAATGCTTTTTACTCAGAAGAGACACATCTGATTTAGGAATACACACACATATGCATGCACATACATATGTGTGTATAAGTGTATATATGTCTGTATAATGCATATCTATAGCTCTCTATAGATGTGCATGTTTCATGAAATGCCAATTCTAATATTCTATGTTAAAAATAGATTTTTATTTCTTTAAATAGTTTTCCAGTAGAATAGAAATATATTTCTTTGGAATATAGAATAATAGATAGAAGAAAAAAAACCCACAACATTTTACAGCTCCATTCATCAAGACACAAACTCTATGTCTCTACCCCTTGAATCTCTCTTTGCCCATGTGACCTTAGTTTTTTAGTAAGATATTAGCAAATGTGATACATGCAGTGTTTTAAAACATACTATATCACCTTGGGGCTTGCCATTTCTTGCTACTAGGATCCCTGAGACCATGATGGGCAGAAGCCAAGACAAGCTTTCCATGGTTGAGAAATCTTGTGGAAAGAGTTCCAGACATTCATAAACTCTCAGCCATCACAGCTGAGAACTCAGACCATAAGAATGGTCCAGAAAATCCAAAGAATTTTGAAAAAGAATAAATGTATATTGCTTTAAGCTTCTGGGTGTTAGAGTGATTTGTTTTACAGCAACAGCTAAGGCATAAATTGATACTAGAAGTCGGGTGGCGTTGAACACAAATCTAAAATGTGTAGCATTGAACTTGAGGCCATCGAACAGGAAAAGACTGGAAAATTGTGAATGAAGTGTTAATAAAGTCTAGAAAAGTGGGTAGTAAACTCTTAGTGAAGCCTGGGAAAGTGGCATGAATATTTCTAAAGAACACTTAAAAAATAGCAACTCATGATATAGAAGCAAACCAAATTGGAAAAACTGTTGTTTGTGATAATTTGGAAGACTGAGAGTGTACCTAGTGAGCTTTTGGGTTTTGACTAAGGAAATCTACAACTAGAATGTTGAAAGTGTCAGTGGATGTTTATGGCTGTGAATAATAAAATTGAGGAAGATGTCAATGAGCTACAGAAGGAACTATTCAACTTGCCGGCAGAATTTACAGAGAAGCCAGGACTTGCATGGTTGGAAAATAAAATGGTCTGTCTATCTTATAAAAATAATTTTATTTAAATGTGAAACAAGGTACGGAGCCAAAAGTGAAGTCAAGGAAGTGACTATAAGATCTGTTGTTAGTGTTCTCTTGAAGACATAGCTGGATTAACGATCTAGGAACCTAAGAGGATTGTGTCATGCCAATTTGACACATGGCACCAAATAGAGGCTGGTCTTTAAAAATAAAACAAACAAAAGAAATATGACTTTCAGGGCATGGAGTGAACCTGAATCAGATCAATAGGTAACCAGTCTTAGACTAAAAGGAACAAAGATAATTTATATTTAAAAGAAGACCAGTGGCCTTTGCATTTTCTACTGTAAGAAGCAAGGTGAAAATTACTCAGCTGCAAATAGGAACCATTTCTTGTGGAAAAAGAAGGACGTCTCAATGAGCAGAGTGAAAAACCCAGAGTGGAGCCAAAAGCCATATGGAACTGTAGTATTAGAGAGTCAATCACGAAGACCAGAACTAGGTCTAATCAGAAATCATCTTTTGCCCCGCAAATAGTGAGACCTGCTAATATGAGCCTGGCTGGATTTCAGAATTGCTATAAATCAGTGACTGCCATGCCCTTCCTTTTCTTCATCTTTCTGAGTGGGAGTATCTGTGGCAGTTACTCAGTCCGTGTCCAACATTGTATGTGGGACAGATAGAAAGTAAACAACTTATATTTTTAGTTCACAGGTTTCTGAATCAAGAAGAATTCCATGCAAGGGTCCTCATCTGGATTAAGACTTGATGACAACATTGGGTAAGACTTTGAGGGATCCTGAGATGGGTATAAGCATATTTTATCTATGGATGGAGTATCACTAATTGTAGTCAGAGAGCAAAATGTATTAAATTGAAAAGATGCTCTCGGTATTTCACAACCCCTCCCAGCAAGTGAAGTCTATTTCTCCATCCCTTGAATTTTAGCTTGGCCTCATGACTTGCCTTGACCATGGGATATAAGCAAATACAATGCAAGAAGAGGATTAAAAATCAGCTTTCACGCTGGCACCTCCCCTCTTTTGCTCCTGGGAACTCTGCAATCACCCTGTGAATAATCCCATTTTTATGACCATAGTACCCAGTGTTTAGTTCCACTAACATCGGGTACATGTAAGTGAGAACATATGGTATTTGAAAAAATAAATAAATAAGTAATGAAAAACCTCTTAGCAAACATGGTAAAGACAATTTTTTTTTAAAAAAAACCTGATAAAGAGTCTCTACAACAAATATTCTCAATGGGAAATGTTGAAAGATTTCCCTTTAAATCAGGAAAAAGACATGGGCTCTACTATCAATATTCATATTTGGCATTTTACTGAAAACTCCAGCGAGTTCAGTAAAACTAGAAAAAAAAATAGAAGAATGAGAAAATGAATCCAGTATATCTTCTTGAGGATGAGAGATCACATAGAGAGGTCCCAGCTCCAAGATGACAGAGCAGTCTCACTTGAGGTCTCAGTCCTGTAAGCGAGACCATCTTATTCCACTCAGCCCTAGCTGACCCAGTGTAGACATCCTGATGAATTCTGAGCAGTATTTAATATTTATTATTTTAAGCCATTAAAGTTTAAAGTGGTGTGTTATTCAGCAAAAGAAAAATAAGTAATAACCTATAGTCTTTACGAAGTAATTATAATCATGATCAGTCTTAGTTTTCGGTGTCTTCATTACCAAATTAATAATATAACTTCTCAAGATTAATAAGTCATTAATTCATTTGCTTACTTAATAACTGGAAATTTTTAATCTTGTTTTTTTCTCACTGCTTACAACTTACATAAATTATCACAGAGTTGGTGGTATCCAGCTAGAATGAGGGATTATTTCTCTAAATATTTCCTACTTATTTAGGCCTGGAAGAACTTCCTGTTAGGAAGAGATCAGAGCCACGAGGTATGCTGTGGTGCATTTTACATAGAGTCCAGAGGTCCTGGTTCTTAATTTCTTGGCTTCAGAAAGCAAGGCATGACATAAATGACTCTTAGCAAATTTGCAGGCTAGAGACAGCTGCTCTTGGTGCCAGACTATTCTCAAAGAATGAATGCTTATTTTTAAGAATAGTTGCCTAATCTCTTGCTACTCAAAGTTTGGTTCCCAGACCAGCAACATTGACATCGCCTGGGAGCTTGTTAGAACTGCAGAATTTCAGACTCTACCATAGACCTACTGAATCCAAATCTGTACATTAGTAAGATTCCCAGGTGACTGTATGCACATAAAAGCTTGGGAAAAACTGGCCTATACCTTGTTCAAAAGTATATAGGTTATTATACGAAACATTCCCTAAAATCATCCAAAGCTACTAATTGAGGTTTTGTGGTCCCCCAAATTGAGTACCTCTTGTGTTGCCAGCAATCATATGAAATAAATGTGTTCTGTGCACCACCTGAAGTTTGGCAACTGCAAACTTATTAGGTTGAATCATATGAAGTTGCTTAGATTATACTGTTTGTGACTAATAAAAATAGCAAATTTTTTTGAGAAGCATGATACAGTATAGAGAACACAGGACTTGGAGCCATACTAGTCCATGTTAAGGCCCTAATTTTTCGACCTTACAGTAACGTGACCTTGGGAAATATTACTCTGTCTCCTTGAATCTCAGTTTTGTCTCACTTGAAAGATATAGATGATAACAGTTTATTCATATTGTTACTAAGTAGATTCAATAAGAAAATGTGTGTAACTATGCTTAATGTAATGAGTGGTTCATGGTAGACCCTTACATACATGTACGTTTTCTGTGTGACTATGCTTTGCTGCCAAAGCAAAATAGACAGTTAAGACAATTACATGAAAATAAATGACTCCGGAAATTCTAGGTTGCTGGTCTAAAGGTTTTAAGAGGGGAATTGATATTTTGAATTCTCAAGGATACAATTGATATAATCATGCTTTCTTACTTGTCCTTTTGGGATATACAGTCTCTACTCAGTTGCTTTGCTGGGTTGTTCAAAAGTGTGCCCTATTTGTCTGAAAGAACTATATTGCTTCCCTGTCTTCTTTCTTTTTTCCCACTCTGCAATGTGACCTTGTTTTTTAGAGGGTTAGCAATGAACTCACAAAAGGGTTTACACTGCCAGCTGTAGATTCAGATAAACAGATTTGTATTAATCCAGGGAGTAACTGGGAACATTTCATCTAATAAGGCATTTTGCTTAGATCACGCCAACTGACCTAGGTGAATAAAAGATTTGCTGTATCATCTGCTTAGGGGAGTAAATTTGATTGTGAACATACTTCTATAGTGTCCTACTGTATCACTAAAGAAATATTGGGAAGTTGGGCTGACCTGAGGTATACTACAATTTCAACTGCATTAATGTCCCACTGAGATCTTCAAACACTGTTCCTCAGAGGCCAGTTGCAAGCATTACTAGAGCAATTACATTTCATATTAGACTGTTCTAATTCATGTCATTTCATGCAAGGAGTAAAGTAAAATTGTCTATTCATTTTAGAGTTTAAACAGACTTGAAATGTAGCAAAAGGGAACCTTCTTCCAGTTAGCCATTCTAACAGATCCCACTGAGTGACATGTTAAGAAAGTTAAAGTCAGAGAAAAAGATGGAAATCTAAGAAAAATGTATGCAGTTTAATTGCAAATGTCTCTATTTCTAGAAAATATACTTAGGAAAGCAAGAGAATATGAACATTAGTATCAGGCAGGACTACAGGTTGGTGTGGTTGTACCTAATGTAAATATTCTATTACTTATCATCAGCTATATTTTCCACAGGCTTCCAGTAATGTAATTCCTCTATAAATATGAACTTTTGATCTATAATTCAATTATATTTACCATAAACCTTGTTTAAAGCATTTACTACTTTAGAACTCATGAAAGCAATACAAATCTAGTTTTATTGATGAGGCAGGCCTATAAGTGCTCAAAAAGTCCTTAATAGAAAGATATCACCATGAGAAACATATGGGAGTATAAACTGGTTATATAAAATGTGTTATTTACCAAGAGAAAAGTGTTATCTAAAACTTCAATTTCTGCAGGTGAAAAAATGTAAAAAAGCACCTACATTCATGTACTCTGAAAGGACACTGAAACTTGTTTAAATTGCTACCAGGGGAACCATAGCATATCAAGATCTGACTTGCCAGAGCCCAAAATTAAGTTTATCCTCACATTCTGGCCTATATAATAAAGAGATAGATTGTATAGTGGTTGGCAGCAAATTGGATCAGAGCCATGCTGTATAAATTGAGAATGAACAGAGAAATTACAGAGAAAAAAACATAGCAATGCAACGAATAAATGGCTCTTTAAAGTACTCATGAACACCATTGAATACTATTATTTGGTTCTTATTTTTGGACTTACAGGCACAGGAGGGACTACCCAGTTTAGTCCAATCAGCTTCTTTTCTAGATGAGAAAGTCAAGATTTAGAGGAGTTAGAAGCCCAATATCCCAATATAATTTGAGTTCTGAGTTCTACTCTTGGTTCTGAAACTGACTTCAGCATGTTGTCTTTTTTGCTAAAACTCACGGATAATAACAACTACCGGTGAGTTATGGACCCTTGAGTTTTCTCATGTTGTTGCTATTGAAATATGCCAGTGTCACAATTTTTCTCATATTCACGTAAAACCTATTTTAGTATTTAATATTGTTAATATTTATTCTTTGAAATTTGTCTGCATTTTAACTTATAAAAATATGATTGAAGCTGCAGATCTGATCATAAGCTCTGTGATTTCTAATAATAAGCACAAAATAATTATAATACTATTAACATGAAAAGATTATTTTTTTTACTGTCTGTAATCATGTTAGGTAGCTGACTTTGTGAAACACTGTCCTCTATTTCTCCCTCTAACCAATATTTATTGAACTGCTTCTGCTTACAACACACTGTGTTAGAAGATAAGTTGGGAAATACATAAAGTTGAATAAAATATTATCTAGGTTTTAACAGAAGCTTCACATTTACTAGAAAATAGAGGCGTGTACACAAATGGCATAAAAGAGAATACCCAGAGGAATGGGAGAAAGTACTGAGTTGAAGCTAAACTTGACAGTAACCATCCTCAAGGTTACAAGTTTGAACACTGCATGTTCATTCTGTGAATTCCTCATACTCTGCAAAATGATGCCAAAAACTAAGCTATGGAAATTGGAATATATGGCAATTACAATTATTCCCTAAAGGACAAATGTGGAAAAAGAAGTGTCCTTTAAATCTTTATATATATTTTGAGCTCAGTTTCAATCCCTTCTCAATCCACAGTTTTAAGTAGCTATGCTTATTGCCCTGTAGATGTATGACATTAGGCCCTCTTAGGATAAATGATATTCTACAGAGAGATGCAATCAGGAGAAAAGAGAACTGACAGCCCCAAGACAAAAATTGTGTCCAAGTTCCAGGGCTCCATTAGGGAAACTCACTTGGCACCAAATCCTGTTTCTGGAGACTTCAATGTTTTTAATTAAAAACAAGCAGTCTATATCCACCAAGGTTGGAAAATGTTAATCCTTTACATGTTAATTTATTAAGAGGGAACTTCATAAAGATTTAATAAAATGACAAGGAAATTATTTTGCATGAAAAAATTCCTGTATTCGGACTCAGCCAGGTCCCAGACTGTTTTTGACCATTAGAGAAAGTGGATGTGACATGATACATCTTGTTGCAAGAGAATATGCTTTCCACTTAGTGTCCACAATAAACATGGACAAAATATTAGTCTTGTTCCCACATAGAGAGCAAAGGGGTCTTTATTGCCTCAGAAAACTCAAGGAGCACATGAGCCCTGTTTACCTTGTGGTGCACCTCTCTCATAGGAGTATGACAGTGGGAAAGGATGGGAAAATACTTTGTCCTTTTTACTTCTTCTCCATTAGTGTTTCTTTCATTAATTTCACAAGCACTTCTGCTTGAATAGAGGCATGAAATAAACCAACACATTTGGGACTTTGAACATGACTGGGAGCTGTAGAAAGTAGAAATAAAATTCACTATATACACATCATGGATCTAGGGAAGAAAACCTTCCAGGCATCCTATAATCTTCCAGGAGAGGTTGCTAAGAGAGAAAGAGAGGGAGAGAGAGAGGTGGGCTGGCTCCAGCTGTCTGTGGCAGCAGCTGGCTCCTTGATATTCCCTCAGCATGGATGCCTCACAAACACAACAGGAACAAAACAGCCACACTCTCTGAGTGCTCTTGGATACAATTGGAAAGTATTGTTTTATTCTACCTTGTAAAGAAGCCACTTGTTTTCCTAAGAGCCCTGCTGAATTTAGAGCTCACTAGAGGAAATTTCTATATTTGAAACGATATTTCTAGGCAAAGCTCTCATACTATAAAATGCCGTATCTATACTTGTTCAAAGAAAGTGACCTTCAGGGCACTGAATATGTCTCAGTAATTTGCTCAGCTTGTTGTTTGATGGAGCTCACTAGGAATATGATTTCCTAGAGAATGTTCAGAGGAGTTTGTGTGGGGCACTATCTAGTTACTGTTGTTATTCTGGCACACCGAATATGTTGTTTTTAATTGTGCAAATAAACCTGGAGACTTTGGCAATGGGCAGATGCTTAATATAAACATAAGTGTAAATCAGTATCAATATGGACATATCCATTCTACTGCTCTTTTGACATCTCTCCATAGCTATAAAGTTTTATTTTCAGTCCACTTCCACAGACAGCATGACAACAGTAGTTACACACCTGCCATTCTACCCATTTTCTAAGAATTACTTCTATGCATACAACAAAACCCCCAAAAGAGGAAAAGAAAGAAAATAGAAAGAAAGGAAAAGAAAGAAAATGGAAACAAAAAACAAAGAAACAAGAAAATAGGAAATGAAAGACATTTCAAATATTTTTGTTTGCCTCTTTTGTCATTTTGGTATTTATATCTATGAGCCTTTTTTCCTTTTTCAAAGTTTTAAGGGCATTAGGACCACCATCAAAGGCTCTTTTGAGCATGAAATCATCAGGAGGCAGAGCCATGTTGAATTCCATCCAAATCGCAAAAGAACGAAATAAGAAGTTGTCTGAGTTATAAGGCTGTTCCGTTATATGTGTTATGAGAAAAGCCTCTTTAGTTTTCTGTATCCAGACCCCACTGTAAACACCAAAGTCAAGCATGGTGGCTGCTTTGTCAAACACAGCAGCTCTCTCAGCCGACCTTCCTCAGCATGTCGGGGGGCCTGGACCCATAGTGGGGTCAGGTGTCCCTTCTCATATTCCCACATCTCTATCCTAACACATATTATACTTGAATATAAATGTCCATTACTTCCTCTCACTCTAGATTGGGAGTTTCTTTAGGGAACCCTTTGTCCACCTACCAGAGCATTCCCATAACTCTGTCCTTCAATGTCTTCCTCTCTATCTCTCTCCCCCATCTTTCTTTTCACACTGAAAACTAAACATTATACTGTCACATTTGAATTTGTGGGTTATATATGCTATTATGAGGAGAGTCTTTAGCTTTTCTCATTTTGATTAAGAAACTTATAAGAGCTTGTCCTTGCTCTTATAGCATGGACGTCTGGACAAACAAGACCTGGAAATTTCTGTTTAGAAATCACTTTAACCTTGCATCATCTCTTCCAGTTATGACTGACTAAAGAAATAAAAGTCTAGTGTCATTTTATATCATAAAGTCAAGTGTTAGCGAGGGTACAGATAATTGGAAATATTACACAGCAGTGACAAAAGTATAAATCTATACGTTGTGGAGTACAATATGGCAGTGTCTCTTACAGCTATATACACAACTATGTGTATATACAATCACATACACATTCAAAGACCCAGAAAGTCTGCTTATCAGTTTATTCATGATGAAAGCACAATCATGTGAGCTCAAGGAAGTTTGTAAAAAGATGTTTGTTGCTACATTGTTTTTAACATAAATATATTGGGGAGAAAAAGCCCAAGTGCTGGATAAAAAGGGAATCGTTACATAAACTATGGTATATCCATATTCAGTAGCTAAGAAGAGTAGGTAGATATGTGTTTAGTAACATGGAAACATGTCAAAATTATATTGTTGAGAAAACTATAAAATATGTATATGATATAAAAATAAACTCATGAACCTATATATATGTAATAGAAAAGTATGGACATTTACTCATTGATAGACATAACCACATCTAGAGAAGGAGTTGGATTGTGCAGGGGGGATAAAGGGCCTTTGGTTTTATCTGTAATAGCTAATATTATATAACAATGCATTTGTGTATCACATATGTAATTAAAATAATTTGTAAAGTTCTAGTTTAAGGTAATTTTTATAAAAAATAAAACAAACAATTCTATGGAGTGCAGAATTCCACATTCAGAAGCAGATGAACTGATTTCTGGGCTATCCATTGGGCAGGCAATACACAGGAAAATTTTGTTTGTAGTACCTACTTATCCACCTCAAATAATCCTTCCCTATGTTTATTTCCATTCACTATTCTTTTATATATCAAGGGTGGTTAAATTGCGGTTTGGCTCTTTAGGATACATGTGCTTTGTGAATTCTCCTTATAAGTAATTGCACACACAGATATCTCACTTCAAAATTACCTGGCCTGTGACTTCTTTCATTAGTTCTTTTGGCATATAACTAGATAGACAATTGAATATTAATTGAGACAAGAAATAAAAGTGTTAATTGCATTACCTCACCCACATAGCAATTGTAACTTTTGACACCCCCTACAATTGCAAATGGTTAGAAATGACGTCAGAAATATCGGTGTGTACACCAGGTAGTCTAGTTTATGGCATTTTAGGAATGAGAAAAAGGCAATGGCTTTCCCAAATTCTCTGTTTTAAAATAACTGATATTGAAAATTCAACAGTTCATCATTAATAAGCTTAAAAAGCAGAAGCAGATGGTGGGCATGGTGGCTCATGCCTGTAATCATAGCACTTTGGGAGGCCAAGGCAGGTGGATCATGGATCATAAGGTCAACAGATCGAGACTATCCTGGCCAACATGGTGAAACCCCTCTCTACTAAAATAAATAAAATAATAATACAAATATTAGCTGAACGTGGGTAGTGCATGCCTGTAGTCCCAGCTACTTAAGAGGCTGAGGCAGGAGAATTGCTTGAACCTGGGAGGCAGAGGTTGCCGTGACCTAACATTGCACCACTGCACTCCAGCCTAGCAACAGAGTGAGCCTCTGTTAAAACAAAACAAAACAAAACAAACAAACAAACAAACGAAAAAAGAAAGAAAGAAACAGAAGCAGAGTCTCTGGAGAGAACACCAATTTAATTCAGCCTTCTAAACCTTGGGTCCACAGAATCTCCAAGACATCATGAATGACAATCAAAGATGGAAAAAAATTACCTCTTTATTTTCACCAATCTTTAACTGAAATTTTACATACCCTTCCATTGTTAATGCTAACATTCCTGTGCAACATGCACAGTAACACTAGCAGCAACAGTTACTTCATCTCCCACGGAAATCACAGCTATTTTCAAATCATATTACAGTTGTTGCAAATATGGTAAAATATTGTTGACCCTCATGATTACTCAGAAATCACAGTAATTACTACACTTGCTGCTAAGAACTTTATTTAGTATGCTAATAAAAATGGATTATTATATCACAAATTTGTTGTTTAATATTTTGATAATTGTATTTCAGTATAAATGATTTCATTTTACTTTTATTTTTAAATATTTTATGCATTTAATAACAGTATTCTGAGAAGAAGTTCCATATGTATCACAATACTGCTAAAGTGATTTATAAATACAAAAGGGTTAGGTTTGAGAATCATTGCTTTAAATTGTTATCATACATTTCATTTTTACTAGTTATAATGTTATCATTCTCATAATTTTCACATAGTATGGAGGAAGGATCTAGAAGCAATTTTCACTAGTAGAAAACGTAGTTCATGTGTGTGGTTTTAGAGGGAATTTATGCATGAAGAACAAGGTTCTGACAAGTTGGGGTCATCAAAACACACAGTCCTGTATGTTTACATTTTCCACAAAAAAACAGACCCCAAAGCATTGCAAAGAAGCAGCTGTTAGACACACACTCTAAGGTCAGCCTTTCTTCTTCACCTTACATGTTTATCCTCCACTTCCTTCTTCTAATACATATTTTGATCATCCTGTTGTCCATGACACTTCCACCCATAAGAAGGCAGAAGACAACAAAACACACTAAGATTGAACCAAAAGATTTACAATGGCAAGAGTAGCTTTGGTAAGATACTAACCAGAAAACTAGAATAAAACAGCAACAGAGAAATATTTTTTCCACCGTCTACAGATCCCAGAAAATCGAGGAAATTTTTCTGAAAGGAATGTGAGCCCCACGAGCATCTTCCAAGTATCCAGAGAACTGCAGGTCTAGTTGTACTTTCAGGCTACTGAGGTCTGGAAAAACTTGGATTTCTTTAGCAGTGAAAACCCATTAGGGCTTAGGTCCCCACTCATTCACGTAGTCCCTTAATTCCCTTCTCAAACTCATCATATTGTTTATAGGTACTACCATGTGAACTATCTGACACTCCTGTTCAAAAACACTCTGCTGGCTTTAGTTATCTCACATGATTGGTGTAGCATGAAGACACCTTCAGTTGTTAAGAGCAAAGTGTTTGGAGCCAAGTGGCTATTTCTACCTCCATTTCTGGATCTGTAAAATGGCACAATAAGAGTACCTGCCTCATAGGGTCACTGTGAGGAACAGCAAGGAACCAGCTGTCAAGAATGCACGTATTTCCCAGCACATAGTAAGCATTCAGAGAATGCTAGCTATGTTTATGATTGCGGTTAGGCCTGCCCTATTTTTTCCCCACTTTCTCTGGCTCTCTTGTTAAGGACGTCTTCCTGATAAGTCATCTAGGAATCACAGGTCTGTAGGAAACCATGGTTGGTTCCGCCATTAAAACACTATCTGTAACCAGGGTGTTATCCTCCAGTCCCCAAGAGGTGAATGTCATTCAGGCCTTGAGTGGTGAATGTCATTGATGAATTGGAATACACTGGTTCTGCATGGAATATGGATCTTATCCGCAGCACTCACTCTGTTTCCTAGGCTCAAAGGCAATACAACTTTGGGCTCTCTTAAATTATCTTTAAACATCACTGGAAATCTCTTCTTTGCATTTCAGCTTTCTTAGTTGTAAAATAGGAGTAGTAGGACCTTCATTGTATGTTGAATGTGGAGTATCTAGCATCTAAAACAAACTCATCTCTTCTCCTCAAACTTAAGGTACATGCAGGTCTGATCAGATTTCAGAAAACATTCATGCTTCGTGTAAAGATCATAAGTGCTATAAAGCAAAGTGACTCCTTGTTATTCTGGATGCTTACTTGCCCCACTGATGTGAAAGCAGGGAAGTGCAATCATAGCATTCATTAGACTGAAGTTACTTTTTCCCTGTCTCTCTCTAGTGATTAATTTCCCTTTTTCTCATTCACTTTCTATTTGTTTCTCTTTTATAAATGTGCTCTTTCTGTCTTTTAGATCCTAAGGCACTGCCATCAACCCTGACTATATTCTATTTTCTTGATAATGCCAAATAAAAATGATAAAGATACATATTGGTTTAAAGCAGAACATTCCAGATATTGAGCTACCACCAATACAATTTCCTATTTGTTGGTATTCATCTGGGAAATCATTTATCTATAAAAACAATCTGTGTATATAAAATGTCATTTCTAAATTTTGTTTTAATATTTCCTATTTCACCTTGAAGGGTTGAAATTCAATTTGATTCTACAGGCATTTAGCATTTATTTAGTGCCTCATATATTAAAGATTCTGGTTAGGTACAGAGTAGGATGTGCATAGTAAGTAATATTTGCAGAGCACATTATCATTTACAAAGTACCTTTAGATTAATCAGCAGGGTTCTTGTATACCACTTGTTTGAGAAAATATTATTATTGTTGGTGTTTTGCGGATTATGGAAGTGGGTAGCAAAAAGGTTATGGACCTCATTCAAAGTCCATCACAAAACTCATATGTCTCAGAGATGGTTCTCAGACACATGTTTTTTGATCTTATATTTCATGTTCTCTCCTTCCATTGTAGACATTGAGGAATGTTGAATACATTAAGAGATAATACATTATATTATATTTCTAATATATTCAGCACTTGACATAATAGATTATAACTGAGATTCAGACAAATAGCTATAAAATACAGAGGACAAAAACCTTTCTAATAACCTAGAAAGGCTTTATGGAAAATGAACTTTTATTTGGATTTGAAGGATTATATGTGATTTACATTGTTAGGTATAATGGAACCTTTTAGATAGAAAGTAATTTTCTTGTTCTAGAGCTTTCAGTACATCAAAAGGTTTCTTCAGAAATAAATGTGATTGGTACAGATTGGGAAGAGCTATTAACTCTTCATATCATTGCTTCCCTGCTAGGTGTCACAGCTAGTCATTGACCAAAAAGAGACCTGGTGATATTTAGAGATGCACCAGAGCAGAATTTCTCTAGACTTGGCACAATTCAGAAGTTGTTCAGCCTTCCGCCAGTCACCCCAAGCTGCAGGCCTCATCCCACAGGCTCCTCACTTGTCTTCCCAGCCCCATTTCTACAACCATATGTCTGATTGTATTCCATAATACATCATTGGGAAGTACATTCATTTTATATATGTATAACTATAGAATAATACTAAGGTGTCTAGGAAATGAAGTTGTCTAAGAGAGTAATGATCTGAATAAGCAAATTATGGTTCTTTGCATAACTTAGTGATAAGTTACCACATATCCACAGTCCTTCAGCTTATGCATGGAAAGCACTTGCTATTACCTTTGATTCTTCTTCCAGTCTTCCTTTCATATAACCCAATGCCTTTTTGCTTTAGAATTAGTCTTCCTTGTTTTTCTTGTACTTTACTTTTTAGGAAGTATTTGGAAACCATTCAAAGTTATATAATTGGGGATGGCTTGACCAGAGTTCTGCTTTAATAATACTTTTCTTACCATTCTACACAATGGTAATGGTAGTAGTAATGCTTGTCTGATGAACAGAGGTGTAAGTTCAAGGAAGGAATTGCAGTAGGACAAATCCTCTTATGGATATTGTTTACTAAAGAGACACAGTTCTTAGCTAGATGATTAGTAGCAATAATAGAAAGGAAAGTTATACACGTGAAAGACAGTAAAGAAGTGCAATTTACTTCCTTACATTCTTATAAGATTAGCACTAGATTTATAATGCAGACCTACAATAGGAAGGACTGTACAGTTTTGAGTCTGCCTGACTGGAGCAATAGCTTCTGCCAATTGAGAGTATGATGAGATGTAGTATAGCATATATAAGGAGAAAGTAGATGATTAGTTATAGGCATGCCAAATTGGAGGTGCTGACAGGACATTTATGAGGAGAATGGCTGTTGTCCCTCTCAAATAGGGGGAGTGAAAAATATGAGTATTGGTTTAGGATTCTTCAGCAAAAGGCATGAATGAAAGATCAACTCTAGAAGGGAAAAGAAAAGACAGGTAAGGGCAGAATCTTGTGGTAAATTTACATTAAATGTAAAGGAGAGAAACATTAAGCATCCAAGTTAGAGTCAGAGAAATGGCAGGAAGAGGACAATTCATTGGCCTGGAATCCAATGAAAAGGGCAATGAACAACGAGATAAATTCTGCAGAGGACAAGGAGGGTATGCACAGGGTTTGTAACTTGGGCTTCACTGCCAACTTCTAAAAAGAAGAGGAACATAAGAACAATGTGGCTTGAAGCAACCCTACCCAGTGTGGAGCACAAAATGCGATCTAAAGAGCCAGTAGAGGACCCACGTGATGTTCGTCTGTTTTGAGATCTTGAAATGGTCTGACATGTCTCTTCCTGGCTGTATTCCTTCCACATTATTTAAACAAGTTAATAATTGCATTTAATGCCAACCTAACCCTTAATTAATTTGCGTAGAACAGGTATTCAGTGTAGAAAATATTGCACTTGATGGCTCATCTGGGATTTGAATTGAAGGATAGCCTCAACCAATAGGAGGCTAAGAGTAACCACGTAGGACTCTAACTACTTAGAAGCAGAAGGTGATCCAGTTACATGAAAGCCCATCCACATGTTGGTATGTTTATTTTCCAGTCATCCACTTAACATCTTACATGTATTTCTTATTCTGCATATACTTAATGTTAGCCAGAAGAAGCAGGGTGGTCACAAAATAGACTCTATCATCATGTCCCAAAACTCTGTGAACAATATACTTATTATCAACCATTCAAACTCTATTAAAAGAAAGACCTTGAATGCACCTTTTCATAAAGCCTCAGTGCTCACACATCCTAATCTTCCCATAGAAGTTACTCTTTTTTTGTTTTTGCTACAGATGATCTGTCAAAGATAGCAACAGTTTCTACAATTTTCCTTTTGATCTCCTTTACAGAGCTAGAATACTGAATTAATTTTACCAGGAACAACTATTTAAACATTTCAGTGTTGAATCATAAGCATTGCCCTTTCATTTCCGACTTCCCATATGGGAAACATATATCTTTTCCTGCAATTTGTTAAAAGTTTTGATCAAGTGCATACCACATTACATGTTTGCAGCCACACAATGAATACATTTTGGCTATTCAAAAATCAGCCAAGATTTAAAGTATAATTCTATTTCTGAAGTTATTTGAGACAAAGCCGAGACAAAGCCCCAAATCCTCATATACAGCAAAATATAACTTATTAAGTTTCATTTATACATCTAAATAGGAGCAAGAACAGGGTACTAGGTGGCAGATGGGGCACATGCTTTTAGAGTTTGCAATTTCTTCTGGAGAATCTATGATATGTGATCAATTAAAAACTTCTACTTCTGTCTATGAATGTTGGCACAGCTGTAAAGGCTTGTTCACAGGCCTGGAATGTCCCACATTCAAGAGAATGTTGCTCGTCGGCTTTATTAAAAAGTTCACCTTCCCTTTGTGAATTATGAGACCACATAAGCTTTATCTTGAGGTTAGAAAGAATATCTGAGTCTACTCTGTTTAAATTATTTCTCAAGCATTTAAAGAAAAACATTAAAAATATTTTGTGGTTGTATGTTCCTGTAGGGCACAGTGATGACTTCTTTATAGTAATGTTTACATTCGAAAGCCATTCATTCATCTGGTGTGTATCGAATAATAACCATGTGCCAGGAACTCTTTTAGATATTAGGGATATAGAGAACAAATTCTTCAAGATCTTGTATAACTCTTTGTCTGTCTTTTTGTTTATAAGGGCAACTTGTCTCTATTTAACTCATTTCATCTTTCCATCAACATCAACTTCTCAACTGCTTTGTTTTCCAATTTTGAGCACTTTTTCCTTTATGGAAATGTCTCCCACACATAGATGCCTGGAACGTAATGTCAAAGGGCAAGTGTGTTTTCTGTTTTGGCCATATGCCATTCATCATATGGGCACATCCATATTTCATCTTGGACATCCACAGTATGAGATATGATTATGCCTTACTGTAACCTTGGCTCACTTCCAGCATTGCTGCTTTTTATTTTTCAGTGTAAAATCTCTGTGGTTTGGCTTATTATGTCCCAGATGTATTCATTTGGACTCATTCTCTCAGAAAGCCTGGGGTCTCAGGGTGGTAGCATCTGAGGCAAATGTTCAGAGTTTCCTGTAATGAGTCTTGATTCCAGCTCCATGATGCTGTTGCTTACCCCTCATGGAGAGCAGTGTCTGCTAGACCATTATTTCCCCGCTGAAGGCACTCCCTGGGATTCTATTTGGGAGGCATCACATTCCAGCTTTCTATGTGGCATCCGGATGAACCGATTTGAATTTCATGGTTGGGGAAATTTATTCATGAAACCTGGACTATTGCCTTGATGTTGCCCATTGATCTCTAGGTCTTTACTGACATGCTAAATAGCTACAGTAACCCAGAAGTTATTGCTAATTATACTCTTTTGGGAGGAGTCAATTGAGAGGAAGAGAAGTGAAACTACACAGGCTCATTTAAAATAGCAGAGAGAGCAGAACTTCTTACTTGATACTTTTAGGGTATCACATTATTCACAGGACAACGATTTGTATGGATCAAAATCAACTTAATAATTCTATAGTGTAGAGACACAGTAGAACACAGATAATAGGCCGGTAAGTGCTAACATGTCCTACAGTACGATTTTACTCTGAGGTCAGTGATTTATTTTATTTGTCCCTATCCTTTCTTACCTCAAATAAGCAAAATAAAATAAATGAGGATACAAAGTTGCCAGGGACAGGATGGAGGAATGGGAGTTACACTGTTTGATAAAGGCAGGTGGACTGTCCTACCACTCCAGCTTCCTGAAGCAGGGAAAACATGGGAGCTTTTTTTATTTGATGTACTATATTGAGGTAGTTATCAAATGTAACACCATGCAGTCCTTCATCAGATCTGGAACTTTATTTCTCAAACCCGAATTTTTAAAAATTAAAAGTTAGGTATGATTTCAAGTCCAAGTTACTGAGTTAAGCCTACCCTGAAGTTCATAGCATGGAAGTACATTAAATAGAAGAGAAAGAAAGAAATAAAGAAGGAAGGGAGGGAGGGAGGGAGGGAGGGAGGGAGGGAGGGAAGGAAGGAAGGAAGGAAGGAAGGAAGGAAGGAAGGAAGGAAGGAAGGAAGAAGGAAAGGAAGGAAGGAAGGAAGAAAGAAAGAAAGAAAAAGAAAGAAAGAAAGAAAGAAAGAAAGAAAGAAAGAAAGAAAGAAAGAAAGAAAGAAGAGAAAACAGTGTCAGCCAAATCATGGATCCTATTCCAAAGATAAATTAAAATGTTATGACACGTCTCATGTTAATTTAACTATGCTCTCAATAAACTATTCAGTAGGCAGGCAGCAACCACAGCCTGCCATTTGTTCTTTTAGAGGTGAAAAATCCTTATTCCCTGACTATAAAATAAAATATATAAATGTGTGTGTATGGGTGGACAGTTTTATGCAGCAATCATATTAAATTAGACTGATATACAATGCAAAAATAAACACAGTCTCAACTGCAACATGCCACAAATGCCTGACAGCATGCCAACAGGAAAAATAGCCCTTCCTTCACAGCCAGCCACATTCCTTTGTAAAACAAATGGAGAGACAAATGTATGTCTCTATCAAAAGAGGAAAGTAGATGGGCATGGCAAGAGGAGCAATGGCAAGGCAGAGATGGCAAAGGGAACACTGCATGCATCAAAATGCCAAAAGAGGAGATCCATTCATAAGACTCAAGGCAGGAAATTGGGCCACATGGTCATATTGTTAAAAGAAAAGAAAGCAGGCCAGGTGCGGTGGCTCATACCTGTAATTCCAGCACTTTGGGAGGCCAAGGTAGGCAGATCACGAGGTTAGGAGTTTGAGACCAGCCTGGCCAACTGGTGAAACCACATCTCCACTATAAATGCAAAAATTAGCTGGTTGTGGTGGCACATGCCTGTAATCCCTACTACTCAGGAGGATGAGGCACGAGAATCACTTGAACCCAGGAGGCAGAGGATTCAGTAAGCCAAGATCACACCACTGCACTCCAGCCTGGTGACAGAGCGAGACAAGACGAGACAAGGCAAGACAAGACCAGACCAAGACAAGACAAGACCAGACCAGACCAGACCAGACCAGACAAGACAAAACAAGACAAGACAAGACAAGACGGAAAAAGGAAGCAAAACAACTTTACAATTTTTCTTTCTATCTGTTATTTCAAATCCATAGAAAAGACTGGATTGACAAAGATTAAGGAGAGAGTGCATAGCGGCAACATTTGCATGACACCGTGATTGGTTCCTCATTGGGCACAGCACACCTCCAAGGACTGATGTGTGAAATCATTGCTCCCGAGCTGGTTTTTCTCCTGAAGTTCATACACTTGCTTTCAGATGGGTGCTTCACTCCATATCTCAGAACACAAAAGATGTTCCCTACATGTTGGCTTATTAGTTCTGTCTTCTTCACTTTCCAAATTACCTGTCCCAATTGACTTTCTTCCCTTTTGCATTTTCTTAATTTACTGTGTCTTAAAAATATCTTCACTTGGGCCATTTGAGAAATTTACCTATATTTAAAATTAGATCAAGGATAATTTGTGTAAAGAATACAATCCCTTCAAGTTTTTTTCCCCTCTGCCTATTCTGTTCCTCTCATGCTTAAGACCCTTTTTAAGTCTTATGAGATTCCACTCTAACATAGTTTTCTAGACCCTCCCTGTTCAGTATATTATGAGGAACTAGAATTAATGTGGCCAAGAGACTAGTTTCTATTTCTTTCTTTTATGGCTTTTGCTACTATTATCTCTTGCTGACCTTTGGTGTTGGTGTTTTCTTGTTTTAAGACCCTTGCTATTTTCTGAAAATACTGAGTATTTGCTTATACACTGGCTTCAAGTTTCCTTTAGCACAGTCTTTGTTAGCTGATATCTAACGGATAGTGTGTGGGGAGGGACAGTGGTGGTGGTACGGGAGGATTGTTTCCTTCAATGTGGACCACAGAAGGCAGGGAATGCTTGTGTGCTGCCTCATCTAATTCTCAGTCTTCACTATGGGTGCTCTACATTATGATGTGATCAATGTTCCTTTTTTGATTTAGATTGATTGACATTTTTTTAGGTTAAATTTATGTTCCACAACAGAAAAATCATGCATGCCATGACATTTTGTATCTTTAGCTCCATTAGACATCTCTTTTATATCTACCCAATCATCCCTCACCCTAACCTGATCTGCTTTTGCAAGCACTAAGGATAGGCATGGTGGTATTGGAGGGGTGTAGGAGGAATGTTTTTGCTTCATTATTTTATTCCCAATGGCATATCACTGATACAGTCCCAGTCTCACAAAATGACAGTTTGAGCACTAATGCTAAGAAGCCATATGGATATGATTAGAATTTGTTCAAACTCCCAGAATACTAGTCTGCACAGCAAATAAACATATGACAAGATTCTTGACTTAATTAGTTATTAGATAAATTCAAATTAAATTACCAAGTGATATTTCTATATTCCCAGCAGAATGCCTGAAATGAAAAAGACAGTCCACACCAAGTGTTGGCAAGGTTTTGAAAGAGGTGAAATTCTTGTACACTATTGATGGGAGTGTAAATTGAAAAACATCACTTAGGAAAACTATTTGGCAACATCTACCAGGTTGAATATATGCCTACCATTTGACCTAACAATAGCAGTTCTAGGTGCATGCCCAATGGAAAGACATGTTTAATCATGTTATGACATCCTTATTTATAAAAACATCAAAGGAGAAACAAACCAAATACTCTTTATTCATTTGATGAAATGCTGTGCATCATTAGAACAAACAAATTATTGCTTCAAGCAACAACATGGTTGAATTAAAAAATGAGATCAAGAAGAAGTCAGCCAAAAGGGTATATACATTGTGCTTTAAGGAACAGAAAAATATTAATCTATGTGTTAGAGGCAGAATAGTAGTTACTTTTGGAAGGACAGTATCTGGGAAAGGATATGAGAGGGTTTCAGGGTTGCTGGTAATGTTCGGTGTCTTGAGTCTTGATCTGAGTACTGCTTATATGGCTGTGTTCACTGTGTGTACAATTGTACAGAGAAAGCTAAATAATTATGATTTATATGCTTTTTTGTTGGTATAACAATTTAGCACAAATTTGCCTGAAAGAAAAATTTACCTGAAAATTTCAGTAAAAGTTTACCTAAAGGAAAAAAAAGAGAACATTATTGAGATGTTTACTAATCATGTCCTTTAACTGTATATAAAATAAACTGTTAATATTTTTTTTAGAAAACAGCCTGAATAATGATACCAAGTCCATACACTTTTTATTTACATAGGAAACTAGTGAGTAATGCCAATAACCTTTAAATATTTTAAAAATCTTGTTTAAAGAACAGGCATGCAGATATCAAGGCTAATTATATTTTGCTCTTTTCAGCGTTTCGGACTAAATTGATCTTTATTTAATTATTTAAACTTGCATGTTTTTCTATTCTGCAGGGAGCAAATTGAAGTAAAAAGATATTTCTTAACTCGACACTCTTAGAAAGATAGTAGGAACAGGAAAACAGATTAGACTCGTAGTCTTACTGGTTCAGCATAAATTTTCAGAAGTCTAAGGAAGTTACTGTCAAAGGGGACACTAAACCCAAGTTCAACATTTTTGTCTGCCAAAGCTGATGCTGTCATCTAAGCAGCTTGTTTTTTATTTCTTAACACATACATATGATGAGTAATATAGAATACCTCTATATTCAAACTACAACATTTCCGTTTGATTTATCAAGACAAAAAACAACACTTAGTGGTATATAAATCAGCCAAACTAGATCTTTTAGTTTAATCTGATTTAGTTGCAATCACACAGACATGACAAAAATGAACCCTGCTAATAAAAAGCAAAAATGATAATAATTTTAAAAGGGTTTGTAAAGCAATTATAAGACATGTAGGAAGAGTCTCAGTCTAACTAAATAATATTTTTTTTAAATGAAGACAAATTTGCTATTTCCATTAATTAATAGCTGATTGATTGCAAAGACACACTCCTATTACTAAAGAGACCTGACAATTCCCTTATACTAATATACAACAACTGTACTTTAATTCTCTTGATGAGCATATCATTCATGTTTTCCAGAGCCGACACATACAAAATGAAAGAATATTTAGAAGGTTAAATGAAGGTCCAAATTTAAGTTGTAGAGGGATGGTTTATGTTTCTCTCCTCCTGGATCAAATGATAAAGATGTCAGGGCTTCTAATCTATCAGGAGTTGTGCTGTCAATTTTCAAGTAATCCATTAGTCAATTTTTATTCTGTGTTAACAGCTACATTTTTGTCAATTTTTAAAATATGAGTCCACTCCCTAATTCCCTGGAACCAGATAATCAAATCATTCAAACAAATCTAAGACCAAGAGTCCATGGAACCAAACTCCATGTTTTACCCAACTTAAAAAGAAGGGCAATGGCTCTAAATTTATAGTCTTCTAAGTAATTTGGGCTTAATAGGTTGACTCTGTGAGATTTAATTATCCTGTCTCTTTGAACAAATCACTCTACCACTAATGAAGACTGGGTCTTGCATGTTGGATACAAAAGTGTGTGGAGATGCTGAAATAATGATGTAAGATCATAGCAAGTAACAACTTATTTCCATATGGCGAGATCTGTGAGGGCCCAAATAAGCATTCCATTAAGATAATTGTAGAAGATATGAGAAAAACACATGTGCAAATGAGACTACCAAATGCAGAGCTTAAAGAATGGCAAATTATTTAGCCATGGAAAGTAAAATACAATAAAAGAAATAGTTAAGTGGCAACTCCTAATGATTGTTATGTATGTCAGTGATCTCATTGAGCTATATCTGTATATTTGTCATTTTAGTGAAAGTGGCAAATTATATTTATTGAAAAGCATTTTAGGGAAGCTTCATTATTTACTCATTCACCCTCTGAAGAAAAAAAATATTGCAAAATATTTGTGCTTTACTGAACTAAATTCCTTGAGAGGAAAAATGTCAAATGAGACTTAATACAACTCTCAAGGAGTTTAAAAGGCATTAGTGGAGAAAGGTATCTAATGTTGCTTTTGGTCATAGATTTTTGTATTTATTTGTTTGTTTTGTTGTTAAGAAGGAAAAATCGTACTTTAAAAATCTATAGGACTGCAGAGAAAGCAGGGATCTGAAGTGAATGGAGTAATCAGATAGGTTTTCATGGTAACAGAGGTTACCAATTCAAAGGTCTACAGGGGAGAGGAGAGTGGCATAAATGAACAACTGGGTAAACCATTTGTAATATAAAGGGGAGTGGCAGGGACCAAGGAAAACTGGAGAGTGTATCTCCTTTTAAAGAGGACATTTCCTTAGCTCTAGCTAATTATTACCTTCTAGGGATAAGGCCCCTTATGTGACAAAGACTTCTGATTTCTCAAGAGAAGCTACAAAGTCGAAGTTTTACGTGCAATCTTCAACCTTTTACATGTTTTAAAGTATATTTATATATGTATATATTATTTATCTATCTATGTTTTTATATTTTATAAAATTATATATAAGGTATAAACTGATTATATTTCATATATAAACTCATATATGCCTATATATATATATATATATATATACACACACAGTCAGTTTAACAAAATATATTTGAAGCCCACTTTTGACCTGCAAACCACCAAATCACCTATTTGCAGTCTCTGTGTTATATCTGGGTCTTTGGAAGATGTTTATTAGTATAAGAAAATATAAAAGAGAGAGCTTTCTAGAAAAGAAAGTGATATGGAAAAGAGTAAGGCAAGGCCGGTAACACTGAGAGGATGGTGTGTATGTGTGTGTGTCTGTGTGTATGTGTGTGTGTCTATGTTTATAATAGGGTCAGACTTAGAGATTGGTGGCAGGTCACATGGTTATTGGCTATCATTATACTGAATATTGGACTTTTCTGAAAGCCCTGGAATCCACTCAAAGATTTTGAGCCAAGGAGTAACTCCTTGTAATTCGCCTGCAGGATATACTAGACAAGAGACTCAATACACAAAGACCACTCGGATTTCTACTGTATCGGTTAGCCTAGCCCTAAGTGACTAGAGCCTGAACTAGAGTACTAGCTATGGCAGTAGAGAGGAAGATATATGTGTGATATACTTTAATTAAATGCACTTAAAAATTGAATAGATGGAAAGGAAGGTTTAGAAAGAGATTCTAGGATTTATTATAAGATTTCCTGTCTTTCTGCCCATGAAGATGTACAGTCAATAACATTAAGACCAAAGTCAAGGCTATAAACTGATATGAATGGATATTTATGAAGCAATTCTGAATATGTTAAAGTTATATTGGCAAAATCACCAAACCTAAGTTTGGAGACATTTTGAAATCAGTTGTAAATAATTTCACCTCATAAAGAGGTGAAAATAATGTGAACATATCATATGTCTTATTTCTTATTGAATTTAAAGACATGAATACAATTCAAACTTTTAAATTAAATTTTAAAATTCTGATTACCTTCTAAAATTTTGATTACCTTCTGAGAGCCATGCACTGAACTCTTACGCAAACAACCCATATTTCTATTTTGGTTTTCAGAAGTTCTCCATTATTATAGAGAGATACACCTATTAAAATCTGTCTAATAAAAAAGTTAACTAAACATCATTTTTGAATTTTATATCTGTAGGTGCAAAAAGATGAGGAAGGAAGAAAAAATCTTAAATCTCTTTTCCTATTAATGCTTTTTTCACAGCATTTTTGTGTATATATATATATATTCTCATAAAATACTTTTGGGATTTTCTTTGGCCAAATGAACTCTCCTGGATTATTTTTGGGAACTTCGGACTTTCTGTGACTACTTAGTAGTAAACAGCTGTACTGCCTCAAAGTGGACAGTACTATCACTGAATGTCCTATAATGTTATATGGATTGTTGAGCCATTAAGTTAGTTGTGAAGCATCTAGCCTAGGTATTTTGGAATCATTTTGCAAAAGAATCTGAACTTGTGATAAACAAAACATCTACAATGAGATTACTTGAACAAAAACTGGTTAATTTGACCATATATTAGCTCTTTTCTCAAATTCAACAGAATTTGCATTTGTATTATATGTAATAAACATATGGTCAATATAACCAACAAAAGTAATTGTGTTACTTTTAATGACAAAAACAGCAATTACTGTTGTACCAACCTAATATAAATTCTACTGGTTTCAAAAGCTGAGATTTGCCAGTTAATTTGGTATCAGAGCCCTAGGAGAAATACGTGTTATTTTCTTACATTGTTGTGAGTACTCAGTTTCACCACTCAATCTGGAAACACTAGTGTTTTCACTTTAGAAAATTTCTGAGATTAGTTATTTGTTGCTTTCCTTTTTTTGTTCTTCTACTTCCTAGATTTCTTTGAACTTCCAGAATTTCATCTGATTTTTTTTTCAGTTACTGTATATCTCATTTTAAAATGTTTTATCTGAATATTTCTTTTGTATAACTCTTTCTCATTTAATTGATGTCATCTATTTATCCAAGGACATTGTGTATATATGTGTATTTATATTCATTTTTTCTTCTGCTACCTTCATTGATTCTGTTAGCTCTAATCTCTTTATTTTTCTTTCTAATCTTTGTATTTCATGTTATAGACTTTGTTTAAATATTTGGTAATCCTTGGATGTTATTTTATATTTAAAGGGGAAGCTAAGCACTCACTGCAAAGCAGTTTGCCAATTCTGTTTGCATAGATGGGCTTTGTCTAGTGGTAGATTTATTGTAGGATTGATATACTTGCTGAGCCATTTCATTTGGAAACTCTAGTTTTCATTATCTATAGATTGTTTACTTGTTCCAGTCAGTTTCCTTGAAAAGAGTTTCTAGCCTAGGGTTCAGCAAAGTTTCTCTGTAAAAGCCGGTAGCAAATATTTTATGCCTTATTGGCTAACTCTGCCATTGTAGCACAAAAGTAGCCACAGACAATACATAAACAAAAGATATGGCTATGTACCAATAAAATTTTATAAAAACAAGCAGCAGGCCATTGTTTCAAACCCCTAACCTAATCTCTTGCCATAAGCGGTAAACTTGACTGCCATTATGCACAGAATCTAGTAGAAGATGGAGGCTTGAGACCTCACCATTGAATGTGTTGTCATTCACTAAATGCCTTTGTTTCCAGCATGATAACCCTTCCCCTTCCTCCGCTGGAACCTATGTTCTTGAGCTTAACGTACCTCACAGTCTTTGGCTGTGAAGGGAAAAGGGGGGATAAGCAATTTTATAGTGTGTGAGGTGTGATTTGAGAGACATGCAAACAGTTCATCTGTTTTCAGCATTACCTACTCTCTATCAGATGTGCTTGGTACCATCAATTCCTGAGATTTTTCAGGGTGCTATATCATAAATGTGCGTACATCTGGATAGTAGTGACCACTTATAGGTCAGTAACCATTCATTCGAATGTTTTCTGGTTTTTAAAATTGTGTTGCTGTATTTCCCTCCTCTGTTTTCTTTATTCTTTCTGGTTTTTGCCTATAAAAAAATCTTTAACTGATATTTTAGTGCTGTTTCAGGTGGGATTTCCAGTGAAAATGAATGATCAGTTTTCTGTGTTTAATTGGAAGTCCTTAGAAAATGTATGTATATTTCTGCAATCCCAGCTACTCCAGAGGCTGAGGCAGGAGAATCGCTTGAACCCAGGAGGCAGAGGTTACGGTGAGCCGAGATCGCACCATTGCACTCCTCCTGCCTGAGTGACAGAGCGAGACTCCGTCACACACACACACACACACACACACACACACACACACACTATATATATATATATGTATGTATGTATATGTATATATAGGTATATATGTATATGTATATATAGGTATATATGTGTATATATATGTGTGTATATGTGTATATGTGTGTGTGGGTGTGTATATATGTATTTTGATATTCTGGCCTTAATTTAATGCCATCCAATTGCAAGTGTAATCTATAGCCTAGAGCATACTAGTATTTTTAGATATAATTAATACTATCTTGAAGCAAACAAAAGATCTCTGACCTCTGATTGCTACCTGTGAAATATTCCATGGTTAACTACTATAGTTTTAACACATTATAACTTTCACATCTTCCATTGAAAACATAATCCAAGATGGGATAAATGCAGTTTTATTTATTCACCACAGTTAGGGATTTTCTAATATCCCTCCTGCACCAGGTCACTAAAATTCCTTACTCACTAATACTTTCATAAAATGGGGACAGTGATTTTATGTCTCTTTCACGGGATATTCCTCTAAATCAGGACATTTGGAAGATTCACACGTGTTTAACATTCAAATAAAGCTGATAAGCATCCATCCCACTGTGGGAAATCTTGAGTCCTCCTAATGCAGCTGACACTTCTCAAGGAGCTTACATTTTTCTTTCCATCTATCGTCTTTGTCCTATTCCTCCTGTATGCTCTCTGTCTCGAGTCATGATTCCTTTCGTATGTGCATTCGTTTTTTGGTCTGTAATGGTGATAACTGGTATCAGTATTCTATTGTTGTGTAACAAACTATTACATATTTCCTGGCTTAAAACAACACCCACTTGCTAGCGCAGACTTCTTTAGGTCCAGGTGAACTCGACTAGGTTCTATGCTCAGGGCTGAAATCAAGGTGTCACCTGGGCTCAGTTACTTTAAGTTCACTCAGGTTGTTGGAAGGATTCAGTTCCATGCAGTTGTAGGACTAAGGCCCCCAGTTCCTTGCTGGTTATCAGTCAGGGTGCTCTCTCAACTCCTTAAGGCCCCAATGTGCCTTCTCGTGTAACCCCATTCATCTTCAACAAGGCAACCATGCATCGGGTCCATATGTTTCATGACTTTTTTTTGTCTTCCTGCCATCAGCCAGAGAAAACGCTCTTCTTCTATGGACCCATGTGATTAGGTTAAACGTACTTGGTAGTCTCCCAGTTTAGGTCAACTGTGCTATATAACATAATCCCGAGTGTGGTATCTTGGTATATAAATAGATATAAATAGGGATGAGGCTGAGATATCTTTGAGGAGTCATTTTATAAATTCCTCCTGCCACACTTCTTTATTCTGTGTGCAGACATGCCACTAGCATGTGGAGTGTATAATTGATTTTTAGTCATAGTCTGGGTTAGCAGGGAGGACTGTAACTCAACACACAGAGTAGCTTAAAATACAATGTTAGATATCATAACCTTAAAATCTTGGCTGTTTTCTGTCCTGAGGTAATTCATGATTAATGTGTCCTTCAGCCAGGACTAGCTTCCAGTGTTTTCTGAGATCTCCTCTCCTTTTTATTCCCTCTTATATTTCTTTATTGCCAAGTTTAAAGTACCTCAGTTGTTAGGTCCTCTACTTTCCGGATTCTTCAGAGTTTCCAGATTCAGAGATCTTCCAAGTCCCTGTTACTTTCACAAACAGAATAATTTAGTGACACACTTTCCTTAGACATTTCTGAGAGTCTTGGATCTGTAAAAAAATAGCTTTTTATATCTAAATATGCCCATTAACAAAATGAGTTTTCTTCCTATAAAAGATTCTGCTTTTTTCTCACTCCACCATTTCAAACTGCTTGTATGTTCTTACTCTTACAAACTCTTACAAACTCTTACACCAAAGGTTTTGTTTTTTTGTGATTGAACACTAAATGAGATACTACATGTAAACTGCATTGCACATGTCCAGAAACATAGCCAGAAACAAATGTTAGCAAATATTTTTATTGGTGATACATTAGGGCAGTGGATCATTTAGTACTCCTCAAATTATATCCCTTAAAACTGCCTATATGTAAAGATGTGAAATGCATTAAAACTAGACAAATAAATAATAACAGCTAAAAAGAACAGCAAGAAAAAGCGTAAGTCTTTGGGTGAGGTCTCTATCAGGATTAATAATGACCAAGTTGTTTTCCCGTTGTGAGTGGTAACCACGAGATGGCCAGCAGAGGGAACACAACTGAACTCAGATCTGCTGTGTATGCATCAGCCGAATTATCCTGCCTCACTAACCTAAGCTCTCTGCACACCCTCAGGCCAGAGACCTTGTCTCTTGTGTTTTTAGTAACCCAAAGTACACAGTCAGTGCTCGATAAGTAATAATAATTAATATTGAATCTCACTCAATGGGCAGTGCGCCCGGTATTGATAATGTCAGTGAATATTATGTCTCCCAGAGAAGCATGCAGGATAAATTTTCTGGCTGGGCCCCAGTTAAATATAGAAAAAAAAAAAAGAAAAGAAACCAAAGCCCATTATGCAGTACATCACAAAGCTTAGGAAAAAAATTGTCACAAATAGAAGACTGTTCTGTTGAATTGTCCACTTGTCTTTTGTTCCCTTCTCCCTTTTTTATTTGCTGCATATTTAATTCATGATATAAAACATCTATATTTTCAAAACCCAAACCAAGAATTAATACTTTAGGAAACAGTATACAAAAGATGTACAGTGATATGCATATTATCTAATTACATATAAGAAAGAAGCACAAAGGGAGTTGACACAGGCCCAAGTTCTAAAGCCAAGTTCTGGAGCCCCCTTGCTATGAGGATGGTGCACAGAAAACGGACTGAAGGGAGGATGGGTAAAGGGAACACTCAGATGAATTGGGATAGCATTAACTTACTAGCTAGTATGGAATTAGTTCAACCACTTAGCTGTAAAGACACATTCCAAATGACAATTACATCAGCTCATCCCCTAGCTTCTCCCCAGGAGTAATTACTGTTTTGAAATTGGTATTCGTCATTCTTTTAATTATGCACACATATAAAAAACCCCACCAATACACAGGAATATATGCATATTTTTACAATTCTTAAGCGTCTTTGAAGAGGATATCTTTCAATAACCTAGTAAAGGGCATTAACTATAGTAGATTTTATAGAATAAAGAGAACTTGTCTGTGTAATTACAAAAGAAGTTTCATGTTTTAGAACTTTACTAGGTATGCTGGTAACTAAGAAATGAAATTTTGAGAGGACGTCACGGTCCTAAGTTCTTTGAAAATGAAACAAACTATATCTCTATGTTTAACTATCACCTATTGTTTGATTAATCATGTATATATCCACCTATTTATGTATATGCACATATATATACTCAGTTTCCCTTTGGTTTTGGGTTATTTCACTTTATTAACTTTTTATAAGTTATTAAGTGTTTTATTATCGCTAGTCCTTCTAATATTCTTACATTTATGGTGGCTATGTCTAGAGTAAGGGGCCAATTGTGAAGAGCAGCACTCAGTGGAAAGAATATAAGTACATTCATAAGATCATCTTAGGGAACTCAAAGACATCTTATAATATAATCCTTGTTTTAACAATGATCTTTGTTACATGAAAAAATGTCAAATGTTTGTTTTTTTATTTTTGTTAAAAGTAGTTAATATAATGTTTGAATGAAGCCCAGAATCAGAAGGGGTCTTTCTTAATAAGCTGGTCCCAAGAATCCAAAGTCAGATATTTGCTGTGATAGCCTCTAAAATTATTTTGAATTTTTTTGTTGAGAACTTAATGACTCTCCAAAGCCCCTCTTTGTTAATATTCACATGATCCAGAATTATTTCTATGCCTGAAATACTGCATTCCTAGATGGCAGATAAAATTCCATGGTAAATACATAGCCGTTCACTAACGGTAACTCCAATCACAGAACATGTGTGAAATCTGGTGACTAAAATATCCTATATTTGAATAAATATTACTTTATATCTATGTTTAAATCTGGATTTATCTCTTCAATCTATCTAAAAATATAATCACAGGAGCCATGTCTCATTTTTGATCCAATATCAGCTTTGACGATTACTGATATTGTTTTGTATAAAATTGAAATAGGCTTTTAAATTATTGATATTACAAAAATTTCCAGATGCATAATTATTTTGACACTTCTCATAACTTCATTTTAATTCTTAATAAATCAATCTTCAGACCTTTATTTTGTGGTTAACGTTCTGTGTTCTAATATGTAGAGATAAATATGAATGTGAAGGATGGGTATTTGCAAATAGGTAATATATGAGAAATTTTCTGCGGTCATTCTACATGTAATAGGATGAAGAGAATGTTTACTCAACAAATTAACTATTAACATTTAGCCCAAGATACATACGAGTTACAGAAATTACTTAACTTGCTGAATTCTTCTTTGGCAAGAACTCAGTTGTTTTTAATACTTTCTGTAGGTCACTTTAAGTATTTCCTTTTTAAATTTTCTCTCTACTCTATAGTCTTTATATATCTAATAGTATTTTGTAGGGTAATAAAGTGAACTACTTCTACACTTGAAATTACAGCAACCAGACACCCTTCTCCAACCCCATTCCCAGCCCCTCTAAAAAAAACCAAACTACTTTTTAAAAAATTGGTTCTGGTAAAAAAAATTCAGAGAAAGGTAACTTATTGTTTACTTATGGTATCCTGCCAAATGCTGGATATACATTTAGGGAGGCTGTGATAGATAAATCCTTAAATGTTTAACAGCTCAGTTAGAAGTATTAGTTTATGTTTGAGATATATGTGTATACATTTTTCAAGTAAATTTTATAAGAAGACCCTGGCTCTTGACTTTTAGTATACACAACTAGTGTGTGTGTGTGTGTGTGTGTTTGTGTATAATCTGGTTGAGAGAAGTATATTAATGAAGCTTTTGGTTTTGGGTTTTGCTTTTAAGAACTCTTGCTTTATCTTACTAAATCTATACCTTGATGGTTAGTATGATCAAGTTAACCAAGAAAAATTAAGTTTGAAGGCATCCCAATATTCAGTCAATGTCTTTGCAATTTAATATCATTTATTGCCTTCTATTGAAAAGAACTATGCGTAAAATGCATAAGAAGCTTCCTTCCCTTCTCACAGCTGCGCCCCTCAGCAGCCTATCTAAGGCAACAGTTCACCTGACAAACACGCTCCAAAGGAACAGTGAATTTCTAGACTTTAGTCCCTTCTTCTGGCATTTCCTTGTGGATTGATTGATTCATTAGCACTAGGAATGCTCACTTTCTTTGAGGACAGATGTGTATGTCACTCCTGACTCTAGGCCAAGCAATTACAAACCCCCTCCCTTTCCATGCACTGATAAAGTATGTTTTTCTTAAGGCAATTGCTGATTCCTGCATTTAACCACTAAGTAAGAAGAAAATGAAATATGTTTCCTTTCTAGAAATTTCAATATGTAGACCTTTTCTACTTGTAAGTTTCGCTGCAGTTGTTGAAACTAGATGAAAGACTAGGGTTTAAATATTTTGCAAATTCACTAAGAATAAATCATTTAGAAAAAGATATGTTTCATGGTTCTTTTAAGATGGCACTAAGATTCCGTTACGCAAGTAAGTCTAACTGGGAAAGACTTAATAATTTTAGAACACTCATCTTTGTCAAAATATAAATGAGTCATTGTTTAATTATGCAAGACAATTTAGCAAAAGTGGGTTTTACTTAAAACATTATGGTGGTGTTGTCAAAGAAAAATTACAAAACAAAATAGTTTAAAGATCTTATTTGGCTTTTATTTGCAATTCTAGAATCAGACAACACCACATTTTATAAAGAAAAATGAGTGTCTCAATGAGCTGTGCAGAGATGTTTAGTTTTATAGACAAAAAGGAGCTGAAGAAACAGAAAGAGAAGACAAAAAGCAGATTGGTTCTTTCAAAGTTTCTTTGTTAAGGTTAAAGCAAAAGGGATTCCCTTATCATGCTGAAAGAAATGGCTTGCTTGGGAATTTGGCTATTCTCTTTCTCTCTCTTGATTTTTTTGAAAGTCAGATATACAATTGAATTTTGACTTTGTGATGTGGAAATACAGCATGAGTGACTCAGTTCTGGTTCAGTCTGTTGGGCCTAACACAGGACCTTAGTCCAAACCGGGCCTCCTCTAAATTTGAATTATTAAAGACTTTAAAAACAAACAGGTGATGCTATTTTTAACTTCCATTCTTATATTAATAGGAACATTTAACAACCAGTTGAAATTGACCTTTGCAGTTATACTGTGATTGGGAAAACCAATGCAGGGTATTAATTCCAATATATGTGCAATCATTTCCAGCTAATTGGCACAGATGGGAGTTTCTGAACTTAGAAATCAGGGCCATTTAGAATATTAATACTCCTTTCAGAATACCTTATTAGAAACTTGTGTCAATCACGTCAAAATTTAAATTGCTCCCTCCAATCAGAAGGGTCTCACTGGATCAGAATAGCAGACCCACACCAACTCTGACCATATGAAACTTCTCACCATAAATGTAATCCTCTACTCATACTGGAAATAAATACATGTTAGAGCATTTCCTATTTTGTGCAGTTATTGACTTGATGAGTGATTCACAAAGCATTTTAAAGTTTATTGCCAATGAACATTTTTTTTCTTTTTTTTTTTTTTGAGACGGAGTCTCGCGCTGTGTCACCCAGGCTGGAGTGCAGTGGCGAGATCTCGGCTCACTGCAAGCTCCGCCTCCCAGGTTCACGCCATTCTCCTGCCTCAGCCTCCGAGTAGCTGGGACTACAGGCGCCCGCCACCACGCCCGGCTAGTTTTTTTTTTTTTTTTTTTTTTTTTTTTGTATTTTTAGTAGAGACGGGGTTTCACCATGTTAGCCAGGATGGTCTCGATCTCCTGACCTCGTGATCCACCCGCCTCGGCCTCCGAAAGTGCTGGGATTACAGGCTTGAGCCACCGCGCCCGGCTGCCAATGAACATTTTTAATATTGAACATACATAAAAGTGAAATAAACACAAACATATTAATTTAGAAGAAGGAACTGGAGAGAAACCGAATTTTCTAAAGTTAGTCTTTTATCTGGCAGCCTGCGTAAGAGAGACATGCTATGAAACACTCCAGGAAAAGAGATTCAATTGCATTTGGTGAGTTTTCAATTAAGAATGTAATGATAGAACACCACTTTGTTGGCCTGAGAAGCAAAACAAGCATGGTTTGGGAGAGCCTCCTGGGACTTTACTTTTGCTATGATGAAGAGAAACTTTCATGGTTATTGCATAACATAACAGGTGGGCGTATTGGTGTAGAATTGTTTAGATGACTTTGTATCAATTGGATCTGGCTCTTGGCACACAGCCTTTAAAAATGTTAGTTAAAAGCCTGTGGTGTGCCCCCTGACTGCAAGTGGTTTTGGAGTGTTCTCCAAGGCTCGGTTCTCCAAGGCTCAGTGGTAGAATGGGCACAGCTGCTTACAGCCTCTTTGCTTTAAAGATGATAAATATTCTCTCATGGGGGCCTTTTGAAAGAAAAGTGCAACATGCATCTTTTCCTGGAAGCCAAGGAAATCTCTCAAGCAGGGAATTTGCTGCTCTCAGTGGAGAACTAGGTGTATTTATTTATCATTGAGAATTTCCCTCTTTTTGTATGGATGACCATCTAGGGTCTTAAATAAGAGATGCTGACACAGAACCCAAGAATAAGCATAAATCTACCCCCTACTATTAGTTTTGCCTCTTATATAACTTTTTTTGTGTGGGGTGGGGAAAGATGAATGGAAGAAGGTAAGAAGAGAGAACTAACTATTCTTCTTAACTTAGAAGCAATTCTAAGAAAATTCAAATGCTTCAATAAGGCACTATTTATCAAGCCAGGTGCTTTTTATTCTTTAACTTATTGAATATTCATAGGCTTTCATGAAAGGTTAGATATTTGTTTTATCATTTTATAGATGTGGACACCAAAGCTCGGTGAAAATAGTAACTTACCCAAGATCACACATTTGGATCATGGTAGCTAAGATATAAAAGCAGGGCGATGGACTCCAAAGACCAGCCTTTCCTTTGACCTGAACTGCTGTCCCTACTTTTTAAAAAATTTTATTTATTTATTTATTTATTTATTTATTTATTTGTGTATTTATTATTATACTTTAAGTTCTGGGATACGTGTGCAGAACGTGCAAGTTTGTTACATAGGTATAAACGTGCCATGGTGGTTTGCTGCACCCATCAACCCATCATCTACATTAGGTATTTCTTATAATGCTATCCCTCCCCTAGTCCCCCAACACCCCCGACAGGCCCCAGTGTGTGATGTTCCCCTCCCTGTGTCCATGTGTTCTCACTGTTTAACTCCCACTTATGAGTGAGAGCATGCGGAGTTTGGTTTTCTGTTCTTGTGTTAATTTGCTGAGAATGATGGTTTCCAGCTTCATCCATGTCCCTACAAAGGTCATGAACTCAACCTTTTTATTGGCTTCATAGTATTCTATGGTGTGTATATGCCACATTTTCTTTTTCAAGTCTGTCATTGATAGGCATCTGGGTTGGTTCCAAGTCTTTGCTATTGTGAACAGTGTTGCAATAAACATACGTGTGCATGAGTCTTTATAGTGGAATGATTTATAATCCTTTGGGTATTTACCCAGTAATGGGATTGTTGGGTCAAATGGAATTTCAAGTTCTAGATCCTTGAGGAATCATCACACTGTCTTCCACAATGGCTTTTTACACCAATTTATACTCCCAACAACAGTGTAAAAGTGTTCCTATTTCTCCACATCGTCTCCAGCATTTGTTGTTTCCTAACTTTTTAATGATTGCCATTCTAACTGGCATGACATGGTATCTCATTGTGGTTTTGATTTGCATTTCTCTAATGAGCAGTGATGATGAGCTTCTTTTTCATATAATTGTTGGCTGCATAAATGTCTTCTTTTGAGAAGTGTCTGTTCATATCCTTTGCCCATTTTTTGATGGGGTTATTTGTTTTTTTCTTGTAAATTTGTTTAAGTTCTTTGTAGATTCTAGATATTAGCCCTTTGTCAGGTGGATAGATTGCAAAATTTTTCTCTCATTCTGTAGGCTGCCTGTTCACTCTGATGATAGTTTCTTTTGCTGTGCAGAAGCTCTTTAGTTTAATTAGATCCCATTACTTTCTATAAAACCAAGATGTACTTAAAAGTTTCTTTAGTATAACATATGTTTAGAGATCCTCCTGGCCTAAAGCAACCAGTCTGTGTGTAACATGTTGGTGCAATGGAATTTCTACAATGATAAACAGATGTGATTAGATTTCTGTTTGAAGTTTGGTGTATTTGCAACTTGGCTGTTTTTGTTCCTGAGCATCGTCCATCTTTGTGTTGTAGCTTCAGTCTTCACTGCAGTCTGAAAAGTTCATGACAATCACCAAGAAAACAAAGCACACCAATAGAAACATAGGGTTATGTACATGGGATTATATTTTACAGGCAACTATAAACACGTTTGCTACCCACTTTAGTGGATGCTAGAACCTGGGAATACCTTGTAGAAATATCTTTCATTTTTATAGGGAGAAATAATGATCTGAAATTTCAAGTAAAATCGTATTTGTTTTATCAAGCCATTATGGTTAGTGATCAGTACCATAAACTGTCAAAAAGCATTATCACCTGCTCTGTATTTTTAAATATACAATTATTTTCCCTTCTGGACTTTCAGTATTAATTTCAGGAAAGTGCTGAAATTTGACTGTATTGATTATAGCTTGCATTAATCTTACAAGATAAGCATTAGATCTAAAAAGGCCTCGTTTGAATCAAGTGTGAATAACAAGTATTCACTCTCTGGCATGCCTGAAATAATATTTCATGCTTTCAATATAGGCACTTTAGAAAACTGTAAAGGCCAAACAGCACCTTTTTATCACTGTGATTAGACTTCTAAGTGCTGGTGACAATTAGCTCCTAAAATTCTTCAGGTTTCATCCTTGAAGGGAAGAGTCATGTACTTACCTCATGGAGAGAGGGAGGTAAAGAATGTTTTGGAATATTAGAACCTGAATTGTGTTTTAGTGGCTGGGAAGAAAAGGGTCTGGATAAATGTTTCTTTGGCTGTTGTCACTAAAGGAAATCCAAGGCTTGTGGTAAAATCCCCGACTTGGCAATGGTTGTAACATGGGCTGTGTCTCACTTCCATTGATGTCGATTCAGATGGAGGCATTTAGGGATTTGGAGCATGACTGAAATCGTTCTAAAGCTTCAATCAATGTAAATAGATTTGGAGATGGAGTCAAAAATGAAAAGCCAGAGAAAATAAAATTGTGTTTTGAAATTACTCAAAATTTTACTTCAGCTACATACCCACAGTATCTTTTTCTGCATATGGATGAAATATATTTACTCTGGCAAAATCCTACAGTAGGGATTTTTAATGCAGAGGAAATGTCCCAGGCATGAATGTTTTTCTTCCATGTATTTGCTGTTAAAAAAAACAGTTTGATGTTTTGGCATGTCTTTTCAATATACAGTACTTGCAATTAATGACTTGTTAACTGCTTTACCATTATACTATAAAATGTTACTATGAATGAATCTCCAAAATGAGAGAGCTAGCTCTTGATCCTAGTTTGACATTTTAAAACAGGATTACAATGAATATCAGCATTAATCTACTCCATTTAAAGGACATAATGGTTCGGCCCCAAGGAAAAAGTTACATTGGGTGATAAGCTGTTTTCTCTGATTTTCTTTCAGATACCCATAAGAAAAATGCTTGGGTTTTTAAATGTTTGTTATTGTAAAGTCCTTCAATATTTCTTATCACGAATACAATTACTCTTTCCCTCTTGGGGGAAACTTTGTTTAATTCAATTAATGGTCTACGTAGATGGTGGTAGAAAAGTGTAGTTTAACCTTGCCTATCGTAGCCATGTCATTGTGAGCATATTCAAGCCTGCCTCTCTCTCTGCAATATGAAGAATGAAGTGAAGTTTGTCTTTTGTGTTTCTCTCTTATTACTTTCACATTTTATTCCCATGCCTCTACCATCTACAAAAACACCTCGCTTATACCTTAGTTGGCCTTCAGAATGATGATCAAGGTAGTGTGGGTAGTTGCTTAAACCACAAGCAGTTCTGTTACTATACTGTGATCATGGAAAGCCTCTCTCCTTTGTGGCAAATATCTTAATTCCTGTTAAAGTTGTGATTATTGGAATGATACCAAAGAAAGTGAATTGTAAGGTATCCTGATTAGGAGCTCAGAGCTCATCTTCTTCTCCAGCTATATATTAGAACATCTGTGGAATTTCTCCTGAGAAAGAGACATGGTCTGACATGGTACTGTAAATTAACTCTGTGCAAACCCTTCCTTAAAGATGATGCTCTGACTTCAGTTTCAAAAATAATTTTACTGTCTGTGCAGTTGTTTTATAACAAACAACCTATAGCTTTAGACTATTATCTTTAATATGTTTTACAGTATTATTTATTAGAGAATTTTGTCATTAAGAAAAAAGAGTTTTCAGATTTTATTTGGGAATCTCTCATTTGTCTATGTTCACCCAGCTGTAACTGCTTCTAGATATTAAAAACTGTCTTCATTTCCCTCTTTCAAATCTTTTGCTACTTCTCACAAAGAAATGGATTCCAGGAAACACTGCTTCTGTTCTTAGAGGAAGTGACAGTAGTTCCAGGCCAACTGGAATCCATCAATTAAAGGTTCAAAAAAAAAAAAAAAAAAGTCTGTGCTGCTGTCAAAAATTACCCAGGGACTGTTAAATACTATTAAAAAAAAAAAAAAACTGGCAGGACTGTAAACTCAAGCATCTCTTAAACCATAGTGGATCTGATTCCTACCATGTTCTATAGCTGTGGCCACATTCACATATACTGTACTGGGAACTAACTGTCTTCAGCATCTCCTTAAGTATGGTGTTGGAGAGGGTTCCTTGGTGAGAAAGAAAGAATGTCTTAAGTCTGTACTGCAGGGGCTGGGTAAAGAATATCTCATCAGCATTTCCATACATATTTCATGTCTTGTGTACTTCCCAACTTTAAGCATGAGCCTGACACCTAGAAGACATGTGATACATTTTGTGGAATAAATAAATAAGAGTGTGCCCTTGCTACTTCGTTCTCATCATGCTATTTGTGTATGTTCTTCCTAAAGGTTCTCCTTAGCATGTGCTGGTTCTGTTCTTTGAATATTATTTTCTTCCAGAAATGGTGACCCTTTTCCACAGATGTCCTCACTCTTGCTCTGTGATCCTTCCTTGCTTCTCTCCCTGTGCTAGCTCTGGGAGCTGCCCCCATGCTCATCACTGGGTATGCATTCTCTTGCTGCAATCTAAGAAATTCAATTGCAAACACACTTAAGAGTTAGATCTGAAATGAATAAAATTAGGGTCCTTGTGAGAATCCAAGATATCCTCAAATAAGCTGGATTCGTGAGCACTCGTATAAGGGCTTTAATGTCATCAGTTTTGGATAAAATGACTCTGTTCTTCATTCTGATATTTTGAAAACTTGTGAGAAACTGAGATTACTGGTTGAATGGACTCTTCAAGTGTAGAGCAGCACTGTAAAACATTAGCTACAAACTACATTTTCTAAACCTCTACCTCTTCCCCATTATACTGGCAAACTCTGCAGCCCTCAAACCATCACCATGTGAGGTTTAAAAGGCTGTCTTCTCCAAGAAGAATGTCAGACTTAGTAAATGTAACTTTTCTTCCATCTGTACTTGCACTGGGGTGTCCCTTCTAGGCAGGAGTTCTTCCCCAATGTCTGTGCTTGCTGCCGGTGTTACAATGACAGAATCTCTGAAGTCAGAAAATCAGTACCAGAATACACCTTGGTTAGTTACTAAGTATATGATTGTGGGCTAGTTAGCTAAACTTTATGAGAATTATTTCCTTCCATGTTGCCTACTTTTCTCGACTGTCGTGAAGATGAAATGAGATACGACTTTTCAAATGTCACAGAGTAGGCATTCAATTTATGATAGTTAATTTTATCACCATCAATATGGCAATGTACTATCCCTGCAAACTTACTGTGATCCAATAGAAAACATGACATTGGATTTACGTCTCTCATTATTCTCATGGACCAGATTCATTTTTTTTCTGAGATGCATTTCTGATTCATTTGATTCTTATTGTCACTTCTTTCTCTGAGTCTCATCACAGTCCCATGGACTCAACTGTTACTGCTTTCTTCTCCAGACTTCTTTATTTTAGTTTATTTCCCACAATTCCGGCATAACTTTCTTCTGAAAGTAAACTTATTCGCACATTTTCTTGTTTTATATCTTTTGATTGGCTCCCTACTGTCTAGTTAAACTGCCTTCTTTATTATAAGTCCACGACAAGCTTTTTATTTCCTAATGTCACTGTGAATCTCTAAGATGAGAAGCAACACACTTGTCCACTGAAAACCTTTTTTTTTTTTTTTTTTTTTTTTTTGAGACTGAGTCTCGCTCTGTCACCCAGGCTGGAGTGTAGTGGCGTGATCTCGGCTCACTGAAAGCTCCACCTCCCAGGTTCACGCCATTCTCCTGCCTCAGCCTCCCAAGTAGCTGGGACTATAGGCGCCCGCCACCACGCCCGGCTAATTTTTTGTATTTTTAGTAGAGACGGGGTTTCACTGTGTCAGCCATCTCCTGACTTCGTGATCCACCCACCTCGACCTCCCAAAGTGCTGGGATTACAGGTGTGAGTGACCGCACCCGGCCGAAAACTTTTTTTTAACAGAGCATTTTTAGGGAACGACAGTGCGGGGACACGTGAGGCAATGCTGGCCCACAATGGCGAGTCTGAGCCTCTGAGCACGTATATACAACATTTATTGGCTACCCCTCTCTTCAATCTTAGCTTCTCTCTGCTTCATACTCACTTTTTGTCATTCTCGTTCTCAAATAACAGTCTTTGTAGTTTCTCCCTTATTTGTAGATCATATTATTAGCTTCTGAAACACTCCCCTCCAACATTCTCCTACACTTCTCCCTGTATCCAATCTGCTCAACTTGATGACCTACTGATTCTTCAAGAAACAGCCCAAATGTTATTTTCTCTGAAGCTGTTGTAGTCTCCTGAATCTTGAGCAATATGGATGCTTTGGGAGTTTAAAAGGAAGAAAGACCTATATTTATAACTCTCATAACTTTATCACATTGCCATGTGAGATTCTATCTCCCCTATTAAAAAAATAAACTCCACAAGGGCAGGCATGTCCCTGCTCCATTCAATTAGTAGCTTCTTTTCTAGTTCACTGATTAACATATATAGGTGGTGTGTGATGAATGTTTATGAAAATATTTACTAAATATGCTACAGATAGAATGAAATGTCTCACACACACACAGCCTATTGTTAAGTGATAGGATTAATACTTTTTATTTTCAGCAATGCAATTATTTACTTCACAGGTCTTTAAATCTACAGAAATTTCTAATTTCTCTGTTTCCAATTATACATATTCTATAAGCCATACTCCTTAGAAACCATGATACCCTCATGATAACTCACTGTAGGCTATTGTGCTTAACATGGACACGGCTATTATATTTTGTGCCAAAGTTGATATGACAGTTTTTCCAAATGACATTTAAGATTCTTCTTGAGCTTCCCAGCAGGCATCTCCTGTGCAAAAATGCCAGACAGAGAGGGGGAACCTCAAGTTTCTTCTTTGAAAACCCACTTAGTCATTATTCGTCAGTGATCCTTAAACCAGTGCCCACTCATATCTCAGGCTGACACTCGATAATGATTTCAATAGAAGAGCAGCTGTTCCACATTATATGCCTCTCTGGGAACAGCACCCAGGTACTGCCATTCCAATTGTTTTATGAATGTGCTAGAGAAATGGCAGATTGCCAAAGACAGCATCCACATGGTTGTTTGAAACAACACCCCAGACATAAAAAGAAAGAAAAATCTCCTCACAGATTGCAATGTGTACATTTTGGCTGTTTTGCACATCCTCTGCAGCTGTGCATTCATGATGCTATATTTAAGCAAAAATCTGTGTAAGAATTAGTCACTAGAAGATGGAAGTTTGGCGGCCATTTTAAGGATTTGGCTGCAGTGGTTGCCAAGATCTCTCCCTCCAGAATGAGCGCTGCCTATCTTATAACCAACTAAAAGTGTGATGTGACTACTTGCTAGAATGTAATCTTTTCACATATCCCAAGACTTGTCCAAAAATTAGCAAGCCCTCTTTTTTCTTTGTGAAAGGGATTACTGTCACCTTACAGATTCTTTTAGAGTCACAACTGTCATACAGTCTTTGAAAAAGCTGACATATAGATTTGGTACATCTTTTCTTCTACCCTTTCTTCCTCATCCCCAGGAAATTAATATTAGAAAATCATTATCAAAGAGAATAAATGTGCTCAGTTCAAATGTGTAAGACCAATTGATTATTACTAGTGTTCAAATTCGAGTTTAAGAAACCCCACAGATTTCTCGTGGTCAGTGAGAAGAAATACTTCAGACCAATCCTGCCTAACAAAGAAGAAAAATAAAATATTCTGTGAATTCATCTATGCAGAATATAGGAATAAAAAACATGTTGACTCCTGGAAGGGAAGAAAATTCTCTGGTTTGAAAATGCCTTATTTTCTAAGATATGAAAAAGACAGTACCTTTGAATAAGTCTTTTATTTAGAATTCAGTGAAATCTATGGAATTGGGCAAGTAAAGTTACATTAGCTAATCTTGCAATGCTTGACCTTCTTAAGGAAGATACTATAGTGGACCAACAGAGTTCAGCAGATGCATTAACATCTTCTCTGAAAAGCACTATCATCTTTTTCCAGAAACCTGTGAAACTTAGATTTGTTTAAATCCTATTTGCCAATTACACACTTCACATATTTGTATATTCTTGAAAATAGAGAAGATCATAAATTGCATATCTTTCTCACATGCATTCAGTATTTTGGCATATTTTTAAATTTCCATCCAAACCTGTCCTCAAACTTACCTCCAATTTGCAGTGACCTATTGCCTTCAGATTGCCCATGTCTGCCTTTCTTCAAATTCTAGTTTGGAATTTTAAGAGTTACTCTTTCCATGAAATTTCTCATCATCACTTTGATACATATCTATCCAGTTTACAAGAAGTTGATCTGTGCCATAGTTATACTTCTTTTAAAGTTGTGCCTCATATGTTATGTATTTTTAAATAAACTTTTTATAGTAGAATAGTTTTAGATATATAGAAAAGTTGTATAGAGATAGGAAGGAATTTTCATATACTTTCCTCCCCAAACACACACCAGTTTCTCCTATAATTAGCATCTTTTAGAAGTGTACATTGTTCAAGATTAATGAGCCATATTAATATATTATTATTAAGCAAAGTTTATTCTTTATTCAGATTTGCTTACTTTTTACCAAATGTCCTTTTTCTGTTCCAGGATCCTATCCAAGATACAACATTGCATTTGGTCACCCTGTCTCCTTAGGCTCCTCCAGACTATGATAGTTTCTCAGACATTCATTGTTTTTGATGATCTTTACCATTTTGAAAAGTACTAATGAGTTTTTTTGTAGACTATCCCTCAACTGGGCTTTGTCTGGTGTTTTTCTCGTAAGTAGACTGGGGCTATGGGTTTTTAGAAGGAAGAGATAAAGGGCCATTCTCATCACATCATGTCGAGGTCTCATGCCAATAACACGACTTATTACTGTTGATGTTAATCTTGATCACCAAGCTGAAGTAGTTTATCAGGTTGCTCCACAATTAAATTACTCTTTTTACTTCTTTCCAAACTATACTTTTAAAAAGGAAGTCACTATGTGCAATCCACACTTAATAAACAGGAAGTTTTATTCCATCATCCTGAATGTATAATATATGCATATGTTATTTAGCATTTTCTGCACTGGAAATTTGTCCATACTTTTCTACTCATTTATTTATGAAACTATTTTTTATGATACTGCAGTGGTGGATACTTGATACTGTAAAATTTTTTTTAATCTGCATAAACTTTAAAGCACAAATTGAATATTAATGTATGCAATTGAAAAAAAATAATTTAGAACATCAGTGGATCCCAGAATAGAAGGAATACTATGATAACAAAATCTAACTGTGTTACAAATATATGAAATTACTTTACTAAAGCAGGTGTGGGACAGGTATTGACTTAAGTAACTTTAGAAATGAGTAGAGTTCCTTTTAGGAATTGTACATGAGCATAATACTCTAGTTGTTAAAGTTGTTTTTCATGTGAGTACTGGCAAACAATTCTGAAAACTCTATACTGAAATTAGATTCTTCTCTCTTTTCTTCCTTATTAGTCTCACTAGCAGTCTATCAATTTTGTCAATCTTTTCAAAAAACCAGCTCCTGGATTCATTGATTTTTTGTAGGGTTTTTTGTGTCTCTATCTCCCTCACTTTTGCTGTGATCCTAGTTATTTGTTGCGTTCTGCTAGCTTTTGAATGTGTTTGCTCTTGCTTCTCTAGTTCTTTTAATTGTGATATTAGGGGGTCAATTTTAGATCTTTCCTGCTTTCTCTGGTGGGCATTTAGTGCTATAAATTTCCCTGTACACACTGCTATAAATGGGTCCCAGAGATTCTGGTATGTTGTGTCTTTGTTCTCATTGGTTGCAAAGATCATCTTTATTTCTGCCGTCATTTTGTTATGTACCCAGTAGAGAGAAAAATCAAATAGGCACAGTAAAAAATGATAAAGGGGTAATCACCATCAATCCCACAGAAATACAAACCACTATCAGAGAATACTATAAACACCTCTACGCAAATAAACTAGAAAATCTAGAAGAAATGGATCAATTCCTGGACACATATACCATCCCAAGAGTAAACCAGGACAGGCTCTGAAATCGAGGCAATAATTAATAGCCTATCAACTAAAAAAAGGCCAGGACCAGATGGATTCACAGCCGAATTCTACCAGAGGTACAAAGAGGAGCTGGTACCATTCCTTCTGAAACTATTCCAATCAATAGCAAAAGAGGGAATCCTGCCTAACTCATTTTATGAGGCCAGCATCATCCTGATACCAAAGCCTGGCAGAGACACAACAAAAAAGAGAATTTTAGACCAATATCCCTGATGAACGCCGATGCAAAAATCCTCATTAAAGTACTGGCAAACCGATTCCAGCAGCACATCAAAAAGCTTATCCACCACAATCAAGTTGGCTTCATCCCTGGGATGAAAGGCTAGTTCAACATATGCAAATCAATAAATATGATCCATCATATTAACAGAACCAAAGACAAAAACCACATGATTATCTCAATGGATGCAGAAAAGGCCTTTGACAAAATTCAACAGCCTTTCATGCTAAAAACTCTCAATAAAGTAGGTATTGATGGGACATATCTCAAAATAATAAGAGCTATTTATGGCAAACCGACACCTAATATCATACTGAATGGGCAAAACTGAAAGCATTCCTTTGAAAATTGGCACAAGAGAGGGATGCCCTCTCTCAATACTCCTATTCAACATAGTGTTGGAAGTTCTGGCCGGGGCAATCAGGCAGAACAAAGAAATAAAGGATATTCAATAAAGAAAAGAGGAAGTCAAATTGTCTCTGGTTGCAGATGACATGATTGTATATTTAGAAAACTCCATCATCTCAGCCCAAAATCTCCTTAAGCTGATAAGCAACTTCAGCAAAGTCTCAGGATACAAAATAAATATGCAAAAATCACAAGCATTCTTATACACCAATAACAGAGAAACAGAGAGCCAAATCATGAGTGAACTCCCATTCACAATTGCTTCAAAGAGAATAAAATACCTAGGAATCCAACTTACAAGGGATGTAAAGGACCTCTTCAAGGAGAACTACAAACCACTGCTCAGTGAAATAAAAGAGGACACAAACAAATGGAATAACATTCCATGCTCATGGATAGGAAGAATCAATATTGTGAAAATGGCCATATTGCCCAAGGTAATGTATAGATTCAATGCCATCCCCATCAAAGGATCGATGACTTTCTTCACAGAATTGGAAAAAGCTACTTTAAAGTTCATATGGAACCAAAAAAGAGCCCACATTGCCAAGACAATCCTAAGGCAAAAGAACAAAGCTGGAGGCATCATGCTACCTGACTTCAAACTATACTACAAGGCTACAGTAACCAAAACAGCATGGTACTGGTACCAAAACAGAGATCTAGACCAATGGAACATAACAGAGCCCTCAGAAATAATACCACACATCTACAGCCATCTGATCTTTGAGAAACCTGACAAAAAACAAGAAATGGGGAAAGGATTCCCTATTTAATAAATGGTGCTGGGAAAACTGGCTAGCCATAGGTAGAAAGCTGAAACTGGATCCCTTCTTTACACCTTATACAACAATTCATTCAAGATGGATTAGAGACTTAAATGTTAGACCTAAAACCATAAAAACCCTAGAAGAAAACCTAGGAGAAAACCCCATCAAATATGGGCAAAGGATATGAACAGATACTTCTCAAAAGAAGACACTTATGCAGCCAACAGACACATGAAAAAATGCTCATCATCACTGGCCATCAGAGAAATGCAAATAAAAACCACAATGAGATACCATCTCACACCAGTTAGAATGGCAGTCATTAAAATTCAGGAAACAACAGGTGCTGGACAGTATGAGGAAAAATAGGAACACTTTTACACTGTTGGTGAGACTGTAAACTAGTTCAACCATTTTGGAAGACAGTGTGACGATTCTTCAAGGATCTAGAACTAGAAATACCATTTGACCCAGCCCTCCCATTATTGGGTGTATACCCAAGGGATTATAAAGCAAGCTGCTATAAAGACACATGCACATGTATGTTTATTGCGGCACTATTCACAATAGCAAAGACTTGGAGCAAACCCAAATGTCCATCAATGATAGACTGTATTAAGAAAATGTGGCACATATATACCAGGGAATACTATGCAGCCATGATAAAGGATGAGTTCATGTCCTTTGTAGGGACATGGATGAAGCTGGAAACCATCATTCTGAGCAAACTATTGCAAGGACAGAAAACCAAACATCGCACGTTCTCACTCATAGTTGGGAATTGAACAATGAGAACACTTGGACACAGGAGGGGGAACATCACACACTGGGGCCTGTGGTGGGGTGGGAGGACAGGGGAGGGATAGTATTAGGAGATGTACCTAATGTAAATGAGGAGTTAATGGGTGCAGCACAACAACATGGCCCATGTATACATATGTAACAATCCTGCACGTTGTGCACATGTACCCTAGAACTTAAAGTATAATTAAAAAAAATAAAAAATATAAAAAGAAATTCAGGATGTCTGGGACCTTCCCTTTGCTCTGCCTTTGTGTTACACCCCTTCCCGGGGAGGTAGACAAAAATCCAACATAGTAAAGGTGTGTCATCTTCACCAGGACTATGATAAAATATATTAAACAACTCCCTGTCTTGCAAGTAATTTCAAAATATAAGCCAAGTGGAAAAAACTAGGAGTAATGAGATACAAGCTAAATGTATATGTAGCTTTCCACATATATGGGAAGATAGGGCCAAATAGTAACTGTAAATCAATCCAGCAATTCCATGTGATCCAAGCTGGGTAGCACAACGTCACTGAATCTGTTCCAGTGGCCCGCCATCTTTTACTTACTGTTCTATGAGGAAAGGTCCCATTTGCTGCTGTTGACACTGATCAGATAAGAAGTGTTATTCATTTCCCCTAACAATAAGATTTTCTATCATATACATTGCCTGGGGAATAGTAAATCATACATACAAAATCTGGTCCTGTATTTTACAGAGTGGGAAGTTTCTCCCACTCACCAAGCCTGTCGCTTTGCTTATTTTAAATGTTTCCCGGTATCATCCCACACATGGGCTGCTGCTTTAGCCTACTGAATGGCTTCCTAACATATGCCTGGCCTTTCTCCAATCCATTTCTGCACACTGCTGTGAAAACTCATCTAAAAATAGAGCTTTCACAAAGGTAGATATTGCTTTAAACACACGCACGCGCACACGCACACACACACACACACACACAAAGCAAAAATAGTATCTCTTAACTGCCTACAGAACAAAAATAATCTGTAATCTGCCTAGTCTGGTCTTAATAAATACTTGTAGTCAAACAGTTCAAATCCTGACTGCACTTGCCAGAACGCCTGGAGTAAGGGTAGTCACCTCTACTAGACTCAGTTTCTTCATCAGTAAAATGAAAATAATAATACCTATGTCACGGCACTGCTTTAAATAAGGTAATAATTAAGAAGTTTTATCCACATAAGTCCAAACCATGGTTCAGCATCTGGCTTGTAATAAGCTGTCAATAAACTATAGCCATTTCTCTGTTTTAATATAAATTAATAATTTTCTCGAATTCAGTTATTCAAACAAAACTCACTCAATCTCAGTTATTCTGTAAGTTCATTCAAATTATATTTCTCTATCACTTACCGTTAGCCTATATGAATGCATTATTTTTCTTAACCTATTTATTTTCCATTTTACTTGTCTAACTCTATTTCATTCATATTATTACCTCTTAATGTAAGTAACATGAATGTATCTGCACGAGGTGAGATGTGTTTATATCTAGTAATATTAACCTAATTTAGATGTGCTTAGACAAAAATTTTAAAAACAGTATGGACCCATGCAACATATCTGGCAACAGCAGGCAGTGCCGACCGTAGAGATGACTGAAAGCAGAGACTCTAAAATAACCAGGCTCTTGACTCTGGGAATTGGCTTCATTTAGACCTTCTATTCCCATGTCTCCAGAACAGTGGAGACAGCAGACCAAGGTTCTCAGCTTCTCTTCTTTGTCACATGGGAGGAAAGGGCTCTTCACTTGGGCTTATTCAAAATATCACAGAATAAAGTTCTGATTGGCTCACCTTTGGTCGTGGGTCCAATCCAAAATCAGTAACTATGCCCAAGAAAATAGAGTACAATACATACCTGGAAATGATTCAGGGCCCTGACTCTAGACAGCTGGGAGAAGGTAGATTATTTAAGGAAATGGCATCTCCTTTAGGGACTATATATTATAGTGGGAGGGAGGACAAGTAGACTAATTCTACAAAGTAAAGGGTGTACTATTTCAAAATAAGTCTTGGGTACTTTGGGGGAGAAAAAAGTCAAACAATGAATATCCAAACTTAACCACAACTATCAATCAGAACATGTTTGCAGTGGCTATAGTTGGTAGATAACATAGAAAATTCAAGAGAGTTTTATGTGAGTAATAAGCTTATGTCATTCTCATCCTAAAATTAAACTAAGTATTTAAACTTTTAGGTATTTATTAATTTCACAGAGTTCAAGCTTTGTTGTAGGTTAAGTTGCTTATTTTCCATTTCAGCGGTAAGAAATATCTAGAATTGTAAGATTACTTATGGCATTTACTGCCTACACATTGAACTGTGTTTATGAATATGCTTTACACTTCCAAGTATTTAGTCATTGAGATTTGTTTTGTAAATCTATTGTAGAAATTATGGCTGTTTTTATCCTACTCTTAACACAAATCAGCTCAATATCTGTTGTCTATCATTTTAGATCAGTTACTCAATATAAATAATTAGAAATGTGGTTTTCTTACAGACCCTCAAACCACTGATTTTTTTATTAATCACTCAGCAAAATAAAAAATTGTGATTAAGAAAGAAGGCAACTAGTATATTAAGAAGAAATCTGAGTTTAATAATTAATGCATTAACATTCCGTAATCCAGTTTAGAAATGATCAACGTTTTGTGAATGTCAATGAATGTGACAGCCAGCATAGGTGCAAACCAGGTAGAAAGATCAGAGTCCCTAAAGGGCCAGGGTGAGCCCTGGTGATAGAAAACCTGATGTGAGTTGCGGTGAAAAGTCTCTAACCCCCAGTGATGCTGAATTTCTGATATTCATGCCTGTGTGTGATAATCCTGTCCCCCTGAGTGTGGACTAGACTTTCTGATTCACTTCTGACAGGAATTGGCAGAAGAGACACGATGCCAGCTCTTAGTTGGGTTATAAAAAGATTGTGACTTCCATCAAGGGTGATTTCTCTCTGTTTCTCCATCTAACTCTGTCTTTCTCTCTCTCTCTGTCTTATTGTCAGCTTCCATGTCATGAAGATCCTAGACAGCTTACGGCGAGGTCTTTATGTTTAGGGACTAAGGCCAGGCAAAAGCCACATGAGTTAGCTTGGAAACAGATTCCCCCTGCTCAGTGGAACCTTCAGATGGGGCTGCAATTCCTGCCAACAGCTTGACTGCAACTTCTTGAAAGAGCTTGAGCCAAAGGCTTCCAGCTAAGTAACACCCATATTCCTGAACCACAGAAACTCTGAGATAGTAAATATTCTTTTTTTTTTTTTAATGCCAAGAAGTTTTAAAATAATATACAGCAATGGGTTATCAGTTCAAAGCAGAACATATTCTGATTGCCTAATATGCATTCTAGTGCAGCCTGCCACAGAGGAAAAACAGTAATAACAAACGTTGGTCAATTAAAGACAATTTAGCAATTTTTCTCTATGAATTGTCCTCTCTACCACAGCTACCTTTTCTCACAGAGATTTAACCTTATTAAGACATATAGTCTTGGCTTCTTACTAGGATCTATAATCTTAGATTCTCTGGATTACTTTTAGGGACCAAATTAGGAAAACAAGAGATTTTCAAAAGCACGTTGCATGTATTAACACTAGTACCATGAAAAAATATGGTACTAGTGTTAATTTAATCCCTTTAAAATAAGGAAAATAATAATAAATACATAATACCAGCCATCTTAGAAAGCACAACATGATTTTATTTAAATATTTATTTCTATGTTTGTGTATATATTTGTATTTTTATTTTTGACATAATTATAATCACATTGAGCACTATGGGAAATTTTAAAGATCCAACTTTTTAATAAAAGTGTTATTTATAAAACTTCACACATTTTAAAAGCATTTTCTGTATTGTTTTTCTTATTTTAGATTTTGGGATAAAATTCTGGTTCAAAAGGCAGGAATTTTTTTTTAATATCTTTTATCCAAAACTATGTTTTTAAAAGGTAAGTAACCCAACTCTCCCCACCTTTAATTTCTTATTTTCTTCACAATCAAATAAGGTGACTCAAGATGACTTAAAAGGTCATGTTTAAAAAAAAAAAAATCTTGGGCAGTGATTTTAAAGGAAATAGTAAAATTTCTTCTTACAGCCATTTTGAAGACATAATATTGCTAGTGAGAAGTGTTATCACATCATGTGGGCTCCTTCTACAAGTCTTTTACCATATTATTTCTAGTTCTTAAAAACCACATTTTCCAAGTCTTTGCTATTGTGAATAGTGTCGCACTAAACATACGTGTGTATGTGTCTTTATAGTAAAATGATTTATAATCCTTTGGGTATATACCCCGTAATGGGATTGCTGGGTCAAATGGTGTTTCTAGTTCTAGATCCTTGAGGAATCACCACACTGTCTTCCAGAATGGTTGACCTAATTTACACTCTCAACAGTGTGAAAGCGTTTCTATTTCTCCACATCCTCTCTAGCATCTGTTGTTCCCTGACTTTTTTAATGATCACCATTCTAACTGGTGTGAGATGGTATCTCATTGTGGTTTTGATTTGCATTTCTCTAATGACCACTGAAGATAAGCTTTTATTCATATGTTTTTTGGCCATATAAATGTCTTCTTTTGAAAAGTGTCTGTTCGACTGGTTTAAGAAAATGTGGCACATATACACCATGGAATACTATGCAGCCATAAAAAAGGATGAGTTTGTGTCCTTTGTAGGGACATGGATGCAGCTGGAAACCATCATTCTCAGCAAACTATCGCAAGAACAGAAAACCAAACACTGCATTTTCTCACTCATAGGTGGGAACTGAACAATGAGATCACTTGGACTTAGGAAGGGGAACATCACACATGGGGGCCTATCATGGGGAGGGGGGAGTGGGGAGGGATTGCATTGGGAGTTATACCTGATGTAAATGACGATTTGATGGGTGCTGACGAGTTGATGGGTGCAGCACACCAACATGGCACAAGTATACATATGTAACAAACCTGCACGTTATGCACATGTACCCTAGAACTTAAAGTATAATAATAATAAATAAATAAATAAATAAATAAAAAAGAAAGGTGTCTGTTCATAAAACCATCATTCTCAGCAAACTAACACAGGAACAGAAACCAAACACCACATGTTTTCATTCATAATTGGGAGTTGAACAATGAGAACATATGGGCATAGGTAGGGGAATATCGCACGCTGGGGTCTGGAGGTGGGTGGGGAGCAAGGGGAGGGACAGCATTAGGAGAAATACCTAATGTAGATGACGGGTTGATGGGTGCAGCAAACCCCCATGGCACATGTATACCTATGTAACAAACATGCATGTTCTGCACATGTATCCCAGAACTTAAGAATAATAATAATAATAAATTCTCTGGAATTGTAGCCCTAATCCTACCTTGCCTGTCTTCAGCAATGTCAGTGAAATCTAGAAATCTCCATTTATTAAGACACAACAGAAAGACTTTGTCACAATTTTAGATGAAGAATTGTGTTAAGGAGACCTTCTTCTATCAAAATATTCCATCTGGGATTTCCATCCTTTCTTTAATTTCTCTTCAATTATTTAAATCAGGTTTACTGAAGTATGATTTAAATATATTCCTTTTATTATAAAGTTCAATGAAATTTATTAATTATATAGTTATGAGCTTGACACCACAAGGAAGATTTATAATATTTCCATCACCCACAAAAGTTTCCTTGTACGCTTTGTAGACAATCCTTTCCTTACCCCACCCCCATCACTTAGCCCCTGGCAAGCAGTGATCTGATTTCTGTCACTACAGTGTTGCTTTTTCCAAAATGCTATATGAATGGAATCATGTGGGCTTTTGTGTCTAACTTGTTTCTCTCAGCATAATGCTTTTACATGTAAACATTTTGTTGTATGTATCAGTAGTTTGCTCCTTTTTATCACTGAGGATTATTCCATTATATAGATATAATACAATTTGTGTATCTACTTACCAGTTAATTGACATTTGGATTGTTTCCAGTTTGGGGAGGTTATAAACAAAGCTGCCATAACATTTAAGTATTTGTGAGTGGATATGCATTTTGATTTCTCTTAGGTATATCTAGGTCTGAGGATGTTGAATTGTATGGAAAATGTATGTTTAAATTTATGAGAAACTGACAAAAATTTTCCAAAATAAGGGTAACATTTTGTATTCTCAGTTGTTCTACATTCTTACAAGCACTTGGTGGTGTTAACCCTTTTGATTTTCACCATTGTAATATGTGTTTAGTAGTAATTCATCGTGGTTTTACTGTACATTTCCATGATGGCAAATGTTGGATATCTTTTCACATGCTCATTTACAATGGTGTATATTCTTTGATTATCTATTCAAATAAGTTATTCATTTTAATTGGATCATTTACTGTCTTATTTAGTCATAAGAATTTTTTTATATCGAATCTTTTATTGATGTGTTTTTTTTAATGTGATTTCCCAGGGTATATCATCTTTTCATCTTATTAATACTTTCATTCAAAATGCAAATGTTGGCTGGGCGCGGTGGCTCAAGCCTGTAATCCCAGCACTTTGGGAGGCCGAGATGGGCATCACGAGGTCATGAGATCGAGACCATGCTGGCTAACACGGTGAAACCCCATCTCTACTAAAAAATACAAAAAATTAGCCGGGCGAGGTGGCAGGCGCCTGTTCCCAGCTACTCGGGAGGCTGAGGCAGGAGAATTGAACCCAGGAGGCGGAGCTTGCAGTGAGCTGAGATCCGGCCACTGCACTCCAGCCTGGGCGACAGAGCGAAACTCCGTCTCAAAAAAAAAAAAAAAAAAAAAAAAAAAAAAAAAAAAAAAATGCAAATGTTTTTCTTCAGAATGAAATTAAGTTTACCATTTTCTAAAGTTTTATATACATTTTGTCTGCACTAACAGTTTTGCTTGACCTTTCTCGTATGTTTCCTTCAGTAAATTTTAGTTTGAACTCTTACATTTAGGATGACTCTTCATTTAGAATATAATTTTTTATATAATGTAATGTGTCAGTTTTCTTTTTCTTTCTCTTTTTTTCTTTTTTTCTGGGGGAGGGTTGGATGGAGGGAGGACACGAATATCCAATTGTTCCAGCATCATTTGTGCTAAAGATTATTTTTATTGAATTACCTTGACACCTTGTTCAAAATGAATTGACAATACATGTCAGAGCCTGTTTTTCAACTATTTATTCTGTTCCATTAATCCATGTGCCTATTCTTAGGCCAATAACATATTGTTTGATTATCATAACTTTATAAAGTTTAAAATCAAATTAAACTTTGTTTTTATTTTCCAAAGTTGTTTTGAATACATACTCTGGATCTCTTCGTATAAATGTTAGAATCAGTTTGTCAATTTCTACCAAAAAAACTGTATATGGTAAGGATTACACTGAATCTGCAATATCAATTTGGGAAAAAATGATAAGTTAACAATATTGAGTTTTCTAATCTATGAACACGGTAGTGGTTTCCATTTGTTTTGCTCTCCCTTAATTATTCTCAGCAATTGTTTTTAGAGATTAAATGTGGGAAAAAAGTCTTTAATATTCAATCTGTCTTCTTCCTCTTCTTCCTCCTCCTCCTCTTCTTTTAATAATTCTATGCATTTTTTCTTTCTGCACATGGAAATTTATATCTGGATTATACTTCTTCTCTTTAAAAAATGTCCTTTAATATTTGTTTAATGTAGGCATGCTGGCAATGAATTAGCTCAGATATTGTTTGTCTGAGAAAGCTTTTATTTCACCTTTGTTTTAAGAGATACCCATCACTAGTTATAGAATCCTGGTTTATATTTATTTTTCTTTAAAGTGAAAGAAATAATTCTTCCTCTCTTTCTCTCACACACATGCAACTGGCATTTTTATTTGATTACTTTTTATAACTTTTTTCTCTGTCAAAATTCTTCACTTATTTATATATATATATATATATTCTAACTTTTCCCCTATTTCTTAAAACTTAACTAACTCTTTGTATATCCTTTTGAATAATTCCAAATCATTGGCTTTTCTTGGAGATTTCTGTTAACTTTTTCTTTGGGTCCATTTCCATTAACTTTTTTATCATTTAACAGTGTATCTTTTCCTCTACGTAGGTCTCAATTAAAAAAAAACAAACTCTGTATATGTATGTAGGCAGACAGTGAAGTCAATAGTATTTAACTGTAGCAATTGGAAAAGAACATGCCTCTTCTGTAAGACTGTGGAAGTATGCATAGGTGTCAAGGCAATAAATCAATCTGGCAAGTAGTGAAACTGAGATTACAAATGTGTTACTATGTTTACATTCAGTCTACCATACTTAGTTCAGCAGTGTCCTCATATTATCTCATTTGGTTTGGTTCCTAGAGTGTCCCCAAATTTGTTTCAGGGTTCTTTTTCTATCCTCAGTTTTCAGGAGGCCCTACATGCTTACCCCACAGATGAGGTCTGCCTTTGTGCTCCTGTCCCTCCCAAGGGGTCAGTAACTGTTGTTTGTTATTTGCTGTGAAGTGTTTGTGAAATATAAAGAGGCGTTTTTGGTTCCTCTGCTCCAGGCTCAGATTGAAGCAGACCTTGTGCATTTGCGCCTTGGAGTGGAATTCCCTCACGTTTCAGCCACCATATGCACCCCCCATGACAGCCAAATTTTGTCCAGTTATTGGGGACAGGTGGAGAGAAAGGCTCAGTGTATTTTTTCCACCAGTGTTGGGAGAAGATACTTGCTTTTTTTCAGTGCAGGACCTTGAGCCCTAACAAGTTTTTGGCCCCTTCCTAAGGCAGAAGTTTTCGCTTCTTTCTGTCTTCTAACAGTAGCAAACCCTGCCTGAGCCCTTGGCATGAAAATATTTCCGAGTCCTCTCCCATCAGTCTAAACCTTTTGCTTTGAATAGGAGACAGATCTTGGAAAAGAACAAGATTTTTTTTTTTTTTCCTGTGTGACACCAAAGGGTGCTCTCACACATATCTCCTGCCCTACCCACATTCTTTCTGGTAAACCAAAATAGAGACATAGAAAAGAACTTGGCAAGTATGTGCAGACTTTTATTGAATATGGGAAGAATTAATTTTGTCACACTAACCATCACTAAGTCTTGAAGAAATTACTGAAATTTAGTTGTTTTCATCTTATCCCTTTTCAGGGAGCCATCTCTTCTTTTGGTATTCTATGATAAAACAGTCTATGTATCCCATTTCTCCATGGGTCTCATATCCTCTGAAATTCAGTTCATCTGGTTGCCTTGTAATCTCAGCTTTCTGATGGTCTCAAGAAAAATTAAGATTTTGTAGATTATTTGAATTTTATTTTTGCTAGAATGGAATCAACAGCATAGAAATATAATGCTTCCTCATGTGATTTTGTTGTCACATCAAAGCAGCTTATATATTATATATTAATATATATGTTATATATAATATATATCTGGGTTTTCACTCTATATTAAAGGTAAAATGATAAAATAGTATAAGGAAAAGTAGGTTCATTCATTTTATTTTTTCTTTTTCCACTTCCTATTTCATCTCAGACACATTTGCTTTCTTTTTGGGATGTCAAATCAAAACTACTCCCAGTTGCAATAATTTTCCTTTAAGGAAGAAAATAAAAACCTCTATGTTTGGGAAGATATTTAAAAAATTTCCTTGGAAACCACATGATATTATTTTCCAGTCTGACCAAATGACTTTTTGCCTTGCTAACTATGGAAATTCTCCCTGTGCTCCATCCTGCCTGAGACGTTGACACATAATCAAAATGAATATCAGCCAAAATATGTTGGAAGAGAGTTCTCATTGTCTTATAAATTTCCGAGCCAAAGTGGGAAGAAAAACAATACTATTTTGACTCATTATCTTACCAATCCAAAATACTATATAAGCCAGAGCATCTTCCTCTATAACCTCTGGTATATGTTTAAAATCCTGTGTTTCTATTGATATATTCACAGTGGAAAGCAGTGATACAAGATATATATATATATACTCTTCTATGAGGCATTTTTCTTCTAAAATCCTGACTTCAGCCACAAAAATATAGAAGTCCCTCCTATTAGCCCACCCAGAGGCAATCGACTCAAAATACCTTTTACAAATCCTTACTAATAATGGAAATGTGAATTTATCTATTTACGATAAAATCATGACTACAAGTCCTTACTTCTATATCTGGTATACTGGAGTTTCTAAATGAATATTGACTATTTTATTTGGCATTATTATAATCATTTTTGTTTTTGTTATTACTCTCATTACAAAAGATACACTGAAGCCAAAACAATGATTTGATTTTGATGAGGCAAGCTAGAGACAGTTGACTGTCCACCCAAGCCCATGCTTCCTCTACAATAATACAGAGTAACTGCTGGGAGGTGTCTGTGCAGTCAGGAATTATATTGCCGAAAATCCCTGTATCTATGCATGATCACATGCATAATTCTTACCAATATGAGTAGCAGGGATGCAGGGTGCCTCTGCATACCTGCTCTCTCTCTTTTGTGTCTGGATTAAGATGCTTGTTTGGTACACAAGGCCTGAGAAAGTTGTATGATGGAAGAACCTCATTGCTGCACTATTGCATTAAGGATTGCCGCCTAAGACTCTTTTGCAAGAAATAAACCTCTATTGTGTTTGAACCTTTGCATATTTGGGAGTTTACTTGTTATCTTAGCTATTTTTATCTTAACTAATATAATGTGGGTGGACTACTCCAAAAATAATTTAGTAATCTACAAACCTTTATTGGTTCTTCGTTATTTAAATGTAGAAATTAAATAATAAGAATTTAGGAAATGTATAACAATTAAACAATATACTTTTACCAAACAACATATTTTTTAAAGTTAAGCTTATATTGTGTATGTCTTTTATTTCTCTATTTTTATTGAATTTTACAAAATATTGCTCTACCATGGATTAGAAATTTTAAAAATAATCGTTCATTTATTTTAGATAAAAATATTCATTTAATACAGATGGTTTGAATAGCACTTGACTAAAAGATAGATATTGTGCCTTGCAGAAATAGTGTTCCATTTCTGTTATACTCTTAGGCACCTGCTTCTAGTTAAGTAAACTATATCAGGATTCTCTCATTGAGACTTTTCAGGCTCACACTCCTCCACTCAAAGAATCAATCATACTAACCAATTTAGCTTAACATAAGTACCTTCTTGCAGGGAAGATTTTTGGCTATCAATAACAATTAATTTTAAATTTCATTCAGTTATTAAATTTTTACCTTCATTATTTACAATTGCTACTTCTATCTCCTAAAAATGCATTAATTCTTATTAATTATAATAAAAATATCTGTCTTTTTAACCACTGCCTGCATGGCCTTCACCTAGCTCCTGTCTAACTTACTTGAGTTTCTCCATTTCCTCCAAAGCTCTCTGGCCACTTACTAGCTATAAAATAAATGAAGTAGCTGCCATGGCCTCCTGTGGATTTCCAGTCCACGATGCTCTGCAGAGCTGTGTACCACATGTATGTATTTTCTCACAGAGATTCTTGATTTAGATTATTTTAAATATTTAAAGTAAAATTTTAAAAATTAAATATATTTATGTATTTTCAATGTGGTTGATAATGTCAATTATGTAACAGTTATTTCAAAAATGTAACTTTTCCTTTAAACAATGAGGAATGCACACCCAAGTACTAGGAGTGATAGGAAATGCAATATTTAATTAACAAAGTATCTTCTCTCAAGTCTCTTTTAATGCTAATTACTATGCTGTAAGAGAGACAAATGTCCTAATATCCAACTATTTGACATATTGCATTGTAATTAGCTTTACCATTTTTTTTTCTTTTTGCCTTCTTCAATAGATGCTATCACGTTCCTCCAGTTCAGTGAAATGTTACCTTTTCTGTCTCTCATCTTCAGTTCCTATCATAGTACTTGGCTATGTAACAGATATTCAATAAACCTATATATTTTTAAGTTTTTGACCTGCTCTTTTGGAGACAAGAATCTGGATAGCCATCTCCTCTACCACCTCAGGGCTGATAACAGTAGCCTAATAAAAGTGCCATGGTTTGCAGAGCCCGACAGCTCTGGCTTCAAATGCTTGCTCTGCTCTGCAGTCCTGAGTGAACTTATTCATGCCGCTCCGTCTGTTTGAGCCTCAGTTCCCGCAGCTGCTAAAATATACCCCTAGGGTTTTATTGTAGATACTAAATATAAGGTTTGTAAAGTATTTGGAAATCACTATACCAACAATGCAAAAGGACTATTTTTCATCTAGTCCAATTCCAATTGTTTTATGCATGCTGCTGAGATCCAACAAACAAGTATGGCTTGTCTAAAACTCGCCTGTGAGTTAATTTAGTAAAGATGGCCAAAAACATATTTTTATTATCAGTACCAGCTTTATGGTAGCTCTGGTCTCCTCTATAAAGATCAGTACCCTTAAAAGTAAGACTCTTAAAGGTTGGGCACCTCAAATAGAAGTGTAAAGGAAAATAAAGGGAAATAATTGATAAAAAGCGTATTTGAGGTCATAAATGAAAAGTAAAAGCCCTTTCTCCTGCCCCAGAAAAGAAACCTCAAAATTATTTATCTTTCTAAGAATGACCTCCTAAACCGAAACTTTCCTTAGGCACTCCTGGGAAAAAAAATAGCTAATTCTTTATGGGATGAAATGGAGAACAGCATATATTTGTTGTCAGGTACCTTTACGTGGCACAGAATATTTTATTTAATATCCATAAATGTGCAGGTTCATGAAAAAGCATACGCACAACATGAAAGCACCCTTAAAATTTTCAGCTCAAGTTGTCATCATCCCCTGCCACCGGCCAATTTTCCATTTAAACATTTTTCTAACCCAGCCTCTTGCTCAACATTGCCCATGGTCGAACAGTATTCCTTTTATTCTTCCTTTTCATTCAAATTTACTTCATGAGGGGATCTGGAAAGTAGTCAAGAGAAGCAAAGACAGCCAGTGATTTTTTTTTCTTTAAGCATGGCATGGGCTACCAATAAGAGACATTTTGGATTTCATACTCTTAATTTAGAACTTATTAGAATCGTAGCAGATGTAGCATTGTTGTACCTCGAGAACCTCTGCATAGTTTAGAAAGATGTGAAGTGTATTTTTGTTTGTTTGGTTTTTTTTTTTAGAATGATGAAGCCAAATGCTTACAGATGCTAAAATAGCAGTATTGGAGAACCCGAGAGCAATGTTATGGACAAATTATATAAAAATGTAGAAATGTGTCTGTTTTCATTTTCCAGAAGCAGGAAATGATGCCACAAGGGAAAGTCTGGTCTGTAGTGAGGTAGAAGAAGAAAAATAATAATATTGATTTGAGGTTATGTTGATGAAAGAAAAATAGTGGAAAGGAAAATATATGAAGGTCAGTGAGACTCATAAGAGGAGGCACTGCTCATAATTTTAATAGGTAAAGCCTGTCATCCTCTGTAGTCAGCTCTGTGATCCTTTCCAATTTTCTTATACATTATATTTCTCTGGTTGTAATCCTTTGCCTTGATATCTAGTAGCCACACAATTACCTTTTCTGTTTCTCTCTGGACAGAGATACCAACATATGTGCAAGTTTTCCCATTACTACAAGCAGACTTCTTCCTTTAGACGAGGTTCTGTTTCCAGAACTTCTAGCCAGGTCCATCTCAGGGTTCACCTAATTTTACTTTGAGTGAAGATATATGCTCTGGCTTAACCTCATTAATCTCCCTCCCTGAGGAATGCCTGTAGTGCTGAAAATCCTACTTTCCTTTGTATGTCCCTATATTTTCAGCAACATTTCTGTTAAGTAGAAAGCGCCCAGAGCTTCTTGACAGTGCCATTTTGGTAATACCCAACAGCACCTAAAATTGGGCTAAGCACTAGTGATACAATCTATAGTAAATGTTGGCCTGCAGGAAGTTTTTCATATAAGGTAACATTTTCAATTGGTCTGGTGGAAATAAAAACAGGTAAATTCCTGCTGTTAAGGGTTTACAATTTTCTGCAGGGGAAATGGTAGTTATGTGTCACTTTTCACATTGCAGACACTTATTTTTGTGTACTTGTATAAGGCACAAAGGGGCAGATTTGAGACAGAGGCTTTGCCTGGGAGAAGTTGGGAAATGTTTTATAGACACATTCTCTAAGACTAGTCTCATTTTTGTAAGAAGAACCATTATTTAATTTATTAGGCACTTTCTGTATGCCAAGCACACTGTTAAGTATGCTTTATTTTCAGTGTGGGAAAGACAGTATTATGTCCTCTAGCATTAGAACAATGATTAATCCTACAATGAGGGGAGGCAGACCAGGGATAGGAACACCGGATTCTGCTTTCACAGCTTATGCTCAAATCCGAACCCTGCTGGCTGTGACTCCATGAGGCCCCCATCTGCTGAAGAAGTTACTAGGTACAAAAGAGAGACAAGGTTCTAGGAACTCTGATTAAGGAGGTATCATCCACATTCTGAAAAGGGCAGCATGTGGTGTAGAATACACAGTATCAGAAAGGAAGTGCTTTTAAGATGGGCATGAATGGTGAACCAGTACAATCTGGCTTTGTAGCCATTTGTTGTTAGCCTCCTCAGCACATACTCCCCCTTTATCTTCCTATCCCAGCCTTAAATTTCCCAGACACAATATTTGCATGAAAAAAATCACCCACTATAGTAATGGGAATAGACCCAAATTTCACTGTACCGGTACACATGTCCTAATTCCTCAACTATTATGGGAATATTATGTAGCTAAATTTAACCAAATCAATGAGATTCAATTCTGATATTTATATGTGAACTATGGGAAAAATAAAAGTTTATATTCCTTATTGAATGTAAATGAGGACACATATAATCTCTGCTATGGGTGATAGCAATTTATGGCCTTGAGGGTAAAGCTTGCCTGAGATGGGGGTTAATAAGGTGGTATCAGTCCTAAGAATGGAGAGATAGAAAGTGGACATTGTTCATGTCATTTAGGTCATTGGTCAAAACTTACCTCAAGTTTTCATTTGTTTGAGCCAGCATATCCCTTTCATTATTTAAAGCTTAAGTTGGGTTATCTCGCAACTATAAACCTATCAATTAATACTTCATAAGACTCAATGAAGCTGTACCTTTACAGAAATGGAAGTGGAGAGGTTGATTTTCAGTATAAATACGTGGAGCAAAGACATGCTGGAAAGCATGTAATGCCAGAAGCTATGCTTTTAAACAGATGTTGGCAAATGGAGAAAATAATATTTATTAAATGACTACTAAGTACCAGGTATATGTCAGATATTGTCATGTATATTATCTTATGTAACTCATTTTAACTCTGAAATTAGTGGTATTATATCAATTTTACAGGTAAGGATTTGAGAGTTTAAGGCAAGTTGCCTAAGGTCAAACAGCTAAGAAATGATTGCAACATGAGTAAAACTAAAACCTTTCTGACTGGAAAGCTTATGTGTGTTTTGCCATGGAATAAAAATACAATATACAATATAAAGTATGAAACTGTTAGCCAGGTAACATGGAGTATAGCAATACCAGAATAAAGTTGTAAGGAATAATAATGTAATAATTTCGTAGGCTACCCAAAGCTTTAACATCTGACTCTTAATATCTTAGAAAACTCACCCCAACTGAGAAGTTAGATTGAGGGATATTGATATTCTTCCTGCTAAAGAAATGATCAGAGATGATTGACAGAAAAGGGAGATGTTCCTGAGCATCTGAGGTGGTGGCTTTGTTACTGAATATAACTCAGTGGCATACAGGAACCCTAGTGATTTCCAGCATCATATCTTGGGCTGATGATCTGGTGCAGTGAGGGTATTTCTCAGCACAATTCAAGTGCATCTATTCCTCCTTTGGCAATATTTAGTAGACCATTTATATTTCAACGAAAATAACCCCTTCCTATTGGATAATGTGTGTCTGGGGACTTAAATCATTGTGATACATACTTGTAAGACTTAAAGTTGAACCATCAAACAAGTTCTAGCCAGAGTTAATACTAGCTAAAACTGCCAAAATATCAGACAAACACACTCATATTAATGTATAATGGTTCATAAGGTCCAGTTAATATGTTATTGTTCCCAAGGATACTGGTGTTTTGATGAGAAACAAAGTCATTGACCAGGGATCTGAAACACAGTTGCTCACAGTGGCTAAAAAGAAATATACATGTGTAAAATAAATCAGGTGGAGAGTGGCCAATCAGAGAGATACCAGCCTAAACAGAAGAATCAACTGAATGTGGACACTTGAGGACCAGACTTTTTATTTCAAGAGCTTCTGATGTTTCAAAAGAATCTAGAAACTTATAGTTTTAAATAAACATTTTAAATATTTACATGCTATCAACTAATCCACTAAACAACCTATGAGCTCTACCAGCTTCCTGCCTTTAACTTCGCCCAAAAATCATGCTTCACCAAAAGTATTTTTTGTTTTTTCAGCCACCAGCTTTTGGTTTTCTGCTCATGATTGATCTGGCCATGCTGCAAACCCTTTTCATGTCATAGACAAGGAACATGAAGGAAATATGGAAAAGCTACCTTTCTTGCGTTGTCAGAACAGGTACAAGATGCAAAGGCAGCTTTATGGCCCCAAAGTCCTAGGTACCTGTGCTCATAGGCAATAAAGCCACAACCACAACAGTGCCTAAAATGTAAAGTCTGGAATAAAGAGCTACAAACTGACATGCAGTGGTTAGTGTCACAATTCAAGGCAGAGCTTTGGAGATAAATAGCAAAGAAAAAATAAAGCCTTCTAATGTGACACAACAAACACTTTCAAAATATAAGAAGTTGCTGATCTCATCTTTCATGAGTTGTTTTTACCTATTACTGGCTATTTTTAATGTGTCAAGGAAGATTACCCTATTGATCATGGAAATAGCAGCTATTTCATGAAATTTTCTTGGCCCTGATCACTATCAAATAATTACGGGAAATTACTTCCCATTGATGTTAGAAAGGCTTTTGGGGGTCTATATGCCCATTTAAACTACTTTTGTGTGTCATTGGATTTGTGTGAGTAATGGATGTGTTTTAATTACATTCGAATTGCAGGGCTTTGTATATAAGCTGCACATTCATATACTGAAAGGAAAAGCAATCAGCAATTTTTAATAAGGAAAATCTTTAGCTCTAACTATGCTCTCACTGCATGTCTTACCAAAATGGTTTGAAGATTGTGTGGTTGGCACCTAAAATATGTAGTGTGCCAGTTAGAGGGTAAATATATTTCTCTATTTCTCCACAGAAATGGGGTTTCTGGTGGATGGAAGCATTTTGTGAAGTGAGAATGATGGGATAAAGTTTGAACTGCGAAATCATGAGGGCTGGCATAATATTTGAGCACTTTTCATGTGTCATAGAATTCAGAAGAGATACTGCAAGGCCTAGATTGCCTTTAAAAATATTAAAACTCCATAAGAAATTAAGGATTAAGAGCCCACTGCAACCCTGTCATCATTAGTTTAGAGACTGGAATGTATAAAGACTCCTACATGTTAAGAGACAAATGCTCTTGCCATGGTGCCCGTGCCCTGTACTAAAAGTGGACGGAATGTCTTGAGTAATCAGGAGAATCTCTCAAGGGCAAAGGTGTCAACTCAGGTGGAAGAAGGGGGAAAGCCTGGGAAGGAGGTGGGAGGGCACAGGTAGGGTGTGTGTGTTCCAGTTTCTGCTGGTTGATGAAAAAGGATACATCTTCTTATGTGTCAAAGAGAAAGAGCTGGTATGTGACAGAGAAACTTCTCTGGCTTTCAGGGGAGAAATTTGCACATTCTGTTTAAGTGTACAGTAGGTATTTGTAGAACTACAGGGAAAAGGGAGAACATAATATGTTTTCATACCCTAGGATAGCAAAGAAAGCACAGTTCTATTCATCTTTCTATATCATTTTCAACAATCATTATTTTGCCCCAATCTGCCTACATTTAGGAAAGGGCTGGCCTGGCCTAGGAAGAATACTAGCTCCAGTCAGTTGACTGGATTTCGGACCTCCATTCTAACAGGGTAGAAAATGTAGAAGAGGCAGAATCCCTGGGCTCTATCAGCTATGAGGGCAACAAAGAACATGGAGATTATCCAGACATCCAAAGAGATATTGTGTCCCAGTGTGAACTGTGTCCATTTGTAACAATGCTGAATTCCAATCCCCATTGAGCTAAATACTCTGCTCTGCCATGACTACATGGCTCCAGAGCTTGTTGGAGACTGTGTCACTCTTGGTAGAGTAGTTCAGAGACTTTAGTCATGAGAACTGGTTAAGATAGATACCAACAGATTGATAGAAATATTTATAAAATTAGAATCATGAAGTGGGAAGCAATCTTTAAGTATCTGGCATCGCTCTGTACTCCAAGTAAATCTCTGTGCCAGGCATACCCAATAAAAATATAATGTATTTACCCAAACACAGATACAGAATTTACGCTTTCTTTACTCCTTCTTCTGCCTGCAGTTTAAAGAGAAAAGAACAAGAAAAGTATTAATAATCTTAACTGCCTCTCACAAATTTTGATATATTTTCATTATCATTTAGTTTAATATATTTTCTAATTTCCCTTGTAATTTCTTCTTTGATCCATGAGCTATTTAGAGGTATGTTATTCATTTTCAGATATTGGGGGCTTTTCTAAATGCTTTATTGTTACTAATTTATAATTTAATTCTTGTGTTGTCAGAGACTATATTCTGTAAGATTTAAATCATTTGTATTTTGTAATTTAATTTATAGTCTATGTTTGATGAATATTCCAGATACACTTAAAAAGACTTTAACCTGCTGTTGTGTGCAGTAAAATATAAATTCAGTTAGGTAAGGTGAAGGTAGATTTTAATGATTTTCAAGTCTTCTATTTTTATATTGAACATTTTTTGCCTAGTTTTTTTCTTCCAAATACTGAATCAACATGTTAAAATATCCATCTCTATTTTGTAGATTGTCTTTTTCTCCTTTTGGTTTTGTCAATTTCTGTTTCATGTAGTTTGAAGCTCTATTATTAAGTACATGCAAATTTATAATGTTTAAATCTTTGTGAATTAATTTTTTTGTGTAATTACCTTTATTAATTATATCTGGTAATACTCCTTACATTTAAATCTATTTTGCCTGATATAATCACTCCAGCTTTGTTGTGCTATTTGTATGATATAATATCTTTTTCTCAATACGTTTACCTTCAAATAATCTCTTTTTATATTCAAAGTCCATCTTTTGGCACTAGTATATAGTCACATCTTGCTTTTTTATCCAATGAGTATTTCATTTATAGCCGATAAGCTTATTGATGTTAATTGATTTAGGCTAACCATTTTGCTGTTTCCTATCTGTGTCACCTGTTTGCTGTTACTGTGTTTTTCCCATTCTATCTTTCTTGAATTTTGTAAATATTTCATTAAAATTCCAATTTTCATTTACCTATTAAAATTTTAGTTTCCTCTTTATTTTTAATGGCTGTTGTAGAGATTTCTCTACACATTCGTGACTTATCTCAGTCTATGTAGAATTCACCTTTCTTTTTTTTTTTTTTTTTGTGAGATGGAGTCTTGCTGTGTCACCCAGGTTGGGGTGCAGTGGCGTGATCTTGGCTCATTGCAACCTCCGCCTCCTGGGTTCAAGGATTCTCCATTCTCAGCCTTCTGAGTAGCTGGGATTACAGGTGCATGCCACATGCCTGGCTAATTTCTGTATTTTTTTTTTTAGTAGAGACGGGATTTCACCATGTTGGCCAGGCTGGTCTTGAACTCCTGACCTTGTGATCTGCCTGCCTCAGCCTCCCAAAGTGATGGGATTACAGGCATGAGCCACTGCACCTGGCTAGAATTCACATTTTAACATGTCACATTACATGCAGCAATATATTTCCATTAAAACACTCTACCTCAAGCAGGCTGTCCTAGATCACTGCCACCATTGCTGGTACTCATGTGCCCCACTCAGGGATTCAAGGACAGATCTAGACAACGTTTCACTGCCACCAGGAATGCCTGCATATACCACACAGGAGTTTCAAGACCAGCCCAACTGGTACTCCTGTTCCCAACAAAGCCTCATAATAGACTCCATGAACAACATCAGTTTAAGTTACTGAGTCACAGACACCACGGACATTTATTACAACTGAATAAACAATATGGCATAACACAAAATCAAAGCCAATGTACCCTACTCAATCCACACTATGTAATATCTACAGGAAAATGTCTTTCTTTCCAAAAGCTACCTAATACAATTGGAAGAAGTGACCATTACACCAGATACACAGATACATTCTGTCAACATAAAGAGAGAATAAATATGAAAGAGCAATGAAACACAGCACATTCAAAGGAACAGAATTCTCCAAAAATAGACCCCGAATGAAAGGAAATCTATGAAATGCCTAAAAATAAATTCAAAATAATAATCTTAAGGAAACAGTAAAATACTAGAGAACACAAGTAGAAAATATAAAAGTATCAGGAAAACAATTCATAATCTGAATGAAAAAACTCAACAAAGAGATAGATATCATAAAAAAAAAGAACCAAATACAGATCCTGGAACTGAAGAATTCAAAGAATGAAACAAAAAAAAAATACAAAGGAGAGCTTTAACAATAGATTAAGTCAAGCAGGAAAAAAAGAATGTCTGATTGAAGACAGGTCTTTTGAAACAGCACAGTCAGGTAACAAAAAAGCAAAAATCATAAAAAGAATGAAGAATGTCTATGTGACACAAGGGACACACACCATCAAGTAAACAAATATTCAAGTTTTGTATGTTCCAGAAGGAGAAGAAATGAGAAAAGGCATAGAAAATCTATTTAATGAAATAATAGCTAAAACTTCCCAAGTCTTTGAAGAATTATAGACACCCAAATCCAAGAAGCTTAAAGATCTCCAAGCAGATTTAATCCCAAAGGTATTCTCTGATGCACATTATAGTCAAACTATCTAAAGTTAAAGACAGAAAGAAAATTTTTAAAACAGCAAGAAAAAGCATCAAATTACAGTTAAGGGAATCTCCATGACAATAACAGCAGACTTCTCAGCAAAAATCTTACAGTTCAGGATGTAATGGAATGATATAGTCAAGTAATGAAAGAACAAATAAGTTAGTGAAGAATCAAATAACCAGCAAAGATATCCTTCAAAAAGGAGAAATAAGGTTTTTCCAAGACAATCAAAATCTGAGAGAATTTATCAACACTAGACTGACCTGCAAGAAATACTTAAGTGAGTCCTACATCTAACAGTGAAATGATAATATCTGCCATCATGAAAATTCATGATAATATAAAACTCACTGGTAGAGAAGATATACAAATAAGAAAAAAGGAAGACAAATATTATCACTAAAAAAATCACCAAATCATAAAGATAAAAAAAAAAAGGAACAAAGAACAAACAATGTACAAAACAATCTGAAAACAGCAAAAATCAGAGGAGTAAGTCCTTACCTATCAATAACAACCTTGAATGTTAACCATTTATGTTTGCCAATTAAATGTTATAGAATGACTGAATGGATTTAAAAGTACATAAAACAGAACTCAACTATATTCTGCCTAAAAGAAACTTCACCTGTAACAACACACAGACTGAAAGTGAAAGGATAGAAAAAAAAATCATGTAAGCATAAAAATGTAGCTTTACTTATGGCAGTCAAAGTAATCTGTATTAGTCCGCTTTCACACTGCTGATAAAAACATAACTGAGACTGGGTAATTTATAAGGAAAAAGAGGTTTAATGGACTCACAGTTCCACATGGCTGGGGAGGCCTCACAATCATGACGTGAGGCAAAATGCACATCTTACATGGTGGGAGGCAAAGAGAGAGTGAGAACCAAGCAAAAAAGGAAACCCCTTAAAAAACCATCAGCTCTTATGAGACTTATTCACTTCCATGATAATAGCATGGGGAAACCGCCCCCATGATTCGGTTATCTCTCACCTGGTCCCTCCCATGACATGTGGGAATTATGGGAGCTACATTTCAGGATGAGATTTGGGTGAGGGCACAGCCAAACCATATCATAATCTTAGGCAAAAATCATAAAAGAGGCAAAGAAAGTCACCATATAATGATACAGGATCAATTCCCCAAGAGAACAAAACAATTATAAAAACATATGCACTAAAAACTAGGGCACTCAGATATATAAAGCAAATATTATTAGATTGAAAGGGAGAGATAAACTCAAATAAGATGATAGTTTGGAACTTCAATACCCTACTTCTACTCAGCATTGGGGAGATCATCTAGACAAAAAAACAAAAAAGAAACATTGGAATGAATCTGAACTGTAAACCACATGGACCTAGTAAGATATTTATGGAACATTTGATCCATCAGCTACAGAATACATGTTCTTCTTATAGCACATGAAACATTATCCAGGATAGACCTTATGTTGAGGCACAAAACAAGTCTCAACAAACATTTAAAACATAAACAAAAGTATCTATTTAGACCACAATGGAACAAAACTAGAAATAAAAAATAAGATAAACTTTGAAAAGTGTAAAAATACATGGAAATTAAATTACATGATCTTAAACAACTATTGGATTCATGAAGAAATTGAGAAGAAAATCACCAGAATTTTGAAACAAGCAAAAATGGAGACACAACATACCAAAACGTATAGAATACAGCAAAAGCAGTACGAAGAGAGACATTTACAGCAATAAACACTTCAATCAAAAAGTAGAAAGATTTCAAATAAACAGCCTAATTATGCTAGTTCATAAAAACTAGAAAAGCAAGGACAAACCAAGCCCAAAGTTAGTGAAGGAAAAAAATAATAAAGATAGCAGAACTAAACATAATAGAGACTAAAAAAGATACAAAGGATCAGCAAAAAAAGCTGACTTGTTGAAAAGATAAACAAAATAGAAAACCATGAATAGATTATCTGACAGAAAAAGAGAAAATCCAAACACATAAAATCAGAAATGAAATAGGAAACATTGTAACAGATACCACAGAAATAAAATAGATCTTTAGAGACTAAAATGAACACCTATATACTAACAAATGGAAAAACCTAAAGCAAATGGATAAATTCATGTATACACACAACCTACCAAGATTCAACTAGGAAAACATTAAAAACCTGAGGCAACCAGTAATGAATAATGAGATTGAATAAGTACTAGTTTCTCACCAAAGAAAAGCCCAGGACCATATGAGTTTATTGCTGAATTCTACCAAAATATAAAGAACTAACACCAATTATTCTCTATTCCAGAAAATGAAGGATAACCTGAGGTTAGGAGTTTGAGACCAGTCAGGTCAACAGGGTGAAGAATTCTTTCTAACTCATTCTATGAAGTTAGCATTACTCTGATAGTGAAACCAGATGAGGGCATCACCACCACCACCACCACCACAACAACAACAAAACTACAGGCCATTATTTCTAATAATTATATATGCAAAAATTCTCAATACAATACTAGCAAACCAAATCCATAACACATCAAAAAGACGATATGCTATGACAAGTTGAGATTTATCCCAGTGGTGCAAAAGTAGTTCAACGTACACCAAATCAATAAATATCACCTCAACATAATGAAGGACAAAAAAAGTTTTATATCAATATACACTGAAAAAGCATTTGATAAAATTCAACGTTTCTTCATGAAGAAAATTCTGAACAAATTAGCATAGAATGAGAAGCATATCTCAACATATTAAAGGCCACATAAGACAAACTTATGGGTAGCATTATACTCTATGGGGAAAAACTTAAGTCTTTTTCCTCTAAGAATTGAAGCTAAACAGCTAGTGTACTTTCATGAACCCTATTCACCATAATACTACAAGTCCTAGCTAGAGCAATCAGGCAAGAGAAAGAAAGGAATATAATTTAGTTTAAAAAAAAAATGAATACATAAAGGCAAGGCAGAGTGTGGTGGCTCATGCTTGTAACCCCAGAATTTTTGGAGGCTGAGGAGGGTGGATAACCTGAAGTTAGGAGTTTGAGACCAGTCTGGTCAACAGGGTGAAACTTCATCTCTACTATAAATACAAAAATTAGCCAGGCATTGTGGCAGGTGCCATCATCCCAGCTACTCAGAAGGCTGAGGCACAAGAATCACTTGAACACAGGAGGCAAAGGTTGCAGTGAGCTGAGATTGCGCCACTGCACTCTCAAGTCTGGGTGACACAGCAAGACTGTCTCAAAAAAAAAAAAAAAGAAAAAATATAAGAAAGAAAGAAACAAAAATAAACACAAGAAAGTCAAGTTGTTTCTCTTTGCAGATGACATGATCTTACTTATTGACAACAAGACCTAAAGATTTCATCAAAAAACACATAGAACTGATAAACAAGTACAGCTACAGGATACAAAACCAACATACAAAAATTAATATGATTTCTATATGCCAATAATAAAAATAGCTGAAAAGGAAAGCAATATCATTTGTAATAGCTACAAAAACAGATTACATAGCTAGTTATACATTTAACCAAAGAATTGAAAAATTTCTACAATGAAAGCTACAACACAACACACTGATAATTGAAATTAAGGAAGAGACAAACAAATAGACATTCCATGTTCATGAATTGAAAGAATTAATATTGTTAAAGGATTAATATTGTTAAAAGAATTAGTATTGTTAAAATAACCATAATGCCCAAAGCAATCTTCAAATTAAATGCAACTCCTATCTAAATACCAATGACATTCTCCACTGAAGTTAAACACAAAATTCTGAAATTCTTGTGGGACTACAAAAGACCTCAAATAGCCAAAGCAATCCTGAACAAAAAGAACATAGCTCAAAGCATTACACTATCTGATATCAAAATGTACTATAAAGCTATAGATGTAATATAAAGCTATAGTAACCGAAACAGCATGATGTTGATATAAAACCAGAAACATAGACCAATGTAACAGAATAGAGAACCAAGAAATAAATCCATGCATTTATAGCCAACTGATTTTCAATAAGGTACCAAGAACATAGTTAGGGGAAAGGACACCCTCTTCAATAAATCATGCTTGGAAACTGGCTATCCATATGCAAAAAAAAAAAAAAAGAAAAAAGAAAGAAAGAAAAAGAAAAAAGAAACTGGACCCCTATTTCTTACCATATACAAAAACCAACCAATGTGGATTAAAAACAAATGTAAGTCCCCAAACTGTAAAACCACTAGGAAAAAATATAGGGGAAATGCTTTAGGACATTGGTATAGTCAAAGACCTTTATGGCAAAGACTTCAAAAGCACAGGGAAAAAAAAATAGACAAATGTACAGCTGAAACCAGATGTAATCTTAGAATAAATGAAATCTTTAGGATAATTTTTGGCTCAAACATTTTATCATTTCTCATAGTGTAAGTCTACTATCTCATTTTTAATCTATGTACAATGTCTTTATCTTCCCTTTTGAAGAATATATTTTTTCTGACTAAAGAATTCTGGGCTGATTTTTCCCCCATCACTTTAAGGATGCAATTACTTTGTCTTCTTTCCTCCCATGTTTCTGATGAGAATCCTTACTATTGTTACCGTGAATTAAATTTGATTTTCTCTTTATTTATTTTTTTAGTTATCAGAGTATGTATTATGGAGTATGATATGCCTTGGTATAACTTTCTTTGGATTCATTTTGCTTAGAATAAAAAGCTTCTTGGATCTGTAAGTTAATGTTTTTCAACAAATTTGGACCACAGATCTTTCTTAACTTTTTGGCCAAATTTAGAATGTTTTCAGTAATTATTCATTCATTTATTTTTTTCTGCCCCATTGTCTTTCCTCTTCTTTTGAAACTCAGAGTACCTATGTATATGACTGCTTAATATTGTTCCATAAGTTAATCTTTTTTTGTTGTTCCTTTGAAATGGAATAATTTTATGTATCTTCACTTTTACTGACTTTCACTCTCTTGCCATCTCTGGTATGACTTAGAGTTCATCTGGTGAGTTTTTCTTTGAATACTGATCTTTTAAGTTTTAAAATTTCTATATGATTCCTAAAAAGCATATATTTTATATTCCTCTATTAATATTTTTATCTGTTCATTTATCATATTTTTCTTTTAGCATTTAAATATATTTATAATGACTGCTTTAGAGTATTTGTCTGCTAATTCAGGCACTTACTCTCCTCAGGTGAGCTTTGATAGCCTGTTTTTTCTCTTGACTATGGATGTCGCATGGTCACGATTTTTGTTCTTTTGCATTTATTTTTATTTTCTACTAGATATTGCCAAAGATACTTTATAAAGATTCTGAATTTTTCCAAACTTCCCCTGAAGATTGTTGAGTTTTGTCCTAGCAGGTACTTGACCAAGCTGGACTCAATTCCAAATTATGGTAAGAAGTGGCTAACATTTCTGTTTGGTTTTTCAGCTTTCCAGCTCTTACTTTTCTTTTGCCCTCATGGAGTTTCTTTTACACTTTAGCAGTTCAATGGCTAATTAAGTAAGCTATTTGATCAGATGGCTTGATCAGAATTTATATATAGATGTTGGACTCACTTTCACCTGGTGGGTTCCTCTTTTGAAAAATTTCCTCTGTCACTTGTCAGCTTCCTGGCAATGCCATATTCCATCCCCTGAATCCTCAAGTCGGTAATGCCACATGTTACCATACAGGCCTTTTTGTCTTTCCCTGAACATATTCAGTTTGGCAAGCTTAGTTCTTTTCTGAGATTGCTCCACTGGTGTTAGTTCTATCCAAACTACCCCTTTCCACTCGGACTATCATATGTATGGCTTCTTTTTGACTTTCTTATCTCAGATTAGAAGTTATGTGCTCTGAGAAGACTTTCCTAACCACCCAATCTTATGTAACCTCATCCACACAAATTCATTTATTTTATATCACTTTGTTGTATTTTATTCATATTAAGTATCTACACATAAAAGTATCTCATTTGTTTGTTAATATGTTATTGTGTTTTATTCCACCTAGAAAATAAGCTCTATTAAAACAGGGACACTTTTTTCACTTCCTTTATATCTCTGGTGCTTACCATCACACCTGGCGCAGAGCTGACAGTACATACTTTACTGAAAAAAAAAAATGAGTATATAAATCACAGGACAATGTTGGAAATAGTAAGGGGAATGAGATGAACAAGGGTCTTCTGCAAAAGCATGAGTCCTACCTTCCATATACTATATTCACTTTTAAAGTATGAGTGCCTAATCACAGTAACAATATACTGAGTCATTACACATAATCATCGCCCTACCTCAGTACCATGTGTATAGGCAGCCACCTGAATGTATCAGACAAAGCATCAGCTTCTTAGTGGGCAGGTTTTGTTTCCTTCCCAGAAGTTTCCTTCCTCACAGTAATTGATCTGTCAGCACTTTGCCTGCACAGCTGCAGGTTAAAAGGGTGACAGTCTAGCAAGCAGTTGGCTGAATACCCTAGTTTGCAAGATTCCTGCTGCATTGTGTCAGAAAGGAAAAGATTCTAACTTGAAAAGCAAGAACATGCAGAGGTTGAAGATCTGTAACAAATAAACGTATTTTTTAAAAAGCAAACGGAGAAAAAAGTGATTAGGTAACACCAAACAGGACCTTCAAAATCTTGATGCGATGTGTCTTCTCCTGTTTGGGTCTTCCTCAGCTTGTAATATCACATCTTGAGCAGACCTACACTTTCTTTCAAGTATTTGCATATTTTTTGTGCCTGTGCCCAGGAGACCATTTGGTACAAACTATCCATCTGCCTTTGTTTTCTCAGATTTTAACACCATTCACCTTGCTTCCCTTATGATTGTATTTGTGCCAGGATGAAGATTATGTGTAAATCCAGAGCTTATGTGAACTCTTCTGCAGTAGATCTCTATACTTTCTGTCTAATGAGACAAATGCTTTGCCTTTGTTCAAGAGCTGAGTTTCTCTACTGCAAATAGGCATCTGCAGGAAAATAGAAAACTATGTGGCAAGAGATAGCCATCGAGAATTTATAAATGACATATATCCAACTGAAAGCCAACCAGGTCTGAAATGCCTGCCAATCAGCTTGGCAGACTGGAAAGCCATGACTGCTAACTATTGGGAGGTCAGTCCAGTAACTATATATTATTTACTACATGATCAGAGAAAGATGAATGGAGTGTGAGCAATCTCTTCATCTTTTCCTTATCCATCAACACTGGCAATAATCAAGAATTTTGGACTGCCTAGTGCTGTCAGGAGGGTTATTGCTTCATGGTAGAGATGAAGGACACATAAATATGGAAGAACGAATAGGAGAAGCAGTACTTGATTAAGCAACAATGTGTGTCCTTTGGACGGTGTACATAAACTGTGAACAGATAGTTACTCCTCTTTTCTTTGACTATTTTGCTTTTTGACCCTAATTCATCCAACATGGCATAGGTATTAAAGTGATGTACAGAGAGTTGAACATCTTTTTAGTGAGGAGAAGTGGAGAAATGAAGAGCTCTGGAGCCATATTGCCCAGTTTGGCATTCTGGTTCCACTATGGGTTGGCTGTAAAACTTTACCTGTATTTCTTTCTTAAGGAAACATTTCATCATTCATAAAATTAGGATAATAATATTACTGTTTTCATAAGTATTTGTAGCATAAGGTTGTGAAGATGAAAGGATTTAATATGTATAAAGCAATGAGAGCAACAAAGACACCCGGTAACTTCAAAATTATTCCTATTATTATTGCTGTTATGATATGTTCTAGTTATACCATCTCACATCAGAATTAGGCTCTACATCATTACCATCCTTGGAGATAAAGAAGCAAAGGCACAGAATAATTCATCTACTTGCCCATGTTTACACAGCTAGGAACTGGCAGAGCCAGAATCCAAACCCAAGACAGTCTGGCATGGAAAGTAGCTTTAAGTAACTCCTCTGATATAATAGCAAATGCACAGAAGTACAAAGCCATAAATCCTGTGATGTAACAGTCATGATTCCTGACCAGTGGGCTGACTCCCTTGTTGAGACAGTAACAGAGCTCCAAAATACTGAATTATCTGCTTTTACTTCTGAAAGTAGACACTACCAGACTGTATGACTATAATTCCTCTCTGACTTTAGAATCCATGTTATTTCTATTTTATTGTATTATTTTATATTTGCTTCTTGAGAGGTGCTTTTTTTTTAAATTTCCAGTTGGATCACCATTGTGTGATTTGCAATTTCCCTTGACTGTGACTTTTTTTTCCTCTGCATATTCTAAGGACAATGTAGAAAAGGGGTAAACAATTCCTTATCTCAAACTCAGCAATTAAGAATAGCCCATTCACCAAGTAGAAAAAGGAAAAATAGATCTCTCTTTTTAGGCACATTTTCAGACAGGTAAACCCAGGTATGGTTCTAGGCCTATAATTATATACTCTATTTTAAAAGTGCTATGAATCATTCTACTTGCTATACAAACATATATACATTGCCATTCCTACTAGAAATGCATATGTCTTCTGTTTTTAGTAGTTATGTGTTTCACAGCTTTTAAAATCAGCATTCAACTAGTGTATGAGAAAATTAAGAAGACTTTTTTGTCTTTTTCTCTGGTAATATACAAGTTGTTAGAGTTATCTCTTCTGATTTTTATTAGTCTGATATATAGTATATTTAGTAGGGAAACATTTTATTCTCCATAAGTGGTCCAAAACTTATTTAAAAAGTTAATATATTTGTAGTGACTCTGCTATTCATGTGAGTTCTTTTAGGGATGAGAAGAATTCACTGGTAGATGATTATGCAGGTTAAAATTGTATGCTATTTTTTTACTTATATCTGATGTCTTCACAAAAGTATTAAAATTAGGACAGTTCATCAGTTGGTCTGTGCAGCAACTTCTCTGACTCATTATATTAGATTTTTTTAGCAAATGTTCCATGACAAGTATGCAGCTAAGAATTAGTTTACAAGCTTCAGAGTTTTCACACACAGCCCATTAGTAAACAAGGTTGAGTTTTCTTGCTGATGGACAAATACTTTATTATTGCAAAGATTGAAACCACTTCATCTCTCCTTACTCTCTCTCTTCTACCTCAGCAGTGCTCAGGTGAGTTTAATTGAAGGTGCAGGCGGTAGTAAAAGTGTATTAGTCTGTTTTCATGCTGCTAATAAAAAGACATACCGGAGACTAGGTAATTTATAAAGAAAAAGAGGTTGAATGGACTCATAGTTCTATGTGGCTGGGAAGGCCTCACAATCATGGCAGACAATGAAGGAAGAGCAAAGGCATGTCTTACATGGTGGCAGGCAAAAAAGAGAAAGCTTGTGCCGGGGAACTCCTCTTCAAAAAGCCACCAGATCTTGTGAGACTTATTCACTACCACAAGAACAGCACAGGAAATACCTACTCCCATGATTCAATTACCTCCTACCAGGTCCCTCCCATAACACATGGAAATTGTGGGAGCTACAATTTAAGATGAGATTTGACTGGGGACACAGCCAAACCATATAGAAAAGCCAGTATATAAAAAAAAAAGTGCTGAATATCAAACAACTCTAACAATATACTTTTGTCCCTTTTTCTTAAAAAACTATTCTTTATCTCTTTAAAAATGAACATATTTATATTTAATTTAATTAAAAGAGTATAACATGGTTGTTTCCATAAGTCAAGTAATAAAAAGATCAATAAAAGTAATAACCTACCCACAAGCCTAGACGCCTCAGATTTTTAAAAAGTGATTATTTGATATATATTTTTAAGACAATGTTGCACACTTATACATGTATATATATATATGAGTTTAATTTTAAGCAAACTCCAAATTTTTTTAAAAGCAGATTTATTGAAAATGTCTAAAAATTATTTTATAACTACATACTATATTTTGTCTCCCATGATGAATTTCAATTTATTTTGTATATCTAAAAAATAGGCTTTTTGATATACTTGTCCTTAAGCACATAGAATAGGTTCTTAAAATTGAAAATTGCTAAGTCAAATAGTATATTTAGTTTAAATACATAAGGTCAGATTTTTTCCCCAAAATTCTGTAAAAATTCATATTCCCAATATCAATGTCTAAAACTATTTATTTCCATAAATCCACTTCAGCAAGGGACTTAATTTTCTTTTTAACTCTTGCCAATCTGATGAATGAAAAAATGATATTCAATTGCCATAATTTTCATTTTCCTGATGGCTAATGAGGTAGACAATCTATTCATATTTGTTGCCCAATTGTATTTCCTCTACTATAAAATACCTGTTTATATTCTTTTTTTTTTCTTTTTTGAGTTGGAGTCTTGGTCTGTCGCCAGGCTGGAGTGCAGTGGCATGATCTCGGCTCACGACAACCACTGCCTTCAAGGTTGAAGTGATTCTCCCACCTCAGCCTTCCAAGTAACTGCGATTAAAGTCTCCTGCCACTATGCCTGGCTAATTTTTTTATTTTCAGTAAAGACAGGATTTTGCCATATTGGCCAGGCTAGTCTCAAACTCCTGACCTCAGGTGATCCACCTGCCTCAGCCTCCCAAAGTGCTGGGATTACAGGCGTGAGCCACTGCTCCTGACACTGTTTATATTCTTTATCCTTTCTTTTTTTCGTATTGGCTTGTTTATCTTATTTTTTAATCAAGTTGGAGTAACTATTTTTCAATGAGACATATTAACCCCTTGGCTTGATTGCGTTGAACATGTTCTTCCAGTTTAACCTTCAAGAGTCACTCTTTCACCTTTGCTATGCACAGACACCTTAATTTTTATGCTGGAAAGTGCATTCTATGACCTCCATCTGTACAGTCTCCCTTAGTGATCTCATCTAGGCTTTGAATGTCATCGGTACACATATGTTTTCAAAGTGTATCTCTTTAGCCCTTGAGTTCTAGACAGTATATATAACTGCCTGTTCCACATTTTCATTTTGAGATCAATACACACTTGAAACTTCACATGTCCAGAATAGAAATCTCCATTCAATGCTTCATACCTCTGCTAGTCTTACATCTCTCTCCATCTTAGTAGACTGCAGGCACCGTGATCCACTCAATTGCTTAAGCTAAAATCCTTAGGGGATATCCTTCTTTCCTTTCTTTCATTAGTACCCTTTATTTAATTCTGTAGCCAGCTACACTAATTCCAAAATATGTTCTGTATAGGTGTTTTTCTCAATATATGTTAACATTCTAGCCCCAAACACTATCAGTTGCTACCTGAGTTTGTTTGATATTAAACAAAACTGACTTCCCTTTATCCATTTTTGTCCCATAGTATCCATTGAGAAGACAGTAGTTTAATATTATGAGATTTTTACAATTGAAATCATAACTATTTATTTTGGGCTGAAAACTCTCTGATAGCTTCCTACTGCAATTAAAATAAAATTCACACCCTGTCCCAGACTGACTAGAGCATAAACGATACGTCCCTTGTCTACCAAAGCTTCCTCCTCACTCACTGTATTCTTGCTCACCACATTGAATGACTTTCAATGCCTTAATATGCTACACTCATTGTATTTGCAGTGACTTTAAGCTTGTCATTTCCTCTTTCTGAATGCATTCTCATTGCCAGGCCTTACAGAGTAAAGAACAAATCACAATAAACCTTTTAAACCTCTAACTTTAGCTATCTAATTCTCAAGAGAAGCACCTGATACTTTGTTCCTTAAAGTTTAATGCTTATGGGTACTCAGCTATTCTGTCTTTTGTGCCTGCAACCACATTTCTAGTGACTCTACATTTGACTCTTCTTCTACACTACACCACCTGCTTTTTATCACTCATGTCCATTGTATTCTTTCCACATGCCTCTTCTGTGCATGTACCTTGTATGGTTCACATTTAAACTCTACAAGAAGGATAAGGCATAATTAATTTAGCCAGTTACCATAGAGTGTGAAGTGTGACTGCTAAGCAGATACCCTCGTTCTGAACCATATCATAGACCATTGGTCTGTTTTGGGTCAGATCCCCACTCTTAATCCCCTTGATCTGGGCAGTGGAAGATGATAAAATGGAGCACTGAAACACATTTATAAAGGAATATCAAGAAGAGGGCTACTGGCTGGGAGTGCCTTCTGAGGATCCTCAAGTTTTGTTAATGTACCGTATAAATTAATGAATGCCGGAATAGAGGGTTACTGACTAAATTGCCTTCTGTTTAGTTATAAACATAGCCCAAAAAAATCTAATTATTCTTTAGACATTCATTCTTGATTTCTTTCATCTTTTCTTATCTCATTTCGGGTCTTTGTAAATGATTCCCTCTGTATTGTAGAAGACATGGTTATAGATATTTGATAATTTACAATGACCGGCCGGGCGTGGTGGCTCAAGCCTGTAATCCCAGCACTTTGGGAGGCCGAGACAGGTGGATCATGAGGTCAGGAGATCGAGACCATCCTGGCGAACACCGTGAAACCCCGTCTCTACTAAAAAATACAAAAAACTAGCCGGGCGAGGTGGCGGGCGCCTGTAGTCCCAGCTACTCGGGAGGCTGAGGCAGGAGAATGGTGTAAACCTGGGAGGCGGAGCTTGCAGTGAGCTGAGATCCAGCCACTGCACTCCAGCCCGGGCTACAGAGCGAGACTCCGTCTCAAAAAAAAAAATAAGAATAAAAAAAATAATAATTTACAATGACCACAAACACTCAATGATGATGAATTTTCAACTAAAAGCTGCAGTAAACAGATTCTTTGGTCTTCCTAGGAAATGCCTATTTCTAATTCTTTGTGTTTTTCTGTGAAGGGGATAGATCCTGCATGGAAGCAGACCATGGTGATATTTACCTTGTTTAAAAGAGTATGTTTTTACCTGAGTAGTTTTCTCTTTAAACTTGGAAGGATATTGTTTATCCATTCATATATTCCTCACCACAGCTACAAATAATACTTCACATAGTAGTTCCTCGGGCAACATTTATAAAAAGAAAAAGTGAATCGGCAATATTTTTCTAGAAAAATTATTAAATCAAAAATGAATTGATGTTATGGAATCCTGTTTCAAAGAAGAGTCAAATTATGGGAAGTTATTTGTGAATCAATCAGGGTGCACTCAGAAGAGTATCATATGGAAAGACACATTAATTTCTATATTCTTCCCACAAAAGATATGCTAAAAGCCAAACAAATTTGTCTTGCTGCACATTGAGACATGATAACATATTGCTATGTCTACTTTCAAGCCCTTATAATTATTTACATTTTAAAGAAAGTTTGTCTCATCATTTATATCATAATGATCAATAGAATTATCAACAGGAAAAACTAAGTACTACATCAGTTCATGCATTAAATTAGCATTAAAAATGCTAATTTTTAAGATTAATTTTATTGTCTGTTATTTCTCTTATCAAAAACACTACATACAGCTAGAGAGGAGATATATGAAATACAGTGATATAATGTTTTACAGAATATGCTTCAAAACGGTAACTGTTGAGTTCTATCAACCAGGCAGTGAGCACTTGATATGGTGTTCTTTGGCACTTTATGCTTTCTCTTTCATATGTTTTATGCTACTAGGTTTTAATAAAGTCCAACATGAATTTATCCATCCATTGCTACTCAGCTTGAAGACCCAGGTAATTCTCCCACCTTCCTTTACTTCCTGCCTGCCAAAGTCAGATATAATGAAAACAAAGGTTATAAAGGAATCATAGCTCAAATTTCTTTGCATTATTTCATCTGAAACTTATTCAGGAACATTGCATGCTTGTAGGCATCATCTCCATATTTATCTGACCGCATTCCCTTTTTACTTCCATCTGATTTACCTTTCCCCTTCTCTTTTAATAATATTGGTTTTTGAATTTTCCCATAAAATGTATAATTACAATCCCATTTTAAAAGAATCACATAATGCTTGCTTAGGAAGAGCAGTTCAACATGCATAGTTACATAGTTTCAAAACCATGTTTTGAGTTATAACCTCATTTCTAAAATAAGACGGGAAACCTCATACCCATTTCTTGTTAAAATCACATAGGATGATTGTTAAGAACTTAAAATGTGCAAGATAGTATATTAAGTGCTAAAGAAAATACAGTAAACAGTTTTTCCATAATTAGTTATTAGTTGGTTATTAGTAACGAAGTAGAAACTCTGATTCACATTATGATAAAATTACAGAGGTTTTATGTTTTCTAGGTAACATTAAAACATGTCTCTGAACTGGTTTAATTTGCTTACACATTTGCAAGGAAGAGAGACATATGTAATTAGTAACTATCTAGACTAAAAATTGGGTAAAGAATTAAGATGCATCTTTAAATACAAGAATTACTGTGTGTTTTTAAGCACTTTAAAAAATTCTTACATTGTTGAGTATGCAAGGAATGGAACTAATGCTAAAAATTTTATTAAATTCAAATCCTAACCTGAAACTGGAACCCTTGTGACCCCTTTTGTATAATTTACCACTCTGAAATGTTAAAAATTTCGTAGTGCTAAACTAGATCACATAATATGCACTACAAGTTCTGATTCTTATATTGCCCACTGGAAGTTGGAAATATGGTTTCACATTTTTGCCTTAAAATTATATAAAGCCAATTCAATGCTTGGTTGTTACTTGTGGGTATTTTTCATGAACTTAAAACAATAATTGGACTTTTGTATTTCCAAAAAGAAAAATTTTTAAATGTAATCCAGAAGAGCAACACTCTGAAATATTTTTGAGACCTTTAAGATTGATATTTGCCACTTTGAAATAAAAGTACGTTCTTCAAAGTTACTCAGTGACATTGCAGATATGTTTTGCCCAGTTAATCTCTTTCCCATCAAAGACTGTGGGCTTCTGACAAGTACTTTTCTGATTCATTCTTCAATCACAAGGACTATAAAAATCTCCATCTGCCACTTTGCTATTTTTGGAACAGTTTGGATATAATAAAGGATGTGGATACTTGCTTTGACCAAGTATTAGGATGTATACTCTATTTTCCAATAAAAATGATATGTCCTATTGATAGTGAAAAATTTGGTGACAAAAATATATATATGACATCTTGAATTTTTAAACACAAGTGCACTCTATTTAAAATAACCAGTAAAATAGGAATGTATTCTATGAGCAACAGCTGGTGGGGGGAAATATTTTAAAAAGGACAATCTTTATAGTGAATCACAACAGGGTCTGAACAAGACACCTAAACCCCATTTTTCTTATGAGTTGGCTAATGTGACAACTTTTGCTTCAGTTTGCAGTAGTGTCAAAAGAGAGTACAGCTAAGATCAAAGTCCCTGAGTATTGCCAGTCATTGGACATGTGGAGTACAACATTCATGGTTTCAAGTAAAGGTCTGAAACTCTAAGAGTACAACATATAAGACAGAAGAGTGTTACAATCCACGTAGAACTGAAGAGTATGTACCCACTTAGTGAGCCCCCTTAGTGAATTTACATGTGGTATTTTTTATTCACTAGTCTAACACAAGAGGTTTACTGGTTAAAGATTTTGAGAACCCTAGCCCGAGCCCCAGGAGGAGCTTCTGTGTTTGCCCAGTATTCATATGACTCTCACACAATTTTCTCAGAACTTAGCTCAGGCTTGCCAATGGCCAATCCTTAATCATGTTCTGGATCTGAATTTACTTCCCCCTCAGGTATTTTTCTTCTGTAATCTCCTCTTGTTTCCTTAGAGTCAATGTCTCTTGTTTGACTAATTAATCTGTAAGCATATCAACTTATTTAAAATCTCCAATTGAAAATAAACATGAAAGGTTCATAAAAGGACAAATGGAGATATTGAACCTCATCAAAATTAAATATTTGGCTTTGTGAAAGACTCTGTTAGGAAGAAAAGAAAAGCTACAGACTAGGGAAAATATTTGCAAATCACATATTTAACAAAGAACTGTGATCTGGAATATATAAAGAATTTTCAAAACTCAACAATAAAATAACAATCAAATTAGAAAATGGGTACAGCTATAAACCATAAAGTGACATAAAGGATAATCTTGAGATACAGTCAATACAGATGATCCTACAAGATGAAAACAATTTGAAAGTAGACAATAAAGACAGAAAATAATTTAATTTCATGGTAATTGCTCTGCTAGAGTGGAGAACACTTCAAATTGATCAAATCATTCAAATTTATTTTAAAAATTGAAAAGTATAAAAATTACAATTAAAAATGACTCCCTGTGTTCCAGGGAAGGTAATGAAATTCAAAATTCAAAGATTAAGATAGATTTCCTCAATCATCTAGATACACCAAACTAGTAGAAATTAGAAACATTAAGCTATTCTCTTTCTCAACAGAAGTATACAACAAAAAATAGAACAAAGTATACAACAGAAGACAATAGAACAATGTTAACCAACACAGTTCTAAAACAGAGAAAGTGTGACTCAAAAAGATTATTCCCAGCTTTACTCAAACAACATCTAACCTTGGACATCTCGTGTCCCTCTTTCACCTTCTTTGCCAGGGTATTTTTCACCACATGGTGTGGAACACCTATGAAAGGCTACTAGGAAATCATAGCTTTTACAGACAACTCAGAAATGTGGGAAGGATAACACCCTATGCATGCACACCCTCATCAGATGGGTGATGGGAGCTAACATATAAATCCAAATTCCTTTTATCCTTCAGGTGAACAATTCTGAAATACATCCTAATGAGCTCTATAGAAATTCCCATCTGGACCAAGTCCCAGCTACCTACAGCAGTAATTAACTCAATAACTCCCTTCCATTTTATTTATTATTAATTTTGAGATGGAATCTCACTCTGTCACCCAGGTTGGAGCGCAGTGGCATGATCTTGGCTCACCGCAACCTCCGTCTCCTGGGTTCAAGCGATTCTCGTGCCTCAGCCTCCTGAGTAGCTGGAATTACAGGCACCTGCCACCATGCCAGCTAATTTTTGTAGTTTTAGTAAAGATGGGGTTTCGCCACGTTGGCCAGGCTGGTCTTGAAATGCTGACCTCAAGTGATCTGCCCGCCTTGGCCTCCCAAAGTGCTGAGATTACAGTCATGAGCCACTGCTCCTGGCCCCTCTTCTGTTTTGGTCTTTGTGACCCTACATTCTCAATCTGATCACTGGTCAAAATAAACTGCCCCATGCAAGTCCTTTGCCCTAGTTCTTATTTCCAGAGGAAACACAGGCTAATACATTTGATCCACTAAAGTATCAAATTAGGCAGAAGACAGATCCACAGAATGAAATTTTGGAACTGCATTGAAGAGTGAAATATTGATAAGTACCCTGTTGCTGATGCAGTGTGGGTTGATGTTAATCCCTGGCATTCTGTAGCTTCCCAATTATTGAGAGTTAGATTGGGATGAAGTACAAATGAAAGTAAAGCATCAGCTTATGTGGCAGCTGTGGCACTTGAGCATCATAGGGTCAGTAATAAGTAGATAAATTATGGAATCACCTGCTTTAATGCTCTGAAAGCCTTAAGAAAATAAAATGACAGGCTTAGTTCAATCAATAATCAATTCAAAGTATGATATGAAATTGAGAAGGCTGCATTAACAGAGTTTGAAGAAACACTTATCACCTACAGCCATAGGGTTCACTGCTGAAAAGCAGCTCCAAGATTTAATTATAAGGCAATAGAACCTCACATGAGATTAAATATGGGACTAAGTGCTCAGGAAAATAGTGGGACTCTGACATTTGGATACATAAAATCTAATATTCTTGAATTCCCAACCCTAGACTTCCACGGACTCCCTAGGTCTTGAAAATGTTGAACTGGGGATGTGTGGAATATGAATTTGGATAAAAAAGAATGTATTGACATATGAGTGCTACTCTATGATGTAAAGTGCTGTGTTATGGCAAGGACATGTGGAACATTTCTTAATTGTATTAACTATCTGTTACTGCATTATAACTTACCACACACTTAGCAGCTTATGAAACACATATTTATTATCCTAGCTGCTGTGGATTGGTAGCCTAGGCATAGCTTAGCTGGTTCCTCTGCTTCTGGTCCTCACGAGGCTGCAATCAAGGTATTAACTTGGAAGTTTTTTTTCCCATAGGTTATTGGGGAACAGGTGGTGTTTGGTTACAGGAGTAAGTTCTTTAGTGGTGATTTGTGAGATTTTGGCGCACCCATCATACGAGCAGTATACACTGCACTCAATTTGGAAGTTTTATCTCAAGACTTGACTGAGGAGGTATCCACTTTCAAGCTCCTGCAGTTATTGGCAGCATTCAGTGCCTTGTGGCCTGTGGGACTTCATTTCTTGATCTATGGTCCCTGAATAGGGTAGCTCACAATATGATTGCTTGCTTTATCTAAGCCAGCAAAGTCTCCCCATAGGACGGATTACAATGTCATATAACATGATGGCAGAGATGACATCCCCTCTCCTTTGCCATAATCTATGTGTTAGAAGTAAGTGACAGCTTCTTCCTACACTCAAGTATAGGGAATTATACAAGATCATGAGGACCAGGAGGCAGGGATATGTAGAGGCAAACTGAAAATCTTTGGGTCTGTTTGCCACACAATACACTGCAGGAGGACTCTTGGAGCTTACTCAATAGTCTCAGGTAAATGAGGAGAAGCTACTGGAACTGCCTTGGATGGATATTGATGAAAAGTTTAGAAGACTCAGAGAGATGGAGATATTTGAATAGGTTTAATATGTGATATAGAAACCCCACCACCTAGCTCTGCTCCGTGGGAAGACATTCCCTTCACTGGAGCAATATGAAGACTGTATGAATAAGACTTTGAAAACACAGGCAAGAAAAGCAAAAATAAACAAATAGAATTATATTAATTAAACTATGAAGGTTCTGCACAGCAAAGGAAATGATCAACAGAGTGAAAAGCTACAGAATAGGAGAAAATGTTTGCAAACAATTTGTCTGACAAGGGACTAATAATCAGAATATGTAAGGAAATGAAACATCTCAATAGCCAAAAAAAAAAAATCAGATTAAAAAATGGGTAAAATGTCAACATCACTAATCATTAGAGAAATGCAAATCAAAAACCCTAATGAGATACCATTTCACTCCAGTCAGAATGGCTATTACTAAAAAGTCAAAAAATAACAGATACTGGCAAGTTTGTGGAGAAAAGTGAATACTTATACACTGCTGATGGGAATACAAATTAGTTCAGCCATTGTGGAGAGCAGTTTGGGGATTTCTCAAAGAACTTAAGGCAGAATTACCATTCAACCCAAAAATCCCATTATTGAGTATATATGCAAAAGAATATAAATTGTTCTGCCATAAAGACACATGTATGTGTATGTTCATTGCAGCACTATTCACAACAACAAAGACAAGGAATCAACTGAAATGTCCATCTACAGTAGACTGGAAAGAAAATGTGGTACATATACACCATGGAATATTATGCAGCCATAAAAAATGAGATCATGTCCTTCCCAGCAACATGTATAGTGCTGGAGGCCATTGTACTAAGCAAACTAACACAGAAACAGAAAAGCAAATACCACATGTTCTCACTGATAAGTGGGAGCTAAACATTGAGTATATGTGGACACAAAGAAGGAAAGAGCAGACACTAGGGCCTACCTGAAGGGTGGAGGGTGGAAGGAGGGTGAGGATCAAAAAATTACCTATTGGATACTACGCTGATTCCCTTGGTAATGAAATAATCTGTACACCAAACCCCACAACACTCAATTTACCTACATAACAAACTGGCATGTGCACCTCTGAATCTAATATAAAAGTTTTTAAAAATGAACAAAATAATTGGAACAGATATTTCTTTCTTTTTTTTTTTTGAGATGGAGTCTCGCTCTGTTGCCCAGGCTGGACTTCAGTGGTGCAATCTCGGCTCACTGCAAGCTCTGCCTCCCAGGTTCACGCCATTCTGCTTCAGCCTCCAGAGTAGCTGGGACTACAGACGCCTACCCCCACACCCACCTAATTTTTTGTATTTTTAGTAGAGATGGGATTTCACCATGTTAGCCAGGATGGTCTCAATCTCCTGACCTCGTGATCCACCCACTTCGGCCTCCCAAAGTGCTGGGATTACAGGCATGAGCCACTGCACCTGGCTGGAATAGATATTTCCTAAAACACACAAATGACTAACAAATACGTGAAAATATGCTCAACATCACTAATCATCAGGAAAATGCAAGTCAAAACCACAAGGTATTATCTCACCTCAGTTCGAATGACTATGATCAAAAAGACAAAAAATATATATATACCATGAGGGCAAAGATGCAGAGAAAAGGAATTCTAATCTACTGTTGGTGCAAATGTAAACTAATACAACCATTATGGAGAATAGTATGGGTATTCCTCAAAATCTACAAATAGAACTACCATATGATCCAGCAATTTCAGTACTGGGCATTTATTTAAAGAAAAGGAAATCAGTGTATCAAAGAGACATCTGCACCGTCCTGTTAAAACCGCAGCACTATTCACAATAGCCAAGATATGGAATTAAATTAGGTGTTCAACAACAGATGAATAGATAAAGAAAATGTCACAAACACACACACACAAATGGAATACTATTCTGCCATAAATAATAATGAAATCCTGTCATTCACAAAAACATGGATGGAACGGGAGGACAATAAGTTAAATAAGTCTGGAACAGAAAGTTAAACACTGCATGTTCTCACTCATAAGTGGAAGCTAAAAAAATGTTGGTCACATAATTTCTATCACTAGAGGATACTAGAGACTGAGAAGGGTAGAGGGAAAGGGGGGATATGGAGAAATTTGTTAAAGGTTACAAAATTACAGCTGTGTAGGAGGATTAAGTGTTCTATACCACTGTAGGATAACTACAGTTAATAACTATATACATAGCTTCAAATAGCTTGAAGGATGATTACATGTTTACAACACAAAGAAATGTTAAATGTCTGAAATGATGGATACGCTAATTACGTTGATTTGATCACTATACATTGTATGCACTGAAACATCACTATGTACTTCATAAATATGTACAATTATTATATATTAATTTAAGATAAATATAAAAAATTGAGCTGCTGAGTAGGGCTGACTGCTTTTTTTGCACCAGGGTTGAGCAGAGCATATCATGCTGGAGACCCGGACTCTATAGTATCAAGGGAGATAATAGGATCTTGGCACGGCAGAGGCCAGAAGGCAGCACCCAGCAGAGAAAGGCAAATTGGAGGTAAGAGCAGCAAAATCCTTATATTTTCTATATCAGAAAAAGGCATAAAAGTTTATGAGTCATTTTTAGTCCAAATGTCTATGTGAATTTTTGTGTCTAATTGAGGGAATACTCCTACATTGAAAATGAACCGAGATAATAGGATTGAATGGCATTTTGGAAACAGCAGCTATATAATATATTGGACATGGATTTGCCGTAATCATAATCTTGGAAAAGTTGCTTAAATTTGTTAAACAAGTTGTTTAAGCAAATTTCTTTTGGTCTGTAAAATATCTCTTGGATGCTTCTTGGTGACATGCATGATTGTAGGAACTGGTGACAAAATCCTGTGCCAGTAATTCTGCTGAGTCCCTGATTTGCTGGAATGCCAATGGAGGATATGGACACTGAAGACATTTAAAAAGAATATATAATGACCTTAGTGACAAGCGCCCTGAGGAAAAAGTGGAGAGGTTGAGGGCTATGATAGATGGAATGACCAAGAAATCCTTCATGAATAGGTGGCATTTGAAGAGACCTGAGTAAAATGAAGACACCATATGACTTCTAAGGGGCAACAAGTACAAAGGCCCTGAGCAGAGACCATGATTCATGTATTTGAGGTGTTGCAAAGCATCCAGGCTGGCTGCCACTCAGAGAAATAGTGAGAGGAAATTCAAAAATAAGGCTCCAGAAGTAGTCAGAATTCAGGTATCTGGTTGTTTTGAGGGTCAAATCAGATAATATCCGTAATATTTTGGCATGTAGAAGTGCCCAGTTTAAAGGTCCAATGTTAGTTATTACCTCATCTGAAACAAGCATACCATGGGAATGTTGAAGAACCAAGTTTAGGTTTCATCAAAGCATAAACTGTTGAATTCTGTAACATGTGGGCATGTCATGACTCAGAGAAGCTACAGCTCTCAGCTTAGTGGGTTCGGTATGTGTCAGAATTGTCATTCTTCTATGTAAAACTGGTAAAGAGACTAATAAAGGGTTTTACAGTTTGGGCCTACATTGTAAATGCTGTCTTCAGTAGAGTAAAAGAATTTTTTAATATAACTCCTGGGGTTTCTAATTAGAAGAGTCTTAATTACAAAGGAGGCCAGAGTCAGCAGGATCACGTGAAGCAGCAGGGACTTGGAGGAAGACATGGCTGGAGTCACTGAAGGCCACTTTGCATTCAATCAGCTTTATTTGAAAGAAGAACAATGATGTCACAAAGCAAATCAATAGCATCCAGGAAGTGCTGACTATTCAGGGATATTAGGTCTGATGTGCTGAATATGGTCCCCAAGGTGCCAACTTTCTTATCCTGGAACCTGTGAATATGTTGCCTCCTATAGCCAAAGGACTTAGCAGATGTGATAAGTAAAGGGTCTTGAGATGGGGAAATTATCCTGGATTTTCTGTTTGGGCCAATGTATCACTTGAATTCTTATAAGAGCACCACAGGAGGGCCAAAGTCAGAGAGAGAAATAGGATATGCTGCATTGCTGCCTTTGAAGATGGAGGATAAATCCATGAATCGACAAATGCAAGAGGTCTCTAGAAGCTGGAAAAGATAAAGAAGTGCATTTTCTCCTAGATCCAGCCCCTGCCCCCCGCCCCCAGAAATGCTGCATTCCTGCTGACTCTTTGATTTTTAGCCTGGTGAGACCCATGTTGGACTTATAACTTTCAGAAATATAAGATAATAAATGTGTGTTGTTTTAAGCCACAAATTTTGTGGTAATTTGTTATAGCAGCAATAGGAAATTAACATCCTGGGAAATCAAATGCAACAGTTAGAACCAGGAAACTATATTAAAAAGAAACGGATTTTTTAAAAAAGTCAAGATTTCTGAGGAAGGGTCTGCACAGACGTGATGTGGGCTCAGATTTGCCAAATGTCCCGAGCTAACAAAGTGGAGGATTACAATGCTCATCCAATTTCATTTTGAAGTAGGGTTGTGTCGAAATGTGTGGATATGTATGTAGACTATAGAATGTAATTGCTGGGTGCATTGTTGCATTATTTTTCCTAAAGCATCTGCACTAGAAAAAGAACATAGCCTCTGAAAGCCCTAGAGCCTATATGTGAATCCTGGCCCTGACTCTTGGAATCAAAGAGGCCTGTGACTGAGGAAAGTTACGTAAACTCTATGTCTCACTTTTCTGATCTGTAACTTGTCAAATTAATAATACTTACCTCATAGTGATTGCCATAAGGGTTAACAGAGTGAATATGTAAAAATTTAGTGTCTGGCATATAGTAAATACATGCAAATGTTTTGTCATGTTATTTTTTGTTTCTCACATCGCCAAGGTTAGAATTACCTCTTATTACATTAACAGATTTGCAAGACAGAAAGAATAAAAACACATATCACAGGTCACATTTTAGCCAGTATTTCATGTTGCTTTTCCTATTTTCTGACATTTATTTTATCATAATTACTGTAAAACCCTTTCAGGAAATTCAAAAATGCCATGAGGCTTAGACTATGTTGGCAAGATTGCAAAAATATATTTAGAAAAGAAATATATTTATATTTCTATAATCTAGGCATTAAGTTATAAATGACAGTAGGTTAATATCAAAACCATATTAACCAGAGGAAATAATTTGTCAAATCAATTGCTTTGAATTTCTTGACTTATAATTTTGAAGGAGACATTTCTGAACAGTTTTCACATGCTTTCATAAAGATTATCAACACTGAACACTACAGGAGGGAAGAAATATGGAGGAACTGGGTAAAGGGAAGTAGGATGTAAGCTTCAAGAGATAGTAGTAACCATATCTGTATTATTCACCATAAATAAACCTATCTCTGGCTCAGTGCTTGGAAAAGAGTAGACATTCAACAAATACTGTTGAATGGATAAATATGTGAACTAAAACTTTCTAGTGCTTACTCTGAGTCAATTATCACTCAATTTTTATAGCAGCCTTGTGAATAAACATTAGTATTCTTGTTTTCTTTGTATTTATATTTTGTCAGTATTCTTATTTTATTGATAATAAAACTCAGGCCTAGTGAATAATTTGTTCAAGATAGCATATTATTATATTGGGATTTAGAACCACATCTAAGTAACTCCACCACCTGCAGTCTTTATATAAGCATATTAAAAACATAAACTTCTTGACACCATTATGGTCACTATTCCCAGGGCACAATTGTACAGTCAGCCTCCAAGAGAGGGGAGCAGGAGGCTGATTGAACATCCCGTTTTAAGGACACTTTTTAATGGTACTATTACTATTCTACCAATAGGACTGAAACCCTTGCCTTTGAATGATAAACAGTTTCTATAATATAAATTATAACTTAGTTAGGGTATAGAATCTAAAATCATTAGCATACTTTATCTCACAACTTCTACATATGAGAGCAGAGGTAGCCACATACAGATCAAGGCTAGTAGGTAGGATCAATCCTTTGAAATAGGCCAGTTGAAGTCAGGCAGATTCATTTGGAGAGAAAAATCTGTTTCCCAACTGCCAGTTGTTGTTTGTAATGACGTTTAGGCAGACCAGCTCAGCTCAATCATCCCTCTCAGCCCAAATAGCTCCAAATACATGCCCCACTGGTGAGAGATCAATAGCATTGTTATATACAAAGGCTGCGTAATCATGTCCTTATCGTTGACATGTTGACGGTTGCTACCTATGCTCAATATAGTATTCTTCCTATGCAGAATTTATAGCCTCAATTCCTAGAAAGTACCTATACAGCGTTTTTCAACATTGCCACTTATTTGGCTGACATCTATGTATCTTTTTGTATCATGTCCTTAATATATTGGTAGGTTCCTGCCAACACCCTCAGCTTAAATGTGGTAGAACTATTCTAGCTTCAATGAACTGGATGCATTTTGCTTCTATACACAATGAAGATATTTAGCACAGAAGGGAGGTATGTACATGTTCAAGGACTGCATTATACCAGGGATAATGTTAGACAGTCAACAGTGAGTCATTTTTGTTGAGTTCATAAACACAAGCTCTGCGATTGGAGTTCTACAGTTTTAGATCAACTGTCATTATCATGTTTTAAAATCACAATTTAAAACAAAAGAGTAAAATATTGTTAAGGGTCAACCACTGAAAGGTCAGTTATGATTATATACCAAGTATCAGAATGTCGATAAGCTCCTCCAAGCCAGGGACTGTGCCACTGCATCTGTGTATACGTGTTTGCCAAATATATGAGTTTCTTTTCTTTTTTTTTCTTTACATCCTCAACAGCATTTGGTGATGCCACTGGTTTTCTAACTGTTGTGATAGGTGTGTAATGATATTTCACTGTGGGTTTTTTTTTTTTTTTTTACATTTCTATTTTTTATTATAGTATGTTAAGTTTTGGGATACACGTGCAGAATGTTCAGGTTTGTTACATAGGTATACACGTGCCATGGTGGTTTGCTGCACCCATCAACCTGTCATCTTCATTAGGTATTTCTCCTAATGCTATGAGTTTATTTTCACCTTTAAAGTATACTGCTGAGTCAATTATAATATTAAGAAATTATATACTGCAAAATGTGAGAGCAATAAGCACAAAACTCACAAAGGTAAACATCCTCTTATTTAAGCATTACCATAAAAATCACACTAAATATATTTTTACATTTTTGCCACTGCACATTCTTAGACTTAATATTCAGTTCTTCCTTATCTATAAATCTTGAATAGTAATTTCCATCCAGTCATCAACACTGCATCATATACCCATGCTGAGCTTTAAATATTTGACATGAGCTAGCAGATGATGATGAGTTATTACTATGGTTAAATAATATTTATAATGGCTACTGATTTTTTCACAATAATCTGACCAGTGTATTTAAATAGTGATGAAAACCATATAACATTTTAAAGTATGATAAATCTATTTATGATAAAATAGAACTTTTCTAATATTCCTATTTGGGGCAGCTTTTTCCAATATTTTATATAGACTGACTATCAGGGTATTGTTCATTTTGTCCAAAGGAGTATTTTATTTAAAATTTAAATTTAAAATAGAATAAAAATTTAAATTTAAGAAAGTATTTATTTAAAAATATATTGAGATTCTATATTGAATGTATATAATAAGTTATCAGAATAGGTTGATATATAAGTATTAACTAAGGAAGATCTAGTGTTTAATAAATGTATCTGAAATAATCATCATTTAGAATGGCAGAAACCTATGTATGTTAAATCAACGAGTAGTAAAAGATGTAAAGAAGTAAAAATCTATAACTTCTATATGCAGAGGAAGTGCCTTCATAAATTTTTTCCACTTTACTTAAATGCTGTGTCTCAGGAAAAGAGTAAGAAAAACAAAAGTTAATCTACAGTTATATATTCTGGTTCTCATATTTTTCTTATTATAATTACCATTATTGGTCAAGGACAAAGTTGTTGTCTTCATTTCTGGTTATATGTGGAAGCCTTTGGTGTGATATCTATCAGCTTTTTTAAAATCAAACTGATATTGGCTAATATGGATTAGCTGCAGGAACTAAGTAACAAAGAATCGACATAAAACTCCTGTGACAACTTCACTGAGAAAATGTAACGACTCATCCATAATGTTTCCATCGATCTGAAGAAGTATTGAACCTAGCTGTTTCACCAGAAACTTACAGCAGTTTGCAAAATGCTGTAAACTTCTATTTCTAAGTCTATATTTCAGCACAGGCAGTGGGCATGTATTTCACAAAGTAGACAACTCTTACATTAAATGAGTCAAAAATCACTCTCTTTCCATATTCCCTTGTCTCTACTTTTCATTTTATCTAACAATATTGTATGTCTATTATGCGACTAGCATTCTGCTAAATGAGAGGAGATACCTTAATAGTAGGACTCATGGTTTCTATTGGTGACTCTTAACAAAATTTATAATTGATTCAAAACAAACATGCAAAAGTACTAAATGCATTTCCCTCCTTCCTCCTTTCTTCTCTTTTTCCACTTTCTCTTGCTTTTTACTAATTTTTTCACCTTTTCTATATCTTTTCCTCTCTTTCACCAGCCTCCCTTTCATCTTTATAATTATTTATTAAACACATAGTATATGTGATGGATACAGCTTATCTCAGAGTAATCTGGTACTGAAGGGTTTTGTTGTTAATGGGTGATAAGACAAGTATATAAATAACTTAAATAAATTTTGGGGGGGGGGGCGGAGCAAGATGGCCGAATAGGAACAGCTCCAGTCTCCAACTCCCAGCGCGAGTGACACAGAAGACCGGTGATTTCTGCATTTTCAACTGAGGCAAACAGGGTCTGGAGTGGACCTCAAGCAATCTCCAACAGACCTACAGCTGAGGGGCCTGACTGTTAGAAGGAAAACTATCAAACAGGAAGGACAACTACACCAAAACCCCATCAGTACATCACCATCATCAAAGACCAGAGGCAGATAAAACCACAAAGATGGGGAAAAAGCAGGGCAGAAAAGCTGGAAATTCCAAAAATAAGAGCGCATCTCCCCCGGCAAAGGAGCGCAGCTCATCCCCAGCAACGGATCAAAGCTGGACGGAGAATGACTTTGACGAGATGAGAGAAGAAGGCTTCAGTCCATCAAACTTCTCAGAGCTAAAGGAGGAATTACGTACCCAGCGCAAAGAAACTAAAAATCTTGAAAAAAAAAGTGGAAGAATTGATGGCTAGAGTAATTAATGCAGAGAAGGTCATAAACGAAATGAAAGAGATGAAAACCATGACACGAGAAATACGTGACAAATGCACAAGCTTCAGTAACCGACTCGATCAACTGGAAGAAAGAGTATCAGCGATTGAGGATCAAATGAATGAAATGAAGCGAGAAGAGAAACCAAAAGAAAAAAGAAGAAAAAGAAATGAACAAAGCCTGCAAGAAGTATGGGATTATGTAAAAAGACCAAATCTACGTCTGATTGGGGTGCCTGAAAGTGAGGGGGAAGATGGAACCAAGTTGGAAAACACTCTTCAGGATATCATCCAGGAGAACTTCCCCAACCTAGTAGGGCAGGCCAACATTCAAATCCAGGAAATACAGAGAATGCCACAAAGATACTCCTCGAGAAGAGCAACTCCAAGACACATAATTGCCAGATTCACCAAAGTTGAAATGAAGGAAAAAATCTTAAGGGCAGCCAGAGAGAAAGGTCGGGTTACCCACAAAGGGAAGCCCATCAGACTAACAGCAGATCTCGTGGCAGAAACTCTCCAAGCCAGAAGAGAGTGCGGGCCAATATTCAACATTCTTAAAGAAAAGAATTTTAAACCCAGAATTTCATATCCAGCCAAACTAAGTTTCATAAGTGAAGGAGAAATAAAATCCTTTACAGATAAGCAAATGCTTAGAGATTTTGTCACCACTAGGCCTGCTTTACAAGAGACCCTGAAGGAAGCACTAAACATGGAAAGGAACAACCGGTACCAGCCATTGCAAAAACATGCCAAAATGTAAAGACCATCGAAGCTAGGAAGAAACTGCATCAACTAACGAGCAAAATAACCAGTTAATATCATAATGGCAGGATCAAGTTCACACATAACAATCTTAACCTTAAATGTAAATGGACTAAATGCTCCAATTAAAAGACATAGACTGGCAAACTGGATAAAGAGTCAAGACCCATCAGTCTGCTGTATTCAGGAGTCCCATCTCACACGCAGAGACATACATAGGCTCAAAATAAAGGGATGGAGGAAGATTTACCAAGCAAATGGAGAACAAAAAAAAGCGGGGGTTGCAATACTAGTCTCTGATAAAACAGACTTTAAACCATCAAAGATCAAAAGAGACAAAGAAGGCCATTACATAATGGTAAAGGGATCAATTCAACAGGAAGAGCTAACTATCCTAAATATATATGCACCCAATACAGGAGCACCCAGATTCATAAAGCAAGTCCTTAGAGACTTACAAAGAGGCTTAGACTCCCATACAATAATAATGGGAGACTTCAACACTCCACTGTCAACATTAGACAGATCAACAAGACAGAAAGTTAACAAGGATATCCAGGAATTGAACCCATCTCTGCAGCAAGCAGACCTAATAGACATCTATAGAACTCTCCACCCCAAATCAACAGAATATACATTCTTCTCAGCACCACATCGTACTTACTCCAAAATGGACCACGTAATTGGAAGTAAAGCACTCCTCAGCAAATGTACAAGAACAGAAATTATAACAAACTGTCTCTCAGACCACAGTGCAATCAAACTAGAACTCAGGACTAAGAAACTCAATCAAAACCGCTCAACTACATGGAAACTGAACAACCTGCTCCTGAATGACTACTGGGTACATAACGAAATGAAGGCAGAAATAAAGATGTTCTTTGAAACCAATGAGAACAAAGATACAACATACCAGAATCTCTGGGACACATTTAAAGCAGTGTGTAGAGGGAAATTTATAGCACTAAATGCCCACAAGAGAAAGCAGGAAAGATCTAAAATTGACACTCTAATATCACAATTAAAAGACCTAGAGAAGCAAGAGCAAACACATTCGAAAGCTAGCAGAAGGCAAGAAATAACTAAGATCAGAGCAGAACTGAAGGAGATAGAGACACAAAAAACCCTCCAAAAAATCAATGAATCCAGGAGTTGGTTTTTTGAAAAGATCAACAAAATTGACAGACCACTAGCAAGACTAATAAAGAAGAAAAGAGAGAAGAATCAAATCGACGCAATTAAAAATGATAAAGGGGATATCACCACCGACCCCACAGAAATACAAACTACCATCAGAGAATACTATAAACACCTCTACGCAAATAAACTGGAAAATCTAGAAGAAATGGATAATTTCCTGGATACTTACACTCTTCCAAGACTAAACCAGGAAGAAGTTGAATCCCTGAATAGACCAATAGCAGGCTCTGAAATTGAGGCAATAATTAATAGCCTACCAACCAAAAAAAGTCCAGGAACAGATGGATTCACAGCTGAATTCTACCAGAGGTACAAGGAGGAGTTGGTACCATTCCTTCTGAAACTATTCCAATCAATAGAAAAAGAGGGAATCCTCCCTAACTCATTTTATGAGGCCAACATCATCCTGATACCAAAGCCTGGCAGAGACACAACATAAAAAGAGAATTTTAGACCAATATCCCTGATGAACATCGATGCAAAAATCCACAATAAAATACTGGCAAACCGGATTCAGCAACACATCAAAAAGCTTATCCACCATGATCAAGTGGGCTTCATCCCTGGGATGCAAGGCTGGTTCAACATTCGCAAATCAATAAACATCATCCAGCATATAAACAGAACCAAAGACAAGAACCACATGATTATCTCAATAGATGCAGAAAAGGCTTTTGACAAAATTCAACAGCCCTTCATGCTAAAAACGCTCAATAAATTCGGTATTGATGGAACGTACCTCAAAATAATAAGAGCTATTTATGACAAACCCACAGCCAATATCATACTGAATGGGCAAAAACTGGAAAAATTCCCTTTGAAAACTGGCACAAGACAGGGATGCCCTCTCTCACCACTCCTATTCAACATAGTGTTGGAAGTTCTGGCTAGGGCAATTAGGCAAGAGAAAGAAATCAAGGGTATTCAGTTAGGAAAAGAAGAAGTCAAATTGTCCCTGTTTGCAGATGACATGATTGTATATTTAGAAAACCCCATTGTCTCAGCCCAAAATCTCCTTAAGCTGATAAGCAACTTCAGCAAAGTCTCAGGATACAAAATTAATGTGCAAAAATCACAAGCATTCTTATACACCAGTAACAGACAAACAGAGAGCCAAATCATGAATGAACTTCCATTCACAATTGCTTCAAAGAGAATAAAATACCTAGGAATCCAACTTACAAGGGATGTAAAGGACCTCTTCAAGGAGAACTACAAACCACTGCTCAGTGAAATCAAAGAGGACACAAACAAATGGAAGAACATACCATGCTCATGGATAGGAAGAATCAATATCATGAAAATGGCCATACTGCCCAAGATAATTTATAGATTCAATGCCATCCCCATCAACCTACCAATGAGTTTCTTCATAGAATTGGAAAAAACTGCTTTAAAGTTCATATGGAACCAAAAAAGAGCCCACATCTCCAAGACAATCCTAAGTCAAAAGAACAAAGCTGGAGGCATCACGCTACCTGACTTCAAACTATACTACAAGGCTACAGTAACCAAAACAGCATGGTACTGGTACCAAAACAGAGATATAGACCAATGGAACAGAACAGAGTCCTCAGAAATAATACCACACATCTACAGCCATCTGATCTTTGACAAACCTGAGAGAAACAAGAAATGGGGAAAGGATTCCCTATTTAATAAATGGTGCTGGGAAAATTGGCTAGCCATAAGTAGAAAGCTGAAACTGGATCCTTTCCTTACTCCTTATACGAAAATTAATTCAAGATGGATTAGAGACTTAAATGTTAGACCTAACACCATAAAAATCCTAGAGGAAAACCTAGGTAGTACCATTCAGGACATAGGCATGGGCAAAGACTTCATGTCTAAAACACCAAAAGCAACGGCAGCAAAAGCCAAAATTGACAAATGGGATCTCATTAAACTAAAGAGCTTCTGCACAGCAAAAGAAACTACCATCAGAGTGAACAGGCAACCTACAGAATGGGAGAAAATTTTTGCAATCTACTCATCTGACAAAGGGCTAATATCCAGAACCTACAAAGAACTCAAACAAATTTACAAGAAAAAAACAAACAACCCCATCAAAAAGTGGGCAAAGGATATGAACAGACATTTCTCAAAACAAGACATTCATACAGCCAACAGACACATGAAAAAATGCTCATCATCACTGGCCATCAGAGAAATGCAAATCAAAACCACAATGAGATACCATCTCACACCAGTTAGAATGGCGATCATTAAAAAGTCAGGAAACAACAGGTGCTGGAGAGGATGTGGAGAAATAGGAACACTTTTACACTGTTGGTGGGATTGTAAACTAGTTCAACCATTATGGAAAACAGTATGGCGATTCCTCAAGGATCTAGAACTAGATGTACCATATGACCCAGCCATCCCATTACTGGGTATATACCCAAAGGATTATAAATTATGCTGCTATAAAGACACATGCACACGTATGTTTATTGCGGCACTATTCACAATAGCAAAGACTTGGAATCAACCCAAATGTCCATCAGTGACAGATTGGATTAAGAAAATGTGGCACATATACACCATGGAATACTATGCAGCCATAAAAATGGATGAGTTTGTGTCCTTTGTAGGGACTTGGATGCAGCTGGAAACCATCATTCTTAGCAAACTCTCACAAGAACAGAAAACCAAACACCGCATGTTCTCACTCATAGGTGGGAACTGAACAATGAGATCACTTGGACTCGGGAAGGGGAACATCACACACCGGGGCCTATCATGGGGAGGGGGGAGGGGGGAGGGATTGCATTGGGAGTTATACCTGATGTAAATGACGAGTTGATGGTTGCTGACGAGTTGATGGGTGCAGCACACCAACATGGCACAAGTATACATATGTAACAAACCTGCACGTTATGCACATGTACCCTAGAACTTAAAGTATAATAATAATAAATAAATTAAAAATAAATAAATAAATAAATAAATTTTAAATACACGCAAAGAGTGTCATGAGAAAGGCACAGAGAATTCATAATGCATTTGATTTTCCCCCTCCCTTGATTCCATTTTATCAGATTTTTTCCCAGATTATCAACTCATGGAATGATCCAGGAGGAATATAAGCTATGACTGCAATGGTGCCTTTGTTAATTATTTATGATATACTTGTTTTTCACAGATTCTGTCATTTTCATGTGAAAGTACAGATGGTCCACTCCATTAGCCAGAGTTTCACAATGGGTATGTGATAGGACACCCTGGTGTATGGGAATTGGGTTGCAGGTATGCCAAGATATGGATCCCCTCAACCCTTGGGAGAGCTGGTAGAGTTTTTTTTTAATATATAAAGAGCCTCGTTAACTACCCTTAGATTGCTACACGCATTTTTTATGTGTGTCATGATATGAAAAATTTCAGTGTAACGCTAGGAACTAAAATATTTTTGTAGTCAACACTGGCTAGCAGCACAAAAATTTACTTTAGCATTCTTATCCACAATTTCTAATTGGTAAGCAAACTTAGAAATTCCTTCTTCTTTTTTTCTCTCCACCCTCTTCACAGATGAAAATCTGAAAGAAATCCCTATGCATTACCAATATTTCAGAATTTTATTGAAATTTGACTTTGAAATGCATTAAATTATTAAATTAAAATAATGAATAATTCTTTAAAAATATTTAGTCTTCTATTGAACAGAAACATGTGAGGTGTGTCCATTTAGTCAGGTTTATGTTATATTGCTTAACAATTTTTTAGCATTCTTTAGGTGACTCACAAAACATCTTTTTAATGTTAAACCATAATACTATACATGCACAAATTATTAAAATATATGTCTTTTTCATTATAAATTGAACCTCTTTTATTTATATAATTGATCATCATTGTTACAGGAATATAATTGACTGTATATTTTTTGTTCATCTGACAAGGCTCCTAAACCTTATTATTCTGGTGGATTTTCAGTTCCTGACATTTTCTAGTGTCCAAAGACAATACATGGTCTGTAAACTAAAACTTTAAAATTTGGAGCAGCTCATTGTTTGACAGTGCGTTGTACATTATTAAAAATAGCTAAATAGAGCTTTGTTAGAACAGGAAGAAGAAAAAATAGAGAGTTTATGCTTCACCAGTCAATCTTTCTTCCCTGTGACAAATTATCTCTATGTGATTGAATATTCAGTACAGTTTTAAATTTATACTGTATGCTCTTATTGAGTTAATGTCAATGAATAATAACTTCAGCCATCTAAACTCCAAATTGAGAGGTGAACATAATAAAGTCCATTTAGCCCTGGGCCAATCCAAGCCTACTTATGTAAAAGGAGAGTTGATTTACACGATCCCTTTTCTCTTCACTCTCAAAGTCTTCCTTTTTTCTTCCCCCCATTGCATAGGCACTTAAAACCTGGCACCCTAAGCAGCTCTCTGAAGCTTTTCTATAGGCTCAACTCTAGGTCTCTAACCTCTGGATCCAAGAGATCTTCCCACCATGTTAGTTTTCTATAGGCCTCAGCCCTCTGTGAGGTAAGAACAATAGCTTTTCTGTGCCCATATGACAAAGAATTGTAGTAAATTGTATTACTATTCCTTAAGGTAAACTACTTGCTGTAAATTATATAGATCTTCTGTAACCCATAGCTTAACACTACATAATTTCTAGCAGTTGCTGACATAAGTTGGGACAGGATATAATATAACTTTTAATTGCCTGTGGAATCTTCAATTAATACAAATCAGGATGCTTCATATTTTCTTATTCAAATAGTCGATCCTCAGATGCCCTTGCATCTTAATCCTAGAATTAAAGAATGTAGGAGTAGTATTTATTAGTATAATATTTAGCTAGTACTTTAAAAATTCTGAAGTGTTTCTAATGTGTTAACAGCTCCTCATATTCAGTGTATCAAGAAATGACACATCTTCAAACCCCAAAGCATCTAGGGAAAGCACCACCCACTCCTATTCGACATTTTTGTCTCTACTTCTTTCCTTTTTCATTTTGGATTGGTCTCTTGCAGTGCATTTTTTTAAATCAGCATTACCTATTGCTTTTTTCAGCATTCTATTTAAGTCATCTATTCATATTTTTAAATGTCACCTTCCCAGACAGTTTAATAGACCAAAATTCAAACCTCCAAATATTTCCAGGTTTACTCAGGAATTATTAATGAATTAAAGTTGAAGAGGTGAAGACTTGGAATTCTCATTTCTGTCATAAGAAACACTAATATTCAAATAGAATTACCTTGAAGTAGATAGAAAGGCAGGAACACTAGGTCTAAAGTGAGCTTTTCTATCTCTATGTAAAATAAATTTTATGATTTAACAGCTTTATGATGCCTTTCCTTATTTTCCCTTTTGTTAAACCAACAAATTAACTTGAATGGCTTTATTTTTCCTCATTTTTTTCTTGTTTCTTTTGTTGTGCAAACTTCTGAGAGACACTCAGCTATTCTGATATAAAATATAAATACGGTGGGTTGGACCTGAATGAGACCTTTTTAAATCCAAGTAATAAATGAATATGTAACTCTAATTTAGGTAGATATTGAACAATAACATACATAAGCTTTTAAAGTTTCGCAACATTGTGCATGTTAAATTATTTATTTTTTCTCTCTCTTCCTCACTGGGCTGTATCTTCAAAAGCTCAGTGTTAATCATCATGGCCTTATGAGTCAGCCATGGGTAAAATTTGCAGGAGTTATATGAAGTTTCCATAGCATTTGGTCTCATACCTTTATTTCTAAAAGATTACTTCTCTGTGGCCAGTGTGGATTATACTTTGCCATCCCAATATGGGGCAGTATTGTGTAAGTTTCTATATATATTTTTAGGCCAACCTATTTCTGCCTTCCCCAAGTTACTCTAGACCTCAGGAGAAAGCTAAAGAGAAGAGGTGCCCTAATTTTAGTAACAAGTTCCTCATGATTAAGATAGTAAACGCACACTTACTTATAAAATTGGTGATTCTCTCATGTTCTCTCAGTATTTTATATATCATTTATCCTCTTCCTTAATAAAAATATTGAACTTCTACTTTAACATCACACTCTCATTGTCATAAGGTTGTGCCATTTCCAGCTTTGAGATATCTCTAAAATCTGCTCTCCATCATTTCCACTGCTGCCATCTTAGGTCAGCGCTTAATCGGGTATTCTCTAAGCTTTTGAACAGCTTCCCTTCGGCCTCCAGCTCTATTCTTTCCTTAACTGAATTAATTATCTATTCTTTACAGTAGTCAGGTTTCTCTATGACTGTGTCCCATATCTGTTTATAAACTACTAATGTCTGTTACACATACATACACATACTTCTTTCTCAGTATACTTTATTACTTGAGATTGCTTTAATAGGTCATCAGATCACCTGCCTCCACACTTTACAGATGCAGTTCATATGTTTGGCACACTCTCTCTTCCCCAGAATCTGTTTGAAAAATTGTTCTTTAGCCATAGCGTTCAGAATGCATTTGATGTTTTCTGAAATTCTAGAAAAAATTACTTGTATTTTTCTCTGAATTTTCAAAAATCTTTATTCACAGGTCTCATTAATAGCAGTATAATTTATTTGTTTTGCCTTTCTCTAATAGATTCTCTGAAGAAATGGACAGTTTTAATTGTATTTGTATCTTTTACCATCTACCCAACCAACATATTCTAGGGACACAATAATGTATTGGCTTTCAAGGCTGACTTTGTATTAGAATCATTTGTATAACTTAAATTATATGGAGAGAGCGGTTTGGGCTCCAACTGAAACTTTTCAAAATCAACATTTCTAAATTAGTCTCAAGTTATTGTACTTCTACTCAACTCCTAATGAGACCAAATAATGCCCTCATTAATACATCTGGGATATATACTTTTATGAGGATTTCCTCCATAAAAGCAACTGTAAGTAGAATTTTGATAACATAGAAGTCAGAGGAATTTTCCCTGCCATCCACTATGGCATAAAATGCCTTATTGCTTCTTGACCCTCCTACAGCTAGCCTGGCTATCGTTAGTGTTTGCATGAGCTTTGTGAGTTTGGCTGTGGGACTCTCCAGGAATCATTAAGAATGATAATAATAACATCTACTGAATACATGTGTGAGGCATGTTTATACGTGCTCCTAACACGTTTAATTCTCACAATGACTGTATGAGTTATTATCCGTTCTTTATATGTGAAAAATTGAGACTTCGACAAGGTAGGTAACCTATTCAGAGTCAAACAGCTTGAAATCAGAGGAAGCCAGAGTTAGAGCACAGGCAACTCACCCATAGCTTATGTTCTTATATACGTCTCATCAAACATCAGCTGCACAACTTCTTTAATACAAGAAGGCTACGAAGAGATGAATAATTTTAAGATCAACAAAACGAGAACACACTAAAATAATCTAACTTTCATGTTATATACTTTACATTTATTTACTAATAAATGACTTAAAAAATACACAAAGTAGTATATTCTCCAGTTAACATTATGCAACAGTGCATGGACCTTTCATGACAAACATACTCGATTACAAGCACACATATGTATTTTTTTTTCTTGTAACAACTGAGAGTCAAATATTGTTATCTCTATTTTAGAGAGAATGTGACTTGCCCAGTTTCACACATTTAAGAAGGAGTAAAGCAGGGGCTCATATCCAGGCCTAGACACTCCAAAATGCATTGTTTTGGTTTGTTCTCCTCCCCATTTTAATATCTGTATCATTTATGGATCATTCTCTAAAGTAAAAAAAAAAAAATTGAAGTAGTGGTGATGTGTGTTCATCTACACTACTAGGCACAGGAAAGAGGGAAATACAATACAAGGGGCAGGATTCGCCTGTGTAACTTGCCTCAGTGTTTGTGTTCATCCCGTGATTGATACCCATTGTTTTATTACATGGTGCTGTCACATTTCATTGATCATTCCCTTAAATGGGTTTTGACATTTCTTGCATAAATGAACTTCATAGGATCCAAATATATTGAGGAGATTTGTACGGTTCAATAGCCTGATAGCTCATTCAATTGAAATGTAATGTTATTCCTCCCAGTTTTGCACAAATGTATTATAAATTAATAACTGCTTTTTACTTTTTCACTTTCTTTACTCACAGTATTTAGACCTTCACTATTGTACTCAAGCAGCAATTTTGCATGAATTTTCCAATGCTCTTCTAAAAGTAGTATGATGGCTAAAAAATAATCTGACCACAATAATAGATAACCTGAAGTTCATCTGTGAGTTTAGAATTCTCACGGTTTAAGCGAACTGTTTGGATGTATATGTGTATAGGTACACATGTAGACACTGGTGATTCTACGGCACTGTAACGTAGTCTTCAGTATATTACCGAAGTTGCAAATATTTATCTTGTTTGTTAAGAAAATACCACTATGCCCCCAAAGACCTGAGGGTATTAAAATGGCTGACTTTACAACAAATGAATAAGGAGTTATCTTCATTTAATGTAAAATATAATTGGAGACTGAATTAGTCTAGTGATGTTTCTTTAATGATATGACTGCCAGTATTTTTCAGAGTGGCACTTCTTTCAGAATAATTTGCTGTGTGCTTTCTTTCAAAGCAGGCTATCAGAAGCAAATGAATATTTGTTTCTTTTTCTTAGAAAGTTTCTGCAAACTAAAAGTTGAATATATCTGTTGAGATGGAAAAAACATCTCTTAATTCAATCTCCTTTAGAGCAGCCTGGGCATTCTCATTTGTACCAGTCAGCAAATTAACAAAATTAACAAATATGTTGATACAAAGAACCTTTCTTTTATGCTTAACAAAAAGAAAAAAATATTTCTGGATGTTGTCTTGCTACTTTTTAGTGTATGCATAAACTGTTTTTATTTTTAATTTTTATTTATTTTTTCTTTTTGAGATGGAGTCTCTCTGTCGCCCAGGCTGGAGTGCAGTGGCACTGTCTTGGCTCACTGCAACAGCACTGTCTCGGCTCACTGCAACCTCCACCTCCGGGGTTCAAGCAATTCTCCTGCCTCAACCTCCAGAGTAGCTGGGATTACAGGTGCCTGCCACCACACCCAGCTAATTTTTGTATTTTTAATAGAGACCATGTTGTCCAGTCTGGTCTCAGACTCCTGGTCTCAGTCTCCTGGCCTCAAGTGATCCACTTACCTCGGCCTCCCAGTGTTGTGATGACAGGCGTGAGCCACCGCGCCTGGATGAAATTATTTTTATTTTTCATGCATAATTTCTTTTAGCATTTCAAAAAATTTCAATAAGATGATTTATATTGTTGGTTTTACTGAAAATAGTATATATGTTACCCCTCTAAAGAAGGAATCAGACCAAAGATATATTTGTTTTCTAATTGGAAAATCTTATTTTCCAATAAGATCTGGAAGCGTTGAGAAATACTTCCACAAATTGTATTTGTTATGAAACCAAAACGTTTGAATTCCAAGAAACAATTAGTTCCAGAAACAACTAGTTCCCATGTTGAGAGATGAAGAAATCATTACAGTGTTCTAGATATGACTCATATCCACAGACCTTCGTGATTTTTCCAAGCTTAACCTTAAGGAATAAGCCTTGGCAGTGTTTGGAAGCGGGACAATTGCCTCTCCTTCTGGGCTGACATTTCTGTGGGCCATGTGTGCCGCTCGCTGCAGCACCTCCTCCTCCTCGTCAGCCTGTGGGATATTTCCTGTTCTTTCCAGTTGCCAGGCACCCACTAGCTCAGATAATAGGAAACTAGCCTTGGCTTTGTGCTGTTGTACCAATCCCATCTTCATTCCCTTTTCTTGTTTTTATTCTCCTTGAGTTTTATTCTGTGTTCTCTCTCTCTGTCTCTCTCTCTCCCTCCCCGTCCCCCAACCGCTCTCCGTCTCTCTTGACTCTGTCGTTGGTTCAGTCCTTTCTCCCACTTGAGACTCCCCGAACTAGCAAAGGAAGTCTAACTGCTTCTCAAGTCTCAACACAGCCCCAACCTTATTTAATATTCTATATCCATGTCAAGCTGGCACTTCTTCTTGCTTCTCTTTCTTGTTCTTTCAGATTTTCTCTATCCAAATCTTGCATGCCGGAATTTGACTCTCTGGAAGTTTTAAAATTATGCTTTCTGCTTTGTGAGCACCTTCTCTGTAAGAAATGCAATGTGAATATTGTGTTCTACGTTTTCTGGAACAATTTATTTCATCCACACTTGAGATATGCTTCCTTTTTCAGAGTTGACCAAATTGGATTTGTTGCTATTTTGCTCATTTCCAGAAAAAACCTAATTCACAAGCACGTGGAATGATCCACATGCAAGAAAACCTACTCTGCTCTGGTGGGCTCTGCTTACTTGTTTCCTTTTGTTTTGAAGTGACTTAAGTTTGGTTTTGCCACCAGACTCAACTGCTTAATTAGTTCAAGGCATCTCAAACAGTAAATGTTAAATTCAAAATACCTTAGTAGACACAATGGTAGATTCAAAGATGGATAAGGCCCACCATGTTTCCTCAAAGTAAGTCTTATTTTCTAGTGGGGATATGAATGCATACAATAAGCAAAACATTGATGGGGGATATATGTGAATGTTATGAAGAAATTCCACTCATCTTCCTCATGTCCGTCCCTCAATATAGAATTATACAATGTAGTATTGCCAAGTCCATAACAGAAAGATCAAAAGTACATGACATTGAAATGTAAAGGGTAGAACATATGTTATCACCCTAATAGTACATGAAATTACAATATAAATGGTGAAACATATGCTATAGTGCTAATAGTTTTCAGATAGCACAATTTATTTATCTAAGGAATTCACATCACTAAGTTTATGCGATCTACTATGCAACATAGTGACTATATTTAATAATATATTGTATTCTTCTTTTTGTTTTGAGATGGAGTCCTGTTCTCTCTTCCAGGCTGGAGTGCAGTGGCACAATCTCGGTTCTCTGCAACCTCTGCCTCCCAGGTTTAAGCAATTTTTCCCTGCCTCAGCCTCCTGAGTAGCTGGACTACAGGTGTCCGCCACCACTCCAGGCTAATTTTTGTATTTTTTAGTATAGATAGTGTTTTGCTATGTTGGCCAGGCTGGTCTTGAACTCCTGACTTCAGGTGACCTGCCTGTCTTGGGCTCCCAAAGTGCTGGTATTACAAGCATGAGCTACCGCACCCAGCCAATATATTGTACTCTTCAAAATACTAAGAGTAATTTAGAATCCTTTGGGTATATACTCAGTAATGGGATTGCTGGGCCAAATGGTATTTCTGGTTTTAGATCCTTGAGGAATTGCTACACTGTCTTCCACAACATGCTCACGTATGTTTATTGCAGCACTATTCACAATAGCAAAGGCTTGGAACCAACCCATATGCCCATCAGTGATAGACTGGATAAAGAAAATGTGGCACATATATACCATGGAATACTATGCAGCCATAAAAAGGGATGAGTTCATGTCCTTTGCAGGAACAAGGATGAAGCTGGAAACCATCATTCTCAGCAAACTAACACAGGAACAGAAAACCAAACACCGCATGTTCTCACTCATAAGTGGAAGTTGAACAATGAGAACACATGGACATGGAGGGGAACATTACACACCAGGGCCTGTTGGGTGTTGGGGGCTAGGGGAGGGATAGCATTAGGAGAAATACCTAATGTAAATGACAGGTTGATGGGTGTATCAAACCACCATGTCACTTTTATACCTATGTAACAAACCTGCACGTTCTGCACATGTATCCCAGAACTTAAAGTATAACAAAAAAAAGAAAAGAAAAAATTACTAAGAGTGGTTGTAAAGTGTTCTCATTACAATAACTGTGTGAGAGAATACACATGTTAATTGGTCAGTTAGTCATTCCACAATGTCTATATATTTCAAAAAATCATGTGGTACAGAGTAAGTACATACAATTTTGTCTGTTAAGATAAAAAACAAAATACAAGTATTGGAGAATGAAAAAAAATTTGAACAGCACCAATGATCATCAGGGTGGCAAATGAAAACCAAGAATACAGGTCCAGCGGTGCGTGTATAAGTAATTTGTACCTCCAATTCCCTTTGCGCACCACTGTTCTTTTATACTAAGGCTATCCTCTTTAGAAATAACTCAAGGGGAAAAAGAGGGAAGTGGGAAAAAAAGTGACAAAAGATAATCTACATATATATGTGGGTGGGGGGGCGGGGGGGAGAGACACAGAAAGAAAGAAAAATATTTTAGTTACTAACTTTTAGCACCTTGATCTGATTTCACCGCCTCAACAAGAGGACCTCACCTGGTAATTGTTGACTGCAGTGACACCTATTGGTGAGGGTATAGCTGATTACCCACAGGTTTGGCTTCTCTGGCAAAAATTAACCTACAAAACAGTTTCAGTTTCCAACAAATGATGTTCTTTATTTTATTCCCTCTGATTATTATTTGAGTGACAAAATTTCCAGCTGAATTAATCTGGTCTTTATGGACGTGAATAAATGCTTACACCTAGAACTTGACTAAAATCTCAATAAAATGCAAAGCTAACAACCATTGTTTTGGCACCCCCTCTCTCTACCTTGAAAATACCTGGAATAAGGCAGAAGTCAAAGATTTACTTTGATGCTGGACCCATCTTTAAAACACATACTGTCAGAATTTACATTAGCTAGAATTGAATAAGTTTGCTTATTATACCATGTCTTGTACTAAAATTTATTAGGGTAATAAATATGTTTGACATGAGGAATGGAAATATCCAGTGTCTTCATTGTAACACACAAACTAACCAAGGGCAAACTATTTATCATCTGGATCCAAGGTAAAGGAATGGGGTCTATGGTGAGCTATGAGACTTTTCATCAAATAGTGAGGTAGCTTGGCATTGGACCTGCTTCTCAACCATCCATATAGTAGATATCCTGGAAGGCTTTCTAAAAATTACCAATATCTGAGCCACATTCCAGACCAATCAGATCAGAATCTCTGTGAGTTTGGTATAGGTGTCAAGATTTGTTAAAAGTTTCTCCTGAGATTGTGGTGTGCAGCTGGTGTTGGGGACTGCTAGATAGAAGTTTAAGGTTAGGCTTTAAAAAATGCCATGCCAATTTTTGAATCCCACCTCTACTCCTATTTATCCTGGGTTCCTAGACAAGTTATGGTATCTCTCTGAAGTTCGGGCTTCAGTTTACTCATCTTGAAAAAAGCGATATGATATAAATAGTTGTTGAAAGATTAAAACAGATTAAGTGAGCAAAAGGTTTGTTTGCATATGAGTGTTGACTGCATGTAAATCCCCTGAGGCTTCACTTTTGGGTCACCCTTACAAATGACACATAATTCCCTTAATGCAAATAATAAAATAAGTGCAAATAATAAAATAAGTGTATTGATTGATTTTTTTCTCTTCCATCACTGGGCCGCTTCCCCCACCAACCTCCCCCCACCGCCAAGATTCCTAGAGTAAGTATTTATTTATTTCTGAATTGGAATAATATACTTACCTACAAAATTCCAATGTAAGTGATGGGTAAGTGATGGGATAGGCTGCATGGCCAAAGATTCCAATATTCTATTCTGATGCTGTGGGGTTACTTTTTGATATTCTAGAAAGCCATTCCAATATGGTACTTTCATCATCAAGTGCATGGGCCTCTAATCAAGCTTGTTTACATTTCATGTTAACAGAGAGAGAGAGTCTTTTCCTCAAGGGGGTGCGGCACATACTAAAAAGTGAGAATTAAAACAAGGTATATTACTGTTTCACATTTTTCCCTGATAAATATTCAAACCCCATTTATTCACATAGTTCAATTATAATTTTCTTTTCAAAAACACTAGATCAAAAGTGTATATGTATGTGTGTGTGCATGCCTGTGTGTGTATTGTTTCCTTGGTTTGACAGAAAAATTTTAATTTTGAGAGCATAAAATTGTTTTTTTCAATATTAAAGGGATGCAACATTGTTTTAAATGCTCATTTTGCTTTCGTTATATAAAGTTCTGTAAACTTAAGATGGAGAAAAAGTGTTGGAAATAAGACTTAGTGTTTATAGCTGAGTGCAAGATTAACTTCATAGCTTTATAATAGTTATTGACTGGCAAAATAAATCTAAATTGCCTTCGGTATAAAGGTGAGTACAAGAGGCCATGAGAAGGAGAGGTCACAGTGCTAAAAAGGACATTGTTTGGGGAATTTTTATTAAAAAATAATGATTTTCTGTAAATATTATTAAAAATTCAAGCAAAATAAGAAAGACCACAAGAAGTTACTCACAGATATCTAAGTATCTAAAAGTGAGATTTCACAATTCATGCTACTCTTAACTGAAATATAATTTCTTTGTACTTGAATTTAATAGAAGCTGAATGAAAACAAAGAGTTTAAATAAACTTCAATTATTCATATACACGATATATCAGTATATAAATACTAAGTTTGTGAAAGAACACAAAAATCATTTTACATAATTTCCTTTCAATTGTATGTTTCACTTTTAAACAATACTTGTTGACTACTTGATATGAAATATGATAAGGGACTTATTTCTCCCATACTTCTTCTCACATCCCTTTGCCTCAAGTTCTTGCGTAGTGTAACTCCAGGATGTACAACTCACATTTTATGTTATAGGAATGACTCCCCCTGGAGTTGTGCAATACAGCAATCATTATTCTTCCCACGTTCCAATCCATGTGGGTTGTATGATAAATATTTTCTTTCTCAAGGTAAATAACACTTTCTGTTCTGCAACCATAATGCTCCCAATTACTTGGCCTTGACTTTTCATTTAAATGGTTTTAATAGTCTCATATTTTTATTCACTTCACTGCTGACTAGATTTCATCACCAAGAAATGTCTTCAATTCATACATTTGTAGCCTCTAAGGATTTCTTCAATGCATATTTATTTATCTATTCTATAATGTACTAATTTGTAGTTTATAAATCATGCACTCAAATAATGCATTTTTAAAGGATATAAAGTCCTAATATTTTCTTTCCATGCATGCATTTGACTTTTGTATTTCCAAGATGAAAGCACCCCTGACTTTCGAGACCAGCTGGCCTACATCACACCTGTAACAAGGGCTCCTTTCAGAATGTTGGCTCATTTCAAGGCTGATTTCAATCGCCCCAACAGCCATAATAATCCCCAGGTGATTCTGTGCTTGTTTGCCATTTTCTGTCATTCTTTCTACACCCTCATGTTACTTATTTCCAAATTTACATGCCATCTGTTTCCTCAGTTGTTTTTCATAAAGACATTAGACTTAATTGGTCATGGCAAGCTGTTTTTTAGATGGCCAATTCCATTCAATTCATGTAATCATTCACAGGCAGGAGTGGGAAGTCAATCAATACTTGCAGGAATAACTCAGCACACAGCTCAGCACATAGCCTTGGCCCCAGAATTTGTGTGTGTTATATTTGGCCCTCTAGACTCAGGACTGCTGTTGAAATCCTAATCCTGGACAGTCTATACTCTTCTTGGAGGTTGATCATTGAGTGTTAACATCTACCTGTAAAAGGAATACACTAGCACTAATGTTCTCAAACTTTAGTGTACATGAGAATTACCTGCAACACATGCTAAAACAAAGATATCTGGACCCCGTCCCCAGAGTTTCTGATTCAGCACGATTGATGGTGGTGTCTAAGATTTTACTTTTGTAACAAGTTTCCAAGTGATACTAATTCTTCTGGCCAGAGGACCACACTTTAAAACGATTGTGCTATAATTTTGTGAACATTCCTTGTTTCTAATCCTATATCCACTGTTGCTGTGTATTTGAGAATGACAGCAGCATCTTCCCACATACAAGAAGTCACCTCCGTGAGAGATTGGAGCCCATTAGCAAAACAACTAAGAAGAGGACATCGATCAGCTGAGTTTATGTATGAGAATGTCTGTTTGTGGTTTTAACGTAGTTGAACAAAGACTTGGCTGAACATCATATTCTAGGTTTACCTTTTCCTCAGCCACTTTACACAAATTGCTTTACTGTTTTCTGAAATTGAATATTATTGTAGAGGTCAGTTTGAAATTTTCACCTACAAAAGTGACTTGCTTTTGTCTGCTTGCATAGCTAAGGAATGTTTTTTACACCTTTGCAATTCAGAAACTTAATCAGGCTATGTCTCAGTGTTCATTGTAGTACCATTCTTGTAACTGAATGCACTCCTTTGAAATGGATATTAAGTCCTTCGTTTATTCCAGAAAAATTGTCTGCCATTTCATTATAATGAATTTTTTTTTCTTAAGGGTCACCAATTATCTTTACTCAGGGTCATCTTTGACTGTTTCCATATCTATCATCTTCCCACGGTTACTAAAAATCTCTGAATTTTTTCTCTGCTTATAAGGTGATTAACTCAAGCCCTTCACTATGATAGTAACTTGATTTTCAATAGTATTCATAATTTTCATATGTGATTTCCTTTTCTTCCCCTTAGTCTTACAACGAAACTATTTTCAGTTTTAGTTTCCAACCACATCAGTCTATTGTTTTATTATCTTGTTTTTCATTTATTGGCCTGTTGAATTCATGTTCTTATTAAAATATTCCACAGGATAAATTACACAGAAATACTATAGAGATTTTTTTTCTTTTGTTCCTCTCATTAAGTGTCTTCTAAATTGATTATTCCTTTTTTTTCTGTTTCTATAATATTCTTTTCTATTATTCTTATTACTTATGTATTTGGCATAGCTGCCATATCATGTCTTTTTATCTCTGTGTGGTTCTATGAATGGAACTTCTAATTGATTTAGTGCACTTGCATACTCCCTGGCCCCGTTAGTGCTTTTTGATACATGTTTGTCTTCTACCACAAACCTTAATTTATTCTATCTACTTTCCTGTAGTCTGAAGATAAAAGACGGATACAGAGAAGGAGAGCTCGACTGGTGCCCTAGGCAGCCTTTGCTGGAGTCCTGAACCATGCTCTCCAACCTCAGACTTTACTGCCAGGGTCAGCTCCATTCAGGCAGGGGAGTATCCCCTTTATCTAACCTCTAGCTCTTCACCCAATATAATGAAGAACCCTGTAAAATAGCCTCTACTGAACCTCCTCTGAAATCGTGCCGCAGTAAATGGACTTCTCATGCTGCCTTCATACCTAGTCTTTCTGCTTCCTTCTTCATTGGTCTTTCTGAAAATTCTCAGTGGTTACCTTGACTCTCTTCTTAGTGCCTTTTATGATGCTGGTAGTGCATAAGGCACCACACTGTGGAGCGCAGAAAGGTTTGTTTACTTTCTTTAGTTAAAAATTCACAATGTATGTTACATGAGATTGTACCCCTTTCATTGCTTATTTGCTGATTTGAATTCATTATTGTGAGCAATTACTTCTATGATCTGACTTCACAATGTACACTTATCTCCTAAGGTTCCTACTTCTTAGAACTTTCTCCCCACTAGAATATTAGCTCATTGAAGGCAGAGACCATGCTGTTTGTTTTGATTCATGAAAATATCATGTCTAATATATTGTATAAATTTAATTAATTGAATTCATTAGAACATAGGATTTCTTCAAATGTCTTTGTACATTAGATCTTTCAACTCGTTCATCCTTCTTCATACAACATGAGGACTATAGTTAATAAAAATATCGTGTATTCAGGAGATTTGGCAAATGAGTAGATTATAGCTGCTCTTGCCATGGGGGATGGAGATGGGTAATTATGTGAGATGATGGATATGTTCATTTGTTCCAGGATAATTATCATTTTGCTATATATACATGTATCTTATCACATTATGTTGTATACCTTAAATGTACTCAATACATTTTACTTTAAAAAAATCTTTGTACTTGCTAAAACCACAACAGCTAGGTTATTTAGGAATAAAATTTACAAGCTAGAAATTCACTTTGTAATAGCTTCAGGAGTAGACAAGAATAAATGAGTTAAATTGTGAAATAGGAAGCATTAGATATTCAAACATTTTCTAAATACAGAAGTACAATTTGTTTTTCAGTATTTTGATTTTAAAATGGTTGGCATCTTAAACTCAGTTGTCCTTTAAGAGAATTTATACCATGATTCTGTGTTTATGTGTTACCACTAAATTATTAAGTTATTTAATTGCTCTATGCCTCACTTTCCTCCATTGTAAAATGAAGATAACAATAGTACTCACCTAATAAATTGTTTGCTAAACTGAGTTAATATATTGTATGTCTATATATGTTTGTGTGTATATATGTATACATATAGTAACTAGTGTGTGTATATATATATGTATACATATAGTGACTAGCACATAGTGATTAGATGTGTTTGCTATTGCTTATATAGGAACAGAACCACTGATTTATCAACAACATGTCAAAAGAAATTCCTGAAAGAATAGCTTGGCATTAAGCACAACTGCTGAAACTTTTTTTTTTTTTTTTTTTTTTTTTTGAGGCAGAGTCTCACTTTGTCGCCAGGCTGGAGTGCAGTGACGCAATCTCACCTCACTGCAACCTCCACCTCCTGGGTTCAAGCCATTCTCCTGCCTCAGCCTACCGAGTAGCTGGGACTACAGGAGTGCGCCATCACACCCAGCTAATTTATGTATTTTAATAGAGACATGGTTTCACCATGTTTGCCAGGATGGTCTTGATCTCTTGACCTCGTGATCCATTGCCCAAACATATTCTCCCTTCCTGTGTGTCTCACTTTCAACAACAATAAAATATCCTATTCTCTACCTGAGCAGTCATCAAATAATTTAAATACTTATGAGATCAATATTTGGCAATAATTATCACTTGATATTAATTTCCTGAACACAGTAAAAATAATAATTTGAAATGAATGGTAGACCTTCCAATATTGAAAATGCCCACTTAAGGAAAGCATGAGTGAACAAAGATGGACTGAGTGGAGAAAAAGTGTAAACTGCTACAATATTAGAACCAAAGGTTATTCACTAATAATGCCTTGATACAAATAATATGGTGCTTGTGGACATAGAGCTAGTGATGGTGAGATTAAGTATTATGTTTTGGAAATTTATGAAATATGGAATAAAGCAGGTGAACTCTATCCCACAGTTTCCAGAGTAATACGCATGGATGAAATTAAGTCATTTATAATTGACTGATAATATAGATCAATTACTTGTATAAACTTAATGGAGCATTATATTGGCTTTCATTCGCTGAGATACAAGACTATTTAGGACTGCCTCAATGATTAAATATTTAACAAAAGACCTTTGGGGAGAATCAGAATATTTCAATACCGTAATGAAACATATTCTATAAGCTGTACAAAACCTACCTGAGGGAGAGACTGCCCTACAGTTCTCAATCAATAAGTACTGTTTTCAGAAATTATTATATGTAATTGATATTTAGTCAATAATAATAATAATTTTAAGTAAGATTAAATTTTCTGAGGGACTTGGAGTGTTGCACTTCTTATTTTCTTAACAATCCCAGCATTTTTTTTGGTATATGAGATGGATAGATTTGAATAAAAGGTATGAAAATATAAATGCTCTAAAATTCTTTATTCTCTTTTCCCTTTCTCCTCTTCTTCTTTTCCTCCTCTCTCTCTTCTTTTCTTTCTCTCTTTCTGTCTCTCCTGTTCCCTCTCTTCCCTAGACCTATCCCTGGCTCACAAGAGACTATATAATAGCCTGAAGATGAATAGCAAGGATGCTGCTAAAATGAATTAGGAAGCTCGCTGTTTGTCACAGAAAATGCTTCCAGTTCTTTTCAAATCTCATTTCCTGAACCTGTTATCAGAAGAAGTGCGGCTAATTTTTCAACTTTCTTCAAGATACACAGTGAGGGGAAAATAAATGCCAACTCATCATTCACCGATAAATATGAAGTGACCCTATGTTGACTTCAGAATTCTTACACAGATGTAACTTTCTACCTGTTAAAATGATTTTAATGATTTATTTTAAAACTCTATTTGATTTTCAGTATATATTTTGTCTTGGCTTTTAGATCATGAGAAAGTAACACTGTAGTCAGAAAGTATAGGGTAACATTCTTATCAATGCAATAAATTAAAATACAGCTCAACAACTTCATTTAAAATCATTTAAACTACATTGGGTGACACATCTGCATTTGATGCACATGCCTAATATTGTAGGTATTTTTATGATCTTCCACTTCCTAAAAGTGATTTGACATTTTTTAAACCCTCATACATTATGCCTGGTAAAACAGAAGTAGAAAAACAATATAGTTACAGCTATTAAACATTTAATTTCACTATGAACTTCTTGGAAATCTGGGTAAAAAGAGATTACATATTTTTCATTGTCTGATAGAAGTGGTGTATCAAATTTTATATGAGGGTTTTTTTTTTAGTATTTAATTATAAATTAATTGATTATTGACCTTACAGGGAACAGGTATATACCATGCCTTTTAAATCAGTTTTAGTATCAAGACAGAAGTGATTTTTGTTGTTGTTCTTTTATTTCCCTTGAATCTGAAGGCTTAATATTAAAATGTCATATGTGATGCAGATAAGTGGCTGTCTGATGGTCTCACTTGATAATTTAAATTAAAACCTGAGAGTCCGATACAGTAGATGACTTTGCCTTAGAGTGACTTTCTTAAAAAAAATTAATTTAGATAGGAACTAAGTGGCCAACAGTTTTTGTTAAGTCGTCCATGAAAACAATATCCCATGGTAGTTTTTTCATCTTTGTTATGTTCAGAACCTAGCACAAGGCTTGACATAAAAGGCATTTATTAAATATTTACAAGTTGAGTAGCACTTGCTTTATTGATGTTAATTGAAGGAAAATGCTCATAGTCTATAAATGGTTGGATTGACATTCACTATGAGAGTTTAAGGATCTGACAGATGTTCTTAGGTAGCAGACCACTGCACTGCCATTGAAGGTAGGCCAAGGGGTTGCCAGAGAGGGACAACAGATCTGCTTAAGAAGCATAACCAATGAATAACTGAGATGCCAGCATTCCACAAGGCAGTGGATATAATGTTCAAGAGTGATGGTTACCAGCTCTGACTTCCCTGAAGGCTGTCAGGATGAGTTGCATGCATGCTGTATTCCCAGCTAGTGAGACGAGCTGACCTGCCTGTTAGAGTTCTTTAATTATCCATAGCTTGTACTTGGAAGCCAGTGTTTAGAAACAGGGTAATATTGAAAGCAACTGATCTAAAGTACAGTGTCATTCATTTCTGAGGCCATAATTATTAAATTTAAAAATCGTTTGTCACAAGTCATTTCTCATAAAATCTGAGTTGATTGTTTATTCTGAAACTGTAAAATAATCTATGAGATTAGAGAAATTTGAAGGAATATCTCAAGTCGTAAGCCACAATTTGGACATATCTATGTTTTTCCAGTATTTTTATGTAAATTTCAACTATACAGAAATATTAAAATAATAGTGCAGTTAATACTCATATACTGATTTTATAAATTCTACATTATTATTTGATTATATTTGCTTTATCACATGTCCATCTATGCAACTCTCTGTCTATATTTATATCCATGTTTACTTTGATGAATTTTTTAAAAGCTTGCTTAAATTAGAACACTTTGCCTCCAAATATTTCTGCATGCATAGGATCAACTAGAATTCAATAATATTATGTGGATTTTTTCAGAAGGTATAACTTTACATACAGTAAAAGATCACAAAACTTAATACTATCATTTGATGAATTATGGGGTATCTCACATTCGTGTGACTATTAGATATACACTCAGGAAATATATATTTAACATTTTTTAATCACAGTCTAGGGACCATAAAAAGATGATCAACAGTATCTCTCATATTAATTATATATATGATGTGTATATATACATTATGTATTATTAATATATATGTAGTAATTATATATGTAATGTTTAAATGTCTTTAATATAGACAGCTAGGAATGCAATTATTTGGTTTATCCAATTTGACAAACAATTTTTAATTCAAGACATGAGAGGCAATTTTTAAGTGGAGACAAAAGTAATCTACCCTAAGAAATTAAATTATATCAGCCTTTTCCTTTATTCAGTTGATATAATACAGAAGATATGACTTGACACATCATATACCTGAAGCTGTGTTATAAGTTACACAGAATGTACCAGGAAAATAAAATGTCACATTTATTGATTTGCAATGTACATGTGTCAAATTATGCTACTTAACATTGTTCAGCAATAGACAGAGACATTTGTTGTGTGTGCAGCTGTGTTATCAAGGAAATGAGAGAAGCATCAAGTATAAAATTGTATAAATAAACCAGTATGGCCAAATAACAATAACAAGATGAAGAGAAGATTCCCTAGGAAATCACTCACATAATATATCATTGTGTAATAATCACATTCATAACATTTTGAGCATCTATTCTCAAGTTGAAGCTAAAATTGCTATAATTTTTTCTTGTGATTTATTTCCCTTGAAAAGTTTAGCTCAAGGGGTCATCTGCTCTAAAGTCATTGCTCCTCTTGTCTATTTTCCTTATAATATTATGATGGGTTCACAAAACTAAAGGTTACTAATAATCTGGTCAATAATAACAAGTAAATCATTGATATAAAAATTATCCCCCCTTCCAAATTATTATTTAGAAATTAATCTAGTTAAAATTAGCAGATATTATCATGTATCCCCAGGCTTTTACAAAGAGATATGTTCTATTAAACAGCATTTTTAAAATGCTATTCACATGTTTATTTTGAGATATACAATTTCCGATTTTGTATAACTCTGAAGCACAGGCACATGTAATTTAATGGGCAATGTCCTCTCCAACTTTAAAAAAGAAGCCATAATAGTACTATCAATATTTCTAAGATACTGACTATGCACATAGTTAAAAAATAGTAAAAAAAATAAAATAAAATAAATAAAATAAAATAAAATAAAAGATAGTGCATATTGAATTAGAAGACCAGAACTTCATGTTCTCGCATAGTTTTTGCTCCAAGTCTGTGTGGTCTCAGGAAAATCACTTCATGTGTCTGCGCCTCATTAATTTCACTTGTAAAATAAAGGTAATTGGCTAGAAGAAGTTTCAGGCTCTTTCCAACTCTGAAGTTCTATTATTCTAAGAATAATTTGTATAGGCAGGCATTCTTTGAACTTTTTTCTCTTTGGTAATTGTAATAGATTATAGTGCCATTCAGGGAAAGGCACTAAGAAGTTTTCAGTGGCACTTTCTTTTTTACCTAATCAGTAGATGCAGTTAAAATAGGTTTATATTGGCTTATGTTGTGAACTTAATACTATAAACAGTTTTATGTTGGTTTGAGCTTATTCAAACAGGCATATTTAAGAGGTCTGATGCAAAATGGTAATTCCACAAGAAACATTTAAGTCAAGCAATTGTAAGATAGCCGTATCTGGTTAAGACATATTTTGCCAAGTAGTTTTTCTTTTTAAATTGTCTCATTGGCTGACTGACTATTAATCAAGCTTTCCATCTTCCAGTGTGGTAAAAGTCAAATGGATTTTGTCGTCAGCTGAGCCATCTGTCTTCTCACACTGTTCTGTTATTTTTCTTTTTATTTTTGAAACTCTTCAACTGAAATTAAAAATGGAAGAGGAGGAGGTAATTTGTGAACACAAGTATAACAGAATTTCATAAGCTTTGATTATTGTTCAATGTTCAGGCCATGTGGTAAAAATAGCATTTCAGATATGTTTGTATTCATTCAAGAGTTTCTTCTGAAGTTTTCTTGGAAAAATTCTATATTCTCCCGTGGTATAGATACAGGAAAATGTGTTTACTTTAAGCTGAGCATGATGGTGCTAGACCTTGTATACTAAAGAAATATAACTATGCTAACCAAAGCAAATAAAAGTGCTACATTGGTGCCTGTTGTTTTCATCTGCTCTGGGGAAAGAAAGTGCCCAAGGCTCTCATCTCAAGAGGACTGAGATTCCACAAAGTGCTAAAAATACTTCCGACCATTCTTTCGTCCATTTACCTTAAGCCAAATGCTTATTTCTCTTGTCTTTATTGGGGTGGAGCCACCTGAAATTAAATGTTTGAAATGAGAGAAAATGAGAGAGGGGAAACACAGAGAGGAAGCAGAAATAGGCTTTCTAATGAAAGGCCCATAAACCTATCTCCCGTGTTATTGCTGGAAACCCTCTTACAGTGTTATTGACTGATAGCCACAGAGTTCTTTCTTAAGCATATACTATGTGGGAGGCTCTATTTTTCAGAGGGCAGCTCATCTTACAATTGGGCTGCATCAACTGTTAGGAAACTCATGTTCATGCAGGGCAGAAGTGTTTTCTCCTTGTTATTTTCCACCAGTTGGTCCTGTGCTGACTTATATATGTCTACTTAATTTTATATTTGTTGATCTTTCAACAGTTTGAAGACCATTCTCTCTGTTAGTCTCTTTTTCTTTAGGGTAATTCTATGCAGTTCTTGTGGTGGAACCCTATGCCTTCCTGACTCTCCAATCTTGTGACTACTTTTTTTCTTTTCTTTCTTTCTTTTTTTTTTTTTTTTTTTTTTTTTTTTAAGTCCTAAGGCTTCCCAAGTTACCATTGTATTAAGGAACCTAAATGAGTTCAAAGCTCTCATTTGCATTGACTGCCTTACAAACTGATAACCTCTTTTATTGAGACAGCTTTTACTACATTAAATATTTAACTGAGGAAAATTATAGGGCTTTCACCACAATTTTACAATAAATATGCTTACATTAATTTTGTGATGACAAATAATTTTTAAAAAATACCTGGGCACTGAATTTCTTCCTTTGAAAAAAGTGGAGAGCATTACTAGTCTGAAAATTCTCTTTCCAACTGATCTGACTTAACTGGATGAAGTGCTGTTAGATTTATTTTAGCAACTTCCTGATTGATAGGAATAAATCTTGTTACATATAGGTACTGTAATCTCAGAGGCTTTCAGTTTTTAAGCTGTTTTTGTATACTTTCTAGTGGCTATTATCAGAAATCATTCTTCTGCTTCTTAAACAACAACAAATTTTTAGTTGCAGTGACCTCAAACTCTTTCATATCAGACATTTGCAAGATTATTCTATCTTGTTCTATCTAAAACAACATAAACAGTCTCGAAAAATACATTTCCATCAGTCCCAAGGATTTAAATACAATACTTAAAATTCGAAACACTCTAAATCTTCAATGAAAAAATGTGGCAGAGATAGAGGCAAACTCCTGGAAAGAGTCTATTAGTGGAAGGCCAGCAGTAGATGGGTCACACCGGAAAGCCATAGTGTGTATTACTCAACTTTGTGTTCTCATAGCCCAGCATAATATCTGGCCTATGATAGGTGGTAGAGTCTGCAAGCACTCAGAGGTAAGCCAGCATATTAGCGGTGTAGGGGCAGAGGCTAGCGGATTCTGCTTCTCATCTTTACTGCCTTTTGATAAAACAACACAGACCCCTGAGTATTATAATGCATGGACTGGAAAAGGACATTAGTAATTCAGAAAAACTATTTCTTGTTATTTAGCCACAATACAGACAATAAATATCATCTGTCTGGCTTTATAAATTACACACAATGAAAGAAGAAGCTGCCCAAGCCGTTGAATTATAACTGCCCCCCTCCCTTTTTTTTAAGACAGAAGAGACCTTGGCAATGCTTCTGAAATCCCCCTGGGTTAGTAGAACGTGGGGCTGAAGGTGGTTACTAAACGGTATCATTTAATGAGACTTCAGTGGTTCAGATGCAATTGGATTGATCTCTACCTGCTTGGTTCATGTGTCAAGTGAATAGAATCCAAAACTTGGCTTCAAGGAGACAGACATTCCTGACAGTTCCATTGCCCAGGCAATCTTTCAATAGAGTCCCTGGAGTGAAGGGCTGCTGTAGGCATACCTAAAGGACTTTGAAGTTAAAGAATATGTTTTTCTCAGAATTTCAATTCACGTCTACTTTTAAACATTACACGTCAAGGGAAATCATACAATAATACAAATTGTGTATAAATTCCATATAATTAGAAAGCTATTTAAGAGTTTCTTGGAGGAATTTGTGATCCAAACTTGCAGTAGAGTCATAGTTTGTTTTAATTTATGAGAGTCCACAGTGATGTCAATGTATTATGTAAATGTTGGAGAGAAAACGTAATTAAAGCAGGCAAGGCATGTAACCTACACTCCAGTTTTGTTAGAACTAAAGATTTAAACATGGTGTATCATAGCACCAGTTGCAAAATTGTAGTGAGTTATGAAAACATATATTGAGTGTCTACTATGTGCAACCCCCTCAAAATTCAATGACCCTTTAATACCTACAATAGAAAGATTATCCACTTTTCTTTTCACTTCTATATATGTGATGGCTCACATGCTTTTGCAGCATAAAATGACACTTAATAGCTCTTTCATTGAACTAATAACAACGTCCATTGTGTTAAACACTTCTTTTGAGCAAGCTCTGCATTTATTACATACAGTCTTTATATTTAATGTCTTTCACAGTGACTGAAATAAGTTATGTGTTAAATAAATGTGTATTCAATGAACAAACCCATGAAAGAATGATGTCTCATAGAGTAGGCCATGTAAGGTGTGAAAAGGACCTAAAACCTCAGACAAAATTTAAGTGCCTTTGGTCAGCATGAACAAATCCAGACCCACCACAAGAAACAGTTATTTGGGGAACATGTTTAGTGTATTGACTAACACTTAATAGATAATTAATTAATTTGTATTTTTTAGTCTCTGTTTTCATGGCAAGTCACGTTTCCTACATTGATTGAGAATCAATTCCTTCTAATGCATGACATGAATTCCATGCTAAGTTCTTCTTTCCATATTTTCTTGGATTTTATTTTGAAGGCTGTATTTCTGTGTGACCTGGAAAGCACAGCATGGAATACTGCACACTATGACGATATTCTTAATTAATAAAATAAGTGGTCATCATGGCCATATTGACCCAACAATCTCTTAAAGCAAGAAACAACAATAGTAACAGGCATTCACTGAGAACCTTCTCAGAGTGCTGTTGAGAAAACCCACTAGAAAGAAATCACAAGTCTTTCCCATTAGTCTCTGAAGACTACTAGGTATGTGTATTTGATAATTAATATATTCTAAATGGCTGAGAAGCTGAATAGAGCTTTTGTTAGCACTTCTGGGCTAGCATGGCAAAATTGGAACTCAAGGTCTAATGATAAGGGAGACCAGTGGGTTGAAATCGTGAAAACTACATTTTAGGAATTAGGCCAAATTAGAAATAAACTGGACCTCACATCTAGTTCTTGAAGTTGAAATAAGATCATCAGTGATCGTTATTGCTACTTACTGCTTGACAGAAGTAGGAATTGACAGAAGCTTGTCAACATTTTATTTGTATAACATTTTTCTATAAAATATGAGTAACACAATAAAAATACTCCAAGAGATAAGATAAGGCAATGAAAACCAAGAGTAGCGATACACAATAAAACAGAAATATAAGAAATGGAGATAATGTAATTGCCAGATATTAATGTAAAAATAACTATGGTCACTATATTCTAGATAATAAAGGATAAAGTTGGGGTAGATCCTGCTGATTCTGAGTAAGATAAACACACACCTCTCCATATCTCACTGAATTCATCAAAGAAACCTAGATAGATACACAGGAGTTATCATTTGGGAACTCTGAAAATTAAATATAAGGAAGTAGATAAAGAAAGAATGGCACAATTTTATGTACCATTGAAACAGTGTTGTGTTTACCACTTTTTTTTTCCTACTCTGGTATCCTCTGGCCTTAACTCAGTATAATTTGAAAACTGGAAGTAAACTTTACACTGCAGAGAAAGATACAAAAGAAATCTACTACTGTCTTAAGGAGTGGATAAAGGAATACTGAAAGCTCAGAAAGAATAAGGGAAATACCTATTTTTATTTATTCTCATTTTTTTTTCTGTTATCTTGTAATTCTGCCCCAAGGGAATCCCTTACTGGGGACGATGATAACAGAAAAAATAGCTGAGAACAGGTTACTCCAGGAGCCAAAATTATTTGTCATTGAGAATTTTGACAAACAATAAGAAATTTTAAAGAAGGATAAAGTGTAGTTTAGAAAAATAAAAAAATATATACACAGACGAAATAAAAACACAATGGCAAGTTTAAAAAACACTAGCTAATTCAATAACTAGTAAGAGGTCAAAAGCAAACAACCTAAATTAAAAATGGAGAGGCAAAAACGTTAAAAACACACAGAAGATCGCTTCTCGGCCTTTTGGCTAAGATCAAGTGTAAAACACACAGAAGAGGCTGGTTCATGCCTGTAATCCCAACATTTTGAGAGGCCGAGGAGGGGGGATCGTCTGAGGTCAGGAGTTTGAGACCAGCCTGGCCAACATGGTGAAACTCCATCTCTACTAAAAAAATACAAAAATTAGCTGAGCGTGGTGGTGGGCACCTGTAATCCCAGCTACTCGGGAGGCTGAGGCAGGAGAATTGCTTGAACACAGGAGGCAGAAGTTGCAGTGAGCCGAGATCATGCCATCGCACTCCAGTCTCGGTAACAAGAGCTAAACTCTGTCTCAAACAAATAAACAAACAAACAGAAAATAGCATAAGAAAATTTTGGGAGAATAGTAAAGTCTAATATCAGGTAATTGGAATTCCAGTAAGAAAGGAGAAATGGCATTTGAGGAGATAATACCTAGCAGATTTAAAAAATAATGACAGATATCAAACATTATATTTAAGAAGCCTATAAAACCTAGGAGGCAAAATAAAAAGAAGATTATTATAGTAAAACTGGTGAGTAATAAATATGTTTAAAAAATTTTACCTTGTTTTAGAAATAGATTTTTTAAATAAAAAATTTTTGAAAGGTATTATCCCTCTTATAAGACTCAGAATTTCCAAGAGATGTATTGCATGGAATAATAGAGACTCAGAAGGGACTATAGTGTTTATCTAGTTCACCTCTTAACTTATAGAGATAACAATTTAATCTAAAAATTAGTCAAATCCATATTGCAAATTGAAAACTGGAAGGGGACAGCAGAAGGGATTAAGTTTGATAATTGAAGTTGGATCATGGAACTGTATCCAGCCTTCTCGAAATCCTAGAGTGATGGTAGGGGGTTGATTGGGGGTTTGAGATTAGATGCAGATAATCCCACTAAGGATGAGGTTCAGTTTGGAGACAAAGTAAAACATTGAGAAAATAACACCATGGATAGTTTTCCTTACAAAGTAAGTTATCATTAGGAAAACCACTTTATCTACTTTTGAAGGAGATTTTTAAAAATTACATTGCTTTATACAACATAACCAAATTAAATGTAGAGCTTTTTAGCTGCAAGGACTCTATTTTTCACATATGCCACATTATCTTCTTGAATATTCCAGATTTTTCTAGCATTAAAATACAATTCAAAAATAATTTACCAAATCTTTGCAAAAAAATTTAGTTAAATAATTTTTAAAATTTTAAAAGAAAAACTTGAAATCAATCAGAAGAAGAGATTTTCTTCATAGAAGAAAATATTACACGGATATTAAACTTTTAATCAGAAGCAAAACCAGATGACAATTGTCTGAGTTTGGGTTCAACTGAAGCAGACAGTGAAAGAGTATTTGGTGTATAGGATATTTACTAAGAATACACACCTATATCATGGAAATGAAAGATGGAGTGGGCAGAGGGAGAAATTATGCGGTGATGCTAGCCTAAAAATGCCTCAGCCAACCCCACTGGAATTTGGGAGAATATATGGCCCATGAGAGTTGTCCTGCCATAATAGCTGGGTCTTTCTTGTTCCTTACTGCAATTGTTCATGGAATATGGGCTGTTGCAGGAAAGGAAGGCCCTTAGGTGAAGTGGTTCTCTGTAGCTGAATCAACTCTGATGTTTCAGACAGCTAGAGGCTTTCTTCTGGCAGCTGAGGTAAAGAATTCTCCCTTGAAGTCGGTATTGGTATCTAGCCTTATTTCCTAACAATATAATCTTTGCTCTGCTCAAATTCATTTTTCACATACATTTTGAAAAGATTCTGGTTATCCTCTGTTCCTGGAGGAATCTTTGAAGAGCAGCAGTAGATGCAACCAGTGTTGGGTTCCTGACCTGTATGTTAAGGGATATGATACTGACAAAGATAGAGAGGAAGCTTTTGACATTGTCACCCTAGTTAACATAATAAAAGCAACGTTACAAAGGTGACAACTCTTGCAACCTACCCATATTGTACCTTTGGGTAGATGGCAAAAGTTGTTGCCTTGCCTTCACAGATCAAAAAGATGTAGTAGTGGGCGTATTTGTCATTTTTAACTTACCACTCTAAGCCTTGCAGATTCGGGTGAAGGATGACAGTAAAACCCAACTCATCCAAGTAGTAGGCTCAATTCCAGCTGCTATGCTAGATGTATCAAGAGTCTGAAAGAATTATTAAAAGATTGGGGAAAGTGCTCTGTGGTAGAGTCAATGGATGGATATAAATCAAAACCTGAAGATCTCTGTATCCTATACTAATGCCTACCAAGGAATACCCATGAAGAGACACTAATCCACCAAGTAGACATAATGAATCAGCCAGTTTACATCAGCCAGCCTCAGGGAACAGCTACACCAATGCTGGCATGATGGTCATATGAAAAGAATGACCATAAGTAAAGAAGAAAGACTATGTATGGGCCCAGTGGAAGAAGGTTGATGTAGCTATTGCCATCACAAAATATTCAAACTGCCAGCAGTGGAGACTTGTACTGAGCTCCCAATATGGCACCATTCCTTGAGGACACCAATGGACTACACAACAGAAAATTGATTACATTGGCCTGTTTCCATGTAATTAATTCTGTAATTTGTTCTAATTAGAGGGGGAAAAAAAAGCATATTCTAAATATGGGGGTTGTCTTTTCTACCTATGTGACCTGAGGCAGCACTGCTAACTAAGGAAGTGTGGAATGTTTGATCTGTAAGAATGTGGTATCACATAACTTATTTTAAGAATGAAATCACACTTTACAACAAAGGGGGTGTGGGAGTGGGACCATAATCATGCAACCCACTAGAGATATCACATGTCACACCACTCAGAAGCTGTCAGCCTGATATCATACTGGATGAGTTCAACCACTGGCTTCAAGATGATATTCTATGGGAATGGGCTCCCATTCTCCAGACTAAAGAATACGCATCAAGTCAATGACCCTTAGATGATACTATCATCAAAAGAGAAGAATATTAACATTTAGATCTCAAAGCCAAGGGTGGGAAGATGCAGTGGCCCTACTATCCATCACCCATTGATCCACTGGGAAAATGTATACTTCTCTTTCCCCAATTTATAGCTTCTAAGTGGTTAAAAGTCCAAGTACCCACATGGACACACTGTTGCCATAATCATAGTAGGATTCCCAGTGAATTATAAGATGTAGCAACTGCCCTTGCCCTTTTCTTGCTTTTGGCTCAGAGATCAGCAGTGAAGAAGGAAGAAGAAGAAGAAGAAGAAGAAGAAGAAGAAGAAGAAGAAGAAGAAGAAGAAGAAGAAGAAGAAGAAGAAGAAGAAGAAGAAGAAGAAGAAGAAGAAGAAGAAGAAGAAGAAGAGGAAGAAGAGGAGGAGGAGGAGGAGGAGGAGGAGGAGGAGGAGGAGAGGAGGAGGAGGAGGAGGAGGAGGAGGAGGAGGAGGAGGAGGAGGAGGAGGAGGAGGAGGAGGAGGAGGGGAGGGGGGAGGGGAGGAGGAGGAGGAGGAGGGGGAGGGGGAGGGGGAGGGGGGGGGGGGAGGAAGAAGGAAGAAGGAAGAAGGAAGAAGGAAGAAGGAGAAACGGATCTGGCTGACAGGACTATTTGACAGTGATCTTCATGAGGAGGCATGCATGTAACAGGGAATGTGGCCAGGGAGAAATTTGTGCAAAATCCTGGCAATCCATTTAGCCGTTTTTGGGTTCCCTTGTCCAATTGTGATGGTAAATGGGCAAGAGAAGCAACCCCAGCCTGAGAGTGAAGACGTGAAGACAGGAACTCAGGACCTTCAGAGATACTGGTCTCCAGGAGAGCCACTGCAGCCAGCAGATGTAGTGCTAAAGTAATGTTAACTAAAAAGTGGATGAGAGAAAAATTAGTATCAGTTGAGGCTCTGATATCAACTACAGGCAGTAGGGGCTACAATTTTGAGCCCAGCCACTGGCACTCATCCTGGTTCTCAGCTTTCTCTGTCCTACTGCTGCAAGTAAAAGCTAAGCAGCAGTGAATCACAAAAGAAGGTATCTGATTTTCACTCTTGGCTTTTACCTGCCTGATAATCAATTGCAGGTTTTCATTTTCTTCTTTTAGGATTCCAGTGGCGCTTAGTAACTGAAAAATAATGAAACTTGTTGGCTATGATTCCCTCTGTGTATCTCACATGCCAGCTATACCACACATTCTATTGTATTTCTTTTTCCCAGGATTTTAACAGTTGGACTGTCACTGGGTCTGTGTTCTACTTAAGACCAATGACAGATCACTCACTTCTAGCTATGCAGTGAATAATCAAGTTCCAAATTCTTATTTTATCATATGCTTTTTCAAATCAGTTTTGATACCAACTGTTCTAGTTTGGGTTTTCTAGAGAAAATGCTGAGACAGAGTTTAGCATGCAGGACATTTATTAGTGATTAACACATGCAGCATAAAGCAGGAAAGAGGCTGGATTTTGAGTGAAAACTGAAAATTTATGATGAAGATACAACAAAGTCTTGGCTAATCTCATGGGAATCTGTGGCCTCTATGATTTAGCCCATGTTGGGCCAATCAATGGACTGTCTCTATATTTCCACTGCAGTCCTCGGGTATCAGTTGACCAAAAATAGCACATTTTGAAAAGACAGCTATCTGTATTGGAGGCAAATCATGAAGTTACTGACAGCTGGAGAATGTCTGCTGACAACAAGGACAAGTTCTTTCTTGATGGTAGTATTTGTGTGGCACATCAATTTTTCTACCATGCCAACAAAGTGATATCCTCAAAGAGTTATAAGAAAATAATGATTAAGCTAGACTTTCATAATTTATTATTGCATGATTCAAAACAGTGTAAAATAGACATTTTTAGTCATATGAAAACAAAACCTGTGGTCAGCATATCTACTGTAGTTGAGTCTTGAATAACAGGTTTGAGCTGCATGGATCCACTTACATGTGCTTCTTTTTCCATCAAATGCGGTATAATATATATATAAAATACAGTATTTGTGAACCTGCATATATGGAGGGCCGACCTTTTATATATGTGAGTTCTGCAGAGTCAACTATGGGACTTGAGTATTTTCTGAAAAATGAAATTGATGCTATGTATTATTAGCTTAAAATTGCAGGAAGAAATTAGTAAGTATTCCTTCTTTTCTTGAGGCTTTAAGTAAGAACCCATTTCCTTGCATTTTATAGTTTATACAGGCTGCTTGAATTCTTTAGTTTATGCCCCCACCCACCTTTCTTTTTTATTAATTAATTTTAATTTTAAGTTGCAGGTACATGTGCAGGACGTGCAGGTTTGTTACATAGATGAACATGTGTCATGATGGTTTGCTGCACCTATCAACCCATCATCTAGGTATTAAGCCCAGCATGCATTAGCTATCTTTCCTAATGTTCTCCCCCAACCAACTCCATCACCCAACACGCCCCAGTGTGTGTTGTTCCACTCCCTGTGTCCATGTGTTCTCATTATTCAGCTCCCACTTATAACTAAAAACATGTGGTGTTTGGTTTCCTGTTCCTGCATTAGTTTGCTGAGGATAATGGCTTCCAATTCCATCTGTGTCCCTGCAAAGGACATGATCTCATTCCTTTTTATGGTTGCATAGTATTCCATGGTGTATATGTACCACATTTTCTTTATGCAGGCTATCATTGATGAGCATTTTTGTTGATTCCATGTGTTTGCAATTGTGAACAGCAATAGCTGATATTTAAAAATAATACATAATATATTAACATCATACTAGAAACCTGTAAAAATGATCAGTGAACTTGAAGACATAGCAGTGTTCAACTAAACAAAAAAATCACAGAGAAAAATATAAAGGTTAAAAAATAAAAAGAGCTCTAGAATAATTTGCTATAAAATCAAGCAGTTTAATATTTAGCTTTTTGAATACATAGATGTATACTTTTAATTTAAAAATATTAAAGTTATTCCTACAAAGGTAATCACACCATGTCATATCATGGTTAAGTAACTGAAAACCAGATAAGAAAATAAAAAGAAATCAAAAGGAAGGCAAGGAATACTTGCTGCCTTCACAAAAATAAGTTAAGAATGACTATATATAACTTGTCTGAAACTATGAATGCTATAAAGGCAATGGCATGATGTCTTTAAGGTGGCAAATAAGGAGCTAAATTTTCAAATCTAGAATTCAACGAAAAAATAAACACATTTTCAGACAACTAATTAAATTTGTCATCAGCAGATCTACACAATACATGTTTTAAAAATTTTTGAAGCAGAAGAAAATGATAACAAATAGAAACTCAGATCTATGCAAAGCACTAAAAAACAACAAAAAAGTTTCTAAATATAAAATAATTTAATGCTCATGTTAAAAATATCTTTAAAACATTATGAACCAAAATAACACCACTACAAACAACAAAATAATGTACTGTGATGCTTATAATATTTGAAAAATTAAAATTTGTGGCTGTAACAACAATAGAAGCACAAAAACTGGAGGGGGTAAGTGTAAATGTATTGATGCAATTTTCCTCATTGTAAGTATGTTGATGCAACATCTGGGGTTATAATGAGATAAATATGAGATGTGTATCATAAGCACTAGAGAAACACTTAAAAATAAAATTATTCTCAATAATTTAATTGTGAATATACATTGAAATATTGAAATTGTGAATATACATTGAATACATTATTCAAAATGTCTTCGATCCAAGAAGATGGAGGTGAAAGTGAACAGCGCCACACGGGAAGGGAGAAAACAGAGGCTATAACGGTGGATTTAAATACAATTGAAAATTGCATTTAATGTAAATGCAATTTTAACACTAAGCTAAACACTTCAACTAAAAAACATACATTGTCAGACCACTCAAAACATCAAGACTCAGGCCAGGCGCAGTGGCTCACGCCTGTAATCTCAGCACTTTGGAAGGCCCACGTGGGCGGATCACCCGAGGACAGGAGTTTTCAGACCAGCCTGACCAACATGGTGAAACCCCTTCTCTACAAAAGTACAAAAATTAGCCGGGCATGATGGCGGGTGCTTGTAATCCCAGCTACTGGGGAGGCTGAGGCAGACTATCACTTGAACCTGGGAGGCGGAGGCTGCAGTGAGCCGAGATCTTGCCATTGCCCTCCAGCTTGAGCTAGAGATCGAGACTCAGTCAAAAAATAAAATGTAAATATATATATATATAAAAGTATATATGTGTGTGTGTGTGTACATATATATATATATATATATATATATATATGCCGGGTACGGTGGCTCACGCCTATAATCCCAGCACTTTGGGAGGCTGAGGCAGGCGGATCACGAGGTCAGGAGATGGAGACCACGGTAAAACCCTGTCTCCACTAAAAATACAAAAAATTAGCCAGGCGCGGTGGTGGGCGCCTGTAGTCTCAGCTACTCGGGAGGCTGAGGCAGGACAATGGCGTGAACCTGGGAGGCGGAGCTTGCAGTGAGCGGAGATCCAGCCACTACACTCCAGCCTGGGGGACAGAGTGAGACTCCGTCTCAAAAAAATTAAATTAAATTAAATTAAATTAAATTAAAATTAAAAATAAAAAAATCAAGACTCAATTACATACTGTGTATAAGAAATTCACTTTAAATATAAAAAACAAGTAGGTTAAATAACAGAGTAATAGAGATATACTATAAAAACACTAACCGTAACTAGTACAGTGGCTGTATTTAAGAAAAATTATGTTTTAGAAAAAAAAGTGTTTAGTGAGATGAAGAGGGATATTACACAATTATTAAAGGGTCAGTTTTTCATGAAAAATAGTCATAAATAGATGTACAAACACTAAAATAGATTGAAATTACATGAAACAGGCCAGGAACGGTGGCACTCGCCTTTAATCCCAGCACTTTGGGAGGCTGGGGCGGGCGAATCACTTGAGGTTAGGAGTTCGAGACCAGCCTGGCCAACAGGCTGAAACTCCATCTCTACTAAAAATACAAAAAGTTAGCCGGACATGGTGGAGGGTGCCAGAAATCTCAGCTACTCCAGGGGCTGAGGTAGGAGAATCCCTTGAACTCGGGAGACGAAGGTTGCAGTGAGCAGAGATCATGCCATTGCACTAAACAGAAGCGAAACTCCATCTCAAAAGCAAACAAACAAAAACAAAAGTGACAGAATTGTAAAGAAAATTTGACATATCTATAATTATAGTTGGAAATGTCAACATTTCACTCTCTCTAAGTGAGTGAACAATTCAGCAGATTTTCAGAAAGTATAACAGAAGACCTGAACAACACAATCAACTGGTGTGAATTTAATTGACATTTATTCAAAATGTACAAACAGCAGAATACGTGCTGTTTATAATAAACCATATTGTGAACCATGAAAATAAATTTCAACAGATTTAAAAGGATCTAAATAATACCAATCTCTGACCATACAAGAATTAAAAATCGATAGTAAAAGTATGGGAATAAAATAATTATTTGAATATTAGATAACATATTTTGCATTAACATATGAGATTATGAAAAATCACAGTATATATTTAAAAAATTTTGGAGCTCAGTAACCATAAACAACCCAACCTATCAAAATTGGTAATATATCACGTAAGTAAGACTTAGAGGAAATTACGTATTTTTTAATGCATATGTTAGATTTAAACAGTTGAAAAGTCAAGAACCTAATCACACACAATAAGATCCTAGGAAAAGAAGTGCTAATAAAATCTAATGTAAGCCAAAGGATAACTAAAATAATAGAGCAGAGCAGAAACCATAAAATATAAAATACTCAAGCAATAGAGGAAATCAATAAAACAAAAGGCCCTTGTTTTGAAATCAGTGACATGCACGAAACTCAACCAGATTTATCAGGAAAGAAAGAGACATGAAACAAGTCACCAATATCAGAATAATTGAGAGGACATAAGTATAGATCCTGAAAGGACAGCTAGAAAATATTAGAAATAATTTTATACCAATAAATTTGAGAGAAAAGAATTATCAAAACTAACTCAAGAATAAATAGAAAATCTAAATATTCCTATATATTCCTATATATACACATATATAGAGAGAAGGTGTAAATTTCATAATTAAAAATCTCCCTAGAAAGATGTTATCTTACTCAATTGATTTCATGGTAAATTCTGAGAAACAGTTAAAGAAACAATACCAACTCTACACAAACGTGGAAAATACTGGAAGAGGGAACACTTTCCAAATAGTGTTATGAAATCAGCATTACCCTGGTAGCAAAAAGAAATTACCTAACAAAGAAATTACAAGATAAGAAACTACAGCTTAATACATTTAGTGAAAACAGATTCAAAAATACTTAACAAAATATTAATGAGGAGCATTCAGTAATATTTCAAATGATTAATGAACTGTGACCAAATGTGGCTTATCTCTAGGCTGCAAGGTTGTTTTAACATTGAAAATTATTACAATTTTTATAAAAGGAAAAATAAATTTCAGTAGATAAAAAATAAACCTTGACAAAATCAACACCTATTCATAATGAAAAGGTTTTAAAAAGCAGAAAACCAAAACTTTTCAATAATAGCTATGGAAAAAAGCCAATGTCATGCACAATCTCAGAAAACTGAATAAATTTCTTCTAAGATCAGGCACAAGACAAGGATATCTGCTCTCACTACTCTTATTCAACATTGCCCTGAAGGTCATATCCAATGCAGTTGAAAAAGAAGATAAATTAAATGCATATAAAATAGAGAATAGGAAGTAATAAAACTCTTCATTAGTAGATGATATGATTGTGACTGTAGAAAATCCAAAGGAATCTAGAAAAAAAAAAGTACTAAAAAGTTAGCAGAGCAAGGTCATAGGACAGAAAATTAATATACAAAAATAAATTGTATTTCTAAAACTGTCAACAAACAATTGAAATGGAATGATCTGTACAATAACATAATAAAATCACAAAATACTTAGGAGAATTTAACAAAATATGCACAAAGCCTGCTCCATGAAAAAAATCAAAACAAAGCAAAATAAAAAATCACTGGGAGAAATTAAATTAGACCTAAAATCATGGTGACCATGGCCATGTTTGTGAGTTGGATGACTCAACAACTTTAAGATGTTATTTTTTTTTCAAATTGATTAATAGAATTAATGTAATCTCATTTACAATCTCAACAGGTTTTTTTTTTCTCTTTAACAATTGATTAATTCTAAAATCTACATAGGCAAACAAAAGACTTGGAATTGTCAAAACAATTTTAAAACAGAAAAACACTATTTGAAGATTTATACTGTCTGACTTATGGAACTTAAGACTTACGGAACTACAGTAACCAAAATATTGGGCTATGGATGCAGGGAAAGACTATATATATATATATACACACACACACACATATATAAAGCATATATATTACATATTATATATATTATGTCTTTCATAATACACATATCTTAATGGAGCAGAATAGTCTAGAAATAAGGCAATAATTTTGGCTAAGGAGTCAAGATAAGTGAACAAAGAAATAATTGCCTTTTCAACTGAAAATAAAAAACCTAAACATATGCATTCTAAGTAATTCAGCAGTTCCAGTCTTAGATATTATATATCTATCTCTCCACATAATGTATATAAAATAAATCTTGATTACTATAGTTCCATAAGTCTTTCAATCAGATAGCATAAATCCTCCAACAGTGCTTTTCTTTTACAAAATTGTTTTGACAATTCCAAGACTTTTGCTTGCCTCTGTAGATTTTAGAATTAGTCAATTGTTAAAGGAAAAAAAAAAAAACTGTTGACATTGTGAGATTGCATATACATACATATATATGTACACACACACCAAAAAAAATGCACACAAATATTTAACCAAAAGACATAAATAAAAATGTTCACAGAAAAATTTTTAATAGCCAAAAACTAAAAATGCCAAAATGCCTATTTGTGAGGGAGAGGGTAAATTTGATATATTTGTTCACTGAAAAAAAGTATGTCAATAAAAATGAACAAACCATATTTATAGGAAACAATATGGATGAATCAAAAATATGATACTGGGTGAAAAACATTTATATGCATTTCAAAACTAGTGAAGTAATCAAATGATAGTAGAAGTCAGAATATGGTAAACTTGCAGTGCAGGTAGTAGATGGCAGGAAACACAGTAGAAGTTTCTGGGGACTGTTAGTGTTCTCTTTCTTAAACTGACTTATTATTTCCTGAGTGTTTTAGCTTTGTGGAAGATTTGCTGATGTTGACACTTATGAATGACATAATTTTATATGTATATTCTAATTTAAACAAAATGCTAAATAATTTGTATTTTTAGCTTCATCTTTCATTAGACTAATATGAGATTCTAAATAACTTTATTTCAAAAACAGTTATTTCTCTAGTCTTTTTTAACTTTTATTTTAAGTTCAGAGCTACATGTGCAAGTTTGTTACACAGGTTAATGTGTGTCTGGGGGTTGTGGAAATTATCACTATCCTTCTCATTTGATTGCTTTTACTTTCAAATTTTAGGTGAACTTTTAATATTATCTTTTACTTTTCATAATTCTCTTGTTCCCGAAATGGCAACTGAAACCGTGTAGCTGTATTGGTAATGGGCAATTTAGTATTACTTATTACTCCTGTGTTTCGACATTACATAAAATGTATTTACAGAATATAAGGTAAGGCAAAGGTAAGTAAGGATTCTTCTTTTTAGATTTATTTCTTCGTGAGATACATTTAGACAAGACAACAGTCTCTTATGCCAAGAAGCCAACATGCTTTGCATTCATGAGTATTTTTTTTTCTTTACAGTTTATTTATTTTTTATTTTTTTAATTATTATACTTTAAGTTCTAGGGTACATGTGCATAACGTGCAGGTTTGTTACATATGTATACTTGTACCATGTTGGTGTGCTGCACCCATCAACTGGTCAGCACCCATCAACTCGTCATTTACATCAGGTATAACTCCCAATGCAATCCTTCCCCCCTCTCCCCTCCCCACTCCCCAGGCCCCGGTGTGTGATGTTCTCCTTCCTGAGTCCAAGTGATCTCATTGTTCAGTTCCCACCTATGAGTGAGAACATGCGGTGTTTGGTTTTCTGTTCTTGCGATAGTTTGCTAAGAATGATGGTTTCCAGCTGCATCCACACAAACTCATCCTTTTTATGACTGCATAGTATTCCATGGTGTATAAGTGCCACATTTTCTTAAGCCAGTCTGTCACTGATGGACATTTGGGTTGATTCCAAGTCTTTGCTATTGTGAATAGTGCCGCAATGAACATACATGTGCATGTGTCTTTATAGCAGCATGATTTATAATCCTTTGGGCATATAGCCAGTAATGGGATAGCTGGGTCATATAGTACTTCTAGTTCTAGATCCTTGAGGAATCGCCATACTATTTTCTATGATGGTTGAACTAGTTTACAGTCCCACCAACAGTGTAAAAGTGTTCCTATTTCTCCACATCCTCTCCAGCACCTGTTGTTTCCTGACTTTTTAATGATTGCCATTCTAACTGGTGAGAGATGGTATCTCATTGTGGTTTTGATTTGCATTTATCTGATGGCGCATTCATGAGTATTTTAAATAATGAAAGGACAAGAAAAGGATGTGATCAGATAATGTTAACAGTGTGACTTGCAAATTTGTGGATGATCCTGAATTTGAAATAAGAAATAGAGTACAAAGACAATGGAAAATTTTATCTGATGTGGAATATGTGGAATCACTTAAATATGTGGTTATAAGGTGCAGATAGAGTTCACAGTCATTAAAAATAGGCTTGGAGGTGCTGGAGTAATCTCACACTCTGGTAGGTAAATATGAAAGCAGACTAAGAAATTGATAGGGAAATAAGTAGAAAAGAAAAAGTAAATAAATCATATACTGAGGTACGCAGGTCTCATCTACATTGAAACAAATGGCCAAGATTATTCTTGTGGGAAGAATGAATATTCAGAAGAAAAATAAATCCCTATGTAAAGATATAACCAAATTTACTCAGTTTTAAGAAGCAGTTTTACCTTCTCAGACATGGCTTTGAGATTTAAATTTACTATTTCAGAAAAATAGAAATATAGTAAAATTTATGATGACCTTGTTTACAACATTTATATATAAGCTTGGTAAAAGGGTTAGATAATATCGATTCCCCAGTGAACTGAAGCAATGAGGCCAAATTGTCAAAGTTTGCAATGAACACTGTGGAGCAACAATCAATAGTCCAGCTCCTACCTGCCAAACTGTTACTTCTATTAACGTGATTCAGTTCAGAGAAAGACGTAAGGACAAGCACACCTCATTTAACAGCGAGCTTTGTTTGCTTCTAAGCTGACAGCAAGTGTGTAACTCTGATAATATTTTTAATTCCCTTTTAATTTACATGACTGATGTACAATTCCCTAAGCTCTTTCTCCCTCCAGAAAAGAATAAATTGGCTAAAGATTATCTTTTTTCCTAACAACTCATATTTTGGGCTTTGGTTTGCTAACAAGATGTACACCATGAAGAATTCTTATTAATCTTTAAGGAAGCCTGTGAAAGGTACCAGATATTATATTCTAGCTATGCTGTCATCTTTTAATAGCAAAAAAATTTTTTTGAAAAGAATTTTATTGGAAAATTTTAGCACATACATTTTATAATTTTTAATGGTATGAATTTGCATATATTATGGGTATTTAGCATATAGACATCAAGATATTTGAAAGTAATTGTTGGATTTACATAGATATCGGTATCAATATAGATGTATATAATAGATATTCACATTCTGACTTCTAACTCTTCCTATGTAATTTTTACTTATATTTTTGGAGGCTATTTTTTTGTCTGTCTTGGTCATGCAAAAAGACTTTCTTCTGAAGTCTTTAAGTTTTCTTTCATGTGTTTGATATCCACCTTTAAGGAACAACTGTTCCTATTTTTATCTGTCTTATGTGAATTTTTTTCATTAAGTTCACAGGAAGCTGCTTTACCTACAGAAAAGTAACTGTATGGAGGGCAATAAAAACCAATCCTTCAAAACTCAGATAAATGTTAACTTTCAAAGTAAATTCTGAGCCACAAAAGCTAGTTCAGTCAGTCATGTTATGTCAAAGATAGGAAAGAAAAGAATCTATGCCTTGTGTGTGTGTGTGTGTGTGCTGTGTGTGTGTGTGTAGATAGATATAGATATCTATATCCATTAGGAATTTATCCAACAATATCACTAATCTGCATTTAATTCTAATAAATTAGTCTACTTTATTTCTGTTGCCAGGTAAACATCTTTGGCTTCTAGGTCCTTTCAAACTGACCTTTGTTAGCTTACTCTTGTTCATTTAACAAAATAGTTATTGAGTAACTAGTCATTAGTCAGACAGTGCCTAGTATCCAGAGGATTTTAAAGCAGTTACTAGTTGAATGGGTGAATGAATGAGTAAATGAATGAATGAATGAATGAATGAATAAAAAGCATTAGACTTCGGGATTACCATTGGAGGTAGAAAGGTTAATAAGCTAGAACTCTAACCTGCAGAGTCTGCAGTCCGGCAGGTTGTATGTGACTAAATGGATAAGCTCCAGCTAGAGAGCTCAGAAACTTCAGAGAAGGAGGAACTCACTTATTGCTCTGGGGTGCAGAGAAGACTTCACAGAAGGTATAAAATTTAAGATTAGCCTTGTTGCTGAGCAGATTTACTCTGTGCGAAGAGAAAGCAAATAGAATTTGCTGCAATGAGAACATGAGAAAAACCAGGGAACCAGAAATATTAGAAAAAGAAACTCCAAATAAATAATTCAATGCGGCAAGAACACAGATTGGCAATGGGAATTAAAGGTAAATTAATACAGGTTTATGGATAAATAAGGAGATGTCTTAATCATCAAACCAAATGGGAGGGATTTTTTTCTGTAGTCAATAAAGAATCACTACAATTTTAGGATAGGAGGTGGAAGGAAGGTGGTTGACACAATCAACTTCTACTACCATGAGTTTATATTTTAAGTAAAATGTATCTTAACTTCATAACGTCTAGTTTTAAAATATAAAAATTAATTTCAAAAAGACAGGCAACTAGAGTGAGACTCCTCAAAAAAAGAAAAAAAAAAGACAATTCTCAATTTTCTGTCATTCCAATCAAGAATCAAAGAGATAAAGAAACAGTTAAAAAAAGGTAAAGAAGTAAAGGTTAAATAATCAGAATTGTGATTTGACCATTGCCCCAATCAGTTCTGTGACAATAAATAAGTCATTCCATACCCCAATATGTGCTTTTGTAAATGAGGAAATTAGACACATAATCTCCTAGATTTACTAGATCTCTTTTAATACTAATACATTCTGTTTCCAAAATCCTATTACAATTCTTAATTCATTGTCTGAAAACACATTTTTTCTTGACTCTGACATTTGCCAAAGTTATTCAAATATACCTTTGTTTATAGTATTATAAGATTTTAAAAATGGAAGACAGTCTCAATAGTTTCATTTTTTGGCAAAAAAAAAAAAAAAAAAAAAAAAAAAAAAAAAAAAAAAATCCACACCAAAGTTAACTAAAAAGGATATACATGTTTAATGGCCATTAGACTCTTCCTTGATCAGAAGTTAAACTGAAAATATTTTGAAAATTGTCTTACTCATTTTATTAGTTTTCAGAAAATAGAAATGTTTTTAATTCCCTTGAATGCCTGGCTACCTTGTAATATTCAACATTGAATTTCTCATGGCAAAGTGCAAAATGCTTTGAAATCTGCTTGTAGACAAGGATGCCCAGGGGAATCCCTTAATTATATGTATTGTAGCATGCCCACATATCAGTTTATAGAATTGCTTCTCAGCTAAGAAGCCTCATGACCTGAATTGCAAGGGCAACTCGCTCCAAAACTCCATGACTCCACAGTTATCTTTCCTGCCAATACCTACTTACAATCATCTTTATTTTTGAAGACTTTTGAAGAATTAAGAAGCCAGTGTTATTTGCTTCATATGCCATATTCAGTAAGAAGTCATTGTCAGTGCTATTTGAATATTTGAATTTCAATATAAAACATTGTATATTACATTTTTATCTTAACTTCTCCTTAAAAGAATTAGTGGATGTCTTGTGCCAGCAGAACTCAGTAAAAGGAAAATATGGAGACAGATTGAGCAAATCCCTTAATCTCCCAAGTCCTCTGTTTCTTCAACTGTAAAATGGGCAGAATGAGCCAGACATGCCTCCAAGGTACATCCCATGGAGCTCACTAATTCATTATAAATCTTTATACCTCATTTTGAAAATATAATATTCCATAAAAGTGCTAAATATTATTATTAAATATTCGGAGTGAAATTTTTCTCTAAATTTACTGTCATATGCTCAATTGAATGCTAATAAGGTTAACTCTATGGGATACAATTTCAATTATTCATGGGAGTAGCATATATGTGTCGTGGTGAATATGCTGGGCAATGTGTTTTCACCTATCAGTGTGATGGTTTCTGACAAAAACTCCCACTCCAGGTAACGTGAAATGAGATGCTTTAGGCAGCTATTTCTTTTAACAACTCTTCATCTGATATACAACTTTAGAGGAAAGTTTCTGCAATCTGTGTCACACTCCTTGTCTTCAGGGAGGCCAATTCACCTATATCAAACCTTCGAATTCTCAAATGAGGGGGAAAGGCTGGAAGGCGAGAGGGCTTTGCAGAGAACAAAAAAGAAAGTGACATAAATCAAGAGAGAGAAGTCAAACATGTCCTAACAGGGTTGAACATAGAAACTCATACCAAGGAAATGAAATACGCATGATATGGGCAATTTATTTTTATACTAAAGAACCCTCAGTATTCTGAATGATTTGAAACTCTGAATTAAAAACTGTCATTAGGAAGATGCCATACTTTTGAGATAAAAGTGAAGGTGTTAACAGTAATCAAAATGAAACTACAAAATAGAAAAATCATGAAAATAGATAAGTAAATTTGCATATGAAGACATTATTTGAAAAATTGTTGTTTATGGAACTCTTCAGAATTCAGTGTTTTGAAGGTACATATTGTTGCTTGCATATGTAAACAACATTAATTATCCTAGAGGAAAGGTTGTGGCAATTATTTTCCACTGGGTATAGAGGTCCATATTTGTAGAGTAATTCCAGATTTATATTGTGATTTGCTTGGAAGTTCATGAGTAAGATAGTCAGCTGTATATATAGGTGAAGGATTCAAGAAGTCAAAGGCACTGGCTGCTGTAAGGTTTTTCTCTAAGTCCTATAGAAACACATTGTTAACTGAACATCAAGTTTAACATGACTCCTTTGAGTAAAACCCACGGTTCTTTCACATACTGCTATCAAGAGCCACTTAAAAGATAGTGACTACCCAGATCGGTTCAGTCATTTTGCTTCTTAGAATTCTTTTTTTTTTTTTTTTTGAAATGGAGTTTTGCTCTGTCGTCCAGGCTGGAGTGCAGTGGCGCCATCTCGGCTCACTGCAAGCTCCGCCTCCCAGGTTCAAGCCATTTTCCTGCCTCAGCCTCCCCAGCAGCTGGGACTACAGGCACATGCCACCACGCCCAGCTAATTTTTTGTATTTTTAGTAGAGACGGGGTTTCACCGTGTTAGCCAGGATGGTCTCGATCTCCTGACTTCGTGATCCGCCCGCCTCGGCCTCTCAAAGTGCTGGGATTACAGGCGTCAGCCACCATGCCCGGCCGCTTCTTAGAATTTTTGAAAAAGATTATATAAAACAAAATTTTCATAGCAATATTATTTATTGTGGTAAAATCTGGATATAGTTGTAAGTTTCCAATAACAGTAAAAGAGGATGTTATGCAACTGTAAAGGCAACAACTATGAACTATGAAGAAATATTGAAAGTAATAATTTTAAAATTTGAAAATAATGATTTATTTATGTATATACATATGTTTCAAATCTATAATTGCATACGTTCCAACATATGGAAAATTTAAAAAGTAAAACTAGATTCTGTTTAGGAATGTGTAAAAATATGGATAAATTATAGATTCTGTGATGCTTTGGAGTTTTAATTCTGATTTTTCATGAAAAAAATAAGGCATTAAAGACCCACTTCACACATTGGTACACCAAGATAAATGCATTTTTATTAATCAAGGTGGATATGTTGGATTAAAGAGTAGAAAAGTTAATTGTACATTGAGTACCTACTATGTGCCAGACACAAAAGTGATTTAAACTTATATCTCATTTAACTTTTCCAACGAGTTTAAAAGAGAGTTGCTAGTATTCTTACTTTTAGATAAGAAAGCGCATAGTGAAAGAGGCAAAACACCCTGTTTAATGTTACAGAGGTGTCAGACTAGATTCAAACTGAACTCTATCTTACTTACCTACTTTCCATACCATCCATATTTTTTTCTTCCAGTTATGTGGAATGCCTGGAAATGTAATTTTAGATGGGATCTGCAGAAGGATTCTTCTTAGATGTTCAGTTGAGGTGTGAGATGAGATACGGCACCATCATACTGTGGAGTGAGTAATGATAGGGAAAGGAATGATGCCAAAGGTAAATTTTTACTCTCAATTATATTTGTTATCATGATTTCAAATTTTTAATCCACTGACATAGGATAAAATACTCAACCATTATACAAAATCAAAGCAGATATTTTAATTCAAAGAAGTTTGGTTCAGCTGAGATTCAGAAGCAAGTTTATTCTTCTTTCCTGGAGAGATAGGTACATGAAATTCAGATTAATTATGCTAGCTGATGCCTGGAGGGGACCATTTCTGATCTAATATCTGGAAGCATTTCTATTATAAAAGGCTACTACTTTTAGGACTGATTACTTGGCAATAAAATAGAGGGTACAAAGTTAAAAGAGTGACAAAAAGATGATACACAATGCAGGAATGTTGTCACTAAATATTGAGATTTGCAGATATTTAGAATTCCACATTATATAATACATGGAAAATGTAGAATTATGAATTAAAAGAAACTGATAGAAAATTCTCCTTATTGAGCTATCAAAAAATATTAGGCACATTCCCACCATTGATCCCTTCTCCTGACCTCTCTGGGAATTAGAACATTTACTTGCCCTAAAAGAAGAAAAAGATTGAGATGGAAAATAAATGAAAAGGGTAGCAATACTGAGCATCCTTAAATATAAGCCAAAAGCTTCTTTGATGAGAAAGAATAGGTATTTGTACCTGATCAGACAGACACATTAGGTACATAGGTACATACAAGTACCTATCCTTTGTCATCAAGGAAGCTTCTGAGAGAAAGAGAGGAAGGAAACATACTTTACAATACACCAAGGCAACTGGTATGAACCAGATCTTCCAGGGACACTTGTCTACACTGGCCATGTCTGAGACATTTGTGCTCCTAATTGGTGTGATTCCAGATCTTGCATTTTCTGGAAACATGAGAATGAAGGGCCCCTGGCACCTAGGAATGGATGCTTCTAGCTATATTAAACAGGTATTGCTTTGATCTTGCCATCAATCAAGACAAGACTTAGGAGACCTATCAAATCAGAAGTAGAGATTCTTCTCTCTCCTCAAAGATACTTTGCTTTCCTGAAGGTGACCTTGCAGTAGCACTACAGACTAAGGCTTAAAATTGTTCTTTAATGGATGTTCTTTAATGGATGGATAAAAATTGTTCTTTAATAAGAACCAATTAAAGCAATATCATCAATAAAAGCAGTATAGAAGTATACATATAGAGATAAGGATGGTCTTGAAAAGGTGTAAAGACAGATACAATTACTAGCTAAAAGTAAAATAATGTTTTAAATTCCAAAAAGCAAGTTTTTATTTATGTTTCTCTTTTGGAAAATAGCCATTTAAAACCTTGCAAATACTCTACACTTTAATTTTAATAATGAGTATTTTAATATGTTGCTCAATTTTGCTTCCCTGAACACAGAACTTTTTTTAAACTTATGAAATTCGGATATTACATGGTTGTCTTAGGGTGTTAATGAAATAGGCGATCCTAATTAACATGTATTTCTAACTGGGGCAAGGGGATAATTAACGCATTAGTATTCTTCTCTCTCTTTACTACCTGGGTGGATTTTAGCTAAGATGTATGCACATATAGATAACATGACTTTGACATAATTTTCAAAGAACACTACATAAACTATATACATTTTAGTTTAGCTTCCTAATACATTATTTTTAAACTTTACCAACTCCCCTCACTATTTAACCCATAATCTGAATTCACGACCATTTGTATACGTTTTTTCAGGAAAAGCATTATTTTGAGTAGTTTTAATCTGCTTTTACTACCATTGGTTTACTTCTATTAATTCTGCTAATCATATCCTGAAATTTAAATGACTTTTATTTTATTTATTTATTTATTTATTTATTTATTTTTTGAGATGGAACCTCACTCTGTAGCCCATTCTGGAGTTCAGTGGCATGATCTCAGCTCACTACAACCTCCGCCTCCCAGGTTCAAGTGACTCTCCTGCCTCAGCCTCTTGAATAGCTGGGGTTACAGGCGCCTGCCACTATGCCCAGCTAATTTTTTGTATTTTTAGTAGAGATGGGCTTTCACCATGTTGGCCAGGCTTGTCTTGAACTCCTGACTTCAGGTGATCCACCCACCTTGGCATCTCAAAGTGCTGGGATTACGGGTGTGAGCCACCGCCCCCTGCCTGACTTGACTTCTATTATGTAGAAAATGCTAGCCACTCTTATCAAATAAGTTATCTGATGCAAAGAAAATGAAGCTCAAAACTTTGGGAACATAGAACTTTAAAAAGGAAAGGCAAAACTAGTTTGTAATGAAGAACTTGTTTATTGCAATAAAATGTTATCTTTCTTAAAAAGAGATGTTAGTGACATTGAATTCTTTCAAGAGCCTTTGCAAATGTTGCAAGTTTCAAATGACTGATGATTTGATAATTTTCACATCTACTAGAATTCATCATATTAAGTTAATGCATTTTAGTTAGAATAATTTAAATTTCTGTGCTTACATATACACCATGGAATACTATGCAGCCATAAAAAAGGATGAGTTTTTGTCCTTTGTAGGGACATGGATGCAGCTGGAAACCATCATTCTTAGCAAACTATCACAAGAACAGAAAACCAAACACCGCATGTTCTCACTCATAGGTGGGAACTGAACAATGAGATCACTTGGACGCGGGAAGGGGAACATCACACACTGGGGCCTATCATGGGGAGGGGGGAGGGATTGCATTGGGAGTTATACCCGATGTAAATGACGAGTTGATGGGTGCTGACGAGTTGATGGGTGCAGCACACCAACATGGCACAAGTATACATATGTAACAAACCTGCACGTTATGCACATGTACCCTAGAACTTAAAGTATAATAATAATAATAAAAAATAAATTTAAAAAAATTAATAAATAAATTTCTGTGCTTAATATAGTTATTCCTGATATTTATAAAATTAGTCTTTAGTTGACATTCTTTGTAAATAATTTTTTTCTTTGTGCTTTTAGGGTGTGTATACAATACATCTACTGATTTTAAAAAAAAGAATTGTATTATTGGAGATTCAGAAAATGCTAGTAAGCCGGCATTACTTCTCAGAAAGAACATTAGAGGAGTTACACTTAGCTGAGTATAGAGTTTAGCCTATCATATATATGTTAGCCTATCGTATATATGATAGACTAACATATATGATATATAACATATAACAGCTCTATATTATATAGAGATATATGTGTGTATATATGTATGTATGTGTATATATGTATGTATATATGCGTATATGTATATATGTATGTATATGTATATATACGTGTGTCCTTATCTATACACATATGTGTATATATGTATATCAGGACGCTAGCCTGCTTTTTTTTGATAGAGCTCTCCTTCAGCATGAGCCAGTAATGCAGAAGGAGGGACTAAGGAAGTGATATCCTCAATAAAATGAACATCTCTTATCTTCTATTTTTAAGACAGTTGGAAATCTAAGTTGTTTCCGTTCTTTCTCACTCTATCCATTTTCTGGAGGACAGTTGTATTAGGACTAGGGAGACAATATAACTTATCTTTCAATACACCAAGGCAATTGGCATAAACCAGGAGAGTTCCAGGAAAACAGGGATCTGTGATTGTAATATCACAGGTTGTAGTATCAATGGCTGACTTAAGAAGAAATCCAACTACATCTCATCATCAGATTACTTTTATTCACAAATAGTCTTTCTTCTGGCTGTGCTTATGGCATTTTCCAATTTGTAAGATTAGCTGACTTTATGTTTACTTCAGGACAGCCAGCCAATATGGCCCATAGATTTATAAGTATTAGCTTGGAGCTCACAGGTGTCTTGTTTGGTAATAATAAGAAATATTTATGACCCTTTCTGTCAAATGTGGCAAGTTATTACCTGTAAATTGCCAGATGCATTGTTTAAAGTTTCCAGATGGATCAATGTTCAGCTGCTGTTAGTATAATTTTGTGGTATGGGCTGTCCTATCATTCCTGAAAAATATTCTCTTCCAGGTGGCAATTTCTTTTCTTATTCCCAAATTACAGAAACATTTCAAGCAAGCCAATGAATGGCTTATTATAACAATACCACTGCAGTACTAAAGGACTAATGTGAAGAAAATGCCTCCCATACCTTTGCCACTGGACCCATATTTTGCTCTACATAGTGAATTAGCTAAGTGAAAAGCTGGGGTTAAAAACTGCATTCTATTAATTTTTGTCACCATGGGGCACTGCAAAATTGAACGCTGCCATTGAACGCTATTGCTTTAGGCTGGTTCCTTCTCATTCCTTGTGTCTCAGCACAAGTAGCAGAGATAGCCTTCCTGAGCACACTCTCTAATGTGGCCTCTGTCATGTAATCTCTGAAAATACATATCACCATTTAATTTCATGTATTTAGTTTAATTGCATGTCATTTCGTAAAGCAACTTAAGCCACACTAAAGGCAAAGAGAGAAGTTGGAAGTGGGGTCTGTGAACCCGTTTGTTGAGATTGTGAAATACAGTAGAAGATCAATAGCATGTGTGACATGAATAACTAAATGAGTGAAAGAATGAATCAATGTGATGTTTTTCAGAAAGTCCAGGACTTGCTTACTTACGACATTTCAGTTTTCATTGTGATAGGCTTGCCGTGACAACTTTATATATTCTTTTTCTACTTTATTCTATCCTTCCCCTTTTATTATATAAAAAACTTATATATTCAGATTCTGAAAGGTGGAAACTTTCAAAGCTGTAATCAGAATCATCTCTCAAATATATGGTGACCAGAGAAGCCAAACATCCAAATTGTAGCCACTCCCATGGTCCACATGGAAGAGGGTCTGCTACTACTACTAAGCCAGTCTCCTGGCCACAGCTGACTGTAACATGTAGCCCATAAAAAAATTCATACATAGGTCTGCCCGTGGCCTTCATGGTGGCAGAATGCCAAATCTCTGCTGAAATAAGGAAGATGGTGATTAAATGGAAAATCAGATAGGGGAAACGGATGAGTGGGTTTAAATGGGAAAGTAAAGAGGACCAGTTGATTGGTACTGAGAGAGGCAGAGGAAAAGCAATGAAATTCTGCTGCTGAGGGGTTGATAAAATAATGTATGCAGTAGAACTTTCAAGGATCCTGGGAACCTATCATGAGGCATGGTTGTCCTGCAGCTCCTGTTCTTCCTGGGAGGCCCAGATATTTATATTTCACTAGGTTTCTCTGAGACCTGACACATGTGCTCCTGATGTATCCGTACAATACATTTTCTATTGTTGAAATAACCTGAATGAGCTTCTGCTTCTCATAAACAGAAGAGTGTTATGTAATACTAAATAATATAAAATCCCTCCCCAAATTATGTTTGACCTAAAAATTATTTCTGTAGCTTACATATGAAAAATGGCCTTCAGACATTACAGGAAATTGGTATATTTTAAAGAAAGTTTTGATGTCTTATCATAAGGATGGCTGGAAAGTTACCACTCAATCCTGATTTCATCTTGGAGAAGGGAGAACGCTAATACCACTTTTTGGATTCACCCAATGGACTAAGGATAACAGTTCCCACTGCTCTTGTTTCCTCTTCTGCTGCTTTCTTCTCTCTCTTCCCCTCTTCTTCTTCCTCCTCTTTCTTTTCTTCTTCCTCTTCCTGTTCTTCTACGGTTTTATGATCTCTTCTTCCTCCACTTTCTCCTCCCCCTTCTCTCCCTCTTTCTTCCTCCCTTTCTGATTCTACCCTATCAGAATTCTGATACTATTTGCCTAGCCAATAGTATAAGTGTTACCATATTATGAATCTCAGGCTACTATTTGTAGCAAGAATTATCCTAGAAGATAATGATGTAAACAAACTTGTTTGCATGCAAGATTCCTTGCAGGACAGTTCATACTCAAAAAATAGATTGTATATAATGTGCGTATGTGTTTCATGTATGCCCTTGTACATATTGCCAATAACTAATTTTGAATATTAATTTTAAATGTGGTGAAATAAATTTATTACTATCTACTTTTTTACTAGCATGCCTTTGGTCTTTGGTAATAGGTTTGAAACAGCTTAATGCAATAAACTGGCTTGCAAAAAGAATCATCTTATATCTAATTTATAGACATATATAAGAAATTACTCTGTAAAGAGGACCACTTCAAAGTCATCAGGTAGTTACTGCATTTTATCACCATTATATTAACATTATCATGACAAGGTTGAAAATTCAGCACAGGCAAGATTTGCAAGTTACTGTGCATGTGTGACTCTTAATTATAAGTAACAATTCATTTTGAGACACATTAGTATGCCTCAAAATAGCATCTAAAACCATATTTCTATGTAATTATAATTAAATAATTATAAAGAATCATTTTAAAATTTTATGGAAAAATGAATCTATTAAGGGTTTTATCTTCAGGTTAATTAAAAATGGTTTATTTTATTTCTTGGTTAATTACTGCAATTTAGAATCCATAAATAGACATACTGAAGGAAATACTTTTGTTGTCTATGAAGTTCTAAATCAGTGGTGAATTCATGAAATGTTTGCCCATGTGATACACAATGAAAGTCATCACATGAACAACTTTTTACCCAATTAAATAGAAAATAAGTCGTTCCTCTTTAATCTTTTTTTTTTGAGGGGAAAAAGATACTCATTAAACTTGACTCTTTGTACTATGAGCCATTATTTGTCAGAAAGTTTACAAGTTTCATTTTTCTGCTAGCCTTTTGCTGACCAAACCAATCATTTGCAGTAGCAACCATCAATGTAAAGGTTGAGATGGGCTCCTTTCCATGTAAACATTTAACTTTAAAGGTTCAATTGAACTGGCTATGCAGGAAACCTTGCCACTTGGTGTTATTGCATTCAGTTAAGCTTAACAACAACAACAACAAAAGCCAAAAAGCTGTGATTCTATGTTACTTCAATGTAGAATTGCCCATTCTTTTTAAAGCAAAGTTTTTGTGCCTCTTCTGCACCTGACAAGCACTACTCAATTGCAAATCCATGCCAGGATTGTATAATAAACAACCATAGGAGTCTGTCTCTGAATTGTTCCAGATTAGCCCATATACATCCATTCTATACTTCTTTTGCCACCTGCACTCTCTTTAGAAAACAAGTGATCTTTTAGAAAGTATAGATCAGATATCACCAATTGCTTTAAAGACTGTAACGATTTCTTATTAAAGTTAGAATGAAACACAAAATCTTTATATGGCATGCAAGGCCCTAAATAATGTACCCTTGCTTATTTCTTCAGCCTCATCTTCTACTAATCTTGTCGACATTCATGCAGCAGTCTGTAGCCACAGTAGCTGCCTCTTGAACTTACTGAGCATTTTCCACCACAAAGTACTTGGTTTTTTTGTTACTTTTACCTAATAGCCACTTTCAAATCTTTGCTTTGCTGGCTCCGTCTTATCACTGAGGGCTTGATTCAAATATTACTTTTTAAAGGCATGTTTTAAAATCTACACTAGACATCATTTTTAAAGGTGACAACTTGGATTCTTTCCCCCTATGATTGGGAATGGCCCTAGTTTGTTCCCTATGATGACTTCTATTCAGCATGGCACTGCAGGTACCAACCAATTAAATGAAACAAAACAAAAGTCATTTCTTTTGTTGTCACTTGTCAGCACTGAAATGGATGATAATTATATAATATTACTCATGGACTATGCAATTCTATCTAGGAAAAATCTAAAATAATATAAGGATGTATTACTGAAATAAAAGGGAATTTTCCTGCAACACGGGCATACATGGCCAATATGTAATAGTCAATTGCACTTCAAACTTCAGGTGAAATAAATGAACGTCTCCCAATCCTTGATTTTAGCCTAGTGAGACTGATTTTAGACTTCTGACCACCAGAATTGTAAAACAATAAATTGGTGTTTTCAACCAAAGATTTGGTGGTACTTTTTTGTGATAGAAACAATAGAAAGCTAATAAAGCCACCTGAAATATTTTGTTTAAAAAGTGACTTTTTCAGAAAGCACTCCTCTGCATTCCTCATCTAAATCCAAACTGTCTTACTAACTTGTTTAATTTTCTTTATTGAATATATTGTTATTTCCCTATCTCTGTTCTTTCTGTTTTCATTGATTTCTTTATTGTTTTCCCTATTCCTCATAAGAATATACAGTCCTTAGGGGCAAAAACTGATTAGTGTTGAATGCATGAATTGTGTCATCCTAGGAATTTTTTACAATTCTTGATGTCCTTTTGATTTTATATTTCATACCATTATTACTCCTTCAGGTTCCTTTCTTGGCAACCCAGTTTGGTCTTGTTCTCTGTGTATCTAACTTTGACATCTCTTTAGTTCATAAGCTCAGCACAGTATATCCCAGTCAAGGATAAGTGTATCCTTGGGGGATGCTTTAGTGGCCTGGCAACCTGAACAGAGGGGTGCAATTCTTGCATAATTTCCACCCAAATGGAGAAAGAGAATCAATCTCTTTGTAATTATTTTCAATTGATCAAAAAGAGCAAACTAGGTCATATCAAGGTCAATTTGTTCCCTATGTGGGAAATATGTCATTTATAAAGGCTCTACTGAAACTAGTTGATAATAGCTTGCAAGAGCCAATTTTTAAGTATTTAGGAATATGGGGAGTCATTTGTTAAACTTACATGATAGAAGTATTTATACTACAAATTTAGGAACTGCAACAACTAAGAGCCTTTTCTCCCACCAAGTTGTAGATTATCAGCCCAACACAAAATATATTTTCCATTCAATGACTATTTTCCAGTGATTTTTGCATTGATGTGAAGGTGAATTTACTCTTTACCTTGTGAAGAAGGTGATAGGACTTCTATTTTGTTGAGAATGTGTACACACCCTAAAATTTGACCTGTTACCTTCCCAAAGTTCAGAACACTCATGATTCATTCTTGAAAACATCTAAGCATTCTTATACTGGTAAAGCACAGAATGAGGGGAAGTAAAGTTTAGCTTTTCTATTAGTTATACAGGACTGCTGTCTGATGTTTTAAGAACCCTGCATTGAAATGAAGGATTGGAGCAGGGCAATAATCATGTAAGTTCAGGAGGCATACAACTTTAGCTATCAAGTCTTCTTGCTTAAAAAAATAGGATCAGCAGTGCTCTGTTAATCTCCCATAATAACTAACCTCTTTGGCATTTTAATAAATCTGAGCTTGTGGTTTACTCAGCTAGAAAATGTCTTTCTTCATTCAGTGTTCATATACAGTGGCAACAGCATTGTTCAGGGATTGTCATAGTGCAAAACTACCATGGGAAGAGCTGGAGTTTCACACATCTGCTAAGGGAGACAGCTCTGAGTTTCAGGGGAGTCTTAAAGCCCAGTGTTGCCAGGGTATATAATGAATCAAGGCTAGCTGGCATGCCATCTTCAACATTTCTCCTTTTCTCAAAACTAGAGCCTCATGGATTCCAATTGCACGTAAGGACAGTGATAGTCTCAGAATATCCATTCCTCATTTTCCGTATGAGGCACTGAAAAAGCTTTAGTCCAGCACACGGGCTCCAGACCAGTTGCAACTGTGACACAGCATGTCAGTGCAAATGATTGGGGATCTAACTATTATTGAGTCTACAATCTGAGAAAGTACCCAGCTAGACGGTAGCTTCAGAAGTCGGTTGTTTCTCTTGCCAACTCTCCTCTCACCAATGACTCTGACCACTGATTTTTATAGAGAGATGTAACCTATTTCCTCCAGGAAGATATATGTGAGCAAAGATCAAAGCCTAAAGCACAGTGATTCTGGTTATAAGTGATTGGCTCTGAGGAGTAACTACTACTCCAAGTGTGCAGATTTGTCTTCCCCACTCAAACACACAATCCACATGTAAGGGACCTATGATGGCTCATTTGCTTACCCTTGTACTCATTGCACCTCACAGGCCTTATAACATACTAGGTACCCAAAAAACTCAGTTGCAAATACGAACAAATGAATTTCTCAAAAAGAGAAGGGAGACTGTCATTCCTTTGGCACCGACTCAGATATAAAAGTGAAAGTTAATCTCATTGGGGTCATTAGGATGTAAAGATTTATCTGATTGTTAACCTAGATATGTCTTCCTTCTAATGTAGGGAGAGAAACTGAAATGTGCTCACCTCCTTGGACTGCATCCTGGGCAATCGTGGACCTGTCTTCCAGCCTGCAGTAATCTTTCCTCACAAAGGTTGGAGATTTCTAGAGGACCCATGATGAACTTAAATAGGAAGAAAGTACTATTAAATTAAAGGGATGGGAAAAATGGTATAACCTCCTCTGCCCCAATAGGGGTTAGGGCCTTAGTACGACTCAGGGAAGACTCAATTCTAACAACTAGAAACTGCAAATTAGTTTTTCACTGGCATGGGCCAAAGAATCCAGCACAGGCAAAGAAAGCAGAGCTGCTTTTGGTTCTGCCTCTATCATTCACTAAGTCATGAAAATTAGTTACTCATATAATTTGCTGGGTTATCACTTGTCTCATCTTGAGATCCCAATATTTGTTAAAGAGATTAAAAAGGAAAAACTACTTGAAAATAACTCATTTATGAATTTTAAGATTCATTTATTTGTACAACAATGACTTATGGAGTATAAAATTGCATATATTTGCAAATGATATTGCCACACATAATTGTATTGTACTCATGCATATTGTGTGATGTTGTAACTATGCTATTATTACTATTGTTACTGAGAAGTAGAAAGGAACAGCATAACATTCTCATCTCTAGATAGACAGAGTTACTTTCCCATCTGAGGCTAATTATATTATCTACAACTTATAGCTGGCCTCAGCCTGGGTAGTAGGAGATGAAAGGAGTTAAAAAGTAAAAAGTAATGAGTGGAAATGTTTTTTTTTAACTTTTCTTATCAGATTTATTGTTCTTATGTATCTCAGTGCTATTGAAATCACTAGAAATGATAGAAATACCAAAATTGAAGAGAGACCCTTATCTATCAATGTAAATCTCATTCAACAATTCAGGCTTTCCATTTTGGGCCTAAAAGGCAGTAAAATTTATCCACACACTGGGGAGTTGAGAGAATCTATTTTAATTGTGTCTCTAACAGTTCTAAAAGAATATTAAGTAGAAAACAGTGATCAGAGCATACAAAATCCTATGCCAGATTGTGCCACAAATCCCCTTGGCTTTTCTCTAACATAAAGCAATCACTTTCTACTCTGCATGAGATCGATCACTTAATTACTTGTGCTTGAATTGAATGTAAAAAAATGTAATGCATAATATCATCAAGAACATGTAAGAATTTTCACAAGGCCCCCACTGCCTTTTTATCTGAAAACTGGATCCTGCTCGCTTGTTTTTTTGTTTATTTATTTTTTGTGTTTTTGGTTTTTTTGCTTATACCTAAAATAAATTTTTTTTTTTAAACTTGCATAAATTTGGGAGTACAAGTGGAATTTTGTTACATGGATACATTGTATAGTGGTAAAGTCTGGGCTTTTGGTGTAACCATCACTCAGATAATGTACATTGAACCTAGAGTGTAATTTCTCATCTCTTACTCCCTCCCAATCTCCCACACTTCTGAGTCTACAAGGTCTATTATTCCCCACTCTGCGTCCATGTGCACACATTATTTAGCTCTCATTTATAAGCGAGAACATGTGGTATTTGACTTACTATTTCTGAGTAATTTCACTTAATGGCCTCCAGTTCTATCTATGTTGCTGCAAAAGACATGACTTTATTCTTTTTTATGGCTGAGTAGTATTCCATGGTATATACATATATTATATGTATATATAAAAGGTATTTTCTTTATGCAGCCATCCATTGATGAACACTTAGGTTGATTCCATATCTTTGCTATTGTGAATAGTGCTACAATAAACAAATGAGTTCAGGTATATTTTTGATATAATGATTTCTTTTCCTTTTGGGTAGATACCCAGTAGTGGGATCTCTTGATAAAATGGTAGTTCTATTTTTAGTTCGTTCAGAAATCTTCATGTTGTTTTCCATAGTGGTTGCACTAATTTATATTCTCATCAAGAATATATGTGTTCCCTTTTCTCTACGTCTTTGCCAACATCTGTTATTTTTTGACGTTTTATTAATAGCCATTCTGACTGGTGTAAGATATCACGTTGTGGATTTAATTTGCGTTTCTCTCATGATCAGTGATGTTGAGCATTTTGTCATATACTTCTTGACCATTTGTATGTTTTCATTTCAAAAATGTCTGTTCTTATCCTTTGCCCACTTTTTAATGGGATTTTTTTGCTGTTATTGTTGTTGAATTGTTTCAGCTTTTTATAGATTCTGGATATTAGTTCCTTGTCAGATGCATAGTTTGCAAATATTTTCTTCCATTCTGCAGGTTGTCTGTTTGCTCTGTTGGTACTTTTTTTTTTTTTTTTTTTTTTTTTCTGTGCAGAAATTCTGTAGTTTAATTAAGTCCCATTTGTCTCCTTTTGTTTTTGTTGCATTTGCTTTTGAGGTCTTAGTCATGAATTCTTTGCTTTTTTGGGACATGAACCATGGCTCATTTTCAAACCTAAAAGTATAACAAATATATTTTTAAACAACATTTGGATGACTTCTACGGACTTGGGTGTCAGCCTTTCAGTCATGCCTATATTTCTTTAGAATAAAACAAGAAACAAATAATTCTTAGCCTGGTCTGCCATAATTTTACATCAAAGAGTTGCTAATTGGTTGTCTAAGGAAAATAGAATATGTAGGGTATGCTGGTAAAGGTGAACTAATAAATTTCAGTGTTTCAAGGGCTATCTTAGAAGAAAGCACATCTGTATTCTTCAGGTATGCTTTATATACTATGAAATATATAGACATGTTTACCTTGGGGCTGCTTTTATTTATTGTGTCAATAACCAGCTTTTCAGAGAGTCCTAACCTCTTGATAATTGTTCTTAGGACCAGAAATAATTCCATGTAGGGCCTAAGTTAATCTCTCTCTCTCTCTCTCTCTCGCTCTCTCTCTCTCAAAAACAAACTGACAAACAAAAAAGCACCACATCCTGTTTTTGGGACCTGCAGTATAACTTCAAAGACATTTTAACCCGAGAGTACTCTTCAAAATGGGCTTACCATACAAAAATTAGTAAATTAAAGAGATGAGCTTAGAGTAACATTCTTACTTCCTGTGTGAGTTCCACCTGTCTCAAAAGAAATATCATTAGAAGATAAGGACTCAGGTGGAAGGACAAGGTCTTTTAAGAGAGTAGGAAATCTGTATGAAATAGTCTTTAGTCGATATAATATTTTCTCTTCCCTATTCTCCACCTCATTTCTTCTCACCACACCATTGATTTTAGTTCTTGTGAAAAGTAAACAAAAAATATAAGGAATGACAGGAATTCAATGCATAATTGAGGCTCTGGATTTATTAGAGGGTGGAGATCAGCCACCTGTCACATCCTGGTTTCAGAGCAGCCTAGAAATTGATTCCTCTGTAGCATGTTAGGGAGATACAATATTTTGAGCCAAAGATTATTTAAAATTCTTTACTTTGCATTTTTGCTTGTTTTCTGGTTTATTTTATACTTTTTTACTATATACACCTTCTGCGTTCTCTCCATTGATCCCTTTATCTCTCTATCACTCCTTATTCTTCTCTTACTCTTATCCACATTTTCTATATACATAGTGACCTGTTCAATTATTACCATGACCTACCAAGTTAAAAAGCAGCAAGAAGAATAATCAAAGTTCAAGCCATCCATACGTGGCACATCTCAGATTTTACTCTAGGAATCCTTAAATGCTGCACAAGTTTTTAAAAAAATCTATCTGTAAAAATTAGGATTCTTAATAAAGTCACTTGAAGATCTAAGGAATTCATGAACACCATGTGTATGTTCTATACGCACATTTTATTTACTTTTAAAATTTGATATATACCTCAAAAATAAAAATGATTACCCAAAGTTTAACAAATGAATACATCCAACATTGAAAGGAGAAGCATTAATAGGTGAGTATACAGAAATATTTAACATGAGCCTGGGCAACATATTAAGACCCCATATTTGCCAAAAAATAAAAATAAATAACCGTGTATGATGGCATCTGCCTGTAGTCCCAGCGACTTTGGACACTGAGCCAGGAGGATTATTTGAGCCCAAAAGCTCAAGGGTGCAGTGAGCTATCATCACGCCACTGCACTCCAGCCTGGGTGACAGAGCAAGACCCCATCTCTCTCTATAAATATATATTACATATATTCATATATTTACATATAACATGGCCTTATATATTATACAAAACATGGCGTACATACATATGAGATAAATATAAATGTGTGTGTGTGTGTGTGTATATGGAATATATATAAAGCAGGTCATGTTTTATATCATGGAACTGATGGAACAATTTTATCAGTCTCACTTTATAAGAATCTAAGCACACAAACCATCCTAATAGATACCTTGAACATAGCCATCTTTAAATCAATATCATTTTTAAACGTTTATTTCTTTATTTTACTAAAGTGTAGGAATAATTCATAAATCTGGGTTTTGGGGAATTCCTCCTCATTTTCTTGTCACTTGAAATTGAGGAGGCAATCTTGTTTCCCTCTATTATGTTTAATTTACAACAGTTTTTTCCTTAGGCTCATTGATGTGGCCTAATCTCTGACCCCAAGGGATCATGGTGACATGGCTACAGCTTTTTCTTTCTGAATCTGGGAATTTTTCAACACTAAAGGGGAATGTGTAGTTCTGCAACAATGAGAAAAATCAATGTAGGATAAAGTGTTGTATTACAATGTTAATTTAATAAATAACATTTAGTAGCCTCTAAAACTTATTGCTCAGATTAACGTGGCTCAGTTATTAAGTCATGAGAGTTGTTGAACATATGTATACAAGCAAAGCCTTAGGGGAAGGTTAGACTATTTTGGAAGTTTCAATAAATGATCTCTTCCTTGTCTAGTCATGACTGCAGTTTTCAAAAAAAAAAAAATTATCACAATCATCAAGTAACACGTGCAGTAAGAAAATGTGACTCTGATGTCCTCTTTTTAAAGGGCTATTGCGTATGGGCTCCATTGGCATACGTTCTTTGGTATTCAGTGCTGAGCGCTTCTTTACTTCTCTGTCTTAAAATGGAGGCACCATCATCTCCAGCTCCTAGCTAAATCCATTCTTTCCTTTTTTCTACTGTATCAACTCTCAGCAAGTAAGCAGAGACTCTTAGGAAAGTGTGTAATCTACTGAAAGAATAACACATCTGGAATAGAAGGTCATCTTACTGGAACATGCAAGGGTCACTAAAGCCACTAAAAGTAGGGTGCAGACCTGACTGAGTCTGAAAAGAATATCTAATTCTTCGCAGCAATCTAATACCCACTTGTTCAGATCAGTAGCTTCCTCATGACCTCTTTGCCTGAACTGTTAGATGCTGCTTTAAATGACTAACTCCCTCTGAAGGCTTTGAGAATGCTGTCTTTCTTCTATGCTTAATAAAGAAGAAAAACAATAACAAAAAATCTTCTTTATCATATGTCTTTGAAATATCACCCACCTCACCTATACACTGATTTATTTCTAGGGTCTGTGTGTGTTCCACTTTGTCGACCTCAAATACAGCCCTACGGTTAAGACAGTGGTCTTTTATGAATAATGATTATGGAAAATTGCTAGAATTCACCCTTATGCTGAACCTTAGACTATCGAAGTCTAATTTTCACTTCTAACTATTATAGCTCCCCCTGGTACAATTTTGTTCTTGAGATTCTCTAAACTTTAGAAGGTCATCCTAAGGCCAAGCCACTACATGATTACACAAAGTGGAGCAATAATCAACTATTTGCTCTAACCTCTTCACTGAATTACTCCTTTTATCTTCAAATCCTATCAGATTGAGAGCTTATAAATCCTCCCTGGACTTGTAGACTAAACTTTTTCGATCAACCCCTCCGTTCCCAAGACTTTTTTCCATTTTCTTTTTTGAGAAAACCCTTCGCTTAGTGAAACTTCCAACTTTGTTGCACCTCCTTTTTTAAAAACAGAAATAAATATTAGAGCATACTTTCCCAAGGCTCCCTTCTTCCTTTGTATGGATCCTACTTCTATGTTCACCCACCTGTCTTTGTCCTTCAGCAACTGATAACAGTCATGTTATTCTCATCGTTACTTAAAATCAATAGTCAGCACTTGCCTAGTTTATTTCAGTTTATTTTCTTAGAGTCCCCTTCTATCTTTGTTACACAACTATAATTGTTCTTCTGCTTCTAATGTATAAACCAGTATCTCCAAACTTTTTTTATATAAATATTGACCCAAAATCTCCAGGTCACCTGTTCTGAAGGTGAGAATTTCCTATTCATCAAGAAATAAAAACATTATTTTTTTCTCTTTTTTTGTCTTTTTCTTGTTCCATTGTCAGTAACTCCCCTGTCACTCGTAGTAAGAACTTGCAGCGATATCATGACTTTTTTTAACACCACTTTTTCTTGTCCCCTTCTCTGTCTTCCTCCCTTCATAAACATACTCAGGCTCAAGCACACATGCACAAGTCTATAGACAAGATGTCATATATTTCGTTTATTTTTATTTTAGTGCCGATTCACGAAAATGAGAAAAAGATCTGGAAGAAGTAAACATGGAAAAGTAGAGTGTGGAACTGGGAACTGAGTCTAAAAAGGAAAAATAGAGAGGGAAACTTGGCAGAGATGCAACAGAGAAAAACTGGTTATGTGTTTGTAAACAATTTAAATAATAGGAGCCAAAGTTGTATTAAAAAAAGAAAAAAAACCTACAATGCAATTTTTAATGTACTAACATCAATAGACCATCATGACTTGGTCTTGTCCTGTGAGCAAGCTGATGCAGAAGTTTCCCATTTCCCAACATAGGCAGTTTTTAAAGACAGATCATATATCTGCTTTCATTAAAAAAAAAATTTAAAAAATTTTTAATTTTTAATTTTTTAATTTTTTTTTTTTTTGAGACGGAGTTTTGCTTTTGTTGCCCAGCTGGAGTGCAATGGCGTGCTATTCTCTGCCTCCCAAGTTCAAGCAATTCTCCTGCCTCAGCCTCCCGAGTAGCCAGGATTACAGGCATGCGCCATCACGCCCGGCTAATTTTGTATATTTAGTAGAGAGGAGGTTTCTCCATGTTGGTCAGGCTGGTCTCAAACTCCTGACCTCAGGGAATCCGACCACCTCGGCCTCCCAAAGTGCTGGGATTACAGGTGTGAGCCACTGCGCCTGGTCCACAAAATATTTTAGAGGTAACGACTCAGAAAATAGTTGTGAGGAACTAGAAAATAGCAATGCATTTCACTATCACACTTCTATGTATTTTAATAGTTCAAGTATCTTTACTTTGTATTACCTCCTACTTGTTATAATCATTTACTGGAAAACCTCTTTCTTTTTTTCACTAGGAGTCTATTTTCCTTGAAGCTGAACAAATGTGTTTAATCCACTTGAATACCATCAAATGGGGATCTCCTAAATACTGGATCTAGGAAAAACTTAACGAAAAAAATGCATTACTATTTTGTGTATTATTACTATCATAATTGCCATCCAAATTGTAAAAAAAAGTCGGCATCTAAAGAAATTTCTCCATTTACTTTGCCTTATGTTAATCTTTTATTCATTTTTAAGGCTTTCTGTCAACCCGCATCTGCATATCTATTATTTCTTTCCAGCTTGCAATTCTTCATTTTTCCTCTCCCCAGTTTGTCTTCCTTTTCTTAATCCTCTCATTCTGTATTTTTAACTTTTCACAAGTTCCAGTGCCTGAGATAGAATCTGTTATGTCGTTAAAGCAAAAAATGTCAATATCATTGTTAAAGAAAATCCCACTAACACAATGTTACCAGTTTGACATTTTTAATCTGTTGGATACTCCCTGAAATTAGCATTCAGGGTATTGTGTAATTTAGTAATTTCTTTTTCTTTCTTCTGTCTCCTATTTTTTTGAGGTGATCATATTTAAAGTTACAAACAAGTAGCACTAAAAGACCTGATAAATGTAAATATTGTTGAATTAGAAGACCATATATGCTATTTATAGTGAGAATATGGAATATACCAAAAAAAAAGTAATGGCAAGAAATGAAAGTTTCAAAGGCAAAGCAATATCAAATTAGGAAAGGATTTTTTTGGCATGAAATAATTCATTCTTACATGACAAATTAAGCTATTTATTGATATTGGCTTCCATTTCATCTTTGACTTAATTCTGCATCCAAGAAATTTAGCATCTGCAGCCCCAGTCCTCTAGTACAATTGCTAGTATAAATAACAAAGAAGCAAAACAGTTTCTTGAAGAAAATCTACCACAAATCTGCAGCTATGTGTTGTAATTGACAAGAAGAGATAAAGAAAAGGGATATTTTCCTATTGAATTGCTTTGCTCTACTGAAGATATTTTAACTGTGCCTAGCTAAATCAGGAGTAGCAGAGGATTAAAAACCTAAAATGTTATCTCACATTATTACTCTTGATTCTCTGATGGGAAAAGATAACTTCAAAGGTAATGTTTCCTAGGGACACAAACACTTCTCTAAAATCTGTTAATGTTAAAGCAAATATATATATATATACACTGTCACGTGCCACATAATGTTTCCATCAATGATGAACTGCATATATCATGATGCTCCCATAATATAATGGAGCGAATAGATTTCTGTTGTCTAGTGATACCTTGATGATCCTGACCCTGTAAAAGCCTACACTTATGTGTGTGTGTCTTAGTTACAGCATTGTTCTAAGTCTAAAAGTTATACATCTTTAATGTATTAAAGTTTGTTTAGAGTCAAGATTGTATCCTTTACATTTTATACTTCCCACTTCCAACTTGACAAATGCAATAACCTTACAATGGTAGGATTCCATTAACCCATTTCCTGAACCCTTGTGCTATTGTTTTCATATCTTGATATTTATAATATTAAATATTTGTTGCTCTAAAATAAGTTGTATTTTATGGAAGTTATGAAAAGAAAAAAAAGTTATTTATATTTACCCATTTATGTATAATTTCTAGAGCTCTTCATTCTTTCCCATATAGTCACATTTTCAACAAACATCAAATCTTTCATCCTGAAGCACATCATCTAGCATTTCTTAACTTGCAAATTTTATTTTATTTTGAGACAGAGTCTTGCTCTGTCACCCAGGCTGGAGTGCAGTGGTGCTATCTTGGCTCACTACAACCTCCACCTCTTGAGTTCAAGCAATTCTCCAATCTTAACCTCCCAATTAGCTGGAAAAACAGGTGTGCACCACCATGCTCAGTTAATTTTTTGCATTTTTAGTACAGACAAGATTTCTCCATGTTGCCCAGGCTGTTCTCAAACTCCTAGCCTCAGGTGATAACACCCATCTGGGACTCCCAAAGTGCTGGGATTACAGGCATGAGCCACCGTGCCTGGCTTTGACTGGTAGATTTATTGGAAAGTATTTCTCCCAGCTTCTATCTCAAAATGTCTTTATTTTACTGTTGGTATTGAAGTATAACTTTGATGTGTGTGGAATTCTCAATTGATCCTTTCATCACTTCAAAGATGTTTCCTTTTCTTCAGGCCTTCCAGTTTCTTACATAAAGTCATTCATCATGCATGCCATTGTTCCTTTCTTTATAGTGTTTTTTCTTTGTTTCATTGGGTTACTTTTTTCTTTGCATGCTTTAAAGATTTTTCCTTTTTCTTTGGTATGTAGAAGTTCAACTATAATGTTTCCAAACACGGTTTCCTATCTGTTTATCTTGCTTGAATTTCTCTTACAGGAAAGTAAGAGTAACTCAGAAAGTAAGTAACTCAAATCATTTCATTAAACTGGGAACATTTTAACCATTTCTTTTTTCGATATTTGTTCTACTATATTCTCATGCTTTTCTCTTTTGGGGTATAAATTTACATGAATACTAGATTGCTTGATATTGTGCCATACAGCTCTATAACTTGATTTATTTTTCTTCAGTTTTTATTCTTATTCCTTCGTTTTGGATATTTTTGATGATCTGTCAAATATACTGAGCCTCTTTTCTGCCATTCCCAATAAGCTGGTAAGTGCTTTTTCAGTGATTATTTATTTATTTATTTACTTATTTTAGAGACGGTGTCTTGGTCTGTCACCTAACCTGGAGTGCAGTGATGTTAATCATGGCTCACTGGAGCTCCAAACTCCTGGGCTCAGGCTATCCTCCCACCTCAGTCTCTTCTATAGCTGGAACTACAGGTGTAGGCCACCATGCCTGGCTAATTTTTTTTTTTATTTTTATTTTTGTAGAGACAGAGTCTCACTATGTTGCTCAGGCCAGATTCAAACTCCTGGGCTCATGTGATTCTCCCACCTTGGCCTGCTAAAGCACTGGGATTACAGCTGTGCCTGGTCCAGTTATTGTGATTTTAAATCTAGAATTTCCATTTGTTTTCTTTTCATAATTTTCATTTTTCTGCTGAGGTTTTCTGTCTGTTCACATATTAAGACTTATTAAGGCTTCCTTAAGTACTTTATCATAGAAAACAGTTATTATATTTTATTATGTTATATCTGACATCTGGGAGATGTCAGGGTTATTTTATATTAATTGCATTTTTCCATGGATATGGATCACATTTTCCTATTTCTTTGATCATCTAGTACTTTTTATTGTATGGTGAACATACGAGAAAAGAATTGTGAAGAATCTACATTCCATTATTGTCCTCTAGAGAATGTTAATTTTTATTTATTTAGTTTGCTCATGTAAAAGCTGATCACCTTATTTAGGCTTGTTTTTATGTTTTTTTAAGGCAGAATGATGGCAAGCCCAGGGAGTCCTCCTTTCTCTCTAACTTGGCAGATTCAATCTCTGGTTCTCTCATGGGATCTTACCAGGGCTTGGTTTCAGGGATTTTAGGGGGAGTTCAGGGTTTGTTTGTTTGTTTGTTTGTTTTTTGCTAGATGTTGGGGGTTATTAGGTCAAGACTAGATCTTATTCCAGTACATGGACTGGCAAACTACAGCCTGTATAGTGCCAAATCAAGCCTGACTCTTGATTTTGTAAATGTGGTTTCAATGAAACAAAGTCTCATATTTGTTAATGTATTATCTATGACTATTTTGTTCTACAGAGCAGAGTTGAGTAAACATAGCACAGACCACATGGCCTACAAAGCTTAAAATGTTTACTCTCTCACCATATCCTGAAAAATGGCTGGCTCTTTTATAGGACATTTTTCTTACACCTAAGTTGGGCATTTTATTGCTTCAGATGGATCTCCAGAACTTTCAGAAAATTCTGTCCTCTTTGGCTGAACTGGAGCTCCAATGTCTCTCGCCACTATTAATATCTCTGTTCAGCTCTCAACTGTGAAGCAGCTACTCCCTGGTAAACCTACCAGTCTTATTCTGTACTTGTGCGCCCAAGCCTACAGTCAACGACTTAGAAAAAAGACTCCCATAAGTATCTGAGTACTGTATCTGTTTAGTTTCCTCCTCTCCGGTGCCCGTTTCTGAATTCTGATCTCTGCCCCTTCATTCAATAAGATCATCATACTTTGTGTTAGAGCTCCTTGCACTCTGGTCAGGAGGTATTACCCAAGCAAAGAGTGACATTGTCTGTGGATAAGTCTTTCTAAGGTTTCCAATGCCAAATAATTATAATTTTTAATGGCTGTTGTTTATTGCCTGAAAACCAACACCTAATGTATTTGTCAAGTTTTATAGCTGACAGAAAGAGAGCAAGTTCAGAACCAGTTACTTCTTCATGATCTGAAGTGGGATTCCTACCATTCATTTAAATATTGATAATTCTGAAATCAATACATCTTGATAAATCCTCTTTGCTAGGTTTTTAGTACATATAGCCACCTTTCTTTTGGTCAACTATATGATATCCCATATTGAGTTAGCACAAATTCAAAATGCCATACAAAAATTCATTCCCTTTTACTTCACCCTTCTTTCCCTTCATTATTTGTATCAGTAAATACTATTACCAACTTCTGAGACAAATATGTGAATTTTAATCTACAACTCAATCTTTCCTTTATCATGGTGGTAGACAGAATAATTCTCCCCCACCAAATGTCACATTCTAACCTCTGGAACCTATGAATACATTATCTTACATGGCATGAGGGATTAGGTTAAGGATCTTGAGTTGAAGCGATTATCCTGGATTATAAAGGTGGGCCCAGTGGAATCACAGAATTCTTACAAGAGTGAGGCAAAGTCGGGAAGCAGAGTTCAGAGGGAAAGAGTTTGGAAGGCACTATGCTGCTAGCTTTGAAGATGGAGGAGGGATCTACAGGCCAAGGCATGCAGGTGATCTCTAGAAACTGGAAAAAGCAAGAAAAAAGATTATTCTTAGAGCCTGTAGAAGAAACCCTTGCTGTCACTTCGATTTATCTCAATGAAACTGATTTCAGATGTCTAATCTGCAGAAGTGTAACATAGCAAATTTATATTATTTTAAGCCAGTAAGCTTGTAATTATTTGTCACAGCAGCAAAAGGAAACTAATGCAATCATCAGAAACCCAGTTCTGTGAGAACTCCCTCGTCTTGTTCATTGCTGGTCATTCCTTATCCCATGTCACTGACTTTTATGTGCTTCATCTCCAGGCCTGCTTGACTATCCTCCCATCTTGTCCTCCTATTTTCAACCAACAGTTTACTTCAAAATAACCCTACTCAATAAGTCTTCTCCTATCTGAGCTTCATGATGGTGCTAGAGTAATAGTTCTCAGACAATAATCAATTTATGATTTTTAAATGGATTACAATACTTTCAGGGCAAAATCATATCTTCAGACATTGGCACACAAGGCCCTTCAGCTTTCCACTGCTTCCTATTCACTGTTCTCAGTGCCCACAGTGCACTTTCACCACTCAATTCCTCTCCTATCTGGACTAGCATCGCTGTATGTCACATCTCATAATTTGCCCATAAATGAGCTATCCTTTCCTCTCCTCCTCTATTTGGGACATTCAGTATGTATCTGTTGAGTGAATGACTAAATACGATTTCTGTATCAACATGAGCACCAAATTAATTTAATCTTATGAGCTTGATATTCCGACTAATGCACATAAATAGATTTGCTTTTTTAAACCACATATTTCTTTACACAAGGCAAAATTATTGTTTACTCACACTTAGCATTCTAATACATTCTCCTCAGCATTCTAATGCATATTTTCATTGGATAAAAAGAGCATGTTTTCAAAATGAAATAAATAATCATGTAAGATTCTTTTATAGCAGTGTTCATTTGCAGACCTGCTCCGGAAATATTTATTAACTTAACTACATGCTACCAAGCTGGAAGTGTGAGAGTATGGCCCTTGTCACTGCCTACATACTGACTTGACTTAAACCCTTTCAGAAATGTAGCTGCTGGTTCTTTCATTAAAATCTAAAAAATTGATGATTTCCTAGTTTTCTTTAAAATTATATCCTGAAAATTCTTACATTGTATGTGATATATAAAGAAAATAAAATCAACAATTACTAGTCCTATAAAAATTATGCAAACACACAGAGAGAGAGATAACTCAGACTAGGATAAGGGTAAGAAGAATGTGGGAAAGAATGCATAAAGCAACAAGACATGAATTTAGTTTGTAGTTGGATTAAGAAAAAATCCTACGGCAATCACAACAAAGGGAATTTAAATAAATAAGTGTATATAAACATGAAACACTAATATGCATTCAGAGACCTTTCCTTCTGTTTAAGCAGCAAGAGAAAACAGAGACCTTTCCATTGTTTAATTTTACTGGAGCATGGGTGTGTGTGTGTGTGTGTGTGTGTGTGTGTGTGTGTGTGTGTGTGCCTGTGTGCAAAGGATGAAGATAGTCTGGGCAGATAAGAAACTAGTGAAGGAAGGAGGCATTTGGAAGTGCCTTATGAATGTATGAAACTGTATTTATCTTGTAATAAACAGTTGTGATTGTTCACAAGGGTATGGCATAATCAAATGTGCCCTTTAGATAATAGTCAACAGGATATGGATGGATGAGAGTATGAGAATTTTGACACTAAAAACAATAAAATCTGCTAAAAAAACATTTTGTACTAATGGAGATGAGATGATGAGATGACTGAGGGATATGGCACTGGGGATGGAAAAGATGGGTTACACTGCAGAGATACTTAATAATCAATATAGTATGGTATAGTGGAAAGAGTGTGGGCCAATCCCCAGTTCGGTCACTTACTAACAATGTAATCTAAACAAATTAATGCAACTTGATGAATCTTAGATGGGGATAATAATACCCACCTAAAATTGTGTTCATGAAATGAGATACCCAAGAATCAGAGATCAAGTAACTTGCACAGTTTATGACCACAGATGCTCAGTAAATGATAGCTGTTTGAATGATTCGTATTGTAAACCTGTAAGATTTGGTCATCTGGAAGTATAAAAGTAGTAGAAATCTAGGATGAGTCTATGTTCTCTGGCCTGTATTAGAAGATTATTATTGGTCACATTTACTAAGATAGGTAATAAGAGGCAGAAGCAGCATTTTTTTTTTGCAAGAAAAAAACTTTATAAAAATATTTCATTTTAACTAAATCGATATTGATTTAGGATTTCTTCATAGTCACCTTTTTACAGCCTTGGTTTACTTTTCAGTAGCAATATGGTTAGCAACCAAAAATATAAATTCTACAGTTAAAATGCCTGGGTTCAAATCTCAACTTCTTTGTTTACTATATGAGCCGTGTGATCTTGGTCAAGTTTCTAAACTTCATTTTGATTCGAATTTCTCATTTGTAAAATGGGAATACTGTAATAATGTGTACATCTCAGAGAGTGGTGGTGAAAATAAAGGAACATTTTGTAAATTGCTTAAAACAGTGTCTCCTTCTAAGAGCTATAGAAGTGTAAGATATTTTCTTATTTTCATTAGTTGTTTGTTACCCCATAAGGCAAGTTTTCTCAATTCCCTTCCTCTTTTTACATCTTTCTCTAATCCTTTTGATTAAAAAAAAAAAAAAAAAAAAAAAAAAAAAAAAAAAAAAAGCAAAAGCTCAGTTGGGAACTTAAAAGCCCCTGACATTAAGTTAATATAACAGGTCAAGAGACGTGATTATTTTACTAAGTAGACTAGATCCAATGTGTGCAGAGCATCATACATTTACTGTGAGGGTGTTGTAGCCTCTACTCTTGACAAATGAAATCTCCTCATATGCACAGGAAATTTACAAGGTAAATGTTGCTGAGATTTACAACTGTCAAAAGCCTCAAAAATAAAACTTTCTCTTCCAGAAGTTTGTCTTTACTTTATTTAAAATATCTAATAAAAGGAAATTTTTGTATGCCTAAATCAAAATGTCAGCACATTAACAAAGGTCTGTAAATGATGTAGGTTGGCAAAGAAGCATCTATATAAATTTTTCAACACCTAAATATATAATATTTTAACTTTGGGTAAGTACAGTTGCATTAGTGAAGAGAGTTGTATGTTTTTAAAAATTATGATAGCTAGTAGTTTTAGAAACCCTGTAATTCACTGCTTCACAGAATATAACTTTTAAAGAATACTACCTACTATAGTTTATGTGGAGAAAAAGCAGATTTGGAGGTCAATTTTGTAATTTATAGTAAGAGAGTAAATTACTTATTATCGTAAGATTTCTCCTTTTAATTCTAAGCATACCTTTTCTAGACACCTGGGGACAGAATTATAGTTCAGAGAGAGCCATGGTTAATTACACCTCTCTGCTCTCAGCAAGAATGTTCACATTTTGACAATAGAATAACCTGTAATATATTCCAAAGCCCAGCTCCTACATCTTTGGCACAAAAATTTTCCCAAATATATCCGTTGAACTGCATGAGGTTCTCTAGAGCACATTTTATAGGTGGTATAAAGTTTAATATTTTAATTATGTATCACAATTACCATTAGTAGAGCAGTTTGAAATGAGAATGTGCACAAGTAGAAACTTCCATTTTTTAGATATTTACAAGAAAAAAACATGAACCTAAAAAATTATATATATACCTGTGTGCGCTGCTAAGAATAAAAGAATCATAAGACTTTCCTCAAATCTGATTTACAGAAGAAATCGAACATTACAAATAAAGTCAATCTTTTTCTCCCTTTGTCTATCCTATTGTTTCTCTTCTGCCCAGAGGGGTTTCTACAATAAAAAAAATTCCATATGGAAACTTCTGAGTCACTTTAAAAATTTTAGACATATGCATACACACATTCAATATAGTTTGTTTCAAAAGTATTACGTGTATGTAAATTCTGTTAGAACGCATATAGTTTTTCACTGTTGGATTGCTTTTCATGTCAACAGTGTGTTCCTGAGAACTATTCAAACTGATATATATCTCATTCATTTAAACTCCTATAATGTTGTTTCTTTTAAAACATCTACACATTACCTACAAAGGATTGACAATTTGGATAACAGATTTTTTCATCTGAAGCCATACAGGCCACAAGGATGCAGCACATGTTTATCAAATACTGAAGGAAAATAACTGTCAAAAATCATTATTTGTAATGTCTACCCATAGTTCATGATTTTATCACATAAGTGGATGTGTTTCTGAATTCTATGTCATCTGTCATTTTTTCTGTTTTAATATAGCACAAGTTTAATTACCTTGTTTTAGAAAAAGAGCTGATATCTAGAAATCAGTATTTCCTTCTTTGTTTTTAACAAGGGATATTTTGGACATTTATGCCTTCACATAAGTTTTATAACCAATTTCTTAATTTCTACCAATGCTTGTTGGAGCTTAAACAGTTATCTCTTTAAGACAGTGAGTCTTCATTTGGATGAAAATATCATCTTCCCTTTAATTGAGGATACTTTTGTGGGATTCAATAATCTTTATTTTTAAAGAGTTTTATACTTATTTATTTAAATTTATTTCTAGAAACCATAAATCTGTTGTTTTTCCAATGAGCCTCAGTTTGTAATTTCTTTCATTATATGAATATCTCTTACATATTAAATATGATTTCAATATTTTAAGATGTGTATATTTCACACAAAACAAACCCTAGCTGCCAGAAAAGTAGATCACCTACCTCTCCATCAAAAAAGCAGGGTTTTATTACAATGCACGGGAAAAATGAGCAACAATGCACCAGTATTCACTATAGCACCTTCATAAGGATCAAGAAATGTTTGAGGGTTATTTTTATTGTACCGATGATATTAGCCCTAGAAATATAACCCAGTCTTAAATGTGACTTCATTGTATTAAATCTAGGATTAATATATCTTTTATCTAAGAATTTAATTATGAAAAGAGCATCTTGCCTAATTTTAAAGTAATGGAGGAAGTGAGGAAACAATTGTAAAATTCTCATGTGAATACTTTAATATTTAGTGCAATAGTGTTGTGGGGCTTTTTGGCGACCTTCGAAAAAGTGTGTTATACTCACATTCTTCAAATTTCCAAATGTATGCAGCCGTCAATGGGGAAGACTTACTTCAACTATAGCAAATAAAAGACCTTTTTACCATTTGAGAACATAGAAGAAATAGTTTCAGCTTTTCCAAAGAATAATCCCAGTAGTTTTTAGGCCATCAATCAAGATTTCCTAATCAACTTATATAGAAGAAACTGGCATTGCTATACTCTGCTTTGTACCCCTTTAAATCTGTGAATTTTTAACAAGACAAAATTGACTTAATATCTCCTTTCCTAACCCACTGTACACATAAATTAAAAACTACTTTAATGTATTTCTAGTAGCTGGGTTTGTGGGGTTACTTATCCAAGCCATTTTTTTTTTTTTTTTTTTTTTTTTTTTTTGACATTGCTATTTCAAAAAATCTGACTCTAATGATATTATGTCCTGTGGAGAGGTGCCATTTACATAGCCTGGGTCTTTGTTCCAAGTACAGTGTTTAATTTATTTTACTAGTTTAAGAGCTAAAGAAAGAGTTAGTATTTAGGTATAGGAGTTACCAAATTGACTGCTACAACCATCTCTTTTTTTAGAAAAACAAGTGTAACCAATTTTATCCTTCAATATTTTTCCACATGGTTGCCAATATCTTCTCCTATACTGGATTAGAGTCTATTTTTGATGTTTAATTTCCCCTCTTGGTGATAACCTCTTATGAAATAAAGATGCTGGGAAGAATAATGTACAGTAATATGGAAAGAAAAACAGAAGCAAAGAGAAATAAGTAACTACTTGGGAGTATTTATTCAGTGCCTAGTAACCTCATTAATCGTTAAAAGAAATCCTGGAACACTGTTTCTGTTTTGCAGAAGAGTAAATTAAGACCTTGAATTAATTTTATCAGGTCCACACAACCAAGAGGGATAGGATAAGGGATCCCCCCCCCCCCCCCCCCCCCCCCCCCCCCCCCCCCCCCCCCCCCCCCCCCCCCCCCCCCCCCCCCCCCCCCCCCCCCCCCCCCCCCCCCCCCCCCCCCCCCCCCCCCCCCCCCCCCCCCCCCCCCCCCCCCCCCCCCCCCCCCCCCCCCCCCCCCCCCCCCCCCCCCCCCCCCCCCCCCCCCCCCCCCCCCCCCCCCCCCCCCCCCCCCCCCCCCCCCCCCCCCCCCCCCCCCCCCCCCCCCCCCCCCCCCCCCCCCCCCCCCCCCCCCCCCCCCCCCCCCCCCCCCCCCCCCCCCCCCCCCCCCCCCCCCCCCCCCCCCCCCCCCCCCCCCCCCCCCCCCCCCCCCCCCCCCCCCCCCCCCCCCCCCCCCCCCCCCCCCCCCCCCCCCCCCCCCCCCCCCCCCCCCCCCCCCCCCCCCCCCCCCCCCCCCCCCCCCCCCCCCCCCCCCCCCCCCCCCCCCCCCCCCCCCCCCCCCCCCCCCCCCCCCCCCCCCCCCCCCCCCCCCCCCCCCCCCCCCCCCCCCCCCCCCCCCCCCCCCCCCCCCCCCCCCCCCCCCCCCCCCCCCCCCCCCCCCCCCCCCCCCCCCCCCCCCCCCCCCCCCCCCCCCCCCCCCCCCCCCCCCCCCCCCCCCCCCCCCCCCCCCCCCCCCCCCCCCCCCCCCCCCCCCCCCCCCCCCCCCCCCCCCCCCCCCCCCCCCCCCCCCCCCCCCCCCCCCCCCCCCCCCCCCCCCCCCCCCCCCCCCCCCCCCCCCCCCCCCCCCCCCCCCCCCCCCCCCCCCCCCCCCCCCCCCCCCCCCCCCCCCCCCCCCCCCCCCCCCCCCCCCCCCCCCCCCCCCCCCCCCCCCCCCCCCCCCCCCCCCCCCCCCCCCCCCCCCCCCCCCCCCCCCCCCCCCCCCCCCCCCCCCCCCCCCCCCCCCCCCCCCCCCCCCCCCCCCCCCCCCCCCCCCCCCCCCCCCCCCCCCCCCCCCCCCCCCCCCCCCCCCCCCCCCCCCCCCCCCCACCCTCACACAACAAAAACCCCCCACCCCCACCTAAAACCAAGACTCTCTAACTCAAAGATCTAAGATCATTTCATTTTAAGAGTGTTTTTTATAACCCTGTTGCAAATGGCCCTAGGGACATTTTTAGAAATCTGTGAGGGCATTTTTGATTATCCAAATGTTTGTAATTCACTGCTGGCATTTAGTGTAGTGTCCAGGGATAGTGTCTCAAATAATATTGAGATGATTTTAGGCATAAATTACTTGTGTGCTATGAGACTTTTGAAATTTTCACTAGAGATTATCAAAGAAAGCTACCTGTTAATAATTTCACAAGCCTCAAATCTAATTCTTCTTTCCATATAAAAAGGATTTGTGTAAGTTTTAATATATGTTGATTTTTCCAGAAATAGAACACTGGGTAAGTCAATAGAAGATTATAATTTGTTTTGTTTGGAAATTTTTCCAAAGTTGTTCACCATTTCAAAGATCTCTTTGCTCAAGGCATTGCTACTCATGGTATTTAACTTTCCATAACCATTTAAGTCATCTGTGTCAATCTTCAATCGTAGCTGACATAGTCATGTGCTTATACAGTCCTCATAATAAAATGTCAACTATAAAGAAGTCAAAATATTCTATTGGTTATTCTTTTTCTTCCCCTAAAAACAACTTTATTCATCATAAAATGCTGTCAAGCATCTGGCTACTTCATTATGTCAACTAGGGTAGTTATTCCTATATGTTTGAAAAATAAAACATTATTTTACTATAAATTATTTTTCTTCAATTATTAGAAAATTATATTGAAACTTTAAACTGATATAAGAAGGTGGGATAAAGAATTGTAGATTTCATTCAAGACATTGAAGGGATCATTGGTTCTGAAGGAATCGAGAATCACTGCTTTACATCATGATGTAAACTGTGATATGGTTTGTGCTGAGAAATTTCTAGATGTAAAAATGTGACTTTAAGTATGGACCACAAGTTAACAGTATCCACCGGAAAGCACCAAAATGGCTTGGGTGTTCAAAGTGATTCTCTAACATCTATTCTATCCTCCCTACATTGTTAAATAGCTTAAAGGTTGAAGACTACTCCATTCTGGCCTATTACTTGAACTGGAATTAAGAAAATATCATTTCCTTAATAGAATAAGCATGAAGACACTTCTGACAAATAATATAAAAGGATAAAATAGCTGTAGAGTAGTGAGAATGTCTTCTTCAATCCTTAAAGAGAGAATTGAGAAAACTCTCTCTTGTGCTGGTCATTTTTTTTAGTTTATTTTTATTTTTATTCATTTTCAATGGCTTATTAGGATATAATTGACATATAAAATGGCGTATGTGTAAAGTGTACAACTTTTTGTTTTGATATATGTATACATTATAAAATGATCACCATATTCCACCTAATTAACATACCTATCATCTCTGCATAGTTACCATTTATGTGTGTGTATGTGTATGTGTGTATGTGTGTGGTGAGACTTAAGATGTATCCTCTTAATAAATTTCAAGTATACAATACAGTATTTTTAACTATTGTCACCATGCACAGCATTACATATCCAGAAATTATTCACCTTGCATAACTAAAGCTTTACATCCTTTGGCCCATATCAGTCTATTCCTCTCCACCCCTTAACCTGGAAACCATAATTCTACTTTCTTCTTTATTACTATACTCTTTTAGATTCCACATATTAAGTGAGATTGTACAGTATTTCCTCCCGTGTCTTACCTTTTCTGTTTAGTATAATGTCCTCCCGCTCCATCTATACTGTTGCAAATGGCAGGATTTCCACCCGTTTTAAAGGCTGAATAATATATATATATACATACACACACACACACACACAGTTTTTTTCTTTGTTTGTTTTGTTTTGTTTTTTTTCTGCATTCATCCATCAGAGGATATTTAGAATGTTTCCATATCTTGGCTATTGTGAATAATGATACAACAAACATGAAAATGCAGATAACTCTTTCAGATAGTGCCATTACTTCCATTGGATATACCCAGAAGTGGAATTGCTAAATCATATGGTAGTTCTATTTATAATTTTTTGAGGACACTTCATATTTTTTTCATAAATGCTGTACTAATTTACATTCTCATCAACAGTATGAAGGGTTCCCTTTTCTCTGCATCCTCACCAACACTTGATACATTTGTTTTGTAATAGTGATTCTAACAGCTATGAGGTGACATCTCATTATGGATTTGGTTTGCATTTCCATGATTAGAGATATTAAGTACCTTTCAGTATGCCAGTTGTCCATCTAAATTTCTTCTTTTAAGAAGCCTGTGTAGGTCATTTGCACATGTTTAAGTTGGGTTATTTGTATTATCTGTATTAAGTTGTATGAGTTCTTATATATTTGGATATTAGTCCCTTACCAGATATATTATTTGCAAATACTTTTTGCAAATATTCAGTATGTTGTCTTTTCATTTTGTTGATCATTTCCTTTGCTATTCAGAAGATTTTTAACATAATCCCATTTGTCTAGTTTTGCTTTTGTTACCTGTGCTTTTGGTGTCATATCCAAATGGTGATTACCAAGACTAATGTCAAGAAAGTTTATCCTAATTTTTTTGTTTGTTTGTTTTTGGAATTCTACAGTTTCAAGTTTTATATGTAAGTGTTCAATCCATTTTGAGTTGATTTTTGTATATAGTGTGAGATAGAGTCCAATTTCATATTTCAGCATGTGGATATCCAGTTGTCCCAACACCATTTGTTGAAGAGACTATTCTTTCCTCTATTGTGTGTTCTTGGCAACCTGTGAATGATCAATGTGGATATTTTGATAATATTAATTGTGTTCAATTCATGAACATGAAATGTCTTTTCACTTATTTGTATCTTTAAAAAATGTGTAAATGTTTTATAATTTCATTTATAAATGTCTACTTTTTGAGAATTTTTTTTCATTAAACAATGTTGAATTTTGTCAAATGCTCTTTGTGCATCTTTGAGATAATCATGTGGTTTTTGTCTTTCATTCTGTTACTATGGTATATCATATTGATTGATTTTCTCATGTTGAAACAACCTTGCATCCCAATGATGAATCCCACTTAAACATAATGCCTCATTCTTTTGACGTGCTGTTGAATTTGGTTTGCTAGGATTTTTGCATCTTTATTCATCAAGGATATTTACCAACAGTTTTTATGTGTGTCGTTTCTGTCTGGCTTCAGAATCAGCATGGTGCTGTTCTCATAAAATGAGTTGGAAGTGTTCTCTCTTTACCTATTTTGTTGGAAATGTTTAAGGAGGGTTGATATTAATTATCCTTTGAATATTTGGTGGAATTCTGGGGGGAAGCTATCTGGTCTTGGAATTTTCTTTGTTGGGAGGATTTTGATTACTGATTCAACTCCTTGCTTGTTTTGGTCTATTCAGGCTTTCTGTTTCTACTTGATTTATTCGTGATAGGTTGTATGTTTTTTAGGATTTGTCATTTTTTAAATTTGCCTAATATTTTGGCGTATGGTTGTTTATGATATTCTCTTATTATTCTTTTCATTTCTCTGTTATTAATTGTAATATCTTTTTATTTCTGATTTTAAATAATTAATTTGTTTTCTTTACAGCCTATCTAATGGTTTGTCAATATTATTTTTTTTAAACTACACTTAGTTTTATTGTTTTTTTCTATTGCTTTTCTAGCCTCTATTTCGTTTATTTTTGCTCTAATCTTCAATATTTCCTTGTTTAACGTGTTCTTTTTCTAGTTCTTTAAGTTATAAAGTTAGTTTTTTTTTAATTTAGATTTTTTCTCTTTATTAATCTAGTTCTTAACACTATAAACTTCCCTGTTAGTACTGCTTTTGCTGCACCCCATAAGTTTTTGTAAGCTGTATTTTTATTTTAGAATCAAGGTTTTTTTTTGGATATTCTTTTTATTTTTTCATTTATCCAGTGGTTGTTCAATAGTGTGTTGTTTAGTTTCTACATGTTTTTAAATTTTTCTGTTTTATTTCTGTTACAGATATGTGAAGATAGTTGGTACAATATCTTATAGTTAAGACTTGTGATATAACATGTAATCTATCCTGGAGAATGTGCCATATGAAATTGAGAAGAATGTGTATTCTGCTGATGTTGGCTGGAAATTTATGTATCTGTTAGGTCCATTTGGATATGTGAACATTCTTGTTGAGTATATATCTAACGGAATTTCTAGGTCATGGGTTTTCATATGTGTGGTGGCTTTATAAAGTCCTGCCATGTGAGTTGTACAAATTTACACTTTTATCAGTTGGGTATAAAAGTTGTAGTTGCTCCACAATGCCACCAACATTTAGATTTTTCAGTTTATTTATTTTATCCATTCCAATGCATTTATATTTGTATCTCACTATGATTTTAATTTACATTTTCCTAATGACTGATGAAGTATAACATATTTTCATACTTTCTGATCACATATATACATTTTTGCAAGGTTTGGGCCTTCTGCCTATTTTTCTGTTTGGGTGTCTATCATTTTTTCTATTGACTTATAGAGATTTTTGCATATTCTTGATACCAGTTTTTTTATTAGTTGTACGTATTACAAATATTTTTAATTTAAAAAATTTTACTTGTATAAATTTATGGGGTACAAATGTAATTTTGTTACATGACTGTAGTGCGTAGTGGTGATGTCAGGACTTTTTGTGTGTCCAACACCAGAATAATTTCTTTACGCAAAAACATGAAACTGGACTCTTATCTCTCACCATATACAAAACCCAACTCAAGATGCATTAATGACTTAACTGTAAGACCTGAAACTATAAAAATATTAGAGAAAACTCATTTGGATAATAGTCTAGGCAAGGAATTCATGAGTAAGACCTCAAAAGCACAGGCAGATGTCTTTGATTTTTGATGTCATTGTTGAAACACTGTATGTAGCAGTGTTGTGCTATAAATACTTAACAATTGGCTCTATAGATGTAAAGGAAGCCCTAATTTACATTGTTTGATAATTTTTGTGGTGGAAATACTCCCTGCATGGCTGATTTAAGGTAACAACCTTGACGTCACTAAGCAGAGTTGGGCAAAGATGTGGAGTAGAACATTATATGGTATTTTCATCATAGAACTTAGATGTAAATAACCTCAAGAATATAAACAATAGTATACTAATTAGAAAATAATGAGTTATATTTATGACCCTTAATTTTAACATAATTTTATATAATTTGATTTTTGGCAATGACTGTGTTTAACAGCCAGCTTACAAAACTCCAGAAGATTAGCTGTTAATTCTCACAAGCCCGTGCAAGCCATCTTTAACACACCACTGGAGTCTACTTACCATGAAGCCATCCTTTCTGTGAATTTCCTCCTAAGTAAGCAAGTATATCTTCTTCTTCTTATAGTATTAAATAATATTTTATTGATGCATAACACACAACTTAAATGTGTACATTCACTGTGTACAGCTGAATGTATTTTCGCAAAGTAAACACAGTCATGTAACTACTACCCAGACTGAGATACAGAATATTACCACCCCCCACTGCAGAAGTATCCTGCATTTCTGCTGTCATGAACTAACCCACAAAAGTAATCACTAATTTGACTCCTATTACCATGATTAGAGTGTTTTTGAACTTCACATAAGTGGACTTCCTTTTACCTTTTTTTACTGTATAAAAAAGTTACTGTCTATATTTTATATCATATTGTATACTTTACAGATGACATAATACTGCACATCAGCAAGGCAGAAGGTCCCCAAATATGTGACTTACTACAGCGATGGTACATTGACTGTAGTCAGTAATACAAGTACATTACTAAAAAATGGCGAGGGCCGGGCGCGGTGGCTCACGCCTGTAATCCCAGCACTTTGGGAGGCCGAGGCGGGCGGATCACAAGGTCAGGAGATCGAGACCACGGTGAAACCCCGTCTCTACTAAAAATACAAAAAATTAGCCGGGCGCGGTTGTGGGCATTTGTAGTCTCAGCTACTCGGGAGGCTGAGGCAGGAGAATGGCGTGAACCGGGAGGCGGAGCTTGCAGTGAGCCGAGATCGCGCCACTGCACTCCAGCCTGGGCGACAGAGCGAGACTCCGTCTCAAAAAATAAAAAATAAATAAATAAATAAATAAATAAATAAATAAATAAATAAATAATGGTGAAAAAGTTACTCCTTTTTAATTTTTGTTCTTTCTAAGAATTCTTTGTAAGTATTAAGATTGCTTTTTTATTCTCTCAGTTTACATCAGAGGCAAGTCTACGCCTGTTACTATTAAGTCGTTAACATTTAACACTTGCTTATGTCCTTTCTGACAATTGGGAATCAGGCATTAAATTAGCTTCAGCTGGCGAAGGTTTCAAGCTGAAATTTAATTACATTATTTTATTTTTATTATTGTTTTACCTTTATATTTATCTTTCATTTGTGAAAAATACTAATTTCAGATGTATAGTAGTAATTAACATGTCCCTTTTAAATAAATGACTTAAATACAAAAATTAGCCAATTTTGTGAAATTTATAACATATTACAATTGATAACTTGAATATGGTAAACATTTGGCAGTACACTAATGAGTAAGTTTGAGACACTGTGATTGTAACATCTACTGTCTCAAGAGCAATGACACAGAATAATTACTTTCTGGAAAATCAGAAGGAGTAAATGAAGCATTTTGATTTTGTAAAGCCACATTTAGAGGGACCACAAAGACAGAGGATTTGTGGAATTTCTATGTCAAGGGTTTCAGCATCACTCGAATTAATTGAGGAAAGTTTCCTGGAGGAAGTAGGTTTCAAGACTATCTGACAGGCTAAGTGCAGTGGTTCATGTCTGTAATCCCAGCATTTTGGAAGGCCACGGCAGGCAGATTGCTTGAGGCCAGGAGTTCAAGACCAGCCTGGCCAACGTGGCTAACCCCCGTCTCTACTAAAAACACAAAAATTCACTGAGTGTTTTGGTGTGTGCCTGTAATCCCAGAAACGTGGGAGGCTGAGGCATGAGAATTGCTTGAACCCAGGAGGCAGAGGTTGCAGTGAGTCTAGATCACACCACTACATCCCAGACTGGGCGAAAGAGTGAGACTCTGTCTCAGAACAAAAACAAAAACAAAAACAAAGAAGAGTGTCTGACAGATTTGGTGGTCCCGATAAGTTCTGGAAAGATTTGCAAACAGAATATCACCTGTCAACACTGTTACTGTCATTAGAAATATTTAACTAGGTTATATTTCCAATAGCACGTATAAAGCTGTCCCGTATTTTAAATATATGTGCAATATGTTTTATTGAGTATATCTAACAAATATGTAGAAAATATATTGGATTCATTCCCATAAGGAATACACAATGCCAACTTACTCAATCTATACCATAATTACAGCATAGGGATGAGATTATGACTGTGGGGTATGTGTTAACTATCTGAATTTATAAGAAAATTTCTCCCAGAATAAATCCTCTGATGCATCTGTTATGTATTTAGGCTTTTAAAAATGTAGTTTAGTGTGAGCCAAGCAGGTGTGGAGTTCTCTCTCCCATGAGATCACATAAAATGAAAAGATCATGACTGTCCACAAGCTCGGAAAAACAAGGATCAAGGACAGGTACACCTCTTCACTCACGCCAACTGAGTTTCAAATCCTTGGCTCTTGTAAGGAATTAACAAGTGGACTAGTGAACCTGAAACAAAAAAGCACAATTTGGCACAACAGTTCTGTTTTATCTCGCAATATTTTGACATTGAAAACACAATCAGAGCACTAATTTTGGTTATTGATAGTGAAGTAAAAACATTTAAAAGTAACTGACATTCCCTCATTGGGAATGTGAGCCTGAATGTTTGTGTGCCTCTATGTGTGCGTAAGTGTGTGTATCACAAATGTGTGAGCTAAATCCAGCTTTGATTAATCAAGTAGAGGCATTGTTTCATTTTCCTCAAATATTTGTATTTTTCTCCACTTTTTGATCCCTTCCTTGCTGTTCTAAAAATTACATGCTACTATTTCATTGTGACCAAGGCTTTTTCTCTCTTCCTCCTCTCATGTTGATGTCTGTTCTCCTATCTCCAGCTCAGCAATTTGCTTATAAATTCAGTCACTTCAATCAGCACAAACACTGCTCTCCCAAGAGAACAGAAGTTCCAAGCCATTGGAGTCTAGAAAGAAGAAACACCCCCCTAAAATTTGAAATTTCTTGACTCTGTGCTTTTAGTATCCTCATCACAAAAGTGGAAATTTCCAGGATAACGGTATAATTAGAAAAGAGTATATGTCTGTGTTTGTAAGTGTATATGTACAAGAAAAATGCATCTCAGAATATAGGAGTAAAAGAGTGAATCCCTAATGCACTCCCAGCCATAATAATGACCTACATAGCCAGCAGAAAATAGCTACTAAGGGGCTTAGGGGGTTGCAGGGAAACACAGAGGAAATCAAGGGTCGCCCCTTCTTTGTGCCTTTGCTCCACTCTCCTCTATTTAGACTGCTTTCTGAGTTGTTATCTGCTCAATAAATCTTTTGCCAGAAACTGTCTTATTTTCTCTTCTAAGAAGAGAGATGTCTATTTAAATTATTTTAATACATGACAGTTGTTAGATACAGAACTGCTTTGTGACCTCTTAAGTGCTAAACTCAATTGTTAAAGCAATGGTAGGAAATGGTAAAATTGGTTGTTCTGCTGTTTTGACTTAGCGTAATCTACAGCTGGTTTTTCTTCTTCCTAATAGCTATGTGTGGGATGAATAACACCCAGTTTGCTTTTACTTTGCAGTCACCATTGGCTCATTAGGCTTCCGGTATGTGAAATAACAGTCTCTGATTTACTTGAGGCAGCATATAAGTAAACACCCTCTATTACACCAACTCCCAGAGCACTTTCCAAACATCTGTAAAGAAATGTTTTAAACAGTGACTCATGTAGCTATATCTGGGGAAGACCTCAGTCAAAGTTTAATAGTATATAATCATCACAGGCAAATTCATTTGGAAACTGGGATAAGAACTAGAGAGAAATATCAAATTTTATATCTTTGTAGAAATTAAAAGTATGTGCTATGTTTTAAAATCAAGATTACCACAATCATATTTATCTGGAAATCAAGAATCTCTGATTGATTCTGGTATCTGAAGAAGATCCAATGTGATAAAAAGAGAGCAGTCATCTCTAGTAATTTTGGGCTATTGGTTTTATTTGTTGGGAAGAATATGTTCAGCAGGTACTCCTATTGCCTTCACATTTGTAATCCTGGCTTCAGAATTAGATTTCAAAGCTACAGACATATTTATGTATAATTGTTAAAGAAACATAAGATAAAGGAACTTCAGAGATAACTCACTCACTTTGCCTCTTACCATACTGACCATTTGCTACCATAAGTAAAAGGAAAATGGCAAAACCAGTTAATATTTGATTATTATTTTAATTACCAGAAAAATGTATCTTTTGTTTCTATTTAGCATAATGTTCTTTACATGATGATTTAAACAGAGTCTTTCCCTTCAGAGGATTAACAATTAAAAAACACTGGAACATTCTACAAATATTTTAAAAAGCAATGGAAATAAATTTTTTTAAAAAATTTAAACATGCCAGTTATTCGTTATTTGAGAATCTGGGTTTCAAGAATGCCTTCAAAAATAATTTAAACACTAAATAACATACTAAAAGCCCTTAGATTTATATCATTTTAATTCACATTTCTTATATTTGTCTCTCTATTTTCTCTTATTTATTTCTTCATTCATAAATTGAGATAGTAAGATTGACCCCCATACAACAATAAATAGCCTTGACTTTAAGGGCTTTTAAACTGGACTAAGAATAGGAGACACTCAGAGAAGAACAAAATGAAAGCAAACAATTTACATAGGGTAGGAGGGCAAAGTTGCATGAAAATTTAAAAAAATAAAAAAAAGAACACACAGCACGACATCAACAATTGAATTTTTATGTTTTCCATGATCAGAAGTTGAAATGTTTCCTAATAAGGAAAGAGATGGACAGGGAGTGAAAGAGAGAGAGAGGCAGAGAGAGAGGAGCAGACTATTGACAAAACAAAGTGAAAGTGTCCCTTTCACACAGAAGAGGATGGAAGGGGAAAAAAAAAGAAAAAGGCTGCTATATATATATATATTTTTTATATATAATAATATATATAAATATATATTTTATATAATATATATAATATTTATTATATATATTTATATATTATTATATATAAATATATATATTATATATAATTTTATATATATATATATTTTTTTTTTTCTTTGAGATGGGAGTTTCACTCTTGTTGCCCAAGCTGGAGTACAATGGCACGATGTCAGCTCACTGCAACCTCCGCCTCTCGGGTTCAAGCAATTTTCACGCCCGGCTAATTTTTTTGTATTTTTAGCAAAAACTAGGTTTCAGCATGTTGGCCAGGCTGGTCTTGAACTCCTGGCCTCAGGTGATCCACTCACCTTGGCCTCTCAAAGTGCTGGGATTACAGCTGTGAGCCACCTTGCCTGGCCAGCTGCATTATATCTTAAACCAGATAGCTGTTGGTTATAAAGTTAGCTCCTAGGAAAATGTTCAGTGAAAATGACTGAAGATGGAAGACTAAGAGCTTTTTGGGTCTTGCCTGGTCGTGATTACTATACAGCACTTTGGAAGAAAAATATTGTGTAAATTGACAAAATAAATAAAACTTTGGCAGTATACTTAAATTGTGTTGAAAACCAAAGCACTTCAGGACACTGAGTAGTATTAAATCCGTAAAGTGAACTTTTCTACGTAAAAATATATTCTATTCACATCGGTCATTACCCATACTGCACAATGATATTCTGATTAATATTGCGTGGAGTAGATCTCCCAGATGCCCGCCAGATGTTCAAAGAAAACTAATGTTGTTTGACTTAAAGAAAAAAGTATAAATCACATGTACTTTGACATACATAGTGGAACAAATGGAAAGCCTCCCCATGTGAATTCCATACTTATTTCATAAGTGTATTTCAATTAAAAATGAAAGAGAAAATGCTAAGTAGATTCTAGGCCCACATATAAAATAGAAGAGAAAAAATGCCAGGCAAGTATAGTAAACAAACATACATGGCTAAATATACCTGTTACAATTTAACACTAGTACTAGTTTTTGTTGTTTCGTTAATACTTTCATTCTAAAAGATAATCATATTATGCATTCCATCACTGTTTGAAGACTACTCCAAAAGTTCAATTTAACAAGGAGGGAATAATAGAAAGACAAATTCAATCTCCAAATGAAATGAGTCTACAAGCCCAGATAGGAAGGAATGTTTTCCAAATTTCCCATTATCAAAGGCTGTAAAGTTCATCAGAGTTTGAGTATGAAAATACAATGTATCAAAATATATACTTGAATTGGGTATTAAAACTAACATGTTTTCCTCTTACTTACAGTTACTACAAATGGTAAGAAATAAAGATGTCTCGTTTCCAAAATAAATCTGTAAATCTCCATTTTTGCAGGCCTGCTGGATCCCATGATTATTTGTGGCTTAGAGTTTATAACAGAAGTAGTTAAAACATCACCATGTTTTGTTGTTGTTGTTTTTTCTTCAGTAAAAATGGGAAGCAATAGAAAAGACAATACGGATCACCAGGTCAGGATATCGAGACCATCCTGGCTAACACAGTGAAACCCCGACTCTACTAAAAATACAAAAACAAAATTAGCCGGGCGTGGCGGCGGGCGCCTCTAGTCCCAGTTACTCGGGAGGCTGAGGCAGGAGAATGGCGTGAACCCGGGAAGGCGGAGCTTGCAGTGAGCCGAGATTGCGCCACTGCACTCCAGTCTGGGCGACAGAGCAAGATTCTGTCTCAGAAAAAAAAAAGGCCGGGCGCGGTGGCTCAAGCCTGTAATCCCAGCACTTTGGGAGGCCGAGACGGGCGGATCACGAGGTCAGGAGATCGAGACCATCCTGGCTAACACGGTGAAACCCCGTCTCTACTAAAAAAAATACAAAAAACTAGCCGGGCGCGGTGGCGGGCGCCTGTAGTCCCAACTACTCGGGAGGCTGAGGCAGGAGAATGGCGTGAACCCGGGAGGCGGAGCTTGCAGTGAGCTGAGATCCGGCCACTGCACTCCAGCCTGGGCGGCAGAGCGAGACTCCGTCTCAAAAAAAAAAAAAAAAAAAAAAAGAAGAAGAAGAAGAAAGAGAGAGAAAGAAAGGAAAACCGGTGGTAGACTGGTATACTTAACATGCTTGGCTATCACAGGAGCCGAGGGCGGGGCGGGGGAGGAGAGAAAAAAAGCCTGATTCATGGGGTTTGCCAATTTCCATAGTATAAATATTTCCTCCACGGTCAATTTCAAGCTACCAGTGTTGTGCCAGTTAACATAGAGTGTGAAAAAGTTGTGCAAAAATTGGCTCTTTCGAACACCGTCTCTAGAACGCTACTGAAAAACCATCTTGGTTGCCCACAGAATAGAGCTAGCAATCTTTTAAGGGTCAAGATTTCTTGCAGATAGCAGGGTGAGTAGGTAGCTGGAACATATGTATATAATCAAGTGTGATGTGCTTCATTTGATTCTAAAACAATGAATATTGTAGGGCATAATGTTACCATGATTGTGATGAGGAAATATGTTGTAGTGTGCTAACGAAAAATGAAAGGCTGAATAAAAACATGCCTCCGTGTTGAAAAAGTTTTATCATCTGGCCCAAAAAGTAGAATTTAGCAGACTGATGTTAGGTTTGCAGATAAATTGATCAGAATCAGTCATTAATTTAGTGAGCCTAAATTTTCATTTTTTAAAATATTTCTGTAGTTACAAGCAATAATGTAAGGTAGTACAGTGTTTATGCTATTAAATATAGATGGATTTAACTGAAAGTGTTTGAGAAGGTCTTGTGATCTACTCAATTTTACACTATACTGTGCTGTGCTATTCTATATGTATATACTGTGAGTCTAATGATGTGTCCAAATTTTTCTATTCAGTATGGAGTATGAAACATAGATACTGTCACTTTCTTCTAAAAACTTACAATAAATTATTATGTAATAAGTACTCAAAGAAACAAATAGGGTAGTTTTCATTAAACTTTAAAATATCATGTCATATTTTATCTATTAAATGAAACTAGATCTTATTTCTCTTCTTCATGGTGACTGTATGCTCACCACTTGGGTCATAAATTGAAATACAAGGTTGTAAGATTTGAATATTTTCAAGTAATTTTAAAAATTATACATCCCTCTATTGACATTTTTTAACTAAGCCTTATATATCATAACATTTTCTCAGTTACATTTAGCATGAAAATTAGACTTTCAATAACTGAAAAACAAATATGGCTTACCTTCAATTATATCTTTTGACAGATATCATGGCTTTTTACCGTAACGCTAGATTTAATAGGTAAAAGAGAAGGAAATAAGTGTAAAATCTGGGATAGTCATCATTTTGCTCTAACATTAGTTTCTGCAGAATGAACTCCTCAGGCTTAGCCCCTTTTCTTCCTGAAGATTTATAACATTTCATAACACGGTATGAATTACAAATCAAGATGTACTACAGACACAGCACAGTATTGATTTCCTAAAACTATAAGCATCAATCTCACTCACAACGACTTTCAGAAATAACCTGATTCTTTTCCTCTAGCCTGTTTAAATGTGAATGAACTCGTGTCGTGACCTCTCTTTATAACTGTTTGTATATTTTTCCTCACAATACACCAGTGTTATTTGATTTAACCTATCTCATCACAAAACACTGCATTATTGTAATATTTCTCGTCGCTGTCTTGAAGGTTCCTTTGGCTCACATATTTTGCCACAAAGTGCAATAAATCTGTGTCAAGGATGTCTAGCTATAATACACAAAGCTGACATTAAAAATTACTCGTGAATTTTATTTTCATAATAACAAACTAATTTGCTATATTAAATGATGAAATCACAGGTGAACTAGGTACTGGATTCAGATCTCCATAGAACAATAGTTCCTGTGGCTAAAATACAATGCTTTCAATAGAAGAGGCCCATTAAGAAAGTTGTGAAGGCAAAAATTAAGGCATATAGTTAAAAATATATATCTGGGGAAGACCTCAGATAGTAACTGTATCAAAGCCACCATTTTTACATTGTAGATTTGGGGATTTGCTCCTAAGACTTATCGTCAAGGTGGAGGCGTTCAGCCTCCCTAACCCAAACATTGTTCTCTGGACTGTATTGACTCTCTCATACTCTCCTTGCAACGTTTGAGTAGCTATACAGGAGAGACACCTTGAAGAAGCCAAGGATTTCTTTACCCACTTCTAGAAATCGTAAGCTTACAGAGTTAGCTGAGCCTACCTAGTACTTCTTAGACTGGAAAACAGAAATGCAAGTGGGATTTTTTTACTCTCCTGGGGTTACTTCTCTGTTCCTTTCGACTTAGTACTGACTCCCCAAATGTTTGGTATTTTTAGAGAAAATGTTTTTAATTTGACCATCACATTGGTTTCTTGTTCTCACAAAAAAAAAATTGAGATTATCAAGGATCACTGATAATCTGATCATCACTGATTATCAAAGCATTCACAAAATAGACAAAATTCTACATTTTGATTTGAATCTTCCTATTGGCTATTTATGGTACTGGAAATTACCTTGTGCACAACTTGGAAATTTTGGGTATGACCTTGGGCCTGTTACTTAAACTTTCTCAGACTCTTTTGTTTCTCATTCATAATATGTAGCCATAAAAAAAATAGCCACTTTACAGGGTTATTGTATATATTAAATGAGATAAAGTGTATAAAGCTATATAAAGAGTTCCAGGAACACATCTACTTTCATACATACCTCAGTGATTATGATAATAAAGACAGATATGCCAATACCTGAAATAAAGTGTACATAATGAAATGGTCTTAATTCCCACATATAACGGGGATCATGTTTGTCAATAAATTTCCATGATTGGGTTTTCTATGACTATCTGTGTTAATATACACAAAGAGTTGAACTAGGCTAACTTTTAAAAGTGAAATTGTGCAACTAAATGTTTATGTCAATTAGCCCTTCCTGCACCCTAATAATTATATTGATAAATAAAAGTATAAATAACTTTTTCTCTGCATATATTACTGCTAACTTATAAATCAATTATGTTTTGTTTTTGAGGGCGGAATTTGTCCCACAGCAGGTAATACAACTCCTTTTCCCAAAGCTCTTAAACACATTAAACACAGAATGCAAAGGAGAAAACATGTCTCAAAAGCAGCCTACACCTAGTCAATTTTCTGTGCTTCTTCCCCACCCCTCGAGCAACCTGGCCCTCACCCAGTGAAAAATTTAGCAAAGCAACTCAAAATTGATAGTCAAATGAGACAAAAAACAAACTTATGTTCGCAATAGGAAACTAAAGTTTTGAAAAGGTTACCAGTAAATTATTTCATTCTCTATTGCTCTGAGTTTCTGAAAACATATTTATTGTTCTCAATAGCAGCAGCCTTGGCCAGAAACTTGAAAGTTTCTTCAGGGATTTAGATTACCATGTGCAAATATTTCAAGCCAGACCAACAATCTTGCATTCCTTCTCAAAGATCCAAATCATATCCCAAGAGACAAAGCAAACTATGTAGTTGAAAGGATAGTTGTGATTCCTAAAGAATGGATGCAGTAATAAAGCTATTTCTTCCCAGTATACACGTAATACTTCCTGCTCAAAGGGACACCCTCAAGGTTGTTAGGCTTAAAAATGGACTTGCCTTACACAGTGGTCTCTGTGGTCTTGTGTCCTGATTTTAAGCAATGTGCTTTATTTTAAAACTATTCTTGTCATAAAAGAGAAAAAGCAATGTATCCCAGTAGAAATTCTCAAATCAGGTCAACAGGTACTCCTAAGCACTTATTAAATACACAGGGCTCTACCAAGAGCTATTATCTGTAGTGAGATGCTGTACTCACATAACTCCTTTTAATTCACCAAATTGCCCAATCTGGTGGAACAACCAAGGGTCATGATTTAATATACCTTTAATAAAATGTAAACTGTATCAAAGAAAACTGATAATTTGCTTAACACACTTTTAATTAGTTTCTATTTTAAAGCATTTTTCACTTTTTCTTTCCCCTCATTTGCCCTTTCAATCATTTTCAGATCTCAACTCTTTTTTTGGCCAGTGTATTTAAAGTTCTACCTCTCTTTAAACGTGTCATTTTCTAATTTTTTCAATGGAAGTTATACTCATATAAAATTACCTTATTTAATTATTTTGATCTTAACTTCCTTTCTTTTTCTGTATTTGCTTTTTCTTTTTTTTTTTCAATGTTTAAAACTCCATAAGCACCATGAAAACAGTTGAGCTTTTTCTCACCGCTATATCTCAGCATCCAGAAGAGTGTCTAGCAGATGCTGAATAACTACATATTTGCAGTCCTCCTGAGATTACTTGGGTTCAGTATGCATGTCTACTAAATTCAGCTTCCCAAGATTATTTTCTGCTTTTTCCAGGATATACAGACAAATTCAAGATCTTAGAATAAAAACAAAAGGTGTTTAATATTCTAATAAAACTGCAAATTTTTATTCTAATGCATAAAACCAGTTCAAATAAGTTCTTGCCATTTATATTTGTGTTCACTGCCACAGCAAATTTACTACTATAGAAAAAGAGAAGTAATAACAGCAAATCCCACAGTAAAGAGATTTTCTTTAAAAATAATAACTTTTTTCAAGTATGTCAAGCATGTTTACTGACGTCTGTCAGAGAGAAAAAATGAAGAAAAGAAATAGCTGTAAAACATTATTTGGAGGACTAAAGTTCTGAATTTTGGTTGTCTGATGAAAAATATCTGTTGCATTTATAATTGATTTGTAGCAGAATCAGAGACAAACTGTAGTATCTTAGTTTTCAAGATCTTCCACCAATCTGATTTTGTATCATTATCATCAACATATCAGTAAACATGTATTTAAAGCCTATCCTGCTATCCACTCTGCTAAGGTTTGGAATTGCCAAGAGAGTCCCTATCCTTGCACATAAAGATTAAACTACTTCCTAAAATAAATATGGTAACTTATGACAAAAGGTAAAAAAAAAAAAAAAAAAAAAAAAAAAAAAAACTGGAAACATATAAAGGGTAACAATTAACTCTGCTTTTAAAAGAGAGATAATTCATTTGTATGTTAAATTACTTGTAAATATTTATTGTGTCAACACCATATATTAGACACTGTATTAACTGGTAAGATCTCAGTCTTAAAGAATATATATTGAAATTACAGGCTAGAAAGGAACTGAGAATTTACAGTATAGTTATTATAAGTACTAATACACAGACATACAGGAGAATACTTAAGAATAATTCTTCATCCATACCGGAAAAACAGGAAAGCTTCTGAAAACGGTATGATTTCTAATCTGAGAGAAGAAGAATGAGTTAGAATTACAAAATAATAATGAGATACGGGATGAGATGTGGTGGAAAAAGAACGCATTGTAGACAGAGGAAACAGTAATTTCAATTATACAGAAAAGAGAATTTAGCATGTTTTAGAAACATAAGTAAGTTCAGCATACATGGAGCATATCATATCATTGAGACGTTGATGAGAATGAAGTTGGGAAATGAGCAGAGGCTATATGATAAAGCACTTTGAAAGTCATGTTAAGATGACTATTAAAGAGCGAATCTGAGTTTAGAAAGAGAGAATGGGTGAGAATGCATTGTGCAAACACACAGAACTATGAAAACCTTATTTAGAAAATAACAATAGGATAATGGACTGGAGTTTAGTGACTGATGAATAAGCATGGAAAGGACAAGAGACATAAGCACTAAGTCTTACCTACTACTTCAGGTCTAAAAGAACTCTCACATGTGAACACCTTTATCATTTATTGTCAAATATTTGTTACACATTAAAATCATATAACCTTTCTTTCTGTGTTGCCCTTTATGTGAATCTTCTCATTTATTATAACGTGTCGGCAGTCCTTAGAGACAGGGATTGCCTAATATTGGGCCATGCCACCTAATGTATATTTACTGATTTTCTGATATAGTAGATGGTGAAAATCTAATATTGAAGATAGTATTCTTGAACTTCTCTGATAATTTTCAGTTGTTGGTATTTCTTAAAAACAACAGACACAACCTAGGGAAAAGTAAAAAAAAATAAAATTATAACCACCAGATAACTGTCCTTGTGAAGAACACCCATTAAGAAATAAATATTAAGAATAGAGTTTTATTCCATTACTGAATTTCCAATGATGTGCATGTGAGTATAACTAAAATTTCCCATGCAGCATGTCTATACATTTTACACTATTGAATATTGAGAGATGGGCTAAAGTGAAGCAAAGAGGAACATGTAAAGTATTTATTATCTAGTTAATTCCATCTTCTGACTACATAGTAAATAGTGTCTCTATTTCATAAATTGTTTTACATATTGCACTGCATCTTTAAGGTGACTGCATTTACTGTCTATACCTGTTTTACTTGAGATCTGTGTACCTAAAATGTATGAAGGATGGTTTTTAAAAATCACTTTTATTATCTTGAATTAATATAAATTATTACAAGATCAATTTGTCATAGTTGTTGCTGTTACTCTTAGCAGAGGCCAAAATAATCTGAATTACCAGGCTTCATTCCTTATCGGTGACCACATATAGACTTCATCCTTTCCTCATCTTAATTAAAACTATTTTCCCTTTCTCTTTTCAAATTTCTCAATGATATTCTAATCCAATTTACATAAAACATTTCTCATCTGTTAAAGATACCTCAGCCAACAGATGGTGCTATGTATAACATTTTTATGATAGTGCATAGTATTTAAAGATATATATTACTGAGCTTCAAGTTTAATTACATTGTTAGGATATATATATATAAATACATATATATAAAATTTTCTGAAAATATGTGTTTCATAAAGTGTGAAAGACTTGAGAAAAAATTGCAAAGTCACTGAAGAATGTTAAAGTTGAGTCAGGGGTCACAAGTTACTCAATTATGCATGCAAACTTGTCAGAGTTTGAGAAGGTTCATGTTTATAAAAATGAAGTTTAACATTTTATTTGATGTGGGAATCTGGAAGTGATCAACAGGCCTCCTCTGATGCCAAATCTCTGTTCTGAAAATATCTTTTTCTGAAATCTTATTTCTGCCTCCAACACACTGCGTCTCCAATCTATCCTAATGTGAGTACCATACTGATCTTTCCAGGCTGTCTGTTCACATTTAGCAACGGGGAACAATTAATGATTTTTGAGCAGTTGAGTGCAAGAATTCAAAGTTTTGATATCTTAGTCTGGGCTTCAATTCTTTAACTCCATCCTACTTTTCAAGCCTTTGGTTCATCAGTTCCCTGGAAAAAAAAAAAAATGATTGTATAGCTCAATCATATTGATCTATAAGATGCTGTGGCTAACTCACTTTGTTGAGAGTCTTCCTTATACAATCTGGATATGCAGCCAATAATCCACAGCAGCCTTTTATGCAACTTTTTATTTGACGGTTTTCTGATCACAAAGGCCATAGGTATTTTTGTCCAATTATGAACTCTTCCAACACTTAATATTACTGTATTTAATTTGATCTCACATTGCTTTTTGCTATATTATTCCTTAAAAGAAACAATTGAATTTATTCTGTTTCTGGGTTATTGAGTGAACTGGAAACTTGGTAGGAAGTACAGCTGGTAACACCAACACGTGAAATTGATGGACTCTAGTAACCATTTTCAATTAGGTTTTGTTCTTTTAGCAGCAAACTGATACACATCCATCAATGGAGTATCAATCTTATCCTGAAAAAATGCATAACATATTAATTTTATCTTTTCTTTTTTACTTGGATTGAGTGAAAACTTGTTACATTTGCTTTCATTAGTCTTTTTTTTTTCCCCCAAAATTTGCCAGGATGAGTTACTTATTGCTCTTGAGCAAGTGAGTATTGTATTGGGTGGAGGAGGAAAAAAGGGATCAGAAAATTCCAGGACCTATTTTTTCAGAAAGAAAGCACCAACTTTTGTTAAATGCTATACACAGCATTAGACACCTATTGAGAAAAAAATATATATGTATCTAAAATGAATTCAAGTTGTAACATCCGGAGAACTTGAAAATGTCTGAATTCACACACTTTGAGCTTTTCAATAGTTATGCTAACCTTGATAATCACACTGTGAGCACTCCCATTGGGTTCATTTTTATAATTTGTTTCTCTTTGTGGATATTACATATTTGTTGAGTTATTATTGTCATACTTTCCTTTAAATCTTTAAATATCATTGTTTTTAGCTCTTTGAAAATACTAGCTCATTTGCAGTCATTACTAAATCTAGTATCTGTGGACAATTAATGGTAGTTTCTATTGACTGGTTTTGTTTTCAGTTTTGCTGAATGTCACGTTTCTTTCTTTTTTTTCAGGTCTCTTAAGATTTTGTGGAATATTGGACATTTTTTACTATAGGTTTTAGTAGCTTTGGATTCTGATATTTTTATTAAGGATTGTTATTGTGTTTTGCTTGTTTGCTTGCTTAGTAACTTCCCTGGATTAAATCTGTGAAATTTCTTTTCCCTACAGTGTGAACTTGCAGTTTTTGTTTTCTTTTTGTTGCAGTTTTTATTTTTAATTCTGGCTCCTCAGGGGTTTCTCCTGTGTCTGAATATCTTGGTGTTAAGCAAAACATTTGTCAAAAGTCATGTTTAGCCAGGTTCCCTTCCATTCTCTGCTGATAAATCTCTGTGTGGCCTGGGGAACACACTCAAATTTTAGGCCATTTTCAAGTCTGCTTTGGTTCTTACTTTATGCCAGGCCCTTTCACATATCCTCTGCATGTGTTTTTATCTTCCCTTAGCCAGTGATATATGGGGAGCTTGGGCCTCCTTCAGTCTCTGTTGTGCATGAGCTGAGCCTTGGGCCAACCCAGGATACATAGAGATTTCATCAAGCCTGCTACAGCTACCTTACATCCTGGAACTCCCTGGAAATTCCCTGGCTGTCAACTTGCTGTGTGTCCCAAACAGGATTTCAATCTCAGGCTAATATAGCTGCTGACCCCTCATGTTCATGTGTCACTGAGATCATCACTTTTACTGACAGTGCTTTACATCAGTGAGCCCCCACTAGCAGCAGCAATCAGACTGTTAATTTTCAAGGTTGGCTCTTCCTGGTTGAACTCCTTTGCCAAAAAGATGAGGTGTGGATAGGAATATCACCAATAAAAATGCCACATGCTCTCACTATTATTATTCAAAGTTTAGCCATTTTTATGAATAAACACTCCTTGATTTGTTATGTGCACCTTTTATAATTCCCAAACGTTTAAATGATTGTTTTTTACAGTTTCATACAGCTTTGTAGCCACTTTTTATGGTGTGAATTTCTCAGCCTCCCCCTTCATCATGGCAAAAGTGAATCAGTTTCACTTTATTTTCCTTAAGAACCATGCCTATAAAATTCATCAATAGGCAGTTTGTCTAATAACTGACTTAGTATTTTTTCTTTCAGTTTTGCCATGGAATTCTACACATAGAGTATTTTCACTGTTGAGATAAAATCATTGACATAGTTTTTAAGAATTTTTGATCATTATCCGTGGTTCTGTATTTGATTTTAAGCAAGGAATATTCACACATTTGCTGCTTTGAAATTTATATTTCTCTTTTCTGAGCTCATTTATAATTTATATAAACTTTTCTCCTGGTTAGAAATATAATAATCCAAATCTTTTATATGTTTCTATCATCACAACTTGCAAAAAGAAATTAAAATATATTAGATACCATCTCACACCAGTTAGAATGGCAATATTAAAAAGTCAGGAAACAACAGGTGCTGGAGAGGATGTGGAGAAATAGGAACACTTTTACACTGTTGGTGGGATTGTAAACTAGTTCAACCATTATAGAAAACAGTATGGCGATTCCTCAAGGATCTAGAACTAGATGTACCATATGACACAGCCATCCCATTACTGGGTATATACCCAAAGGATTATAAATCATGCTGCTATAAAGACACATGCACACGTATGTTTATTGCGGCACTATTCACAATAGCAAAGACTTGGAATCAACCCAAATGTCCATCAGTGACAGACTGGATTAAGAAAATGTGGCACATATACACCATGGAATACTATGCAGCCATCAAAAAGGATGAGTTTGTGTCCTTTGTAGGGACATGGATGCAGCTGGAAACCATCATTCTCAGCAAACTATCGCAAGAACAGAAAACCAAACACCGCATGTTCTCACTCATAGGTGGGAACTGAACAATGAGATCACCTGGACTTGGGAAGGGGACCATCACACACCAGGGCCTATCACAGGGAGTGGGGAGGGGGGAGGGATTGCCTTGGGAGTTATACCTGATGTAAATGATGAGTTGATGGGTGCTGACGAGTTGATGGGTGCAGCACGCCAACATGGCACAAGTATATATATGTAACAAACCTGCACGTTATCCACATGTACCCTAGAACTTATAGTAAAAAAAAAAAAAAAAAAGAAAGCAAATGGGAGACCATAGTACTTTAGGAAGCATTATAATTTATCACTCTGCCCTTTCCCTTTCTGAGGTTTAAAATTTATAGAGGTTTTCTATTATTTTTTCCTTTTTAAGGAGGGGAGTGAAGGATAGTCAGAATATTTTTGGGTATAGATTGAAGGTAATTTATTCAAGTCTTTACATCATTTCTTGAGACAGAAAATTGTATGGTGACAACTACCACCGCTGAAATTAGTGTACCATTCTGCTTACATCTACTAAAATCAATTTTATTGGAGTCAGAGGCTCCAAATGTAATTTCAATAATACTGTATAGTCATTCAGAGCTCTAGTTAATTTTTAATTTTTAATTTCGGGTTTGTGCATATTTTTAAAGTAGTTAGATAATAACTATAGCAATTTAAGAGGAATTGCATGAAAAAAGATCTGTTTATTAAATAAGTGCTTTTTATACTATTATCTTAATGCAAAACAATATATGTTTTCTAATGACATAATTCACTAATTGCTACTTAACCTACTTCATAGCAAAAGATTAGGAAGAGAAATAAAAAAATGAGAAACATTTCTTAAATTATATACAATAATTTTTATTGATTTAGAGTAAAAAGTTATTTTATTCAAAATAAGAATGTGAAAGGCCAAATAATATTCTTGCAAACTTCAATTTTAATTTTTTAAAAAACTTTATAATAGATTGTGGCAAATAATACAAGTAGAATTCTGATTTACTTTAACTAAAATAGTTAAGTATATTATGCATTGAAATTTATTAAAAAATATATATTATTATTTTTATTCAATAATTTCAATATATTCAATAACACATTATTGAAAATATTTGTATATTAACAAATATTAATGTTATATATTAATGTATACAATGTATATGGTATAAAAATATGTATATACACACATAATTAGTAGCTCAGTACAGGGTTGACATGTGTCTTTCTTTCAAATGACATCAAATTATGATTTTAAAAATGAGAGAGATTTTATGACATAGCAAATAGTTTTGGCTGAGATGTCAATGATAACCTTTCTGATTCAATATAAATCACCATTTACCCATTAGATTTTGTTTTTTCCTCAGGATTTTTATAAACATTTGCTCTAGAATAGGCTTTTTACAGGAAATTATAATCCTGCTGGCTATCCAGCATATTTGAAGCATTTATTCCACTGATCTTAAATTTGCGCTTTTCACCAAGTCAGATTTACACGTCAAACTTTACAAATACCTCTATAAAAATTTTCTTTTAACTTAAAATAGTAGCACTACATGAGTTGTTTAAAAATAAATGACTTGTGAATTTACTAACAAAGAAAAAGTGGACTTAATATTTTATAAGTGCAATTATTTCTAATAAAGCCAGTTCATACTCCTTTTGCACTGAACTTGGCTCCCAGAGCCCTTTGGACAATTGGAAGCGTTAAATCTACCATCAGAAGACAAAGAGCTAGAATCATTAAGGATATTCAAAAGCATATGCCAAGACACTAAAGCCAATTCAATACAAATTTCGAAACCTTAGACATTGGTATTGCTTTGGTTCTGCAACACTCTTTCAGATATGTACATATAATACATTTTTAATGAACCCATTTCTACATTTTAATGTCCTGCATTTAAGGTGTAAGAATTAATCAGCATGAAATACTTGGAAAGTAAAAGGTGGCTGGAATATTTGATACTTGAGTCCATGGCAATATGTGTCCAGGAAGAATTTTATAATATAGAGCAAGCGATGTACCATCTGTCTTTAAAAACAAAATTTTTCTTTTACATGTCAAAAGTAAATGGAGTATTAGGAAGTGATTATTATGTGTTTTTTTGTGTTACTGTTGTTTCTTTTCGAAAGAGGAAAGAAGGTCTGGAAAAAAATGCTGATGCTAATGAATATTTGACAATTAAAAGTATACACAATATAGTGTCTGAAAATGAAAAGATACTTGCTACAACCACTTTACCATTAACAAACTATTGCTTTCATCACCCCAAAGCATCAACATAAAACTGAGCATCAACAAAAAGTGGAATAAAAGCTGCCCAAAGATTATTCTAATTCCCCAACTGTTAATTCATTGTTGCCATTTATTCTTCAGTAATTTGCTCTGCTGTGCGTTTTTATCACTAGTATGAGTTTGAAATGAGCTTCAAAGTACAATTTAATAATCTATTAACTTAAAGTTTGAAATAAAAGTCATAGGATGAAATAAACTAATATAAAAAGATATTGCAGCATAGCAAAAACTTTTAAAAGGCTTCACTTTTAGGGTTGTGCCTATAAGAATTTATTAGCAAATATTCTATACCATATGGTAACTTTGATTTATAAACTGCAGGTGTTTCATTCCTTTTTTCCAATTATTTAATAAAAATATTTTTATAGCAAGGATTTTCCCTTGTTCTCTCCCAGCGCATTTTACCTAACTGGTCATTACCTCATGTAGCCACTTTTGTTCAAATGAGTTTTGAAAAATCGTCTGCAGAGATGTTCATTCAGTCCTGTTTAGAAGTGGGGAGAGAGGCCTGAATAGAGGGCTTTCTTCAGTGTAGTGGTTCTATAAACTTATCCATTTGTGTGGATCTATATAAATACTCTCGAAGAAAATGTCTAAGCAGAAGCCCTTTAGTACATTTCTTGGTCATTTTCTCATGGATTATTATTACAAGAGGAGCTTCTTGCCCAAGCACTCCTCTGCCCTCCCACCACCTTTCTCTCCTTGGTGCTGGCAAAGGCAAGCCTGCCTTGTTTTCTGGAGGGTGTGCTATCCTGTTTCTCTGATGTTAGACGGAAGTGGCAGAAAGTTAGCTGAGCTCAGTGAAAGAGACAGGAGAATTTTGCCAGCTGCTCTCTTGCTCCACACCAAAGGCCATAATTTCTTTATTGACATAACCATCACTTCAAGAGGATGACTGTTCAAGAGCCAACTAGAGACAGTAGATGGAAGAGGTTTTTAAACTGCAACTTTGAAGCTACTCATGGAATTATAGCTTGCAACAATCTGGAAGTGGCCCAAACCAGAAGGAATTTCTGGACACAAATTGCCAGTACACACAGCCTCACAGAGCCTTGAGGGGTGGAGGAGAACAACACTACGTCTTTTAGACAACAAGTTGGCCAGGTCCCCTGTAAAGCTCTATTAAAGGATACTGTCTTTAGAGTTGGAACTTGGATTCAAAACATGTATTGGGAGTGAAAGAAAGCTCATATCTCTTCTGTCTACAGAAGATTAGACCAAATAGACCCAGTATTCTCGGCCTACAAAAGCAAGATCTGAGGCTGGGCTGCATTAGGGTGGCTTATTGAGGAGAAAGTATAGGGTGTTAATGATATCAATTACATGCAGAGACGTCGGTGCGAGTTGTGAATTTTTACCTTAACATGATATTAAAATGGTGACAGGTAACATTTATTGAGCACTAAATATGTGTCAGCCATTATGTTAACAGCTTATTGTGTTACTTAAGAAAATGCCATATGGCCAGATGTTGGCACTTTCCTCTGGTTCGGCACAATTTATTATTTCATTTAATGTTCACAATAATTTTGTGAGTAAATATCATACCAGTCTTACATATAAAGATATGAGTATTTGTTAACTTATGTTGAACAGACATTGTTTTAAGCACTTGATAAGAATTAAGTCATTGAATTATCTCAATGACCCAATAAGGTAGATGATCTCCAGTCAAAATCTAAATTCAGATGGGGAAGCAGAAGCACAGAGAAGTAAAGTACATTGTCTAAGTTTGCATGGGTAGTAAGGGGATAAAGCTAGAATGTGAACCTAGGCAATAGAAATCCAGAATTAATACATTCAGATGCAGAAAGATCAGGTGACTTTTATAGCATCATACAGTTGGGAAGGTATATAGCCAGAATTCAGCCCAGACTTTTCTGATTTTTACCAATTATACTCTATTTTTTTTTTTTTTTTTGAGATGGAGTCTCGCTCTGTCGCCCAGGCTGGAGTGCAGTGGCACGACCTCGGCTCGCTGCAAGCTCTACCTCCCGGGTTCACGCCATTCTCCTGCCTCAGCCTCCCGAGTAGCTGGGACTACAGGTGCCTGCCACCAAGCCTGGCTAATTTTTTTTTTTTTTGTACTTTTAGTAGAGATGGGGTTTCACTGTGTTAGCCAGGATGGTCTCGATCTCCTGACCTTGTGATCCACCAATGTCGGCCTCCCAAAGTGCTGGGATTACAGGCGTGAGCCACTGCTCCTGGCCCACAGATTATACTCTTAACCACATGATTCTATGCTGTGATTGAGAATTTAACAAAGTTGGCTAATGCTTTGCAGGCATTTGATAATAGGGATGAATTATTCGGACTTCATTTCATGACAGAAACTAACATTTGTTAAATGTTTATTACATAATAGACACTAGGATAGTAATTAACATAACTTATCTACTTCCATCTTCCTGAATGGAATTATTATCCCAGTTTTAAAGATAAAAAAATACATTGAGAGAAGTTAAGTAACTTGTTCATATTGGCAAAATAGGTGTTCAAACCCAAGTCTGTCTCATTCTAATATTTTGATGCGGTGGTAAGAGCAGGAGCTCGGACAGCTGTTGAAATATTGAATCTGAAATTGTGCTGATAGAGCTCGCTTAGAACTTGCTTAGAGCTACAGTGGAGACAGAAGATCGTCAGGAGTCTGCACATGCCTGGAGAGTTAGACATTTCGGTATTTTGCAAGATGAAGCAAGGAGTGATCCAAAGCTTACTCATCATTTCAAGCTGTGCAAAGGTTAGAGTCACAACTTTCGTAAAGCCTCTAGTGCCCTCTCTTCTGGAGGAATCTTTGCCTTGCCATACCAGGATCAAAAGGTGGTCTCCACAGGCTTTTCTACACAGATTGTTATCAAGAAAGTAAATAATCTAAAGTCACAAACACTGATCTGGAGGAGGGAAGAAAGATAAGAGACTTGACTGCCCTTGCTTATTGCAAGCAAGACAGGTTGGGCTACAGCTAGTGCATGGGAAACTCATTATGGTCACTTGAAGCCTTGGCAAGTACAGTGGGTAACCTGAGAGCCCAGCAAGGAGTCTCTTGGCCCAGTAGTCAATCAATCTGCTGTCAGGTTGAAGCAGACAGTGTAAACCAAAGCAAGGCAGCAGATTAGGCCTCAGTAGTGCACGTGGTCAGCTAAGTGGGAAAACAGGACTGGATCATGATCAGCAGTGAAGGTAAAAGCAGCTCAGAATAGAATTTTTTTCTTTCCCTAAATTGAAAAGAGGGTTTGACAAATGACTGCTGAGAGAAGGGTGGCTCTGTTATTATTAATATTAGTCAGGACCCTGCCAATAAACAGAATCTCGATCAGGTGAATTCGCTGAAGTTATTTTAATGAAGGGACAGCATAGAGTAGTGAGATCAGGTTTCTGAAAACCCAAAGAATACTGTGGAGTTATCCAAAGTTTAGTAACAGCCTAAAAGGGAAAGGGGAGAATATTAAGCTGCTAGAGACCAGTAATAGTTCAGGGGAGCTGTTATTACAGAGGGATGCAGCCACTTTCATAGCTGTGATGCTGAAACTGGGAGAGAGTGGAGAAAATATTCCCCAACTTGTTTTTCCTCCTGCCCTCTGATTTCTTGCCAATGGCTCCCATTGGTGAGAACAACCTGAAGCCACAGTGGAAAAGGTGCCCAAGAGATGCCATCTGTGCACATCAGCTGCTCAGGGCACAGAGCAGAATAGAGATGGGCAAATGATGTTTCCAATTATGCAAACACATTAACCATCTACCTTGGGAAGGGGTCCCGGTCTTTAGAATTATGGTCTCACATGCAAATATCTGCGGCGGACAGACAAGTATGCAAATAGAAAGAGGGAGCAACATGAATGAATGAGAGACTGTTGACTATGTCCCCATCTAAAAAGGGCATGAACACCACACATGTAACTTCCTTCCAGCCTTGAGGTAATGTGAATCCATCAAGGCTAGAAGATTCATTTTAGGAAGTGAAGCAAATCAGCTACTTGGGAGGCTGAGGTGGAAGGACCACTAGAGCCCAGGAGTTTGAGTTTTGCAGTGATCTATAATCCAGATAGCTATGTGACATCACCTTCATTTTAGAGATTAAAACTTAATTGGCAAAACAATTGGATTTCATGATGGCTAAACAAAACACATCTATGAGAGACTCGTCTCATTTTTGGAGGTGAAGCACAACATTTGGGTTATTATATGAATTCTACTGATTTTTAAATATTGACAATTAACTGGAAAAAAAAAATCCTGCAACAACCAAACAAAATACATCTGCCAGAGGTGTTCATTCCCCCACCACCTGGCTAAGTGTATTGGATAGCTCTTGCTTTTCAACTTACATCGTCTACACCCTACAATATTCTGGATGTTGCTGAGGAAATCAACCCCTCTGAGGGGAACCTGATGTACTTCTGTTCAGCAACACTGAGTAGATTTCACTTTTTCATCCAGGGCTTTTCTGAACCCTCAGCAAGCTACACTTAAGCAGTCACCCAGTGTCAGAGTCTGTGTAGTTGGAAATGCAAGTGGAGCACACATTGGCCATTGCGGTACCTAAGCTAGTCAATAATCACTCTCCTTTCTGTGTCGTTGGTGGAATGATCTCAAAGCTCACATACATGGATCATGTACAAACAACCACAGTGGTGGACAAAGGCTGAGAACACATCCTTATATTGGCTTTCTCTCCCTTCTGATTTAATTTTCCTGAGCTTCACTGCTGTAAAGAAATCGGAAAAACAAAACAAAACAACAACAACAACAAAAAAAACAAAATCTTCCTTGGGCTCTGCTTTCAAAAGAGATTCCTCCTAAGGTTCTACCATTTTGCAAATTCTGCTTTTAGGAAAATATTTAAAAGGCCTCTCTAATTTTTCTGAGGGATATTTTATGTTCACATAATACTGAATATTTATAGCAGAAGATCCCAACCAACTCTAACTTTTTTTTTTTTTTTTTTTTTTTTTTAGACGGAGTTTTGCTCTTGTTGCCCAGGCTGGAGTGCAATGGCGCCATCTCGGCTCGCAATCTCCACCTCCAGGGTTCAAGCAATTCTCCTGCTTCAGCCTCCTAAGTAGCTGGGATTACAGGCATGTGCCACCATGCCTGGCTAATTTTTTGTATTTTTAGTAGAGACGAGGTGTCTCCATGTTGGTCAGGCTGGTCTCAAACTCTCGACCTCAGGTGATCCACCCACCTCGGCCTCCCAAAGTGCTGAGATTACAGGCCAACTCTGATTTTTAAATATCTAAATGAATACACTTAAGCTGGGAGAGAGGGCAGGAGAAAACATTGTACATTTGTGGCCAGGGATTGCCCCAAGTTAGAAAATACTCTCTGTGAATAAACATGAATTTTTGGTTACATGTTGACATCTAACCCCTTAGAAAATCAATAGAAAGTGATCTTTAAATATTTAGTTTTTAAATGTATTTAACTGTTGCTTCTTAAAGTGGTTTTGAACTTTTTTAGAGAAGGCAGCATACATATACATATTAATATCCCTCATAATAACATATATGAGGTTACTGTGTAGAATCTGGCAAATATGCATGTGAGTCATGAAAATAAGACACAATGTCAAGTTATTTATATTTATAAGCCATATATTAATTAGGCAAATCAATTCATCTAATTACTCATCTAGTGAATACATATTTATTATGTGTTTTGTATATGCCAGGCACTTGTACACCCTCAGGTTACCACAGTGAAGCCAAAACGTCTATCCCTGGTCTCCAAAGTTCACAGGCCACTTGGTAGGAAAATAAATTAAACATGTACAAATAGTACATTAGTAAATATATAAGCTTGTCATAGAAGTACAAAGCATTCTGGGATTGCATCAGATGTACTCCTAACCCCAAATTTAGGGGATGAAGAAGAAAATTAATTTTCAGCTGAGATCATAAGGACCAGTCAGAGTTAACTGACTGAGGTGTAAAAGAAGAGAAAGACTGTTTATAGCAGAAGAAACAAAGGGGCTATGAGAGAGCATTCTGGAATGAAAGGATTATGGGGGAGAGTGATGCAGGTTTTTCACAGGACAGGCAGGAAGCAGGTCATGATGGCCATATAATGAGTGTTAAAGAAATGGCATCTGACTTTGAGGTGGGAAGGAGCAGGAACTCCCAGGTCCTCTGAGCTGTCTGCATGGGAAGCCATGGCAAAACACAGCATCCACAGTTGGCCCTCTGCAGAGAGAGGCAGAGACTAGCTGCTAGAAACCAAAGCACACAGACAGTATAATGAACTGGGAAGACAGAATAGTTGAGAGTGGGTGGTTACACCGTAAGAATACAAAGGAACCCAAAGGTATCTGGATGAAATAGACATTATTTACATCACTGGCACTCACCAAGTACAAATATGTTAGTCATTATAGCTCTATCAATAAACTAAAATTATTTTGCAATGACTTATAAACAATGTCATCTAATGATTTACATTTATTTACAATTATTTAAAAATATTTAAAAATAATGAAAGTTCTTCCTTCCATAGAACAAACCTGGAATTCCCACAGTAAGATAGTCCATAGTTACTCAAAGTTGAAAGTTTAGACCAACCACCATGGGAATCTCTGTCTTCATATTTCAGGTCTCCTTAAAAGACAACATGAATTAATCCCCTCTAGATTTCATTGTCTCCCTCACCTTCTCTGCCCCGGTAGCAAAGATCTTTCCTGAACTACAACTGTGGGATACCTAAACACACAGACAAACAAGCTGCTAACCAACCAGTTAAATTTACTGAGCAGCCTGCTTGCACCAGTGCATAGTAGGGCCTGTGACAACATACAGAAGGAAAACATGCACCTGCAAGCCTCTCCCTGTCTTTCAAAACTGTCATATTCTCTTTCCATCTCCACATCAGCTTTTCACTTCCATTTACAGTGTGCCCTAGACTCATTCATTATTAGCTCCAGTGCTGCCCTTTTATATTGTAGGCTCAGGGGGAAAAAGGTGCCTAGGGTGCAAACATTAGGAAGCCTTTACTTTTAGGTCCATGTCTGTGCTAACTCTGTCTTTGCACTAGCCTCAGAGTGAGTGTCTGAACTCTGCACTCTAGATGTCTCATTCCTCTACCCCTGGGCAGAGTGCCAGCTCTGCTTAGGCACATTCAAGAAATAGTACAAAAAAAAAAAAAAAGAATACTGTCTCCATTTTGGCCGGAAAGAATTGATCCTTCCTCCCATTCCTTTTCACATCCAACGATGTGTTTTGGATTATCAACACATTCAAATTCAAATGCATAAACTCCAAAGATAAAACAACATAGAGTACAATCACAGTGTCATGAACACTGCAGAAGTGTGGTAGAATTCACACCTAGTCATAACACAGGCACACATGTAAAGAGCAGGAGGATTCAGTTCTTTGCCTTCCTGTGATGTTACACCATTAATTTGGACACCTTAGAAGGTCTTTAGAAAAGTACTCAGCAGTGTTTGTGCCATTCCTTTCTTCATTTACGTAGCAAAAATTTTTTAGCCCTTACCACAGGCTAAGCACTATACCTTGTGCTGGGGACACAGAGATGAATGAGATACAGTGTGGATCTCATTTCCAACAAATTTCATCCATTCTCCAGTCACTGTAGAGATAACAGACTGCTGTGACAGAGGGTTCATAAAGGAGGGGAAAAGACTCTTTCTCTAACACAATCCATGTTTTAACTGACCTTTTGGCATCACAACTCTGAGAACTGAACTGACTGAAGAGCAATTTTCAAGTGGCACATTGAAAACGAGACATGACATGTATAGTTTGAATGCAAAAGTACTGATAACCACTTGCTAAGTTTTAATAATAACTAGCAGTAGGAACAATTAAATCAGTTCCGGGGGAATTTGTAGGTAGCATAATAAACTTTTCTTGAAGGAATTGAAAGAATTCTTCCACTTGTACATGGGCATTCCCTGGCTTCAGTGTGATCATTAAATTTCAAGTAATTTAAATGCAAAATGTCAAAATGGCCAAACTTAGTGGTTAGGAGCAGAAACTCTGGAAACAGACTGGAATTGCTGCTCAGCTTGACCACCTGCTGCTTACTGCACCTGGAACATGTTACTTAACCCTCTACCTCTCAGTTTCCTCATCTGTAAAATGGCTAAAGTAATAATAACTACTCTTTCATAGGGTTCTTATGAGTAGGAAATAGTTAAGAATGGTAAAGTTCTTAAATCAGTGCCTGGAAATGTGTAGCACTAAATAAAATTTCTTGACATGTTTAGTACTGCTTGGAAAATATAAATAATATATTCTTCAATTTTCTTGTAGAATTACCACATTTAATCAAGTAGATATAAAGTTTTTATATAAAGAAAGATATAAGTTAAAATGAACTAAGTATAAAATTTTTTAATTTTTTAAAATATGTTTTATTGTGGTTATATATATTGTAAAATGCCACTTAAAACATTTTTAAGCATACAATTTGGTGGTATTACATTCACAGTGTTATTCAACCATCACCACTATCTATTTTCAAAATGTTTTCATCACCTGTAACAGAAACTGTAACCATTAAGAAATTATTCCTTGTTCCCCACCTCCTCCCTAACCCTGGTAACCTCTAACTTACTTTCTGTCTTTACATGTACCTACTCTAGATATTTCATTTAAGTGCAATCACACAATATTGTCCTATTGTGCCCAGCTTATTCCACTTAATATAATGATTTCAAGATCCATCTATATTATAGCATGTATCAGAACTTCAATCCTTTTAATGGTTGAATAATATTTCATTGTATGGATACATACTACATTTTGTTTATGCATTAATCTGTTGATAGACACTGGGCTTTTTACCTTTTGACTATTGTGAATAATTCTGCAATAAACATTAGTATAAAAGTATCTGTTTGAGTCCCTGTTTTCAATTACAGTGGGCATTATACCTAGTAGTGGTATTGCTATGTCACATGGTAATTCTGTTTAGCTTTGTTTTAGTTCTTACTACTGTAATAAAAATACCATAAACTTGATGACCTAAAAAATAAACATTTATTTCTTACAGTTCTAGAGTCTGTGAAGTCCAAGATCAAGGCTCTGGTAGATAAGGTACCTGGTGAGGCACCACTTCCTGATTTGTAGATAGCTGTCTTTGCACTGCGCCCTTACATGGTAAGGGGCTTCCCTGGGGTCTCTTTGATAAGGGCACTAATCCCATTAATGAGGGCTTTAACCTCCTAGCCTAATGACCTCCCAAACGCCCTACCTCCAAATACCATCATAGTGAGTGTGAACTTGGCAGTGGATGCGGGTGGACACATCAAGTCCATAACAAGCTTTTTGAAGAACTCATACTGCTTGTCCCAGTGGCGGTGCCATTTTGCCTTCCTATCAGCCATTTCTCCATATCCTCACCAACATTTGTTATTTTTCTGATTATTAGTATTCTTATTATTCTTTTGCTTTGTTTTGAGAAGGAGTCTCACTGTGTCACCCAGGCTGGAATGCAGTGGCATGATCTCGGCTCACTCCAACCTCTGCCTCCTGGGTTCAAGCAATTCTCCTGCCTCGGTCTCCTGAGCAGCTGGGATTACAGGTGCCCACCACAACGCCCGGCCAATATTTGTATTTTTAGTAGAGACAAGGTTTCACCATGTTGGTCAGGCTGGTCTGGAACTCCTGACCTCAGGTGATCCACCTGCCTTGGCCTCCCAAAGTGATGGGATTACAGACGTGGGCCACCGTGCCCACCCTATTATTATTATTATTACTATATTAATATATTTGAACTGGTATTTCATTATGGTTTTGATCTGTATTTACCTTATGATTAATGATTTTGAGTATATTTTCATGTGCTTGTTGGCTGTTTGTATATCTTTTCTAGAGAAATATCTACTCAAGTCCTCTACCAACTTTTTAATTGGGTTGTTTGTCTTTTTGTTGCTGAGTTGTAGGAAATCTTTACATATTATGGATCCTGCTCCCCCACCAAACATATGATTTGCAAATATCTTCTCCCATTCTTCCAGAGACCCTTTCAATTTCTTGATAATGTTCTTTGATGCACTGAAGTTTTTAATATTTGTGAAGACATTTTTTTTTTTTAACTTTTTCTTTTGTTGCCAAGATCATTAAAATTTATCCCTACGGTTTATTCTAATGATTTTATGATTTTAGTTTGAATTAAATATAGTAAATTGTTTTTAAATTAAAACATATTACATTCTATTACTAGTAAGCTTTTCACCCAGAACTGTCCATGTCATAATTCTCAGCTCTCATGAGTTGGCACAGGGATACTGTATGTAGCTGTAGCCTCCATTTTGACCTTTAATTACTTTTGCAGCTCTCCCAGAGACTCATGCAGATATAGTTGATCAGCTTTTGATAAAATAAGGCTACAACAAAGAATTGGTGCTTCTGATATCAAATGTTAATGATAAGCAGACTTCAACCCTGAAGATGCATTTGAGAAAAATTTAACTAAATCTTTGATTTAAAAAAACAAAAAATGGCTACAATTCCATAGTATTTATAATTCAATATAGAAATTTTCAAAGTCATGCAAAACCTTAGTAATTTACTATTTCCTTTTGTTAAATAAGCCTTTAGTTACCAATAAATTTATGCTAGAGGTCTATTTAAATAAAAATTTATTTAATGAATTTTAAAATATCTTGGTGTTAAAATAATTATCAGTACAAGCATATCTCAGATATATTTAGTTCCAGATCAGCACAATAAGACAAACATTGCAATAAAGTAAGTCACACAAATTTTCTGGTTTCCCCAGTGTATATAAAAGTTGTGTTTACACTTTACTGTATTCTGAATGTGCAAAAACATTGTCTAAAACAACAATGTATATAGTTTAATTTAAAAATGTTTTATTGCTAAAAAAATGCTAAAATCATTTGAGCCTTCATTGAGTTGGGATCTTTTTGCTGGTGTACAGTCTTGTCTCCATGTTGATGACTACCGTTTGGTGGTTGCTGAAGGTTGAACTGACTGTTGCAATTTCTGAAAACTAGACAATAATGAAGTCTGCTGTATCAATTGACTTTTCCTTTCACGAAATATTTTTCTGTAAGTTGTAATACTGGTTTATGCCATTTTACCCACAGAATTTCGTTTTTCAAAATTGGAGTCACTGTTATCAAACTGCCACTGCTTTATCAACTAAGTTTGCATAATATTTTGAATCCTTTGTCTTTATTCCAACAATGTTCACAACATATCCACTAAGTGTATTCCAACTCAGGAAACCACTTTCTTTGCTCATCTCTAAGAAGCAACTCCTCATCCATTCAAGTTTTACCATGAGATTGCAGCTATTCAGTCTCTTCTTTAGAATCTACTTATAATTATAGCTGTCTTACTATTTCCACCACATGCAGTTACTTCCTCCACTGATGTATTGAATTCCACAAATGCATCTATGAGGCTTCGGATCTACTTCTTCCAAATTCCTATTAGTGTTGATATTTTGGCCTCCTCTCATGAATTGTGAATGTTCTTAGTGGTAGGTAGAAGAGTGAATCCTTTCGAGAAGGTTTTTTTAATTTACTTTGCCTAGATCCATCAGCTATAGCCTTACAAAATATATTTCTTAAATAATAAGACTTGAAAGTGGAATGTATTCCTTGACCCAAGGGCTGCAGAATGGAAGCTGTCTTAGCAGGTATGAAAGTAACATTAACTACCTTGTACATCTCCATCAGTCTTCTTGGTTAAGCATGTGCATTGTCAATGGGCAGTAATATTTTAAAAGAAATATTTCTTTTCCTGAGTAGTAGGTCTCAACAGTGGGCTTAAAATATTTCAGTAAACCATGCTGTAAACAAATATGGTGTGATTCAGGCTTTGTTGTTCCACTTACAGAACACAGGCAGAGTAGATTTAGCCTAATTCTTAGCAGTCCTAACATTGTCAGAATGGTAAATGACCATTGGCTTCAACTTAAAGTCACCAGCTGCATTTGTTCCTAACAAGAGAGTCAGTCTGTCCTTTAAAGCTTTGAAGCCAGGCATTCATTTCTCCTCTCTCACTATCAAAGTCCTAGATGGCATCTTCTTCCAATAGAAGAATGTTTCATCTACATTGAAAATCTGTTTTTTAGTGTAGCCACCTTCATCAGTTATCTTAGCTAGATTTTCTGGATAACTTGTAGCCACTGTATCAGCAGCTATTGCTTCACTTTGCACTTTTATGTTATGGAGATGGCTTCTTTTCTTAACCCTCATGAACCAACCTGTGCTAGCTTCAGACTTTTCTTCTGCAGCTTCATCACCTCTCTCAGCCTTCATAGAATTCAAGAGAATTAGGATCTTGCTCTGGATTAGGCTTTGGCTTGAAGACATTTTGTGACTGGTTTGATCTTCTATTCGGACTACTCAAATTTTGTCCCATGTCAGCAGTAAGGCTGTTTTGCATTCTTATGATTAATGTTTTCACTGGAGTAGCACTTTTAACTTACTTCACAAATTTTTCCTTTGCATCACAACTCGGCTAAATGGCACAAGAAGCCCAGCTTTCAGCCTGTCCTGACTTTCGACGTGACTTCCCCACTAAGCTTAATCATTTCTAGCTTTTAATTAAAATTAAAGATGTGCAATTCTTTCTTTCGGTTGAAGACTTAGAGGTTGTTGTGGTGTTATTAATTGTCCCAATTTCAATATTGCTATATTTCAGGAAATAAAGAGCCTCTCCTTAAGGGAGAAGGGGCAAGATGGGAAAACAGCAAGTCAATGGAGCAGTGAGAACACACAAAACGTGTATTGATTAAGTTTGAGATCTTACATGAATGCAGTTTATGGCATACAGAAGCAATTACAACAGTAACATAAAAGATCATGGATTACAGATCCCCAGAACAGATATAATAATAATACTAATAATGTTTCAACTATTGCAGTAATTAACAAATGTGACGCAGAGACAAAAGAGGGCATATGCTGTTGGAAAATGGCACCAATAGACGTGCTGGATACAGATTGCTACAAACTTTCAATTTGTAAAAACATAGAATCTAGAAGGTACAATAAACTGAAGCACAATAAAGTGAGATATGCCTATAAGGCTGTTAGGAATTAAAACGTTTCGCAAAATCAGGTACAATTGCATTAGAAAAAAATAATTTATCCAACTTAAAGCAAGGTATAACATAACTATATTCTAAGTGCTATCAGTTTAATTATCAAAATGAGTAATGTGCACAACATGAGCTACTAGAGTTTGTCTCATAATATTTCTTTGGTGACGGTAATGAAGGTCTTAAAATTACACAATGACTTTTAATGTTGAATAGCATTTGGCTTTTTAGCTCTTTATAAGCATTTGGAGGATAAGACCATCAAAAACATATGTTTTTATACCTGAATTTTACAGTATAATTCCTTTCACACACTAGGCATTCAAGAAGCATTTGTTGAACAAAATATATTGCCATAGTTATAGTTGGCAGTTAATAAATATTTGAGGATTGAATTAAAAAGCATATTAAAACAAATACATTGTAGGAAACAGAAGTAACAACCAATTAAAAAGCTCAGGAAAAGAGGATAAAATGACACTAATTTCATTGAGATTTTAATATATGTTAATGGTCTGTGCATTAATGTAAAGTTATTTTCTATATATTAGCTAGAGAAATGAAGATAACGTAGCCATGAAAAAAGTGATGCAACTTAGGTAAAACTCATCAAAGGCATGTACTAACTTTATTACATGGTATCTTGTATTTACTGTATAGTTTGCTTAAACTCCTAAGAAGGAATGGTAATCTGGGTGAGGAAAAAATAAAAGCTTTGCAGAACTGTCATTATAACCTCAACCTCAGAGAATGAGCTTTGGAATCATACAGAGTTAGTCCCATGAAAGTGGAACAGGCAAAGTTCAAAGCTCAAAGACTGGAACTGGTGTTGAGTCTCAAAAGATACTGCCTCTTTCCTCCACCGGATTATTTTTTCAAAGTGTATTTTACCTACACTATGAAGATTTATACTTATTTCATAATTATCCACAGCAGCACTATCTTTTGTCAGATAAACAAGTAAATCTATGACTGGAATTAGAATAAAAGTGAGACAATGGACAAAATATTTTAGGTTAACCAGTTATTTCAACAAAACATCAATCCCTTCAATGTAGTAAATGGTTTCACTTAATTCTATTATTATCTTTTTAGTAAAAGGTTAATCATTCCTTTCATTTAACAGATATTATGGGATGTATGTTCTTGAGCTTCTTTAGAAAACCCTGGGACAAGAAAGTAGTCCACTACTTTGGCACGTAAGGGAAAGAGAAAAAACATCTCTTTGAGTTGATTTTATTTTTCTGTAAGACAGAATCTCTTATCATATTGAGTCTATCAACCTTATCCCTTCTTTAAGAAATAAGTATCTTTTAAAGATGACAAAAGCTGTCTCTTCAACACCTTTAACAGGCTTAACCATGTTGAAGCAGTGTCCCCAGTTACTACTACGAAAATGGAGAGGAAGTTTCAGATTGTAACGGGAGTTTTTATTGAATTACATCCTTCCTGAACTGGTAAAATACATTGAAAAATGAAAATAAGGAATAACAGTACCAGTTATTCAACACTTTAGAGATGTATTTTTAAAATATCCATAAAAGTCTATATGGTTCAGAAACTATTCTCATTTTGACAATATTATGCCTCTGTAGACCTCATAATAGAAATAAATATTTGCAATGAAAGCTCACTTTGTATAGTATGGAACAATTAGATTTTTAAAATATTGTGTCTTAATGTCACTTTTGCCTTGCCTCAGTGAGTGACTTGGATTACATTGTATATACAGTGCATACTTGAATAATGAAATTTCCCATCAGTTTTCTTTAAAATCTTGACATGAACTGCAACTACAAAATAATTGTGTGCATGGCAAGTGATCTTTAAAGTCATTTTCCAAGACTGTTCTGCTTTTAGCAGAACCTTTTCACTTTTGATTAATACTCTTTCCTGCTTTCTGGTTCAGAACATTGCTTCCTAGACTTACAAATTCAGTTTATGGAGTGCCTTTGACTTGCACTCCATGGGGTAAAAATAAGTGTTAATCCAATGAAATCTGAGTTTCTGTTTCTTCAGCATCTTCAGGTTATCATGGACAATGCAGGGGAGCTGTAAAGTTACATTTGTGTGTGCATGCACAAAGTGCCAATAAAGAGAGTTAAAATAACATTTTATAAATCTTACTGTGTTTCCTCTAATCCAGCCCATAGGATAGTTTTGGAAGAAATACACATAATGACAAGAGCTCAAGGGTTCACCCCAAGTTCTTCATAAAATAAAACAACCCGCAAATTCATTATAAAGGCCTATAGATTTATGTTCATTTATGTAACCCTTTATGGTTATTACTTAGATTTTAATAACATCAAAAATACTTTATCTTTTCTCCCTCACTCCTTTCCTTAATATTTCCTTACCATATTATAAATTGGTGTTAAAAGAAACAATTAGAGCCAAAAGATTCCAGTTTATGAGTGATAGTCATCGATACTGAGAAACACACCACTTTCATAGTCACAGAACACATGTGACAAAATCAGAAGTTAGAAAACGGAATCAAGTTTCTTTATTTTTTCAAATCCACTACTTGTATTCAGTTCTGTGACTCCTTCCTCATACAAATGCCATGACTCCCTGCCCAGCCACCCATGTACAACCCTGCACACTGTACAAAATTATTTCTCAGAGCTGGGTTAAGAAAAGTAATTGGAAAGACAGGAGTGGATGAGCTGTGGGAAATACTGTAGGATAGTTTTCAAAACCTAAAATGCATGGTATGAATTTAAATTGTTCAGAAACATAAAATAAGATCATATTTTCCTATCTCTGATAAGCCATAAATAGAGCAATATTTTTCAATACCTCAAAGGGTCTCAACACCCTTGTTAAAAGTGGAAGAGCTACCAAAAGTTAATGGTGACAGTAAAACATACTGATAAGAATATGGATTTGAGTCCTGGGTTTTTATGTTGATTGCTCAAGTGACGGGCTCCATGTCCAGGGAGAAGTCTCTCAAAAAATTTCCAAGTTATAATTACCCTCCTTACTTCCAAGATGCAGAAACTGAAACAGAAAGTTTAAGTCCAAGTTAGCATGAGACATAGCCAAGAATTGAATTCGGGTATATCTGAATACAAAATTCATGCTGTTTTAAATTATTGTGCCATGACTATCTCTCCAATATTTTACAAAATATATTTTGCTCATATATTTAGTTTAGAGTCTCATGCATGTCAAATGCTCAGTAAATGTTGTCTATTAAGGCTATGTTCAATGAAATTGGTCGGGCAAGGCAGTTTGGTTTGAGATGTGGAATAGCAGGAGATGGGGAGAAAGAAATGTTGGCATCAGGTAATGTGAACAGATCTCCTTGTGCAAAATTCAAAAGATTAATTAGCCTGATGTAATGATTTTTGAAAACTCTTAGCCAAGCTGCCATAAATATGTCCAAGTATGTAGCTTCTCTGTATGTTTATGTAATTTCACCCGAAAGATGAGCAATTATTATTCATGTACATAGACTGTATTTAGGTGCAAATGAGGTTTCCATGATTTAGCAAGTGTCCAAGGTAATCATTGTTTTGGGTGAACACAGGCCTGGGAGGCAGAGTCTTGGCAACTGCAGCTGAAGTGAAAGAGAGAATTTCGATCTCTCATAGCAGACTTGTCCCAGCAGGGGCTGGGACCACGACAATAAAAAGAAAAGCACAACGTACTTCATGGACAAGGATTCAAATCACATTATATTAAATTAGAGATGTCATGTAAAAAAGTAGTTTTCTCTTGAGAAGGAGAAGAGCTTTATATGAAGCTGCAACCTATTTATTTCTTCAGCACTCTTGCTTGTTACAAAGAATTTTGTTAATATCCCTAACTTCATCTATGGTGTGTCTGCTATGAAATTATAAAAACTTACACTTTCAAACTTTTTTATTTTATTTTGTTTCTGTTTTGCAGTTCTTTAGAATGCATCAATCACTTTAACATTGTTGCTAGAAAAATAACAAATCATGATGAGAATATTGCAATATTTTTAGAAGTACAATTTATAATTTATTTTACAATGAATGATTATGTGTGATATGACCTAGTTAAATGAACAAGAATAGAGTCATTTAAAAGACCAATAAGTAATTTTACATAACTAAATCACTTAATGATTATTTATGTTGCCTTGGTTTTCTCCAAGTAGAAAATTGCCCAATTGATATTTATTCCCATTACTTCCACTGTTAACATTATGAAAACTAATACATAATTTTTATGACCTGGAAAAGAATGGCAAACCTATAATATTTGTACCTTTTTAAAACTATATTCTCAAATAAATACTATTGACTAACTTCTTAGCCTTTCTTATTAAAAGACTTCTTATAAAGCTGAAGATGGTATAAAATTAGTGTAAGATATAAAGCTTTCACTATCTTCACACAAAGGGCTCAAATAAAATCATAAACTAACCATAAAAGTAATTATATATTAAGATGATTAACTTGTGATATATAGATTTAAAGTTATGGGTGTTTCTAGATAACTGAATGAGTAAGTCAACTAGAGCAGGAAAAAACAATGTACTAGATTGCACCCCCCTTTGTTTATAACAGTTTGTGATAAGACTCCTTCTAGAAACCTATGTAAAATGTAAACAAATGTTGACATTTGGAAAATGCTTGTATTTTATTTCAATAGCAATGTGTCATCTCTAGTTCAATAGGTGTGGGAAATCTCTCAAGACATTGTTTTTGAATGCACTAGTATAAAAATTAATTTGTAGGGGAAATACTCAACATAGTGAATAAGGTAGCATTTATGCAAAATTCAAAAAGCCAAATTGTGTCTACTGTAGTCTTTTATAAATATGTATAATACTAATTACAGAAATTTGTCCTAGTTTGCTAGAAAGTGGGCTAACCAAATCTCATTAGAAAAAGAGAAAATTCAGTAGGTAGAATCTTATTGTATCTATAAACTAAGACTCAGATAATATTCAAATGGCTTATCTTAAGCATCCTTAAATACATTATCCGAGAGTATTAACTGAAAATTTTTTTAAAAATGCATAAAAGCAGATATAAACACTTATTCCAAATATTTTAGAATACTAAGCCAGTCATTTCAATGATCCTTGACCAAGGTACAACCATTAAATACCATGTAATCTACTTGTCTCTAATTTATGTTATATGATATTAGAAGTGGAACCAGAATACTTCTTCCTCCAATTAACCAGTTAATTGTTTAGATTCATGCAACTATTTGAAGAAATTGGTGATTTTTAAAATATGACATATATCCCTTGTGCTTTGAAGAACATCCTTGAGTAAAAAGACCACCCATAGAATGGGAGAAGACATTTATAAATCATATATTTGGTAAGGGATTTGTACCTAGAATACATAAAGAATGCTTACAACTAAATTACAAAAAGGTGCATCACACAATTTAAAAATGGAAAAGGATTTGAATAGCTGTTTCTCCAAAGACAGTTTTATTGTTTACTCTCTAAATATTCTAAGAAAATAATAAATTTTATACTTTAAACAGGGGAGTTTTGTGGTATATAAATTATGCCCCAATATAGCTATCAAAAGTGTGTTATTTTCTTTTGGCATGTATATGATCTTTACTTTAGATTCTTTGATTATTCTTTTTTGTTGTTGTTTAGTGTTTTTGATTTTTTAATATGGTTTCATTTTTGTATGAAAATAAGTCATTCCAAACCTGCTATTGGATGAAAGTCATTTGCAGTTAGTACAATCCACCAGAATCATATCTACAGAAAAAAAAAAAAACCTATAACGAATAACAGGTTTGTAATTCTATATTGCCCTAGGAAATAACAGTTTTCCAGATTCATGTTAGACGTGTGATCAATCGTTTGTATATGCCACATCTAAAAATCTTTAAATGTGTGTGATTTAGGAAAAATAGATGCTAAACTAAAATTCTAGACTTCAAACATTCAGAAAGAATAGCTATTATAAGCTTGAAATCTTGCTAAGCTTATGGCTTAAAAAGCTAGTGAAAATAACAAGGGGACCCTTGAATATCTGAACAACCTTTTGATAAAATTCATCTATTGAAGTCACAGAAAGAGAAAATTAATGGAAATTAATAAATGGGTACAAGTCAAAACACAGAAATATATTTTAGGTATTTTTCTTAGGAGAGAAAGAATGGAGTTAAAATAGGGAAGAATTAAAACTAAAGAAAAAAAGCCATTAGATGACGGATTTTCCTACCTGCCAAATGATAAAAGTAATTTGAGATGATTTTTCCATACTAAATGAGAAACTACTAGAAAAGAAAAGACACTACGTGACCAGCAGTTATGATATGTGTATTCTAGTCTGGGATATGTAGTAGAGCATGCAGATTAAAAACAGCCTCGGAAATTCGGCCATCTATGTTGAATCCTACCTCCCTTACTAACAGTAACTTGGGGGCGTTATTTAGCTTCCCTTTTCCTTGGTTTCCACAGGTGGCTATCATGGAGTAGTGTCTTTAAGTGTTATTAAGATATGATATGAATCCTACCTCCTTTACTAACAGTAACTTGGTGAAGTTATTTAGCTTCCCTTTTCCTTGGTTCCCACAGGTAGCTATCATGGAGTAGTGTCTTTAAGTGTTATTAAGAGATGATATGATTAGGCCATTCGATGTGACTCTATTACTAACTAGCACTTATAACAATGAGAAAATAAGCACAGTAATGTTTACGATTTCTTCTAGTTCTCAAATTTTATGCCATCATCAATTTTTGAGGGATTTTTTGCTTGTTTTTTGTTTTGTTTTTAATTTAGCATCTAGGTATAATAGTTTGATCTATAGACTTGTCTGCAAAAGATCACGATTCAGACCTCTGAATTCTGCTCTCACAACTGCAATGATCAGAGGAATCCCTGATAGACATCCACTGAGAAAAATGTCTCAGAAAAACATCCAGACCTGTTTATGATGACTTTCTTAATGTGTCAAATTGGCAACACAAAATATGAGGGCAGAAGGAAGTACAGCAGCCATTTTGTAGCATACATACATCTTTTTCCAGTCTTTCAATCAAATGCTAACTTAGGTACTGGCTGTGAGGTATTTTGTTGATGTAATTAAAATTGTAATCAAATAAAGTACAAGGTCTATCCTCATGAGCCTGACTTAATCAGTGTAAGCCTTTTTAGAAAGACTTAGGCATTGCCCTTAGCCATGCTCTGATATTTTTTGGTCTACAGTTTGTTTTTCCTTCATGGAACCTTTCCTTCCTCGTTACCTGTGACAATAGGTAACGTCATGAAGCTTCAGAGTTTCAGTCTGATTGTGATCTTGACTTCCTGACTTCATGCTCTGTGGATTCAAATTACTTCCCCACAATCATGTAAACCAATTCCTTCTGATAGCTCAGATAATGGAAAGATAAATAGATAGATTGATGGATTGATTGATAAGTATATTTGTATCTTTATTAGTATATCAATATATGTATATTGACTGCTTTTTTCCCTCAACAAAACATTTCTAAGAGGTCTGGAAAATGATTCTTTTCCTCTTTTCCATCCAGTTGCCTAATTAAACTGCTGATGGCATGCATATTCTTCCCAGCAGTACAAACACCCAGGCTTAGCTTGTTGTAGCAGCCCAGCTAATACAATTCTAATGGAAAAAATAAGTACAAAAAGATGGCCTAATAAAAGAACACACACTAACACACACAATCCAACAGACACAAATCCAAATTTCCTTATTAACCTAAATTTTCACACTTAGATACATATCCTTGGCCTTTACTCATAATATCACTGTACTTTGGGACAAGTATGGGCAGCGGAAAGATGAGGCCTTATATTTTCCATATAATTTGGAGTATGCTATTAACACTAAAGAAGGATCTACTGCTTAGAATACACATGTTGTATCAGGAATAGAGAAGGACTAGAAACAATACAAGTAGCATCTCCTTGGAATGACTAAAATTTCTAAAAATATCAATATTATTTCAACTTCTCTTCAGCATTTATTTGCATTTAAGTTTTCTAGTCTACTACTTCTACGGATAAATAGTGTAAAAGGAAAATGTTAAAACCAAAAGGGTTGCATGTCTTTATCTAAAGGAGAATTTCTAATGGTCACAGTCCCTGTACTAAATGGGAGCCTTATTAGCTTCCATGTGTATAGTTACTATCTTTTCTTGGCCATAGGTTACCTGGGAGCCATAGTAATGCACTGGAGATGCCTGGTCACCAGGGGCAACTAAAAAGAAAATGGGATTGATGTGTTTAGAACCACAATAGTGCAACATCATTTCTAAAATAATGACCCATTCAGGGTCAGTTTATAATCTTTCTCCATTGTATGTATTATACCAAATGTCTATGGATTTCTAAATTCAAGTTGATTATAGCAGTTAAACTCAGTGGAGCCAGGCTCTATTTTGAGTTGCTGGAGTTAAGTCATAGTGATCAATTTAAAGTACTCTGATGTGTAATTAAGTGGCTAAATTTACATACTTAAATTGTAATAAAAGTAACCATTGGATATTCTCTCTTGCACATTTAATTCATTATATTAACCATATTTGGAGCACATAGAAGAGTTTTCAGTAGAGAATGTTCTGAAAAATATGTGACTCTAAAGGTCTACTAAATTGCCTATGGAAAAAATGTTCTTTTTTGTAATCAATCAAAACAAAATGTACTGAATCTTCACCTAGAAAAGCATTATGCAATCTACAACTTATAGGAGTAGGATAGTGTTCAGAGAAGAGTTACAAAGACGATTAACATGTTAGACTATAAGAGCAATTTTAGAGGCTAAAGGGACAGAGATTGTTTAGCCTGGAGGAGGATGGCTTGTTGATGGTCTTCAAATATATGAGTGGTTTCTCTGCAAAGGATGGTAACCTGCTGTTTTCCATCTTTTCTGAAGACAAGACAAAAGGAAATAGACTTACATTTAGTAACTTAGATTAAAAACAAATAAAACTGTCTTGGTAGTGAACATTGTTAATCACTGAAATGATTCAGGCTATAGGCTCTTCTTCTATAAAGACTCATAAAAAATAAATGGTTTGGGTCAAACTAGAGACAAGGTCATGAAAGATTATCTCTTATGACTCCTATTAAGGTTCATTAATAGAAAACAACAACTTAAACGCATATTGAAGATTTCTACATATTTCTTCAAAATAACTTTTGTAAACTGAACCTCATGACAACAATTGACTGACAAGTGTTTCAAGGCTAGGAAGGTATATTTTTTGTTCAACTCATTTAATGAACGAAGCTCAAATTTATGAACTCATGATTTGCTATAGATAAAGTTTTGGGAAGCTCTTTAAAAGTATTCCAAATTAATAGGTGTATATTATATATACATACATATATATTATATACACACAATACATATAAAACATATACATATATGTATGTATATATGTACATATATGTGTGTATATGTATTTGTGTATACATATATGAAAAAGTAAGTGTCTAATGTAACCTTACACTGTAAGTATCAATGTAAGAACACTGGACACTTACATTATGGAAAGCATTAACAATTTCTATATTTTAAAAATCATTTTCAAAATTTGAACTTGTCAGATTGTTGCAAATAGAATAAATACCATTAGAAAATCAATCCAGTAATAGCAAGGTTTAAAAGAAAGATATAACTCTTCTACTTCAGAATTCAAAATCCAAGAGCATATTAGATTAGCAAATACTTAATTGTATCCTGAAGCAAAAATAATAATAATAATAATAATAATAATGCCAGAAAGATACAACTAGTTGTAGGTGCATAGAAGATAGAGTTATAGACTCTGCTTGAAAAAACAGTATTTGAATTGGGTAAAATTCGACATCCCTTCATGATAAAAACTCTCAACAAATTGGATACAGAAGGAACATATTTCAACATGATAAAGGCCATATATGACAGATCCACAGCTAGTATCATACTGAATGGGGGAGAAACTGAAATCTTTTTCTCTATAATCTGAAACATGAGAAGGATGCCCCTTTCACCATTGTTATTCAATACAATACTGGAAGTCTTAGCTAGATCAATTAGATAAGAGAAAGAAAGAAAAGAAATCCAAATTGGAAAGGAAGAAGTCAAGCTATCTTTATTTGCATATTATATACTCTTTTATTGAGAAACACCAAAAGACTCCACACAAAAAATTTAGAACTGATAAATCAATTTAGTAAAGTTGTAGGTTACAAAATCAACATGCAAAAATCAGTAGCATTTCTGTGTCAACAGCAAACAATCTGAAAAATAAACCAAGAAAGGAATCTCATGCACAGTAGCTAAAATAAAATAAAATAAAATAAAATAAAATACCTAGAATTCAACCACCAATCAAGTGAAAGATTAAACATTGATGAAATATATTAGAGGGAACACAAAATCAGAAAGATATCTGTATCGCATGTTTATGGATTGAAAGAGTCATCATTGTTAAAATGTTCATACTACTCAATGTTATCTACAGATTCAATGCAATCTCTGTCAAAATATCAATGACATTCTTCACAAAAATAGAAAAAGCAATACTAAAATTTATGTAAAACCATAAAAGATCCAGAAGAGTCAAATAAATCCTGAGCAAAAAAAAACTAAAGCTGGAAGTCTCACATTACCTGACTTCAAATTATACTACAAAGCTATACTAACTAAAGCAACATGTTAATAGCAGTAAAATACACACACACACACACACACACACACACACAGAGAGAGAGAGAGAGAGAGAGAGAACCTAGAAATGAATTCACACATTACAGTCAACTGACATCTCACAAAAGTGCCAATAACATACACTGGGGAAAAGATAGTCTCTTCAACAAATGGTGCTGGGAAAACTGGTTATCCATATGCCAAAGAATGAAATTAGAGCTCTATCTCTCACTATATAGAAAAACTAAGTCAAAATAGGTTAAATACATATATTTAAGACCTGAATCTATGAAACCACTGGAATACAACATTGAGAAAATACTTCAAGACATTGCTCTGGGAGAAAATTTCTTGAGTAAGAACTGAAAAGCACAGACGACTGAAGGAAAAATGGACAAATGGGGTCACATCAAGTTTAAAAGCTTCTGCACAGCAAAGGAAACAATCAACAAAGGGAAGAGACTAACTACAGAATGGGAGAAAATATTTTCAAACAATTTGACTGACAAAAGGTTAATAATCAGAACAAATAAATAACCCAAATAACTTAATAGCAAAACAATAATAATAAAAATCTGATTTTAAAATGGGCCAAAATTTGAACAGATATTTCTTAAAAGAAGACATACAAATGACCAATAGTTATATGAAAAATGCTCAACATCACTAATCATTACAGAAATGTAAATACAAACCAAAGGGAGATATCGATATCATACCACCCATTAAAATGGCTTCTACCAAAAAGACAATAATGAATGCTGGTGAGAAAGTGGAGAAAGGGGAACATTTGGACACTGTTGGTGGTATTGTAAATTGGTGTAGGTACTATGGAAAATAGTATGGAGATTTCTCAAAAAACTAAAAATAGAACCACTGTTCAATCAAGCAATCTCATTGCTGAGTATATATCCAAAAGAAAGGAAATTGGTATATCAAAGAGATAGCTACACTCCCATATTTACTGCTGCACTATTCACAATAGCTAAGATATGGAATCAACCAAACTTCCATGAACCCAGATGAATAGATAAATAAATTGTGGCACATATACACAATGGGACATTATTCGGCCATATAAAAATAATAGAACTCTGTCTTCTACAGCAATATGGATGGAATTAGAGGACATTAGGTTAAGTGAAATAAGTCAGGCACATTAAGACAAATATTGCATATTATTGCTCATACACGGAAGCTCAAAATATTGGTCTCATGAAGGTAGAGAGTAGAATGATGGTTTCAGAGGGTGGGAAGGGTAGTGGGGGAGAAGGGGATAAATAGAAGTTGGTTAATGGATATGCACAATGAGAAGGAATATGAACTAGTATTCTATGGCAGATGAGGACAACTATAGATAGCAATAGTGCATTGTATATTTCAAAATAACTACAGTGTATTTGGAAGGTTACCAACACCAGAAAAAAGATACATGTTTGAGGTCATGAATATCCCAATTACCCTGATTTGATCATCATGTATTATATGATTATCAAAATATCACATGTATTCCATAAAAATGTGCAATTGTTATATATACCTAAAAATTTAATATACATAGGTAAATAAAAAGTATATCTAAGCATGCTTCTTATGAAAAAATAATGATCAAGAGTTTTTTAAACATAAAAGGGCAATGGTAGACTAGGCAGAGAAAACCACAAGGGCATGGAGGAACTGGAGAGTATGCATGCCAAAATACATGAACAGTTCAGTGTAAAGTGATCAAACAGGAGCAGTAGAATATCTGTTAGAGCCAGACTGTAAAGATGTTAGTTAAGGTATCTGGACTCCAAGCTGTTCAGTGAAAATGCATGTGCAAAATAATGTCTTTGGCCTCCGTCCAAGAGTTCTGATTTATAAGGTTATTTTGCCACAACCTTTCTAAGGATCAGTTTAAGAACCAGAGTACAAGGCAAGGACACCAGTGAAGTACACTCTGTGTCTTTGTGTCCTGAGCAACTGAATGAACCCACAGAAAATTTTTGTGAGAAAGGCCAGTTGCAGCACTTCTGTTTATTCATAAATGGCTTTGCAAAGTGTTCAAGAAGATAATAATGGCAACTATCCAGCTATATTGGAGAAGAAAGCAGTCAAATCTACAAAAATCTTCCAAGTCTACATTCATTGCACAGTGCTTTGGAAATGGCTAGATATTTTTTTCAATCCCTAAGAAACAGAAGATGTATTTGGGCAGATACGTAAGGTTGATTAATTTACATGCACAGCTGCCTTCCAGGCGACTGTCATCCACTTGACAGGATGGAGCAGCCTGAAATTCCAAACATGAATATTTCATAACAAAACCGTGAGTCTTACCAATAAAAGGGATAGGGAGTTGGCGAGGAGGGCAGTGAGACATGTTTATAGTCATGTTGCCACTGGATAAATATCCCTAAGCCTACAGCTAACTTTGAATGACAAAACGCTTCAGAAGAAATACATGATACCAGGCTTTCAACATATCAAAGATATTTAAGACCGTACTTTCCAAATAATCACTAGTTTTCTTTAACTTTTAAAAAGTAACGTGGAAAACTGTTAAAGATTATGTGAATGATCTTCTATTGCTAATGTGATAAAATAAAGGCTGCACATTTTAGGAGTACATTCAATGTTATGGATTTAGGAAACAATGACCTTCGGGAGTAGAGATCACTAACCTGCTTTATTTCTGTGTAGAACATGTACTAATAAAAGACTAGGAATAGATAATTATAGGGATATGCTTGAGGGTAGAAATAAAAAGTATTTTGCCTCTAGGATAAACTTTCAGTTATCTGCCTTATGAAGTAAATGTGATGATTCTTTTTGGAGCCATACCTAATTGATATAAATAGTATCACAAAAATAAAAATCTTTTTGAACCTTCTGCTGGTATGGAGGAATAAAAAGCAAAACTCTTACAAATCAGCAAACTTACAGAGGGAGCAGACTATTTCAGGCATGTCCTTTGTATCCAAAGGTCAGGATTCCTGAACTGAATTGAAGAATACTTTCAGAATTTTTACCTTTTCATTGCAGTTATATTTGTTTTTCAAAGAATTATAAATTCCTAGAGTATCTTGAATTCATATGTATGTGTAAATAAAAAGTCATCAATTATCTACTTTAAGTATTATGTACTAAAATATAATCTAGTATTTTAGCATTTATTTTGAGAAAAATATGAAAACAATAGAAAAGGGAAAATTCTCAGGTATTATGGAAGAGAAAATATATGATTGTAATGCTAATATTTTTACATATAAACATATAAAAACATTTTATTTTGTGTGAGTATTGGCACAATAAATCCAGACCATTCATATAAGATGCATGCACATATATATACATATATACACTCATTTTCTAACTCTTTTCTGATTTCAAAGCATGGGATACTCACCTATTATTATAGCTGCAAAGTGTACTGTCTTCAAATTATCATTTTGATTCAATAAAGGTATTTGTTGTTCTCAATTTTCTAAGTAATTATCTTAATTCATTGCTTTTCTAGATTATGTGTAAAATAAGTGTAGATGTAGTACATATTCCTTCATCAGCGAGACAGAAGAGACCCGTTTACTTTCAATAGTATCATATAAAATGAAACTTCCTTTTCTGGATCATTTTTTGATCATTGATCATTTTTGATGATTTGATCATTGAACACAACCTACTTCTTGTGAGCACAATACCATTTAAAATGTTAATGCCCAAATTTTAGAGACACAAGGCACAGCAGAAAATTAAATTTTGCCTATGTGAATATAATGATCCTTTATTTCTTTATCTGGGCTTCAGCGCTCCTTTGACCTAAATTTATTTCTTTCTAAAAACGTTAACTGCTTTTTATATAGTTTGAGCCATTAGTAAATTGTTATTATTATAGTGAAGAGCACAGGGTATTTACCTTTGTAAAATATCAACAATATTTTTTAAAGAATATGTAATTTGAAATATATTACTCATTGTTAAAATTATGGGATGAAAGTAATTTCCAGACAAATGAACTCCTTAAAGACTATGTCCTGTAGCATTCAACTTTGCTTATTTTCTACTAAGTGTTTTCCAACGAATCATCAAGAAACAGCTGGCTTGAATTTACTGAATTTAGCATTTCTGGACTTGCGATGGGAAGGATCCCTTGGCATTCAGGTCTATATAGACTCTAAATAACAGGGTAGACATAGTTCCCTAAGAATGTTCTTTGATATAATTGAATTATTCTGGACAAAATTCTACATTACTCATATCTGGTGCAGTTCATTCCCATAATCTATTTCTGTGTCCATCACCTCAAAGTGCAAATCTACAATCTAATTATTGGCAAATAATAACAGGATTTCCTTATACTAGAAGTTTTTCTTTTCTAGTCTGAAATAAAGACGGTATTGTCTACTATTCCTATTACTGAGGATATTTCCTTCAGTGGAATCTTGTTTCACAACTAACTCCATGAGGTTCTTATTTTATAAAAGCAGAAAACAAATGAATTGGCTTTGCTTTTTGTTGGAGTAAATGGATTATAAAACAAAAATTATCAAAAATAGAGCAATATAAATTTTAGTTGGCTATAATGAAAGTTCTCAATATGTTGACCATGTTACATGTCCCTGCTCAGTTCCCTTATTGTCCCCTTTATCCTGCTGAACACCATCAAGCTTCTAGTCAGAGGGAGAGACAACCAGTGCTACAAGGCTCCTACCTGACCACAGATCAGCCCAGTTCCTTTTTGTGCTTGAATCCCAGCTATTTTTAAATTAGTTAGTGTGCACTTGAAAAATCAAAAGTGATCTCTACGTTCATTTCATTGCAATGGAAAGTTAGTCAGATGTAGTCTTCAATTAACTGGTCAAATTGTGATCTAAAAGTTTCCCCTTCATTTGTATCACTAATCCTCTCAATATGCACAGGAATATATGCTATGCAAAATAGGCAGTGTCAAGACTGAGCACATCCCTAATAGTTTTCGTGGAAAGATATCAGTTGAGAAACAGAAACCTGACTTACATTTTCCCAAGAAATAGGTAAATATTACATGCAATGATTTAGCATCCATGGTGCAGGTTGCATGGGATTCTCATTTTTATTGAGAATATAATATTGTCAGCATATGAACACCTTTACACTTCTTGGTGAAGATATTAGAGAGAGATTTTATATAGAATTACATTGTCTTGGAAGTCAGAGTTTCTCCACCATTTTGAACTTTTCAATTTTGTGTCTCTTACCTTTATTATTATTATTATTATTATTATCATTATTATTATACTTTAAGCTCTAGGGTACATGTGCATAACATGCAGGTTTGTTACATATGTATACTTGTGCCATGTTGGCATGCTGCACCCATCAACTTGTCAGCACCCATCACCTCTTCATTTACATCAGGTATAACTCCCAATGCCATTCCATTCCCCTCCCACCTCCCCGTGATAGGCCCCGGTGTGTGATGTTCCCCTTCCCGAGTCCGAGTGATCTCACTGTTCAGTTCCCATCTATGAGTGAGAACATGCGGTGTTTGGTTTTCTGTTCTTGCAATAGTTTGCTGAGAATTGCGGTACTATTCACAATAGCAAAGACTTGGAATCAACCCAAATGTCCATCAGTGACAGACTGGATTAAGAAAATGTGGCACATATACACCATGAAATACTATGCAGCCGTAAAAAAGGATGAGTTTGTGTCCTTTGTAGGGACATGGATGCAGCTGGAAACCATCATTCTCAGCAAACTATTGCAAGAACAGAAAATCTTACCTTCTTAATAGTATTCTGATTGGATAATTCACTTCCAATATCAATGACCTTTGAATAATAAATTTTTCCTACATCACTTCTCCCAACTGGCCACTGTAGAAACCTCCAAAACTTTTTTTGGCTACTATTTGTGAGAATGGCTATTATAGGGTTATAACTACATGTATCTCATAAAAATAAATGTAAGTAAAGACTTCTGGTATGAACATGGTTGTCTATATCGACTTCTCCTGCCAACCTGTTCTTCCTGGAAATTATATAAAAGCAATAAAGATCTTTTCCACACACCCCATTTAAAATGAAACTAGGAAAAATATATAGAAGCTGCACAAGAACAAGAAGAAGAAGAAAAAAGAGAGTGAAGCAAGACCCAGCAGTGGCAGCACTTCAAAGGCACCAGAAAAATATACTTCCTAAAGATGAGGAGTCATTCATTCAGTAGTGCAAAAATTATGACTTGTATCAGAGTGGCAGCAGAAGATTCCTAGACAAGGTTTAGAAAGAAAGTAGAAATTCAATTACCTAACAAACCATTGCATGGCCAAAAGGTAAGAAAACATAAGCAAAGTCAAACATATAAACTTAAATATATTTCCAATATATAACTCATCTACATACTTGCTGTATCTCAAGTATCTGGAACACTACCTGCCACGTAATAAATATTTATTGAATGACTGCATAAATCCAATTGAAAAATTTGGCAAAGAACACAATTTGTAAAAAATAAAGTAAAAATGGCTTTTACACATATTTAAAGATGTTCCCTCATCAGTCATAAGATAAATTATAACATTTTTATCTATTAGATTGGCAAAAACTCAAGTGCTAAAACTTCCTATTGGCAAAGTTCTGAGGAAACAGTTATCATCATATATAGCTGATGGGTATGTAATTTGTACAAGATTTATGAAAAGCAAGTTGGCAATATCTACGAAAAGTACAAAGGCACATACCTCTTGGCACAGAAATTTCAGTTTGGGTAGTATCGTAGAGACGTATGTATGTGCATAATGAAGTATGTACAAGGTTATTCATAGTAGCCTTATTATTAAATGTAAAATAATGGAATAATCCTGTATGCATTGATGGGGACAATAATTGGCTATGTTAATTATAATATATCTAGTCAATGAAAATATGATATAGTTATAGAAATAATGAGGATTCTCCTAAGATATCCAGGATGTATGACTGATGAAAGAAAAAATCTAAGTCAATACAGCTTTTATATTATGAAACCTCAGTGCTTAAAAATAGGTAGAAAATAAAAATATTTATTTTTAGTCATTTTTATATAGACAAACTTTGGAAGTGCTATAAGAAGCTAAAAACAGTTGTTCCCCTGTTTGAGTGATGAAACTAAAGCGACAAGAAAGAGAGAGTGGAGAAAGATATGAATATACTGCTTTTTATAGCTTCAATTTTTTGAGGCGTGCAAATAAATTTCTGATTCACAAAAATTAAAATTTAATTAAGAAAGAAATTGTAGAGGAAAAACAAGCAAATAAAAATAAAGTTTACCAGTGTCCAAATTCATCACAAAATAACACTATCAGATTTATAGCAGTGGAGGGGGGGAAAAACTCACTCATTAATTCATCAAATAAATGTTGATTGAATTACTTCCATGATTTAAGATGCTGGAGATGCAAGATGATGATTCCCCTGAAGCTTCTATTATTTCCATGAAATAGAAAATAAAAAACTGACAAGTTAAAGATTAAAAAAAAAAAAAACAGAAAAACAGTTAAGTGTTATTACTAAAACAAAATAGGATGATACTATACAGATAGTGACTTGGGATTTATTTTTTTGCTGAGTGGTCTGAGAAAGTCTCTTTCAAAATTAAAATCGACGGAGGTGATATTTGAACTATGATTTGAGTGACAAAAAGGAGGCAGTCGTACACATATCAAAAAGACAAGCATTTTATGCAGAGTCCAGCAAGAGTAAAGGCTTGGGGTAAGAACAAATTTTTCATGCTTTATGGACAGAAAAAAAGTGCCCTGTGAGTACAGAGAAAGGAAGAAGAACTAGAATGGCATGAATTGAGACGTAAGTGTAGCTTCATTATGTGTAACTATCTGGACCTTGGATGACCAGGGCAAGAGATTTGGATTGCATTCTACATGGGGTGAGAAGACATTGGAAAGCTTTACACAGAAGGATCATGTGATTTGATCTATGGAAGTAAAAGGGTTGACTCTGCTATCTGGTTGCATATTTTAGGGGGCAAGAGTTGAAGCAGGGTGACCAGATTGTCATTCTTTTGGTATCCTAGGCAGACAATAATGGTGTTTCAGCTAGTATGGAGTTGGGGAAAAATGGAAGTAATATGAAAGTCTTTATTGATGATTAGAGGTGAAGTTGAGGGAAAGAATGGAATCAAACCAATGCTAGATTTTGACTTACAAAAATAGGTGTAGATCTATTTTCTAACATGAGATAGAGTGGGGAGAAACAGGTTTAGAGAATAGAATGAAAAATTCTACTTTAGACATCTTAAGTTTGAGATAAACGTGTAAGTAGAGACGAAGAGTAACTGGTTGAACATGTGTGTGAAACTCAGGGGAGAAGTAGAGTCTGAGCATAAAAATATAAATATCATCTGCATATAAATGATATTTGAAGCCAAAGGGGTGACATGCAAGTGAAATCACCTACAAATGACAACAGATATAGAAGAGATGATACATACAGAACTCATCCATGGGAATGCCAAACTCTAGAAGTGAGGAAGAGCAGAGATTAAAAAATACAAAGAAATTATTGATAGGATAACATGAACATATACAAAATAATAAAAATTCCATACAAACGAACGTGCCTAAGATAAAAATAATGTTAGGAACATATTTGCATCAGACATGATTTCCAAAGTGTTTATATTGTGATTATCATGGTATTTTTGGAGTCTTACTTTTCATATTAAATAAGGTAAAGGATATGAACAAACAGTTTATATAAGCAAAGATTATAAAAACATGGAAAATGTGCATTCTGTCCATTATTGAAGAAATAAAAAATAATTTTTTTTCAGGACACACTATTCTTCTATGGATAAAACTATTGCTTAAATAAAAACACTCAAAGTTCGTGAGATTGTGGTGAAACTAACACAGTTGAACACCGCTGTTTGCTTTATAATAAACAATATATAGTAAAAGATAAAATGTTTATCCAATTTGAGTCAGTAATTCCACCTTTGGGAATATATATCCTAGAGTCATAATTCCACAGAAGAGGACTACTTATATGCAGAACTAGATTTTTATTGCAATAAATGTTATCTTTAAAGAATTGAAGAAAATCAATATGGCCACAAATATAGAAATGATCAAATCAAACATAATCTATTTAGGCTAGATGAATATTTTAAAACTACTAACAATTGTCATTAAAAGTCATATATCAAAACTCATGAAAATGTGTATAACATAAATGGATTATTATCAAAGAAGATTAAATAAATGACATTTGTATTGCTTAGTCTGTCCCATTCTTATGACCAATTGACAACTTTTTCTCTTTTTTTTACTTTCACATTTCTAAAATGTAAAATCCCATTGGACTTGCTTTCTACTCCATCCCCCAGTATAATTTTATTCAATTGATTATTTTGTTGGCATGAACTTTAGGGATGTGGCTGTGAGTTAGCAATGACATAACTACTGATGTATCTTTTGGGATAGGCCTTATTCAGAACAAGACGTGGAGATCTCATGAGGATCCAATAAGTCAGAGATGGAGAGGGTCAGCCAGAGATAAGCTGTAGAGTGGAGCTGAAACTGACAACAGGGACATGTTTATAACAGAAGCATGTGGATGTATGAAAAGAAGATAGGTTTGGATTTTAGTCCAGAATCCTAAAATATGAAGAGTCTGAAAATGTAAGAAAAAGAATTTAATGCATGCCCCAATGCATAATAATGGACTAAATATAGAATCCTTAGAGAAGATGCATTGATCTGAATAGTGTTTGGTTGGTGGTTTCAACAGAAAGACCTAAAATATCTGTTTTTCCACTTAAAGGCTTTTTGGACATTCAAAGAAAGTCACTTAAAGCTTCAACACTAGCCTCCTGGAAACCAAAATTTATGTTGAAGAAAATGATTTTAATGAAAAATGTAAGACAATGTTGTGAGCAGGTTAAGGGAATATTTCACTTCAGGGGCTTTTTCAAAACGTCCCCTAAATTACAAAACAAAAGATAGCCTTGTCTCAGAATTCTGTTTCTCCTGGGCTGGAGATGCACGCCTAAGAGTAATTTCAGCACTTAAGGAAGGACTTTTCAGACTACAGAGGAATAAATGACCATTCTCATCTTACAAGAGCATCGGCATGTCTCTGTAAGTGCACCTCTGTCTTCTGGGACATTGATTACATTGAAACTTGATTTCTCTTAAGATCCACTGAATCCCAAAAAGAAATTAGGTTATATACATTTCATTATCCCATTTGCAAAGTGAATGATTTTTTTTATCCAAAAAAGCAGCATCAAAATCAGGCCACTAAGAAGAAAGGTAAATCTTGTGCTGAAGGAATATGCTCCTTATTCCTCAATGGTGTACGGAAGTTTATGATTCTGTTGAAAAAAGTCGTAACTCTGCTTCATTCTCTTGAGATGCAGAGTAAATGGAGAAAATAGTGTTACTGGTTTTATCAAAATTCTGCTTTTTCAGGATGGCTGAGTTGAGATGTCAGATGACAATTCTCCTCAGAAAGAACCAAAGTTACAGGTGAATAATCGTAAGTTGAATAGAAGATTAAGGAGAGAGTGCCAGAACCTACTGGAGAACTCACAGAAAGAAGCTACGGCACAGAAAAAAGAAGGAAGCAAGAGTGTGGCAGAGATTGAATCCCAAGAAACTTGGAGTCTGGTGGAAAAGGTAGGTGCGGTGTTTTGGGTTCCACTCACAGTTGTGGCAGACTGGGTTTCCGAACTGTAGGAGAGCTCCTTTGGTCGCCCTAGCCCAAGGGCCGGTGTGGGTGGTGATTTATTAATTTACTGAGGGCATTGCACCAGGCTACCAGCTTGTATAATTTGCTTACCCTCTCCCCAGACCTGAGCTGCTGTGGTATGCGCCATACCGAGTGTGCATCATTGCGGTCCTCTGTCCTGCCCAGATAATCTCAGCCTTCATGTCTCCACATCACCAGATCCCCCGCAGACATTCCCTAGCACCTGCTCAGATTGCAGCAGCCACACATGGGGCCAGATGTACCCGAGGTAGCTGCAGAATTCCCAGTGGTCTGACCCTCAGGGTATGTTGCTCCTAGGGGAAGGGAGAGTGCAGTGTCCCTGGGGAGTGCCTCTTGGGACAAAGGAAGCCAGAGCGTATGCTCTCCTGTGCCCAAGAGTTTCCTGCTTGGGGACTGAGGGTGACAGCACCCTTTCCAGCAGAGAAACGGGCACCATGCTCAGTGCTCTGGGGGGAAGTGTTTTTTATCCCCAGTGGTCAGGCAGCCCCAGTGCTCAGGCACAGTAGTAGAGAGGACTTCTCCTTCCCGACTGCTTACTGCTGCAGACAAAGCCGTGGATGCCTGTGGACAGCCAATCTAGGACTATTAGGAGCAGCTACGCTGACATTGGTGGTGTGCCTACCTGCCGAGCCCGACCTTCCTTGCACCATAGGCAGAATCCCCCTTCCTGTCTCCACACTGAGTGGCAGCGTCCTGGCAGTGGAGAACAGATGACCAGCAGAGCTGTCTGTTTTGTGCTGAGGGAAGAGGCTCCTCCCTGAAACCACGGTACAAGTGTTTTCTGTGGTTCTCAGCTTCATTGCAGCTTGAAGATAGATGGCAGTGTCTGTTTGAACTGAGACACATGAGACCCGTTACAGCAGTATGATAGGGAAATGGATTACATTGCTGCCTGTCCAGGATGACAAGCTGGCGCAAACCCCTACCACCTCTGGAGGGACCTCGGCACATTTCACCAGTTTGCCCTGCTACCCTCATCAGCACTGGTGTTTTTGCTCACTGGAGTACCTGAGGGTCAGACTGGCTGTCCAGCTCCGCCCAGCTTTGACCCCTGCTCCAGGGCTGAGCAGGTAATTCATGGCACCGGACATCCCACCGACCAGTCCATCGCTTGAGGCAACAGAGAGCTCCTCCTAGATAATAAAGATTAAGCCTGTACTTACCTGTTTCCGCCATAGCCGGTTCTTACTAGTGCCACCTACTGGCCGGGTGGTTGAACTGCATAAACCAATACAAAATCTGACACCAGAGCATAGGGCATGGAAATGAGATAAGCTTCTTGAGACTTCCACCTCTGTGTCTCTATAGGAGACTGAACATTTACTCACATGCCCAGTATATCACTACTACAACCACCATTTGAGAAAATCACCACACCAAGGAAAAGACCTGCCCGCATGATTCAGTTACCTCCTACTGGGTTCCTCCCATGACACGTGGGAATTATGGGATCTACATTTCAAGATGAGATATGAGTGGGGACACAGCCAAGCCATATCAGGACTTAAATGTAAGACCTCAATCTATAAAAATTCTAGAAGAAAACCTAAGAAAAACTCTTCTGGACATTGGCCTGGACAAATAATTTATGACTAAGACATCAAAAGGAAATGCAACAAAAACAAGAATAGACAAATGGGACTTAATTGAACTAAAAAGCATCTGCACAGCAAAATAAATACTCAACATTGTAAACAGACAACCTACAGAGTGGGAGAAAATATTTGCAAACTATGCATCCCACAAAAGTCTAATATCAGAAATGTATGAGTAACTTAAACAAACAAACAAAAAAATTCCATTAAGAAGTGAGTAAAGGAAATTAACAGACACTTTCTAAAAGAAGACATACAAGCATCCAACAGACATATGAAAAAATACTCAACATCACTAACCATCAGAGAAATGCAAATTAAAACCACACTGAAATACCATCTCACACTAATCAAAATGGCTTTTACTAAAAAAGTCAAAAAAATAGCAGATGTTGGAGAGGATGCAGAGAAAAGGGAATACTTACACAATGTTGGTATGAATGTAAATTATTACAACCTCTACGAAAAACAGTGTAGAAACTTCCCAAATAAGTAAAATTTGAACTATCCTTCAATCCAACAATCCCACTATTGGATATCTGCCCAAAGGAAAAGAGCTTAATATATCAAAAAGATACTTGCACTTCTATGTTTTTCAGAGCACTGTCCACGTTAGCAAAGATGTGAAATGACTTAAATGTCCATCGACAGATTATTGGACAGAAAAACTGTGGTATATACATACCATAGAATACTATTCAGCCACTCAAAATTATGAAATTACATCCTTCGTTGCAACATGGGTGGAACTGAAGCCCATTATCTTAAGTGAAATAACTCAGAAACAAAAAGTTAAATACCACATGTTCTCCCTTATAAATAAGAGCTAAACAATGTGTACATATGGATATACAGAGTGGAATAATAGACTTTGGAGACTACAAAAGGTGGGACAGTGGGAGAGGGGTAAGGGATGAGAAAATATCTAATGGGTACAATGTACATTATTTGGGTGATGGTTACACTAAAACTCAGACTTCACTGCTCGCAGTATATCCATGTAACAAAAATGCATGTATGCCCCTAAAATCTATAAAAATTAAATAAATAAATAAATGATACAATAAAATCTCATTGAGTAGCCAGTAGAATTGCCTAAAAATAATGATTAAAAAATTAATGCATATATTAAATTTCTTAGTGTGCTCTCAGGCATTTGCTTTATCATTTAACATATTAAATGTAACACATTTTTATTATAATATTTTATAAAAATACAAATTTTGCACGTAATTTTCTGTGTAGAAAGTACACATCAGAACTGCCACAATGATACTGCAATGAATCTCACATACTGGGCATCTTTTGACTTAGCCTGGTTTCCCCAGAAATTGGAGCTTGAGGCAAAGGCTTATGTGCTACTACTGTTTTAGGAAATGTAATCCCAGAGAGCTGACCTGAGAGACAAAGGGAGAGAAACAGTATTTAAAAAGTAGAGTATACTATAAAAATGTGCTATTGAATTAGTGGTGATTGCTTGATCTCAAAGAAGCATTCTCTAAGAAGGCAAAACACTCCATCCAGAGGGGAAAAGTGATAAAAAATGTTTTCCCCAGTGTCTCCCATGTATCAAAGATTGTCTCTAGGGATACTGGAAAATTTTTATCCTTCCAGATTGCATACGTATGGTAGTAAACTAAATCCCATAGCATTTTGTGCCTTTGGCATCCAAAGATAGCCTTAGGGCAGGAGGCAAGAGGTTCAGGGCACATGCATGAGGCATGGTACTGTTAGGTTGCATTTGTTGGAGCCCATGCAGAGCAGATGACCACAGCAGTGGCTGGAATAAAGCATAATGAAGCTACAAATGATGTAAAGTGATGCATACGATAAGTGGTTTTCCAATTGTTGCAGGCATCAGAAGCACCTGGGGAACTTGTCACAACACATATTGCTGGGTGCCATCCCCAGAGTTTTTGATTCAGTAGGTCTGAGATGGGCCCAAAAATGCATTTTTAGCAAGTTTGTAGGTGATGCAATGCTACTGACCCCAGACTACACTTTGATAAATCCTGCATAAGTCTACAGTCCAGTACTCCTTCCACACATATTCCCCCAGGTCTAGGTCGGCTAGTGTATATTAGTGTACTCCTAAAATTTCTTCAGGGTATGATCTATTTCCTCCAGACCACAGACTACACTTTTCTGAATGGCTTAAACTGAAAGTGGACTCTGCTTATCCATCTAGAGACAATAAAAATGGTTGGGGAGCATCTTGAGGAGAAAAGATGCTATCTCCTGAGCTATGTTCCTCAAATGGCGCTTTTGTAAAGATTGCTGGGATGAGGTTGCTCATGTCTGGCGAGGGGAAAGAGTAGTTTTTGTCAGCCCAGAGGGTTCAACAAAAGCTGGAAGACTAATATTCTTATCGCTAGAATCCTCAACCAAAAACTTCTTTTCTGTGGTTATTCATTTTTCCCATTCATCTAGACAGAGTGATATATTTTATGAGAAGATGGGAATAAGGTAAATCTAAAAATTATTTTAAGAAGTTTACTTTCAGTTTACTAAGCTCCATGTAATAACTATTGTGTATCTGTAATTTAGACTTTTGAAAGAAGAAAAATATTTGATGAAGGTGTTAATTGAGCAATAAGTATATCTAGAGTTATGAATACTTGGTATAAAATGTAGGATCCAACTATACAGATCTATTGTAAAAAGTTGACTATAGATAGAGACATGATTCTTTGCTTTTCTAAAGATTATCTGCTATGAGATTTTTTTTTTAGTTCCCTCAAAACAATTACTATAGGTGTGAAAATCACAAAATCACCAAAATCACAACATATTATCCATTAGGAACATGCCTGCAAAATAAGAAATGAGGTTTATAAGTACAGAGAAACATCAGCAATCACATCCATTACAGCTAATTTACAAGTGATTGCTCTTGCTGACCTTGTAGTTATAGAGGAGAAGCCCTTCCTGTGGCCCCAAGGGAGCTAATGTTTAATTGAGTTAATAATTTAATAATAGAAACTATTAGAGGATCTGTGATGTAAAAGTAAAGGATGAAAAGATTGTACAGAAAGCAGAACATTTGGACAATTTCCACTCAGTCATTCAATATTTATTGAACAACTGTCTTACACTGAGATCCTTGCTAATGACAGCAAAGTGCAAAGACTTTAAAAAATACGTTTGCCCTCTAGAAAATCATATACTACTATAAGAGATAATGGGTAAAAAATTGCAAACATCTGTGAAAATGAATTTTTTTTGAATTTGGGACAAGTGTGATGGAATTCCTTGAAGAAATGCTGTTTCTGAAGTACGTAAGCCAGAATTTAATTTCTGGAAAAGTAAACCCTATAATATACATGGTAAATTTAATATTTTAATCAAATAATGACATATATTTACTTTAATGCATTTCACATACACACAACTTCAAGAAACACAGATAATTCATAGTGTACTCTCTCTGTCTACTTTTTCTGAACCTGACCTTGGGCCAGCCTGTCTCATGTTTGACATAGGGCTGACATTACTGTGAAAATATGGTAAAGAAAGAAGGAAAGAAGGAAGGAAGGAAGGAAGGAAGGAAGGAAGGAAGGAAGGAAGGAAGGAAGGAAGGAAGGAAGGAAGGAAGAAAGAAAGGAAAAAGAAAGAAAGGAAGAAAGAAAGAAAGAAAGAAAGAAAGAAAGAAAGAAAGAAAGAAAGAAAGAAAGAAAGAAAGAAAGAAAGAAAGAAAGGAAGGAAGGAAGGAAGGAAGGAAGGAAGGAAGGAAGGAAGGAAGGAAGGAAGGAAGGAAGGAAGGAAGGAGAAAGAGAAGGAAGGAAGGAAGGAAGGAAGGACTTTTATAATTGGAAGTGTGTTTCTATGTCACTAAATGTAACTCTAATTCATAGCACTTGTTAAGAATTTGCTATTTGGATAAATGGAGTAGTGGGATTTCTGAACTGACCTGTGTTCAGACCATTTCTTAGCCACTCCTTCTACAAAGTAAAAATCACACCACAGATACTCTGTAAGAAAGCATGTAAATAGAATGCAAAATATAAAGACAATAAACTCCCCAAAGGGACTTTTTTGTAGGGAATAATTTCTTTATTTTATTTAATCAAAATATGCATTAGGTTAATATTAAATTTCAAAAATTAACCCTTAAATATTAAATCCTATTAGCTTTTAAAAGAATAAAATTTATTACAAGGAAGTATCAAATATTCTAAATAAGATTTGAAAGTACCAAATATTATTGGATATGGGTCATACCTTGTGAGTTATAAAGAGAAAGAAAGAAAGCATAAAACATTTTTGCTCTTCTTTTTCTTCTCCTCTCCTTCTCTCCCTTTATTGTCTTTCTCCTCCTTTCCTTTCTCTCCTTACCTGTCTTCCTTCTACTCCTTCTTTATTAAATATAAAAAACCTTGGCTTCATCAAATAACAGCCAAATGATATGGGAGCTCAGAATATGGAGATGTTTTGCTAAGTGAAGTGATGTGAACTTTGCCTTCGAGAAGGAGGAGTTCATCACTCCTTGTTGTCCGGATAACAAAGAAAGAAAAAAAAAAAAAAAAAAAAAAAAAAAAGCCCAGATAAGAAGTAAAAAGGATTTGGGACAAAGGCTGATATGGCCTGCCATGCATGGTAGTTACAGATTTTTTGATTAATATTACTTTTTAACCTTTTGACAGAATTAAAAACGTGATGCATCAATCATAACCAATTAAACTGAATCAGATGCCTTCCCTGTTTACACCTATCTGAGATGCCAACTAAGGGAGACTTAGAGCATGAGTTCTGAATGGAAAACGCAAGAGAGAATGTTCCTCTTTATTTCAAATGCCTTATTTTGACATCTTCCCATGATTTAGCCTGAACCCATAATAAGGAGACTATCTCTTCTTCTTTTTTCTGCTTGACTGTATATCTCTCCTCATCCTTTCCCCAAAGCCAATTTAAGACTCAGCAACAGCACTGTCCCAATTAATATTCCAGTTGTTAAATGAATACTAAAACTGCTTTAACAGGTATATCTGGGACTCCATTTAGTTTATGATATTGTTTCCATAAGAAAATGCATTCCAGATTAATGAAACAGTAACTTTACAATAGTTTGGGTTAGAAAAAGTCATTGATATGTTGAGCACTTACTTGTGTAAGAAGTTGAAGGACATGGAATTCAACAGTGGCAATGTTAGCCCCCTGATTTGGATTTTTCATGTCCTGTGTGACTGGGCAAGGACAGTTGGGAGGTAAACACTGCTTCAATCTTTTATTTATTTTTTTAAATTTTACAGTATACAATGCCAAAAGGTAGATGGCTATTTTAAATGTCATCTTTTGTTGATTGGTTTATAGTGTAATCTTTTTATAAAGGTCTACCAAAAAGTAATGAAATGGTATTTGATTTCACACTGACAGGAAACTGTGCAGCATAAATAATTACGAAAGAATGTAAAAATGTTTATAGTCCATGAGAAGCATAAAACTATACTAAAAGAACAATATGAATGCATTGAATCCACTCTCTTTGATCTTTTGAATTAGAAGTTTCAAGTACCTTTGATACTTGGTAAGAAGGTGAGATTGCAATTGTTTTACTTCTAAAAATGTATTTGAGATTTCATCAAGCTTCATCTATTTTTCTCAGAATTTTATGATCTAAATCTAACCTCTCAGCTGGCTTCTGTCACCTTTTTGCATTACCACTTTACCTCCAATATTCTCATAGTCACCCAATGACATCTCCCTTATTGAGGACAAAGCTATTATTTATTTCTTAGTAATGCATCCCTAAACTCTCTTTTGTTAAAGATTACGTCTTATTACCACTTCAAAAGGACTTCTTTTCCCATTTTTCTAAGTATATCAAAATGAATAAAACAGTAATTTTAAAAAGTAGTTCTGTGGAAATTTCCACACTTTTCCTTTCTTTAAGCAATGTATCTTTCATCTAAAGGTGAAAGTCACTTTTGATAACTAATACCATTGTTCAAGATATATCTTTATTGCAGAGAAAATAAACACTTCTAATTCTTTATTTTATTTTTATGTTGTGAAACTAAGTAAGGTGAAAACAAAGCAACCAGAAATTTTAAAAGTATGTATTCTGATTAGTTGAAAAGTAGCACATTGAGTTTTCTACTATGAGGATAATATGGCTTTAGGTTTATTGGAACTTTGAGAAAGCAAACTTTGAATGAAGCAACTCTAGCACTTGGAAAGCTTTCCAAAGGCCCAAAACCCCCTGCCAGTAGAGTGAAGAAAGCACAGGAAACAGGGGGAGAAATTATTTCTTAAGTGTAAATTAATAAAAATATTGTTTCTTATTTCTAAAAGTACTTAACTCAGTATCATCGTTGCCCTATGTAAGCATCACATATAAAATATATACTAGCTTTTTTCCATGAAACTTAAATGTACATAGAAGAAATGTTCCATCCCAACATCCCCATGCCAATCCTTGAGTATACTGAAAGATTAGGCAGATACTCTGCCAATGGTCTGAGATTTCAGCTCAGTCTTAAGTTTAGCCAGGAGAAGATAAGCAGCCAATTCTTCTATGAATCACACAGAAGGACTGTCTTACAAATCCCAGATGGAGGGAATTTAGTCACTTACTTTCCATGCCAAAGCTTCAGTTATATCAGACCCTTTTGCACACCATCCCACATCATTCTCAGACTCACCTGGTTCTGTAAATAGTTTCTGATAAGACTGGACTTAGTTATATTGACAGTGCCTTGGTTCAAACATTTTTTGCATGAATTTTTCTTTCTTCCTGGGTTTTTCTAAGTCCTGATATGGAGCAGTGTTGAGAGACTGTATGGCATGCATACACACACAGTTCAAGAGTATAAGATATTACTTGCATTTCAAGATAAGTGTGTCATGCGCTTTTTGCTTAGAGATCTTTTGTGGAAAATTTGAGAAACATTTTATTTACTCCTCAGAAGGACTTAAAGAGATCTATCTCCAACTGATGCATCCACTGAGCAATCCGATAATGTATGTTCGGATGTACTCTTTTTCCTTTGCTGCCCACTCTTGCTGGAAACTCATTTAGCTCTCTAAATTGAGCTTCCATCGCTTTCTAAATAAACCACCTATGTACAAATCCTTTACAGTCTCTGATTTTGGTGAAAAACCAAGCTAAATTCGAGATGAATCTAAATCCTATTTAGAATACTCATAGTGGTTTTGAGGTAGAACTATCAATTTTCTAAACCTGCACAGCCAACAAGACTCATCCAGAAATGTATGTGTAGGCACAAGAGAGTGGAATTGAATTAAGATTTTATTCAGTATTACCCAAAGCTTACTACATGATGCTACTTACAATCAGTGAAAATTGTTCCTACTTTTACCATTCTAATAGTTTTCTCTTTTTTTAACTACCTTGATAAATCTTCAACGTACAAAGGTCTCTCTCATTTTCCCTTATCAAGGTGTCCTGCCTTAAAGGGTTGCACTCTCCAGTATCTTATCCAAACATTTTCAAGACCAGCTATCTACTTTAGGCTATTCTTTATTATAAGATTTGGAAGTGACATTAAAATCTAATTACCTCATGAGTCTGATGAAAAACACTGAGGCTCATAATTGGCATAATAGCTGACCCAAGGTACCACAAATCTTTCATAGCCTAGACAAATCACTTTGTCCATTGGCTTTATTTCAAATGGATACACAGAACTAAAATTATTTCCATTAAAGAAGTAGACATGATATTAATAAAATATTTCCTCCATGATGTATATTCATAGTATTTTGCTTTACTCTTTTCACAAAAATATAGTAATTCATGTGCTTTATTACGTTAATCACACTTGTTTAAAACATTATATTTCATCCTCCAACTGTACAATGCATACAGTTTCATATGTAATGTTTATTCATTTAATGTTTGGTATGAGCAGTCTTAGTACATCAATACTAATAAATAATTTGAACAAGAACCATTGATTTAGCTCATGATTCTGTGGGTGGGAAACTCAGTCTGGGTTCCATCTGGTAGTTCTGCTGATCTTTGCTATTCTGGCTCGCACACTGTGGTCAGCTGGAGAGATGGCAGGTATTGATAGACTCTCACAAAAAACTCACTAGAATATTTACAGAAATGCAATGAGTCAAATGTTATATTTCATAATACATTTAATATTATTAAAGTAAAAAAGTTTTATAAGCAGCATACTCTGATTTGTAAGATGATGTATATGCACAGTACTGTAATACAAGTGGAAAAAGATAATGTCATATATCCAGTCTTTTGTGTTTGGTTGTTTGTTTGTCAATACCTTTTGGATTTCAGGTACAAAGGACAAAGTTTATCATACTGTCTATTGCACATAATCAACTTTATTTAATGAAAGTTTCCTTTCTTGCTTTATTCATTTATCTTTAATTCATTCATTTATATTAATATATATTACTTTCCTTTGCTTCTTCCTCAGGCAACAATTATAATGTATTTAATTTTATTTGAAATTCTTTTAGAAAATGCAAATTGCATAATGTGAAGATACTTCAATTTACTTAAATGGTATTATCTATGTCATTATAGTTCCTATTTCTTTTGCTAAGCTTTATTCCTAAAAACCAATCAGAATTTTACTTCTGTTAAGAATATAGAAAGCCATAAGAGAACACAGATCCCACCCAACAATAAGTAAAACAAAGAAAATATTCGGAACCAGAGTTATTGGGGTTGTGTTTGTTTGCTTGCTTGTTTGCTTTCTTTTCAATTCTTCAATGAATTGAAATCCCAAGGCAATGAGGTACATTGATTTTCAAAGGGTAACAAATTCCTCTAAGGAAAGACAGGACAGGCCATGCTAAGTATTTTGCCCTGGCAAAGCACAACATCAAACAGAGATGACACTCTTTAAAGTGAGTAAGAAAAAAAAAAAAAAAAACTTCAATGTTAACAAACATGTAAACAGAGGGTGTGGGCTAGTGGGACAGATTAAAATTCTTGAGAGTTCTAAATACAAAAGTAGTCTTCACCCACTTGCCAGATCTTTCTCATGAACCTCCACCAGGTGTCTATAGAGTGGACTCAAAAAAGGACACCTGAGAAAGTCTCCCTTAATGATGAAACATTGAGGTAAGTTGCTACTATAGAACAGGTGTGAAACCCACGATTAACTCTTCTCTCATATAAAGCAAAAACTGTCTTCCTCTAGGTAAGGGGCAAGAAATCTTTCAGCTTAGATTCCAGACATAAGTAAGCTGCCTCTGGAGAAAAAATAGGGGAAAATCTATCTGTCTTTTAGAGAAAATCTTTCTTCTTTTTATCCCAAGCAAAGGCTGGCTACTGCTGGAGAAAGTTTAAATTCTCTGTTGTTTCAAGGCTCCTACGCAAATACAAAGCACTATGCTGTTGCTACTGGAGGAGAAGTAAAAAAACTGTTTATGTTCAAGACCACCTGGACAAGACTTCTTAACTATGAAAGGCAGTTTTGTTGCTGTGGAGGAAAAGACAACAATACTGAGAATAGGCTCTCTCCCCATTCTCTGAGACTCAGGGTTAAAGAGACTAATAGAAGTCTCAATTCCCCAGACAACCTGACAGAAGCAGAGGCATACCAATTCCCAGGAGTTAACACTGTTTACTTTAGTCTCTATTGTTCTTTTGCATACAATACGTAAATCTAATTTTAAAGATTTCAAGAAACATGAATAAGCATGAAAAAAAAGAACTCATCATCAAGGGAGAAAGCAGTCAACAGAACCAGACCCAGAAATGAACACATTTTGAAACTATTTGACTAGGACTTTTAAATAATTATAATGAATATGTTCATTAATCTATGGAAAATAAGAACAGTATGGAACAGATGGAGAATTTTAGCAGTAAGATAGAAATTATAAATGAAATCCAGTGAAATGACAGATTAACAAAACATGATATCAAACTTGAAATTTTTTTTCACATGCTTATTTGCAGACTAAAGGCATTACAGAAAGTTAGCAGTAAATTAGAATATATTTTGATTAAAGTTTTCCAAAATATAATATGTATGTGTGAGTGTGTGTGTGTGCATAGAGAGAATGAAATATAGTGAAAAAATAAAATACCCAAGACCATTAATAAATGATCAAATATATGTGTATTTGCATTCCCAGCCTTAGACAAGAGAGACAAAGAGAATAGGGTTGTAGAATCATTTGAAAAGATAATGGGGGAGAACTTTACAAAATTAATGAAAGACTAAATAAACCACAGCTCTAATAAATTCAGAGAACTCAAGTCTGGATACATATAAAGAATAACATACATAGGCATGTCATAGTCAAACTGCCGAAAACCAAAGATGAGTAAAAAGTAATGAAGGTTGGACAAGCTAGAAACATACTTTATATGAGGGAACAGAGGTAACAATTACATCATATATATCATTTAAAAGTACACAGTCCAAAGAAAAGGAGGTAATATACAGTACTCAAACAAAAACAGCCAAACCAAAAGTTTAAAATAAATGTTAAAAGTAGTTATTTAAGCAGAAATAATATAACAGATACATTTATAAATACACAAAAAAATGAGGTATAGCAATAATATAAGAAAATGTATAAACTATATTTTTCCTTATTTTAAATCTCTTTAAAATTAAAATGTGTAAACCAAAATAGTAACAGTGTATTTTGGTGGTTATAATATATGTAACAGTAAAATGAATGACATAAATAGCACAAAGCAAGATGAGGAGAAAACAAATGTATATTCTGGGTTCTTACACTACTTGTAACGTAGTGTAATATTATTTGGCTATTATAAGCTAAAGACACACATACACACAGAGAGAGAGAGAGAGAGAGAGACATAGGTATATAAAACCCTATAACAATCACTAAAAAAAAAAAAAAAAAGAAAGAAAAAATAAGTGTAACCAATAAATAATTAGTGGAGATAACATGAAATAATAAAAATAATCCAAGAAGGCATGGAAAGAGGAAAATTAGAACAAAGAACAGATATTACAAATTGAAAACAAAAGTAAAAATAAATAATTTGAACCCAAACATATTAATTATTATTTTAAATGTAATTGTTTTAAACACTCCAATAAAAGACAAAGATTATCAATTTGGATAACAAAGCCATACTGAATTGCATGCTGTTTACAAAATATACATGTAAAGATACCTATAGAAAAAGCAAAAGGATGGGAAGAGATACACCATTAAAATAAAAATGAAAAGGAAACTGTAGTGGCTATTTAAATATGATACAAAGTGTAATTCAAAACAAGACATTTTACCAGGGAGTAATATCAACTAATTGATATTTAAATAACTTTCAACTTAACAGCAGAATGGACATTAGTTTCAAGTGGACATGAAACATTTAATAAGAGAGACTAGGGGGTGGTTCCAAGATGGCCAAATAGGAACAGCTCCAGTCTCCAGCTCCCAGTGTGAGTGTTGCCGAAGGTGGGTGATCTCTGCATTCCCAACTGAGGTACTGGGTTCATCTCATTGGGACTTGCCAGACAAGTGAATGCAGCCCACAGAAGCAAGGTGGGGCATCGCCTCACCTGGGAAGCCCAGGGGGTCAGGGAATTCCCTTTCCTAGCAAGGGAAGCCGTGAGAGACAGCACCTGGAAAATCAGGACACTCCCACCCTATTACTGAGTTTTTCCAAAGGCCTTAGCAAAGGGCATACCAGGAGATTATACCCTGTGCCTGGCTGGGAGGGTCCCACGCCCATGGAGCAGTCTGAGATCTAACTGCAAGGCAGCAGCAAGGCTGAGAGAGGGGCGTCCACCATTGCTGAGGCTTGAGTAGGTAAACAAAGCTGCTGGGAAGTTCAAACTGGGTGGAGCCCACCGCAGTTCAAGGAGGCCTGCCTGCCTCTGTAGACTATACCTCTAGGAGCAGGGCATAGCTGAAAAAAAGGCAAGAGAAACTTCTGCAGACTTAAACGCCTGTCTGACAGCTTTGAAGAGAGGAGTGATTCTCCCAGCACAGAGTTTGAGATCTGAGAAGGAACAGACTGCCTACTCAAGTGGGTCCCTGACCCCCGAGTAGCCTAATTGGGAGGCACCTCCCAGTACGGGGGGCGACTGACAACTCGTAAGTTCGGGTGCCCCTCTGAGACGAAACTTCCAGAGGAAGGATTAGGCAGCAACATTTGCTGTTCTGCAGCCTCTGCTGGTGATTCCCAGGCAAACAGGGTCTGGAGTGGACCTCCAGCAAACTCCAACAGACCTGCAGCTGAGGGTCCTGACTGTTAGAAGGAAAACTAACAAACAGAAAGGACATCCATACCAAAACCGCATCTGTACGTCACCATCGTCAAAGACCAAACATAGATAAAACCACAAAGATGGGTAGAAACCAGAGCAGAAAAGCTGAAAATTCTAAAAATCAGAGCACCTCTTCTCCTCCAAAGGAGCGGAGCTCCTCGCCGGCAACAGAACAAAGCTGAACGGAGAATGACTTTGACGACTCGAGACAAGGCTTCAGACAATTGGTAATAACAGACTTCCCCGAGCTAAAGGAGGATGTCTGAACCCATCGCAAAGAAGCTAAAAACCTTGAAAAAAGAGTAGACGAACAGCTAACTAGAATAAACTGTGTAGAGAAGTCCTTAAATGACCCGATGGAGCTGAAAACCATGGCCTGAGAACTACATGACTCATGCACAAGCTTCAATAGTTGATTTGATCAAATGGCAGAAAGGGTAGCAGTGATTGAAGATCAAATGAATGAAATGAAGTGAGAAGAGAAGTTTAGAGAAAGAAGAATAAAAAGAAATGAACAAAGCCTCTGAGAAATATGGGACTATGTGAAAAGACCAAATCTGTGTCCAATTGGTGTACCTGAAAGTGACAGGGCAACAGAATCAAGTTGGAAAACACTCTTCAGGATATCATCCAGGAGAACTTCCCCAACCTAACAAGGCAGGCCAACATTCAAATTCAGGAAATACAGACAACACCACAAAGATACTGCTCAAGAAGAGCAACTCCAAGACACATAATTGTCAGATTCGCCAAAGTTGAAATGAAGGAAAAAATCTTAAGGGCAGCCAGAGAGAAAGGTCGGGTTACCTACAAAGGGAAGCCCATCAAACTAACAGTGGATCTCTCCGCAGAAACTCTACAAGCCAGAAGAGAGTGGGGGCCAATATTCAACATTCTTAAAGAAAAGAATTTTCAACCCAGAATTTCATATCCAGCCAAACTAAGCTTCATAAGTGATGGAGAAATAAAATACTTTACAGACAAACAAATGCTGAGAGATTTTGTGATCACCAGGCCTGCCTTACAAGAGTTCCTGAAGGAAGCACTAAACATGGAAAGGAACAACCAGTGCCAGCCACTGCAAAAACATGCCAAATTGTAAAGACCGTCAATACTAGGAAGAAACTGCATCAATTAATGAGCAAAATAACCAGCTAATATCATAATGACAGGATTAAGTTCATACATAACAATATTAACCTTAAATGTAAATGGTCTAAAGGCTCCAATTAAAAGACAGAGTCTGGCAAATTGGATAAAGAGTCAAGACCCATCAGTGTGCTGTATTCAGAATGATCTCATGTGCAGAGACACATATAGGCTCAAAATAAAGGAATGTAGGAAGATCTACCAAGCAAATGGAAAGAAAAAAAAAAAAAAAAAGGCAGGGGTTGCAATCCTAGTCTCTGATAAAACAGACTTTAAACCAACAAAGCTCAAAAGAGACCAAGAAGGACATTACGTAATGGTAAAGGGATCAATTCAACAAGAAGAGCTAACTTTCCTAAATATATATGCACCCAATACAGGAGCACCCAGATTTATAAAGCAAGTCCTGAGAGACCTAAAAAGAGACTTAGACTCCTTAGACCCTCACACAATAATAATGGGAGACTTTAACACCTCACTGTCAACATTAGACAGATCAACGAGACAGAAAGTTAACAAGGATATCCAGGAATTGAACTCAACTCTGCACCAAGCGGACCTAGCACACATCTACAGAACTCTCCACCCCAAAGCAACAGAATATACATTCTTCTCAGCACCACAACACACTTATTCCAAAATTGACCACATAGTTGGAAGTAAAGCACTCTTCAGCAAATGTAAAATAACAGAAATTATAACAAGCTGTCTCTCAGACCACAGGGCAATCAAACTAGAGCTCAGTATTAAGAAACTCACTCAAAACTACACAACTACATGGAAACTGAACAACCTGCTCCTGAATGACAACTGGCTACATAATGAAATGAAGGCAGAAATAAAGATGTTCTTTGAAACCAATGAGAACAAGGACACAACATACCAGAATCTCTGGGACACATTTAAAGCAGTGTATAGAGGGAAATTTATAGCACTAAATACCCACGAGAGAAAGCCCGAGAGATCTAAAATTGACACCCTAACATCACAATTAAAAGAACTAGAGAAGCAAGAGCAAATAAATTCAAAAGTTAGCAGAGGGCAAGAAATAACTAAGATCAGAGCAGAACTGAAGGAGATAGAGACACACAAAAAAAACACCCTTCAAAAAATCAATGAATCCAGGACATGGTTTTTTGAAAAGATCAACAAAGTTGATAAACCACTAGCAAGACTAATACAGAAGAAAAGAAAGAAGAATCAAATAGACACAATAAAAAAATGATGAAGGGGATGTCACCACTGATCCCACAGAAATACAAACTACCATCAGAGAATACTATAAACACCTCTATGCAAATAAACTAGAAAATCTAGAAGTAATGGATCAATTCCTGGACACATACACCCTCCCAAGACTAAACAAGGAAGAAGTTGAATCCCTGAATAGACAAATAACAGGTTCTGAAATTGAGGCAATAATTAGTAGCCTACCAACCAAAAAAAGTCCAGGACCAGACAGATTCACAGCCGAATTCTACCAATGGTGCAAGGAGGAGCTGGTTCCATTCCTTCTGAAATTATTCCTATCAATAGAAAAAGAGGGAATCCTCCCTAATTCATTTTATGAGGCCAACATCATCCTGATACCAAAGCCTGGCAGAGATACAGCAAAGAGAATTTTAGACCAATATCCCTGCTGAACATCGATGCAAAAATCCTCAATAAAATACTGGCAAACGGAATGTAGCAGCACATCAAAAAGCTTATCCACCATGATCAAGTGGGCTTCATCCCTGGGATGCAAGGCTGGTTCAGCATACACAAATCAATAAACATAATCCAGCATATAAACAGATCAAAGACAAAAGCCACATGATTATTTCAGTAGATGAAGAAAAGACCTTTGACAAAATTCAATAGCCCCTCATGCTAAAAACTCTCAATAAACTAGGTATTGATGGGATGTATCTCAAAATAATGAGAGCTATTTATGACAAACCCACAGCTAATATCATACCGAATGGGCAAAAACTGGAAGCATTCCCTTTGAAACTGGCACAAGACAGGGATGCCCTCTCTCACCACTCCTATTCAACATAGTGTTGGAAGTTCTGGCCAGGGCAATCAGGCAAGAGAAAGAAATCAAGGGTATTCAGTTAAGAAAAGAAGAAGTCAAATTGTCCCCGTTTGCAGATGACATGATTGTATATTTAGAAAATCCCATCATCTCAGTCCAAAATCTCCTTAAGCTGATAAGCAACTTCAGTAAAGTCTCAGTATATAAAATCAATGTGCAAAAGTCACAAGCATTCTTATACATCAGTAACAGACAAACAGAGAGCGAAATCATGAATGAACTCCCCTTCACAATAGCTTCAAAGAGAAAAAAATACCTAGGAATCTAACTTACAAGGGATGTAAAGGACCTCTTCAAGGAGAACTACAAACCACTGCTCAGTGAAATAAAAGAGGACACAAACAAATGGAAGAACATTCCATGCTATGGATAGGAAGAATCAATATTGTGAAAATGGCCATACTGCCCTAGGTAATTTATATATTCAATGCCATCCCCATCAAGCTACCAATGACTTTCTTCACAGAATTGGAAAAAACTACTTTAAAGTTCATATGGAACCAAAAAAGACCCCGCATTGCCAAGACAATCCTAAGCCAAAAGAACAAAGCTGGAGGCATCATGCTACCTGACTTCAAACTATACTACAAGGCTACAGTAACCAAAATAGCATGGTACTGGGACCAAAACGGAGATATAGACCAATGCAACAGAATAGAGCCTTCGGAAATAATACCACACATCTACAGCCATCTGATCTTTGACAAACCTGACAAAAACAGGAATACATGGTGCTTGGAAAACTGGCTAACCATATGTAGAAAGCTGAAACTGGATCCCGTCCTTACCCCTTTTACAAAAATCAATTCAAGATGGATTAAAGACTTAAATGTTAGACATAAAACTATAAAAACCCTAGAAGAAAACCTAAGCAATACCATTCAGGCCAAAAGTATGGGCAAGGACTTCATGAATAAAACACCAAAAGCAAACAACAAAAGCCAAAATTGACAAATGGGGTCTAATTAAACTAAAGAGCTTCTTCACAGCAAAAGAAACTATCATTAGAGTTAACAGGCAACCTACAGAACGGGAGAAAATTTTTACAATCTACCCATCTGACAAAGGACTAATATCCAGAATCTACAAAGAACTTAAACAAATTAATCAGAAAAAATCAAACAACCCCATCAAAAAGTGGGCAAAGGATATGAATAGACACTTCTCAAAAGAAGACATTTATGCAGCCAACAGACACATGAAAAAATGCTCATCACACTTAACATCAGAAAAATTCAAACCAAAACCACAATGGAATACCATCTCACACCAGTTAGAATGGCGATCATTAAAAAGTCAGGAAACAATAGGTGCTGGAGAGGATGTGGAGAAATAGGAATGCTTTTACACATTGGTGGGACTGTAAACCAGTTCAACCATTGTGGAAGATAGTGTGACGATTTTTCAAGGATCTAGAACTAGAAATACCATTTGACCCAGCCATCCCATTACTGGGTTATAATCCCAAAGGATTATAAATCATGCTACTATAAAGACACATGCACACGTATGTTTTTATTGTGGCAGTATTCACAATAGCAAAGACTTGGAACCAACCCAAATGTCCATCAAGATAGACTGGATTAAGAAAATGTGGCACATATACACCATGGAATACTATGCAGCCGTAAAAAAGGTTGAGTTCATGTCCTTTGTAGGGACATGGATGCAGCTGGAAACCATCATTCTGAGCAAACTATCACAAAGACAAAATCAAATGCTGCATGTTCTCACTCATAGATGGGAATTGAACAATGAGAACACATGGACGTAGGGTGGGGAACATCACACACCGGGGCCTGCTGAGGGGGTGGGGGAAGAGGGTAGGGATAGCATTAGGAGATATACCTAATGTAAATGATGAGTTATCGGGTGCAGCACACCAACATGGCACATGTATACATATGTAACAAACCTGCATGTTGTGCACATGTACCCTAGAACTTAAAGTATAATAACAATAAAAAAAGAAAAATAAATAAAGATATTATTTTCCTCATCAAAAAATAAATAACAACAGAGACTATAATTTGAGCCACAGAGCAAAATCAATAAATTTAAAAGAATTAAAATTATACAACATGTGTTTTCTGACCATAATAGAATTAAACTATATATTAACACACATATATTTTATATATATCACATATATTTATATATCAAATATATATATATATAAAACAGCAATATGTATGGAAAATTCTCAAGTAATTACGAAGTAAACAACACATTTCTATGTAGCCCATGATTCAAAGAAAGCAAAGGCAAATTAGACAACATTTTGAACTAAATAAAATTGCTAATGCTATATCAAAGTTTGTGGAATGTAGCTAGAACAATGTTTTGAAAGAAATTTATAGCATTAAATACTTATAATAAAAGAAAAGTCTCAAATAGTGGTATTAGCTTCTAATATAATAAACTGGATAGAGAAGAAAATCTCAAATCAAGTAGAAGAAATGAAATAATAAATGTAAGAGCAAAAGTTAATTTAAAAAAACAAAAAAACTAAAGTAAAAGCAAATAAAAGCAGATTTTTTAAAAAGATTGATGAAACTGATATAACTCTAGGTAGATTGATCAAATTCAGGAAGGAGTTATATATATATAATATATAATATATACAAATGTTATATATATTTATTTATATATCAATTTTGCCATAAATACATCTAATTCACTGTTTTCAACCACTGAAAGATTTATCATGATATACATTTACTTACATTTACTCACATTTTCTGGTGATGTCACCCAAATTGCCTGTAACACCTGACCATCATAAACATTGTAATTAACACCTTCTCACATGGGTATGAGAATTGCTATGAAACATGTGCCTGTGCATATTAGGACAGCATTGCTGAAAACTCATTTGCCCTCTCAACTGCCCTTGCATGTCTTTAGTGCATCTATCTATCTGAGAGGTTATAGAGACTTATGTGCGAACATCAGGCTCTGCCCTAGGTGTCATCCCATGCCCTTAGCTTCATAAGCTACCCGATATATTTTCAGAAATTGTTTTTTTTCATCTCTGATTGTTCTCATCTGATTGGTCCATAGTCATTGCTTTTTAAATCATCTTCCTATCTTATGTTCTCTGAAACTAGTCTTCACCAGTAACGCTGTTTCACAGCAGTGTTTCGAGTCCGCCTTTTAATTAATTTAAGTTTTCTCTTCTATCCCATTCAGGCTTGCTGGTTCTCTGAGAGACTGTCTCTTCTCAGATTTCAGTTTGATTTTAACATTTTTCTTATGTGCTCTGACCCATTCTTATTTCCAAAGATAAACAACAAAACCCAGGTAGATGCCCAGATTTTCAATAATCTGTTATCTTGAAAAACTCATACACTCAACTTCACCCTAACCTCATCTTCATCACAGTTGGAAAGATGAATTGAGTGATTAATATCTGTAGTTTGAATACATTTGGATGTGGGATTAGAAGTTGTGGGCTCAAGCTGGTTTTTTGTTTGTTTGTTTTGTTTTATTTTTATGAGCAAAACTAAAGACATTGCCTTTAAAAAATTTGCAGTTACATAAACAATTAGATTATCTATAATACACCACTACATTTGTGACAATTCTGAAGTGCCTTTTTCAATAAAGTATCAAATTAATCATGGATTTTTCTCTCAGCTGCTTGACTTATATCCTGAATTCAATTTCCTGCATTGCAAGTCACAGGCATAAAATAATATTTTTCTGCTTTTCTGTAATTAAACACAAAGGAGTAATTGTGGTATTTATATTTACCATAAAATCTAAGTGACATGTAAGAATTTTCATTAAAAGGACACTATAGAACTGTTATTTTTATGATTTATGGAAAAGACAATTCCAGTGTACTAGATTACACCTTAATGAAGTGAATAATCCCTAACTTGCAAAAAGAACAGGAAGAGAAATCTAAGGAGTAGTTACTACGTGATGTACAAGAGACTAAGGAGTATGCAAACTGTAGAGAGTCCTAACTGATTGTTCAAAATGAGCATTCTAGGCACAGTTGTGTCTTATACACCTCTTCCTCACATCCTCAGAACCTTCCTGCACTCCAGCCATTGCTGTGGCAAGTAGTTGGAGTAACATGGTAGCACTGTACCATAAAGGTAGCATCACTTGTCTCCACCTCAACCCTGGAGTTTCTCTGTCACCACCTCATGGGATGTATTAAGAAACCTGTTCAGCCATCCTGATTTGTACACAAACTTGAAAGTACTTACCAAAATGATAAAGCAAAACCATAAAGAGAGTGGAATAGTCCATTGAAAGATAATATGTACAACATAACACTTAAAGACCCACAGGACTGTAAGGTTAATTGGATAATTTATTGTATTTCTTTGCCTTAAAACAATGCACAGATAGTTGACTTTTTTCTCAGACACTATTAAATCTTTAATGCCATTCAACTCACTACATTTTATATATTTCCCAGGCAGCTGCCAAAAGGAAAAGAAACAAAAGTCAATCTAATTAGAAGAATGAAGTCCTATTAGTACTTTTCCAACAAGAACTTGCCTTCTCCTCTTAATGTGGATACATGAAGATAAGTATTTACTTAACGTTTTTAAATTCACTGTACTATCAATGAAGCAAAAACCTTTTTATAGCACCAGAGATATCTTATTAACAGAAGTTATAATCTAACTCTTATTAACATTCCCACATTAAATCCAGTAGATAAAACTTTCAGCGTCTTCTTTTTTAATATTTGCATGGTTCCCAAAGAGATTCATCAGTTTCATCTATCCAAAGTAACATGTGCAGTTATTTGTATAAGTCAAACATATATATGTAAGCAGACTCCCCAACACATTCACACATAAGCTGATTATGTTCTTTAGTTTGCTAATGAATTATATCATTCCGTCAGTAGATGTCATTCTGTCAGTAGAGCCATAAAGTTGGTATCATGCATGGCTTCTGGAAATAAGGGAGGTAAGCTAGCTACTCTGAAAGGTCTTTTGGCTACAATATGACTAAAATCTGGATAAAACATACTTTGAAAGACATTGAGGTCAAGGTTCACAACAAATAAGGAAAATCTCCAAAGAGTAAAAAATTAAGCCAAAAGCACCACCACCACCACAACAAAACGATGAACTTCAATGAGAGAAAGTAGCTGTGAATGGTACATAATTGCCCTGGAAACTAATATCACTGGTGATGCTGTAATTAGAGCCAAGGCCTTGGGAATACCAGTGGAAGAGCTGGACCTAAAATCACTGGATTAAGATTGAAACACTGAGGAGGTTAAAGTGGCTTCAGATTAATAGCAGGTTCTGGGATCCAGCAGGAACAAATAAAAATTCTCTTTGGAGGTTAACATCGCTGAGTCAGACCCAGTTTTTTACAAACTAAGTTCAACCAAGTATAGCTAATATATTTTAATCATAAAAACAAACCTAGCTGGGCACAGTGGCTCATGCTTGTAATCCCAGCACTTTGGGAGGCTGAAACTGGCAGATCACGAGGTCAGGAGACAGATACCATCCTGGCTAACACGGTGAAACCTCGTCTCTACTAAAAATACAAAATCAAAAATTAGCCAGGTGTGGTAGCAGGCGCTTGTAGTCCCAACGGACTCAGGAGGCTGAGGCAGGAGTATGGCCTGAACCCAGGAGGTGGAGCTTGCAGTGAGCCCAGATGATGCCAGTGCACTCCAGCCTGGGTGACTGAGCGAGACTCCATCTCAAAAACAAACAAATAAACCTAGAAAACACAGTAACATGAGATAGAGTAAGCAGAAACTAAAAAGGCAACAACTTTAGGCCTCTAAAAGACTACAGATAATATAGTTATCGGAAAAAATATAAAATCATGTAATATATTCAAGAGAAAAAGAAGAAAGTTTTTGTTTGTTTGTTTGTTTTGTTTTGTTTAAGTGAACAACCAAAAATAAACTATTACAATTACAATACTTATCTGGAAAAGAATAAAGTGAAATTCTAGATCAAAAATTTACAATTAATTTTTAGGTAAGAGAGCAGCCAAAGCTTATAAAAGAATTGGAAGATAGATGTGGAGCATCATAAACATCATAGTTTAAAGATACAAGAAAATGGGAAATATGAAAGAATGTTAAAAGAACTAAGGGATAAACTACAAGATCTGCTTTCTACTTGTAATCTCAAGAGAGAATAGAAAAATTCAATGTGGCTAATGGTTTCTATGCAAAGAAGAAGAAAACTTTATTAAAAGATATTTACAACCTGGGCAACAAAGTAAGACCCCAAATGTATAAAAAAATAAAAATTAAAAAATTAACCAAGCATGTTGGCATGTACCTGTAGTTCCAGCTACTCAAGAAGCTGAGGTGGGAGGATAGGACTCCCAAACAGGAGTTTGGGACTGATCATAACACTGCGTTCCAGATTGGGCAGCAGAGCAAGACTCTGTCTCTGGAAGAAGAAAAAAAAGGAGAAAGATTTAAAGGTTTAAATAATTGGAATGATATACCATATTCATATACTAAAAGACTCCTTATTGTAAGTATCTATGAAGCTATTGTTTAAAATTTATATCTTGGTATAAATCACAGTAAAATATTTGAACAATATTTTAGAGGAAATTGTACATATGTATACCAGGAAAGACATAATGTTCATAACAGTATTGTTCACAGAATTGAAAAAAAACAGAAATGATGCATTGACTAGAATGTGGGTAAATAAATTTTGCAATAATCACAGTGGGATATTTTGAAAGAATAAGAAGAATAAATTGCAACTGCATAAAACAACATGGATAAATGTGAGAAATATAATGAGAAAGAAATGCAATTCATAGTGGATAATATAATTTTGATAATTCATAATGCTCAAAACCAAGAAAACTAAGCAACATATTGTTTAACACTTAAATACACAGTAGTACTATATTAAAAAACTACAACAAACAAAAGATAAGCACAAAATTAAGAGTAGTTTTTTTTCTAGTAGGGAAGTTAGAAATGAAATAGGGGAAGAACAGACAATAGATATTAATATTACTAGTATTTTAATAGTTTATAAGTTTGATAGTGAGGTCATAGTTAATGTTTCAATTAAGTTTTAAATTTACTTAAATGTTACATATATTGCCTAATATCTATCAAATATTATATTAAAAATGTATCTTGCACTTTATACACAGCTCTAAGATTGCTTACTCAAACCTTATTTTTATTTTATGCAAAATTTCAAAAAGGTACTTATCCATAGTCCTAGGCCACAAAAAATTAGAAGCAGCACATTGAAAGTTAGAAGAAAAAGTTTGGAAGTGGTGAATATAAACTGATATATATATATATACAGTGAATAGGTAATTTAAAAATCTATAAAAATTGGGCTCAAGAACCTTGAAAAATTATTGCCATTAGACGTAGAAGTTATTTAATATAGTAAGAAATAGGCTAGCCCATTCCCAGATTTTAGCGCCATTGTGGAGTGTAATAATAGACTTTCCTTTGACAATCATGAGGCAACATACTCTCAAGCCTCTGTTAAGTTGCCAAAGCAGTATCCGGCACAATTCAGAAGAAATCCTAACTCAAGTTGTTCAAATAATTGCTGAGTATTCAGTGTCTGAGGGTGATGCCCCTTTTAGTGCACATAATCCTTTGTTAGAATAATCCTTCCTGCTTCACATAAAGTTCCCCTGCCTGGTTTCTAAAGGCATTTGAATTTTTAAAACCACAGATTAGCAACCTTTACAAGGTTTGGTTTAAAGCTGTTGACCCTACTTTGTTGGTATGGGCAAATAAAAGAAAACTCTCTGGGAAGTAGGATTTTCCAGGTAGATAGAGAGGATCTTACTCCATTTCTGTGTTGCTGTAAAGGAATGAGGCTGGGTAATTTATAAAGAAAAGGTGTTTATTTGGCTCACCATTCTGCAGACTGTACAAGAAGCAACGTGCCAGCATCTGCCTCTGATGAGGTCCTCTGGCTGGTTCCACTCATGGCAGAAGGGAAAGGAAGCATCCTGTGTAGAGATTAAATGGTGAGAGAGGAAGGAAGAGATGGAGGGGGGATATTCCAGGCATTTTTATCCATCAGCTCTCTTGGGAACAAACAGAGTGAGAACTCACTCATTACTTGGAGAAGGACTCCAAGCCATTCAAGAGAAATCCTTACTCATTACCCAAACACTTCCTGTTAGGTCCTGCCTCCAACACTGGGGATCAAATTTCCATATGAGATTTGGAGGGGTCAAACACACCAAACTATAGCATAGGGAGAAAGGAGGGTTTCCCAGGGAAATAAAAAATAGTGCGAGTAAAGACAAAGTTGTCATTTCTAATTCTTGATCCCTCACGGTCCAAACTGCTTATCATTTATTTGAGATATTGTCTGTCTGTTTCTGTTATAGCACCACATGAAATCCAGTACCAAGTCATTGGGAAAAATGAACAAGTAGCTGAAGTATCTGTGGTATATTTTCCTCCCTTTTGGCGCTATTCCTAGTTGCTTTATCTTGCATTTACCCTACCCCATCCTCTGAAACCTAAAACTTACCAAGTTTATTCCACACAAACCACCTGGAGCGGGGGGCGGGCGAGGGGCGGGGGGCAACAAAATCAAATCTTTCCATTCCTGAATTCCTTCACTATGCCAACCCAAAATTAAGTAATTCAACAATTAATGGTGACCAATAAAATACATCCCTGTCCCTTCCATGCAATTAAACTCAGCTAGTAGTAAAAGGAGAGTAATTAAATTATTCAACTAAAGTAAACCACCCTGAGGAGTGAATGACTCATTTATCGTAGAGTAATTCTCTCGAGGGGTTTCCACAACACTTTTGGTGGAGTATTTGGGAAAGACGTTTTTGAGTGCCCTTTTCAGCAACAATAGACAAAATTACAAAGTGTATCATTAAAAAGATATATTAATCTTGTATCACTTTCATATAATGCTATAAATTATGTAAGAGTTATGAACAGTAGCTATAAGATGGCATATAGTACAAAATGTGCACACAAATTTCATATTTTTATGGGATAAAAATGTCTTAATGGTTCTGAGTCAGTAGATTATAGTCTCAGTTCGTGTTTTGCCATTAGGTAGATGAGTGACCTCAGTTAATGAACTTGCTTGGCCTGGACTTTCTATTTGTTGCTCTTGTTTTCCATCAGAAATGCAGCACAATATTGTTTAAGGGGTAGATACCGACCAGAGTTTGACTCTCTCTTCCACCAATAAGTTTATTTAATTAATGATGAAGTGTCAGTTTCATCATTCCTACAATAGAAGTAATGTTAATAGTATCAAACTTAAATGATTGTTGAGATGGTTGAACTGACACCTGCAAAACCCTTCACATGATACCTACTTACAACATGGTAAGCACTCAAGAGAATTGTTTGTTTTTTAACTGAGAAGACATAAATAAATGTGTACAATTAAAGACTTGTATTTTTTTATCTCTGATTTTTCTAAGTTTGTTTATTCTGTAATTATAATCTTGATATTCCCTATTTTTCAAAATAGTTACTCTACATCTTCTCAAAGTCATTGGTATAAAATAGTAAATTGGATAAATGCCTCATGCAGCTCTGAAAACATGACACTGAAGTTAATAAGATTTTAATTCTCATATTTTAAAATAGTTATGTCTCTAGTATAAATCCCTTCAGATCTAGGCTGGTTTATGTTGGGCTGTTACATCTCTAATGACTAGGATAAAATGCCTGTTATAAGATGGGAAGTATGAGTCTTTTTCCTAAAAATGCTTGAGTGATTAGAGAATAGGACCGTGATAAGTGACAGCTTTAACATTTATTCAGTGGATGCTGCCTACTTTGGTCTTGAAAGAGTTTCTGCAATTTTGATGCTATGAAGAAATAATTGAAAGAATTTTACATAATTGATAATTTAACAAACATCCTTTTAGACCACAGGGACTGCTTTATATGGAAATGCTGAGCTTTCTTTTATATTTTCTAAGAGTTTTATATAAATGTTACTGTGTTACAAGTGTGTATTTGGATACTAAGAGAAATGATAAAACTCCTTATTTGCCCTGGGAAAAGGAACTGAGCCAAAAGTGTACTTCTGAAAAGGAATGTTTTCTACCACCCATTAGAAATGTTCTACAAAGATTCCAAAGTTTCTGCAGTGACAGGATGATGTTCAGCAGGAACATTCTCTTGTTTGGGTTTGGAGAATGTAGTCAAGGATAATTCAGAGGAACTAAAACTACAGATGCATAAGAGCCTTGGAAGGTGAAAACATATCTCATTCGTTATATAAACAAAAGTGAAGGGTGTTGAGGTAAATGGGCTAGAATTTGTTGCAACCAAAATCTTCACAACTTTGCTAAAAAAATCCAGTTCCTTCATGCAAATGTGTCTATTCTACAGCTCCCCCTGCTCCTTTGGACTCTATAACATTGACAAAATTTACATCCATACAATGGAATCAAAATAAGGTTCTGTACATTCTTTGAACACTGCTCAACATAATCCCATTTGGTTTGCGGATAGTCCATAAAGAAGTCAATATATTTCTGTAATTTATTGAGATGTCAGCTCCACAAACTTTGTTGGAGCCTGGAGAGACAAGCTACATCTTTTTACTTTTTATAAAGATGCATTGACCTCATGCAGGGAACACTTTAAGGAGTTTTTTTGTGTGTGATCAATACATTTCTATATTTATAAGCCTAATCAGAGCCCATCTGCTTTTCTGCTATAGTACTGCTCAAAGAGAGAGTCACATAATCAAAATTATAAACTTTATTGCATCGATTTTTTTGTTCTACTTGTTACTCTGACCACAAAAAATAATTAAATATTTTCCTTTTAATAACTACAACCTGACACAAAATCATTTCTTTTGGAAATATTTCCCTAATGTCAAGTCTATGGCATGTTTTACTCCCAGTCCTGCCATTTCTCATTCTAATTATTAGATTTTAACAGGTCCTAGACTTGTTTTAAATGCTCTAGTCTCAAAATTTAACAGCTGTTCCCCAGGTCATATATAGAAAGCCAGTCAGCTGCCCTGAACTGACCTCAGTGGAACAGTCACACAGAGCCAGGTCTCCATTGTAGAGACTCCAGCCTCACATTATAAATATTGCAGTGTCATCTATAAATATGTGCATTTCACCACATTTCAGCTGCTGTTGTTTTGCTGAGGCAAGTGCCTGCTACCTTTATTCATGTAGCAGCAAGCACCTTTGAGACTTAAATCATATTTATTCCATTTAGAGGTGGGGATAACAGAGCTAGTGAATGTTTGACTCCATCAAAGTGTGGGAAGAGGGTTCAATAAATTAAAATACAGAGAACTAGCTTGGAGGAAATATATATAAAATAAAGAGAAATTGCATCACACAGTGAAGGCAGGCTATATTTTAATTTGCTGATGTGTTAAGAAAATACACCTTTCTGCATTATATGGCTAATCATTTCACTTCCCAGTGACCCATGCACATTTATTACATGGTTTGTAGAGGAGTACGTGGGTGTGTAAACAGCTCATTTCTGCCTGCCACATCCAAGCCCCCGTGTCTGCTGCCAGGTATTTTCTTCATCATAGCAGCTTTTCCATTTAGGGGAATGAACAGGAGCTGAAGGCACTTAAATGTTTAGCATTTTCACTTTGTATTTGAATATACTCAGATTAATTTAGGCCATGTTGTGTCAACAACAAACGTGCTCTTTTTGAATGTTAGGCTTTCTCAGTTATAGGATTCCTGAATCACAGCCTGCAGTCAGCCTGCAGTTTTAGCTAGCTCTCTTCAACTCTCCAAAGGCTAAAATCAATCACCATTCCTTTACTCATGATCAAATCACCAGTCTGTAGAAAATCAATAGTAGGTGCTGAAAATCATTATCTCAGTTCTTATTTTTAATAGAAAAAAATGAGTCATAAATGCATTGTAACTTTACTTAAGCATCTTTGTCATTTTAGTGGAGACATATAAAACAGTAGTTTTTTCTACCCCAAAATTTGCAAAGATTTTACGTGTATCTTTCCAAGTCAACATTCACTATATCTTATATTACACCAACATGTAAAATGCATATAAAATGTACTTGCTATTGTAAGTAAATTTATGAATGGTGAACAAACGTATAAGCTAAAAATTAACTGTAAGATTTCCAGACGTCAAAAAGTACCTTATTTATTTTTCCTTAAAGATGTGTGTGGTTTGTGCTAAAATGTTCCAAAAATTCAGTCTTTGAGGACCTAAAAGAGTAAAACAAAATTAATTCAGGTAAGAGAACACTGTAACAGTGAGTTTCCAGGAAATTTAGCTAAAAGTCTGATTATAAAGACATGCCTAAATATAGATAGCATAGACTTTGAAGCTTAATATAAAAATACTATTTTCTAAAAATAAGGAAAATATAATTTCTAAAAAGTCTTTTTGTACAAAGCATTGCCTTCAAACTGTGGCCTTATTTGGTCATGCATTTTAACAAAGAATGTGGTGACCTCTGAGACAACCAAAAGTCTGAATGGTCACTTAGGTCAAAATGTATATTTATAATTTTTTCTAATTTATCTTTAGTTTCTACAACACTTGACAGGATTATATTAACATAACGCCAGTATCTCCTAAGACAGTTCATTTCATATGAGTTAGTTTTCCCTGTGCAATGTAATATCAATCTGGAATTTATCTTGGTAGTAGAGTTATTGGTCCTAGGTGCCCATAGATTCTTTGTAGTCAAGTATACCCCCCTTTCAAGTGAACAGACATGATATGTGCCCCAGCTTTGCATGTCCCTTAGGTTTTAGGAGAATTTCTTGCACTCAGAGAAATAGATCTGGGATTGGTATACAGAGTAGTAGAAGTTGAAGTTCTATGAATTAATGAGTTCTCGAAGATAGAGCATTGAACAAGAATGAAAAATACCATATTGTCACATTCTGGAATGTTCTGTGGGCTATAACTAAATATCTTAGCATCATTTAACCATCCTGCATATAATACATTTTTACCTTAAGAATCCCAAGCCAGGCACGGTGGCTCACGCCTGTAATCCCAGCACTTTGGGAGGCCCAGGCGGGTGGAGGGCTTGAAGTCAAAGGACTTGAGTCCAGCCTGGCCAACATGGTGAAACCTGTCTCTACCAAAATACAAAAATTAGCCAGGCATGGTGGTGCATGCCTGTAGTCCCAGCTACTTGGAAGGCTGAGTCAGGAGACTCACTTGAACTCTGGAGGCAGAGTTTGCAGTGAGCTGAGACCCCACTACTGCACTCCAGCTTGGGTGACAGAGCCAGACTCCGTCTCAAAAAAAATATATATATATATATATATATATGTGTGTGTGTGTGTGTGTGTGTGTATTACGAGGCAAATTATTTACATGCTTTTTCAACTTTTAGTGCCATTATAACTTGGTGTGTCAACTGCTGAAATGTATAGATATGTCCAGAAATAAAGCATGTCCCATGCCTACAGCTCTCTTTCGATTCCAGTATATAATTAATGGTTAAATTTCACCTAATTGTATCATCTTTTTTTTCCTGATTTGGCCTCTCCTATAGTAGAAGGTGCTACTTTAAGCTGCTATAACATGAGAACAAGAACTGGAGCAGCTGGCATACAATCAAAGTACATTAAGTCTTCACTAAACATTAATAGGTTCTTGGAAGCTGTGACTGTAAGCAAAACCATATATAACAAAACCAATTTTTACCATAAGCAAGTTGATACAAACAAGGGACAAATTCCAATGGCATATTTCTGGTTACAATGCATCATCAAACTTCTAAGAAAAAAAAAGACCAAAACACTTCTAATCTTAAACATTAAAGTAAATATAAGCTTTACATATATTTGAGAAATAATAATAAGTAAGATAATTATTTACCCAATTATTCCAGTTAAGGGTTATGGGTGACTAGACCCTATCCTGGAAGCTCAGGTGCAAGGTGGGACCTTGACCACCTGGGACAGGATGCTATATACCCTCACAGGGTGAACTCATACCCATACACATTCAGTCACACTGAGACAACTGAGACACACCAATTCACCCTAACATGGACATCTTTGGAATGTGGAAGAAAACCAGAGTACCTAGAGAAAACCCACACAGGCATGAGGAGAATGAGCACACTCCACACAGAGAGTTGGCCCAGGCAGGATTATTTTTATTTGTTTTCTTACCAACCTAATGACGAAGGAACTTTGAATGAAATGATGTTATTGGAGGACCTGCTGTAGATCTGTTTTATATTAACCTTCTGGCCAGTCTAGGCTGAAAGGACAGCTCTGCTTCATGTCATTCAGGGACCTAGGTTTCATCTACTTTGTCACTCTGTCATAACTTATAGTACATTGTCCTCATCCACGAGTTTTAAAGTGGCTCACCAATACCACATCTACATGCCAAGCACAGGATGGTTAAAGAAAAAACGGAGTTAGATTGCAAGCTACATGACTTTAATTGGCATGGCTCAGAAATTGGACTCATTAGTTTTATTCACATACATTGGTCAGTAGTTCATACTATGTGTACATCTAACTGTGAAGTCAGCTAGGAAAGTAGTTTTTCTCTTATATGTTTACATAGTCAATTAAAGTTGACGGTATGGGTGGGGAAGAAAAAAGGAGCTATGGAGCTATATTATTTGAATTAAAAAGAGAATAACTATCCATGAAGAAGAGTTAGGAAATGCTTCCATATTTCCCTTGGAACATTTAGATTAATTCCAACTTCTTTTTCTGTTAATATTCATCCAAAAACCAAATATTATTTTTTATTGAAGCACTGATTATATGCAAACCAAAATAGAAAAACTGAGGCAATTATAAGTAAAGAAAACTTTTATTTTGAACAAAGAAAAATTTTCATCCTGAAATAAAATTCTTATATTTAAATGTTTGTGTACATAAATAATGTCTTAATTATTTCCTTAAAACAAAAATCTCAGAAGCGTAATTGCTATGTCAAAGACAATATAATCTTAAGGCTTTTGATACATATTACTAAAATATCCTCCAAAACTCTGTACTAATTTATACTCCAATAGAAAATGCACTAGGATATGTTTATTTCAATCTTTTTGTAAAGAGCTTTATTGAGGTGTAATTTATATACCATAAAAGTCACACATTGACGTTTATATTTCAATGGCTTTTAGTAGATTTACACAGTTGTGTAAGCATCATTGTAACATTAAAACATTTCCATCACCCTATAAAATTCCCTCTTGTCCATTTGCAGTCAGTCCCTACTCCCATTTCTTAGGCCTAGGCAAGCATTGCTCTCTGTCTCTTAGAGATTTGTCTCTTTTAGAAATTTTATATAAATGAAATCATCCAATACATAGTCTTTTGTGTCTGGTTTCTTTCACCATTTTATAATGCTTTTGAGGTTTATTCATATCCGTAGTCTGTTCATTATTATGTATAAATTACACTCCATTGTATAAATATGATGCATTTTGTTTACCATTTCAGCAGTTGACGGATATTTGGATTGTTACCCAGTTTTTTGCAATTATAAATAATACCACCATAAAAATGTTTAAGTCTTTGCATGGACATAGATTTTTAATGTTTCCCTAAATGTTGCTAGAACCGTCTTAATACATCAATTTTAAATGTGAGAATACACATGTGTATGTTTATATATATATGTGCATTCACTTGTTATATGAAAAAAAATTTCAATATTGCTAGGAGTAGCAGTTTTTCCATAAAAGGTATTAATTTAAAGTGACAGTTCACATTCCAAAGCCGTTTCTATGCCATAAATTTTTCCTGATTATATTCTGCTAGGAAGACAGATGCTCCATTTTTTGGATTAAGATATATTCTTTCCTAAATTTTTGGCACCCACTAAATTATTCAACAACATATTGGAAAATATTGCATTCTGGTTTGAATATGCTAAATGCATTTTCTTTTTATATTAGAAATTCATGTATCTACTCAACAAATGTTTATTGACAACCTGTAATGATATACCAAGCACTGTTTTTGAAACTAAGGGAAAAAAGTAGAATAGAATTTTGCCTTTGCCTTTGTGGAGCTTTGCAAACTACAAAGGCAAATCCAGTATAATGTTGTATGAGTAGATACTATGTAATCTATAGAACAACAAATTCAACTGGCTGCCAGAAGAAGCTAAAACCCGGAGGATACGATGAGTTAGCTAAGAAAAATGAGTCAAACAGGAGACAGTAACATATTCAAAGGGCTTATGCCAATAGAACCTGGTCTCTTTGGGAAACTATAGATAATTTTTATGGCCTAAGCAAAGCTTCCAAAAGGAAAATGACAGAAAGATGTGGAAAAGCCAGAAGGGACAAAATTATAAAATGATTCATTCATAGCCACATTAAAGACTTGCAAGTCAAATCTACTTCTGCTGAAGTTTCATTTGTAATTTCTATTCATATTATCAGGCTCAGTTAAAACAATTCCCCTAAGGAAACAATTTCTGGGTCTTTAAACCATGAGGGCACAAGATACATGATTTCATTGCTTCAACAGCACCCTAAAATCTAGTTAGATATAGACACAGATCTGTTAGATATAAAGTTAGACATAAATAGTAGATCTGTCTACTCTATTAGAATATAAGCTCTTTAAGACAGTATATTGAAAGTGTTTCATTTACCATTCACTGTTTCATCACACTGTAACTTTCATATAAAATGTTCCCAACAAATACATGCTGAGTAAAAGAAGAAAGGAGTTGTTCTTTATTATATAGATATTGAATAGGTCCAAGCGAGTTTTAAGCACATTTGTTACTTGACGAGGCCACTGTATGGTGGAGAATAGCCTAAAGAAAGAAGGCAACACTGGACATAACAGAAGAACTAATAGTATGGACTACTTACTCAGAGCCAGACCATGTCCTAAGCACATCATGTATTTTATACCTCTTAATTGTCATAACTTTGTGAAGTAGATCTTATCACTATTTTATGTAAATCAGAAACTGAGGCTCAGATTAGATAAGAAAATTGCCCAAGATCACACAAAGTGTGTATGTGGTAGAAGCAGGATTCAAAAAGTGAATTTTCTGTCCTAAATATTATATTCCTGATTACTATGCTCTACTGCCTGTAATAAGTCAGGTAAATAGTAAAGTTGACCTGAATTAAAACAGTTTTCCTTTAGGGGTAGGAGAGGAGTAGATAGAGGAAAGTTCCAGACAAAGAGAAAGTCAGCTAAAAAAAAAAAATATGTGTGTGTATATATATACCTGCACTGGAAGAGAGGTGCATGTGCATGGTAGACTCAAGATTCAGGAAACTAAACTGGGTACCTTGGGAGCTCACAAAGTGAAACAAGGACTATAGTATGATCAGGCAGGCAAGATAAAGAGAAGCAAGAATGTGTGGTCTCCTTCTTACAAGCCATAGTCGGGAGCTTGGCCCTCATCTGAAAAGCAATGGGAACCTACTGAAGGGTTTTAGTAAGACTGTATAACCATCAAATGTGTAGTTGAACAAGAACATTATGAATTCACTTGGACACTATCAATGAAAGTTGAAGAATTAATTTGTGGAGATTGGGGGAAATTGTCACAACTGGAGATATGCAGATTTGTTATGAAGTTATTCCAATTACCAAAGAAAATATTGTTGATATTCTGGACAACAATGACAGTGATGTAGGTCAAAAGAAGAGAATATATCTGGAATTTGTTAGAAGAAATATTTAGCTGCTAAGGCCATGAAGTTATGGCTCCGAAGAGCAAAAAGAAATTACTTGGATAACAGAGAATGCCTTTCTCAAAGAAAAGAACCATTTCTGTTTTTTTCTTAAAGAAAAGAGGAGAAGCTTTGATATGGATATAAGTAAATAAGGATATTGTGGCAGAAAATTTAAATTTTGTGGATTTTATTTAGTCCATGAAACAGAGGGTTAGGTCATCTGCTGATAGGAAAAGGCAGATAAAGTTCATCACAAATCAGAAAGGTCAAGAACAGAAGGCGAATTTTCTCACAATATATTGTTTGAAACATACCTAACCAATTATATGGCAATGAGGTAAGAAAATAACAAACTATGCTAAAGAGTAAGCCATTCAATATGCCGTTCCTAGAGGAAGACTCAGTATCACAACCCTATCAACGCTTCTACTAAATTTCAATTAATAAAACCACAATAAAAATACCAACAGGACTTTGATTTTAGATCCAGATAAGAAAGATCCAAAGTCATGTGGTAAAATAAAGATGCAAAACTAGGAGAAAATATTTTATTAGATTACAAAATATATTTAAAATGGTATGAAATATATCAATAACATAGAAATACAAATAGAACAAAGAGTACAGGTGGTGTTATATATGTATAAATACATATATTAATATATATGTGTAAATGTATTACATGATAAAGTAATTCTGAAAATAGTGAAGATTGATTTTCAATCAATGATTTTATAATAGTTGTATGATCAATCATCATTTTGGAAAAAAATATATTGGACCACTGTATTACCCACACTGAAAAAAATCAAAATGGATGACAAATATAAATGCATACAAAAATTATATTGGACTAAAAACAAAAAACAATTAGAAAATGTATGATTTTCTAAGTATGAAATAAACTCCCAAACCAAAAAAGCCTAACATATTAGACCATGTTAAATTTAAAAATGCCAGCTCACAAGATGGCCAAACAGGAACAGCTCCAGCCTCCAGCTCCCAGCGTGAGCAACACAGAAGCACAGAAGATGGGTGATTTCTGCATTTTCAACTGAGGTACTGGGTTCATCTCACTGGGGCATGTCGGACAGTTGGCACTGGTCCGTGGGTGCAGCCCGACCAGTGAGAGCTGAAGCTGGGCGAGGCATCGCCTCACCTGGGAAGTGCAAGGGGGAAGGGAATTCTTTTGCCTTGCCAAAGGAAATTGAGACACACACACCTGGAAAATCAAGTAACTCCCACCCTAATACTGCGCTTTACCAAGGGTCTTAGCAAATGGCACACCAGAAGATTATATCCCACACCTGGCCCAGAGGGTCCCATGCCCATGGAGCCTCCCTCATTGCTAGCACAGCAGTCTGAGATCTAACAGCAAGGTGGCAGCAAGGCTGGGGGAGGGGCACCCACCATTGCTGAGGCTTAAGTAGGTAAACAAAGCTGCCCGGGAAGGTTGAATTGGGTGGAGCCCACCATAGCTCAAGGAGGCCTGCCTGCCTCTGTAGACTCCACCTCTGGGGACAGGGCATAGCTAAACAAAAAGCAGCAGAAACCTCAGCAGAGATAAATGTCCCTGTATGACAGCTTTGAAGAGAGCAGTGGATCTCCCAGCATGGAGATTGAGATCTGAGAATGGACAGACTGCCTGCTCAAATGGGTCCCTGACCCCTGAGTAGCCTAACTGGGAGACATCCCCCACTAGGTGCAGACCAACACCTCACACCTCACAGGGTGGGGTACACCCCTGAGATGGAACTTCCAGAGCAAGAATCAGACAGCAACACTCGCTGTTCAACAATATTCTATCTTCTGCAGCTTCGGCTGCTGATACCCAGGCAAACAGGGTCTGGAGTAGACCTCAAGCAAACTCCAACAGACCTACAGCTGAGGGTCCTGACTGTTAGAAGGAAAACTAACAAACAGAAGGGACACCCACACCAAAACCTCATCAGTACATCACCATCATCAAAGACCAGAGGCAGATAAAACCACAAAGATGGGGAAAAAACAGTGCAGAAAAGCTGGAAATTCAAAAAATCAGAGCTCATCTCCCCCTCCAAAGGAACGCAGCTCATTGCCAGCAACGGATCAAAGCTGGACGGAGAATGACTTTGACGAGTTGAGAGAAGAAGGCTTCAGTCAATCAAACTTCTCAGAGCTAAAGTAGGAACTACATAACCAGTGCAAAGAAACTAAAAACCTTGAAAAATAATGGATGAATGGATAACTAGAATAATCAATGCAGAGAAGACCTTAAAAGAACTGATAGAGATGAAAACCATAACACGAGAACTATGTGACAAATGCACAAGCTTCAGTAACTGACTTGATCAACTGGAAGAAAGAGTATCAGTGACTGAAGATCAAATGAATGAAATGAAGTGAGAAGAGAAGCGTAGAGAAAAAAGAGTAAGAAGAAATGAACAAAGCCTCCAAGAAATTTGGGATTATGCAAAAAGACCAAATGTCTGATTGCAGTGCCTGAAAGTGACGGGGAAAATGGAACCAAGTTGGAAACACTCTGCAGGATATCATCCAGGAGAACTTCCCCAACCTAGTAAGGCAGGCCAACATTCAAATTCAGGAAATACAGAGAATGCCACAAAGATACTCCTCGAGAAGAGCAACTCCAAGACACATAATTGTCAGATTCACCAAAGTTGAAATGAAGGAAAAAATGTTAAGGGCAGCCAGAGAGAAAGGTTGGGTTACACACAAAGGGAAGCCCATCAGACTAACAGCAGATCTCTCATCAGAAACTCTACAAGCCAGAAGAAAGTGGGGGCCGAAAGTCAACATTCTTTTTTTTTTTTTTTTTTTTTTTTTTTTTTTAATTTATTTATTATTATTATACATTAAGTTGTAGGGTACATGTGCATAACGTGCAGGTTTGTTACATATGTATACTTGTGCCATGTTGCTGTGCTGCACCCATCAACTCGTCATTTACATCAGGTATAACTCCCAATGCAATCCCTCCCCCCCCTCCCCCCTCCCCATGATAGGCCCCGGTGTGTGATGTTCCCCTTCCTGAGTCCGAGTGATCTCATTGTTCAGTTCCCACCTATGAGTGAGAACATGCGGTGTTTGGTTTTCTGTTCTTGTGATAGTTTGCTAAGAATGATGGATTCCAGCTGCATCCAAGTCCCTACAAAGGACTCAAACTCATCCCTTTTTTTATGGCTGCATAGTATTCCATGGTGTATATGTGCCACATTTTCTTAATCCAATCTGTCACTGATGGACATTTGGGTTGATTCCAAGTCTTTGCTATTGTGAATAGTGCTGCAATAAACATACGTGTGCATGTGTCTTTATAGTAGCATAATTTATAATCCTTTGGGTATATACCCAGTAATGGGATGGCTGGGTCATATGGTACATCTAGTTCTAGATCCTTGAGGAATCGCCATACTGTTTTCCATAATGGTTGAACTAGTTTACAATCCCACCAACAGTGTAAAAGTGTTCCTATTTCTCCACATCCTCTCCAGCACCTGTTGTTTCCTGACTTTTTAATGATCGCCATTCTAACTGGTGTGAGATGGTATCTCATTGTGGTTTTGATTTGCATTTCTCTGATGGCCAGTGATGATGAGCATTTTTTCATGTGTCTGTTGGCTGTATGAATGTCTTCTTTTGAGAAATGTCTGTTCATGTCCTTTGCCCACTTTTTGATGGGGTTGTTTGTTTTTTTCTTGTAAATTTGTTTGAGTTCTTTGTAGGTTCTGGATATTAGCCCTTTGTCAGATGAGTAGATTGCAAAAATTTTTTCCCATTCTGTAGGTTGCCTGTTCACTCTGATGGTAGTGTCTTTTGCTGTGCAGAAGCTCTTTAGTTTAATGAGATCCCATTTGTCAATTTTGGCTTTTGCTGCCGTTGCTTTTGGTGTTTTAGACATGAAATCTTTGCCCATGCCTATGTCCTGAATGGTACTACCTAGGTTTTCCTCTAGGATTTTTATGGTATTAGGTCTAACATTTAAGTCTCTAATCCATCTTGAATTAATTTTCGTATAAGGAGTAAGGAAAGGATCCAGTTTCAGCTTTCTACTTATGGCTAGCCAATTTTCCCAGCACCATTTATTAAATAGGGAATCCTTTCCCCATTTCTTGTTTCTCTCAGGTTTGTCAAAGATCAAATGGCTGTAGATGTGTGGTGTTATTTCTGAGGACTCTATTCTGTTCCATTGGTCTATATCTCTGTTTTGGTACCAGTACCATGCTGTTTTGGTTACTGTAGCCTTGTAGTATAGTTTGAAGTCAGGTAGCGTGATGCCTCCAGCTTTGTTCTTTTGACTTAGGATTGTCTTGGAGATGCGGGCTCTTTTTTGGTTCCATATGAACTTTAAAGTAGTTTTTTCCAATTCTGTGAAGAAACTCATTGGTAGCTTGATGGGGATGGCATTGAATCTATAAATAACCTTGGGCAGTATCGCCATTTTCACGATATTGATTCTTCCTATCCATGAGCATGGTATGTTCTTCCATTTGTTTGTGTCCTCTTTGATTTCACTGAGCAGTGGTTTGTAGTTCTCGTTGAAGAGGTCCTTTACATCCCTTGTAAGTTGGATTCCTAGGTATTTGATTCTCTTTGAAGCAATTGTGAATGGAAGTTCATTCCTGATTTGGCTCTCTGTTTGTCTGTTACTGGTGTATAAGAATGCTTGTGATTTTTGCACATTAATTTTGTATCCTGAGACTTTGCTGAAGTTGCTTATCAGCTGAAGGAGATTTTGGGCTGAGACAATGGGGTTTTCTAAATATACAATCATGTCATCTGCAAACAGGGACAATTTGACTTCTTCTTTTCCTAACTGAATACCCTTGATTTCTTTCTCTTGCCTGATTGCCCTAGCCAGAACTTCCAACACTATTTTGAATAGGAGTGGTGAGAGAGGGCATCCCTGTCTTGTGCCAGTTTTCAAAGGGAATTTTTCCAGTTTTTGCCCATTCAGTATGATATTGGCTGTGGGTTTGTCATAAATAGCTGTTATTATTTTGAGGTACGTTCCATCAATACCGAATTTATTGAGCGTTTTTAGCATGAAGGGCTGTTGAATTTTGTCAAAAGCCTTTTCTGCATCAATTGAGATAATCATGTGGTTCTTGTCTTTGGTTCTGTTTATATGCTGGATTATGTTTATTGATTTGCGAATGTTGAACCAGCCTTGCATCCCAGGGATGAAGCCCACTTGATCATGGTGGATAAGCTTTTTGATGTGTTGCTGAATCCGGTTTGCCAGTATTTTATTGAGGATTTTTGCATCGATGTTCATCAGGGATATTGGTCTAAAATTCTCTTTTTTTGTTGTGTCTCTGCCAGGCTTTGGTATCAGGATGATGTTGGCCTCATAAAATGAGTTAGGGAGGATTCCCTCTTTTTCTATTGATTGGAATAGTTTCAGAAGGAATGGTACCAACTCCTCCTTGTACCTCTGGTAGAATTCAGCTGTGAATCCATCTGGTCCTGGACTTTTTTTGGTTGGTAGGCTATTAATTGTTGCCTCAATTTCAGAGCCTACTATTGGTCTATTCAGGGATTCAACTTCTTCCTGGTTTAGTCTTGGAAGAGTGTAAGTGTCCAGGAAATTATCCATTTCTTCTAGATTTTCCAGTTTATTTGCGTAGAGGTGTTTATAGTATTCTCTGATGGTAGTTTGTATTTCTGTGGGGTCGGTGGTGATATCCCCTTTATCATTTTTAATTGCGTCGATTTGATTCTTCTCTCTTTTCTTCTTTATTAGTCTGCTAGTGGTCTGTCAATTTTGTTGATCTTTTCAAAAAACCAACTCCTGGATTCATTGATTTTTTGGAGGGTTTTTTGTGTCTCTATCTCCTTCAGTTCTGCTCTGATCTTAGTTATTTCTTGCCTTCTGCTAGCTTTCGAATGTGTTTGCTCTTGCTTCTCTAGTTCTTTTAATTGCGATGTTAGAGTGTCAATTTTAGATCTTTCCTGCTTTCTCTTGTGGGCATTTAGTGCTATAAATTTCCCTCTACACACTGCTTTAAATGTGTCCCAGAGATTCTGGTATGTTGTATCTTTGTTCTCATTGGTTTCAAAGAACATCTTTATTTCTGCCTTCATTTCGTTATGTACCCAGTAGTCATTCAGGAGCAGGTTGTTCAGTTTCCATGTAGTTGAGCGGTTTTGATTGAGTTTCTTAGTCCTGAGTTCTAGTTTGATTGCACTGTGGTCTGAGAGACAGTTTGTTATAATTTCTGTTCTTGTACATTTGCTGAGGAGTGCTTTACTTCCAATTACGTGGTCAATTTTGGAGTAAGTATGATGTGGTGCTGAGAAGAATGTATATTCTGTTGATTTGGGGTGGAGAGTTCTATAGATGTCTATTAGGTCTGCTTGCTGCAGAGATGAGTTCAATTCCTGGATATCCTTGTTAACTTTCTGTCTCGTTGATCTGTCTAATGTTGACAGTGGAGTGTTGAAGTCTCCCATTATTATTGTATGGGAGTCTAAGTCTCTTTGTAAGTCTCTAAGGACTTGCTTTATGAATCTGGGTGCTCCTGTATTGGGTGCATATATATTTAGGATAGTTAGCTCTTCCTGTTGAATTGATCCCTTTACCATTATGTAATGGCCTTCTTTGTCTCTTTTGATCTTTGATGGTTTAAAGTCTGTTTTATCAGAGACTAGTATTGCAACCCCTGCTTTTTTTTGTTCTCCATTTGCTTGGTAAATCTTCCTCCATCCCTTTATTTTGAGCCTATGTATGTCTCTGCGTGTGAGATGGGTCTCCTGAATACAGCAGACTGATGGGTCTTGACTCTTGATCCAGTTTGCCAGTCTGTGTCTTTTAATTGGAGCATTTAGTCCATTTACATTTAAGGTTAAGATTGTTATGTGTGAACTTGATCCTGCCATTATGATATTAACTGGTTATTTTGCTCATTAGTTGATGCAGTTTCTTCCTAGCCTCGATGGTCTTTACATTTTGGCATGTTTTTGCAATGGATGGTACCGGTTGTTCCTTTCCAAGTTTAGTGCTTCCTTCAGGATCTCTTGTAAGGCAGGCCTAGTGGTGACAAAATCTCTAAGCATTTGCTTATCTGTAAAGGATTTTATTTCTCCTTCACTTATGAAACTTAGTTTGGCTGGATATGAAATTCTGGGTTTAAAATTCTTTTCTTTAAGAATGTTGAATATTGGCCCCCCACTCTCTTCTGGCTTGGAGAGTTTCTGCCAAGAGATCTGCTGTTAGTCTGATGGGCTTCCCTTTGTGGGTAACCCGACCTTTCTCTCTGGCTGCCCTTAAGATTTTTTCCTTCATTTCAACTTTGGTGAATCTGGCAATTATGTGTCTTGGAGTTGCTCTTCTCGAGGAGTATCTTTGTGGCGTTCTCTGTATTTCCTGGATTTGAATGTTGGCCTGCCCTACTAGGTTGGGGAAGTTCTCCTGGATGATATCCTGAAGAGTGTTTTCCAACTTGGTTCCATTTTCCCCCTCACTTTCAGGCACCCCAATCAGACGTAGATTTGGTCTTTTTACATAATCCCATACTTCTTGCAGGCTTTGTTCGTTTCTTTTTCTTCTTTTTTCTTTTGGTTTCTCTTCTCGCTTCATTTCATTCATTTGATCCTCAATCGCTGATACTCTTTCTTCCAGTTGATCGAGTCGGTTACTGAAGCTTGTGCATTTGTCACGTATTTCTCGTGTCATGGTTTTCATCTCTTTCATTTCGTTTATGACCTTCTCTGCATTAATTACTCTAGCCATCAATTCTTCCACTTTTTTTTCAAGATTTTTAGTTTCTTTGCGCTGGGTACGTAATTCCTCCTTTAGCTCTGAGAAATTTGATGGACTGAAGCCTTCTTCTCTCATCTCGTCAAAGTCATTCTCCGTCCAGCTTTGATCCGTTGCTGGCGATGAGCTGCGCTCCTTTGCCGGGGGAGATGCGCTCTTATTTTTTGAATTTCCAGCTTTTCTGCCCTGCTTTTTCCCCATCTTTGTGGTTTTATCTGCCTCTGGTCTTTGATGATGGTGATGTACTGATGGGGTTTTGGTGTAGGTGTCCTTCCTGTTTGATAGTTTTCCTTCTAACAGTCAGGACCCTCAGCTGTAGGTCTGTTGGAGATTGCTTGAGGTCCACTCCAGACCCTGTTTGCCTGGGTATCAGCAGCAGAGGCTGCAGAAGATAGAATATTTCTGAACAGCGAGTGTACCTGTCTGATTCTTGCTTTGGAAGCTTCCTCTCAGGGGTGTACTCCTCCCTGTGAGGTGTGGGGTGTCAGACTGCCCCTAGTGGGGGATGTCTCCCAGTTAGGCTGCTCAGGGGTCAGGGACCCGCTTGAGCAGGGAGTCTGTCCCTTCTCAGATCTCAACCTCCGTGTTGGGAGATCCACTGCTCTCTTCAAAGCTGTCAGACAGAGTCGTTTGCGTCTGTGCAGAGGTGTCTGTGTGTCTTAGTTTACTGTGCCCTGTCCCCAGAGGTGGAGTCTACGGAGACAGGCAGGTTTCCTTGAGCTGCTGTGAGCTCCACCCAGTTCGAGCTTCCCAGCAGCTTTGTTTATCTACTTAAGCCTCAGCAATGGCGGGCGCCCCTCCCCCAGCCTCGCTGCTGCCTTGCCGGTAGATCACAGACTGCTGCGCTAGCAACCAGGGAGGCTCCGTGGGTGTGGGACCCTCCCGGCCAGGTGTGGGATATGATCTCCTGGTGTGCCTGTTTCCTAAAGCGCAGTATTGGGGTGGGAGTTACCCGATTTTCCAGGTGTTGTGTGTCTCAGTTCCCCTGGCTAGGAAAAGGGACTCCCTTCCCCCTTGCGCTTCCCAGGTGAGGCAATGCCTCGCCCTGCTTCAGCTCTCGCTGGTCGGGCTGCAGCAGCTGACCAGCTCCGATCGTCCGGCACTCCCCAGTGAGATGAACCCAGTACCTCAGTTGAAAATGCAGAAATCACCGGTCTTCTGTGTCGCTCGCGCTGGGAGTTGGAGACTGGAGCTGCTCCTATTCGGCCATCTTGCTCCGCCCCTCAACATTCTTAAAGAAAACAATTTTCAACCCAGAATTTCATATCCAGCCAAACTAAGTTTCATAAGTGAAGGAGAAATAAAATCCTTTACACACAAGCAAATGCTTGGAGATTTGGTCACCACCAGGCCTGCCCTACAAGAGATCCTGAAGGAAGTACTAAACATGGAAAGGAACAACAGGTACCAGCCATTGCAAAAACATGCCAAAATGAAAGTCCATCGATGCTAGGAAGAAACTGCATCAACAAGCGAGCAAAATAACCAGCTAATATCATAATGACAGGATCAAATTCACACATAACAATATTAACCTTAAATGTAAATGGGCTAAAAGGTCCAATTAAAAGATACATACTGGCAAATTGGATAAAGAGTCAAGACCCATCAGTTTTCTGTATTCAGGAGACACATCTCACATGCAGAGACATACATAGGCTCAAAATAAAGGGATGGAGGAAGATCTACCAAGCAAATGGAAAAAAAAAAAAAAAAAAAAAAAAAAAAAAAAAACCAGGGGTTGCAGTCCTAGTCTCTGATAAAACAGACTTTAAACCATCAAAGATCAAAAGAGACAAAGAAGGCCATTACGTAATGGTAAAGGGATCAATTCACAGGAAGAGTTAACTATCCTAAATATATATGCAGCCAACACAGGAGCACCCAGATTCATAAAGCATGTCTTAGAGTCTTACAAAGAGACTTAGACTCCCATACAATAATAATGGGAGACTTTAACACCCCACTATCAACATTAGACAGATCAACGAGACAGAAAGTTAACAAGGATATCCAGGAATTGAACTCAACTCTGCACCAAGCGGACCTAATAGACATCTACAGAACTCTCCACTCCAAATCAACAGAATATACATTCTTCTCAGCACCACATCACACTTATTCCAAAATTGACCACATAGTTGGAAGTAAAGCACTCCTCAGCAAATGTAAAAAAACAGAAATTATAACAAACTGTCTCTCAGACCACAGTGCAATCAAACTAGAACTCAGGACTAAGAAACTCAATCAAAACCACTCAACTACATGGAAACTGAACAACCTGCTCCTGAATGACTACTGGGTACATATCAAAATGAAGGCAGAAATAAAGATGTTCTTTGAAACCAACGAGAACAAAGATACAACATACCAGAATCTCTGGGACACATTTAAAGTAGTGTGTAGAAGGAAATTTATAGCACTAAATACCCACAAGAGAAAGCTGGAGAGTCCTAAAATTGACACTCTAACATCACAATTAGAAGAACTAGAGAAGCAAGAGCAAACACATTCAAAAGCTAGCAGAAGGCAAGAAATAACTAAGATCAGAGCAGAACTGAAGGAGATAGAGATACAAAAAGCCCTCCAAAAAATCAATGAATCCAGGAGCTGATTTTTTGAAAAAATCAACAAAATTGATAGACTGTTAGGAAGACTAATAAAGAAGAAAAGAGAGAAGAATCAAATAGATGCAATAAAAAATGATAAAGGGGATATCACCACCAACCCCACAGAAATATAAACTACCATCAGAGAATACTATAAACACCTCTATGCAAACAAACTAGAAAACCTAAAAGAAATGGATAATTTCCCGGACACTTACACTCTCCCAAGGCTAAACCAGGAAGAACTTGAATCCCTGAATAGACCAACAGCAGGCTCTGAAATTCAGGCAATAATTAATACCTTACCAACCAAAAAAAGTCCAGGACCAGACAGATTCACAGCCGAATTCTACCAGAGGTACAAGGAGGAGTTAGTTCCATTCCTTCTGAAACTATTCCAATCAACAGAAAAAGAGGGAATCCTCCCTAACTCATTTTACAAGGCGAACATCATCCTGATACAAAAGCCTGGCAGAGATACAACAAAAAAAGATAATTTTAGAGCAATATCCCTGATGAACATGGATGAAAAATCCTCAATAAAATACTGGCAAATCAAATCCAGCAGCACATCAAAAAGCTTATCCACCATGGTCAAGTGGGCTTCATCCCTGGGATGCAAGGCTGGTTCAGCATACACAAATCAATAAACATAATCCAGCATATAAACAGATCAAAGACAAAAGCCACATGATTATTTCAGTAGATGCAGAAAAGACCTTTGACAAAATTCAATAGCCCCTCATGCTAAAAACTCTCAATAAACTAGGTATTGATGGAATGTATCTCAAAATAATGAGAGCTATTTATGACAAACCCACAGCTAATATCATACCGAATGGGCAAAAACTGGAAGCATTCCCTCTGAAAACGGGCACAACACAGGGATGCCCTCTCTCACCACTCCTATTCAACATAGTGTTGGAAGTTCTGCCTAGGGCAATCAGGCAAGAGAAAGAAATCAAGGGTATTCAGTTAGGAAAAGAAGAAGTCAAATTGTCCCCGTTTGCAGATGACATGTTTGTATATTTAGAAAACCCCATTGTCTCAGCCCAAAATCTCCTTAAGCTGATAAGGAACTTCAGCAAAGTCTCAGTATACAAAATCAATGTGCAAAAGTCACAAGCATTCTTATACACCAGTAACAGAAAAACAGAGAGCCAAATCATGAATGAACTCCCCTTCACAATAGCTTCAAAGAGAATAAAATACCTAGGAATCTAACTTACAAGGGATGTAAAGGACCTCTTCAAGGAGAACTACAAACCACTGCTCAGTGAAATAAAAGAGGACACAAACAAATGGAAGAACATACCATGCTCATGGATAGGAAGAATCAATATTGTGAAAATGGCCATACTGCCCAAGGTAATTTATAGATTCAATGCCATCCCTGTTAAGCTACCAATGCCTTTCTTCACAGAACTTGAAAAAACTGCTTTAAAGTTCATATGGAACCAAAAAAGACCCCACATTGCCAAGACAATCCTAAGCCAAAAGAACAAAGCTTGAGGCATCATGCTACCTGACTTCAAACTATACTACAAGGCTACAGTAACCAAAACAGCATGGTACTGGTACCAAAACAGAGATATAGACCAATGGAACAGAACAGAGCCCTCAGAAATAATACCACACATCTACAACCATCTGACCTTTGACAAACCTGAGAGAAACAAGAAATGGGGAAAGGATTCCCTATTTAATAAATGGTGCTGGGAAAATTGGCTAGCCATATGTAGAAAGCTGAAACTGGATCCTTTCCTTACTCCTTATAGGAAAATTAATTCAAAATGGATTAGAGACTTAAATATTAGACCTAAAACCATAAAAACCCTTGAAGAAAACCTAGGTAATACCATTCAAGGCATAGGCATGGGCAGAGATTTCATGTCTAAAACACCAAAAGCAATGGCAACAAAAGCCAAAATTGGCAAATGACTTTTAATTAAACTAAAGAGCTTCTGCACAACAAAAGAAACTACCATCAGAGTGAACAGGCAAGCTACAGAATGGGAGAAAACTTTTGCAATCTACTCATCTGACAAAGGGCTAATATCCAGAACCTATAAAGAACTCAATCAAATTTACAATAAAAAAACAAACAACCCCATCAAAAGGTGGGCAAAGGATATGAACAGACACTTCTCAAAAGAAGACATTCATACAGCCAACAGACACATGAAAAAATGCTCATCATCACTGGCCATCAGAGAAATGCAAATCAAAACCACAATGAGATACCATCTCACACCAGTTAGAATGGTGATCATTAAAAAACCAGGAAACCACAGGTGCTGGAGAGGATGTAGAGAAACTGGAACACTTTTACACCGTTGGTGGGATTGTAAACTAGTTCAACCATTGTGGAAAACAGTGTGACGATTCCTCAGGAATCTAGAACTAGAAATACCATTTGACCCAGCCATCCTATTAATGGGGATATACCCAAAGGATTATAAGTCATGCTACTATGAAGACACATGCATACGTATATTTATTGCAGCACTATACACAATAGCAAAGACTTGGAATCAACCCAAATGTCCATCAGTGACAGACTGGATTAAGAAAATGTGGCACAGGTACACTATGAAATACTACGCAGCCATAAAAATGGATGAGTTCGTGTCCTTTGTAGGGACATGGATGCAGCTGGAAACCATCATTCTCAGCAAACTATCAAAAGAACAGAAAACCAAACACCGCATGTTCTCATTCATAGGTGGGAATTGAACAGCGAGATCACTTGGACACAGGAAGGGGAACATCACACACCAGGTCCTATTGTGGGGAGGGGGTAGTGGGGAGAGATAGCATTAGGAGATACACCTAATGCAAATGACGAGTTAATGGGTGCAGCACACCAACATGGCACATATATAGATATGTAACAAACCTGCATGTTGTGCACATGTACCCTAGAACTTAAAGCAAAAAAAAAAAAAATTTAAGGCAAAATCAAACCATAAATTATGTCCAAAGGGAAAAAAAACCACTAAGAAAAAAATATTTTCATATCATTACAAATAAATATTTTTTAGTACACAGAAAGCTCTATCAATATAATATCTCAAAAAATATGCATTGTAGAAAAATAGATAAACAACATTGTACACAGTTACACTTAAAAATAAGATACAAAGAGTCCTTAAATAAATGAAACGGTACTTAATCTCACCCATGCAAAACAGAAGATAAATGCTACTAAAGGTATAATTATACTGCATTTTTATCTATTAGTGTTGGAAATTTGTAGGAAAAAGAGAATTGTAATCTATTATTGGTGGAAATATAATTCAGTACAACTTCAATGGAAAGAAATTTGGCAATGTCAATATTTTAAGTGTACACTTTCTACCCCTAGGTTTAATCCTAAAAGTATATTGTTGTGTGCAAATACACATGCATGTGCACTTCTACAAACATATAATATGTTCATTGTGGAATTTTTGTGATAGTAAATCATTGGAAACAAGTCAATTGACCGCCATCAGATTACTGGCTAAATAAAAGATGGCATATTCTCAAAGTAAAATACTAAACGGCTACTTTAAAAATGAGATAGAACTGGGCACAGCGGCTCATAACTGTAATCTTATTGCCTGGGGAGGCCGAGGTGAGAGGATCACTTGAGACCAGGAGTTGACATCTCAGTGAGCTATGATTGTGCCACTACACTCTAGCCTGGGCAACAGAACACAATCCCTTGTCTCTAAAATAAATAAATAAATACAGATACAGAAAAAGCTCCAAGTAGTTTTTAAGTGAAGCTTTATTTTGTGCATATTGAATTTCCACTTGTGTAAAGATTTTTTAAATCTATCTATCATCTGTCTATACATCCATTTATTTATCAAAATCTTTGTAAATGAACCGACAATTTCTGGAAGAGAACACAAGAAAGAAACTTAAAGGTGTTCACTTCCAAGAGGGGAAAATGAATGCTTAGATGATACAGGTGGAAGCTAGAGTTTCTTTTCCTCATAAACTTAATTGTATTTTTAAATAATATTTTCCAACATTCAAATTGGATTTTCCTCTCTAGATAACTTTTTAAAATTAAGTAAATCCCAACTCAAATACATGAAACATTAAACTATTTGGCAGAGAAACTTTTGCACTTGGCATGATATTTGGCTTCCAATGAGGCATTATAAGGTTAAGGTATTGAGCACAGACTTTTGAATACTGTTGTTTTGGTCAAGATCCCTGCAGAAAACAGATGGTGCAATAAAGTTAGTAAAATTTAAGGCATATCTAATAAAGAGACTTTTTTCAAAGGCGTTGGCAAGGTGTTGGGAAACCATGGGGGACAGTGCAGTATTCTATAGCCAGAAATAGCAGGGCTAAGATACCTCCCTTAGGTTTAAAAAGACAAGAAAGTGTTATTAGAAAATGGAAATAAGAGGACTGTCACAGAAGCTGAAGCCATATAACAAGAAGCCAAACTATAGCAACACTGCAGGAAGAGAGCTGAGAGAATAATACTCTGCTGTTCCCCTCTCCCCGAACCCCTGATGGCTTGCTGGTACTCCCCACTGACTAACAGAGGACAAATGAATTCACTGATTTAGTCAGCCTCTCATGGCACCAAGAAAGATGGAGGGAGATAGAGAGCAGATCTGCAGGCCTTAATGGATAATAATCTGCACAAAAGTAAAACTGGTTTTAATTCTAAGCCCTACAAGTCATTCATTTTGTGAAAATTGAGTCAATTTTCTAACACTTAGATGTTGTATGTGCCATCACTTAGGGTCCAATCAAGAGACAGAAACTTCATCAGTAATATGAACAAATGAATTTTATATAAAAAATTTATATATAAAAAGAGTTGTAAGCTAGTTAAAATGCAGGTAACTACTAAACTACTAAACCAAGTGAGGGATTCTAAAGTGTATAGAAGTAGCAAAAGCAAAGCTACTACATCAAAAGTTGACAGACAGTAAGCAATGAAGAAACTAAAACGTTAACAAGAGCCCCTATCCCCAAAACTGAAATTCAAACATCTTTGGAGAGGTTGTGGCCATCACAGGAATAAGCAGTCTGTCGACTGCAAAGAAACTATCCAGAGGGTACGAGCAAGACCTGGTTCATGAGAGAAGATATCTGCTGACTCTGCACCAAAGAGACCACACACTGAAGCAGTACTCTCTACTGACAGAGTCTAACATTGAGCCACATGAAAAAAGAAATCTATTGGGGCCAGCAACAGTATCAAAAGCATGACAAATAAGGTGGATTCAAACTTGAGAGGCAATAAATTAGCAACTGGCATTTGTAAAATGGGTATAACAAAAATAATTTATTTGCTGTCATTTAATAAATGATTACTAAGAAGCATACATTTTCCTAAGAATTTCATAATCATTATTGCATTATTTCTCACTAAAACCATATAATGTATTTACTATTATTATACACATTTTATAGATGAAGAAAGTAAGAAAAATTTTTGAGACAGTGTCTTGCTCTGTTGCCCAGGCTGGAATGCAGTGGCACAATCTCTGCTCACTGCAACCTCCAACTCCTGGGTTCAAGTGATTCTCCTGCCACAACCACCCGAGTAGCTGGGATTACAGGCACCCGCTACCATGCTCAGCTAATTGTTGTATTTTTAGTAGAAACAGGGTTTTGCCATGTTGGCCAGGCTGGTCTTGAACTCCTGATGTGAGGTGATTTGCCTGCCTCTGCCTCCCAAAGTGCTGAGATTACAGGCATGAACCACTGTGCCCAGCTGAGAATAAGGAAAAATAATATTAATACCACAGTTGTATTGCTTTGCAAAAGTTCAGAGATATTATATCTAAATTGCATAGAAATCTGACTAGAATATACATTATGATCAATAAATCGGAAAGTAGTTGAAGTGACAAGACAGAGAGGGAGAGATTACAGTATCCAATTTCATATTTGTATGATGCACTTTAAACGTTTTTAAAAATGTATTTGTAAATTTGCATTAATTATATCTGTCCCATAGAGAAAAAACAAGACTAGCTCTGTATATAGGACCCACAGGTTATTAGAGACCAAAGTGATTTGATACAATAGAGGCCAAAAGACATGGAAACAGTATATTTAAATAACTAAATAAACAAATAAAAAAGTCAATTAAACTCCCTAGTCAATAAACTGTCTTTCAAAATTGAAGCTAATATCTCACTATACATATTGCAAAATTTGATAATACCAAAGAGGGAGATCAATCCACAATCACACTGGAAATTTCAGAAACAGATAGAATATAGGTATTTATTATTTGAACCACAATATTAATCACCTTGGCCTAACTGACTTTCATCAAATGCAGCATCCAACAACTGCAGAGTACATATTCTTCTCAAGTGTGCATGAAATATTCACCAAGTTATACCACACGCTAGGCCATCAAAATAAATTGTAATACTTTTTAAATGACTGAAATATTACTATCATTAGATCAAAATGTAATTCAATTAGAATTCAATAATAAAAAGTTATTAGAAATATCCCAAATATTTAGAATTTCAATAGTACTTCTTTAGAAAGCTCATGACTCAAAATAAAAATGTAATGGTAAATTAGAAAATATTTCATACTGAATAATTATACAGGTATCACGTGATATAGAATGCAGCTAAAACAGTACTTAGAAGCTTAGAAGAAAAAATATTTTAAAAAGCCTAAGTTTTCTCTGAATAAGCAGGGAAAAGAGAACAAATTAATCTCAAAGTAAATATAAAGAAATAATTAAAAGAGCAAAAGGCAATAAAAGTAAAATGCATACTAGAAAGATTATTAAAGCTAAAAATTAATTCTTTAAATAATTGATAAAATTAACAGGCTACTAACAAGATTTAACACATAAAAAAAAGAAAAGACAAATTCCCAATACAAGTATTAAAGGGTGCATATTAGTTGGATCATATTCATTAATAAAGAGTATTATGAATAATTTATACTGATAAATTTGACAGAATATATAAAGTACAAAAGTCTTTTAAAATACAATTATTAAAAACTAACAGAAAAAATGACACAAAACCATAATAGATATCCCTCTGAAATCAAATTTTTGTGTAGATCTTAAACTGGTTGCACAATCTTACACAAACTTTTTCAGGAAATATAAGGTGAATAACGGTTTCCAGGTCATTTTATAATTCTAGTATTAACCCAAGATCAGAGCCTGCAAAGGACATTACTCATGAACATTGACAGATAAATATCTAACCAAATATTAGCAGGACAGATGATATCTGCTGGCTCCAAATTGAATTTTATGTGTTGAATCTAGCAATACATAAAAGACATAATACATCATTAAAAAGTGAGTTCTATCTCAAGAGCGCAAGGTTGGTTCATTATTCAACAATATAATTCAATCAATATAATTTACTGTTTTTATGTATATATTCTATATATACATGCCTTAGGCCAATTGTTGGTACAGAGATAGCCTATAAAAATTATAATAATAAGAAGAAACAAACACAATAACCTAAAACAGAAAACCTTGAGGAAGGGGGAAATCTGATTTTGGAAGTTATCACATTATTACATTCAAATGTTATTTTTAAATAAAGAAACAGAAGGCATACAAAGAAACAGGAAGGTCTCACAATTTCAAATAATAATTATCAACAGAACTCTCCCTGAGAAAGACCTAATGGCAGAACTACTAGAAAAAGACTTTAAAACAACTGTCTTAAAGATGCTCAAAGAACTAAAAAAAGATGTGGAAGAAGTTCAACAACAATAAAAATATTAACAACAATAAAAAATCCAAAGAGAAGCAAACAAAAAATTATAGACCTGAAAAGTACAATATGTGACATTACAAATTCATTAGGTGGATTCAAAGGCGTATTTGACTGGACAGAGAAAATGATGAGCAAACAATAATAAGAAAATGCAAATTACTGAGTCTGAGGAACAGAAAGAAAAAAATTTGAAGAAAAGTTAATAGTACTAGAGGGACGAATGGAACACCATCAAGTGGACCAACATGCATATTATGTGAATCCCCAAAGGAGAAGAGATAGAGAAAGAGGAAGAGATAATATCTGAAGGATTAAAACTTCCAAAATTGATGAAATACATAAATACAAATATCCAAGAAGCTCAAGGCACTCCAAGTAAGATGAACTCAAATAGATACATACCAAGACACATTATAATCACATTTTTCAAAACCAAAGAAAAAAAGAATATATTGGAATCAGCAAGAGAGAAGTAACTCATTACATGCAAGTGATCTTCAGTTGGATTGTCTGCAAATTTTTCATCAGAGTCTTTAGAGACTAGAAGGCAGTGAACTAATATATTCAAAGTGCTAAAAGAAAAAAAACTGTCAACTAAGAATCTAATATCCAACAAAAGTGTTCTTCAAAAGTAAGAGAGAAATTAAGATATTCCAAGATAAACAAAAGCTCAGGGCGTTTATTACCAGTAGACCTTCTCTGCAAGAAATACTCAAAGGACTCCTCCAAGGAAAAATTAAGGACACTAAATAGAAAGATGAGACAAAATAAAGAAGTATTTTGTTAAAATTAAATACAAGAGCAGTTATAGAAGCAAATTAGATAACCTAGAAAAAATGTGCAAATTCCTGGAAATACAAAACCTGCTAAGACTAAGTCATGAAGAAAAATAATGTCTAGTCAGGTGCAGTGGTTCATACTTGTAATCCCAGAAATTTGGAAAGCCAAGGCAGGAGGATCCTTTGAGCTCAGGAGATTGAGACCAACCTGGGCAGCATAGTGATATCTTGTCTCTACAAAAAACTTGAAAAATTAGCCAGGCATGGGTGGCATGTTCCTATTGTTCCAGCTTTGTGGGAGGCTGAGGTGGGAGAATCACTTGAGCCTATACATCAAGGCTGCTGTGAGCTGTGATTGGGCCACTGCACTTCAAACTGGGTGACGAAGCAAGATCCTGTCTCAAAGAAAAAAAAAAGAAAATCCAATAGACTCTAACTAATAAAGAGATTAAAATAGTAACCAAAAAGATAAAAAAGTAGGAATTAACTAATGAGATAAAAGACTTGTACAATGAAAACTATAAAAGTTGTTGAAAGAGATTTATATAAAATCTTCTAAAATTGATATAAAATCTTGAGAAACCTCAAATAGTCAAAGCAATTTTATAAAAGAATAAAGCTACAGGACTCACACTTCCTGATTTGAAACTTACTTTTTTTTTTTTTTTTTTTTTGAGACAGAGTCTCATTCTGTCAACCAGGTTGGAGTGCAGTGGCATGATCGCGACTCACTACAACCTCTGCCTCCCAGGTTCGTGCCATTCTCCTGCCTCAGCCTCCTAAGTAGCTGGGACTACAGGCACCTGCCACCATGCCCAGCTAATTTTTTTTTTTTTTTTTTAAGTAGAGGCAGGGTTTCACTGTGTTAGCCAGGATGGTCTCAATCTCCTGACCTCATGATCTGCCTGCCTTGGCCTCCCAAAGTGCTGGAGAAATTCACTATTATACGAAGCTACAGTAATTAAAGCAGTGTGCTAATGGCATAAAGACAAACATATAGAACAATGAAATACTATAGAAAGTTTATATATAAGCCTTCATATGTATAATCCAATAATTTTTGATGAGGCACCAAGACCTTTCAATGGGGAAAGGACAGTCTTTTCAAGAAACAGTAGTAGGAAAACTGGATATCCACATGCAAAAGTATGAAGTTGGACTATTACCTAATACCAAATACAAAGAATTAACTGAAAATGGATCAAAGACCTAAATGTAAAATCTAAAATTATAAAACTGATAGCTTTAAACAAAAAATAAAATCCTCATGCCATTGGATTTGACAGTTATTTCCTAGACATAACACCAAAGATCAAATGACAAAAGATAAAAATAGACAAATTGAACATCATAAAAATTATAAAAATTTGCACATTAAAAGATACTATTTTCCCAGAGTAAAACAGCAACCTACAGAGTGGAAGAAAGTATTTGCATATTACATATATGATAATGGAACAATATCTAAAATGTATACAGGACACTTAAAACTCGACAACAAAAAAACCAAACAACCCAATTCAAATCCAGGCAAAGGACTTGAATAGCCATTTCTCCAAAACAGATGAACAAAACCCATAAAAAGATGATAAACATCACTAAGCATTAAAGAAATGCAAATAAAAACTATAGTGTGATACCACCTATGCCCATTAGAATGACTATCACTAAAAAAAACAAAAAATAACAAGTGCTGGTCAGGATACGGAAAAATTGCAACCCTTGTACACTGTTGGTTGTAATGTAAAATGGTACAATCACTGTGGAAAACATTAGTGCAGTTCCTCAAAAAATCAAAAATAGAATTATCACACCATCCAGCAATTCCATGTCTTAGTATATATCCCAAAATTGAAAGTGAGGTGCCGGACAGATATTTGCACATTCATGTTCATAGCAGCATTATTCACAATAGCTAAAATGTGAAAGTAACCCAAGTGTACATATATAGATAAATAAATAACCAAAATGTGGCATATACATGCAATGAAATATTTTTCAGCCCTAATAAGTATGGAAATTCTGACCTATACTAAAACATGAATGGAACTTGAGAACATTAGACTAAGTCACAAAAAGACAAATACTATATGATTTCAGTTATATAAGGTACCTAGGATAGTCCAAATAATTGGGATAGAAAGTAAAAAGCTACTTTTCAGGGCCTGGGTAGAGGGAAAAACAGAAAGCTATATTTTAATGCATATAAAGTTTGTTTTACAAGATTAAAGAGTTCTGGAGATGGATGGTGCTGACAGTTGTGCTGCATTATGAATGTGTCTAATACCACTGAATTGTATATTTTATATGGTTAAGATGGTAAATTTTATATGTATATTATCACAATAAAAAAATGCAAAAACAAGTAAAAACCAACCAAAAATCCCTTTCCTCAAGTAAATGGCAGTTCTCATTAGTACTCTGTACATTTGATCTGCCATTGAATCACAATGGCATTCTAAAACTTTTGTAATAGATTTTATTAATAGGTCATTTTATTCCAAATTGCTTTTACTTTGTGACTTATTGCTGCTGTGATATTTAATACAGTTTTATGATTCATATGTTTGCTAACACACTTTTCTCAAAAAAATGTGATTTTATATCATATGAAATATTTTTCTTTCATGTATAGTATGTGATACCAACATTACTCTCGCTGGTTTTCTTATCTTCCTATTTATCTGATATATCTTCATCACAAAATGAAGAGGTTTTTTTTTACATAAATAAGTTCATTCTAAAATGCTTTGTTATGTTATTAGAGAATTCTTCTCATTCAAATTTATTGTCATATTGCTATAATGGGTATTTCTCTTATTTTATGATTTTAAAAAATATTTCTTATTGCCTTATTGTTTTCCCTTTTACCACTCACGCTATTTCATTTGATTTTTTTCTTCCTAAATGTTTTGAAGAAAAACGTGGCTATTTTTAAATTTTTATGGTGAATAATTAATGTTCTTCAAAATTATTTATTTTAGGCTTACTAAATTATTAAAGTCATGGATAAAACCTTTGATAACATTTCTAGAGCAATGAGTTGATCTCTTGCCATAGACTTTTTTCACAGTAGAATGAAAAGCATGCATGGCCTTCTTCCTGTTTTAGCAAGTAGATGAGATTGGTTGGGTGACAGCAAATGTAAGCCAAGGGAGGTAAAAAGCTCTTTTAGAACCCAATTAATAACTATATGTCAAAAACTACAAAGAGTTGCTATATCCTTTGTGACTATAGGATAAAACTATTTCACTCATTTTGGGCCCAGAAAGGTTTAAAATATGACAAATATCTCTACTTGCATCTAATGCAGGTTTTCCTCACTTGTCATCTAGCATGACTATACATCCTAAGACAAAAAAAACGTAATTAGAAACAATTTAATATTTGCTAATGAAACACATAGTCAAAACCGATGCAGCCAGTTATTTTCACTTAGCTTCAATCACAGTGACATATTTGCCTTAAAGGGTAATTTTAAAAAATCCTTTGAGTGAGTTATCTGTAAAGTTATCATAAGTATTGTTTATGGAAAGCAATGACTTTAATAGTCATTTAAGGCTTGATGATCAATGAAGTCCATAAAGCCAAAGATAAACAGGTTAATTAGAAAAGAAAAATGTTTTTTCTTGACCATTTTAAGAACAGTCTTGAAATTGTTTATCAGGTCATAATTGAGTTGATAATGTGCAAATTCATGTGGTTGTCTTATTCGTTAGAGTTGATGGATTTGGAGTAGAAATGAGGAGTTGCTTGCAATAATAGAATCAGAGTACATTGCGATTGGAAGACACACTAAGTTCATTAGTCCATATATCCATAAGGGGCTTACTCCGTATGAGAATATCATGTACTTGCCCAAAGGCCAAAAGATAATGGGCATTTTTTTAAAGACTTTCTTATAAACATGCACTCCCCTGCTTGATCTCGATATTGAGTTCTTAATTTATTCTTAAAGGCTATGCTCATTAGATTTTTGAGTTTGAAAAGGACAATAAACTTGGAGGTTTGGATATCTGACTATCTGTTTATGTGATTTTAATTAGCCATGGACTCCAGCCTAAAATTTATTAGTTTTCTAACCTTTTGTTGGATTGCTACCATTAAACATCCTCTGACTGTGGTATTGATGTAAAGATAATATGGGCTGATTGAATGGTTTTCCAGGACTTTTATTTTAGGATGTGAAGGTTAATGTCCAGCTGCTGTTCAGATAAAATTTCTCTCTATAATTAAAATCAACATATGCCTCCACATAAATCAAGAGAGGTTTGTTTTAATAAAATTAAATTTGAATTTGAGAATTTTTCCTCAGTGATAACAATTAGCAACAAGCAACATGAGCATTTAAACGAAATACCTGAGCAAATCTAAATAATATATAAGTGAAGCTATGAGCTAGATTGTTCACTGTTGCAAATATTTAGAAAATTTAAAGAAAAATAGACACTAAGAAGTAAGTATTTTTCAATCTAATAGATACTACTTTTTGGCTTGAGCATCTAAGTTAGGAAAGTTGAACTTAAACTACACTAAATTATGTACTAATCAATGAACAGATTTGTTATATTTTTTTTCTTTTTATTCATTCATGCTCTGCCACAAATGCAGTATCATAGACACTGATTAAAAGCATTTTATAAAATGACTTCATGCATGGCATTTATGTGAATTCAAAATGAGAGAAAGTAGTTTCAAAGCCTGTTACTCATTTAACTCTATATTTTAGAACCTATTTTCACAGATGTTTGAAGAAATAGCACATGTGCTGGATTTAATTGTAGATGCCTTATTTGGAGAACCAGAAATGCACACTTGCCCTTCATGAGTTTCTAGGGAAATTCTTGTCCAAACAGGTGAAGCTCAGCCAGATCGCCTGCCTGTTCTCTTCATAAATGGAGCTCTATGTGGTATGTCTGCCATTAAGCGACCTTGCCTTAATCCTCCTGCCAGACCACTAGAACATTTGACTTGCTGAGTTTTAATAGTCACACAATCTGTTTGGATTGTAATTTAATAGCGTTTCTTTGATTAGCTAAAATTGTGCATTTAAACATTCATATTTTCTGAATAAAAATTAGCATGTAAATAAATAATTTAAGTTGCCATTTTCATAATTATTCTGACTTATGAGCAAAATATTGAGAAGAAATCATGCTAGTTCATAAATGATAATTTTAAGACAATGGAATAGGTGTTTATTTATGAATTTTAGAACACTGATCATGAATGAAGGATTCTCACCTCTGGGGCATTTTACAAATTAATGTACATGAAAGCACTTCATTTACTATATGCTTTATTGTTATTACAATGATTTGAGGATTTGAAGCACTGTCTGTATTTTATAAAATGTATTTTCTGCATCATTTCTTTTAGGAATCAAAAAAGGCAACAAACTCATACACTAACTAGAAATGAAGAGGGAAAAACAAACCTATTTAAAATACCATCATATGCTATTTTTAAAATGTTGTCCTAGTTTCACGCTCCACTGAAACAGCTCTTACTAAAGTCAACAGTAATCTCATTTTTACTAAATACAACAGTCCTCATTTTACCTGAATTTGCAGCACCATCTAACATTATTGACCAATTTTTATAATACTCTCTTTTCTTGACTTTTATCATGCAATACTCCCTGATTTTGCTTCTATATCCCTTCTCTATCACTCCTTTTACATTGTAAGCACTTTGTTTAAATAGAAAAACTTTTTAAAGTTTTAACTCAAAGTCTCTTCTTCTCTTGTCATTCTTTCTTCTTCCACCACCTCATTTATAAACACTAAATTACACCATATACAAAAAAATTCACAACCGTATATCCAAGTCCAGATTTCTATTTTGAGTTTCAGACTTCTCTATCCAATTAGCATCTTGATATCTACTTGATGTCTCAAAGGTGACTCAAAGTCAACATGTCCAAAAATACACTTACAACTTCATTCAAAACACTGGATTTCTGCCAAGGTTTTCTCTCAGTGAAAGGTATTGCCATCAATTCAGCCATTCTATCAGAAACCTGGGAGTCAAGCTTGATACCTCTAATTCACCTCTGCAACGAATCTATTACCATGTTCTGTCAATTTTGTTTAATATAAATATAGATATATGTAGATATAAATAAGTAGATGTCTAAACTCTCTAGAGTTGGCAGAGATGCTTTCAGAATAGAAACTAAGCAACATTCTGGACCTAACTCTCTCAAGAACAATTGCATCAGCATACAGTATTCAGTAGAACTTAGCTTAAATGCCAGTAGAACTTAGCTTAAATGGGCTGCTTAATACAGAAGTTCTTCCCAACTCTAAAATTCTCAAACAGTTTACCAATTTTAGACCACAGCACCTTCATTTGTAAAGAAAAATGTTTTTAGAAATTCAAAAACTCTCTTTTATCAAGTCATAATTAGCTAGATTATGGTTGTTCAAACTGCGTCAGAATCTCCATGATTTGAAATGGTATGGCTTATTTTAAATCTCTGCTTTGTGTCTATCTTGGATGGCTGAGAATTCTGTTATGCATAGTTCGTAACAAAACATTGTTCATATCCTGGAGCCAAGCAGATACAGCAGCCATGACTAGGTATATTATCACAGACACAGATAACTCTAGATCAATAATCAAAAGAATATTCTGTCTCAGCTGTCAAATATTATGGCCCAGAAGTCACATGCATCACTCCTGTTCAGAGCTCATTGTCCAGCCATATTTAGTCACGCGTCCATCCCTCTCATAAGAGAGCCAGGGAGTGCCTAGTAGGCAAAAAGATGAGAACATTTGATGAGCCATATTAGTGACTTCCACATTACCCAAAAGAATTGTTACATTAAAACATGATTTACTAAGCAAAAGCTAAAGCTTTAAATTGTTTGGATGGCTAATCATATGTTTCCCAAATCAGTTTTGGATCTGCAATATTGTATAAGGAAGTCAGTATTGTCCCACATTTTCAATTAAATTATTATTTTAATAATACTTCTATTTTGTTAGCTCTTCAAATAGTAAACGTTCAACAAATGACACCCCATTCCTTAGTGAAACTTTATGAAAAGCAGAGATTATCCAAAAGTGACACATCTTTCTTGGCTTCTGATCTTTAACTGTCTCCTTTAGAACAGAGAAAGTCCTACTTCTTTGGAAATAAGGTCCGTTGAAATGTCCTTAATTCTCACCAGTCTCTGATAGCATATTCTCACTTTGTAGTTGGAGAAAGAAATGTGACAAACTTTGAAGGTCTATTGGAGTTCTCTAGTGCTAACTATGCTAACTACTTTGCTTTACATTCACTCTTGGTTGTTTTGTTGTTGTTGTTGTTGTTGTTAATTTCTATTGCCCTTTTTAGTGAGTAGCTACAAGCAAAATAACTGTATTTCCTCAAAGAAATATGATTTTCTTAGAAATCCAACACATCTGAAAGAAGAAATGATGCACAACATTTCAAAAGTAGTTCTGCTGTCATGAAATTTCTCATCCCCTTCTCAGGCTAACAGGGAGCAACTAAGTCAAATATATCCTGCTTCTGGCAAAATCTTTATGTGATACTATGGATGCCGTCATCTGGAACTTGGTTTCCAAACTGTCTCAGAAAAATATTTCCTTTCCATTCAACATCAAGGACCATTCTTTCCAGCCATGTGAGTCTCCTGACAAGAAAATTTTTAATGCTGTCTTTAAATGGAACAGCAAGTGACTGCAATTCCATTATTGGAGTGTAATATCCCTGATTGGCCAAGGCTACAGGAACTTTATTTAAATTCTTCAATAGGGTAAAAGAGGCACTCAGATCGCTTTTTTCACAGCTATGGCTAAGTCATATAATATGATTTGGTAAGTGTAGATGACATCCCATTAGAGTATTTCTAGGTGGCAAGTCCTGTAAGAAACTGTCATGAGCTCGTATATCAACCTGTTAAAATGTTCACATTCTTTTTAATGAAAGAACAAATGAGAATTCAAAGTGCAAAATAATAGGTGCTCAACCTTGTGAACTCCATGGTCACATTTAGCTTCATATAAAGCACCCATCTGATTTTCAAGCCCTGCAAACTATCATTGAGGCTTTCAGAAACTTTTATAAAATTAACATGGATATATTTTCTTTTTGAGTTGCATGTCCCCAAGATGTGTCATATATATAGCTCTTAAGTTTTGACTGATAACCCTAACAGAAAAGGTAAAATTTCATCCAGGGGTTATTCTAAAACATTGCATATTTTGCAGAACAATATGGTGCCCAGAGTAATGAATTAACAGTTGAGACGTAAATGTGCTGTCCATCAACAGTGATTGATCACTAGCTGGTATATACAGAATATATGTAGAGTATGTGTGTTCTTGCTCTCTTCTTTTGTTTCATTTTTTTAAAATTGCAGTTTAGTTGACAAAGGGATTTGGCTCCAAAGTAGTAATAGCGGGCAGAGGAAAATATCAAGAAAAGCTTCTCAGCTAAGTGCTGGTAACTACTAATCCATCAATTATGTGTTATTTACCTTTTATAGAAAATTGTAATTGTTATTGTGTTTTATAGATTACCAAAAAGATTTCACCTCTTACTCTGATGAAATGTTAAAATGTAGAGGAGGGGAAAATAATATATTTGATATCCAATATCTCTAGCTGGGTTTACAAATATTAAAACTCTGTATAAACTCTCTTCACTGACTCAGATTCTGGAGCAGCCTTGTTATAATTCACTGTTATTATCTGTCTAATCAGGGGATAAAGGCAGAGTGATTTGTGCCTTTAGGCAAACTTCCTTACACTCACTATTCTGTTTTCATTTGCAGTAATTTAGTATTCTGCCCTAGTTTCTGGTTTCTTAAAGACTGACAATTTCAAGCCAAAACTCATCTTTCCTGGGTGTCCATCAGTACTGTTTAAACCTATTGTGCCATATAAATAGCACTCAGGAGCCTTCCATAAGAAACTCTGCCATGTGGCATATTCTATCCACCTCCTTAAATCTTGATAGCTCTCACAGTTGCTGACACCACAACAAGTCATTGAGTGAGCCTCTCAGGTGCTGTGTGTGGTATCAGAACCGATTATTATTGACATTATTTTCTTATGAAAATATTACTAGCTACGTAATCTGAAAATATTTACAAAATTATATTGCAGAATGGGATATAATTTTGATAGATCATCAAGTCTTCAGGGAATATTGTACCGTTGGGGGACCTTTTTGTGTTTCCTTACATTTTAAAGATTCCTAAAATCCAGCCATTAATGCTAAAGTTCTCTACAAATATATCTCTTGCATATATATTAACAGTGATGGAGATAGTAGAACTGAAAACACTGATTAAAAAAGTAACTTGTAAATATTGTACAAGAAATATCCACAAGAAAACCAGAAGAAACCAAAGACCGAAATGATAAAAGAAATGAAAAATAGATATATCTACTAGCAAAGAAGTATTAAGTTTTTGAGGCTTACATATTGCCTCCCTCTAAACAATTAAGTGGTGATTTCAACCATGCCCATAAAAATGTTACCTAATTGTGAACAACTGTTTTTCATTTGCACTAGAAGGGATCTTTTAGCAAAAGCAGGTTTATTACCTGAGTTATCTCAATAATTGCCTGAACACTGTAATTTGTCTGTGGAACACAAGCCAAAAGGAAGAAATAAACCTAAATTGATTGCTAGGCATTAAGGATATCATCCTTCCTATAAACACTGAGGCTTACGGCCTGCTGCTAACAAAGGAATGTGAGGACTAACAGACTTTATTAAGAGGATCCTCTCCATTCTTTAGAGATGATTAAGCATAATATTATCTAAAAACAGGAAGTTGAGCAAGAAGGGCATTGTATTTGCTTCTGATTTCGTTCTTTCATTTATTCACTGAATTAATTCATGAAATGTGTTCTTGTCCTGTATTTCCTTGTTAGACAAGAAGGCCGTGATGAGACCCTAGTGAGATATAGAGAAAAGATACAGATCCTGTTTTCAAGGTGTTTCCAGGGATTTCATTGAGCTGAAATGCAAAAAGATGGAAGGACTCATTCAGGACAACTGAACATCTGAGCAAAGGCAAAGCTGGGCACAGAATGCAACACAATCCCAATCAAAGGATTAGCACAACCAGAAGAGCATGGGCCACTGAGTACCAAGGATTTTTGGTTGGAACTCAACTCCATACTCCAATTTCAAGTAACAAGCCTAGAAATAATTTAGGAGGTGAAAGAGTGAAGAGAGTAGGTTTATGAAAAATTCCTCCTCTCAGATAGAGTATTCTTTCATAAATGAAATGATATTTGAAGCCCAGCCATTTGAAACTATTCTTTTTTTTTTTTTTTTTTAATGTTTTCAGAAGCCACAATCCTCATAAATTTAAAGCTACACTATTTTTTCTATGGAGAAAGTTCCAGGACGCTTTCATTTGCAAGGTAGTATTTTCACCATATTACTAGGAATCAAATAAAATTTCAACACATTATTTTTATTTTTAAAAATAAACGATAAGTTCTGGTTTCTAGGATATGTTATTAATGTGGGCAGGAGAGAGGGAAAGGTAATAGCAGTCTGGTTTATTTCAGTGAAAATTTTCTGCTGATACTTCATTGCCAACATATATAGTCTTAAGTTACAATACTATGATTCATGAGTGTATATCTGAATGACCTTTTCTATTCAACAAACATTTAATGAGCATCTACAATGTGCCAGTATTTGTCTGGATGCTGAGGAAGGAACAAAACAGGAAAAAAATTCTGCTTTCATGAAGCTCACATTCTAAATGGGACAGGGTATATAAAATTCCAATGTGTAAGTAATGCACAATGCATGCATATCTGATTTTGATTGTCAGAGAGATTGAGTAACTTCTAGAGAACTGAAGCAGTTTCATGAATTCCTTAGTGTGAAGCAAGAAATCTCACTGCTAAACACATTCAGCCTGTCTTAGACTTTTCTTGAATTCATTATGTTTACCCAATTTAGGGGAAGATGCTATGAGCTATTGAATACACCCTGTAACTCAGATATAGCAATATTACTCAATATAGTAATATTACTCAGCAAGTAAAGACAGCTTGTTGCCCCAATTTGAAAAAAAAAAAAAAAGTGAAATGTTGAAAATATTGAAAAAGTGAGATGTTGAATACTGTACCAAAATAAGTTGAAAATGAATAAAACAATTTTATACAATTGAATTTAAGAGTTGAAAGAAATATTGGAGAACACGCAGTCCAAACTTCCCCTTTTTTATATTAAAATTCAAATACATAAGCAAAAAAGAAAAAACAAACAAAACTACAACAAAAATAGCTAACCAAAGTCCACAAGGTTTTAGGTCAAGTGGACATTAATATAAGACTGAAAATTAGAGATCATGATTGCTATAAATTAGTGATCCCCAGGGTGATTCAGGATTCCATAGGATTCTAAGATCTATTCATGGAAACCACAAAGGCAAATCTATTCTCTTAACAGTAATAGAACTTACTATCTTTTTTACTTTATACTCTCATAGTGAACCATCAAGATATGTGATGCTACACCAGATGGAGTACAGACACAGATATGAGTACTAGCTGTCTTCTAGTAAACAGATGATATTTGCAAAGGTATAACAGCTAACGGATTTATTATTATTTTAATAAATTCATAAATATATATGTTGACAATTTCTTTGCCTTAACTTCTACTTTCAATGGATATAACCCATACAAAAATAGCTCTTCGAGTCATTAATAACTTTTAGGGATACAAAGAAAATCTGAGACCTAAACCTATGTAGCAATTGACTCATCTTGTTAATATCTCATTGCTGAATTTGTATAGTGTATAGACTTTTAACAGTTATTAAAAATCGTCAAAAACATTAGTGTTTACCATTTATTGGGTGACCAATATATGCCAGTGTACATACAGAATTTAGCAACAATTGTACAAGCCAAGTATTTTATTTCCATTTGATAGAGGAGAAAACTGAGAATAAGTAAGTTTACATTGTCAGTGGTCAAACACCTAGTGGCTGACGCAGTCCATATTCATACCTACTTCTCAGAAACTACCACTTTTCTTCTCAATAGTTCCAGGCTAGTTAGAACTCAGTTAAGCAGAGTCTAAGCCCCGCCTATTCTCCTATCATCATTCTTCTCTGCCTCAGATTCATAAATTACACACACACACACACACACACATACAAAAAACAAAACCAATAACAACAATAAAACAGCAAAAGAGCCTGGGCACGGTGGCTCACGCCTATAAAACCGGCACTTTGGGAGGCTGAGGTGGGCAGATTAGGAGGTCACGAGTTTGAGACCAGCCTGGCCAACATGGTGAAACCCTGTCTCTACTAAAAACACAAATATTAGCTAGGCATGATGGCGGGTGCCTGTAATCCCAGCTACTCAGGAGGCTGAGGCAGGAGAATTGCTGGAACCCAGGAGGCAGAGGTTAGAGTGAGCCGAGATCATGCCACTGCACTCCAGGCTGGGTGACAGAGCAAGACTCCATCTTGGAAATTAAAAAAAAAAAAAAGAGCCAATCTGTAGAGATATATGAGGTCGTGGAATTCAAATTAGGAAGTTATAAGCCAAATATATATATGTGGAAAGAGAGTACATAGAAGACTGAATGAGAATAAAACATATAAATGTAAGCAGATAAGCACAATGTGATCAAGCAGAAATGAAGACACAGAAAAAAAATGATGGAGTCAAAAGGGAAATAAACTCTTAAACAACCAACCTCATAAAAAGTGAGCAAAGGATATGAGCAGATACTTCTTAAAAGGAAACATGCATACGGCCAACAAGCATATGAGAAAAAAGCTGAACATCACTTATCATTAGAGAATGCAAATCAAAACCAAAAGGAGATACCATTTCTCACCAGTCAGAATGGCTATTATTAAAAAGTCAAAAAACAACAGATGCTGGCAAGGTTGTGGAGAAAAAGGAATGCTTATACACTGTTGGTGGGGGTATAAATTAGTTCAACAATTGTGGAAGACAGTGCGGCAAATCCTTAAAGACCTAAAGAAAGAAATACAATGTGATCTATAATATTGTTGACCCAACAATCCCATTACTGGGCATATATCCAAAGGAATATAAATCGTTCTCTTATAAAGACACATGCATGTGTGTGTTCATTGCAGCACTATTCAGATAGCAAAGACCTGGAATCAGCCTAAATGTCCATCAATGGTAGACTGAATAAAGGAAATGTTGTAGATAAACACCATGGAATACTATGCAGAAAAAAAAAAGAATGTGATCGTGTCCTATGCAGAAACATGGATGGAGCTGGAGGCCATCATCCACAGGAAACTAAGACAGGAAAAACAACAACAACAAAACCACATGTTCTCACTTATAAGCAGGAGTTAAATGATGAGAACACATGGACACATAGAAGGGAACAACACACACTGAGGCCTATCAGGGTGGAGAGTGGAAGGAGGGAGAGGATCAGGAATAACTAGTGGGTACTAAGCTTAGTACCTGGGTGATGAAATAATCTGTACAACAAATTCCCATAACACAATTTTACCTATATAACAAACCTGCACATGTACCTCTGAACTTAAAAGTTGGCCAGGTTCGGTGGCTCACGCTTGTAATCCCAGCACTTTGGGGGGCCAAGACTGGTGGATCACTTGAGGTCAGGAGTTCGAGACCAACCTGGCCAACATGGCGAAACCTCGTCTCTACTAAAACTGCAAAAATTAGCAGGGTGTGATAGCGCATGCCTGTGTGCCTGTAATCCCAGCTACTTGGAAGGCTGAGGCAGAAGAATCGCTTGAACCAGAAGGCGGAAGTTGCAGTGAGCAAAGACTGCGCCACTACACTCCAGCCTGGATGACAGAGTAAGACTCTGTCTCAAAAAAATAAAATAATAAAATAATTAGATTGAAGTTAAGCAAAAACAAAAACTCTCAAAAATGTGTTTCTTGAAAGCAAAGAAAGTAGAATAAAAGCTCAAGTTTGTTTAAACGAAAAAGGTAATATGTCAAAGGTGGGAGGGAATAGAATGGCAAGCCAAAAAATATTATGTTCCGAGATATATGTAAAATTTAAAAAGAAGGAAGAGGAGAGGGGCAACAGAAAAATTTGTAAGTATATGTTAGAAAGATTCATAATGAATAAGAAATGAAATGAAATGAGTATAGTTGGCATTATCTTAGACATAATTAAAAAGGTAAAAATGTAGAACATGTGTAGAGAATGTTTTAAATAAAGTAAGTTAAATATTAGAACTGGACCAAAAACTAGCCAAATAGTATAATAACAAGGGTTCTATTTATGTGTATGAGGTTAGGATGATTTTTGTGAGCAACACATCTGCCGAAGGATGTGTTTAGTTTCTGGCAATACTAAATTGTTAATACAGTTAAACAGATGTATTTGATGGAATATTTTTCTCAAATTGACTTATAATAAATTGTTCAAATTTGCTTTCTCTACATATCATAAAAAGGATAGCAATCTTGAAATTTGTCTCTGTTTCATATCCCTTTATATCCTCTAAAATAGATTTTTCTTCTTTTCCTGCCGTAATTGATTAGGGAGTAGATAAAAGAAAATGGTTTAAACACAAAATATATACTTTCCCAGTGAGAATAGTTAACAAAGACATGTGGATGATAACTGTGAAGTCCATGAACTCCAGAAAGCTGCATAGATAAACTGTAAGTATTTCTACCCTAAAAGTAGGGTGCCCAGGAGGCCACTCTTTTCCAGCTGAGGATCAGCCATTACTGTGAGAGCCAAAGGGCAGGGATAGTGACCTGGTCACAGCAAGTACTGGTAGCATTTCCTCTCTGAAGAATGTGCTAGGATCAGTTTCAGATCTGTGATTTTTCTTTCTTTCTTTGATCTACTGTTGAATAGTTATGGAGGGATAACGATGGAAAACTATCTTCAAATGCCACTGAGTACAGTCAAAATTATTTTTGTGTCTCAGTTAAAATTCAGGAGATGAAACAAATGAGCTGGAGCAGAAAAGGTACTTATTCTAAAGTTGACTTTGAATTTCTGCATCTCACAAATCAATACCTTTGCTCAGTCAACTTCCACAATTTGAATGTATTTTTAGGAATATTAATATTTGCTATTAAAACATGCTCTCTCCAAGTACCATGATAAGTGGCTTTCCAAAACTATTACAGATATTTTATTACCATCATTTCATTTTAAAAATCAAATAATTCTCACAGAAATTAAGTAACTTGTCCAAGCCTATTCAACTAGTTAATTGCATAGCGAAGAATAAATCTGGATATTAATGACTATGCCTTTGTTTTTAACCTCCCACATAAAGCTGTCTTGGGAGTGGGGCTCATATTTCTAAAAATATCCTGGTACACAACCAGGGCAAGTAATCATTACCTTATACCCACAATGTGTGGAAACAGATCTACAACAGTCTTGGATATATGAATCATCATCTAAATGAATATGTTTAGAAAACAAAATTGAAATAAAACAAAAATTCACCTCATTATCTGGACCCTGAACTCAAATCAACCTGTCTCAAAATGCTGTAAATGAACCTGGTTACATAGTTCAGCTAGTTCATTAATAGTCTGCAAGTATCAATGTAGACAGGACTCTAGGGAACAGTTAGATAGTAGTCCCTTCTCTCCCCTTCCACCCATTTGTTTAAATGCCTTGTGTCTCCAACTCAGGGCCAATAAAACAATAAAAGGGAAAAAAATGTGTTTGAAATCAGAACATGCTATAAAATAAAAAGTAAATAAAAACGAGGAGGAAATACAAGTCATGAGTGGAGAAAAGAATCATGGTAGGTCTAGAGTTATCATACAGGCATTTCAGCCTTCACCCCCAGCCCCCTTCTCTTCGTTTTGTCCACATGCATGGTATAGGTGTTATCTGCAAGCGTTGTAAAGCAGATCTTTAATTTTTGGCAGTAATTCAGAACTGAGCAACTTTATGGCATGTGAGGAATTTTGTCTTATTGGAAAAGAAGTCAGAAAAATGATACAAATAAAATTATAGTAACCAGTAAAATAGGGAAAATAAGGTTGGGCTAGAAAAGCAGTGGCACATGAAAGTATATCATGAAAAGAATTTAAATTATCAATGAAAAATATGATATTACTGAGCTAGAAGAAAATGTCATTTTCACATTACTGAAAAGAGGTGATTGAGCGCTTTTGCTCAGCAAAGTTAATAATTTTTACAAGCTTAATCAAGTAAAAACAAAAGTAACAACCACTCATAGAGTGAGGCACTGTGTTAAGCATTTACATTTATTTAATTTGTATAATAATTGTATAAATAAATATTACTCACATTTTATTGAGGAAAATTGAGACTCAGAGAAATTAAGTAATTGTTTTGAAGTTACCTATTAAAAATGGCAGCAGAGCCAAGATTGGAACAAAGTTATCTAGAATCTTATAAAGTGAATGAAGACCTCATAAATAACACCGATAGGGTTATTAGAAGGAAGGGAGTGTGTGGACTAAAGTAGACAGGAACGTTCCACTCAATATTTAATGATATATGCTGAGTAACTGCTTTATCACAGTCTCTCAGTAAACATGATCCCTTTTAGGTCATTACAATTGATGTAGAATAGGCTGTTAGACACATGGATAAATCAGAAAGCACTGTAATGTAATCTTTCAAAATGAACTGAAATACTTTTTTTTAAATTATTTGAATGACAACATAAGGAAGAGTGGAAAAAATTTAGAACTGAGATTATAGAACTAGGAAAGATTTAGAAAAATTATTTAGAATTGAAGACTAAACTAGGAAAAACACAAGAACATGTAAGCATAACAGATCATGACTGAGAAGGACAAAGGTAAAGAGAAGGAAATATTTTTAAATAAACAAAAAATAAAAAATGCTACATAAAAATATGAGAAATGGCAACAGATTTAGGAGATAGATAAAAATGATTCAAGATACATGTTATGATTCCCTGAAATAAAAAGGTACGTCAGAGAATGAAAAATAATAAAAGTTATAATGCAAGAAAATTCCTAAAATTAAAAAAAAAAATTTTAACTTAAAAGAGCAAATAAAAGAGTACAACACAAACATAGACAAATAGACCCAGAATAACCAATAATGAGGTTTAGTCAAATAAAATTACTAAAATTACAACCAAAAGTCCATTGGACATCTAAGCAAAAACATAAAAATACTTACTAGGGAAAGAAAATTAGATTATCATGAGACGTTTCAATAACAGTATTTTATAGTAGAAAGTGAGGGATACCTAAGGGAAGATGAGGGATAAAAGAATACCTAAGAAAATGAACTATGAACTAGGATTTGATCCAAGCAAACTGAATTTCAACTATAAAGTATTTAGGTAAACTTTATGACAATCAAATACTTGGAAAATTCTGTTTCTGTTAGCACTTTATAAAGAATTTGCTAGAGAATGGACTTTAGACAATCAAAATGAATGCAGAAACCACAAGAGGATTGGTGGTGAGCATTTAATATATAGGATTAGGAATAAACATGGTTATAAGGCATGGATTATAGCATGAAGCGGCTGTATGTTTTAATGGTGTAGATATGGTAACCTATCAGAAATAGGAAAGAATGAAAATATATAATTGTATAATTACAAAGTTTAGTATGATTGTGAAACAACATTAAGGGAAGAGAAATCCCTAAAAATTAAATATAAAAATGAATCAAATAAATCAAATGTGTATCCTATTGGCAGCATATTCATTTCAAGAGAAATTATTCCAAATGACTGTAAAAAACAGTAATTAGAGTATACTTCCCTAATAGGATATGACTTAAGAGCACAAAGAACTTAAAAAAAAACACCAACCATGTAAACGGTTTTCAGTAGTTAGATCCTGTTCTTGTGTCAGCATTGTGATTTTGAGACAATTAATGTGTATAATGTGGGATAAAAAACAAATGAAGAATCAAGTGATATTCCAACTCTATCATTGCTGAGATTCTCAATGTGGAAAAAATTGTGGAGAGATATAAGATTGAAGAAGTTACATAAATTCACTGATTTTTAATTTTAATTTATTGGATAAGTAGAAAGTAATTCATAAAAGTATTCTATCCTCAAATAATAAAAACAAAGCAAAAATGTAAGCAAACAACTATATACATATATACACATACATACTATGCATATTATACATATGACTATGCATGTATGTGTGTACATATATATACACACATATACACATACACATATATGTACATATATATACTCATATATCAGAAAGTCTCGAGTTTACAATGGTTCCACATAACAAATTTTCAGACTTTCTGATGATGTGGAAGCAGTATGCATTCAGTAGAAATTATACTTTCAGTACCCATACAACTATTTATTTTTCATTTTCAATATAGTATTCAATAAATTATATGCGATATTGAACACTTTACTATAACATATGCTTTGTCTTATACGATTTTGCTCAACCATAGGCTAATATAGGTATTGTGAACACATTTAAAGGAGGTTAGGCAAAGCTATCATGTTTGGTAGATTGGATGCATTAAATGCATTTTTGACTTTTGATATTTTTGACTTATGATATTTCAACTTTGGTGGGTTTATTAGGATGTAACCCCATCGTGAGTTGAGGAGCATCTGTACTGCTATTGTTTGCTTGGTTTTATCTTTATTCTGTTTTGTTTTGTTTTTTTTTTGTTTTTATAACTTTTTAGTTCCATCTGCTGAAAAGTCTAGAAGCAATAACCAGCTCAGAAGCAATGAGCACTGCAAATGCCCAGATGGTAGTTTTGGAATACCAGTTTCCATGAAAAAAGAAAAAAAAAATGGGACAGTTCAGTGAAATGTTTTATTTTAGATCTGGAACAGGAAATATACAACATGAGACTACAACATAGCCATGAAGCTCTCAAGAAGAGGTATGTGAATAAGCCTAAGTATTAGGTTTCCATACTTAGGTTTGCATCTAAAGATGAAACAGTATTTGAATATTAATGAGGTTAAACCTGTCAGGGATGGAACTTCATTGAATATGTTCAAATGTATACAGTCATATATATCCATTTGAGGGGATTCTAGACAATTAAATTTTTATTTTGAAAACTGACATGTCAAAGAAAAGAACCTGGCATGTATCCAGTCTTTCCTTTAAAGAGTGTACAACTAGGTAACCAAATGATAAATGAGGAAATCTGTTTCGGAAATATTCTAGCCAATAAATCAAAAAGTTACAATGAAAGAGGATAATCACCACTTTGCAACCCATAATTAATTAATGGATCTAGGTATAAATCATCAATGACTGTTAACTTCACAAATCAGATATGACGGGCTTCCTGAACAGCACAACTTCACCTCTGAAACAATCTTACCAAAATATTCTAGATCCACCTAACAGTTCACAGACAAAAATAGAGGACAGAAGATCATGCTAAATGGTAACACAGGGATGTAATCGGCAAAATCCACAGTGTGGAAAATTCTACAGGAAAAAATATGTGAGTTTCTTCTACACATAAATATCAAAGATTTTAAAAAAAATAACAAAGAAAAAAGTGGAACCTACAGATTAGAAGCTAAGTAAGAGAAGACTTCTGATTTCCGTCTGAGAAGAGAGTTTCAAAGTCATCACTCACATTCTTGCAATAAGAAAAAGTTGAAAATAATAAAAATGAATTACTTTTTTATGAAACTATCAGAGAAAAAACATGGTAGAATAAACTACCTCTCTAAAATTTGAAGACAGATGTATCCCAAGCAACACAGTCCAAATCTGCTTACCTGAAATGAAAGAAGCCTCTGAAACTCTAGTTAAATTGTAACTTTAATGAATTGCTTGAGGCTGAGTGTGGACTAGTACCAGTGAGAAAGTCTGGGAGGTTGTGGTTTTAGGGGAGCCCAATATTTTCTTAGGGTTTGTCTCCAGGTTCTCACAGTGAAGATCTGACAAAGATTCCATCATGGGTTTTGAAGTGGAAAAAGGCTAATCATTTGAAATATCATTGAAGCCTTCTCCATATTTGGGTCTATCCTCCAGGGAAAAAACTTTGCCAGAGCCTTCTTCTACCTTGGGGAAAAGCGTCTCTCTGAACCTTCTAGCCTTGTCTCTTGTGTAAGGAAGTTAAAAAAAAAAAAAAGAAAGAAAACATAGTCAACAGGGGTCAGGCTTTCAAGGAAACAGACTGGCAATGCTGCAGCAGGGAAGGAAGTAAAAGGTAGGGTTAAAAAATAGAAATTAATAAAAAAGCTGTATCATGGAAGAACCACTCTTGAAAACCACTGAGACATGTCTGCTAAAAGACAGGTTTAACAGAATGCAAATCATAGAAGACTCCCCTACCCCAAACCTTACCTTAAGCCAATAGTCTCCAATATAATAAGAGTGCATTACAACAGAAAGAGCTGCATAACACAGATTGTCTCTGAGGAGGAGTACTTGAGGAAGAACAAAGTCAGGAGAGATAAAAGCAAGGACACTAAAGGAACCTGAAGCTCTGCCCTCTGTAGCTATAGAAACTCCCAGTTAAATTAATATAAATTCTCACAATAACATTCTATATAACATCCCTGTTACCCAACACATCATGTATAGCTGTCAACAAAAAATTATAAAACATGACAAAGGCAAAAAATAATACAATCTAGAGACAAACATGAAAACCAAACTTGGACATGACATAGATGTAGAAAATATCAGGCAAGAAATTTGAAATAGCTTTGGTGAGTATGCTAAGCACTTTAATGAAAAAAGAAGGCAACACAGAAAAATCAATGGGCAGGGACCAGGTGCAGTGGCTCATACCTGTAATCCCAGCAATTTAGGAGACCAAGGCAGGTGGATCACTTGAGGTCAGGAGTTCAAGACCAGCCTGGCCAACATGGTGAAACCCCGCCTCTACTAAAAATACAAAAAATTAACTGGGCGTGGTGGCACATGCCTGTAATCTCAGCTACTCCGGAGGCTGAGGCACGAGAATCACTTGAACCTGGGAGGTGGAGTTTTCAGTGAGCTGAGATCCTGCCACTGGACTCCAGCCTGGGTGACAGAGTGAGACTCTGACTCCAAAAAAAAAAAAAAAAAATTGTTAGAGGGGAAAAAAGCACAAATAATACCTTCAATGGGCTTATCAGTAGATTAAACATGGCTGTAAAAATAATCATCAATGAGCTGTAAAACAGATTGATAGGAATTTCACAGACTGAAATGCAAACAAAAGGAAAAAAAAAAAAACGAACAAGGAGAACAGAATATCCAAGAACTACGGAACAATTTTAATAGGTGCAACATACATATAATTGTAATATCAGAAGAAGAAGGAAGAAAACATAGAGTAGAAAAAATATTTGAAGTAATAATAGCAATGTTGACTGTTACCACATAGGAGCCTAGAATAGAAAAAATATGTATAAAAATCTGAATAAAGTGTAGTCTTTAGCTAACAATATTAATATGGTACTTATATGGCCTCACTTATTGTGACAAATACACCATATGAACATAAGATGTTAATCATTGGGGAAACTGGGTCCAGGAAATATGGGAACAGTCAGTATTATTATTACAGTTTTTCCATAAATCTCAAACTATTCTTAAATTAAAGTATTTTTAAGAAAAGAATTAAGAAACATATCAATCAATTCATATGCCAGGAGTTTAATTTAGTTGATATTATATTTTTAAACAAAGGACATTTATAAGTTAATTGAAAATTTGAATGGATTGGCTATTTGATGTTAAATTCTTCTTAATTTTTTGAAAAAGATAATGTTTTGTTAGTTTTATGTTAAAGAGAATACTTTTATCACAAAAAATGCAAACTGAGTAGTTATTAGTGAAACAGTTTAATGTCTGAGACTTGCTGCGGATTAAGAGTGGAGGAGGAGAAGTGGCTAAAGGCAAGGATGAAGCAGAGTTGGCAGGAGTTGATGGTTGCGGGCAGTTGGCAATGCATGCACAAGGCTCATGGTACTGTTCTGTCTAGTTTGTATACAATTGACGTTTACTAAATAGACATATTTTAAAAGTCTCACAAGAAAACGTATAACTTGTTAACTATTGTTTTGAGGGATTAAGAACAAACAAATAAAAGATGGATAGACTGAAATTTTCTGAGATAATAAAGAGCAATTTGGCAAAAACTCTTCAAATTTTTACAAACATGGATTTTTTGGAATATAATTTATTGCATTATCTTTAGGGGGAAAAAAAGCCATTTTATTAACAAGGGCTTGGATTGCTGATCTTGTCACCATACCTTACATTCCTATCTGCTTAAGGCACAGATGCTGCAATAAAGAATAGCAATGTAATATGTACAGATAAAAAGAAGATGGCCTGAGCTAATACCAAATTAAACAATACATGACAAGCAGCAGCCAGATGCACATGCGAGAATGCCAAGTGAGGGACACAGAGGGGCTGCATCTGGACTGAGGCCAATCATGGAATGTTAAGCACAGAATTTTCTGCCTTATCAAAAGCATTGTAAATAATTGCTGAGAAGGATGCTTTTTAGAGAATGAGAATTATAAGTATAGGTAAGATCCAAGTGTAAATGGGTGCTAAAAATAAATCCCATTTCCCCCCTAACCAGTAAGCCATTCCTTCAGGAGATATTATACTTATTAAGCTATTTGTGAAACTGGGATGAATATACCACACACATATACTTACACAAATACATGCAAGTTATTTTACATTAGAAATGGAAAAGACGATGACATACCAAATGCATATCAAGCTTAAACATTAAAAAATGAAAATTTGGAGGAAAATAGAGCCTTTATGAAACAATAAAGAAGGCTCTCAGGTGTAACTGAAGCTTACGCTGTATAATAAAAAGGGGCTTAAAACTATTCTGGCTTTAGGCTTTTTACACATCATTAACATCTACCACTTGAAGTCACTTCAAATTAGGCATCCCAGCAGTTAAGTTCACATTTTCCTTGCTTCAAGGAAAGAATAAAAATGTAAGACCAAAAAAATATAAAAAGATTAAAATGCAGCATTTCAATCAGTGCTGAAGTGTGGAAACATAGGGTAAGATGAGAGAAACTTAAGGAAATACAGAAAAATATTAAACTGAAATTCTGCGACTCTACAAGTGTCATCTCACTTCTATATTTTTCAGCTTTGTGGAGATTAGTAATGGTTAAAGTTGTGTAAAGTTGTAAACTGTATTGAACAAAGGGGACAGGCCTCTGTATGCTGGTGACATGGACTCCGGAGAGCCAGAAAAAGTCACTGGCTGACTCAGAGTTAAAGTTTTGGAAAGGAGGCATTTTAATGATGAAGGAGAAATGGACATTTCTTACAGTGATTTATTCTACAGAGACATTTGGGAGGAAAGTTTTTAATTTAAAATCATATGTCACATATGTTATATTTTGTTCTGCATCAAAGTATATCCACACAGATTTCTATGCTATGTGCTATTATTTATGAGTATGAAAGAATTGAAACACAAGTTCTGATAACCAAAATTGTTTTTAGTGTCAGATTTTTGCCTTAAAAATAATGTATAAATATGTGGCCCAAAATACAGCAATGGGCAGAGGTTGATTTGAGCTGTGGAGGTTAAGGGAATAGAGAAATGATCTGAAACATCTGGGATACAATAACAAAAATTATTGTGATGTAAATCATGCAGATGTAGATTATCAGAAAGACACAGGGAAGTCTATTGTGAATGCCTGAACGATAAAGAGAATATGGAGAAAAGGGCTGAAATTATTTCTTTAATGCTGATTTTGTTGCCAAGAGTTTCAATTATTACACAAATAAAATGCAATAAATGTAATGAATTTAGTAATTGCTAAATTGTTTAGTACATTGCCTCAAGTCATCTTACCAAAGATTTAATTCAAATTGGCTTGAAAATGAACAGCATCACCTCATAGAAACTGTAAGCTTGGCTGAGAGAAGATAAACTAAGAATGCTGATCAAATCAAGGTAAATGGAGTGACTAAAACTGTTAGAGATGCAAAAATCAAAATGTGGCTCATTCTTCCTTGTACATGTATTATCTTCTCACTGTATGATATTCAATGGGGTGATATTTCCTACTCCCTTTAATAAGAATGACTTGGAAAAGGAGGTAATATGCACACTAGCTATAAGTAGATCCAGTGGCAATCTCCTTCTGTAGTGGCTGATGATGAAGTTCAAAAAAACGGTAAGCAAACAGCACATGCATTTGCAGACAACAGTAGAAAAGAAAACTCATCTTCAAAACGGTATGTAGATTTTATCAAGATAAATATTGATCCTCATGTGAGATGTGCCAAGAAAAATTAGGAGTGGAATTGACAGATGCTGTCCTCTGGGCATATGCAGGAAAATCAAATGTATTTCTCAATTCAAAAATAGTTGCATGCAAGTGTATTTGAATTGGCTTAGGAAGTTAAAAATCATGGCTGCACCAGGATTTAAATTCAAGAAGAAGTATGTTAATATTGAATGCACAGAGGAAAGAAGAAATTCATCATGGAGGAGGGGAGAACGAGTGACACTGGTGCAGCTGATTGGGAAGCCTTTCCTGATTGAAGTAGCGTCGTGTCGTATGAACATTCCTGCTGTATAGCTCTAAACCCTTTTCCCTTCCTGTAACCAAGCTGCCTACAGAAAGGAAAGGCTTATTTTTATTCAAGGCAGGCTGCTGGGAGGGTAATGAAAAGAATATTGCAAAGGAACTGAATAAGAAATAAATTCTGATGACAATTTGGGAAGGCTTAGCGGACATATAAGGCCCTTTCTCTAATAAGGACAAAAAAGAAATTACGGTCCATAGTTAAACCTCCCTAAAAAGGGCTTTTGACACCACTATATCTTTTCAATACTATGAAAGTAAATGAGAGACTACAAAAGGCTTTACATACAGTAACTCTCACTCTGTTAGGTCATCAATAATAATTTCTTAATCTAACTCCTATTTTTTCCATCTGGCTTTAAGATAGAGATCACAAACTGTCAACTCATGGATGAGTCTGTCTATCAAAACTCCCTTCAAAATTAAAAAATAAATAAATTTGATGTTAATATTTAAAAAATAGGAGAGAAATATCTGTTTCTGTCTTTTCTTTAGAAATAAAAAGTATGAACTATTTTAGGGCTAAATCAGCTGAAGCTGAGTTATCACAGCCAGCTTTAGATAAAGCCGCCCTTTCTATTTCCCAGTATTCCCAACTTAGGGTATTTTTTTCTCTGTCTCTTTCACTACCTGCCCTTATAGGTACTTGACATCTTGAGTAATGCAAAACCATGCCTGTAACATTGTATTACATTTTGTAGGCAGAAAATAATTTTCTGTCAACATTTGATAGGTAATCTTTTAAAAAAGTTTAGGTTGCATGAAAAGGAGAAATTAGCTAAATAAGCATTGAGTTTTCTACATCTAAGGCCAATATTCTGCTGGCTGAAGGCATTACTAGAAAGCATTTACCTGAGCTGGAGGCTTAGTACCTAGGCAAAATGATGTAGGTTCCACTGTCTTTCCAAAACTTAAAGAGAAGAAAAACACCTCATTTAGCCAATCAACAAATAGAATGTTTATACTCTTCTCAAGGTAAGGATGGACATAAACTTCCCTTGTAACACCTGCTGCTTAACTACTCTGGCCAAATTCCTCGTAATTTTTCCTTTGCTTGCTAAATGTAGTGTTCTTTAAATTTTAAAATAATGAAGCAACTAATAGTTGTCTAGGGTTAAGATTTTGAGAAGAGGGAAAACATGTGTGGAGGACTGAAAAGCCAATCTGTGTAAAAGGGACAACAGCCTGGAAAGTAAAGCAAGACTCTGAGGATCCATTTAGCAGTGAACATTCCCCAGTTTCTGCTCTGTGATGCAGCTGAGCCCTGTACAACATAGGCAATTAAAATTATAAATGGTCCACCCAGCTATGTCTCCTTCTGAGAACTACATCATGCCCTGCTGCCATGCATGGCAAAACCTATTCCATTCATTCCAACTTTCACCATAACTGAGGAGCAGACCCAGACAAAGAGAGGCCATTGGGTTTCTGCTCCAACCTGCTAGCACTCTGACTCGCTTGCATAAAGTTCTGAGGTCATTCAAGAGAATTCAGCCATATAACAAATCATTCACTGTGGTTGCCAAAGGGCAATAAAAACTTCACTGCCTTGACTCTAGAAGCACTCTGGGCAGTTTTCCACAAGGCAGGGGTAATAGGGCAGGTGTGAAAAATCACGAGCTAAACTCCACCTGGGAGCTCTGGCCTAGGTTTACCATCAAGTGCCTCTGACACCCTTGGCACCCTCATCACCACTGGCCCAAATGTCCCAATTAGGCACTAACAAAGAGCAAGCCAAGTAAATGCATCAGAAAGACAGATCCCCTGGGAAAGAGAGAAATTCAAATTGATGCAAGCCCTGGAGCCACTCAAGTTAAGTGCTCATGTACCCTCACAGCAAGGATTCTTGGGGAAAATTAGGTCTTGTTGAGTGCATAGAAGGACTGCCAAAGTTGTCAGGGCATCATGTTATTCCAAATCTCCAGGAGATTGTTGTCTTTCTATGCCACAGCGCCAGGTATCACTGAGAGGTAGTAGAGGGAGCAGAGGTAGTTAGAAGGTGGAGACAATAAAATCTAAAATCACACAATATGTGAGCATTTCATACCTCTCCTTACTCAGAAGAAAGCATAAAACACAAAAACTGGGAAAGTACTGTAATAATGTAAGCTAGTGCAATTTGGTATCTTTGTTATATTGTTAATTTTCTTGTTAGAATGTCATTGTTTTACTTCATTCTTATTTTTATTAGCACAACATGGTTTCACATCTCAGGGCAAATACTGTTGTTTATCAGCCATAAAAGCTGCAAGGTAAAATACTCACATTTTCTTTTACCCATAGATCTTTCAGCAATTATTCAATTATCTGATGGGGACTTAAAACATTATAGAATATGCTGTGTACTTAAAGGATGAAGAAAAGGAAATATTAGGAAAACCCAAGAGATTTTTTTACAGCAAAACCAAACTTAGTCAAACTTTCCCTTAGATACTATACTATTTGGTTCATATTTTTATTACTTGGAATTTCTACAATTAATTTGATCATTAGTTAATATTTATAGAGTACTTTAAAATCTCCTCATGTTTTACAACAACTGCTTAGTTTTTCTTTACAACGTTCCCAAAAGGTGTAAGCAGTAAAATTTCTTGCCAGGAATAAAACAGGAAATTCTTAAGTGCCATGAGAAAGGATATCCTTATAAGGCATATTTAGGTGGTGAATGAAGTAAGTCAGTCAGGTGCTTATCCATTTTACAGACTTAATTTGGAGTAAATTCTGCCAACATTTATTTGAATTCAGCTGTGACAAAAATTTTCCATGGTTTAATTATGATTCAGGATGACAAATCCTGACAAAGAACTAGAGTTTAATATTAAGGGTCTTGAAATCGAGTCTGGAGTTGAAAGGACCTAGTGATGTCAGCAATTTCAGAATAGCTCGGAAAGGCAGACCATCTCAGACAGATGAGGAACGAGTTAAGGTTATCTAAATACTCCCTTTCTTCAACCTTTTCCAGTTTAATGTCTTTGGATACAGAAATACAATTTTTCTTTATACAAAATCCACCTGGCTTCAGAATGAACCCATTTCCTCTGATTTAGCCCTCAGTAGAAATGAAGAAATTTGGTTACAAACTGTGTATAAATTTGAAAAACAATAATGCCACATGTTTTGTGACTACTTGCTTTTCCCACAGAAGAGCTTTTTTCTTAGGCCACATGCCCTCAATTGAGCATTTTGCTTTCCACTTCCAGGCTTGACTGGGACTGATTAGAATAATTCCTATATATCATGCCACACCAGAGATAGTTCTTAAAGGGAAGAATGATAGTGATAGATAGAGGCCAATATTGAACTCAGTAAAAGTCACAATGGCAACAGTACAATGCAGTTGATTTGAGCAAATATTAAATGAGTGTCTACTATGTGCTTAAGACTGTGCAGTGGATTATTCATGGAGAGAGAAATAAAAATGATTCCTATACACCAGAAGATTAAACTATATCATGGAGATAGGAAATGCATTTTAAGCAATCAACACAAGAGAAGTATAAACTGTGCGGTGCAGACAGAATTAAGAGACAAGTCAATTGGATGTGCGAGATATTCTAATAGAAGAAATCTCACCTAAAATGAAACTTGAAGGAGTCTATGCAAGACGAGAAGAAAAGCATAGTATCAATAAAAGAAGCAGTAACTTAAAAATCTAAATAATTAGACCTGGGCGCGGCGGCTCATGCCTGTAATCCTAGCACTTTGGGAGGCTGAGACAGGCAGATCACGAGGTCAAGAGATTGAGATCACCCTGGCCAACATGGTGAAACTCCCTCTCTACTAAAAAACACAAAAAATTAGCTGGGTATGGTGGCACATGCCTGTACTCCCAGCTACTTGAGAGACTGAGGCAGGAGAATTGCTTGAACCCGGGAGGCTGAGGTTGCAGTGAGCAGAGATGGCGCCATTGCACTCCAGCCTGGTGACAGAGCGACTCTGTAAAAAAAAATCAAATAATCAGAGTGGCCTATTCTTAGGTTAGTAATGGAAAATATCTACTGTAACAGATATTCATACTGGTAAGTAACTAAATTTAAGTTGACTAAGTTAGGGAAAATTTTCCTTCTATCTTGTATAAAAGATGTAATTGTCCATGTGTGAACTTGATTCTGGCTTAGAGATGAATTTAAAAAGATAAGAAAATGAGCAATGGTGTGCAGTGCAAGCTTAGTAATCTAATGTTAATAAAGACACAAATATAATCTCTCAGAACAGAGGATGATAGGAAGGAGGTGATTTAATGAAAGAATATTTTAAGACAGTAAAATCAAATCAGTTAAAGTCCATTAAAGATAAATCTATTAATAATTAATGAGAAATAAAGACAATTATACTATACTTAAAGAACTCTTATTAGAGAACTAATCTACCATCTCCAAATGTTGTGAAACTCTGTCTCCTTAAGTTGCTCCCTAAGATTTCTTTGTTTCTTGACCCTTTTCTTAGCTATTCCACAAACTCTCCCTGCTTTTGGTTATGTGTTCACTAGCTTCAATTCTTTAGAACATATGTGCTTATTAACAGATATGGGCCCCACGTTTACCTTTCTGTTCTTAAACTCTCCACTGAATGTCGCCAATAGATTCTCCTCTCTGTTAACTCTGTTAATTATATTTAAAAAAGAATTTCTACATTTCTCCCAAACACAGGCCTTCTACAGACATCCTCTATGTCCTTTATTTCAAGGCAATAAGATGGTTTAAGTCTTTATTTTCTCTTAACAGTTTCCTTATGGCAGTCTGTCACCTAATCTCTCTGCCTCCAATCTCTCCCACCTTTATATTAATATTTAAAACAAATGTTTTATAAAGTCAGTACCCTTTGCTAAAATATAACTGGTATTACTTGTCTCTGGAACATGTGCCAAATTTCATAACATCGAAGACCCCCAATCTCTCTTTTCAAATCTCTTTTTCCAAATGCCAAACAACCCTCGTGTCTTTCTGTTTCCAGAATATGATCTGTACTTTCCAATGCTAGCTGTGACAACAGATATTAGGCCACATCGGAAAATCCTCTTCAACTTTGTCCCCTTAGAAAAGTTTTCTGTTATTTTAAAACCAGGCTTAGAGGGCATCTTCTTTGAAGGCTGACCCAGATGTAAGAAGTAACTCCTCTAAATAACAATATATTTGCCTATAATTGCATCTAATTCTATCATCAATGTATCACATGACCACTATACTCACATACGATTGCACTTTACTGAAGTTCATCAAACTCTAAGAATGCTGATCTGCATGGTTCAGACACATAGCTGCTCAATAAGTGTTATGGAGATTGAAATTGTGATCTTCTAACCTACAGAAAGATTATAATTTCCTGGAAGAGCGTAATTTCTAAAGTAACTAATAATATGTACTTGTCCAACTCTTTATAAGCCTATAAATTTCTTGATTGTGGGATTCTTCCTGTTCTTCCTACTCACACTCTGCAGGACGCCAATTCATTAGGCAATAAAAAAATAAATAAAAACAAAAATACATAATCTAATTACATGTCTCTATGACAGAAAGAAAAATTAACAAACAAAAAAGTGGGTTGAGCACCACTGCAATGCTATGCACATAGCAGCTGCTCCACACATGTTGATTACACAGATTTCTAATATAACTATTTAATATTACTATATTGGAAAGAGTATTTGTATAAAGTAGAATACCAGACTCCAATAAAGCTAACGGTTTTTAGGAAAACTGGATGATATGGTAAGAATTTAGGCACTGGAGTCAGATAGAACTACTTATGTCTAACTTCAAAATTCCTGTACCTCATATGGCTATTATAAAGATTAATGAAATGATATATGCAAAAAGTTGGCATGTACTTCGCTATTTGGATTGTTACTATGATTATAATTGCATTATTTAAAAACTTGAGAAAACAGACAGAATCAGACAGACTTAAATTTAAATATTTGCCAGCTGTGTGACCTAGGATAGTTATTAACTTCATTGATTCTCCTTTAAAGAAATTGCATCTACAATTCATATTAGATACAACTTTATAGTTTTAAAATGATATAGACATATATTAATCTATTCTTACTTTGCAATTAAGAAAGACCTGAGACTGATTAATTTAAAACGAAAAGTTCTAACTGGCTCATGGTTCCATAGGCTATACAGGAAGCATAATGCTGGCATCTGCTCAGCTACTGGAGAGGCCTCAGGAAACATACAATCATGCCTGAAGGGAAAGTGGGAGAAGGCATGTCTTACATGGCAGGAGTAGGAGTAAGAGAGAGAGAGGGGAGGTGCTATACACTTTTAAACAACCAAATCTCATGAGCACTCACTCGCTATGATGAGAACACCGAGGGGATAATGCTAACCCATTTATGAGAAACTGCCTCCACGATCCAATTGTCTCCCACCAGGCCTGATCTCTAATACTGGGGATTACAATTCAACATTTGTAGGAGATTTGGGCGGAGACACAGATCCAAACCATAACAAGATACCAAAAAAAAAAAAAAAAAAAAAAAAAAAACATAATAAATGCATTTAAAGATTATTTTTTTCTTTTCCTCAAATGCAAAAGGCCAATCTTCTAGTTATATTTTCATTGATTTAACTTCTTACAAACACAATAGATTCTGTCTGAATTTTATCAGAAGTTGCTTATTTCCTCATAATAGATATAAATTTCTTAGTGTTAACTCTGGCTGGAGGCCCTTCAGTAGATTAGTGTTAGGATTCTAATTTTTCTAAAATCAACAATAAATAAACAGAAATGTTGATTTATGAAATACACAATTATACTACTCAAAAAAACTCTTTCAAAATATAGCTTCTTTGATTATATAATGTGTGGCTCAAAAGTCCTTAAAACTCCACAAATTTTTGTCTGCTCTTCTCAAAATTAAAAAAAACAAAACAACTTCATCCTGATTGTTAGCTCATTGCCAATACATTTCAATAATTTTTTAGTTTAAAGAAGATGAAATATTGTAAAAAACAAAGTTCCACTGTTTTAATTCTGTTCTTGATGATTTAGGTATACAACCCTGATATTTTTCACCAATTCTGAAAGAATAGAGAGACAAGTATGGAGTATTCAGAAAAGTGAAGAAAAGAGAAAAAGAAACTTAACTAATTTATTAAACTTTATTAAACTTCACAAACTTTACTAATGTGTTATTGTTTTTATGATATATACATTTTTGGTTATCACATTACCTCTACCAGATATAATGACACATTTATCTTTATGATTTCAAATATAACCAAGAATTCAGACTGTCTTAACTAATAGGCTGTATGTGTCTTCCCTCAGTGGAATCAATGTTTTGAGGGGATTAAATAGAATAATTTTAACCACTTCTGAGGGCATGTGAATGTTTGATCCTTAGACCTTCTTCCTAGACAGGCTAGAGGAGACTTGTCTCGCTTTCTGTCATTGATTTTATTTGCTAAATTTAGGTCAACTGGCAGAAATGGAAAAGGACTCCAAGTATTTTCTCCATCAGGACTACATTCTGCAGGATCTCTTCTCCTGCAAATCTCATTTATTACAGTTGGAAAAAAATTTTTTGATTAATGACCTTATTTGAAGAAAAATGAATTTGATTAATCAACTTTTTCCTGTGGAGTGTCAGCTTTGGAGCAAGACCCCTTGATGGCAGTTTATAGGTATTTATGATCTCTAAGTACCTGCTAAGCTTCCCAAATACACACTGACTATAAGTTTGCCATGATTCATTGATTTAAGAGTGTTTTACATAGTTTTACAGAGGAACAATTTAATACAAAATGTTGTCAGTAGTATTGCCTTTCTCACAAGTCATAGCTTTCATAAAGTGGAACCTCAGTCTGTTTCTCCTATGCATATTTGACTATTAGTATGAATTCAACTGGATCCAGCTGAAAGGTAATATTTAGTGTTTTATTGCAAGTTCCCTTCCTCTTACCATTTCAAGTTATTAACTTTGTGTTTCGATTTCAACTATCTGACTATGATGTATCTAGTTGTGGCCAAAACATGGTTGATTAGAAATCCTTGCTTGATCATTAAATATCTTGTATTGTTAAATGTTTCATTCATTGTCAAAGGAGTTCTATGTGTGTATTGAGATACATTTTCATTGCTCCATGAGGAAGTTTATACTTTTGACTTAGCTTTCACATCCCGCTTGTAAGAGTTTCAAGGTCATCCAAAGGTGACATTAGTGCCTTCCCATGTCTTTCTGGGGCACAACTCTGCCTACATACATGTTTCTCTAGACTCCCAGGTGTATGTCAGAGCTTTGCAAAGCCCCATATGAACAACTCATTCATTTGCCATTTTTTAAAAAAGGTTTTTGGTCACCTCTCATTAGTCCTAACTGTTACCACAACTGCAGGAAACTGAAATATCAACAAATTGCTGCTGATTGTTTTTGACAAACATCCAAGGAATAAGGTTAAAGAAAGGATAAAGCTGTTTAGACAGAGCAAGCTCTAATTCAGGACAATGGAGTTTTCCAGGGAACTCGCATATAAATTAAATAAAGATAAGTCTCTGGGGATGGAACTTTTAGTGAGTTCTAAACATGTTTTGCCCAATTTTAAAAAGCATTTAAAACACTTTTAAATCTATCTGAAATCTATCCTGCCCCTCTGGTGGTTGCCAGGCTACTGGTTTCCACAGCTCCTGTTGCAAAGCTGTTGGTTTACAAACACACTGCTGATCTTCAGAGATGGGAATGGGGAAAGGGAAAATTAAAACACCACAGAGTTTTCTGTTTTTACAAAGATTCAGCTGTTTTTGTTGAATAAATGCTCCTTGGATTGTTGCAAACCTTCATTCAATTTCCAAAGTACCAAAGAAGTTGATTTTTTACCATTTTTGCCATTCATCATTTGTTTTTTAGAAGAGTAAATTTTGGGGGATCCTTACATTGAGGTGAAAGTCAAAAACCTAGCATCTAGGGTAAAGTACTTCCAGAACACTTTTGGTATTCTGGAAGTGTGGGTCATGTTACTGGCCCAGATTCCATCCCTGCTAAAGGTGAGTCAGGTGCAGAGTCGCAAGGGGTATGTGAGCAAGTGAGCACAGGGTTTGAGGCTGCAGCTGGACCAGATATGCCACAAGCAGCTTCCAGTGTAGGCAGCAGCAGTTGGACAAGGGGAACATGATGTCACCCAAAAGCTCAAAGATGCCAGGAACCACAGAGTCCCAAAGATGATGATGCAGTATCACAACCCTGGCTTATGGAGCCACAAGGTCTGGGCTCCCAAAAGACACACAGCTCTTCTCTCCTTATAGTCACCTGCAACGTGGCGAGTGGGAGGCGTGTTTCAACCTTATTTGTTTTAGAGCTCGTTCAGTCCCACTATTTAGCAGGACCGAGTTCTTGTTCCATGACCAGGAACAATGAGGTAGATGGCCAGCTGGAGGGTAAGCAAGGTGGAGAGGAGATTCATTGAATGACAAAACAGCTCTCAGGAGACCTGGAGTGGGTAGCTTCTTTCAGCAGGCAGGTTGTCCCAACAAGTGTCCAGCTCTCAGTGGAGAGGAGACCCGAAGCTGGGCAGCTCCTTTCTTCAGGCAAGTCATCCTGATGAGTGTAGAGAAGACCTGAAGTGGGTAGCTCCTGTCTGCAGGCAGGTCATCCAACAAGTGTCTGAGTCTGGCTGAGTCTGGGGTTTTTATGCACTCAGAAGGGAGGAAGAGCATGCTGAGTGCTCCATGGGCAGCCATGGGTGGGCCTGGAAAAAGCACCATAAGTTCTCACTCTGGGTCATGGACTCTACCCAGAACTGGCAGCCTGGTCCCAAGGCTTCAGGCCATCCTTGGCTTCAAGGTGGGCTTCACTGGGGACCTGCTCCTTCCTGCCTAGGAACCTGTCTGCCTCCTGCCACCAACGACATACCATCCACGGCACCCAAGCTGTTTGCAACGAGGGGCTCCTGCAGGATCATTCCAACCTGCCCTCAGCAACCCTGGCCTCCCTCCCATGCTTGTCAGTGCCTAAAGTCTAGAGGGGGCCAAGGTAGCAGGGGGCTGGTGTGTCAGCACAGCCCTGAATGCACACACACCTGACCAGGTTACAACAGTTCTGACTCAGTCACAACTTTGCTCCGAAATTAGAGTGGGCACTGGGAGCAGAGAAAAGCCAAGGTGTGGAAGTAAGCACTTCTGAGCCTAGTGGGACAGGGGGGATTTCTGGGCCCCAGAGAGTTCATGGATGCCAAGGTCCAGAACTGTGGCTGGGTGGCTGCAGTTGTACCCAGGAGCACAGGACTCCTAACTGCTAGTTGAGTAGGGGTTGGTTCTCCTGCCTGCTCCTAACTCCCTTTGGCTCCACGGAGCATGCAGCCCTGGCCACACCTCCCCTGCTGCAGCTAGCATCTCCACAGCAGCTGCTCTAGATAGGCCACCACCACCACCATCATTAGTAGTCATAAAACTTAAGACATGATTGTGGTCGTAACAATCATCTTATCCAACTACACATTTTATAGATCAGAACATGATGGATTACATGATTCTCTCCAAATCACAACATAGGAAATACCACAGCCAAGTTATTCTTCTTCTCTATCTCTCATCCCAATTTCAAAATCAGTTTGTTAATTATCATCTACCAAATGCTAGGCATATCTTAAATTAATCACCCTGGAATGCTTAGAAGGTAGATATGTGTCTTAGTCCATTTATGCTGCTATGACAAAATACCACAGACTGGATAATTTAAAAATCAATATAAATTTTTTTTTTCTTGCAGTTCTGGAGGTTGGGAAGTCCAGAATCAAGGCGCTGGCATTTGGTGTCTGATGAGGGACTCTTTGCTGCATCCTCATATAGCAGAAGGGACAAACACTGTGGCTGTGTCCTCACATGATCTAAGGAGGAAGGACAAAAAGAGCCTAGGTTAGTTCCCTTCAGCCCTTTTATAAATATGAATTCATCCAGAAGAGCAGAGCCCTCATGGCTTAATTACTTCCCATAGGGACCCACCCCCTAATACCACCACAATGGGGATTATGTTTCAACATATACATTTTGGGGATCACTCAGAACATAGACATGTAATTAGAAAAATGGCATTTTTTGCTTATAAATTTATAAACTAAAAAATAATTAGGACTCATATGCCTAAAATAATAGAAACACATGATTAATGTGTTCAAAAATGTTAAATATATAGGAGCTTGATTATTTTTACCTGTGGTTTTCAAATGATTGGCATAAATAACATAGTCATCATGAGGCACTATGTCATGCTCATGAATCTGGGCCCTTAAAGAGTCCTTTCAATCTAACTCATGACAACCATCTTTGCCGAAGCACCCATAGTCTTTCCCAAATTCTTTAGCTCGAGTCATGCTTCTATAGCATGTTACTTACAGGTTTCTTACAGTACATAGCATTTAATAATGTAAGTCATCTTCTTATCTACCTGCCTTTTTCACTAGACTACGCTTACCTCTGAAAACAGAGATTGCATTGTAAAGATCTAAAGAAGATACATAGCATTTATTTAACAATTGTTTATTGAATAGATGAATAAAATGATGCTTAAATTTACCTTCTACTTGCTTGGGCAAATAGAGACTTGGAATGGACATAATCCTGTAAACTTCATCTTGGAGGTAAATGTGGGTGAATTTAAATCAACGGATTGTGTCTATTGACATTTAGGGAAAAGGTTGAATTCAGCTACTTGAGGTAAAGATATAATTTAGAATAAATCCACTGATAAATTGTTTTGTTAGATAAGCACAAGTACCAGAAATGTTCCTGCTAGAGCCTAGGAATGAATAAACCTTGTACTCATATCAGGTAACTTAATTCCCACATAGGCAAAGAGTGAGCCAGGAATAGGGGATATGGAAATGGATTAAAAATGACCTTCTTCCATGTCCTATCCCTGTCCTGCTGTGCCTGGAAGAGCTCTCAGACCATTTGCTTTCATACAAAGGACAAATAATAGTCATTCTCAGAGTATGATACATAACCACCTTTGCCTATTATTTTTAAATTTGGTGTTATCAACAGTGTACACAAAGTCTTCCCTCATGCTAGAAATAAGGCCAATAGATTTCACTGTTGTAAATTATCCACTGTAGAGATATTTCTATTCACATTTATAATTTACCATAATAAAAGCAATATATCTCCAAGTGACAAAAGCAGACGTAAAATATATAAAGTTAGATTTCACAGATATTGTACATACAAAGAAATGAGAAGGTTAAAAAGAAGGCATGCCTTATCAAGAATATAATTATTCACCCAATTAATGAGTGAATCCCCATTTTCAAACTTCAGGATGAGTTTTAAATATAATATATTCACTTCTATGACAAGAATAATCTTATAAGAAATAAAGTTTCTTGTGAAAAATCCTTGAGGACTGTACATTTATAAAGTTAAATCATATTATACTATATACATGGTCCATCCATTATTTTAAAACGTGCCAGATCACCTATGTTGAGCTCTAGGTTGCCTCATTAAAATTATATAGTTATGAATTATTTGATATTGCTTTGGGAGCACTTAGAGTCCCATTCTTGCTATTAAATAGTATCAAGCTATCATTATTATTATTTTTTAGCATCCTGTCTTCAGTGACTCACTTGTTTTTACTTTAACTTTAATGTTATCTAATAACTATAACAGTCCATGGGGGAAAAGTAAGTCCCCACAATATTCTCTATTGCTATCTTTCTGCCCAGTTAGATGAAAAAAAAAAAAAGAGTCTATTGCTTTACACTTAGTCAAAATAACTCCACTCTTTCCATCTCAGAGGTCCTAGAATATATCTTTCGGCAGACATGTAAATACATGTTTCCTGAGAAAGGTAAACTTGCCTGAGTCTCTCCTTCTGCCTTGTGCCCCTCAGTCAAGTTCTTTCTTCTAAGGAGGCAAGAATTGAGCTTGCTGCAGACCTGTATGGATTTCCTGCTGGTAACATATGTTGGTATTGCATGACTCAGATACGTCCTGCTGCCACTAGCTTGGGAAAATATAAAATCGGATTTCTCTTTGATTTGTTATGTATGTTGTACTATGAACATGAAGTTCCAATTAGAGAACATCTATTGCTAATTTCCTTTAGAGCCTTGTTTCTGTTTTGCTTTGATTTTTTTGTTTGCTTCTTTGTTTTTGAGACATAGGGTCTCACTATGTCACCCAAGCTGGAGTGCAGTAGCGTGATCTTGGCTCAACTGCAACCTCCACCTCCCAAGTTTAAGCAATTCTCCAATCTCAGCCTCCTGACTAGCTGGGACTACCAGCACATGTAACTATGTCCAGATAATTTCTATATTTTCTGGTAGAAACCGAGTTTCATCATGTTGGCCAGGCTGGTCTCAAACTTCTAACCTGAAGTGATCCACCCATCTCGGCCTCCCAAAGTGCTGAGATTACAGGTGTGAGCCACTGCACCCAGCCAGTGCCTTGTTTTATTTCACAGGTGTGCTATATTGTGTTTTGATTCCTTCTTAAACTAATCTTTTTCTTACACTTTCTCCCAAATATATCTCTGAACATCAATGAATACAAAGTATTATCTGATAAGCCATTATCTGGAGAAAGTTGTAGACAAATGCAATGCGGTTAGAAGCAAGAAATGACCATTTAGGAAATATCAAAATTAAAATTTTGTCAAAATTTCATGTACTGCTCTGATGTTTTTGTTCTTTCATGGATAAAATAGTTAAATGCTTCTTTCCTAATTTTTCACATAATATCACCTGTGACTGAGATCACCCAGACTATAATAGGTTTCTCAAGAGGAACGATTTTCATTAAACAACATAGAGAGGCAGGAGAAGGAGGGAAGGAGAAGAAGGAAAAAGAGAGAGGCAGGGAGTTATATTAATCCATTTTCACACTGCTGATAAAGACATACTTGAGACCGGCAGTTTGCAAAAGAAAGAGGTTTTATTGGACTTACAGTTCCACGTAGCTGGGGAAGCCTTACATTCTTGGTGGAAGGTAAGGAGGAGCAAATCACATTTTACATGGATGGCAGCAGGCAAAGAGAGAGAACTTGTGCAGGGGAATTCTTCCTTTTGAAACCATCAGATCTTGTGAAATTTATTCACTATCATGATAACAGCATGGGAAAGACTTGCCCCCAGGATTCACTTACTTCCCACTGGGTCCCTCCCACAACACGTGAGAATTCAAGATGAGATTTGGGTGGGGACACAGCCAAACCATATCAGGAGGGAACTGAGAAAGAAGGGAAGGAAGGAAGTTAGGGAGCAAAGTTGTAGAAAGCTATACTAGTAGGGAGGGATGTGCTGAGTTAATTATAGAGCAGCAAATTTTGTTTATTTTTAATATCAGTATTGTCTCAAAGTAGACGGTAGAACAAAAATTTACCCTTCCAGAATTGCAAGTTTTGAAAGACTAAAGAGTTGGGTAGACTTGTTTGTCCTAGTGCATATTTTTTCATATACCTTTAAATACTTTTATGGTATGAGCACAACCTTGCTTCCCACATTACCATCACCACTGTAATTATTATTTCTGAGAAACTCCTGAAGAATTGAGGCACTTGGAAACAAAAATACAGTCCAGTGTTGGTGCTTACTTAAGGATTCAATTCTGCATGAACCTGTGAGCCTGAGGTCAAAATTAATTTAACCTTTGGACACAGAAGAACAGTAATTAGCTCACCCTCTCTTTGTATTACCTGTGTGTGTGTGGTGTGTATACATTTGTGTATCAGAGAGAGAAGAGAGAGAGACTGCCATTTTTGAGTGCTTGAAATATTGTAATTTTATACATTTCCCTGCCAGTAGAGAAAGCAATAAGAAGAAAATGTACAAATTTAGGGGAAAAAATGGAATGGCCTTATTCAGATAAAGGACATCTGTGGAAATTTGGATTGCCAGAAAAAGCTTTTTTCAAAATACAGAGATTTTTGTAGTCTTTGAATTTTTACAGGGAAAAAAATGCCTTATTTCCCCTTGCATTTTACTGAGAACTAAGTATAAGATTTATACAACTTAACCAGAATAATTTATCTTTCTATTTCTGTTATAGCTTAGAGTCTTTAACAAAGTCTGTTTTTCCCCCTTGTGTCACCTCTGCACTGATGACTCTCATTTAAACAAGAACACACCTGATTAAGGAGCAGATGGCTTGTCCCTGGGTGGTTGGTTTATTTTTACATAACTATCATATTACAGAAAAGAAACTAAATTTGCTAATGAGATAACTGTACTTTAGTTAAATAAGTCTTTGATCTGGTCTTTTCCACTTCTTACAAAGGAAAATATCACATTGCATATACAAAAACAAAATGCTGCCATCACCAAAAGCAGCTGGGGGTTATAGGAGAGAGTTCTCTGCTTAAACTCAGAAATCCTTACCAGCCTATTAATCTTGAGTAGGTCCCTTAACTGCTCCTGCTCTCAGGTTGCTAATTAGTGACACACATGAATTTGCTAATACTAACCTCTTAGGGTTGCTATGGTAGGTGGACTATACCGGGCTACTATTGCTGAAACCACCTTTGCAAAATTATAGCTAAGAAAATTATGACAGTGAAAGAGAGCCAACTTAACTGACTCCATCTTGCTTCTAACCTCCAAGTTGTCCTTGTTCCCTCCTGGGTGTAGGCTGAATTGACTTTGGGAAGAACTTAGTTTATCGTTTAACTGTGAAACAAAGATGATAACAGGCCTTTCCCAAAACAAATCCCCTTCCTGCCTAGGGACTAGACTGGCTTTGCAGGACTAACAAATTAGCCACAGGATCAGAAATTACAGTTTAGGACTATGCAGCTGGAGGATGCAAGATTCTAAATCTCCCCAAATTGCTCCTAGGATAATAATAAAACTATTGTAAAATCTAAGATCAGTGGTTGAGATATTTTTTAGACTTTCTACTCAATGGATCAGCTGGCACCACCCAGCTCAATAAACTGACTCATCTGGTCTTGTGGCCTCCACCCAGGAACTGACTCAGCAGCTTCGACTCCCTATGATTTCATCTCCAACCCAACCAATCAGCACTCCCCACTTTTCGAAACTCTACCCACTAAATTTTCCTTAAAACTCCGATCCCCAAGTTTTTTGGGAGACTTATTTGAGTAATAATAAAACTCCAGTATCCCGCACAGCTGGCTCTGCATGAATTAAACTCTTTCTCTATTACAATTCTCCTGTCTTGATAAAGCGACTCTGTCTAGGCAGTGGGCAAGGTGAACCCACTGGGCAGTTACATTGCAATGGAAATATTTAATAATATTAAAGTAATATAATAGTATAAGTGTCTTGGCTTGAGATAATGATTTTAGCTTGGTCCTAAGAAATTAATGTATCTTCTTGTCCAAAGGAGTTAAAAACTCCCTATCTTACTGACCTTAGTAAATGCAGGGAGAAAAGTCGCATTAAGTAACCCAATTTTAGGATCCAATAATTACTTCATATGGAAATCTAGGGAGTGGTAATATTGCAGAATTGTGTTTATCTCTAAATTTATTAATCAGCTTATCTTATGGAGAAAATAGTGTAGGAATAAATGACTTAAATGAAAAGAAAACAAAAACACTCAAGATTTAAGCGATATTCACTGGCCATCAGAGAAATGCAAATCAAAACCACAATGAGATACCATCTCACACCAGTTAGAATGGCAATCATTAAAAAGTCAGGAAACAACAGGTGCTGGAGAGGATGTGGAGAAATAGGAACACTTTTACACTGTTGGTGGGATTGTAAACTAGTTCAACCATTATGGAAAACAGTATGGCGATTCCTCAAGGATCTAGAACTAGAAGTACCATATGACCCAGCCATCCCATTACTGGGTATATACCCAAAGGATTATAAATCATGCTGCTATAAAGACACATGCACACGTATGTTTATTGCAGCACTATTCACAATAGCAAAGACTTGGAATCAACCCAAATGTCCATCAGTGACAGACTGGATTAAGAAAATGTGGCACATATACACCATGGAATACTATGCAGCCATAAAAAAGGATGAGTTTGTTTCCTTTGTAGGGACATGGATGCAGCTGGAAGCCATCATTCTCAGCAAACTAACGCAAGAACAGAAAACCAAACACCGCATGTTCTCACTCATAGGTGGGAACTGAACAATGAGATCACTTGGACTCGGGAAGGGGAACATCACACACCGGGGCCTATCACGGGGAGGGGGGAGGGGGGAGGGATTGCATTGGGAGTTATACCTGATGTAAATGACGAGTTGATGGGTGCTGACGAGTTGATGGGTGCAGCACGCCAACATGGCACAAGTATACATATGTAACAAACCTGCATGTTATCCACATGTACCCTAGAACTTAAAGTATAATAATAAAAAAAAAAAAGATTTAAGCGATATAAGGTGAATAAATACATAAGCAAAGACAAAGAACTATTTATGTTTTGTAGTTTATCTCACAAAACTAAATGCATACTGTCCCACAGGAAAAAAAAATGCAAAAGTAAGACAGATACAAGCCTAAATAAACTGTATAAAACAGATCCAGCCTTCACAAAATTTAAAAGTTCGTTGTAGGATAGCAAGGTGACAAAAGCCAAGTACTTACTGCTTTATGAAAATACATTTAATAATGGAATGCCTAATAGTTGAAATATAAGCTTACATAACAAAAAGAAAGTTTTATTACCAGAGAGCTAAGAAATATTTTTAATTCTCTAATTGTGTTACCTGAAGATACTGCTTCCTTCAGGTTCAAATCACTGGTAAGAGCTGAGAATTATATTGGAATCTCAGAAAGGAGGCAGCTATTCATTCAAGGGAAGAGGGCCAGATACCACCTCCCACCCCAATTATTGGCTTAAGGACCAGAGAACTTGAGCTAGGCATCTCCTCTGCATTCAATCCCACACCCACCATTCCTTTAATACTGAAATTGTATTAGCCCATTCTCATGCTACTAACAAGACGTATCTGGGACTGGGTAATTTATAAAGGAAAGAGGTTTAATTAACTCACAGTTTCACATGGCTGAGGAGGCCCCACAATCATGGTGGAAGTGAAGGAATAGCAAAGGAACATGTTACATGGTGGCAGGCAAGAGAGCATGTGAAGGAGAACTCCTCTTTATCAAACCATCAGATCTCATGAGACTTATTCCCTATCATGAGAGCAGCATGGGAAAACCTGCCCCCATGATTCAATAACCTCCCACTAAGTCTCTTCCACAACATATGGGGATTATTACAATTCAAGATGAGATTTGGGTGGGGACACATAGCCAAACCATATCAGAAATCATAAAACATCTGTGCTTGAATATGTTCAGTATCTAGAGCTAGGACGGAGGAAAGAGGCGTTTTGCCCCGTTACTACAACAAAAGTATGGAAGGCCTTGTTCAGTTGTTGACCTGACATAATTTTCTCATCAGCCTACTTAAAGTTCACTCCATACTACCTTCCAGCAGAGAACTATAAAGAGGAACAGGAAACAGATTCCTAGATAGAAGTCTCATGTAGTCAGTAAGCTTTAGGCCCCTGTTTTTGGAAAGAATCTTGGAAAAGTGGTAACTACAAGAGTCAGACCCAGACAAGACCTGATTCCCTCAGTTGAAGCACCCAGGTACTATTGCTACTAATAGCTCAGAATCATCATTAGACATTTGATTGTATGTGATAAGTGAAAAGTGGGTTCCATTGCTGAACTTATAATTAGTAAACAGTGTGTGCTTTATGGAAGCCAAAAGCATAGCAATTGATCACTAAGATTGAATATGTTCACTCATCACTGCCAGGACTATGTACATATTTAGGGTAAAGTGCTTAATAAGTAAGTTTAACATCAGAACACTAATTTCTAGGCCTCAATCACCCTTTAGGAACAATGACATTTTGGAGGGACAACTTTACAATAAATAGGAAAATTATCACATAGGTTAAGTCACTGTCTTATATTCACAATATTTTTAACCAACACAAGGGTTGATATTTCATAATTTGTTTAAATATTCAAATGTACTGGTAGTGCTTTATAAGTAAATTATTGGGGCATGTTGTGAACATGTACCCTACAACTTAAAGAATAATAAAAAAGAAAAAAATAAATAAATAAACAGCTAAAGATCACATTAAAATCCACAAGGTTTTCGCTAGTTAGATTAGCAATTCCAAATAAAAAGTTGTAAGGAATTAAAAAAAAGTATTGGGAACCCTTTAAAACTTGCAACAGACAAATTGATGTTATTGATAAAATTAAATATTTGGGGATGTCAAATAACTTAAAACACATGCATTTTATTGATTTAAAGTTTATGTAGGAAGAGTGGCTATTGATTATATATTTCCTAAGCACTAAAAGGTTTCTAAGGTAAGAAGAAAATGCTTCAAAATATAATTTGGATTTTGCTGAACACAAAGCTTTTAAGAAATGTGTTTGAAGATTAATGAATTCTGGAACTTTCTCCACTCTTTAAAAGAAATGGTTGAGTCAATGCTAACAGCAAGCAATTCCTTCAAAGAGCACTATGCAGATAAATGTTAGAGTCTTTGAAATAATGATGTCAAATTACAAAATGATATCTTGTCCTTATAATCTGTCATCATAGCTTTCCCCTTTAAGACAAGAAAAGGCATTTGAGTGTGCAAAACAGGGAGATAAGAGACAAGGTAACTTACTGTCATCCATCTGCAGAGATTTATGCTGGCAGAGGGAAGTAGAGCTTGGAAGAACCAGCACAGAGGTAAGCATGCATCACTGACTGAGATTGATTCTTGGGTAAAATGGAAAATGATCAACAGACTAGATAGCAAGATCTTATTGACAGAGATATTTCTAAATGTATGAAACCATTCTTGTACTTTTTCGACTTGAATTTCTTCATTGTACACAGCTCTAAGGCCAAAATGCTCCATCCCATTCAAGATTTGTTCTACGTGATTTAAATAGTGTTGTGGAAAGAGTGCCTTTATGGGTTTATGCACAATGTTTTGATAGCTGTACAATTATTAGTGGCTTATGAGAATATACTTTTAAAGTAGTCCAGAAAGTCACTCTTTTTTGTTTGTTTGTTTTGGAATAACTTATGTGTACCCTGTTTCCTTAGTTAATTGTAATGTTGGTCCACAGCAGTAGTAAAATCATTATATATTGAGTATCTCGGGTGGACCACTCTGCACTGTTATAACTGTTTATAACTTTGCAATACTTTCATAAATGTGATTCATTACACTAATAAACATGCAAGACAACCTCAGCATCTCACTGTTTCTTTGCCCAAGTTGCTTTGGCCTTGATACCCAGAAATGGCTTTCATTTCCACCTTGAACAGAACCATAGGAAATGTATGATTTGGTTTCCTAGAAATTTTAATTTATGTTTTCCAATAATATCTAATAAAAATGTATATTATGATGGAGTCACTTAAGATTCATTATAATTAAAGAAAAATATCTCTCATGGGAGAACATAGAAAGTATAAAAGAATGAGAAAACAGAACCCATACTAAAAAGTTTTTTTTAAAAAAGGTAATTGTTTAGGCTACGGGCAAAAAGTCTGATGGTAAATCATACGTTTTTTAATAAATACAGGAATTCGTGGGGAAGAAGGGAAGCAGAGGAAGAGGACGAGCATTTTTACTCTATGTATAACCAATATAACTCGAAGAAAGGAATTCAAATGATAGCATAGCTTTTAGGTGAGCAACAGTGGGAGGGCACAATTTCTGCTTTCAGCGTTTATGATGACTTGTCCTATTAGAAACATAACGGACATTCTGCCAATATTCTGTGATGATCTGGAAAAGTAGGCAAGAGTTCCATTAGTGAAAAATTATCCAGCAATGTTATTTTATTTGGTTTCCTACAATAGGGAATAACTGAATGGTCTATATCTGACTTCTATTTTGTCATTCCCACCTTTGACAATCCTACTGTGCTACAGGCACTGATGTCTTCATTTGGTGCTAACCAGTTCCCAGAATGGATGTGAAAAAGGAAGGTAAGACATTGGAATCCTCATCCTCATCCAGAAATACAATTAACTTGCAGTCTCTTGTCTTAGCCCTAGGCAATTATGTGACTACTGAGCTGTGACCTTACTCCTGGCCTCACCTGATATCTGGTGTGTCAAGTTCATATGATGGTTTGGGATGGAGTAACACTGGTTTCCTTAATTATTCTGAAGTCTAGTCAACCTCCTAATTCAGGGTTTAGACCGTACTTATTACACTCATAGTTACCAGCTGGGGTCCTTTCTAGCCAGCCATATGTATTACCATAAATACTTGCGTTTTCTGTGAAATAAGTGTGATAAAACTTGTATTGCAGAATTGTTCTGAGAACCAAATTAACTTTTATGAGATAAGATATACAAAACTGGAAAATAGTTGATACTGTAATCATTGAATCTTTACTTCTTATGCCTCCAAGCATCACCACTGACTGTCAGCTCTGATGACATGTCTTTGGCAGTAAAACTGACTTGACATGGATGTTGACAATAACTAATCTTAGAACTTAGATATTTAGTCTGAATATCTGAACTTAGATATTTGGTCATTTGGTTATAATTACAGTTTGGTTACTCCTTCTGGGTTTTGGTCTAGGTGTTCTGAGTGTTTTCAGTCATGTCCCTATAATCCTTCCACTTAGAAATGTGCATGTAATACAGATAAATCAGGCTCTGCTAAGACCACATTATTCTATAATTATAAGAACATGTATAATATTCTGAGTCCAATTAGCACGTCAAAAGATGTATAAGACCTACTTTACACAAAGTACTGAAGTAAGTTCTCCAGGCTGAAGAATAATAATAGCATTATATTATGGAATTTCACCATATGTAGTTGTAAATATATCACAAAAATACAGAATGAGGTACTAAATGAAATTATAGCATTGAGAGATTTTTACATTTTGCGTAAAGTTGCATTACATTATTTCAAGACAGACTTTTATAATTTAAGCATATGTGTTCTAGTCTCTAGGGCAACCACTAAAAACTGGATAAATAAAGAGGTATAGGTAGAAACGAATAAAGTGTTTTAAATGAAATACTAAAAACTACATGATTGCTGCAACAAAAAAAAAAAAAAAAAAGAATCTCAGGGACAAGAATAGCAACAAAGGGAATACATAAAAACAAATAGCCAGGGCCAGGGCTGGGCTCATTTATTCATGCCTGTAGTCTCAGCACTTTGGGAGGCTGAGGCAGGAGGATCACTTGAGGCCAGGAGTATAAGACTAGCTCTGGCAACATAGCAAGACCATGTCCCTTAAAAAATTAAAACACAAATAGCCAGAAGGTAGACTTAAACCAAACAATATCAACATTTAACGTTAAATGTAAATGAGCTAAGAACTCCAATTAGAAGGAAGAAACTTTCAGAGTGAATTATTAGAAATAAACAAACAAAAGAGACCCAACTGTATTGTTCTTAAAAGAGACACATTTCAAATGTAAAGATACATATAGGAAGATCCAGATAGGCTGGAAGCACAGTATGGAATAAGATACACTATGGCAGCCGGGCGCGGTGGCTGACGCCTGTAATCCCAACACTTTGGGAGGCCAAGACGGGTGGATCACGAGGTCAGGAGATTGAGACCATCCTGGCTAACACGGTGAAACACTCTTTCTACTAAAAATACAAAAAATTAGCCGGGCGTGGTAGCGAGCACCTGTAGTCCCAGCTACACGGGAGGCTGAGGCAGGAGAACGACGTGAACCCGGGAGGCAGAGCTTGCAGTGAGCCGAGATTGAGTCACTGCACTCCAGCCTGGGCGACAGAGAGAAACTCTGTCTCAAAAAAAAAAAAAAAAAAAAGATACACTATTGCAAACAAAAATCATAATAAAGCTAGTTTGGCTATATGCAAAGTAAATCTCAGAACAAGAAATAGCATCAGAGATAAAGATCAACTTAAAATTATAAAGCACCAATTATTCAAAGAATCATGAAAAATCCCAAGTTTACATGAATCTAGTTACAGAATTCTTAAAAATATAAAGCAGAAATTGACAGCTTTAAACATAAAAATAGACATATCCACACTCATATTTGAATATAAATACCCTCCTTTTGTTGATTGATAGAATAGGTAGAAAAAAACAAGTAAAGATATAGAAAATCTAAACTACAGTGTCAACCAACTTGACCAAATAGAAATTTAAAGAATACCATACTTAACAGCTGCAGAGGATGTATTCTTGTCAAGTGCATATGCAACATATATCAAGGTAGATGTTATACTGGGTCACACATCTTAATAAAGTTCAAATAACTGAAATTATGATTTTGTGCATACTGTATCTGAGATAAACACAAAATTAGAAATCAAAAACAAAAAAATGGCAAAATTCTCAATTATTTGTAAATTAAGCAACAGGTAGCTACATAACCCTAGAGTCAAAGAAGAAAGGAGAAATGAGAAAATGTTTTGAAATGAATAGAAATAAAAGCACAGCATAAAATCTGTAAGATGTAATTATGGTGCAGCTTAAAGGATGTTCCAAACCTTTAGAAGTTTGTAATGGAAAAGAAATTTCTATAATTAGTAATCTAAGCTAAAGATTGTCATATTTTTTCTTAAGGTGTCAGACAAAAAATATTTTAGATTTACGGACAATGGTATCTACAGCAACTATTCAACTCTGCCATTGTAATACAAAAGCAGCCGTAAATACTACATAAATGAATGAGTGTAGCTATGTTCCAATAAAACCTCATTCTTAAAAACAGATATCTCACCTATGGGCTGTAGTTTGTGGTTGATGATCTAAGTATTCACCTAAAAATGTTTGCAGAAAAAAGAGCAAAATAAACCCACAGTAAGTAGAGAAAAACAAATAAATATAACAGTAGAAGACAGACAATAATTGATAAAATTGACAAAGTCATAATTTGTTTCTTTAGAATGATTAATGTAAGTAATAAACTTAGCAAAAATAATCAATAAATAGAAAAAAGTATAAATTCTTGATATCAAGAATGAAAATGGGCTATCACTACAGATCCAATAGGCACTAAAATTAATATTAGAAATTACTGAAATCAATTAGTAATGTAGATAAAATGAAAAAAGGTACTGACCAAAAGTAATTTATTAAAATAAATAGAAAATATGTAGAAACTAAATAAATTCCAAAGCCTTCTCAAAAAGATAAAAATAGGTACAGATGGTTTCCTCCATGAATACAACTAAACATACAAAGAGGAACTAATACTAAAATTACACGAACTTTTTCAGAAAATAGAAAATGGAGAAACAGTTCATTTTATTTAATTAGGTTGGATTAACAGCAAAACCAAAGGCTGACAAAGACATCAAAGGAAAAAATACAGCCCAATATCCCTCATGAAACAGAAAATCCTTGCAAAGTCTAAGAAAATCAAGTTCACAATATAAAAATTAATAATAATAGTAAATCATGACCAGTGGAGTGTGTCCAGAAAGGCAAACTTAATTTGATACTTAAAATCGACAATGTAATTCATCACATAAATAGAATCAAGAAGATAAATAATGTTATCACTTACTAGAATCAGAAAAAGTCTTCTGACAAAATCCAACACCTATTCATGATGAAATCACTTAGCCACCTAGTAATAGAAGAAAACTTCCTAAATTTGATAAAAGACACATATCTAAAAGCACTTTTAATGGTGAAGTCATGAGTGCTTTTACCCTAAGACTAAAATCAGAATGAGGCAAAGGATATACACTCATATCTCTTCTATTCACTTTCATACTAGAGATTCTGTCTAATGAAGTAAGACAAAATAAGAAATAAAATGTATAAAGGTTGGAATATGAGAAATCAAACTTCCAGAAAGCATCATTTCTATGAAGAAACTCTAAAGAAATCTACAAAAATATTAAATCTAATAAATAAAATGTTGTATTTCAATATACTAACAAAAAATGCTGAAAAATAAAATTAAAAATAAATAGCACAGGAATATGTAAACTACTTAAGAACAAATTTAATAACATGTGCAAGAACTCTAATGTACTAAAAACTGTATAGCATTTCTGATAAAGTTTAAATAATTAAATAAAAGGAGAGAAATGTCACTCTTACATGTAGAAAGAAGAAAAATTTTAAATAGAGTAATCTTACCTAATTAAAAAAAAAATAAAATGCTATATCAACAAAAATATCATCAGGGCTTTTCAGCAGAAATTGATTAACTTACATTTTATATAAAAATATAAAGAACCAAGCCAGGCGTGGTAACTCACGCCTGTTATCTCAGCACTGTGGGAGGCCGAGGCAAGCAGACCATAATGTCAGGACTTTGAGACCACCTTGGCCAACATGGTGAAACCCTGTCTCTACTACAAATACAAAAATTAGCCGGGCATGGTGGTGCATGCCTGTAATCACAGCTACTTGGGAGTCTGAGGCAGGAGAATTATTTGAACATGGGACGCAGAGGTAGCAGTAAGCTGAGATCACAACACTGCACTCAAAACTGAGCGACAGAGTGAGACTCTCTCACAAAAAAAAAAAAAAAAAAAAAAAAAAAGAACAAAGAAAATATAAAGAACTTAAAATTGTCAAAATTTCCTTGAAAAAAGTGGACAATTTTAGAGATCTTAAAGTTTTACTAAAAATTTGTTTTAAGTGGTATTTAAATAACTTACTATATGTTTAAGTGAGTATGGTATTAGCATAAATATAAACAAATGGTGGAATACAGTTTAAAAGAAAGGACAGAAATGGTCTCAAGCAAATACAATCAAATGATATTTGATGCATAATTCAAAGCAATTTAAAGGGCAAAGGAAGTCAATTCAACAGCTGGTGCTGTAATCATACCTCACACCATATATAAATTTTAGTTTAAAATAGAATGCAGATTAAATATAAAATTCAAGAAGTATGGAGTTCCTAGACAATAACATATTTAAATATTTTTGGAACTCTTATGTAAATAGGCAAAGATTTCTTAACAAATTTCCAAAAATACTCATGTGGTTTTTTGTTTGTTTGTTTGTTTGTTTCAGACAGAGTCTCACTCTGTCACCCAGGCTGGAGTGCAGTGGTGCAATCTCATCTCACTACAACCTCCATCTGCTGGACTCAAGCAATTCTCCCACCTTAGCCTCTTAGGTAGCTGGGACTACAGTCACAAACCACCACGTCCAACTAAATTTTCTTTGTGTTTTTTGGGGTAGGGATGGGGTTTTGCCATATTGCCCAGGCTACTCTTGAACTCCTGGCCTCAAGCAATCTGCCTGTCTCAGCCTCCCAAAGTCCTGGTATTATAGGTGTGAGCCACCATCCAGGCTTAAAAATACTAATCTTAAAAGAAAACTCAATTAATAATTTGGACTTCAGCAAAACTAAAAACTTCAGCTACTCAAGGAGATAAGTGATTCCATTCAAGGAACCTATGCTAAGAATTTTTTTCAGGGACTTCCTCCAGTAATGAATGGCTTTGTTTGGCTTATCACAGGGACAAAGATATGACCAGGTATATTAGTTTGTTCTCACACTGCTAATAAAGACATACCCAAGATTGGGTAATTTATAAAGCAAAGAGTTTTAATTAACTCACAGTTCCACATGGCTGAGGAGGCCTCACAATCATGGCAGAGGAGAATGAAGAGCAAGGGCACATCTTACATGGTGGCAGGCAAGTGAGCTTGTGCAGAGTAAGTCCCATTTATAAAATCATCAGATCTCATGAGACTTATTCACTACTATGAGAACAATATGGGGGATATTGCCTCTATGGTTCAATTATCTCCATCTGGCCCCACCCTTGACATGTGGGGATTATTACAATTCAAAGTGAGATTAGGGTGGGGACACAGTCAAACCATATCATTCCAGTCCTGTCCCCTCCCAAATCTCATGTCATCACAATTCAAAACACAATCACGCCCTTCTGATAAGCCCCCAAAGTTTTAACTTTTATCAGCATTAGCACAAATGTCCAAGTTTAAACTCTCATCTGAGACAAGGCAATTCCCTTCCAACTATGAGTCTGTAAAATCAAAAGCAAGTTAGTTACTTCTTAGATACAATGTGGGTACAGGCATTGGGTTAATATACCCATTCCAAATGGAAGAAATTGTCAAAAACAAAAGGGCTAAAGGCCTCATGCAAGTCTGAAATCCAATTGAGCAGCCATTGCCATTAAACCTTAAAGTTCCAAAATGATCTCCTTTGGCTCCATATCCCACAACCAGGTCATGTTGATGCAAGAGGTGTGTTCCCATGGTCTTGAGCAGCTCCACCCATGGCTTTGTAGGGTGCGGGACCCATCCTGACTGCCTTCACAGCTGGTGCTGAGTGTCAGCAGCTTTTTCAGGTGCATGGTGAAAGCTGTTGGTGGATCTACTTTTCTGGGGTCCAAAGGAAGACTGCTGTCTTCTCACACTTCCACTAGGCAGTGCCCCAGTGGGGACTCGATGTGGGGACTTCAACCCCACATTTCCCTTCTACTCTGCCCTAGCAGAGGTTCTCCATGAGGGCCCGACTCTTGCAGCAAACTTCTGCCTAGACATTCAGGCATTTCCATACATCCTCTGAAATCTAGGCAGTGTTCCCAAACCTCAATTCTTGACTTCTGTTCACCCACAGGCTCAACATTACATGGAAGCTGCAAAAGCTTGGAGCTTGCACCCTCTGAAGCCATGGCCCGAGCTGTACCTTGGCTCCTTTTAGCAACAGCTGGAGTAGCTGAGAGGAAAGGCACAAAGTCCCTAGGCTGCACTCAGCATAGGGCCCAGTCCAGGAGACCAATTTTTTTCTCCTAGACCTCCAGGCCTGTGTTGGAAGGGCTGCTGAGAAGATCTCTGACATGCCCTGGATACATTTTCCCCATTGTCATCATGATTAACATTTGGCTCCTTGTTAGTTTTGCAAATTTCTGCAGCAGGTTTGGATTTCTCTCCAGAAAATTGTTTTTTCTTTTCTAATGCATCATCAGGCTGCAAATTTTCTATACTTTCATGCTCTGCTTCCTCTTGAATGCTTTGACACTTAGAAATTTCTTCTGCCAGATACCCTAAATCATGTCTCTCAAGTTCAAAATTCTACAAATCTCTACCACCAGTCTCTTCGCTAAAACATAGCAAGAATCACCTTTGCTCCAGTTCCCAACAAGTTCCTCATATCCATCTGAGACCACTTCAGACTGGACTTTGTTGTCCATATCACTATCAGCATTTTGGTCAAAGCCATTCAACAAGTCTCTAGAAAGCTCAAAACTTTCTCCTGTCTTCCAGTTTTCTTCTGAGTTCTCCAAATGTTCCAACTTCTGCCTGTAACCCAGTTCCAAAGTCATTTCCAAATTTTCAAGTATCTTTACAGCAGTACCCCACTCTAACAGTACCAATTTACTGTATTAATCTGTTTTTTCATGCTGCTAATAAAGACATATCTGAGACTGGGTAATTTATAAAGGAAATCAGTTTAATTGACTTACAGTTCCACATGGCTGGAGAGGCCTCACAGTCATGGCAGAAGGAGAATGAGGAGCAAGGGCACATCTTACATGGTAGCAGCAAGAGAGTTTGTGCAGGGGAACTCCCATTTATAAAACCATCAGCTCTCATGAGACTTATTCACTGCCATGAGAACAGTGTAGGGGAAATCCGCCCCGTGATTTAATTATCTTCACCTGGCCCTGCCCTTGACACATGGGGATTATTACAATTGAAGGTGAGATTTGGGTGGGGACACAGTCAAACCATATCACCAGGTTATCTATTTAGGAGATAATACTAAGAAACACTGGAAGTAGAGTAGGGAGAAGATACAAAAGTGTAACGAAATCAAAATAGTTTGTGTTATTAAGAAAACTACAACTCAGTCCCACTGGGGTATACTGGGGTAGAGTTTAAAATGCCCCTTAAAGATTTCTCAACTATAGGACAAGGTGATGCTAATTATCCTATGACACTGGCATCCACTGGCTGAAAAGTGTTCCCTAGAGCATGGACTCCTGACCCTTTCAGCTGCCGTTGCTTGAGCTGAACATGGCTCCAGCAAAAAAGGCTCTGAGGCAAAGAGGTATAGGCGTTCTCAACTAGAATCTCTTGGCTTCTTGGCTGTGACAATTTTCATTCCCACCAACAGTGTTCAAGGCTTTGCTTTTCTTCACAGCCTCACCCACACTTGTTATCTCTCATATTTTTGATAATAGCCTTTCTGATGTGATATCATGTTATGGTTTTTATTTGTGTTTCTGTGATAGTGATGTTGAGCACCTTTTCACATACATGTTGACTATTTACATGTTTTCTTTGAAAAAAAATATCTCTTCAGGTCCTCTGCCCGTTTTTTAGTAGGGTTATTTTTATTTTTGCTATTGAGTTGTGTGAATTCCTTATATATTTTTGATATTAACTCATCAGATACATTGTTCACAAATATGTTCTCCCATTTCATAGGTTGCCTTTTTATTTTGTTATAGTCTTTGCTATGCAGAAGTTTTAATTGTTACGAAAAATACTATGAAATTTTCCTTAAAATGTTAAAAATAGAACTACCATATGACCCAGCAATGCCACATCTGGTATATATCCAAAGGAAATAAAATTAGTATTATGTTCATTGCAGCATTATTTGCAATAGTCAAGATACAGAAATAACCTAGGTAATCATCAGTGAATGCATGGATTCAAAAGATGCAATGTGTATAATATATTTTACATATTAATATGCATCTTATATTTTACATAATGGATGTTAATATTTTGTATATTTATATATTGGCCTATTCATTAATATATTTTATATACAAAGAAAAAATTTAATATTATTCAGCCACAAAAAAGAAGGAAATCCTGTCATTTGTGGCAACAAGAATGAGCCTGGAGGACGTTATGCCAAGTGAAATAAGTCAGACACAAAAAGAGACATACTGCATGATCTCACTTACATATAGAGCCTAAGACAGTCAAACTCATAGAAATAGACATTAGAACAAAGGTGGTCAGAGGCTAGAGGGTAGGGGAAATGAAGGTGTGTTTGTCAAAGTGTATAAAGTTTTAGTTATAAGATGAGTAAGTTCTGGAGATTTAGTGTACAGCATCAAATTATGGTGGCTCTAATTACTAATACTTTATTAATGTCTTCTTGAAATTTTATGAGAGCAAATATTAAGTGTTCTCAACGTACGCTTAAATAGTAACTATGAGTGGGAGCATATATATTAATTTGATTCTGGTAAATATTGCACAATGTTTATGTATACATATATATATATATATAATTATGCACCCTGAATATATATAATTTTTATCTAGCAATTAAATACTTTAAATTTTTTTAATTTTTGAAAATAAAAAATTCCTTGGCAAGTAGAGGTGAATTTGAAGGAGATACAGGCTCAGCACTAACAAAATCTGACACATACATTACATATATATATATATTTTTGAAACAGGGTCTCCTTCTGTCTCCCAGGCTGGAACACAGTGGATCAAGGTCAGTTGACTACAACCCGCCTCCCTCGCTCAAATGATCTGCCCACCTCAGTCTCCCCAGTAGCTGGGACCACAGGGGTGCATCACCATGTCTACCTAGTAATTTTTGTATTTTTATGTAGAGGCATTGTTTTGTCATATTGCCCAGGTTGGTCTCGAACCCCTGAGTTCAAGTGATCCAACCACCTCGGCCTTCCAAAGTGTTAGGATTATAGATGTGAGCCGCTGTGCCCAGACTGATATATATATTCTTAAAAATATTTTGACACACACATTTCAGAACTGAAATCCGCTGTAATGCATAAGGGAACTTTTAAGATGAAGACAAATTTCAGAATCCATGGATGTGAGGACCCATGGCCCGAGGTTTAAAGAGTCATCTACAGGAGTTATTCTGCATTGTCTGCTTTGTTCCTTCTTCCTCAGATATTCTTCCTGTGCACCCTCCCTTCTCCTAGCTAACTCTTATCCATTCTTCAGAACTCACTCTAAGAAAAACATATCTTCAAAAATCTTCCCTGATCTTTTCTGAGCAGGTCAGTCTCTACTCTAAAGGGCTCACTTTAGCACCTTGTACATGGCCTTCATAACATCCCTCCTGATTGAAATTAAATTAATAGTAACGTAATTTATTATTTAATGTTCGTCTCACACTAAAATATAAGCCCCATAAATGTGGGCACTGTGTACATTTCCCTCTGCTGCACCTTCAATCCAACACTATCCCCAAAACCTAGTAGGCATTCAACAAATATTTGCTCAAATAATGCATTACTAGATTGACTAAACAACTATGGAGTGATTTAGGTTGCCTAAGAATTGGTTTCTTTTACAGTGTATAGAAAATAGGAAACTATTTAAGGAGATCCACTCTAGCTACATGACAGAAACTTGCCCAGGAGAACATACTATTAAGATTTTCGAGTTTATCATTTGACAAAGAATATTCTAATAAAAAACATGTGAATAGAGATAAAAACCTGGAGGAACATCTTTTAGTATTAACACGAAAAATTATATATACATATATTCAAGGTGTATAACATGATGATTTGATATAAACATTGTGTAGTTATTACCAGAATCAAATTAATACATTTGTCCTCCCCACCCATAGTTACCATTTGCATCTGGTGCTCCTTGAGAACACTTTAACAATAACTTTTAACATATTTTAACATCTACTGATGTTAAAATGTTTATGTAAGGAATTTATTTGAGTAAATAAATCCAAACAAGCAAATAACACCAATAAAATGTAAGGAGAGGGTTTTGAAAGATCCTCAGCACCCATAAAATATAGCATTCAAAATTTGAAATAAGAACTTTATTCTAAAATTAATTTATTACTTTTTTATTATCTGAATTGATTTAAAAAGATGTTTGAAGAAAATTTAATACCCATTCCTGTTTATTAAAAAAAAAAGATGAGAAACAAACTTGTAAAATCAAAAACCATAAAACTTCTGAAGGATGGAAAAAAATATCTTCGTCATCTTGGTGCAGGCACAGATGTCCTGCATAGGTTACAGAAAGTACCAACCATGAAAGAGAAAAAGTGGTAAATTGGACTTACAAAATTAAAAATAATTACTCATTAAAAGACACCATTGATAAAACGCAAGGCAAGCCACAGATTTAGAGAGAATATCTGTTAAATACTTATCTGACAAAAGACTTGTATCTAGAATATACAAAGACATTTTCCTACTCAACTTTAAAAACAACAACAATAATAAAATATGGGCAAAAGGTTTGAAAAGACAACAAAAAATAGGTATATAAATGGCCATTAAGTAGAGACAATTTTTCATCATTAGTCTATAAGCTATCAGTCAATGCTGACAGCATTACATATAGGTGAGGATGTGGAACAACAGAGACTACCATATACTGTTCTCACATTGAAGAAATATTTGGCAGTTTCTTTTAAAGTTAAATGTACACTTCAATTCCATTCTTAGAATTCCATTCTTACACCCCAAAATAAAAACACATGTCTAGAAAAAAGACTTGTACAAGAAAGTTCATAGAAGCCTTATCTAAAATTGTAAAATGGTCAGAATTGAAAACAACTCAGATATCCATCATCAGGAGAGAGGATATATAAATTACAGCATGGCCACATAATGAAATATTATTCAGTAAGCAAAAAGAACAAGCTGCTGATTAATGTTAAAAAAAAAAAGTCTCCAAAGTATAATGAATGATGGAAGCCACACACACACACAAGTACATAATATGATTCCACTCATATGAATTAAAAGGATAGGCACAACTAATCTGTGACAACAGAAATCAGAAGGTGATTGTTCTGTAAAGTATGAGAAACTGATTAGATAGTGGTGCAAGAAAACTTTCTGGAAAAGATAAATATTTGTATTATTTTGAGGGACACCGGATACATAGACGTATACAATTTTAAAAACTTACATAACCGAACTGTGAAGATATGGGTGTTTAATTGTACATAAACTATGCCTCCATTGAAAACAAACATGTTAAGAAGCATCTTTCTAATCATAGTTTGATGTTTAAAACTAAAAGTAAACATCATAGTTAGGAAAACTTTCGAGGCATTCTCACTGTGATCAAGAGTAAGACGAGACACATGAGTACTGTCACAATTTTTGTTAATGTTCTAAATGAAGTTTCAGACAATAAGATAAAAAACAAATATGAGAAGACAAAATAATGGTTTACTGACAATATAGTTGTTGATTAATTTTAAAATATTCAACTAAAATGCTATTAGGACTACTAATCATTTTAAAAGTGGCCACAAAAAAAGTGTGCAATAAATGTCTTTTAAAAAATAAGATCTAGCAATAAATGGGATGCAATAAAAAATTTCATTCCTATTTTTATCAAAAAATTTCCAACAAAAATATGCAAAACCCATATGAATACAATTATATAAATCTATCAAGGGGCAGAATAAGATTGAAATGTATAGACATACCTTGTTTCTCATGGAAAAACAATTTTATAAAGACATAAATTTCAAATCAATACATTGTATATTTTAATGTAAATCATAATGTTAAATCATTTCAAGGGAAGTAGCAAAATCATTTTAATATTTATTTAGGTAATTAAATGTGTCAATAGTCAAGGAATTTCTGAAAGCAAAATTGTATTAGGAATTTGTACTATTACATTTTAAATTGTATAATTGAATTGTAATAGTTGAAACAGTGTGATACTAACTTTTTTGTTGTGATAGAGCAAGGAACATAGTAAAGCCAGTTTGGCAAGAATTTTATTGTTTGTTTTCTACAATTCAGTAAAAACTCATACATACATATTTATTCATATATGTGTGGACTTGAAAGAAATCATAAGAAGGCATACCATTGCTTACTCAAATTTAGCACAGTGGTTCTGTGTACAAACAGCTTGCAAACTGTTCCTCCATTCTCGTCTTAAGCTCTTACAATGACCGACGGCTCACTAGAGAGTAACCAGCGAGGGCAGATATTTTATCTGTTTTGCTCCCCTTCCTATCCCAGTCCTCTGACTAGGTACTAAGAGGCATACTGGGGGCACTCAGTTGGTAAATGTTAAATGACTAAATGATTGCATAAAGCAGTTAGAAAAACAAAACAGGATGAAATGTTAAGCAACAAAATAAAGATATTTTAAGTATTTCCTGTATATTATTAGTAAGATTTTAAATAAATAGAAATAAGGGAGACAATCCAATAATTAGTGTTAGGACAACTGATTAACATTTTAGAAAACAAAGACAACTTTATTTCTTACTTCATACTGTATTTATTTAATGTAAAAATGAATGAAATCATAAAAATAAAAGTAGATTAATATTTATATCTCAGAGGAAAAATTATACTTATAATAAAAATCAAGGCATATTCATTAGAGACTATTAGTTAAAATTTAAATATTAAGAAAAATAATACCTAATACAAAAATATCAGTAACAAATATCAGGAGAAAAATATATGGGGTTTAAAGAGTACATGTGCTAAATTCCTCATCTTATATAGTAGAAAGTAAATGTTTAAAATAATAAATTAAGATCTTGGCCGAGCACGGTGGCTCACACCTGTAATCCCAGCACTTTGGGAGGCTGAGGTGGGCAGATCACGAGGTCAGGAGATCGAGACCATCCTGGCTAACACGGTGAAACCCCGACTCTACTAAAAAATACAAAAAATTAGCCGGGCGTGGTGGCGGGCGCCTGTAGTCCCAGCTACTCGGAGGCTGAGGCAGGAGAATGGCGTGAACCCAGGAGGCAGAGCTTGCAGTGAGCCAAGATCGAGCCACTGCACTCCAGCCTGGGCAACAGAGCAAGACTCTGTCTCAAAAAAAAAAAAAAGATCTCAAGTTAAAGACTATCACAGGCATTATTAGAATAATAAGAAGACAAATAATAAAAGACTGCAACAACCCTTTGAGATATTATTATTCTAATTTCATAGAAGAGGAGACTCAGTCATAGATTAAAACACTGTGAAAGGTTAAACTGCTAGTAAGTAGCAGAGTCAGGAAGAGCAACAAAAGCTAATAAAAAATAGGAAGATGAATAAAATTATAGGGATGAAGGCAGCAGTGAGAAGGGTAAAACAGAGTAATTTCTTCATTTTTCTGATATGCAAGTCAAAGGACACTTAAAATACTTGGTAAGCTATATTAATAAATATTTATTAATGTTTATAATAGCAAATAATATTTATAATAATAAATATTTATTAGTATATAATGTATCAATTGATATAAAATGTTTATAATTGCATAGTTATTAATAAATAAATGCACTATGTACTAACAATTAACTATTTACTAATATTAAACTATAGTAATAAATTATATATTTATAATTAATAAAGATTTTTATATTAGAAAGACGATCTTTAAAAAACCTAAAACATGTAATAAAATTAAGAAAACAATCATATATATTCACACAATACAAAAAGTGTAAGTCTATGTTATAAAGCTGAAACACCAAATTAATAAAGCTTTAAAAACCAGAACAGAACACATAATAAGATGATACAATTCAGATCAATCATAGATATCAAAATTTAAATCTATAACTTTATTAAAATAAAAAATAGCCTCAGAATTGTTCTGTAACAAAGACAATAAAATTACCTACACAGAAGATGTATTTAAGAAACAGATTCATGGGAACTTGGAAAACACAAGAGTAAGCAAAATTAGTTTAAGCCCTTGCAAACAAGCAACAAAAATTAAGGAGCACAATAGGAAAACTGATTGTGTTAATTTTTCAATGAAGACAATAAGCAAATACTGATCAAGAGTACACACTGCAACTTACTTTCCTTATTGAACGTGTGTCTTACTGACATTTCCGTGTCAAGAGCCACTTTCTTTTAGTCACATCAAAGAACGCTACAGAATTGATGAGCATAGCTTCTGGTGCAAGTCCTGATTTCTCACTTTATTGCTATGTGATCTCAATCAAATAAGTAAACCTTTTTAAGACTCAGTTTCCATGTATAAGTATGGGCGCATTAATAAAACTTGATGATTAATGTTTATTTCCATTACAAAAAAATGCCTACAAAATATTGGTACAATGTGTGATGCAATAAAGTCTTCATAAATATGAAAATCATTATTATTATCACAAGCTGAATATACTCCTGTGGTAGACATTTGAGTTCTTTGCAAATTTTGTTCTATTAAAAACAATGCTCAAGTTATTCATAAATGTATTTTTGTACATGTGTGTGTATCTATAAGGTGGTGTCTTAGAAGTGTTAAGGATATGAACTTCAAATTTCAAAATTTTGATAATACTGTATTTCCCTCAGAAAAAATGTATTTCTAGTTATACTGTATAAAAATGTTTATTTTTCACTATTTTGCCAATCAATGCTAGTTATTATTAATTTTCTGCTAAATTGCGCTATTTTAATGAAAAAAACAAAGCTTTATCTTTACAATTATATTTTTCTGATTGACAATGGCATTGATAAGCTTGAATGCACTTGTATGTTTTTTCAATTACCGAATCATATTCATTACCTTTTTCAATATTAGATCAACTACCTGTATCTTATTACCATGTTGAAGGTCTTTATATATGTTGGATATTAACATTCAAATGTAAATATACTCAGTGAACTCTTACTTGTTTTCCATTCTGTCTCATTTTTAAACTTAGGTGACTTTGTCTCAGGAAACACAACGGTTAAGCACATGCTACTCTGAAGTCAAATTTCAGAGGTCCAATCTTGGCTCTCCAATTAGCACCTGCGTGACCATGTGCAAATTACTTAACTCTCTGAGACTTGGTTTTATCTCTTTTCTAAAATGAGTATAATAATATTAGCCACTGCATAGGTTTTTATGATGGTTAAATTACTAACCATTATTATTTATTTTATTTTGATTATTCTGAAGATTTTTTAATTTATGTTATGATTAATAAGGCCTATCACACAACAAATATAAGTAAAACTATGGATTATTATAGATTTTTGTTTCCTCATTTGTATTATTGTATGTTATCTATACTGACCCACACACTATTTCCATAACAATAATTAAACCCTAGGCACTGTTAATGTTTTTTAAAGTATCAACTTTTTAAAATGTGTGCCTATTTGAATGAGCCAGAGTCATGGGCCACATTGTTTGCCTTTCTGTATACAGCATACAGGTTACTATGATGTGGATGTTCAGGTAAAAGCCTGTGTAGAAGTTCTGAGAACTGAAGCATTGGGTAAATTATCTACAGGGTACTCCACACGGTAACAGGTGGTCCATATAAGTTTGCCTGCAATGTAAAATCCGGACTGCTTTTATTTCCTCAGGCACAAAACTAGACTCTAAGAAGCAAGATGTTGAGTTTAGAAACGAATGCTGTACTAGTCAGACTTCTCCACAGAAACAGATCTAACGGGATGTGTGTGGATATGTGTGTGTGTGTGTGTGTGTGTATCTATTAATATATAGAGAGAGGGATTTCATATAAAGAATTGGCTTATGTGATTATGAAGGCTAAGAAAATGTGTGTCAGAAAATGCTTTGGTGGTAATCTCTGTGATTTGCCATTCAAATTCAGGACTCAGAAAAGATGCCCCTGGACTTATATTAATAATGAAACTTGTTACCCTGTAAAAAGGATTGTTTTATTTTTGACAGTTCTAAATAGGAGACTACCCAGTTGGAAATTCAGCCATATTTATTCCTATGATTTCCACCTACCTTTCCACCCTGTGCAGATAAGAGAATATAAGCATAGAGTCCTTATTTGAGAATGCTGTCCTTCAAATATCTCTTCACATGGCCATACTAAATGTCTCTTTTGTAATTCTCATGACTATCTTTATAAAACACATTTTCAGAAGTTCTGCTATCCTAGTCAGCCTTTTATGGATATGTCAGACTTTGTCAATGTTTCCCTTAAGCCAGACAGAAATATCCCAATGTGATGGTACCCACAGCAAAGTGTAGTATAATGAATGCTTGCCTTGGTCTGAACATTAAATTTGTAAGATCGCTGCCCTGAATAAATTAACTCTGACAAGATGCATGTATATTTCTGCCTCATATTGGATTTGAAATCAGTTATACTTCCTACGCCCAGCATTAAAACATAATTTAGGTAAATTCATGCATTTCTCTTACATACCTAGATAATTAACTTTTAAGATCAACTTTAAAGGAATAAATTTTACAATACATCTCTGACTGTTTATTACCATTTATCAAACTAATTGGACTAATTTGCTATGTTTCTAATATAGTGTTTCCTATATGCCCGCAAATGAGTAAAACAACTTTAAACATTTCGTTTATTATCTTTAAGATAACTGCCTCTATTTTACTTGTTAGGAAATTTGACAACAACTACTCAAAGCATAAATAGCAAGGCTAGGAATTTTCAGGCCAATCTTCCTTCCACAACACTACACAGCCTCAGAGTGTGGCTGAGTACCAACTCTTCCCCTCAGCACTATTCTTGTTAACATTTTGGAAAGTATGCTTTTCAAATCTTATCCAAGTTATTTATAAACAAATTAAGCATGGCATTGCCAAGGACAGTTCTCTGGGGCATGCCACTGAGAAATTCTGTTTTTGTTGGCAATGGCCTGTTCATCAGTCAATACCCTCTGAGAAGGGTAATTCTACCAGCCACAAACTGACCTGATTTTGCAAGAGCCCCATCCACATATCATCATCATATTTACAAGAATATAGTGATTTGTCAAAAAACTTGCTGAAATCAAGGAATTGCGGTTAGCTTGATGTCACTTTATGTATCATTAACAACCTGAGACAAATATATGTAGATAAATGCAATTGTGTATTTACATATATGTACATAGGCACACACATATGTATATACTGTTAATGGAATCATATAATTCTAGCAGACATTATCATAAAATTATCTATACATGTTTCCTTCAGGCTCTTACTGTGTAGTCTGCTTTTGTGTGTCTCTTCTCATTCCTTCTGCATTGAAGTCACACATGCAAAGTGGTGCATTTACTTCTACTAAGAATCACTTTTCTCTATGGTCTTACAGTCACACTAACACCACCTTATGTGGTGTTAGTGGTGTTGGTAGTATGTGGTGTTGTTAACCAAGCATCAATCACATCTGTGATGAATCCTCACATAAATAGTATACAATCATACCTCCACAGAATCTCCAATCTCTTAAATTAGCCAGGCCACTCATTAATGAAGAATAATGTCTTGCTTATTTGGTTCCCACTACTTCCACACACCAACTTTGAGAAATATTCTTCTGTGTCCTCCTACTTTCTATATATTTTCCTCAATGTTTACGTCTATGGATGATTTATTATCTATGTCTTCAAATCCATTTTGTTTTTTTTCCCAGTTTTTATCATAGCCCTTCTTTTAGCTATTTGCTTTCTAAAATCAATGTTGCTCATAAAATATTAGTCATGGAATTCTTAAACAGAAATGCCTTATCTTTTACTGTAGGGGAAGAGATTAGTTTATAGTATTAGAAAAAAATACATATATTAGACGCCTGTCAATCAACCTTTTATTCTAATCACTTGAGTAGCCAAACTCACACATGGGTACACTGCCAACACCTCACCTCTGTTGTATCCTGTACCTCCTGTTTCCTGTCTGGGCTTCATAACAGGTCATTTCATGAGATACTTCTGTGAACACCCATGGCAGTCATTTATGCAGCTTGGAAAAATGATAGTTATGAATGAGTCTTGACTTGTGGGTTATGAGAGCTATTGGATAAACAATGCTCCCTATATTTCTTAGGCAGACAATTCTAAGGTCCATTCTGAGTCAGAAAATCCCAACAAGATGAAGTCCCAGTTACTAACAGAGGTATCAACTTGATTGTGCACCCTTTTAATTGCTTTTCTCCTCTCTGTTTCACTCTCCATAGTCCCTTACTCTATTCCCTGGGATTGCTGCACAAATAAACAACCTGCAGGCAAGCCCTTGTGTATGGCTCTGCCACTGGAGAAACCCACGCTTGGACAGGGAGCATTATGACCTTCATGTTTTGTACAATATACCATTCATTTTTAGCTCTTTTTTTCAAGTAAAAGTTTATTTGCTAAAATAGAATGTAAACGCAATTTCCAATATCCTGATATCTAATGATGCTTCTGGTCTAATGTGGACAATGCAGGTGACAAATAGAACAGATAAAAGCAGACAGCATACTCAGAATAGAAAGATAAAATGGCAGAATCACAGCAGTCGTTCAGCATAGCACTGAACACATCTTAGAATAGCAAAGCTTTAGATAGAAACCAATTGACAAACCCCGAGCTATGATAAAATAATAGTAATAATAATAATAATACAAATTATTTTCTATCAGTGTCCTAAATCCAGTGCAAACTTCATGGGATAAACCACTGTGGTAAATTGCCATGATAGCTATTGAGCCAGAATAACATCTTAGCCTCAAAGGCTAGTGGGATAAAGAACTGGTTGGAAATATTTTTCAAAATTTTTTTATATAAAAACATATGATTGTCATTGTAGAACTACTTGCAGACACTTTAAAAAATACTTTTGTCCTCCTTTTAAAATATAAAATTAGAGTACCCATATACTAGTTATAATAGAGAGATACCGGTTTATTCAGCTAGTCTATCTCAATTAGGATTTTTAATAGAAAAAGCAGCTTAAACGGCATTAAAGAGTAAGACAATGCTTTATCTCCTACAAAAAGAAGACTTGAGTGAAGTGAGTCCCAAGGTTAGTTGATCAGGTGCTCAGCAATAGTAACATGTATCCATGTTATTGCCAGGCTTTTCCATGCTGAATGTCTGTTCCCTCCTCACCACGAAAACAAGGAAGCTGAGGTTGTCCCCAGTGTCATTTCCGCACATGCCAATGTCCAGCTGTGGAAAGGGTATCTGGGCTTTTTTTTTTTGAGTTTGGATTTTTTTGTCCTGAAACTGATATCTATCTCACTGGCAAGAATTTGATCACAGGCCTAAAACTAATCCTATTGCTACAATAGAATTAAAATCTCTGGCGCTAACTTACAGGAATAGTTTGACCTGGCATGAATGTTGAAGAGTTAACCCCAATGTCCAAGACATACATTTTACTTGGTACATCAAAGTTAAAGACTCTTACATCCAGAGTAAACAAAAATGGGTAAAGAGATGCCTAAGCCAAATGAGGCCTGTTTTACCGTACACACAGAGGCACGAAATTATTTTTATGTCACAGGAGAATCTGGAACAGAAAAGTTCCTAGCACAGTTTTCTAAATCAAAGTCTTTTGTGTAAGACGAGATCATTATCTGAACACTGAGAATAATGAGGTCACCATAAACAACACTTTTTTTGTATGTGTTTATTGGCTTCCATGTCACAAAGTTATACACGAGAAATTCTTTGAAGTTCAAAAAGGAACAAATCAATAACTGATGTAATGAACCTATCTTGTACCTTTTAAATTATATCCCTTTAAATCTATGCAATTTCTCTCCAGAAATCTAATGGTTGGCTTGAGGTCAAGCCCAACTTGAACCAACTTTACTAATGTGCCTGCTGCAACTCCCACTGTGATGAAGTTCTGACATTTTACTGGGGGCTTCTTTCCAGCTTCAATCTTTTGTCATTTTGACAATTGAATCTCATTGGCAAGGAAAGGATAAAAAAGACAAATCTACATCTTGACATCTTCTGGTGTGTCTCTAGAGGTGATGAATCCCTGTTTTGGGTAAGGTTGAAAATAATTGAGCAATGGAAAGTAAATGAGAGAACAGTTTTCACAGTAGCTTCAATCTTAACAGTCTGTCAAAGCATCTTGTCAGGTTACAAAACAATGATTTAAATCCCAAATGCAACTCATCTTTCACCCATGTGAGGTGGTTACACATGCGTGCGTAGACATATGCATGCGTATATCAGAAATATTCTTCAAGGTTGTGGAATCTGACATGTTTTCTTTCTATATTGGTAAACAACATGAAAAAGACATCCATGTTCAAAAATCCAAAGAACTATGGTAGAGAAAATACACATTTGCTATATTTATATTTTTATTTGAAACTAATTTGCTTGATATTTTAGAAAAAAACATTGACCTAAAAGATTAGTCACCTGAGCTCCTGCCCTGCTGCAGATCACACAAGATGACGGGGCATTTGTCTTTAGAGGTTTTTTTGTTTTGTTTAGTTTTTTCATTTGTAATATGTGTTAATGATGTATTACATGTCTATACCTATGGAATGATCATTTAATTTCAGTTTAAAAGTAACTATCTTAAGAACTCATGTTTCTTTAATTATTCCTAATTTGTAAAATAAATAATACACAAATTAAAATTGTATTTCTTATTAAATTTCCCAGCATAAGTATACTCTCCTTATATTTTCTCCTTGAAAATAAAAATACATTTACAATTTATAAACATTGGTTTAAAGGGAACAGCTACATAAAGGTTGCCAGTGATTAACTGCAATCCTACATTTAGTGTATTAGTCCGTTCTCACATTGCTATGAAGAAATACCCAAGACTGGGTAATTTGTAAAGAAAAATGATTTAATTGACTTACAGTTCCACATAGCTGGGAAAGCCTCAGAAAACTTACAGTCGTGGCAGAAGACACCTCTTCACAGGGCGACAGGAAAGAGAATGAGTGCCGGCAGAGGAAATGCCAGATGCTTATAAAACCATTAGATCTCTTGAGAACTCACTCACTTTCACGAGAACAGCATAGGCAGATCCGCCCCTATGATTCAATTACCTGCCACTGTGTCCCTCCATGGCACGTGGGGACTATGGGGATTATAATTCAAGATGATATCTGGGTGGGGAGATGTCCAAACTGTATCACTTAGCAAATATTTTTAATCACTTACTTCTAAGTACTGGAGAAACCACAAGAAATAAAGTAGAGTCTTTTGGCCTCAAGACAATTTGCACTCCAGTGGCTGAATCCATCCAAAAAAGACCTTTGAATGAGAACTCAGGAGTGAGCATTGATTCTTTGTTCCCCAGCAACCTCCTTCCTGGGGGCATTGAGGTGTTTTTTGAGCTGGCAATGAAGCCAGTTCTCCTGCTTCTAGAATTAATACAGCTAAAGCTCCCATGTGAATTTTAAAACGGGAAAGTACATTACAATATCACCTGAAAATTGTCTTGAAAATTGTCTGCCTTCCAATGTCTTTCTCCTCAAACTATACTCAGCCATGTGACCCTATAACATGGTTCAGTAAATTGTGGCATTTTAAAAGTACAGCTTAAAGAAGTGAAATACCATTGTTCAACACTAAAAATTCAAATTAGATTTGTCACCAATTGCTGGTCTCTTCTTCTTCTGTTTTGTCAAAGAAGAGATACATAAAAGTAGCAAAGGCTGGTAAGAGGTAACAAACCAGATTTAACAGAATTCCATCTATACCAATTTTCATTGACAGTATCAAGAGAAAGAATGAGAAATTGCATTTAATTGGGACTCTTAAATCATCCTTTGCATTTAAAGAGAAGTAGGTATATGTGTAGTATTATTGTTTTTATTATCTGACAGTGACAAAGGCAGTAACAAATAGTTCAATAAGCACTTTATACACTTATTCAACAAATATCTATTGAGAAACTACTATGTATAGGCATTCTTTTAGGTGCTTGAGATATGGCAATAAGCAAAACCAAAGTTACTTCTCTTAAAAAGCTTACGTTCACTTAATACCCTCTCAAAACCTCCTGAAGTGAGTGCTATTATTAACTCAATTTCTCAGAAGATAAGTGCTGTATAGTGGGATTTAGAGGTTAATTAATTTGCTTGATGTCATATAGCTATTAAGTTCAAAGACAGGCTGTGAATCCAGGTCTGAGTGACTCTAGAGCTTGAATTCTTAATAATCTTAAGTAAAAAATCCAATGTATAATAAATTCAAATTGACCACAAACTGGTAGCAATTTTCTTAATCTTGAAGACATTGAAGTATATAAACACAAAGATAATTATAATAAGAAGAATTAATCTCAGAAAACCAGCTACTTTCTTCTAGAAACCTCCCCAAACACCATGTCAAAGGTTTACTATTGTAACAAACACCAGAGACAGTATGAAATAATCGGTAAGTGCACAGGGCTGTGGAATCAGAAAGACTGGGCATCTGCTCTTTTCACAGTGCTTACCAGATACGTGATGTTGAACAATTACATAATGCCCCAAAGCTTCCCTTTACCCACCTGTAAAATGTGGTAGATAATAGTACCTACCAAAAGGAGCTATTGTGCATTCTAAGAAAGAAGTCTGTGTGTCCAGACTTCAGACAGTGCCTGACCTGTAGTTCACACTCAATAGAGATTTAGCCGTACTTTTTCTATTCTTATCTCTGCCAATAAACACATAAGGCAGAAGAACTACCCATATTACAGATATAGCTACCTGATACATTTAATAAGATAAATCATGGCTTTTCATAGTTCTTGATTTTTCATAGCCCTAGAATTTTTCAAGTAACCTTGAGAGGAAAGGTTTTCATCTTAAAGACAACTAATTAGATACTTCTTGCTTAATTTATAGGTACATAAAAACATTTCTTTCTGTTATAGGATGAGTATCAAAATGTGTAGAGATTACTTTAACCTAAAGGCAATTTTAATGTCAAACTGGTTGTTTCTTTCTCATAAATAATGCATTGAGGGAAATTTCAGGTGATATTTCCTACTTTCAAACCTTAAAAGAAATACCAGTAACCATAGCGATTTTTAGCTTTAAAAAGCTAATTATCTTTGTGTGTATATATAAACATAAGGTGTGTGTGTGTGCATCTTAGTGTGGGGCAATCTTTCTAAGTAATACACAAAATAGAAAAGCCATAAGAGATACGATGGATGAATTTTACCTCATAGGATATGAAATTTCCACATTAAAAATGCAATAAGCAAAGTTTTAAAAAAATTACAAGCCAGAAAAATACTAACACATGTGATATACAAAAGAATTTTTATTTTACATAAATAGGTCTCAAATCAGAAAAAAAGATAAACTCTTAGGAAAAAATAGGTAGAAACCATGTCTCAGTTTTGGGCTGCTACATCAGAGTACCTGAAACTGGATAATTTATAAAATAAATAAATCTATCTTGTCGCAGTTCTGGGGTCTGAGAATTCCAACCTCAAGGCATTAGCTGGCTCAGTTGCCTGGTGAGGGTTGTATAGTCATCCTTTTTAGGGGAGAAACTCTGTGTCATCACATGAAAGAAGATGGATAGACAAGCTTATCTAACACTGCAGGAAGAAGTCCTCATGGCATAATCACCCCTTAAAAGTCTCACCTCTTAATACTATCACATTGATAACACCTGAAATTTGGAGGAGATACATTCAAACCATAGTAGGACATCAAAGATATTGAATACCCAGGAAACAGTCACACACAACAACAACAACAGAAACAACAACTAGCACTAAAATATTTGAAAAAAGCTCTGATTTACTCACTTGAGTAACTGCAAACTAAAAGATAAAGTCTATATATTTTTTTACCAATATCAACAGTAGATATCGAAAAGCAAAGTAATGGTCAACATTGTCAAATATGGAGAAACAAGAATTTACTGTAAATAGGATATAAATGAGTGTGTCCTCTCTGTAGGGCAACTTGACAATATCTTAAAAATATAAAATGCAAGTATCTTATTATCCAGTATTTAGATATCTGGAATGTTTCTTCCAGATATACACACTTTATCCACAAAGTTATCCATAGAAGAATTTTAGCATTGTTCATGGAAGACAAAGGCTAAAACCTATGTAAGTGGCCATCAAAATTGGATTGGCAAAGCAAATTATATTAGATCCATATAATGATATAATAAATCTACTGATATAGGCTATGATGGAATTACCTCAAAAATAAAATTAGAAGAAAAACATACAAGGCAGAGACATTTATTTAGTTTAGTAAGCTCACATATCGGTAAAATACATGTATATGTATGAGTGTGAGACAGAGAAGAGAGACATTTATTTTTCATGTTTACATTGTATGCACATTGCCTTTTCATTTTTGTTTAAAAAATATGTTAATAGGTATCATTGAAAGACAAATATGAACAGAATAGATAATAGTGGTAATGAATATAATTAATGAAAAATAAACTTTTTTAAATAATTAATATTTAACATATGAAAAAATTTTAATTCACAAAAGATGTTAGAAATTTGAAATTAGAGACTAAGAAAGAGTTATGGAAATCCATTTTATGATTTCTAAAATAAATATTAATAGAAAGCTAGAATAATCTGCCAGATAGGAGAAAGAGAAAGAGAACAAGAGATGGGAAAAAAAATATGAGAAATACTGAGTTTGAGGACTTTCATAGGTTTACACGTATCTATTTATTACACATTCTGAAAAGTTACAGAAATCTATTTATTACACATCCTGACAAAAAGTTCTGAAAAGATGAAATATGAATAAGAAAATAATTGCATAATAATAAAGAAAAAGTTCGGTCACAGTGGCTCATGCCTGTAATCCCAGCACTTTGGGAGGCCAAGGTGGGCGGATCACTTGAAGTCAGTACTTCGAGACCAGGCTGGTCAACATGGTGAAACCCTGTCTCTACTAAAAATACAAAAATTAGTTGGGCGTGATGGCACACACCTGTAGTCCCAGCTACTTGGGAGGCTGAGGCAGGAAAATAAATCAAACCTGGGAGATAGAGTTTGCAGTGAGCGGACATCATGCCACCACACTTCAGCCTGAGTGACAGAGCTAGTCTAACAAAAAAAACAAAACAAAACAAAAAAAAGAAAACAATTTCAAAAGCCAAAGATACTAATCTTCAAATTTAAAAAGACTAAGTTGGATGAATGAAACAAAGACTGACATTTAAAATTGGGGATTTCACCATCAAAAAGTGGGCAAAGGATATGAACAGACACTTCTCAAAAGAAGACATTTATGCAGCCAACAGACACATGAAAAAATGCTTATTATCACTGGCCATCAGAGAAATGCAAATCAAAACCACAATGAGATACCATCTCACACCAGTTAGAATGGCGATCATTAAAAAGTCAGGAAACAATCAGTGCTGGAGAGGATGTGGAGAAACAGGAACGCTTTTACACTGTTGGTGGGATTGTAAACTAGTTCAACCATTATGGAAAACAGTGTGGCGATTCCTCAAGGATCTAGAACTAGAAGTACCATTTGACCCAGCTATCCCATTACTGGGTATGTACCCAAAGATTATAAATCATGCTGCTATAAAGACACATGCACATGTATGTTTATTGTGGCACTATTCACAATAGCAAAGACTTGGAACCAACACAAATGTCCATCAGTGATAGACTGGATTAAGAAAATGTGGCACATATATACCATGGAATACTATGCAGCCAAAAAAAAAAGGATGACCTCATGTCCTTTGTAGGGACATGGATGCAGCTGGAAACCATCATTCTCAGCAAACTATCTCAAGGACAAAAAACGAAACACAGCATGTTCTCACTCATAGGTGGGAATTGAACAATGAGAACACTTGGACACAAGAAGGGGAACATCACACACCAGGGCCTGTCGTGGGGTGGGGGGAAAGAGGAGGGTAGCATTAGGAGATATACCTAATATAAATGACGAGTTGATGGGTGCAACACACCAACATGGCACATGTATACATATGTAACAAACCTGCACGTTGTGCACATGCACCCTAGAACTTAAAGTATAATAAAATATATATATATAATATAAAATAAAATTTGGGATTTCAGAATATCTAGGTCAAAAAGAATGGTTTAAATATTTCATTGACAAAGAAAAAAGTAATTGCCTGCCAAAGAACCAAAATTAAATTAGTATCAATAATTTTATCTGCCATTATGGTTTCTAAATATTAATGATGGAGTCCATCAAAGCTCTATGAGGAAGGTAACTACTGACCTACGATTTTACACCCAGCCAAAATACCAGTATATGTGAGGGTAAGGTAGGAACACAAGGACTGTGTCAGAGACGAAAGAGCTCAGCAGTGTTATTTCCTATAAAACTCACTCAAGGACATGCTTCCAGAGAAAACGATAATAAGACATGCAATTCAAAAAGAATGAACTAACGCTAGAAACCAGAAAAAAAAGAGAGAGAAATCTATGGATACTGGCTATATAATGACCAAAAAATAAACTCCCCAAATTTGAGGAGTAAATCAGATTTCCAACAATGTAAGTTATTAAAATATTTTGGTAATAGTAGGGTAACGATTTATTCTGTTTCTCTCAATTAAGTAATATTTAACTCATAAGACATTTCCCTAGTATATTGTCTCTGAAATGACTATGCTTCCTAGTTTTAACATTATGAGGCTTGTGCTTCACCATTATAAAACACTTTACACGTCATTTTAATACTGGCAGTGAAATATATACTCAACTTAGTAAACACGTTGCTTGTTTCAGATATAAGATTAGATTATTTAAAAGGAACAGTTTACTTTTACAAGAAGTTCTTGCAAAGCTGAAAAAAATATTAATACTAAAATCTCTGAGAAACAATATGAATAGCAAAGGAAATGAGGGGTTGTGGATTAAATGATATGTCTGTTATGTCTCATTAATTCCAGAAAACATTTCCCAATTTTTACCAATTAGAAAGCACTTGAAATCTGGGTATTTGAAGAAATATGACATAGCGTATTGGGTGAATTTAGTTTGAGTTAGAATAATGAATTGAGGTTTTATTTATGGAGAGTTAAAAAGGTGAAATCACTGGGCTACATTTATAGCCAGCCCAGCTGACACACAGGAACAGATAAAACATCACTTTGTCACCAATCTTCATGGCTTCCACTTGAATGATGTTCAGAGAAGGAAAGGGCTCAATGTACATAATTACTTGATTATATCACAGTGCCGTGCAGAAATTCTGATATAAAGAAAACCGTTTTAAATTACTTTCTCTGGGCATATTCAGTTGGTTCTTGTATCCCTCTTTCCTCCCAGCACCAAAGACCTACACATTTTATTAAATGCAATTTTAAAGCACATTTAAATCAAAATTGATTCTCAATATCACCTTAGATCTGTAAAACCATACATTAGCTGAGAGCAATAATTGGATATTTCATAAACTCATAGGCAGCCACGTAAATGAATATAAACAAATAGCTTTCTGGCTTAAAAGAAATCCATTGTATTCTTCAGACTATTGATGATTGCTAACATTTAGTACATCAGAAACAGAGTCATGAAATTGTGTTGATATTAAACTGTGAGTTGTGTTAAGTCTGCTTGGAGGCCTTGCAGGGCTGCCTCTGTAGATTGATAAAGTAAGATCATGGATGCCCCCAAAAGTAAACTAGGTACGTATGATAGTGCTCCCGGGACTGGGGCTCAGTCATCTTTTCCAACATCAACTCCATTGTAATAAAGTTTTAGATGATTAAAAGAATCAATATAGTACAGAAGAATAAATATTGTTGAACTGTAATTTATCTCAAAACAAAAAGCCTGTGAGGTAATCAGAGTAGAAGAGAGTTGATGGTGTTACACTCAAGGCTCAGGAAACTTAATGTATACATAGTGAACTTAGTGCAGCCAGTTCAAAACTTGTCTCCCTTCTCACCCGACCTCCACGAAGGAGGTCTGTTGCTTATTGATTAATCAAAATAATAAACATTTATTGGGATGAATTAGAGAGGATGGGATTTAGTGGGAACAGAAGAAAATGTATTGAGGGAAATGTCCCCTCTGTCTCTTTTTATATGAATTTCCTTTCATAGGTCTTGAGGGGTAAGATAGGGTACCAGAATGCTTAGCCCTTGAAATTGAAGGAGAGTGTGTGAGAGGCCTGAGGTCATCCATCTTCCCTTTCTCCAGCTTCCTCATGACTCTTTTTCCTTTGTGTGAGGCCTTTTTTCTCAAGCTAAGTAGATCGAGCCATGAGTAATCTAGTCCAATTCTGTTTGAGACAGAGAGGAAATCTCTATTCTTTTCATCTGGTATGATCTAGCCTGGCCATTCTTTGTTACTAAAGTCATAAGACCTGAGATATGATGTGAAAGAGAGTGCTTTGACTGATATAGCTATAAATCTGAGCAAATTAGTTTTCTACATGTTCTACTTAGCTGAACAAGACACTGCATTGGGGTTTGGGGCCAAAATGCTAGCTAGTAATGAGTGTTCCTTTGCCTGACCTTGTCCTGTATTCATGTATTTCCCTTCAGAAACTGAGAAACAGAAAGAAAGAAGAGAGGTGGTAAAAGATAGAGCAATATTCATTCACAGCTTGATATTTCTGCTTCTGTAATTAAATAGGTATTAGAGCTGCTTTGAAAGTTACAGTGGAGTGAATTTTTGGTTTGTTTTGCTTTTTTTCCATAACACATTTCTCTGTTAGGATTTTAGGCAACCATAGCAAATATAAAAATTTAAATACTGCCTCTCAAATGTTGTATTTTCCTAGACTGGGATTACTTTGAAAACGAAAATATTTGTATAAGTTTATAATATAGAAAGGTTAGCAATGTTACATTCAAAATCCAAGGAAATTAAAATATATGTGGACACAAAAAATATAACTCTGTGGGATTAATCATAAATTGACTTTTGTAGGATATTTGAAAGCAAAGACTTGAGTCTCCTGGGAAAGAAAACTTCTGAGAGCTCTTCTCCAACATATATTGAGGTGGAAATATACACACCACTCGATATGTTAGAAAGCCTCATCCTTAACCACTGGCCAGTCAAAAGCAAGGAAGAATTGCAATACCAATTATGATGGAAAACTAATGCTGATTCATTTGTGGGAAAAATCAGTTACCAAAACAAATTTTACAGAGTTTAAGCCTTACTTAAAACATATTTGTCTCAAAGAATGAGCTTTAAACTATGTCAACATTATCACTCATGAAAATCCATTATTAACATTTTTAATCATAGTGTATTTACTTTGTAATAGTTTATCACTTGCCCTTTCATTTTACTCAGTCACTTTCTTAAAAAGATCTTTAGTTTCCCAATACCTTGGGTATTAATTTCTTCCTCATGTAAAGTACACACCCATGGATTCAGAAATTACATTGCAATTTTATGGACTGCCTTAGTCCAAGAGTTGTATCTGAGAGTTCTTTTTGCCAATATTGAGAAAATTAAAGCTTATTACCGTGTATTGCCATTCTTTAGTTGACAAATGAAGGAGTAAAGATTCTATATGGAAAGAATCAAGAAATTTAAATTATTGATTATTGATATGTCTTTCATGGCTTTAAAGTCATGTGTTTTAATTACAGTAGAGAAAGTTTCCATTGAAAAGAGAGATCACATAAAGTTGAAAAATTAACTACTAATGGCTCTCATTTAAAGATCTTCCAGAAAGCATCTCATTAAAGGCTGAGTTTGTGTCCATTTTCAAATACCTCACTGTCTAAAATCTAATGGATGCATGTTCACGTTAAGGCCTGAAAACAAATGTTCATGCAACTTTATTCATATTAGCACCAAACTAGAATCAACTCAAGTTATCTATCAACTGATAAACAGATAACAAAAATGTGACATGCAAGTACTACTTGATAGTAAAAAGGAATTAGCTATGGTTTTACCTTCATGCAGACGGATCCAAAACATTTCCTTAAGTGAATAATGTTAGACACAAAAGAGTTTATACTGTATCATTCAATTTACACCACATTGGGGGAAAGGAAAACTAGAGTGATAGGAAGTAGAACAGTAGTTGCCGGGGATAAGGAATGGGAAAAGGGATAAACTGCCGAAGGACAAAAAGGAACTTTGACTGGTGTTGGAAATGTTTTTATATAATAATGGTGGTGATTATATAATTCTGTCCATTTATCAGAAATCTTTGAGCTGTACACTTAAATTAGGCCAATTTTGTTGCGTTAAACTACATTTCAATAATTTTTTTAAATTGGTATATTTCAATCAAGGGGATAATAGCCTAAATGAGACAGCATTCAAAATTAGGTAAAAATTAATAGCAAATGTGTACTTCAGCTCCCAAGAGCAGCTTACCTTAGAAGTCAAATAGATCAGTTAAAATGTCAGTTTTACCACATCCAAGCTGTGCCAAAGGAGGCTAACAATAGTATCTAATTTTTAGAAATTTTGAAAAATTAAAGGAGATGATATATTAAATATTTAGTCAAATACCTAACACGTAACAAGGACTCAAAAGCTACTATTTTATTATCACCAAGGCAAATTATTTAAGTAATTGACTGCCCTGTTAGTATCTTCTCTGTTAGACTTTCTAATATTTTATGTTAGTTTCAACTGCTGCCTCTCACCCAAATACCTAGTGTATCCAAAAGGTCCTGCTTTCTAAATATCTGTTATTGATTATTCATTCCTTTATTCAATAATACCTATTGATCACTTTCCATGGCCAAGCACTCTGTTGGGTACTTGAGATAAGGTATTAAACCAATCATGCATGGTTTCCTACACTCATGCAAAGGTGGACATTAAATAAGCATACAATTAAATATAAATTCAAATTATAAAATGTGACACAAATTAGAAGATTATGGTAATGTGCTAGATAATCACAGATGGAGGTAATTTCAATGAGGGATCCATGGAAGTCTTTTTGAGAAAAGGATATTTGAGTTGAAACTAGAAGATACACCTGATAAAAACATCCCCTGTGGAGAGAATAACAAAGATTTGGCAGTGTAAAACATTTGTTGATCCTGAGAAACTAGAACACAAAATCCAAAATACTAGTTTGTTGGTGGGTAATGAGAGAGGAGCAGCAGGAGGTGAGCTTGGAGAACTGGACACAGGCAGAGGATGGAAAGCTTGTAGGCCATATTAAAACTGTCCTACTTGACATAATAGTCTAATATTTCGATATCAATAATAATATCAAGTGATTCTATGTACCAAACAGTATTTCAAGTGCTCTATATGAGCTATTTTATTTAGTCCTTACAACAACTCCATATGGGTAGATATTTATTAACAGATCCATTTTATAGCACAGCCTACTGAGTTTATAACCTTTAAAAACCAAAGATAGAATCCAAACAGCAAAACAAAGACAGGAACCTCTAGCTTCAGAGTCCACACACTTAAGCCCTGTGCTTTGTGCCTTCTCTCTCTGTCTTATACTGTCATTTGGTTTAAGACTAAGGGATGCAATAACAAGATGAAGTTTATGTATTTAAAAGGTCACCTCATCTGATGTGGGAAGAATGGATTATAGAGGAACAAGATGAATGCAAGGAAAACAGGAAATAATTGCAATAATCAAGGCAGACTTCAGGGGTGTATGACCTGCATGTTGCACAGGACCCTACAGAAGGGCACTGTTCTTTATTTGGCTCTACTACAACTGTCTTGAAATTCTAAATAATCTTTGATAAAGTTATTCACATTTTGTACTGGTCCCCTAAATTATGCAGCTAGCCTTGGCAGTATTTCATGCAAAGATTCTAACGACTTGGATTTTTAGATTAATTCGTTCATCTCTGATGACTGGATCTGCATGTCCCTTACCAATATCCTTCCTTGGGGGCAGAAGGGAATTGCCATTTATTAAGCATTGAGCTAGGTAAAATCCTAGAGCTTTACATACATAATTCAATTAATCCTTATAGAGGAGATTCTATTATCAGCATTTTGTCAGATGAGAGAATTATTGCTCAAAGAGGTAAGATAAGTAATTTGGCATAACTTAGTTCTAACTCCAAACACATTCTTCTAAACCAAATATAGCCTCTGACGCTCTGGTTTTATTGCCCGCCCTAGAACCCTATTGCCATGCTCTGCCCATTGATAGGGGTACCTCATTGCTTCCTGGAGCCCTGGCCAAACAAATCCCTAGCCAGGCCAGTCACTGGAGATTGCCCTCCTAGATAAAACCCACTTTCACATCTTTCCCATACTACAGCCTGGGATGGCAATATCTCAGGCCTATCTTTTACTAATTTAAAAAAATAATAAAATAAATTAGACATAGTACCATGAAAAATCTACAAAAATTTGAAATGTTTTCTTGAAACCCTGGAGTTTGTGTTTTCATTGCATTCAGAGAGTAACACTACCTTAAGGCTGTTGACAACTATACGGTCTTTTTTACTGATGTAGCTTGTCTGATCATTTTGAGTGTGCAGATGTTGCCGTCCTGCTCTGTTGAATCATAGTCAGTTTAAACTTCAGGGATTGGAGAGCTTACCCAGAGACAGGGTAATGCTTAATTTCCACGCAAATTCTCATAAATATCTGACAAAAGTTTATGCATTTCAGAAGAATTATCACAGTGGCAAGCAGAACAAGGGCTTAAAATAAAATTCAGCAATTGAGGGGAATTCTGAAAGCTTTACTATGTAATATAAACATTTTTCTAAAATATAAAAGTAAAATAGATCTGATATTCTGCCCAAGTTTTAGAATTCAGTCACTTATTAAAAACAATGCGAAAGAAAGACAAAAAAACCCAAAAACATTGTTATGATCATATTTTTAAAAACAAATTTTAAATATAAAATAAACTAATCAGTTTGATTTTCTTGATAATTTTTTTGTTAACCATAAAACATCAGAATCAGTGTGTTAGCTCTATTACATAAGAACACAATTTAATATGTGTTCAAATTACTAATGAGAATTTGATTCTCATATCTCCATTTCCATTCTGTTGCCTGTCTCAAAATAAAAAACAGGATTCTATTCCACTATTTTGGATACTGGGTAAGAATAAGGGGGAAAAAAAGTGGATCTTTTGCTGAGAAGAATGGTGCAACATTTCCCATTTACTGTATATTTATTTCTTAGGCAAAATACCTACTTGAATCACAATCTTCTATCCTCTTCAAAAGTCAAAGTCTCATTCTGACATAGTACTGTGGTGATTTGTTCATTAGAAGCAAAAATCAGATGTCTGTTAAGGAGACTGTACTGTCTCATTTACACTGCACACTAACCCTTCTGCACCGCTCACAATGAAATTCAACTTGACACTTTTCATTTACATAGAGTTGACAGTTTCAGCCTGTTGGAAAGTTTTCTGGAAACTCAAGTTCTAACTTAGACATAAATGCCACCTCAGTGATCTCCCAAGTACATTAAGTGGAATACTTCCCCTAAATAAAGGGTGCCTTCTTCATGGTTTATTTAACAACACAGGTAAAGGAGACTTTTCTTCTAGACTAATATCCTTTATTATTCGTCAGATTTTGTTTTGCCTTTTCTGGTCTGCCATAACCATTTCCTGGGTGAATGGAAGATTTTCTTATTTATCTTTGTATTTCTGAAGTAGTCTCAAGATAGTATATTATATAAATGGGTATGAGGATCAATTGGCATTCCATTTACTAACTATTGAGCCAAATTGAAAACAAACAAACAAACGAACAAACAAACACCAAACTGAGATTACTGAAAGGTAAAGAGATTATAAGGAGTCTGGAAACTGACTTGGTAAAATACAAGATTTACTTAGAAAATATTAGAGTTGACAAACCACATTATTTGCTTTATAAATGGTAAATCCTCTAGAAATGAGAACTTCTAGTCATTACTAAAAGTGAAAAGCTTTTGAAGGATCAATCAAGAACTATTATTAAAAATCTATTTACAGCTTAGAAGTAGGGTGATGACATCCTTTATCCTCTAAATAAAGACACTTTTAAAAGTAAAAATAAGAGTTAATAATTACAGTAAGAGTGCAGGGGCAAACCAGAAAGATTTATCAGGGGCAAACCAGAAATATACACTTCTATGGTAGATGTTGTTTGCCCTCAGAGCATACCCAATTTAAGGCAGCCCACTCAAGAACTAATAGACAAAGAGGATGTGCAAACACGACACTGGACAATTTAAATCAATTAAGTAGATAATTGTATATAAGCAATGCATGAATTTTAGTCTTAGAAACAGAACTGTGAGCTACAGTTCTGGTTAGAAAAAAAAGTACCATTAAGTATGTAGTCTTTATCTAAAACAAAGAAGGAACATAAAGGACCAGAATAGAAAATAATAGGAACCATGACATGAGAGAAACATTTGAAATACCTGAGGTGGTTTACCCAGGAAAGAGAAGATTTAGCAGTAGATCATGAAAACTATTTGTAAATCCTGTCAGAATTGCCATGGACAAGAGGGTTATACTTATTTCCTGTGCCTCAGAGGTCAGAGCTAGGATTAAAGACTGAAAGAAAGAGGAAAATAAATCTTTTAGCTCAACAAAAAATCATTTTTTAACAATGGAGAGTGCATAACAGTAGGCTGTCACATGAGTTAGTGAGTTTCCCAAAGCTAGAAGTACACAATTTGATTCTGGACAATCTTTTTTTCTTTGGTTTGTTTATGGAACATGCAGTATATTCCACACACTAAACGATTAACACAAAAATCCAATCTAAAAATCACAACAATCCTACATGGTGGTCTGGTCACTAGTATTATCACACCCATTTTATAAATGAGAAAACCAAACCATGTCCAAGGACATAAACCTAGGTACGGATAACACAGGGTGGAGCTAAGGCGATTTCTAAATTTCTGTCTGTAGTCGAGGTAACTTTCAAAATATGGCTTAAATTGTCTTAAACAATAAAGCAATTATCTCAAATAGGAAATCCAAAGACAGGATGACGGCAGTCATATTGCTTAGGTTTTCTGCTTTTATCTTGGTTTTGACCTTTTCCCTGTGCTGGCTTCATCCACAGGATTGTTGCAAGACACTGGCAATAATTTCAGTCATCAAATCCAGAAATAAGAGCATACAAAAACAGATGAGATTTTACCTTGTAGCGTCTTCTTTTTAGGTGTGAGAATCACTTTCCCAGGAGCCCTCTAGCACAGAGGCCCCCAACTCCAGGGCCATGGACCAGTATCAGTCAACAGTGGCATTAGATTCTCACAGGAGCACAAACCCTACTATGAACTGCCCATGTGAGGGATCTAGGTTATACACTCCTTATGAGAATCTAATGCCTGATGATCTGTCACTGTCTCCCATCACCCCAAGATGGGACCATCTAGTTTCAGGAAAACAAGCTCCGGGTTCCCAATGATTCCACATTATGGTAAATCATATAATTATTTCATTACATATTACTATGTAATAATAATAGAAATAAAATGCACAACAAATGTCATGCACTTAAATTATTCTGAAGCCATTCCCTCACCCCCGGTTCATGGAAAAATTGTGTTCCCATAAAACCTGTCCCTGGTACCAAAAATCTTGGAGACCACTGCTCTACAGTTCTCCATCAAATCTCATTAGTAAGAATTCTGTCATGATTGTCTCTAACCAATCACTGGCAGAAATCGGAGAGACAAAGGCACAAATAAAACAGTTCTTGCAGTCTTGCTACTCAAAGTGTGGTTCACAGAATAGCAGTATCTACAGCACCTGTCAGCTAGGTTAGAAACACAGGATCCTAGCCCTCACTTCAGACCTACTGAATATAAAAATATGCATTCGGTGAGGTGATTTCTGCTTACATTAAAGTTTGTAAAGATCTCCCCTATAGTATCTGCTCATTTCTAAGTCCTAAATTATGCAATGTTATTAAAATATCATATAAAGAAGCAAAATCACAATGATAGAAACAAGTTTAAACTTGAGTTCTGGGTATGGATGGTAGAATTAAAAAAATCTTCAGGCCAGTCATATGGATTCTGGATGTCTCATACTTCCATGTTAATACATAATGTCATCATACCATTTACCAAAGGTTTACATGAAGACTCGATGTTTGCACATGTGTCTGTGTGTGTATAACCACTTTATCAGTTCTTGCTTCTGTGAACCAACAGAGTGCTGACTTTAACATGTCATGCAATCACAAATATGTTTGGCAAGTCCATAGCCTCATTCATCTACATATGTCAAATGCTTTATAGATAATTGAACTTTGGAGGCAAGACAGGAGAAAATGGTGATTTGTAAATTTGTATTTGAGGTTAGCTTATTGGAATATTACCATAATTTTGAGACACTAATATGCAAAAGACAACATGGCTCTGCAGAGCCTTTTATGGGATGGCACAGTAATTAATTGGCTGCATCATGGCCAAAGGTTATTATCTGAGCAGCTGCTTCTTTAGAAAGCCTGCGTGATCTGTAGTCAAAGGGTTATCATGAAAGAAAGAAAGAAAAAAGAAAAAAAAATTGTTTGCTTGTGGCAGTGTTGGCCCTTTTTAACTAGGAATTAATTTTCTGCCCTGAATGCCTTTCCTGTACAATCTTTCTGCAGTCTTTGCCAAGGAATAAGAGAAGCAGCTCAACCAGGTAGTTGAAATATCAATATAGAAAGTTATATCTTATTTAAGATATCCTTCTCATCCTAACCACTGAACATGATGGTCAACCCTATTGAAAGTGGAAACAAATTTCACACAGTCCAGCCCTAAACTGAGGACTCTAGATAGTAGCAATAAGAGAAGAGCATCCTGCTCCTGTAGAGTTGAGGTTGAGTGGGATCTTCCCATTCCTTTGTAAATAGTCACAGAAGATCAGATTTTCAGTTGTATTAGTCCAGGCACTCAAAGAAGCATATCCTAAGAAAGAAGTATATGTGCAAAGATTTTACATGTGAGAGAAAATGGGGAGGGTGTCTATTAGTCTGAGAAAGCAATGACACCCAGCAACCATTCTGACCCTTAGTACAGGAGAAAGGGAAAAAAATGTTGGGTACAGCCATCCTAGATTGCTATGAGGTCCATGGAAGTGTTGGTAAGGTTACCAGAGAGCCCTCAAGCCAAAATCAGCTGCCAGATGAGTCCTATGACCCCCAAGAACTAATGGTCTTATTATGTATCCCTGCTATGTTTTGTCACCGTCTGGGAACAGCCATAGGAAATCTGCCCTTTGCCAAAACATGGAAATGGGTTTCAGAGCACAGCAGCTGGGTTCTTGGTCAATTAAGTCCCCTGTGGTCGAAGGTCTAAGAGGGGCATTCTGCAGACAAGAAACTGGCAACAAGAAATTGGCAAACTGTAACCAGTGGGCAGAATTTCTGTTTCTGTAAATAAAATTTTATTGGACGCAGGCACACCTATTCATTTATGTATTATCTATGTCTACTTGTACACTACGACAGCAGAGTTAAGTAGTTACAAAAGAACCTATATGTCCCACAAGCTTATACTCTAGCCCTTTAACAAAAAGTTTGCATACACCTCTACACTGCAAGAGTTCACGCCTTGCACCTCCCAGATCTACTTCTCTGGGAAGATCTTCTCTATAAAGCTTCACGGAACAACTCTTCTATATATTCGAATCAGCTTGTATTTGTAAGTTGAAATTCCCAAGTGGGAGGTTATCGATATAATCCGTGTCTCTCAGTTGATTCCAGGGCCACAGCTGGTACTTGTCCTTTTCCTCCTCCATTATCCATTCTAAATTCCTTTCACCTTGGTAGATGATAGCTAAAAGGTATGAACCCTTGATAATCATATATTTCTCAATTTTGAGTTGCTGCAAACTGTAGTTTACAGTTACAGTGGGGCAAAGGAGTATCAGAAGTTGCCCCAGTGTGTCACCTGGGCTCTACACAGTTTCCACCCTGCTCCCTTTAATAGTCTTACCTCCTCCTGCTGATAAGCATAAATTACCCTTACTAGTATAATTTCTTTTCTGTTTACTTGCTTGTCTCGGAAGCACAAGGAGTCCAAGGTATACTGTGGTTCATTTGGATCCTTGCTTTGTCCTCTGCCTTGAGAGTGCCCCCCCAACTTTTTTTTTTTTTTTTTTTTTTTTTGAGACTAGGACCTTCATCTAAGTAAAAACCTGAGTAGTGGAGAAGGGAAGCAAAAAGGAAGCAAAAAGCAAAAAATCTTCACTCAGAATGATGGTAAATAACTGTAATAATGGTAAATAGGGCCTCTCCTGCTTCTAACCCTTGGTTTCTAAATCCATAGAGTCTGCCTTTTTTAAGGCTCAAAGAACCATAGTTGCTTCTGATTTAATAAATACACTGCATCCTCTACAATGCCATCCCATGATTTCAGAACCTTTTCTCTGGGATGGCACTTCAGAAGTGAGCTGCGTCTTTAGAAGGCCATGCCCGCATTCTTAAGGCTGATTGTTTCCAGGAAGTGTAATATGTGATACCTGCAGTAAATCCTGAGGTAATGTCTCACTCTCAATCTCCTTCAGTGTGAACACTTGTGGGATTTCAAACCTGTATCAATTAGGCATTACATACACTATTAGACAGTGATGAAGAGATTATACAAACAAGTGAAGTAAATTCATACCTGGAAAAGGTAACTCTGTGAGTATAAATTCCTGTCCCTTCTAGAAGAAGAGGCATTCCACATGGTCAGTTCTACTAAATGGTGAGTTGGTCTCTTTGAGGAATAGTGAATAGTGTGATATTGGAAGCTAAATGTTTTTTATTACTAACATTTCAAGGCATCAATAGCTAGATTAACCTTCATAAGTGGGAGGAAATGCTTAATATCTTAGTCTATGCCACTACTGCCACTCTATCTCTGTGTTCATCATGCAGATTCTAGAGTATTCAATGAAAAAAGGGGCTGTGTCCATTTTGCAATGCATCTACCATGGTAGATATTTTATTGTGGTCAATGATATGTAATATAAACAGCCTTCACATGTTGTGCCCACTTCTACAACTCCATCCACATAATAGACCTGCTTATATCTGATATTCTAGCCTTTTTAACTTCTAGGCTACTGAGCAGAAGGCAAGGCCATTGATCACTGCCCAATAACCTATATATGTTTTTATCATATATATGTATTAGGGTTCCTCAGAGAAACAAAACCAATAAGAGATAGATAGATAGGCAGATAGATAGATAGATAGATAGATAGATAGATAGATAGATAGATAATAGATAGATATAGGGATAAACAGGAGGAGACATATTACAAAGGGTTGGCTTACATGATAATGGAGGCTAAGGAGTCCCACAGTCTGTCATTTATAAGCTAGAGAACCAGGAAGGCTGATAATGTAGCTCCACTCCAAACCCAAAGGCCTGGGAAGCAATCAGTGTAAGTCTCAGTCATAGTTGGAAGGCTCAAGAACACCAATGTCCAAAAACAGGGCAAGATGGAAGTCCCAGCTCAAGCCTAGAACAAATTTTCCCTTACTTCACCTTTCTGTTCTATTTCAGTCCTCAGCAAATTTGATGATAGCTACCCGCATTGGTAAGGGCAATCTTTTTACTGTCCCTAAATTCAAATGTTTATCTCTTATGGAAGTAATCTCACAGACATGCCAGAAATAATATTTAATCACCCATCTGGGCATGCCCTAACCCAGTCAAGTTAACACTTTAAAATTAAATATCACAAGGCACTTGTCTTTGACACAAAGTACATAACTTGGTGCAGTCCTCTTGGCACTACTCATTGGGATGAATTTTTTTCTCCCCACTGCCTTTCAGGATCACCCCTGAAAGTGGCTCCACTGCAGCCAACATCTAGTTCTGGCTTGCATCCAGGAACTCACTGACCCATCCATAAATCAAATGCAGGCTTTTTCCCTTCCTTTAGAGTTGGTCATACAGGTTCTCCCATATTGATATAGGTGCAAGTCAGAGGAAGAAAACTGGCAATGTGTGATATGAAAATCTCCTAATGCCCTCTGGTCCTGCTTAGACTCAATCTTAAATGTACTATGTCCATCTTACAACAAACAGATGTTGTCCCCACCCAATTTTATGACATAGTAAGCCCAAAAGAATACAGATCATAATAGAAAGTTATAGATGCATGGTCACTTTCTGCCTAGGATTAAGCCATCTCCATTAGGGCTCAGCAAAGCCAAGTGCTCCTTCTGAGAGGGCACATAATTATTTGCTTTGAATGGCATACTTTTGCTCCAGAATCCTAGGGACTACTCTGTGACTCTCTCACTGGGTCTTGCCACACGCTCCACGCTGCATCTTTTCCCACCAGTAGCACTTGTAACATCACAGCACTTGATGAATTGCTTAGGCTAGATGACAAGGCAGCTTGCACTACAGCCTAAAATTACTGTGGTAGCCTTTCCCGCTCCAGGTTCTATTTAAGTGGGTAGCCTCTGTATCACTTGCTATATGTGCCTCCAGCATCCAAAGAGTATGCCAGGCACCATAGACGGCCTCTTTCATGGTGGTAGTAGATGCAAAATGCAGAAAGGTGTCTTACTTTGGAGAGAATATTCAAGCATACTCTTGGCCACTGAACTAATAAATCTCACTGATGTGACCATTCCTTAAATTTTCATAGGATTTAACTTTCACGCTTTGGAATACCTGTGTTTTACCAATGCTTCCAGTTTACTAGTCACTTCTTGCTCATTGTGTCCAATCAGCATGATATCATTAATGTAATAGATCAGTACCATTTTTGGTAGAGTGTTTATTCAGTCCAGATCTCTTTGAACTATGTTGCGACAGAGGGCCAGAGAGTTAACAAGGCCCTGAGATAACACTGTCACTAAATATTGCTGTTTGTTTCATGTGAATACAAACTGTTTGGGATCCTCTTTTAATTGGAAGAGAAAATAACGTACACCAAATCAGTGGTGGCATAATCTGTACCCAAAGTATTATTAATCTATTCAAGGAGAAATACCACATCTGACCTAGCAGCTGTGACAGGGTGTACTCTTTGGGTAAGTCCATGGTAGTCTGCAATCATTCTCCAGAGTCTGCCAAATTCCAAAGGGGTCAGACTGGCTAATTAAACAAAGATATTATAGAGACCACTGCCCTTCATGGTTTAGGTCTTCATTCATGGCATTGATCCCTGCCATCCCGCTGAGATTTCATAGGGTTTTGTATTTACCATGTTGTCCCAGAAAGGCAGTTTCAGAAGTTTCCATTTGGTCTTCCTCATCTAATGATAGTTCTTCCTCTATAGACCATGAATGAAACAGTTAATCCAATTGCCAAATATACTGATTTTAATTACGCATTTGGGGATTAGAGAGATGATGACTAGATGGATCTAGGACCCAGTGGACCCATTATGAGCCAGGTTTTCATTTACTATCTGGACCTTATATACATCTACGCCAACACAGGAACCATGATGATGGTTGGGTGTATAGATTTCAATGCCAACTCTGAACCTGCGTCCCATCGTCCTAAAAGTGTCTGAGTTTAGACTCATTTTCCCAGTTTGAGTTCATATATATAAATGGCTGAAAATTCCTTTGAGAAAAATTAGGGATATAATTAGAGATACACTTGCAGTGATGTTGCAAAGTGCTTTTTCCCCGAAGTTTTCTAGATATAAAAATGGCCTAGGGTCTGGACACTTGAGAGAGGATCATGACTTTTTATTGAAGCAACCACTGTTTAATTTTTGCTCCTACGTTTATGGCTTCTTTTGTTAGTTTATTTTCTATTAACATTTCACAACTCCCAGCTGGTCAAGCCTTCTTGGTTACCAGTCATTACATTAATTGTGGGCCTCTAAGCTTCTAGAAGTTAAATGCTGCCATATGGTCATTCTTACATCAGTTATTCATTCTCCAACTCCATGAATAATGAGTTCAGTTCTGGGACCACATCAGTCTTGATATATAGAGGAGAAGCACCATCATACTTCTTAGTAGTGTTAGTGTTCTTCACACCAGCACATTGCTGGTGGCCTTGGTGAATCATGTGTTCCTTGAGCCTTCTTGTGAAACATTATTCTCTGATGTATCTTCTGACCTTGCATAATAAACCCATTCCAACATGCCAGCTTTACTCTGCCTTTTTTAGCCCTCCTGTACCATCACCCAGGGAAACTCAGGCATTTCTATTTCACTGAGTGTGAGGCACTGTTTATTCCAAGCTTCTAAGAACTAACCCAGTGGTTAATCTGCTCCATCCCCCAAGATTCTTGCTTGGACATTAAATATTGATTCCCACTAGAGTGCCTTCAAGCCAATAATTCTTATTCAGCCAGACTTACAAACCTGTTCTTTGATTAGGCATACTCAAAATTTAATTCCAGTAGTATTTTCCTGGTTCTTGCCAGTACATGCTAACCAGAGTCCTAGTGGAGGAATATTTTCTACAACAATCCTGCCTTGGCTGAGCATTCTAATGTCTTAGAGCCCTATGACTCTCACAATTAGATTTTCAGCCTAAAGCCCAGCGTTATCCACTCTTTCACTGTAGGTGGTAAAGGCCTATTTGTAAGATGCCATAAAGACTTTCTGGCTTTTGCAATTAACCATTGACTTCTAGCTAACAGCACTGAGTCCTTCATTATCCTTCTGCCAGTTGTCAATAAAATTTAGTTTAGTAACCAGCCAACTTTGTTGCCTTTGTAGGAGTTGTTTCCTCCATATTTTTCAAATGCATTGTCATACTTGTCACAGCATTCTCCACTGGGAAATCAATGGGAAATTTTTATCAATTCAGCATGCCATTCCTTCATGCCCCATCTACTAATCGGGATCCCATTTTTTTTCAATTGCTAGTTAGTAGGTGACCCAGTTCCACATCGCCATCTTACTATCCATTTTTTAGACCACTTGGTACCATTTGCATTCATCTCTATGAAAAAAAAAAATGGCCAAGAAGTGAGAATGACTGGAACAAACATCAGACCATGATATGTGACCCTAGGAAAAGGAGAAAGAATGACATGTTTAATAAAAAATATCTTGCCCATTGGTCAGTTGAAGAAAAGTTTAGAAAGGCCATTTGGGAGGCCATAAGCCAGTGTCAGCTGTCAATAGACTCCCGTATCTCTCACTAATGAGCTTGTGTTTGTAGCCCTGCCACACCCAATCCCTATCTGGGAGCATCCTCTGGTAAACATGCCCTTGACCTCAACATGGGGAAATATTTCAGAATCTGTTCCTGGGGCCAATGACAGCTTTATAGGCATGTGGCTTGTGCAGTTACAGAGGACCTCACACTTCTTTTAGTGCTCTGCTTTAATCTTGAGATTCTTTGTTATTTTATCTTTGAACTTGTATTTCACAAGTGAAGTCCAATGGAACAATGGAGAGTGTACAGAAACAGGAGCATTTGCAATATGTAGGTCTGCCATTCCTTGCTGCCCCATTCACATATGGGGTTCATGATGTCCCAAGAGCAAAAAATCTTGGTAGGCCCACAATATAAGGAAGTTCAAGTAAGACTCAAACCAGTGCAAAATAATTGTATTATATATACAACTGAGCAAGCAGAAGCACTGACAGTGAGTGGCCAAGATGTCACTAATCAGAATTTGCTTCAAACTGAGAAATAAGGGAAGGCATCCTAAGAAACATGAATAACCAAGGAATCATATCATAATTTTTGTTTCTACTTTATATTAATCCATGACTTATGCTGAAAATGATAATGTAGAGATAGGAAGGTAGGGCAGCTCATAGTTCCTTTTTCTTTTAGTCCTTCCTTACTCATCTATAAACTGAAGGCAGAAAATGTTTAGTAGGATGCATGTGTATCAAGAGTGAAATAAAAACCCTTGAGTTACGTTTGTGTAGTTTGCATTTTTCTGTTAAGATTAAAATACATATATATGTACAAGTTACAAAATATGAATGAATATAAGTGATCTTGCACAAAAGTTAAATGCTCTTATATTTGCATTTAAAACAGGCATTGCACAGCATAAAGATGAATGGTGAAATTCAATAGTAATTGTAGATTTTAATTTTCCTTGACTTAGAGCAATATTAAGTATCAATTTCTTCCAAGATCATGAAAAAATCAAGACAGGGACTGCAGAAGAAAAAAAAGGTAGATTTTATTACCTTTATTGACACTTTTTCTGCCTTTTGAACAAAGGGCATCATATTTTCATTTAAGTCCCTACAAATTATTTAGTTGGCCCTGCCTGGGATCCTTGGTGAATTATTCTCTCTATAGTTGAAAGGCTGTAGGGTATTGATATGGTTTGGCTGTGTACCCAACCAAATCTCATCTTGAATTGTAGCTCCCACAATCCCACATGTTATGAGAGGGACCCAGTGGGAGGTAATTGAATAATAAGGGCAGGTCTTTCCCATGCTGTTCTCATGACAGGGAATAAGTCTCATGAGATCTGATGGTTTTATAAGGGGGAGTTTCCCTGCACAAGTTCTCTCTTTGCCTGCTGCCATCCACGTAAGACGTGACTTGCTCCTCCTTGCTTTCTGCCAGATTGTGAGGCCTCCCCTGCCATGTGGAACTGTGAGTCCATTAAACCTCTTTCCTTCATAAGTTACCCAGTCTCAGATATGTCTTTATTATCAGCATGAAAACAGACTAATATTAGCATATTTTCATAACTCTCATATGGGTTTTGGTATACAGAAAATTCAGGATGGAAACCTAAGATGTCTGAATTGTGATTATTTGTTCAATTCACCAACCCACATATCCTGTTGGTATAGATGCCCTGCCCCCCTTATTTTCTGTCAAGGCATGTTGAAAATTCCTGGAGAGATACTCTTCAACAATGTTCTATGTCCTAAACCAATGTAAATGACATATAGTGATTATTATACATGTAAATCATACTTGGAAATCTGGTCCACTCTATCCCTATATCAAAGCATAGCTCACTTGCTCAAGAATTTATTTATTTTTCCTTAGAGTAGATATTAAGTGTTTGGGTTCTGTAGTCAGACTGCATCAGTTCCAATTCTGACTCCGCAATGTTGCCTGATGCATTGCCGAAACTCTTTATCTATAAAATGGGCTAATTTGAAGCAATTTGGGGGGAGGTATTTATCAAAGTGTGATGCATATATTTGTTGATTAGTGTTATCTATTTTTACTCTTCTATCCAGGGGTCTTTGTAGCTCAACTTCTCCAGCTATAAGCATTTGCTTCCCCAGCTGTAAGTCTATGAAAACTCACTTTTATGTGGAAACCATCCCTTTTGGGAATCTGAGCCGAAGATGTGTGAGAGTCCTTAGTCCATTTCCTGCTCAATTCAGCCTTTGCTTGATCTATCTGTTTTAAAATGGTTAATTCCTTCTAGTAAATAAAAAAGAATTTGTTACTTTTGTACGTAATCATATGCATAAGCTGTCTGTGACCTTTGTATTATAAGGAAAGAACCCTGTCTAGTTTTTTAAACCTAACACATTATTCTATGCAAGTGTATTTTTCATCAAGAAAATAAAATTACTTAATGGCTATTACAATGAAAATGATTATACAGATGCTTTATTATTAAACATAACAGCAATTATTCTGTTCCATTATATGACAGATTTCAATATTAGAGGTATTATAGATTTTGTTTTAATATAGCATGCCTATATGTTAATAAGAGGGAAATAAGCATCATTCTTTTCTAGCTGACATTTGGAGCTTTAAAAATATAAGTTATCAGAGTATTTTTTCTGATTTTACAAAGGTTAAATTAAAACACCACTAAGTTGCTTGCCAATCTCTAGGACATGAAATCTGAACAGAATAAAACAAAACAGCAGGCCATGTTACTTCACTTTTCTAGATTTTGCCATGATCCTGATAATAGTACCTCTCTAGAAGTGCCTAGATTTCAGTGTGGTTTAAGATCTTTTTAGAGTTTCAGTAAATATTTGTAGGCTAGTACCTCCAGTGATTCTTCTTTAGTTCATAGTTATCCCCCACTAAATTTACGCTGACCTGAAATTCTGTCAGAAAAAAAAAGGCAAAACAAAATCATTGTTTTGGGCAACTTAACCAAAGACCAAGGATGTTGCTAAAGGTTCTAGTGCATCTTCAAATCTGGGAAGGTTTCTGAATTAGCAATTCAGACCTGCAGTAACTATTGGATAGTCTTACATTTGAACTAAAGATAACTTAAGATCCCTTTGAGATATTAAAATTCAGTTTTAATAGCAATTATACCTTTGGAAAATATTTATCCTTATTATCCAGAAAAGGTTATGGTTTTGAGTAAGAGAAAATCTTTTGATTAACTAGGGTTTCAGTTCAGATAAGGCCTGTGTTTCACCAACCGTGAGGAGCTCTGCTCTTGAGGTAAAGAGCCTATTAGGTCTGGCTCTGCTTTCCTCAGTAGAGGAAAATTTTTCCTTCATGCTCTTCTCCAGGCTCTTAGGAACTGCTATTTAATAGATTTAAATTTTCATTTGGTATGAAACTTCATTAATTGTTTCATATCAATTGATATGAAACTAGAAAGAAAATGAAATCTTGGCTATAAACTACTTATTTGGCTCTCTCCTTGACTTTTATCCTGAACACCCACTAAAGCAACATCTACTGTGCAGAACATAAAGTCTCAAATATTTTAGTTCTGTTTAAAGCAATAATGAAACATTCTTTTGCCTTCCTTGTGACCTGTGGCTCCTCAGCCCCAATTCCAATCTAACTTATAAAATTTGAGCATGCCTCCAGTGATTTCTCCCCGATTTCCCTTCCTTTAGTATTTTATGTAGACTTTGTTCAGATTCACCTTTCCAGCCTTTTCTACTCCTATCCATCTTGTTTTACTAACAATTATCAAAAAGTTGTATTTTGAGCACCTAATTTTCTGATGTTTCCCATATCCACTAATATCAGATTACACAAACCCAAAGAGAAAGTCAGAAATACTATTTCTTACCACACACCTTCCTCTTATTCATGTCATTTGTACACAGATACTTTCTGTGTTTCTAGAAGTCGGGTTATTTGCTAAAATCTTTACTTTGACTTACTATCTTCTCTACTTGGAATGTTCTCCTGGTAGCATCTTGTATGACTGACTTATTAACAACCAGTCATATAACACTCTAGCTAGAGAGATCTTCTCTGCAATTCTATCTTTAGATGTATTCTATAAATATTCTCTATGTCCTCACCCTTTATTTCCCACAGAGCATTTATTATACTCTCTGATAAGCTTCTAAAAAATACAGTATTTATCATCTCTTTCCCCCATTAGAATGGAAACTTCATGAAATTCTTGTCTCATTAAACATTATGTCACCTGCACTTAGTCTGACAAAAAATAAACATAACATAAATATGTTTTTCATGAATTAATGGTTAAATAAATAGAGAAAATAAAGAATGAATGAATAAATTGATAAATAAAAGATGTATTAATAAATGATAAAGGAATTACTCCTGCCCCTGAACATTCAAACTCTTTTAATAGCTATGTGATTTATTCTCTTACTTTGTCTATTTCTCACACAAAAATACATGCATATACATACATGAAACCACAACTGTAATATTTGTAATAAATACTGCCTAATCTGTATTTGCATTTTCAACACTGTTCAAGAACACACAGAGATAAGGCAAGAAAGGATTACAGTCTAATTAGCTGTGCTAATTAGATTAATTATAACTTTTAAATACATTAATCAATTAAGGTGAAGGTCTCAGAAAGTACTGAAAATTTTCAAAAGAAAAACCCATCCAATAGCTTCCCCAATAACCAGTTCCATAACTTCAACCAATTTTACAGGGGTTGGGGGGAGGAATGTATGTACATGCACACTAGAGTATGTGGTAGAGGAATTATATTTATTTTAACTGCCTTGGCCTATTCAGGCTACTATAATAAGGTAACCAATACTTACTTGTAAACAACAGACATTTATTTCTCATAGAAATTTGGCTTCTGTTGAGGGCTAGCTTCCTGGATCTTTCTTGCTGCGTCCCCACATGGTGGAAGGAGCAAGGGTATCTCTAGGGCCTCTTTCATAAGGGTGTTAATCCCATGTGTGTGGGCTCTACCCCAGCTATGGTTTGAATATTCATCCCTTCCAAAAACTCATGTTGAAATTCGATTTTCAATGTAACACTGTGAATAGGCAGGGCCTTTAAGAGGTGATAGGGTCATGAGGGCTTTGCCTTCATGTATGGATTAACCCATTTGTGGATTAATGGGTTCATTGGTTAATGGATTAACAAGGAATGATGAGAGTGGGACTGGTAGCTTTATAAAAAGAGAGAGACCTTCAGGTTAGCATGCTCAGGCCCCTTGCCATGTGATAACTTTCACTGCCTTGGGACTCAGTAGAAAGGGCCCACCAGCAAAAAGGCCCTCACCAGATGTTCTGATGCAGCCTCTCAACCTTGGACTTCTTAGCATGTGTAACTGGAATAAATGAATTCCTTTTCTTTATAAATCACCCAGTTTCAAGTATTCTGATAAAAGTCACAGAAAATAAACTAAGAGAGCCCCCATGACCTAATCATCTCCCAAATGCCCCATCTCTAAATACTGTCACATTGGGGATTAGGATTTTAATATATACATTTGCAAGTGGTTGGTGAGGTGGCAGGGGCTGGGCAGGGAACACACATTCAAGCGCATCAGAAGGTGAGAAGGTCTTCTTAGCGAAAGCCTAAAATGACATCTTAGTAGTTCACAATATTACTGGATCAACTGCCATGAAGAACAGTCAGTAAACAATTTAGAGCAAATTCTAAAATCTCTTCTTTGAAATATACAAATAAGTAATGTCTTATCTTTTTTATTTTTCTTAATTTTTTAAAGTTTTATTTATTTCTGTAAGACAGTATCTTGCTATGTTGAATGCCAAAACACTTTTAATATTGAAGGAAGCAATTATGTAACAATTAGTTGAAATTTTTCCTCTTTCTTGTGACTTTAAAGATCCATAAATTGTCTAAAAAGTGGCGGGACAAATCTTTAAAAAGTAGATACAGAGATTTTCACTGGTCAGACAAATGAAATGTCTGAGAGAATACATTCAAATATAGGAGATTTTCATTTAATTTTGCTCTTCCAATAGAGCAATAAATAAAGTTAAACATCCTAGGTTGTTCATGGATCTTAATTAATGAATGAAAATTATTTTACATTGGGAAGATGCAATGCTTCTTAGAATTTTTCCCAATCTTGTTAATTGTCTAACCTCCTTTGGGGTATGTGTGAGTTTTCCTACTCATTGGTCACTTAGCTTTTAGGGAAATTATATGCCTTACAACATATTTTGTCTTTACTGATTCCTTGTCATTTCAATTTGTGTAAGTGGGCCATAGGCAATTCATCATTTTTGCAATTGACTCAACATTTGTTAAGTATCATTTGATATATTGTGACTTTTTAAACAAAACAAAAATCAGATACAAAGTAGAAAAATAAATGGACTCCATACTTAATCACAACCTTAAAATATAGCAATCCAGACCAAAAAAAATCCACATGGAGTTATTTTCCTGTATCAACTAGACGATTGCACATTGTGGCACTGCTTAGCAGTGTCGCAAGTACAATCATGCAAATAAAGAAGGAAGTTAAAGCTCAAATTAGAACCCCAAAAGTTATCTAAAATACTAATTCCATAAAATAAGGACTTTCTTCTCAAGAAAATTGCCATTTTTTTTTCTATTTCTCCCCTGACTAAATAAACTTGAATTAATCAAACAAGTGTGAATATTCAGCACTCCAATAGAATAATTCATGCTCATTTCACTCTGAAGACTTGCATACTGGAGTAGGTTTTCTTCAGTTTGACATCATATGAGTTATATAATTCCTGTACTTCTTGATTCCTCAGATATGATAAATGGACCCAAAAGTTTCCTTTGAAACCTAAGAGCAGTGATTTAATCAAGTGACTACAGAAATTGAAAGAATATTATGTGCATGCTTCATTTTCTTCTTTCTAGAATTTGAATATTAAATATAGCCACCTAAAACACAATGGTATATATTTTTCTTTCTTCTTGAGTTTGTTTTTAATAAATGAATAAATAATTGTAGCTGTCTATATATTTTGTGGAGCAATATATGTAACTATTTTAAAGACATGTTCTTGCCTTTCTAGGGCTCTCTTACAGGCTAAATTCTATTCCCCAAAAATTCATATGTTGAAGTCCTAACTCCCAGTACCTTAGAAAGTGTTTGTGTTTGGATATAGGGTTTTTAAAAAGGTAATGAAATAAAAATGAGGTCACTACAGTGGGCCCTAATTGAATATGACTTGTGAAGATTAGACATAGACATATGCAGAGTGAAGACAATGTAAACAGAGGGAGGTGAAGATGAGCATCTACAAGCCAATGAGGGAGGCCTCAGAAGAAATCAACCCTACTGACATCCCTATCTTGGACTTCTAGCCTCCATAACTGTGAGAACTACATTTCTGTTAGGTCACCCAGTTTGTGATACTTTGTTATGGCAGGCTTAGTAAACTAATACAAGTTCCGATCCTAACAACCTGCATGGGTAAGAATTAAAAGAAAATATAGAAACCAATAACAATTGTTTGATCTGTATAATAGATAGACTTTTTGTTGAGAAAAAAAAATGTGTACTTTGACTTTTTCTAGGTAGAGTACTATATGATCCCTTTTCACTCATTTTGAAAGGTAAAAATAAAGATGTTTATTAGGGGCCTACTGAAATATAGTGGAGAATCCCAGGCAAGGACTTGGCACTTTGACAACCCAGTAATTAAGGTATTGCAGCAGTATCACCATCAAGTGATATCGCTGTAGGAGTAGACTGGAACAAAATTCTTATAAATCTCAATGTGGCATCCTGAGGGGCATTCAGGATAAAGATCAAAACTCTCCATGGACAGAAGAGCTTAGACCATTTGATTTTGATTAATTTCTTTATGTTTAATGATAAAGGTTTAAGATAACCTAGTGTTGTCAAAGTATAATTTTCCTGAGTGCATGATCATAATTCAAGAGCCTTAATCTTCAGAGTAACCTTGAATATTATTATATTTCGAACTAAGGACAATGTTTAGCTTAGGAGGCATGACGTTAGATCTTTATTTCCTGTTTGGACGTTAGGAGAAAAGTATAGTTTTATACAACCTTATTGTTTTTAATTTTGGCTTATGACAAAAATTGTTGTGTAGCTAATCAACCATGCTTTCAATGAAGGTATGTCTAATTATCAATGTGGTCAAGGATGGTATATATCAGGTGTGGAAGGGGCTACTGAATAAAAATCAATAAACACCAGGGTTTTTCAAAATTAATAACTGAAGACCTGTAGATGGTGAACCTACACATTTTGTCAATATAGTTCCACGAACTCAAAATGATCGGAAAGGAACTGAATTTTAAAAATGCTTTTGCTAGACTAACAGAGAACCTGGAACCATTTGTCTTATGTCCACAAGACAGTGCGGTCAGCAGGACAGAGGCAACACTTGCCACTTGGGAACTAAGAACAACAAATGTGAAGCCTGAAACTGACAGGCTGTAACTCACAAGTGTCTAAACCCTGCCCTCAGATACTCTTGGGCACCTCCCACTGGGGCTCTAGCAGGGAAGTCAATTGAATTTCAGGATCTGAAGGGAACTCTTGGTCTATTGGGAGCAACTATTCTCAGCTGAAGCATGGACAAGGCGTTCTAGGTAATAATCAGGCACTAACAGTAACCATCTGGATAAAAATACAATTGTTCTCTCTCCCTTATAACCAGTCTTAGAGCCAGGAATGTATATCCAGAGGTAACTAAACTAAAATTCCATGTTCATATTAATTTACATGTTCATACCCTGCATGTGAGCTTCACTTATTATTCCAGTCAGTGATGGAAATCTTAGAAAGAGAGCACTCTCACTCTGTGAGAATCTGATCCCTCTGACCCTTACCACCCAGGGGAACGGGAATAACATATGTAAGAGACTGTGATTACAAAATGAATTATTAAGAAGAGAAGTCAGTCCCAAATAATCATCACATTCAAAACAGTTTCTATGGGTCTGTGAACAAAAATGGTTCAGCAAAATGCCATATGTATAGGGATTCTTAAAAACAAGGGGGTAATGATGAACTCTTCATTAAATCAGTCCATCAGGCATCATTTATGATAATTCACCATCTCCACCTTTCTGTGTAACATGTGTCTTGGGATAATACAATACATGTAGAAGAGATTACTCGGGCTTTAAATCTGAATGACAAACACAAAGGAAATCGGAAACACAGATTTCCATCCCTATGTGCTGAAGGAATTCTGGGACAAAGAGGAAGAAATGTGAGATTGGTAACCTGGAAAGGTTTGGGGCAAGTAAATTTTAATCAAACATCCTACAAAAAGTGAAACATAAGTCAGAGGAAAGAATATAAACTGGTACCCTGGAAGAAAAATTTAAATGGAAAGATATCCTAAAGTCACGAACAACTTAACAGGTGAATTTTCTTTAAGCAAAACTCCCCCCAGTGCATGAAAAGACACAAAAACAGCAGATCAACAGAGTAGAAGTTGCTTTTCAGTACATATTGGAATGTTTAAGATTAAAGAAGAACACAACTGAAAACTACCATAGATTTCTTAATATCAAGTGACCTGGTGAAAATAAAACTTATGAAAGTCATTTTTTAACAAAGAAACTGTAAATATAATAGCATGATATACCAATTACCTCACATATTTCAGGTTATTTTGTGATGATCTCTATAATATAGTACATACTGATTATGCAAATCATCATTTCCAAATCTTATTCTATTGCCATGATTGAGCTCAAATACTCAGAATCTTAAATCAAGATGTGGCCACATCTTCCTTAGTAGTTTCCTTAAGGCATGTATGTTATGCTATATTTTCCCTGGCCTCAAATATCTGTCTCATAATGAGCCAAATATACAGAACATCCAGAATAATTAGTTGTTATAATAAAACTCCATTAGTAGAAATACACAGGTGGTGAGTATTTGCTCTGGTGAATTATCTGTGGACAAAGAAATTATCCACTTACTACAATCACTGTATCTGATTATACCCTTCCCGCAAAATGAATTAGATAGTCACACTTGGAAGTACTTTGCATTGAGCTAGAGATTGCATTTGGCATTATCTCTGAATTCAAAATCAATTCAAAATGAAGCACAATTTGACATCTGTAATAAAATTTGATATTGTAGCTTCTTGTATATAAACTGCAGAAAATTTTTATAATGGCTTTTTTTTTAAAAAAAAAAAAAAAAAGAAAAAAAAAGGAGGAAGGGAAAACAATTAATAAAGAAGGGAAAGGGTAAAGGAAACAAGGACTTTATAGTCATGAGAGTTTATAGAGGGCTCCAGAACAGATAGAATAAATTTGCTGCTGTTTCAGGCAACATCAGAGCTATCATTTATCAGTAACAGTTATGGCCATGATGGGTTTGTTCAATCAGTCAGGAACTTTGGTGGAGAAAAACAAAACATCCTAAGCTATCTAAATAAAAGGATTTTTTTCCATCTAAACATAGATAACCAATATTTGCATCTTATTGAAGGCTAGCTACATTAAGCCTGAAATTGTAAAAAAACAAACTCCTTTGGTTATTCAGTGGTGATTTCATAATGAAAGATGGCAGAAAGAAAAAAAAATGAGCAATCTTATTAATGACATATGCATAGAAGAAAAATTTTAGCAAAAAATATTTTTAAAATAGTTTTCTTAAGTGCAATTATTATTTCATTTTTTCTGTTGTTTTTCTTAGAAACAGAGTCTCACTCTGTTGCCCAGGCTGGAGTGCAGTGGTATTATCACAGCTCACTGAAGCCTCAACTCCTAGGCTCAAGCAATCCTCTCGCCTCAAGCTTCTGAGTAGCTGGAATTGCAGGTGTGAGACAACGAATCTAGACTTATTACTCCTAAATCTATATGCTTTATCCAGCTCCCTGGTTCCCAAAATGTAAATAACCTCTCCTGTCTCTTTCTCTGAATAGCCACAGTTTTTTAAATTGACATGAAACTTATTTGTGTGTGTGAGTATATGTGTGTGTGTGTGTGTGTGTGTGTATATATATATATATATGCTTAAAAATTTCTCTATCATACAGGACTAAAAGCATTTTGTGAAGGGAAGTCCTCATTCAATCAATTAAGCTCATCTTATGCAATATCTCATATATCATAGCCTCTCAGTAATTGTTGATAATGAAGTGATTGCATGATGCTCATAAGATTTAAACCTTTTTAATATTTAAATATATTTGTGCTTAACACAGAAACATTATAAAGTATTTCAAGAAAATGTTTTGAATATTACTATATTCAAAAGTCATATCTTAAGAAAATTTTTATAATTTTTAAATGTTTATGTTTTACATTTAGGATTTTGCTCAATTTTAAATTCAAACTCATATCTGAAAGTCTTGCCTTAGAGACAGATAAGTAGTATAAAACTTCTGCATTTTCTAATAAAGTTTCAAAGATTAGATATACTTAATACCAGTAGTTTTAAAAAGCCAACTGATGCATGAAGAAAAAAATTATCTGAAAAATATATTTGTTTCTGTTTAGTAAAACATGCATTGCCTATTTTGCCAGAAATTTCTTCACTGGAAAAGTTTTAGTAGAAATTAAAAAAATACATACATCTTCAGAAATAATGTTGGCTCCTATAAGTGCCATTCATTGTCCAGAGATATTTCAGGTATGGTTTGATGAGAGTTAATTGTTCATACTATTTAGTACAAAAGGAATGGAAGATAAGGCAACTAATTGATGCATTAGTAGCCATTCCCACCTCCAAAAGTTGCAGGAGGCATTTTTAATAGCCTTCATTTTCTTTGCAGGGGATCTGCTCTGAACAAAATGGAATATTCACTATTCTACCTTACATTCATTTGTCAAGAAGCATTATCATCCATCCCAAGCACACATCTTTACAGAATAACAAAGATGTACACAGTAGCAATGGCCTTCATCCTAAGCACAATGCTTTGAGTATGCAATTTTTGTTTATTAAGTGCTTTTCGTTTTGCCTTAGGGTCTCATGGACTTGAGTAGATTCTTTCTCTGAGGTGCACAGATGGCCCTTTTGTAGCCATTATTATATGTTGTTAATCTATGGTGATGGAGAAATCAGTACATTCTCTCTTTTCCCCTTGCCTGTGTAACCTTCCTTTTGGGTTTAATCCTAATAATTAGTTTTGGGGAAAATGAATGAATAGAATTATAGTATTACTTCCTGTGATTCTGTGGGGTGAAAATACATTAGATTTTCCATCATAAACATCTACATCTGGAATTGTATGCAACCATTGTAAAAATGTTCCTTGGGCTGGAATTTAATATTGCTTTTTGCTTTTTTTAAAAAAATTTTCTGCCACTCTTTTTAAACCTTGAATAAAATGGGAATGCATTCTGAAGGAAAATTTCTTTTCTATTGCTAAGAATAAAAAATGGAAAAAGACAGCATTGTTAAATGAAGAGGAAACTTACATCAAGGTTAACTGTATTTTTTCATAATGTGCAAAAAGTTGCTTGCCCTGAAAGGAGGGATTTCTTTTTTCTAATAGCAACAACAAACAAAACTATAGTTAAAATTAAAAATATATAAAAGCCAGCCTATGAAAATATAATCACACCCTAATGAAAGTGCTCTGATGACTCAGATTCTAGAATGTTCTAAGGTAAAAGTTGAGAATAGGGTAAAAGATTAAAGCCCTTCCTCCCATCTCACTTCTCTTAACACTCTCATCTAGAGTTTGTCAGAGTTAGTACGGGGTTTCTGAGAAAGGCAAAGACTGAGATACAGTTCAAGCTCCGGTCTAATCAGAAATTAAGAAAGTCAGAACATTTCTCTATCGGCCTCATTCTCTAGAGAAGAGTATACCTGGAAATACATTATAAAGATTCCCCTATTATACTAGCCAGTCTTTAAATGTCTACTGAATAATAAAAAATGATAAATTATGTTGTCTACTTCTATCTAAGCATGCTCAATCCTAAATATTTCTACGTGTTACCAAAATATTATTGGTCAATCCACTTCATTGGTCCAGACTTTGATTTATTAATTAATTTATTCATTCAATAAAACATTTATTATCTAATATGTGCCACATAATATAATACAGCCATAAAAATAAAGTAGTTCTTATTCTTTCCAAACTTATAGCTTGAGAGAGAAGTTAAACATTATGCGATTAATTACCACAAAATTGGATGAATACTATGAGGAGGAAAAGACCTTGGGGATGCACGTGGTGATAAAGCCACAATAAGTCTAGTGTCTTCCAGTAACAGTGAATAATAAAATACTTACCTGTTCTGATGAACCTTTGCAAAAAATTAGGGATATTCTTAGAAACAACAATAGCACAATTTCTCTCTATCTACACCTAATCTCTATAACAATAATGATGGAAAAAATTCAAAACTCAGATAAATCTCATTTTATTGATGTTTTCTCACTACTTAAACATATATTTACTCAACTATCAAGGAAGAAGAGATATTGAACAGCGTGTCCTTCTAAGAATAACAAAATGATACTTGATAAAAATATTTTCAGGATTCTTAATCAATGCTTTCCTCATTTAAATAATTACTTTTGCTTTTGTTCACTTGATTTTTTTAAACCAAGGGTTGTGGATTTTTAAACCAGTGGCAAATTATGACACATTGCAGTGGTTCAATTACATGTTTATTCAAGTTTTTATATTTTACTCAAATATAAATTATATTTACAGTCAATGTAAATTTCTCCTCATGCCTAACTAATCTCTGTCAAATATTGTCTTTAAAACATTTATGCCTTCAAGAAATATTCAAATCAATGACCCCTCAAAAATGTACAGAAAGGACATCGTTGTCACACTCTCAAAGCAGCAAACTTTGTAAAACGACCATTTATGATTTGACGTTCAAAGACGTAACTTTCTTAGTGTTACACCTAAAAAGATAAGAGTCCGGAGGCATCCAAGCCCATGTATTGCTGCTGTCATTGTTTGCTCATTTAAATGTTGCACAGGATGGTACATTGATGTGAAGTCAGTAGAAGGAAGTTTTTGGTAATAGCAGAAATACTATCAGAAGCGGTCCACGCGTATTTGTAATTAGTTACCAAATGACTGCATAAAGAGTGAAAAGGTAAATGCACTGGGGCTGTATTTTGGCTCAATCTGTGACTAGTTAGTCAATCCTATTTGGGATGTAGAAAGGCTCACCTTTTTAAAAGGCAATTGCAATTATGGGTGTGTGCTTCAGCTTTGTTTTCCACCCTTCCTTGATTAACAGGCTTTCCTGTACATAAAAGTGAAGAAGAGAAACTAGAAGGTAGGCAATTTTCCATTTCTCTGAAAGCTGCAGGAGAAAAAAAAAATCTTTAAAGTAAAATCTGAGAGGAAACCTAGTTTCCTTTTAGTCATGTTCCATTCTTGCTCCTGTGTTCACAACATGTTCACAAATAAATGATTCCAATTTTCAGCCAGAATTTAAATCTCAAGTGTTCCATTCGCTGCAAAAAAGAACATAAAGGCACAGAATGATGTATCCAGCTTTTGCTGTAACAAAATGTTCTGTTTGGAAACCAAATTAAGTTATTGGTCTAATTTCAACTAGGTTAACATAAAATTTTGACTGGAAAGGGCCCAATTCTTGGCAATAAAAAACTGACCTTTGAAATGTTTTTCATTTGTCTATAAAATAGAATTTTCTTAATGATATCAAGAGGGAAACAACTGTATATGCAAATTAGATATCTTTATTAAAGAGTATTGAATGACTAACAATAATTTCAACTCAACCAATATTGTCTATCTTCTAGCACTGCATAGGTCCTTAGATTGTAAAGATAATATACCCAACCTCACAAAGTTCTTGGTTTAGTAAGAGAAATGAAAAGATTAACAAACTATTAAATTCATGGAGAACATACAAATAAAAATGAATATTTTATTTCAGGCAATTTCAAATAAGACTTTCGTTTTTCTGGAAGATAGATGTGTAAACAATATTGATGGTTACAATATTGGAATGCTCAATGTTCATGTGGCATCGGGCAGTAGACCCTAGGAGCTGGCCTCCTAGAATAGAGCAGGACAGTTGACTTTGGTAACTGGATTAGGCTAATTGAGGAAACTGGGTAGGGGAGACAGGCTCAGTGGATAAGCAAGAGTACAAAGTATCACAAGTCTCAGGAAAATTGGAGAGACTGTAAGTAAAGATCAGAGCATTGCTGAGGAAAGATGAGTTTTGACTGGGAATAATTTAGTCAGGATCCTTTCTGGAAAAAGTGACAACAATAAAACTTCAACTCACTTAGTCAAAAATATAATGTATTGGCTTTCATAATTGAAAAGTACGGGGCATAACTGAGGAATGCAGGCAAAGGCTATGCTCATGGGGTTGTCACAAATCCATTCCTCACTTTCTACTTGATTCTGTACTCCTCCATGTTGGATTCCTTCACAGACATGCTGAGTCCAGTTTTGATAATGAGCTACCACAACTATAAGTTTATATGCTATCACTCTTCATAGAATCAATCTGTCTATTAAGAATGAGATTGAGTTGCTGTAAGGACAATGATTAAAAGAAGTCAGATGTTTATGTCTGCCTCACTTAAAAAATAAATAAATAAAATCATGTAGTCCAGGACTACTATGCCAAACCCATAGTCAGAAATATAAGGATTGGAAAGAAAGACACTAAACTGTCATTATGTTTATTTGATAAAATTATCTGAATTAGAAAACATGAAATACTCTACACAGAAATCATTATAAATTATATGAGTGGCAATATTGCTGAGTATAAAAAATTATATATATAGCAATAGTTGCATTCCTATACAGCAGCCACAGAGTGGTAATATCTTATTAATAAAATATATTTATTTATTTCTTTTGTTTTCTGTCTTTCTCTCCATCTCTCCCTCTCTCTCTTTCTTCCTCTTTCTTTCTTTCTTTCTTTCTTTCTTTCTTTCTTTCTTTCTTTCTTTCTTTCTTTCTTTCTTTCCTTCTCTCTTCTTCCTTCATTCTTTCTATTTCATAGCTTTTGGGGTATAAGTGGTTTTTTGTTACATGAATGAATTCTATAGTGGTGAATTCTGAGACTTTAGGGCACCCATCACCTGACTAGTATACACTGTACCCAAATGCAGTCTTTTATCCCTCACCTCCCCATTCTTCCACCTCACATCCCCAAAGCCCATTATATAACTCTGAATGTCTTTGTATCCTCATAGCTTAGCTCCCACTTAGAAGTGAGAACATATGGTATTTGGTTTTCTCTTCCTGAGTTACTTCAGTTAGAATAACGGCCTCCAGCACTATCCAGGTTGCTGCAAAAGACATTATTTTGTTCCTTTTTATGACTCGGTAGTATTCTATGGTGTATATATACCACATTTTCTTTGTCCACTCATTGGTCAATGGGCACTTAGGTTGGTTCCATATCTTTGCAATTGTGAATTGTGCTGCCGTAAACATGTGTGCATGTGTCTTCATATAACAACTTATTTTCCTTTGGGTAGAAACCCAGTAGTGGGATTGCCTGATCCAGTGGTAGATTTGCTTTTAGTTCTTTAAGGAATCTCTATACTGTTTTCCATAGAGCTTGTATTAATTTACATTCCCATCAGCAGTATAAAAGTGTTCCCTTTTAACCACATCTACACCTACATCTATTGTTTTTTGACTTTTTAATTATGGACATTCTTGGAGGAGTAAGGTAATATCTCACTGTGGTTTTAATTTGCCTTTCCCTGATGATTAGTGATGCTGAACATTTTTTCATAGGTTTGTTGGCCATTTGTATAGCTTCTTTTGAGAAATATCTATTCATGTCTTTTACTCACTTTTTTATGGGATTATTTGTTTTAAATAAAACATTTTTTCTATAAAAACAGATATAAAGTAATAAACTAAAAGTAAGTGATTTGAATAGTATCAGTAGACCATATTTTATTCAAATAAATTTAAACATTTGGAGAGATATACATATTCATGGATAAAAAGACTTACTGGCATAAAGCTATCAATACCTCCCAAATAAATCTAAAATTATGTGCAACAGGATCCCCCCTACAAGATTTTTTTTCTTGAAACTTACAAAAGAGAGTATATGGAAAAGTAGTGAAACAATAATTTTTTCAAGAAACCAGTGAACAAAAGTTATATGGAAAGGCCAAGAGTCACAAATAGGCAAGACACAAGCTCTTTGCCCTACAACATCAGGCTGTTATGAAATTAAAGAAATTAAGAAGCATGGTATTGGAATGAAGATAGAAAAATTGACCAAGAAAAAAATGGAAAAATCACATAAATAAATATGTTATATCAGAAAACTTAAATTGAAAACCATTGATGGAAGACACTGGCTGTTCAATAAATGTTACTGGAGAAATTATTTGTATAGAAAAAACTTGAGTTGGATACTTAACTTACACATTGAAAAGTGAAAATTATTTCCACATAAATAATAGGCCTAAATATGTGAGAAAACAATTTGAAAACCTGGAGAAAAAAAATGTTTTTATGACATTAATATAGAAAAGTATTTCTAAAATTGACTCAGTTTTGCAGGGAAAGATTGATAAATTTGATACTACATTACATTTTAATTCCATGCATGAAAATACATTGAAACAAAGTAAAAGGTCCAGTAACTCATTGGAAGATTATTTTCTAATTTAGTAAGTGTCAATTAATTAGGTACCATAATACATAAATTACTTTTTTAAATTTATAAGAGAGAAAGAAGGAAAGAGGGGCAAGATGGCCGAATAGGAACAGCTCCAGTCTCCAGTCTCCAACTCCCAGCGCGAGCGACACAGAAGACCGGTGATTTCTGCATTTTCAACTGAGGTACTGGGTTCATCTCACTGGGGAGTGCTGGACGATCGGTGCTGGTCAGCTGCTGCAGCCTGACCAGCGAGAGCTGAAGCAGGGCGAGGCATTGCCTCACCTGGGAAGCACAAGGGGGAAGGGAATCCCTTTTCCTAGCCAGGGGAACTGAGACACACAACACCTGGAAAATTGGGTAACTCCCACCCCAATACTGCGCTTTAAGCAAACAGGCACACCAGGAGATCATATCCCACACCTGGCCGGGAGGGTCCCACACCCAGGGAGCCTCCCTCATTGCTAGCACAGCAGTCTGTGATCTACCGGCAAGGCAGCAGCGAGGCTGGGGGAGGGGCGCCCGCCATTGCTGAGGCTTAAGTAGGTAAACAAAGCTGCTGGGAAGCTCGAACTGGGTGGAGCTCACAGCAGCTCAAGGAAACCTGCCTGTCTCTGTAGACTCCACCTCTGGGGACAGGGTAATAACAAACGCAGCTGAAACCTCTGCAGACGCAAACGACTCTGTCTGACAGCTTTGAAGAGAGCAGTGGATCTCCCAGCATGGAGGTTGAGATCTGAGAAGGGACAGACTCCCTGCTCAAGTGGGTCCCTGACCCCTGAGTAGCCTAACTGGGAGACATCCTCCACTAGGGGCACTCTGACACCCCACACATCACAGGGTGGAGTACACCCCTGAGAGGAAGCTTCCAAAGCAAGAATCAGACAGGTACACTCGCTGTTGAGAAATATTCTATCTTCTGCAGCCTCTGCTGCTGATACCCAGGCAAACAGGGTCTGGAGTGGACCTCAAGCAATCTCCAACAGACCTACAGCTGAGGGTCCTGACTGTTAGAAGGAAAACTATCAAACAGGAAGGACACCTACACCAAAACCCCATCAGTACATCACCATCATCAAAGACCAGAGGCAGATAAAACCACAAAGATGGGGAAAAAGCAGGGCAGAAAAGCTGGAAATTAAAAAAATAAGAGCGCATCTCCCCCGGCAAAGGAGCGCAGCTCATCGCCAGCAACAGATCAAAGCTGGACGGAGAATGACTTTGACGAGATGAGAGAAGAAGGCTTCAGTCCATCAAATTTCTCAGAGCTAAAGGAGGAATTACGTACCCAGCACAAAGAAACTAAAAATCTTGAAAAAAAAGTGGAAGAATTGATGGCTAGAGTAATTAATGCAGAGAAGGTCATAAACGAAATGAAAGAGATGAAAACCATGACACGAGAAATACGTGACAAATGCACAAGCTTTAGTAACCGACTCGATCAACTGGAAGAAAGAGTATCTGCGATTGAGGATCAAATGAATGAAATGAAGCGAGAAGAGAAACCAAAACGAAAAAGAAGAAAAAGAAATGAACAAAGCCTGCAAGAAGTATGGGATTATGTAAAAAGACCAAATCTACGTCTGATTGGGGTGCCTGAAAGTGAGGGGGAAAATGGAACCAAGTTGGAAAACACTCTTCAGGATATCATCCAGGAGAACTTCCCCAACCTAGTAGGGCAGGCCAACATTCAAATCCAGGAAATACAGAGAACGCCACAAAGATACTCCTCGAGAAGAGCAACTCCAAGATACATAATTGCCAGATTCACCAAAGTTGAAATGAAGGAAAAAATCTTAAGGGCAGCCAGAGAGAAAGGTCGGGTTACCCACAAAGGGAAGCCCATCAGACTAACAGCAGATCTCTCGGCAGAAACTCTACAAGCCAGAAGAGAGTGGGGGCCAATATTCAACATTCTTAAAGAAAAGAATTTTAAATCCAGAATTTCATATCCAGCCAAACTAAGTTTCATAAGTGAAGGAGAAATAAAATCCTTTACAGATAAGCAAATGCTTAGAGATTTTGTCACCACTAGGCCTGCCTTACAAGAGACCCTGAAGGAAGCACTAAACATGGAAAGGAACAACCGGTACCAGCCATTGCAAAAACATGCCAAAATGTAAAGACCATCGAAGCTAGGAAGAAACTGCATCAACTAACGAGCAAAATAACCAGTTAATATCATAATGGCAGGATCAAGTTCACACATAACAATCTTAAACTTAAATGTAAATGGACTAAATGCTCCAATTAAAAGACACAGACTGGCAAACTGGATCAAGAGTCAAGACCCATCAGTCTGCTGTATTCAGGAGACCCATCTCACACACAGAGACATACATAGGCTCAACATAAAGGGATGGAGGAAGATTTACCAAGCAAATGGAGAACAAAAAAAAGCGGGGGTTGCAAAACTAGTCTCTGATAAAACAGACTTTAAACCATCAAAGATCAAAAGAGACAAAGAAGGCCATTACATAATGGTAAAGGGATCAATTCAACAGGAAGAGCTAACTATCCTAAATATATATGCACCCAATACAGGAGCACCCAGATTCATAAAGCAAGTCCTTAGAGACTTACAAAGAGACTTAGACTCCCATACAATATAATGAGAGACTTCAACACTCCACTGTCAACATTAGACAGATCAACGAGACAGAAAGTTAACAAGGATATCCAGGAATTGAACTCATCTCTGCAGCAAGCAGACCTAATAGACATCTATAGAACTCTCCACCCCAAATCAACAGAATATACATTCTTCTCAGCACCACATCATACTTACTCCAAAATCGACCACGTAATTGGAAGTAAAGCACTCCTCAGCAAATGTACAAGAACAGAAATTATAACAAACTGTCTCTCAGACCACAGTGCAATCAAACTAGAACTCAGGACTAAGAAACTCAATCAAAACCACTCAACTACATGGAAACTGAACAACCTGCTCCTGAATGACTACTGGGTACATAACGAAATGAAGGCAGAAATAAAGATGTTCTTTGAAACCAATAAGAACAAAGATACAACATACCAGAATCTCTGGGACACATTTAAAGCAGTGTGTAGAGGGAAATTTATAGCACTAAATGCCCACAAGAGAAAGCAGGAAAGATCTAAAATTGACACTCTAACATCGCAATTAAAAGAACTAGAGAAGCAAGAGCAAACACATTCGAAAGCTAGCAGAAGGCAAGAAATAACTAAGATCAGAGCAGAATTGAAGGAGATAGAGACACAAAAAAACTCTCCAAAAAATCAATGAATCCAGGAGTTGGTTTTTTGAAAAGATCAACAAAATTGACAGACCACTAGCAAGACTAATAAAGAAGAAAAGAGAGAAGAATCAAATCAATGCAATTAAAAATGATAAAGGGGATATCACCACCGACCCCACAGAAATACAAAGTACCATCAGAGAATACTATAAACACCTCTACGCAAATAAACTGGAAAATCTAGAAGAAATGGATAATTTCCTGGACACTTACACTCTTCCAAGACTAAACCAGGAAGAAGTTGAATCCCTGAATAGACCAATAGCAGGCTCTGAAATTGAGGCAATAATTAATAGCCTACCAACCAAAAAAAGTCCAGGACCAGATGGATTCACAGCTGAATTCTACCAGAGGTACAAGGAGGAGTTGGTACCATTCCTTCTGAAACTATTCCAATCAATAGAAAAAGAAGGAATCTTCCCTAACTCATTTTATGAGGCCAACATCATCCTGATACCAAAGACTGGCAGAAACACAACAAAAAAAGAGAATTTTAGACCAATATCCCTGATGAATATCAATGCAAAAATCCTCAATAAAATACTGGCAAACCAGATTCAGCAACACATCAAAAAGCTTATCCACCATGATCAAGTGGGCTTCATCCCTGGGATGCAAGGCTGGTTCAACATTCGCAAATCAATAAACATAATCCAGCATATAAACAGAACCAAAGACAAGAACCACATGATTATCTCAATAGATGCAGAAAAGGCTTTTGACAAAATTCAACAGCCCTTCATGCTAAAAACGCTCAATAAATTCGGTATTGATGGAACGTACCTCAAAATAATAAGAGCTATTTCTGACAAACCTACGGCCAATATCATACTGAATGGGCAAAAACTGGAAAAATTCCCTTTGAAAACTGGCACAAGACAGGGATGCCCTCTCTCACCACTCCTATTCAACATAGTGTTGGAAGTTCTGGCTAGGGCAATTAGGCAAGAGAAAGAAATCAAGGGTATTCAGTTAGGAAAAGAAGAAGTCAAATTGTCCCTGTTTGCAGATGACATGATTGTATATTTAGAAAACCCCATTGTCTCAGCCCAAAATCTCCTTAAGCTGATAAGTAACTTCAGCAAAGTCTCAGGATACAAAATTAATGTGCAAAAATCACAAGCATTCTTATACACCAGTAACAGACAAACAGAGAGCCAAATCAGGAATGAACTTCCATTCACAATTGCTTCAAAGAGAATCAAATACCTAGGAATCCAACTTACAAGGGATGTAAAGGACCTCTTCAACGAGAACTACAAACCACTGCTCAGTGAAATAAAAGAGGACACAAACAAATGGAAGAACATACCATGCTCATGGATAGGAAGAATCAATATAGTGAAAATGGCCATACTGCCCAAGGTAATTTATAGATTCAATGCCATCCCCATCAAGCTACCAATGAGTTTCTTCACAGAATTGGAAAAAACTGCTTTAAAGTTCATATGGAACCAAAAAAGAGCCCGCATCTCCAAGACAATCCTAAGTCAAAAGGACAAAGCTGGAGGCATCACGCTACCTGACTTCAAACTATACTACAAGGCTACAGTAACCAAAACAGCATGGTACTGGTACCAAAACAGAGATATAGACCAATGGAACAGAACAGAGTCCTCAGAAATAATACCACACATCTACAGCCATCTGATCTTTGACAAACCTGAGAGAAACAAGAAATGGGGGAAGGATTCCCTATTTAATAAATGGTGCTGGGAAAATTGGTTAGCCATAAGTAGAAAGCTGAAACTGGATCCTTTCCTTACTCCTTATACGAAAATTAATTCAAGATGGATTAGAGACTTAAATGTTAGACCTAATACCATAAAAATCCTAGAGGAAAACCTAGGTAGTACCATTCAGGACATAGGCATGTGCAAAGACTTCATGTCTAAAACACCAAAAGCAACGGCAGCAAAAGCCAAAATTGACAAATGGGATCTCATTAAACTAAAGAGCTTCTGCACAGCAAAAGAAACTACCATCAGAGTGAACAGGCAACCTACAGAATGGGAGAAAATTTTTGCAATCTACTCATCTGACAAAGGGCTAATATCCAGAACCTACAAAGAACTCAAACAAATTTACAAGAAAAAAACAAACAACCCCATCAAAAAGTGGGCAAAGGATATGAACAGACATTTCTCAAAACAAGACATTCATACAGCCAACAGACACATGAAAAAATGCTCATCATCACTGGCCATCAGAGAAATGCAAATCAAAACCACAATGAGATACCATCTCATACCAGTTAGAATGGCCATCATTAAAAAGTCAGGAAACCACAGGTGCTGGAGAGGATGTGGAGAAATAGGAACACTTTTACACTGTTGGTGGGATTGTAAACTAGTTCAACCATTATGGAAAACAGTATGGCGATTCCTCAAGGATCTAGAACTAGATGTACCATATGACCCAGCCATCCCATTACTGGGTATATACCCAAAGGATTATAAATTATGCTGCTATAAAGACACATGCACACGTATGTTTATTGCAGCACTATTCACAATAGCAAAGACTTGGAATCAACCCAAATGTCCATCAGTGACAGATTGGATTAAGAAAATGTGGCACATATACACCATGGAATACTATGCAGCCATCAAAAAGGATGAGTTTGTGTCCTTTGTAGGGACATGGATGCAGCTGGAAACCATCATTCCTAGCAAACTATCACAAGAACAGAAAACCAAACACCGCATGTTCTCACTCATAGGTGGGAACTGAACAATGAGATCACTTGGACTCAGGAAGGGGAACATCACACACCGGGGCCTATCATGGGGAGGCGGGCGGGGGGAGGGATTGCATTGGGAGTTATACCTGATGTAAATGACGAGTTGATGGGTGCAGCACACCAACATGGCACAAGTATACATATGTAACAAACCTGCACGTTATGCACATGTACCCTACAACTTAAAGTATAATAATAATAAATAAATTAAAAATAAATAAATAAATAAATAAATAAATTTATAAGAGAAATAGAAATAATTCAGTAGAAAAACTGATAATATGTATTGGCAACCTTACCTAAGAACAAATAGATACATAAAAAATTATCTCCAATTTTTAAAGAAATTCACGTTAAAATCATAATAAAATAACATTTGTACCTAACAAGTTGTGAAAAACACTAAAAGCCTGACAGTAGAGAATGCATATAAATTAGTTAGAATTCTCCCATCTTCATAAAATAATGTAAATTCCTAAAGCCAATTTGAGGGTTCTTTTTTTTTTTTTTTTTTTTTTTTTTTTTTTTTGAGACGGAGTCTTGCTCTGTCGCCCAGGCTGGAGTGCAGTGGCCGGATCTCTGCTCACTGCAAGCTCCGTCTCCCGGGTTTACGCCATTCTCCTGCGTCAGCCTCCCGAGTAGCTGGGACTACAGGCGCCTGCCACCTCGCCCGGCTAGTTTTTTGTATTTTTTTTTTAAGTAGAGACGGGGTTTCACCGTGTTAGCCAGGATGGTCTCGATCTCCTGACCTCGTGATCCGCCCGTCTCGGCCTCCCAAAGTGCTGGGATTACAGGCTTGAGCCACCACGCTCGGCCTAATTTGAGGGTTCTTTGGCAAAACTTGGAAAAGTGGAAAATGATGTAGCAACTTATTTTTATGTATTTAACTCTAGATAAATCTTCATACATGCAAAACATGTATATAAGAATATACATAGCAAAAGTGTTTAGAAAACCAAAAAGAAAGGTACAAATAACATAAATCTGTATGAGGAGAAGAATCAATAAATATATTGTGGTATATGCATATATTTGAATATTACATAGAAGTGTAAATTAAATTAATGCACCCATTCTACATATATCCATATAGGTAGATCTTAAACACTTCTTTTTAACTGAAAAGGCAAAGATGGGATACATACATATAATATAATATGATATAATATAAATATAATATAATACTATCTTAGTTCTGGCTGCCATAATAAAGTATCACAGACTGAGTGGCTTAAACAACAGAAATCTGTTTCTCATAGTTTTGGGAACTGGAAGTCCAAGATCAAGTCCAAGTGCCAGCATGGTCAAGTTTTGTGAGGGCTCTCTTCTGAGATGCAGACTGCCAACTTCTCATTGTATCTTCCTATGACTGAAAACAGAGAGAGAGAGAGAAAGAGAGCTCCTTTGTGTCTTTTCATAAGGGTAACAACCCCATTTATGAGAGTTCCAACCTCATAATCTATCTCCCAAAATCTCCACTTCCTAATACTATCACATTGGGGTTAAGATTTCAACCTATGAATTTGAGTGGACACAAACATTCAGATCATAGCAAATAGTCAAATAGACTGAATATTTTTAAAGAATATATACATATTTGGTAAAACTAAAAGCCTAAGTATATATGTAAAATGAACATGGCATTTATCTCTGGGAGTGAGAATTGGAATGGATTTGAGAAAAGATACTTAGGAAGATTCCACTCACACCTGTAATATTTTATATTATTTTATCTGAATGGTAATTAACAGGTATTATCATTAATACATTTTATATCTAATAGATTTTAATAGATTTTAAAAGAAAATATGAATTAGTTACTGAATTCATAGAAAAGTTAAGTGGAATTGGGTTATATAAAGTAGACAGCAGCAAAAGGTAAAATGTAGGTGCAATATTTTAAGTCAGGAGTCCTCCAACTGCAACACATAGGCTAAATCTAGCCCACCATTTGCTTTTGTAAATAAAGTTTTATTGGAACACAGTCATACTCACTTATTTATATATTGTCTATGGGTACTTTTACACTACATCAGAGTCCAGGAGTTACAACAGAGACAGTAGAGACATCACTTATTATCTGGCTCTTTACAGAGAAACGTTGTCAACCTCTGCTCTAAATAGCTGACATGGACTTTGCTTGGGGTATAATAACACATTTTTATTTGTTGTACACCTACTATAGACAGTTTAAATTTATTATCTCAATTAATTCTTATTATTTGAGAGAATGTTCATATCATCCTCATATTACAGATGAGAAAACTGAGTCCCAGAGAATTTAAATAACTTGTTTAACACCTTTCTGAATACTAAGAGACCAAAATAGATGTCTCTGACTTAAAGCAAAGTATAGTGACGTAAACCATGACAGATCAGTCAGAAATTGATTTTCAATTTCTTTATTTTTAGACTATACTTTATCACTCTGTCAAAATACAGGATGTTGAATCAATGATTTGGAAAAGGGTAAGACATAAGATGTAAAATATATGGAAATTAGAAGTTATAAAGAAACATAAATTTTGTTCCAAATTATTAGGAATAAAATTTTCCCCCAATAAAGGAATCACACAAACATATACATACACAACTTATTTATTCTGCCTTAGAAGATACAGAGAAACTGTGTTAGCTTAATGTATCAATTATATGACACTCTACAACTCAACAATTCTGTTTTTCATCTGTTTCCTACAAATCACTAACACAAATTATGTTTTCTATAATGAGGTAGAAGATACTAAAAAAACAGATCTTCCCCTGATAGACTATAAATGCCTTGAGGATTGGCACTGTGTAGGTACTCAGTACAAATGTCCAGAAGATGAATTCATGATATTTAAACAGGGTGTTCAACCAATATTTTTAGAAGTGCTATATCTAATATAAAGAGCCTTGTCCCAGTTCAAAGAAAAAGAAAGATTTAGCAAAATCAAGGGAGCTTCAAAAAAAAACATATCTCCTACTCAGAAATTATCCAAAGAGCGAGAGAAGAGAATATAAAGGAAAACATAAGAAAGATGCAGTCTGGGGATGAGCTGAATCTACCCATGAGTCTTAAAACTTCAAAGGGCTGAAGTATAGAAGAGGGAGAGGCAACAATGGGAAAGAGAAAGAAGTATTAAGGAATACACTGGATTATGGAATTTACTTGGCCGTCACATGACATTATCAGTCAAAGCCAATTTATACGGTTGTCTAAGAAAAGACATCAGAGGTACAGACAGAACACATTAGGTAAAACTGCTTTACTTATAAAATTAGCATGTTCTATATTTTATATTGAAACGATAAGCTCTTCTGAAAAATTACTTAATACCTTAAAATTAGAATTTCCGTTTTTTGTGTTTCTTAGTTTATAAATACTACAAGAAATAACTAAGCTTTATTTCAGAAGAATCTCATAAAATCTTAAATATAGAAGACATCAAAGTGACTATATTGGTCACATTGAAGAAGGCTTTTTTACCTTTCCAAATTTGTGTTACAGTTTGATTTATTTTGAACCAATCCCCATCACTTGCTAAAGAAAATGGAAGAGAAGTAATGAAAGTCTGCAAGCAAGTGGGATGTTTGAGGCCACTAAATTATTGGTGCTATATTATGAGAAGGATGGGATTTGGGAGAACCTGGAATTTCATTCCAGAAGAAACTTCCTGAGGGTCTTTGTATGTGTCGTGCAATAGAATGTTCCTTGTGCAAAGCGTCTCTTTGCTGCTGGAGTTGAAGAACACGGAAGCAGGGTCTAGTGTTACCGACATTCCTGTCTTCCACACATGGATTCAGGATGAACATCCAATTCACAGGCAATACAGTTCTTACTGTATTTTGAGTAATCTATCATGTCTCGTGTATGTATAAGAAGAGATATACTTAAGTCTCCAGAATGATTCCTTCTGATTTGGTGAATAATATATAAGAAATGTATAGGAAAAAATCATCTGGTTCAGGCAATCAGTGTTGGTTTTGGAAACTTGGGAGTTCTGAGGTAACACCCAGACATTAGTCATTGAGTACAGTGTAACTTGAGCTTCTGGGACTTTAGGATATTGAGCTATTACAATTTATTACACATTTTCTTTGATTTTCAAAACCTCTGAAAGAGGAAAAGTTCACCTAGTAATCAGTAGCTATGTGACCTTTAGGCGGTCACAATACTTGAGTGGGTATTGGTTTCCTAATCCGGAAGGTGAAGGAATTATAGATGATCTACATCTACAATCTTCTATTTCTATAAATTGAAGTAGCCTGCTAATAACACAGATAGATCTCAGCATAATTATAGAATAGTATAAAACTTCCGTAATGTGAAATCACCCCAGCCTACTCCCTCAGGGGAACTACTGGTTTGTCATTTAATTGCATGGGCACACAGTGCAAATATTTCAAAGCTGAACTCTGAAGGGCTATGGGGCAATGCTGTGCTAATGTGGACTCCAGGCATCAAATCCCTTTGAGCGATTATTTTAGAGAAATAGGAGATTTAACTAAAAGTGAAAATAAGATTACTTGAAGTGGAGGAGGACTGAAAATGTAGGAAAAAAAATACCTTAGGTGGAATTATTTTAACTTTTGGCAAAATCTGTGTGAGGGGATAAGAAAGGAAGGTGTGGGTGGCATGGCCCATAGCAAATAATTCATTCTCTTGAAAGGAGAAAGAGCAGGTCAAATACATTTTAATGTACTATTTTCCAAAGGAAAGGAGTGAAATAAAGTTCCAATGAGCATAAACATTAAAAGTATATTATGTAAAGCTACTTTTAGTCATAAAATCACCGTGTTTTATATATTTAATTTTGAACTCCACTTTATCTGGACAATACTTTTAAATTTAATAGTTGCATTTAGGTTTCAATGCTTTACTTTTTTTCCAATTGTCTCTAAGAATTGATTAAGTCTTGGTGAAACAAACTTTGTTACAGGATAATTAATTCGGTTATTAGGGGTAAAGGTAGACCTAGTTATCTTATCACTATGCAGTTCTTCCTCGTGACCCAAGGGCATGATGATGCTTCACTCCAGTATGTGTAATCAGATTCCAGTGCAAGGTTTGTTGAGCTAACCAGAAAATTTGCTGCTAAAATGCATCCTTTTAAACTAAAAAGATACTTTAAGCCAGGAAACAGCTTGCTTCTCAGATATAAATTAGACCTTTCCAGCAGGACTTGCACATACTTTAAACTAGCAAACAAAGCAAAACTTTGAACAAATTCTGTATTCTCCTTCAATTTTCATTGCTTCATTCTATCAGATAAATTGTTTGGTTTTCCAGATTCACTTTACCCCCTTACTGTCTGTCCTAGGGTGCTGACTCATGTAGAGTATATCAACACGTTCCCATTGCCTTGAGTCTCTAGTGGAATGTTGTGAAAGGAAGCTGAGGCAGAGAGAAAGCTGAGACAATATGCTCCATAGTGCTCTGAGGAATGGTAGCAATCCTGGCTTTGACTCTCGGTTACATGCAAACTCTCTGACATTGTTATACACAAAAAAAGAAGGCACAATTATAAATACAGAATGGAAATACATAAATTGCAGAGACAGGAAGAAACTGAAGCATATTTTTAATAAGAAGCAGAAGCAAGAGGCCACTAGCTCCACAAAGAATGGAGAAAGTAGTCTTGGCTCAGCTCTTTTGTGTTATCCAGTCATATTTTGCTTTTAATGCTTGGAGCTTTGTAAACTCTATAGCACCTCATATATTAGTTAAGACTTTAGGTTATAAGACATGACAAACTCTACTCTAACAAACTTGAACGAACAAATTAAGTAACATATTGGCACATACGAATATCTATGGAATGTCCAATGTTGGGTATGCCTTGAATTAAGAATTTAATGATGTCATTAGGAAATCTATCCAATTTTTTTTCTTTCTCTTAGCTCTCCTTTTTCCTAACAGGCCTCATTCTCAGCAATGATGATCCTTAATAGTCTTCAGTGGTCTGGATCTCTAGAGAAAGAATCTTAAATTTCAAGGTCCATATCAGTCCCTCAAAAAGAACTCTGGCTTGGCTGAGCCATTTTGTTACTGGTGACTTAATTAATAATTTTAGAGAGATAGGGTATTCTGGTTGGCTTAGCATCATTGCCATGCACCTTTGTACTACTGGTGAAGCTATGTGATTGGCAGTTCCGTCAGGGTAGAGAAAGAAAAATCTATAAATGAAAAAACTGCTGAGCAGACCAAGAAGGTAAAAGATCTACATTCCTTTATTCTGTTTTAGGGAATCAAACAATCACCACCCTTTTCTCACAGCCCCTGACATATTTAATTCTTAGACATGAATGAGTAAACAAAAATCAAAACACAAAACATTTTTGAGCACCTAGTAATTTTTGAGTTTAAGTTTATTGTTGAATTGGGGGAGTATATTAATAAACAGGTACAAAATTTAAAAATATATATAATGTGACAAGTGTGGTAGTAAGGTATATTGAAGATACACCAGAATATTTAGGTTGTCTCTAATTCCTTTAGTAAAACTTGCTTTCAAGTATATGCCACAAAAACCAACTTATATTATAAATGTATATTGAAATTGCTTAACAATCTTTATGTTGGGAGGCAACAAATCCTATCACATACATAAGGTAAACATAATATGGCTCATTTTATAAAATATGGTCTTGTTGGCATTTAGCAAGCATATGGGAAATGTCATTAACAGCTAGGTTCTTCCTATTCTTAAGAGTTATTTAACTTACAGGGTTTGTGTGTATGTGTGAGTATGTTTGAGTGTACATATATTATGTAAGATTTATTCTTTTAACTGTTATATTTTACTTTTGAAAAACAAAGTAGTTTAGATTTATTTTTATAGATTTGTTTTGTTTTGGGGAAAAGAAGTCACAGGAACGAAAGTAGCAATCTCATCATCTGTTAATATTTTGGAGACTATAACACAAGTATCTCTTTATGCATATACATCATTTTATGTCACAATTAATTTAATAATGAGTACTTTTATAATACGATTTTTTCCTTTCCTAACACACAAGGGTAAAGTACTGTATTAGGATTTATCTCTACCTTTTTACTTAGGCCAGTGTTTACATTTCATACCCAAATAACTCTTGAAAAGGCCACTAGCTCTGCATTCAGTTTATTCTTATCTTCACTTGAAAAATGTGAATGAGAGTGTATGTTTAATTTTTCCACAGCAACACCAATGGTGTGTTGAAATGCCTAGGCCTAGTAAAGAAAGCCATTTGATAGGAATACAAAAATTGTCAGATAAATGTCAATTTATGGCTCTATAAACATTCGATCTGTCCAGAAAGTGTGTACTGATTGAGTCAGTTTTGACAGATGAAGAGCACTCACTGAAGATCCTATCCTGAGAAACATCCTTCATTAATATTTACATTTCTCTTGACAGCGCAGTTGCTGTAAGCATAGGGTGGGTAAATATAGCCTGCATCTGGCTAATATACATAGTCATGGGGCTGCATTTATCTCAGAATCCAAATGCTTCGGGTAAGAATATGGAGCTGATTGTTTCTGTGGACCGCTTGGAAAGAATTAATTTAAGCAAGGAAAACTCCATGACAGTTATTTGAAGGAAGGGAGACATTTATAACCAGTTAACCTGTGGTTGTAAAAGAACAACAGATAGCTTTAATTCTCATCCCCCTCCCTCTCATTTTCTTTTCCTTCTTCATTTTTTATTCTGCTGTGAGCAGTCACTAAAAATATGCCTGGTCAATAAGGGGCAAGTAAAATTGGAGGGGTTGCTATAGGAACACACAAAGTGATGCAGAGCAATAACCACTCTAATTTATACTGTGTTTTCACGTTGTATTTCCATTGCAGTTAAACTCAACTTCAGAAGACTTTTCTTAAGAGAAAGGCTACTTGAAATGCAGGAGACTCTTTCTAAGACAATTTTATGTACTAACTTTGAAAATAATAAATCCTAAATCTGAGTAGTGTTACAAGCAGGAAACTGGTATTTCTCCTATTCATGCCATTATATTTTCAATGCATTTTGACCAAAATCATTTTTGCACAGTGAAAGACCGGGGAATGCATTTTAATAGTGATGAAAGCATGAGTAATGAGGAGTGCTGCCTGAAGCAGTCTGAGCTCGCATCTCCTCAGCTGCTCTCTTCCATTTTGACAGGCAGCATCTATATGCCAGCCCTGAGACCCTTCTCATTCCCAATTCTGTTGAATTATCCCACTCAGAAACTATGCTCTCCTCAAATCTTGTTTTTTTGAAAGGTGACAGACCCTACTGCCTTGTTTCTGACCTCCATTGGATAACTCCAAAGTAATCATGGGAGGCATTTCAGATCGACATATCAAAATAATTTCACATTCGCCAGACCCATGACTGAAAGGACAGGGTCACTTGCAACCATATCCACATGGAAATCTTCGAGAGAAGAGGGGAGCTTTCCTCATGATTAAATTTGAGGGAGTGATTAACTCAACTTCTGCTTGCTCATATCTGTTCATTTTCATGTGTCCAACTCATAAGCACAGTCAATTTTCTTTTTTCTCCCCACAGTTGTGGGGGTAGCCCACAAGCCATTTATTCTCAAAATGAGAGTGCAGGAGAAATTTCTAACCCAGTGATCAAAAAGCCCTGTGGATCAAGATAGCTCAGGAAACAAAATTTTCTACACAATCATGTAGATGACATGGATGGATGCGAGAGTAGTTTCCTTCCTTTTTTGGTTAAGTCCGAGACAAAGGTCAAAGGTTCATTCTTTCCTTGTATTAAAAAAAAAAAAAAAAAAAAGATTTTTTTTGTTTATAGCTGACAAGGGAGGAACTGTGGTTAATCTAACAGGGCTATTGCTCTATCTGATTTGGTTTCGGAAAATGTTTTTTATTCGTGGCATTTTGTTGAAGCATGGGGTTTGACAATGAGAGGGGGCAAACGAAAAACAAACCCCCAAAAGATAAAAGTCACATCAAAATTTTAAAAAGTGGAATGGGACTTATGTGAGAGGGCTCAGCAATTAATATCTAATCAAATTAAGCTATTTATTATGAAACAATCAAGCACAAGTAACTCACATGGGGTAAAACACTCAAACGTTGAATAGCCGTTTGTCCTTCCAGAGGGCTAGTTAATGTCTGTTAAAGAGCTTTTAATCAAGATTAGGTAAGTATGTGTCTGGAAATGGGCAGAAAAGGAGTATAAAAACACTTTCTATGCCATATATTCCTAACCAAATAGCAAGGCAGTAAAAGTCAAGGTTGTGTTTATCAAATATTCAGCGCTTGCTCTATTCAAGTACCTAATATATATTACAACATTGCTTACTTTCTGGTAAAATTATACATATAGTTCTGGAATATATTTTAGGGACTTTTCCAAGGGCTGAAGTAAAAAATTTATCTGAAACCCTGGACTGATAAATAATGTCACTTTCCAAAAAATAAATAAATAAATGTTTAGAGTCAAAACACTTCTTTTTAGCATCCCATAAGAAAATTGTAATCTACTATCGTAAAAAAGAAACAAGATGTATTATTCCAGAAAATATTTTTAATGTTTACAAGATACTATTTTAAGCTGAATAATCTTTTACTTTCACATAGACGTCAAGGAGAGTTGGGGGAAGGGATGGATTAGGGAATTTGAGCCTTCAAAGGCAAATGGGACCAGTTTACAAATGATACCTTTCATCTCCAGAGCTGTTTGCTGGAGGGCAATGCTGAATGTTTGGTCTGAAAAATGAATTCAAATCACTCTACAGAATAAAGGTTGCAGAGTTAACTAACAGCATTAGATACTGTGCTTTCCAAATGCAACCTGCTTTGTTTTTTTAACTACCCTGAATCTGTCTAATCATAAAAGAAACACATTTTTGTTGCTTTGAGAGAAGCGTTAGCATTTTTAACATCTATCACTGCATGCCCACGCAGAAAAAGAACTAATTTCAGAATTAATAAATTGGCTTATGTACATGTACAATTATTTACTATTTACGATTCCTTCTTAAGGACATTTCTGTGGGATGTTGCAGTTAGCGGAGTTTCCCTTTAGGCGAATGAGCATTTCTGGTTCCTTCAGCTTGGATATCTCTTCACTGCTACCACTGAGAAAGTAAAGACAGCTCTGTCAGGGTTTGATATTGTCCATAAATAACTACTCTTTCTCTGACTTGTCTGTATTTAGAACCAATATAAAGTCATAAGTGTCAGATAGATGTACATTGAAAATGCACCTCTATTCTTAAATTGATATTTGTTTATGTGGCTTAACTAAACAAAGCAAGTAAGATTCATGTTTGAATTATACAAATTCACCCTCCCCAGTCCCTGGCTGATTGGAATGACCACAGGCCTCACTGCAGAAGTACAGCCTTCACACTTGAAACTTCCAGCATGGTGGTTCCGAGAAGAATGTGAGTGCCCTGAGGAGAGTTGGCTCAAAAGAGAGAATACAAAGAGAGGCTGAACAGAACAGGCTTAACTCCTCCCAAACTCTCCATCAGATCACTCATTTCATCTGAAAGCTAAGTCAGTGGCTTAAAAGACCAGGTACGTTACTCGCACTGAGAACTTTTCACAGGGAAACATGAAGCCAAGGGAAAAGAGATTCCCTTTACCCCAGTGCAAGTTCCTTTCCCCACCTAATGTGCTAAACATTTTTTAAGTAAAAATGTTCTACGTGGAAACCCAACAGTCTGAAATAATTAACTTGCCTTGAAAAGTTTTTAAGTTAATACTAAGAAGTGATTTGAATATTAGAGAAATTTAGCTCATTAATTTCTTATGTTAAGCCATATTTCCAGCGGCATGGATCCTTTGAAATTAGCCTTATCTATATGGTAATCCAAAAGCTAAAAAGCAATACACACACACACTGTTAGATTGCTCAGTACATTTTATATGTATTAACATTATTTTAAAAAAATCTTTCTTAAGCATCCCACCCCCGTACAGTATCATAAAACTTGCTTTGTGTATACAGAGCTTTTCTTGTTCCTAGAATGTCCCCTATACCACCATGCAGGACCTCCTTAGGTCATGAGATCCTTTGTAGTCTATGCCAATATTCTGTGTCTAATTTTTTCTTTTATAAAATGAAATATTAAATGAATTAACAAGAGGTGCAGAATAATAAAAATGCTTAGAACCTTTAAATATTCTCCTCGCCATTGATTTCCAAATGCTTCAGTCCAGTCAAAGACAGTAAAAATAAAGGAACCATGACATACAGGATGTACTTTATGACTCTCAACTATTCTCATATCAACACAGAACAAATATTCAAACTACAGCAGAGCTGCACTGTCACACTCTTTCAGACATGATTCATCCAAAGTGATCTTCCATCAATTAGATGGATGATTATGTTGATCAGAATGAGCAATTCTCCCTTCCCTTGTATTACGAGCAATCGGGAAATAATCATTGAACACTATGTCAGGTGCTAAGGATACAAAAATAAATAACCTAAGGTCTTAAAGTTGATTATGAACTAGCAAAGAAGGGTAACTTACGCAAAATTGTCTTACTATTTGTTACAAGAGATACAAACATATTGTGGTTTTCTTTGTTGGGTGTAAAGATGGAGGTTCCTGAGAGAAAAAAATCACATGGGGCCAGGAACATTACAGCAAACAATCCTAGAACAAGTGGCACATTACTCTACCTTGAAGGAGGAGTAAAATTTGGGTGAATAGAGAGGAGGGGTCAGGTAATCCAGGTGGGGATATAAGGAAGAACTCCTTAAGCAAAAGATGAGACAAAGATGAATCTGGCATTTTAGCTGGCTTCCCCAGAAATCAGAGCCTGAGACTGAGGGCTCATGTGGTATTATTTTATAAGGTTCTACTACTCTAGGAAACAGGTGTAAAGGAGTAAGAAGAGGAGTGAAGCAGAGAAGAGAGAGTCACTATGATACATTTTGGAGCTAGCACTGCTAACTACAACCAATTACTCCATTCTTGGAAACATATCCCCATGGGCCAACTTGATTTCAGAACCACCTGTCAATGGGTGGAAAAAGGGGATAATAGTGGAGGAATTTCACTACTGACTTCCAGTTCCCATTGGTCAAAAGTTATCTTTATGAGGCATTAAGTCCCCCGCACTTCCAGATTAGATATGCCTGAGTATAAACCCCCAATAAGCTCCCATTACACCATCAACACAAAAGCCAAAGGTCAATTATCTTCCATATTAAATTCAAGTTTAGGAAGCTTACTCTATTGAAATGAGCAAGTAGAGGAAGGGTTGGAGAAGCAAACTAGAAACAGGAATGCAGGTTGTCATGTTTTTTTAGTTGATTCACCTGAGAGGTCACACTGACCAAGACTATTGCTATGGTAATAGGATTGATAAAGGCCGTGGGCCAGGAGCCAAAAGACCTGGGCTGTGGTCTATGTTCCACCCCTGCCTCACTTACTGACTTTAGACATGGGAGATCATTCCTCTGGCTCTCAGCTTCCTTGCCTATAAAATGGGAATAACTGAACTTGTACTGCTTACCTCATAAAGCTATGAAACTTAAAGATGATGTGTTAGAAAGTCTTTCATAGATCTCTACAAGGAGAACTACAAATCACTGCTCAAAGAAATCAGAAGTGACACAAACAAATGGAAAAACATTCCATGCTCATGGATAGGAACAATCAACATCATTAAAATGGCCATGCTGCCGAAAGCAATTTATAGATTCAATACTCTGCCTATTGAACTACTATTGGCATTCTTCACGGAACTAGGAAAAAAAAATATTTTAAAATTCATATGGAACCAAAAAGAGCCCTAATAGCCAAGGCAATCCTAAACAAAAAGAAGAAACTGAAGGCATCATGCTACCTGACTTTAAGCTATATAACAGGGCTACAGTAACCAAAACAGCACGGTATTGGTACAAAAACAGAAACATAGACAGAATAGAGGGACATAGAACAGAACAGATAAAACAGAAATAAGACTATATACCTACAACTATCTGATCTTTGACAAATCTGACAAAAAGCAATGGGGAAAGGCTTCCCTATTCAATAAGTGGTGCTGGGATAACTGGCTAGCCATATGCAAAAGGTTAAAACTGGACCCCTTCCTTATATTATATACAAAAATGAACTCAAGATGGATTAACCACTTAAATATAAAACCCAAAACTATAAAAACCCTGGATGGCAACCTAGGTAATACCATCCAGGACATAGGCACAGGCAAGGATTTCATGATGAAGATGCTGAAAGCGATGGCAACCAAAGCAAAAATTGACAAATAGGATCTAATTTAACTATAGAGCTTCTGCACAGCAAAAGAAACTATCAACAGAGTAAAAGTATAATCTACACAATGAGAGAAAACTTTTGCAAACTGTGCATCCAACAAAGATCTGATATCCAGCATCTAGAAGGAGCTTAAACAAACTTATAGGAAGAAACCAAACAGTCCCATAAAAAGTGGGCAAAGAAATATAAATTGTTCTATTATAAAGATGCATGCATTGCAGCACTATTCATAACAGTAAAAACATGGAATCAACCCAAATGCCCATCAGTGATGGACTGGATAAAGAAAATGTGGGTCGGGCGTGGTGGCACACACCTGTAATCCCAGCACTTTGGGAGCCCGAGGCAGGTGGATCACGAGGTTAGGAGTTCAAGACCAGCCTGGCCAAGATGGTGAACCTCTGCCTCTACTAAAAATACAAAAATTTAGCCAGGGGTGGTGGCAGGTGCCTGTAATCCCAGCTACTTGGGAGGCTGAGGCAGAGAATAGCTTGAACCCAGGAGGTGGAGGTTGCAGTGAGCCGAGACCACGCCACTGCACTGCAGCCTGGGCAACAGTGTGAGACTCTGTCTCAAAAGAAAGAAGGAAAGAAAGAAAGAAAGAAAGAAAGAAAGAAAGAAAGAAAGAAAGAAAGAAAGAAAGAAAGAAAGAAAGAAAGAAAAAAGAGAGAGAGAGAGAGAGAGAGAGAGAGAGAGAGAGAGAGAGAGAAAGAAAGAAAGAAAGAAAGAAAGAAAGAAAGAAAGAAAGAAAGAAAGAAAGAAAGAAAGAAAGAAAGAAAGAAAGAAAAGTTGGTACACAGACACCATGGAATACTATGCAGCCATAAAAAGAAATGAGATCATGTCCTTTGCAAGAACATGGATGGAACTGGAAGCCACTATCCTGAGCAAACTAATGCAGGAGCAGAAGACAAAACACTGCATGTTCTCTCTTATAAGTGGGAGCTGAACAATGTGAACACATGGACACACTAGGGGAAACAACACACACTAGGTCCTGTTGGGGGGTCGAGGGAGAGCATCAGGATAAATAGCTAATGCATGAGAGGCTTCATACTTAGGTGATGGTTTGATAGGTGTAGCAAACCACCATGGCACATGTAACAAACCCGCACATCCTGTACATGTATCCCAGAACCTAAAATTAAATTAAATTTTAACAGAGTAAATACTAGACAAACTAAAAGTGGGCAAATGACATGAACAGACACTTTGCAAAAGAAGACATACATGTGGCCAACAATCATATGAGAAAAAGCACAACAATACTGATCATTAAAATATGTAAATCAAAACCACAGTGAGATACCATCTCACACCAATTAGAATAGCTATTATTAAAAAGTCAAAAAATAACAGATGTTGGTAAGGTTGTGGAGAAGAAGGAACACTTACACAGTGTAAGTGGGAATGTAAATTAGTTCAACCACTGTGGAAGACAATGTGGTGATTCCTCAAAGATCTAAAGACAGAAATACCATTTGATCCAGCAATCCCATTACTGGGTATATACCCAAAGAAATATAAATGTTTATATTATAAAGACATGCATGCATATGTTCATTGCAGCACTATTCACAATAGCAAAGACATGTTATCAACCTAAATTTCCATCAGTGATGGACTGGATAAAGAAAATGTAGTACACATATATCATGGAATGCCATGCAGCCATAAAAATGTGAGTTCATGTATTTTGCAGGAACAAAGATGGAGCTGGAGGCCATTATCCCTAGCAAACTAACAGAGGAACAGAAAACAAAACACCACATGTTTTCACTTATAAGTTGAAGCTAAATGATGAGAATATATTAACACATAGAGGGGAATAAAACACACTGGGGCCTATTGGAGGGTGGATGGTGGGAGGAGGGAGAAGATCAGGAAAAATAACTAATGGGTACTAAGATTAATACCTGGGTGATGAAATAATTTGTACAACAAACTCCCATGACACAAGTTGACTATGTAACAAACCTGTACTGTTACCCCTGAACCTAAAAGTTAAAAAAAAAAAAAAAGGCTTTTGTAAAATAGGTGAGGTCATTATTATTATCAGAAGCGTGAACAAGAGAGAGTAGAACTGTTTTTACTGTTATTTCATGTAACAGATTTGTAGAGATTGAAGGTCAAACACCAGGAAGAATTATTGTGTCAGCTTCATGTAAATGTAGTCTTGATGACTGAAATAAAATAAATATAACTAGGGCCATCACCTGTATGATTAGAATCTCCAGCAATTACAACTCACAATGAAACAAAGAAATTCCTGTGCTATAGGAACAATATTATCCTCAACTGACCTCTCCAGATTGACTGGTTACAATAAACAAATTCCCAAAATTCTAACTTCTTAATCACAATTTGCTCTGTAAGTACAAAATGTTTTAATCTATAGCTGCAGAAATTTAATAGTTATTGCTTTGTCTACACTATCAAAAATAAATTTTTAAAAAATGAGATAATAAAATCCTTAAAACCATTTGACTCATTCATCTCAATTTTAGGCAAAACTATGGTTCTTTACTTAGATTATCAAGATAATTATTTCAATATACACTTAACGAGCAAGCACAGATCTACCTATATTTATATCCATTAGCTACTCAAATTACCAGAGCCATTCTGACATAGTTTTGTCATTTAACTGCCCTTATTGTCCTCTTCCCATGTTTCACCTTCAGCTCACCTCATCTTCAGATGCTGGAAACAGCATAGACCATGAATGGCACTTCCAAGTATCCTCTTATATCAGTAACCTCTTTCTCTGTTTTGACATCTGATAGATATTGAACTTGGCCTCTTTAAAGAAAATGGTGCAAAGCCCTCAACAGGAGGACTTGTAATAACTTTACATTCTGAGTTGTTGCTGGTCCATGGATCAAGTGATTTCTGTTCTAGTTCTGGTTCTTCCACTAATTGGTTGCAAGTAACTTGGGCAAGTAACATTACATTTCTGATCCCCAGTTTCAGCAATTATTAATAAACACATTAGACTGGATGTTCTCTAATTGATTTTCTGGCTTTTATATTCAATGTTTCCAATAGTAAATGAAATGCTTTCTCATGAATACAATCTACAGTAATTAAGGTTTAATTAGTCAAATTTGATATTACCAAATATCAAATGAACAGCAGTCATCACAATTAAAGCACTCAATGCTAAATTGGACCAAACTTGCTGTGGTTGGTTGTCTAATTCCTATCTGCCTGAGTCTGATACTGTCAACAGTAGGAATAATGTTTGTGAAGGAAACAGATAGCTGAAATTACAAAAGCCAAATGTGGAAAATATATGGGCCTATATTACAAGTGCTTACCAAAGTCCATTCTGTTACTTCAGTTTCTCCAAGCTCTCTTTTACCTCATTTTCTATTCCACCCCACTCTCACTAATGCCATCTCACTAATATTATTTTGATTATTCATTGTTATAGGTTGGAGCTTTTCAACTTAACCTTTAGTGATCACTTCTTACTTTAAAAATCAAAAACAAACAAACTTCAAAAAATTCACAACTGTAACTTGTCTTGTTTCGGAAATAATTTAGGACATCTTAAGAAATACATACAGTAGAAAAATAAAATATGTTTTTAGTTTGGAAGAAATTCGAGGCAACAAAAAATTAGGGGTAATAAAATGTGACATGGTGCCAGGACTAAGTACAGAACATACTTACCACAAGATTCTATGAACATAGTAAAGAGAAATCACAAATACGTCACTACCTGTTGATCAGTCAGCAGGAAAAGAAAAACATGACTAGTTATGTAATTCACTGTGTGTGTAAGATAAAGATACATCAATTTCTCAGAAGCACAGACAGAAATTCTCTCACAGACTCCTTCTCTGTCATGTGGTGAACCGAGAAACTTAATCCCTACAGTAAATATGTCACAAAGCCCCACAGGGTAGTTTCTGATGACATCCTTCAATATAAGCTGACAACATAAGCCAAAGTGACAGTATAATAAAATCAATAGTACAGGAATGTTGATAAAATGTAGTGATCTGGTTTAATCCAATGATGGATTTCTATATTATTGAGAATATTGTTGTAGTAAACTTCTCAATAGCCATGGGATGGTAGTGCAGTGAAGATGGTCCACTGGAATGAGTATCTGAAATTCAGGGTGACAGTTCAGTGACCAGCCAAATGTTTTATCAGTCTGCCAAGCCAGAAGTGTAAATGCCATTTTTTAATGAAACTGAGTTGTTTAACAGGGACAAGTGTCAACATGGAAGGTCAAGCCATTCATGCTATGTGGAGACTAAGGGAGAACCCACTGGCAAGGCAAGGGTCTCCTTGAAAAGACAGGTCATCCACACACAGACAACAGAGCAGGTGGGAGCCCCAGCTTCTATGCCACAAAACATAACTGTAATTTAAATATGTGAAAATTTTAAAGCAACTAAAACCAAACAATCTACCTCGCCTGTTAAATAATAAATCAAATCTCTAGAAAACATTCATTTGAAGTCTAGAACTTGGAGCAATAAAACTTCCTGCTATGCCCTAAAAAGATAAAAATCATTGCAATCTAGATTTCTAAGCATCAACCGGATGAGATAGCCTGTCATGGAGCAGCGTTATTATTTATATACCAATTTGAAACTGGAGGCTTGTGGAAACAAACATGACACCTTAGTTTTGGAAGAGTTGATATGTGATCTTTTCTGCTATGAAGACTGTTTCTAGTCTGGTATTAAAAAGTTGCTGTCTACACAGAAGAAAATGCTTTGTTTCTGGTACTTCAGAGTGAAGGGAAAGGCATAATCCTTGTTTACAACTAGTTGTTTTTCTGTATGTTGTCTGGCAATCCCTTACACCCAAATCTTCTTAATTCCTTTTCTCACCTTCATTTCCTCCACTACGAAAGCAGTCTAACACATAGTAAAATTGTCAATAAATATTTATTGAATGATAAATTCATGTCAAAATAAGACATTCACAATATATCCTACTGAAAGAAGTTATAACAGAGCCCACCTTTCTCGATCAGTGATACATTTTTTAAATTAACTGATTAAAATGTGTATTTCTTGGCTCACACTCAGAAATTAAGATTGCTTTAGTTTCTGGAAGGGTTACAATGTCCACTTTTTAACAATCATCCTAGATAATTCAGATGCAAAAGATCCAGAAATTAAGGTCTCAAAAGCACTGCAAATGTTAACTGTAGGTTCTATATGAATGTCACCAGCCCAAGGCCTCAGCCCCTATCTGCTTTCTATCCATGATGAATGGTGTATGGGGAAGGGAAGGTGTCTCAATTAAAGCTGTAAACTATCATGTTAATACCAACAATTACTCCTCAAGGTGGTAAAGTGTAAAATAGAGGTGAATAGTGGAATACCTGTGTCAAAAATCTATGCTTTTAAAAAAAAAATACTTGCTTGCTTGAAAAACTCAGGCTTATAATTTATCTAGCAAAGCGTTTTAGAAGGAATAGATGTTGAACTAGTAAGTCTATAATTTGGGATGAAAAAGGATATAATTATCTAAAAAGGAAGCTTAACTGCATTCTGGTTTTATAAGCAAGTGTTTTGATAGCCCAGCAAAAAGCCTGGGATCCACAAATTTCATGACATTAGCAGACCTTTTAGCCAAATACATCTCACATAGATGTATTTTACCCAATTTTTAATTTTGTTTTGTTTTGTTTCTTAATTTAATTCTCAAACAGTCCCTTTGGGTTATCTAATGGTTCTAATATATACTCTTTTCGGGCAGAAACTTGGACTTCTTTAATTTTAGGGGCCAGATACAAACACCTGGCAATGCTACAAGTTGTAGGTGGTTATTTATAAGAAGAGAATGACTGTCTCTGGATCTCTGGACAGGCCACTCAGATGCAATTGAGTTTTTCCTGCATAGCACCTATGTAAAGTTAAACTGTTTGCCTGGTGACATTATTTATTCCTTCAAATAATTTTTGAGCTTCTACTAAATGTCATGAAGTCTCACAGGTGTTTAGAAGGCAGAGGTAAATTAACCCAAGTGTCTACTTTCTAATGTTCACATTCTGTGACTTGGTTAATTATAATAATAACATAGTGATACAGGAAAACATAAGGCATTGTGGTAATACCTACCCAAGTGGGTCACTGTCTCAGGTTCAAAGAAAGGAAAGTATTGGGGGAACCAGCCCCAATATTTCAATGTAGGTTCTCTTCTATTTTCCCTAAATGTTGGCTGGTCTGAGAAATAAAGAGAAAGAGTACAAACAGAGAAATTTTACAGCTGGGCCTCTGAGGGTGACATCACATGTCGGCAGTTTCTGTGATGCCCCTTGAGCTGCAAAACCAGCCAGTTATTATTAGGGATTTCAAAAGGGACTGGGGGTATGAACAGGGAGTAAGTCACCAAGATCACATGCTTCAAAGGGCAATAAAAGATCACAAGGGCACAAGGGCAGAGCAAGATCATAAGGCCAGGGTGAAATTAGAATTACTGATGAGGTTCCATGTCCCACTGGGCAAGTATTCTCTTGATAAGCATCTTAACAGGAAACAGGGTGTGGGAGCAGACAACCAGTCCGACTAGAATTTACCAGCCTGGAATTTCCCAATCCTATTATGCCTGAGGGCACTGCAAGAGACCAGGGCATATTTCATCCCTTATCTTCAATCGCATAAGACAGACACTCCCAGAGCAGTTGTCAATAGACCTACTCCTGGGAATACACTCGTTTTCCAGAGTTATTCCTTGCTGGGAGAAGAATTCAGCGATATTTCTCCCATTCGCTTTCTGCAAGAAGAGAAATATGACTCTGTTCTGCTCAGCCCTACAGGAAGTCAGACCTTATGATTATCTCCCTTGTTCACTGAAAATCGCTGTTATCCTTTTCTTTTCTACGATGTCCAGATTTCATTTTGTTCAAACACACATGTTTTACAAACAATTTGTGCAGTTAGCGCAATCATCACAGGGTCCTGAGGCAACATACATCCTCAGCTGACGAAGATGACGGGATTAAGAGATTAAAGTAAAGACAGGCATAGGACATTATAAGAGTATTGATTGGGGAAGTGATAAATTGCTCATGAAATCTTCACAATTTGTGTTCTTCTGCCGTGGCTTCAGCCGGTACCTCTGTTTGAGGTCCCTGACTTCCCACGACAGGAAAGAAATGTTATAAAATATCTCAAGAAGAGGTGATGCCTCAATTAAGTCTTAAATAAGGAAAATAGAAGTTAGGAAGGCAGGGTCAGGAAGGCATCTCAAGGTATTCCAGAACATAACATGTGAGTAATTGAGTGATAGCACATGAAGCTGAAAAGTCATGAAGGATCCAGATCAGGGTATACTTTATCTTAAAAGCCATGTAGAGCTTTGAAATATTAGAGTCAGACAAGGGAATTCTCAATGGAACAGAGAATCACTATAAGGACATCATAGAGAGAACTAAGCCTTATTTTAATTAGAAAATTATTACTTATCTGCCAGGCGCGATTCCAGCACTTTCAGAGGCCTGTAATCCCAGCACTTTTGGAGCCCGAGGCAGGTGGATCACCTGAGGTCAGGAGTTCAAGATCAGCTTGGCCAACATGGTAAAACCCTGTCTCTACTAAAAATACAAAAACTAGCCAGGCTTGGTGGCAGGTGCCTGTAATCCCAGCTACTCAGGAGGCTGAGGCAGGAGAATTGAGGCAGAGGTTGCAGTGAGCTGAGATTGCACCACTGCACTCCAGCCCTGGCAACAGAGCGAGATTCCATGTCAAATTAAAAAAAAAAAAAGGAAAGTATTACTTATCATGAATGTTCTTTTCATTTAGGAATGCTGGGCCCCAAGAAAGGGAGAGCATTAAGCCAATAGATTTTATTACTACAGTGTGTAATTATGTTAGAAGAACACTGATCCTTAGTGGAATATGACAGTATCATAAGTGTGATGATCACTCTTGGTTATTTCTCATTCCTGTACTTCTTCATAACATGAATGAATATGTAGCTAAAATGAATGGATAATGGTCATCTTTTTCCTAAGGCTTCTCAGATCCAGGGGGGGGAAATCAGTAATATATCTTTAAAGTAACTTTTTTTGCAGGGTGATGAGGCATACCTAGGGAAAAAAATAAGTTTCCATAGTCATTGGAAGAATATTGGTAGTTCAAAATGTTACAACAACAGTATTTCAGGATCACATGGCCTTCCAGGCTCTTTCTTGACTGTTTGTTTGTGATTATATACTTCAACAACATCCTATGTTATTATTCCACCTATTCCCCCTGCTTTCCCATCATTTTAAACTAAACAGTCTTAAAGTGAAGAATATCTTTGCATAGCATCGTTCATTTTCACAGTAAATTAGGTGAAGACAACCCACATTTAGAGAAGCAGTAGGTAGGCATTAAAGGGCATTTGTCCTCTAGATTTATCTTTTACTCATGAATGACCTCATCATAGAAAGAAATTAGCACAATTTATATCAATAATTTGTTTCTGTGATGTGTGAAGAAGCCCACAATAAATTAAAGATATTTTATGACTGCATTTTATCAGCTTATTTACCCTTATTTATATTTAGAACTGCAAACTCACATTAATAGAGTTATGAAAATGGCCCATTGGCTGAAGTCCTGGTTATTTGATAGTCCAATAGGAATGAAGCTGTCTTATCTGAGTGATTAGAAAGGCCTTGCTGAATTTGACTTGTTAATTATAACACTTGCTTCATTGTTGAAGGGCTGCCTCTGACCCTCTAGCTTCCCAAGCTAAGAGGTCACCTAAGTAGAGTTGCTATCTTTGGTGTAAACTGGTCAATCACTTTGTCAAACAGATTCATTTGATTTCTCTTTTAAAGCAACCTTTTGACTTGTAATCATCCACATTCTCTTCATGCTTTATTTCACTTTATTTTACTGGAGCGCATTTTAGAATGTTTGTCATGAAAAGAGCTACATAAATATTAATGTATTGATAGTGTTATGGCTTTTCAAACCTATATTTCATTTCATGGGTTTTAAGAGCTACAAAATTTACTGACTGCACAGAAAATATAGGTATAATGGACTTACTGAAATGCCCCAAATGCGATAAAACATATGAATTATTAATCCCATGAAAGTCAGTATGATCCTGTTTAAAGGCCAAATTTTCTGAACCAATCTTGGATTTTTTTTCACTAAGAGATAAAATTTCAGTTGACAGATAAATATAATGTGCCCTATAATTTTTGAATTTTAGAGTTAATTTGGAGGTATATATTATAAAGTAAACCAAAACATAAATTAAAACACATCTAGATTGAAAAGGGTACTCTAACTTAAAGCTACATGGTCACACCTCAAATTTCCTGACTATGCTATGAACCCTACATGAAGTCATGAAGTCAAGAGTCAACAAAGTCAATAACTGCCTTACAATTTGGAAATTTAACAATTTCCAACTAAATGTTTTGGATAAAAAAAATTAATTGACTCTTAAGGAGCATTCCATATAGCCAAAAAGGGATGAAAATAACTCACCCTGAGATATTCTTTACCTGTTGTGGCACAGAGAGAAATTTAACGAAAGGGAGATTCTGAACAGCACAGATGCTATATAAAACTACTGAATGTTCTGTCTTTAACTGTATATATATATTAAAAAAAAAAAAAACTACATAAAAATGCTAATTTACTCAGTGCCTTATTATCATGTAGCTAGTGAGAGGGCAAAATCTGTGGGAAAGAAAGTGGCGGAACTGGGTATTCCTTCTTCCAGAAGCATTTGACAAATACTAACAATACAGACTGCATTGTACTAGGCACTTGAGGGATACAAAATGAGAATACAGAGTTTCTAGTCTTAAAGAACTTAAAATATTTTCAGGAAGAGAAAGCAAGCATGAAAACATACACCTAGATAATAGAAACAAATTAGAATTCTGCCAGGTAATACAAGCTGCATTGACAAAGGTGAGTCGTGAAGATTGCTGTGTGTAGGGATGTCTTGACTTTAATTTTGATAGAAATGATTTTAGCACATTAACAAAGAAGAGATTGCATAGTATGCTTAGCAGGAAAATGCAACATGAGGCAAAACAAAGAAACAGTGAGTGATATGTGAGATGCCAAGTGACCACTTTTAGTTAAATGAATAATTGAATAAGGCTATATTTTCATCTCACATGAAAAGAATATGCATTAGTCTTAGAGTAGTGATATGCCAATATTTCAATAGCATTTCCCTCCTCCACACTTTCATATTATAATAGTTTTTATAGAACCCTAATTATAGGTTATGTCTTATGCTAATAAAATAATATATACTATTCCAGGTAGAATCACATGAAATATATGAAATAAGTTTTATAAATCCTTTTTTAGAAGATAAAGGAAGTGAAAATTTGTTAATTGCAAATTGTGCAACAAACAACATAGTATACTTCATCTAAATTTTCCAAATGTTTTCCTCAAAGTGTGTGTCATTGGTTCAATCACTTAAATTTTTAATTTCAGTGTTCTGCTTTGAAAATTAAAAGCATCAAACCAGATTTCCAAAGCTTTTCAACTTTGAGGTTAAGAATCATTTAAGTTTCAATATCTCCCTCTCACTTTACCTTTCTCATCTCCTCTTCACAACAACAACAAATTAACAAACAAAAAGAATAAATGGGCAATGAACTTTTCTCTCTCTTGGACCAAATCCTTGGATAAGGAGGACAAAGTTGGTTGAACATCAACAGGATCAGTGGTTCTTCAGAAAACAACTGATATGGAAAATGAAAAATTAGAATGGAATAATGGAATAGGCAAAGATAGACTAGAATAAAATTTGCCAATAATCCAAATCACTAATTTAAAAAGAAATAAACAAAATTCCATACAACAGGAAAAACAAAAGATACAAGATGATCACACAAGATATATTTCTGGGTTTCAAAATCAAGGAAAAAAATTTAAATTTTAAAGCAAAAAAAATTCAGGAACTTAAAAAAGATGGGATGGAAAGAGGAAGAGGGAGGTTGCTATGATACACTAGCTCAAACTTCTTAACAACAGCATCAACAACATTCTGAAGGAAAAAATAGTAGTAACTGAAACCTATTTATACAGTTTGATATTCAAATTTAAGGGAAACATCTTTAAAAATGAAGATGTAATTAGAAATTATTATTCCTTTTTGAAAATAACATGACATCAAAATTTTGTCATAAACAATAGATGTAAAAGACAAAAGGAAGAAGAACAAGATTAAGAACAGGAGAAGCGGGCCGGGTGTGGTGGCTCACACCTGTAATCCCAGCACTTTGAGAGGCCAAGGCAGGCAGATCACGAGGTCAAGAGATTGAGACCATGTTGGCCAACATGGTGAAACCCCGTCTCTACTAAAAATACAAAAATTAGCTGGGTGTGGTGGCGCATGCCTGTAATCCCAGCTACTCGGGAGGCTGAGGTAGGAGAATCACATGAACCTGGGAGGCAAAGGTTGCAGTGAGCCAAGATCGTGCCATTGCACTCCAGCCTGGGCAACAAGAGTGAAACTCCGTCAAAAAAAAAAAAAAAATGAACAGGAGAAGCAGATTGAACACTGGAAAAAACGTATATTTGTATATCTGAAGATGAATTTACATGGAAATAAAATTTTAATTGGCAAATGTTTGAAAACTTGATGCTAAAGCATAATCACATAAAAACCTGAAGGCAAAAAGGCAAAAAACATCCTAACTTAATATAAAAAGATTTAAATTGGTTCAAAAATGTCTAATTTGTCCTATATTGTATATAAAACATGTAAAGATAAAAACTGCTTAACTGCTTAATTTGTCCTATATTGTATATAAAACATGTAAAGACAAAAACTGCTTAAGAAAGCTTAAAAGTAAAAAGATGGACAGATTTACAGCAAAGGAATTATTTTAAGAAAAAAGTTATAGAAATATTATTGATTTCAAAGAAAGTTTAATACAAAAAAAGTTAATGAGGCCAAAAGAACATACGATGAGGTTACAACTCTAATAATAAATCTTTATCCAACAAATAACAAAGCATCACAGTACCTAAATAATGAAATGTAGAAAATACATTAAAAATCAATAGAAAACAGATATTAATTTACATCTAAAAAGTGCTAGAAAACAAAACAACAAAAAATATGTAGCATTTCTAAATGTATATATTTATTTATATATAGTATGCTATATTTATATTCATTTATAGATTTATTTTATTTAAATATATTTATAATAATGTTCAAATCAAGTTCTACATCTTTCAAAGAGAGAAGCTTTATGTTATTTTACGGTATCCATAAAATATTTTGTTAATTGATCATACTTTAGGACATAATGTAAATGTTCATATATTTCCCAAAATGTGGGTACTGCAGACACTTTCATTATAAAAATTCTTAAAATTAATAACAAAAGTATAAACAAAAACAATCTGTCAAGATACATTTCAAGCAATCCCAAGGTTAAAGAAGAAATCAAAACCCAAATTGCAAAATTAGTATAAATTAATTAAGCATATCGAAACCTACATAGTATAGCTAAAGCTATACCACAGAAGAAAATGTATTACAGAACCAGACAAATTACAGTGAATCAATTCAGTGACTGAATCAAGAAGATAGCCTTAAAAATTACCTATAGAATGCAGTTATAATTCTGTAGAAAGAAGTTGATGATAAATTTATAAATCTATTCATTAAGAAACAGAAAAAATAGCATTAAGAATAGGTCGTTTAAAAAATATTTTTTAGTTTATTTTTTTTATTAGAGATGGGGTCTTTCTATGTTGGCTAGGCTGGACTCAAACTCCTGGGATCAAGTAATCCTTCCAACTCAGTCTCCCAGTAGTTGGAACTAGAGGAAGAGTTAATTATTTGGAAAGAAACTATAATAGATCATAAAAGATACTAATTAAGAATAAAGGGCAAAACAAAAAATTTCTAAATTAGAAATAATAGAATACTAATCATAGATCTTGAGAAAAGTTAAAAAATAACAATGGAATTATTTTAAAGCTCTGCATAAATTTTTAAACTAAATTTTATTATTTTCTGTGAAAATAAAAATAAACTACAATTAAACACTAAAACATATGCACAAAATTTCCAAATAAGTGGTTTAACACAAAAATTTCTTTGTAGTTTTACTTGATAAACAAATTTCACACTGTATTATATTACAGTGAAATAATTATATCTTTTTTTTTTTTGAAGTCAGGTAAACACTGATATAATATGTGACAAATACAACACAGATAATACCGACCAATCTCTCAAATGAATATTTATTTTTAATCCGACATTTTCAAATGGAAATATGGGTGTCAGTGGTAGATGAAAACAATAGCTCCTTAGGATGATAGGAAGTTTATAACAAAAATATAAGAATTACTCAATAATAGGAAATCAATTAATGCAATACATAATTGATAAGTCTATATATATTTTATATATACGTGTGTGTGTGTATATATATACCCATATATATATGTCATCTTAAGTTAGCATGATTTTTCATGATAAAAATTTAACTACTCTATTGGAGCCAAGAACCAAAAACAATCAAAGAGTAGGGGGAGGGAGGTAGCTCATAACACCCCCTATTAGCACATTTAGTTAACCTTGATCTGGAAGTACTAATGTAATAGTCACTTACCATTTTTGTCCAGAGCTCTGGCATCCGATTATGCAGAGCTCATCTCACTGGTAGAGCCAGTTTCTCACTTTCTGGGTCCTTATGGCCCATAGAAAAAAGGCATATGACTTTGACTGAAGCTTTGCCATGCAAAGAAGTCAGGAGTGTTGAAAATCAAGGAAGGAGGGTGTGCAGGCAGTGGCAGCAAACTAGCCATGCCAGGCTCAGAGGTGCTTTATCAAGTGCTGGCAGGATAGGTGATGCTTGTCTTGGCATTTATGTAGAGGACTGGCAGCAAGGTTGTCACCAAAAAGATTGCAGGACATGATTTTGCTTTGGTTTTTGCTGACAGTCTTCTGTTACTCTTCCAGGTATTTTATCATCTAAAATCGTTTTCTGATTAAAGAAACCAGAATAAGCCACTATTGCTTCACTTAAAAATACCAATTGATATAACAAGCCAGCACAAATTGACAATAGAAAATATTAAAGTGATCAATATTGAATTGGGTGATCAAAACATCTAAGATGATGTAATTGTCTATCTAGAAATCTCCAGTCAACTAAAAAATGTTAGAAATAATAATAGAAGTCATTAAATGTAATCATATTCATGTAAAAAAAGGAAACATATATGGGGTGCAATAGAAGAGAAAAATCCCATTTGCACTGCTCCTCACACACAGAGTAATAATACATTCAAATAAACATAACAATATTCAAGACATATAGGGAAATCTACACAAAAATATATGAAATGATGTAAAATTGTATTTAAGTAAATGCAAAAATAGAATGCATTCTTGGATAGGAAGTTTATAAATATTAATTCATTCCAAACTCATATGTATATGAAATGTGATTATAATTAAATAACAAAAGCAAATGTTATCAAGTCCCCATTTGAAAAGGAGATGGAAATATCTAAAACAATTCTGAGAAGATTGGTGAAAAGGGAATAATCTGGCTAGATATTGAAATATCATACAAATTTCAAAACTTTTGACATATTAATATATTAAACTCACATTGTGTCAACATATTAAAGTACTTTGGAGCTGCATAAATACAAAGTGGTTTAATGGAGCACAATAGAGGCCAAAATAAATGATAATAAATATGGGATTTTGATTTACTACAAGGATGCAAACCAGTGGGGAAAGAAGGTGATATAGCTAGACTTTATGTCCCCACCCAAATCTCATCTTGAATTATAATTTCCAGGTGTTTAGGGAGAGATCTGTTGGAAAGTGATTGGATTATTGGAGTGGTTTCCCCCATGCTGTTCTTGTGATACCGAGTGAAATTCTCAGAAGATCTGATGGTTTTATAAATTGCACTTTTTCCGTAGCTGACACACACTTGCTCTCTCATCTGCTGCCATGTAAGACATGCCTCTTCCTTTTCTACCATGATTGTGAAGTTTCCTGAGGCCTTCCCAGCCATGCAGAACTATAAGTCAATTAAACCTCTTTCCTTTAATTATTTTGTTTTATTTTTTTTGTTGTACTTTACGTTCTAGGGCATATGTGTACAAAGGGCAGGTTTGTTACATATATATATACATGTGCCATGTTGGTGTGCTGCACCCATTAACTCGTCATTTGTATTAGGGATATCATCTAATGCTATCCCTCCTCCCTACCCCCAACCCCACAACAGGCCCCGGTGTGTGATGTTTCCCTTCCAGTGTCCAAGTGTTCTCATTGTTCAATTCCCACCTGTGAGTGAGAACATGCGGTGTTTGGTTTTTTTGTCCTTGTGATAGTTTCCTGAGAATGGTGGTTTCCAGCTTCATCCATGTCCCTACAAAAGACATGAACTCATGCTTTTTATGGCTGCATAGTATTCCATGGTGTATGTGTGCCACATTTTCTTAATCCAGTCTGTCAGTGATGGACATTTGGGTTGGTTCCAAGTCTTTGCTATTGTGAATAGTGCTGCAATAAACATACGTGTGCATGTGTCTTTATAGCAGCATGATTTATAATCCTTTGGGTATATATCCAGTAATGGGATGGCTGGGTCAAATGGTATTTCTACTTCTAGATCCTTGAGGAATCGCCACAACGTCTTCCACAATGGTTGAAGTAGTTTACAGTCCCACCAACAGTGTAAAAGTGTTCCCGTTTCTCCACATCCTCTCCAGCACCTGTGGTTTCCTGACTTTTTACTGATCACCATTCTAACTGGTGTGAGATGGTATCTCATTGTGGTTTTGATTTGCATTTCTTTGATGGCCAGTGATGATGACCAATTTTTCATGTGTCCTTTGGCTACAAAAATGTCTTCTTTTGAGAAGTGTCTGTTCATATCCTTTGCCCACTTTTTGATGGAGTTGTTTATTTTTTTCTTGTAAATTTGTTTGAGTTCTTTGTAGGTTCTGGATATTAACCCTTTGTCAGATGACTAGACTGCAAAAATTTTCTCACATTCTGTAAGTTGCCTGTTCACTCTGATGGTAGTTTCTTTTGCTGTGCAGAAGCTCTTTAGTTTAATTAGATCCCATTTGTCAATTTTGGCTTTTGTTGCTATTGCTTTTGGTGTTTTAGACACGAAGTCCTTGCCCGTGCCTATGTCCTGAATTGTATTCCTTAGGTTTTCTTCCAGGGCTTTTATGGTTTTTAGGTCTAACATTTAAGACTTCAATCCATCTTGAATTAATTTTTGTGTAAGGTGTAACGAAGGGATACAGTTTCAGTTTTCTGCATATGGTTAGCCAGTTTTCCCAGCATCATTTATTAAATAGGGAATCCTTTCCCCATTTCTTGTTTTTGTCAGGTTTGTCAAAGATCAGATGGTTGTAGATGTGTGGTATTATTTCTGAGGGCTCTGTTCTGTTCCATTGGTCTACATCTCTGTTTTGGTACCAGTACCAAGCTGTTTTGGTTACTGTAGCCTTGTACTATAGTTTGAAGTCAGGTAGCGTGATGCCTTCAGCTTTGTTCTTTTGACTTAGGATTGTCTTGGCCATGCAGGCTCATTTTTGGTTCCATATGAACTTTAAAGTAGCTTTTTCCAATTCTGTGAAAAAAGTCATTGGTAGCTTAATGGGGATGGCATTAAATCTATACATTACCTTGGGTAGTATGGCCATTTTCATGATATTGATTCTTCCTATCCATGAACATGGAATGTTCTTCCACTTGTTTGTGTCCTCTTTTATTTCATTGAGCAGTGGTTTGTAGTTCTTGAAGAGGTCCTTCACATCCCTTGTAAGTTGTATCCCTAGGGATTTTATTTTCTTTGAAGCAATTGTGAATGGGAGTTCACTCATGATTTGGCGCTCTGTTTGTCTCTTATTGGTGTATAAGAATGCTGGTGATTTTTGCACATTGATTTTGTATCCTGAGACTTTGCTGACACTGCTTATCAGTGTAAGGAGATTTGGAGCTGAGACAAGGGGTTTTCTAAATATACAATCATATCATCTGCAAACAGGGACAATTTGATGTCCTCTTTTCCTAATTGAATACCCTTTATTTCTTTCTCCTGCCTGTTTGCCCTGGCCAGAACTTCCAGCACTATGTTGAACAGGAGTGGTGAGACAGGGCATCCCTGTCTTGTGCCAGTTTTCAAAGGGAATGCTTCCAGTTTTTGCCCATTCAGTATGATATTGGCTGTGGGTTTGTCATAAATAGCTCTCATTATTTTGAGATGCATCCCATCAATACCTAATTTATTGAGAGTTTTTAGCATGAAAGGCTGTTGAATTTTGTCAAATGCCTTTTCTGCATCTATTGAGATAATCATGTGCTTTTTGACTTTGGTTCTATTTATATGATGGATTGCGTTTATTGATTTGCGTATGTTGAACCAACCTTGCATCCCAGGGATGAAGCTCACTTGGTCATGGTGGATAAGCTTTTTGATGTGCTGCTGGATTTGGTTTGCCAGTATTTTATTGAGGATTTTTGCATCAATGTTCATCAGGGATATTGCTCTAAAATTATCTTTTTTTGTTGTGTCTCTGCCAGACTTTAGTATCAGGATGATGCTGGCCTCATAAAATGAGTTAGGGAGGAATTCCTCTTTTTCTACAGATTGGGAGAGTTTCAGAAGGAATGATAAGAACTCCTCCTTGTACCTCTGGTAGAATTTGGCTGTGAATCCATCTGGCCCTGGATTTTTTTTGGTTGGTGGGCTATTAATTATTGCTTCAATTTCAGAGCCTGTTATTGGTCTATTCAGGGATTCAACTTCTTCCTGGTTTAGTCTTGGAAGGGTGTATGTGTCCAGGAATTTATCCATTTCTTCTAGATTTTCTAGTTCATTTGCGTAGAGGTGTTTATAGTATTCTCTGACAGTAGTTTGTATTTCTGTGGGATTAGTGGTGATATTCCCTTTAACAATTTTTATTTCATCCATTTAATTCTTCTCTCTTTTCTTCTTTATTAGTCTTGCTAGCGTTCTATCAATTTTGTTGATCATTTCATAAAACCATGTCCCGGATTCATGACTTTTTTGAAGGGATTTTTGTGTCTCTATCTCCTTCAGTTCTGCTCTGATCTTAGTTATTCCTTGCCTTCTGCTAGCTTTTGAATGTGTTTGCTTTTGCTTCTCTAGTTCTTTTAATTGTGATGTTAGGGTGTCAATTTTAGATCTTTCCTGCTTTCTTGTGTGGGCATTTAGTGCTATAAATTTCCCTCTACACACTGCTTTAAATGTGTCCCAGAGATTCTGGTATGTTGTGTCTTTATTTTCGTTGGTTTCAAAGAACATCTTTATTTCTGCCTTCATTTTGTTATGTACCCAGTAGTCATTCAGGAGCAGGTTGTTCAGTTTCCATGTAGTTGAGTGGTTTTGAGTGAGTTTCTTAATCCTGAGTTCTAGTTTGATTGCACTGTGGTCTGAGAGACAGTTTGTCATAATTTCTGTTCTTTTACATTTGCTGAGGAGTGCTTTACTTCCAACTATGTGGTCAATTTTGGAATAAGTGTGATGTGGTGCTGAGAAGAATGTATATTCTGTTGATTTGAGGTGGAGAGTTTTGTAGATGTCTAATAGATCTGCTTGCTGCAGAGCTGAGTTCAGTTCCTGGATATCCTTTTTAAGTTTCTGTCTTGTTGATCTGTCTAATATTGGCAGTGGGGTGTTAAAGTCTCCCATTATTATTGTGTGGGAGTCTAAGTCTCTTTGTAGGTCTTTAAGGACTTGCTTTATGAATCTGGGTGCTCCTGTATTGAGTGTATTTATTTTTAGGATAGTTAGCTCTTTTTCTTTAATTGATCCCATTACCATTATGTAATGGCTTTTTTTGTCTTTTTTGATCTTTGATGGTTTAAAGTCTGTTTTATCAGAGACTAGGATTACACCCCTTTCCTTTTTTTGTTTTCCATTTGCTTCGTAGATCTTCCTCCATCCCTTGTTTTTTGAGCCTATGTGTGTCTCTGCACATGAGATGGATCTCCTGAATACAGCACACTGATGGGTCTTGACTCTTTATCCAGTTTGCCAGTCTGTGTCTTTTAATTGGAACATTTAGCCCATTTACATTTAAGGTTAATATTGTTATATGTGAATTTGATGCTGTCCTTGTTATGTTAGCCAGTTATTTTGCTCGTTAGTTGATGCAGTTTCTTCCTAGCATCGATGATCTTTACAATTTGGCATGTTTTTGCAGTGGCTGGTACTGGTTGTTCCTTTCCATGTTTAGTGCTTCCTTCAGAAGCTCTTGTAGGGCAGGCCTGATGTTGACAAAGTCTCTCAGCATTTTCTTGTCTGTAAAGGATTTTACTTCTCCTTCACTTATGACGTTTAGTTTGGCTGGAAATGAAATTCTGGGTTGAAAATTCTTTTCTTTAAGAATGTTGAATATTGGCTTCCCACTCACTTCTGGCTTGTAGACTTTCAGCCGAGAGATCCATTGTTAGTCTGATGAGCATTAGTCTGATGGGCTTCCCTTTGTGGGTAACCCGACTTTTCTCTCTGGCTGCCCATAACATTTTTTCCTTCTTTCAACTTTGGTGAATCTGACAATTGTGTGTCTTGGGGTTGCTCTTCTCGAGGAGCATCTTTGTGGCCTTCTCTGTATTTCCTGAATTTGAATGTTGGCCTGCCTTCTTAGATTGGGGAAGTTCTCATGGATAATATCCTGCAGAGTGTTTTCCAACTTGGTTCCATTCTCCCCATCACTTTCATGTACACCAATCAGACGTAGATTTGGTCTTTTCACATAGTCCCATATTTCTTGGAGGCTTTGCTCATTTCTTTTTACTCTTTTTTCTCTAAACTTCTCTTCTTGCTTCATTTCATTCATTTGATTTTCAATCACTGATACCCTTTCTTCCAGTTGATTGAATCTGCTACTGAAGCTTGTGCATGCATCACGTATTTCTCATGCCATGGTTTTCAGCTCTATTAGGTCATTTACGGTCTTCTCTACACTGTTTATTCTAGTTAGCCATTCGTCTGATCTTTTTTCGAGGTTTTTAGCTTCTTTGCAGTGGGTTCAGACATCCTCCTTTAGCTCTGAGAAGTGTGTTATTACCAATCATCTGAAACTTTCTTCTCTCAACTCATCAAAGTTATTCTCTGTCAACTTTGTTCCATTGCTGGCAAGGAGCTGCATTCCTTTGGAGGAGAAGAGGTGCTCTTATTTTTAGAATTTTCAGCTTTTCTGCTCTGGTTTCTCACCATCTTTGTGGTTTTATCTACCTTTGGTATTTGATGATGATGATGTACAGATGGGGTTTTGGTGTGGATGTCCTTTCTGTTTGTTAGTTTTCCTTCTAACAGTCAGGACCCTCAGCTGTAGGTCTGTTGGAGTTTGCTGGAGGTCCACTCCAGACCCTGTTTGCCTGGGTATCACCAGTGGAGGCTGCATAACAGCAAATATTGCAGAAAGGCAAATGTTGCTGCCTGATCCTTCCCTTGTGGAAGCTTCATCTTGGAGGGGCACCCAGTCATATGAGGTGTCACTCGGCCCCTACTGGGAAGTGCCTTTCTGTTAGGCTACTCAGGAGTCAGTGATCCACTTGAGGAGGCAGTCTGTCCATTCTCAGATCCCAAACTCCATGCTGGGAGGACCACTACTCTCTGCAAAGCTGTGAGACTGGGATGTTTAAGTCTGCAGAAGTTTCTGCTTTCTTTTATTCGGCTATTCCCTGCCCCAAGAGGTGGAGTCTGCAGAGGCAGGCAGGCCTCCTTGAACTGCGGTGGGCTCCAACCAGTTTGAGCTTTCCAGCCAGTTTTTTTACCTACTCAAGCCTCAGCAATGGAGGATGCCCCTCCCCCAGCCTCAGTGCCACCTTGCAGTTCGATCTCAGACTGCTGTGCTAGCAGTGAGTGAGGCTCCATGGGTGTTTGACCCTCTGAGCCAGGCATGGGATATAATCTCCTGGTGTGCCATTTGCTAAGACCATTGGAAAAGCACAGTATTAGGGTGAGAGTGTCCTGATTTTTCAGGTACCATCTGTCACATCTTCCCTTGGCTATGAAAGGGAATTCCCCGACCCCTTGTGCTTCCCGGGTGAGGCGATGCCCCACCCTGCTTTGGCTCATGCTCCATGGGCTGCACCCACTGTCCGACAAGCCCCAGTGAGATGAAACTGGTACCTCAGTTGGAAATGCAGAAATCACCCATCTTCTGCGTCACTCACACTGGGAAGTGTAGACTGGAGCTATTCCTATTCGGCCATCTTTGAACTGCAGAACTAAACCTCGTTCCTTTATACATTACCCAGTCTCAGGTATTCCTTTATAGCAATGTGAAAATGGACTTACAATTCTGGAGTCTAGAAGTCCAAGATTAAGATGTCAGCAGGGACGGTTTCTTCTGCAGCTACTCTCAAAGGCTTGTGGATGGCTGTCTTCTGGTTTTTCCTCATGGTCTTCCCCAATATCCTAATCTTTTCTCTTATCAGACAAGACATCAGCCATTTTAGGTTAGGGCCCACCCTAATGACTTCATTTTACCTTCATTACCTCTTTAAAGGTTCTGTTTCCAAATACAGTCCCTCTCTGCGTACTGGAGATTAGGACTTCAATATCTGAATTCTGACAGGACATATTAATCTCATTAGGAATTGGGCTCCCAGACCACCAGCAATCTTAAATCTCAACCTAGAATCAGAAACTCTGGGTGTGGGGCCCAATTATGTGTATCTTAACAAGTCCTCCAGGTGATTCTGAAGCATGTTAAAGTTTGAAAACTACTCCTTAAACAAAAATAATTTCCAAATTATTAAGTAAAAAAATAAAACTAAGAATTAGCACTGGGTTGAATAGTGAGCCCCTAGAAATTCATGTCCACTCTGAAGCTTAGAATGTAACCTTATATGAAAAAAGGGATTTGCAGATATAATTAGCTTAATTAAAATAAGGTTATCTTCGATTAGGATGGGTAATAATCCAATGACTAGTGTTCTTCAAGTAAAGCAAAGGAACGTAGACAGATATGCAAAGAGAATGTCCATATAATGATGGAGGTGGAAATTAGAGTAATGTATCCACCAGCAAAATACATCAAAACTTGTGGGCAACTACCAGAAGCTGGGAGAAACAAGGAAGGATCCTCCCCTAGGGTAAGGACTTCACACAGGGCAAGACCCTGCCAATGCCATGATTTCAGATGTCTGTGCTCTAGAGCTGTGTGAAAATACATTTTTGTTGTTTTAGGGGACCAAGTTTGTGGTGCTTTGTTACAGCAGCCCTGCAAAACTAATACAGAGTATTAAGAAATGAACTTAATTATTTTTTAGTGGAATGGACTTTTATAAACAGAATATAAAACTTAGAAAATAAAAAGCTCCACATGGTAAGAAAAGTGCAATGTCAAAAAACAAACAACAACAACAACAAAATGATAAACTAGAAAGGGTATTAGTAATACTTAAAAGAGGTCACTTTTTAAAAAAATTTATTAAATGTTCATAAAAACAAATAAGAAAAGATGGTTAATAGGAATAAAATGTGAAAATGTGAGAGGACACTTTGAGGAAAAATGCCTAAATGCCAAAAAATTTGTTAAAATATAGTCAATGGCTTTATTACATTAATGTAAATTAAATCAGCAGGACACAATTCTTTTCATCTATCCGAATAACACATTAAGTTATAATGTTTAATGGTGGTAAGTTTAGAAATATAGGCAATCCCTTACATTCTTGGAGGAAAATAAATTTCACCCTTTTCATAAAGCAATTTGACCATATTGTAGGTTTTTAAATGCACACGGCAATGCGATGCCTGAAAATTTACATACAAAATTATTTCAAGATATATGTAAAACAATATTTCTGGCAGGATTTTTTTGCTACCAAAAAAAAAAAAAAAAACCTGCAAACAGTCTACATATCCACCTATGTGATATAAACCAATTTAATTATGAGGTATCTGAATTAAGAAATAATAAGGCATTAATAAAATGGAATGAGATCATGTTCTTTGCAGGGACATGGATGGAGCTCGAAGCCATTATCCTCGCAAACAGACACAGGAACAGAAAACCAAACACCGCATGTTCTCATTTGTAGGTGGAGCTGAACAATGAGAACACATGGACACAGGGAGGGGAACATCACACTCTGGGGTGTGTCAGGGGGATGCAGTGGAAGGACAACATCAGAATAAATAGCTAATGGATGCTGAACTTAATACCTAGGTGATGGGCTGATAGTTGCAGCGAACCACCATATGTTTACCCATGAAACAAACCTGCACATCCCACACATGTATCCTGGAACTTAAATAAATTAAGTTTTTTAAAAAAGAAATAATAAGGCATTAAAAGATTGAGGTAGATTTCTATGTATTAATATGGGAAAATATTTGGTATGTTAAACAAAGATATTCAGGGGCAGAAAATGGAAGCTTGTTTAAATTTTTTTGTGTAAATAAAATAAGATGTGCTCACAAAAAATGTATTTCTAGAAGTAATCACAAGGAATGATTAACAGTAGATATCTTTGATAAGGGATTTGAGGGTATAAGAAAGGAGGCTTCACATGTTGCTCATCTTTATGGTTTAACTACTCTAAGCATAACTATTTAGAGATACAGATAAGAAAACCTGCATAAATACTGTGCCAATTTATTTTATCTGGATGTCGAGATTATGGACTATTTTAATGTTTTTTAATTATAATTTTATGTGCAAAAACCTCTCATATTGTATAGTTGCAAAAAGGCCTGAGATAACTTTCCACTTAATTGCTTTACAAACTAATATATATATATATATATAGACAAGCTTTCCATACTGTTTCCTAGTACTCTCACCAGCATGGATGACAGGGTTTTAGGGGTTGGTAATCCCCCTGAATTCCTATGTAATGTTTTATGTGTATATACATCACTTTCATTACATATTTAGACAAGTCTTTTATCTAAAAATTCTTCATTTCTACAGGGCAACAAATCCCAAAATATTTTAGAACTTTCAACCAAATGAAGTTTGGTAGACCTATCACTCAATTGCTGAGAGATTGAGAGAGAAGTAACGACTAAGGTCAGCTTGGAAGCATACTGTTTGTGATTAACAGGAATAATTTGGTGTTCTACTTGGAGAGAGTAATAAAATCTACATTTTAAGTCTAGCTAACTGTGAGTCTATTTGTAGAATGCCAAGGTCTTGGTTTTTCCCTATTCACATAGTGTGTAAAACATGGTCACTGAATAAGCATATTCTAATTAAAGTTGAGTGTTGTTTTATAGTTTTATTTTACCTATTTTTCCTTTAGTTTAGTACACAGAAAAACATTTTTGTAAACCTAAGCTGTAAAGTCTTTTCTACTGCTTTTTAGGAGAATCTAAATTGAGTTTTAAATAAGGGAAGGGAAATTGGAGTATAAATATCCTTGTGTTTATAATACCTTTGCCCTTGTAGTTGGATGTATATGTCTTTTACACATGGGGAGAATTGGGTTCAATATGTTTTTTAAAGCAAAACAAATATCACAATCTAAAGTATAAGTCGACGTATATATTTTTGACCCAAATTATATTCATACTGATATATGATAGAAAAAGACAATGAAGAAGTCAAACTTTCATTCCAGTGTTGTAAAAGTATATCATGAAGAAAGCATTTGTGGGTTGTCTCTAAGAAATTTGGGGGGTTATTGACAACGTTTTATTCTCTATAATAAGGACTTGGAATCATCATTCAAGTTGTTATGGGATTTGAGAGCATATTCAGAACTTTTCTCTGAGGGTCTACTATGGAACACAGTTAGAGAACTCCATCTAGTCAGGTTTAAATTATGAATGTTTTGACCCTATTTGGGGCATGTGAGACAAATTATACATCCTGGTCAGCACACTCCTTTTGGGATGGAGCTGCCTGTTTCTATAATCATTGATGCACTCATAAACAAAGGAAGACATCTTTTCCAATAAAAGATTTTAAGTATACAATTTGCAGCCCTGAGTGTAAAATGCCCCAAAATAATATGAATAGACAAAGCAGCTTAAATTCCTTCCAATTGGAGGTCATAAAATACAAACATGCTTTTTAAATACAACTCAAGAAGAAAAATGAAAAACAGACTACATTTTCTTATGGCAAAAACGCTCAGCCTTACACACATTTGCAGAGAAAAAAATTGAAAGCATGCATCTTGATACATGCCATAATACGAATGCATGCTAGAACCAGGTTCTTGTGAATTATACCCTCTTCTCCGACACACATGCACAATCTTCCATTTCTTGGTTGTCTGTGATTAGAAAGAGCACAAATCTGATTTTTCTTTCAAAGGTATCTTTCTTTTTGTCTTGGCTTTATCTCAGTTGATTTTCCTCTTAGTGTTCATTTGACAAGCATTTTTTGTTGTCACCCACATGTCACCCATATACGTATATTCATATTCAATCCACTTAGTAAAGTAAGGTCAGAAATGGCTTAAAATAACCATCAGTATATTGATTACCTAGCTAGTAATTTGTGAGATAAAATTTAAGTTCGCTGATATCAAAGCTCATAATATCCAAAAATGTCTTCTTTTTAACTTAAAGCTGGCACTTTTCAGTGGAGAGCTAATAAATTCTGGTTAAATAGTCACCTCTGCAGAATATGAGATGTAAAACATCCCTCCCACAAATAATCAACCTGAGTGCCAACAATAAAGAAGAATGAGTCACATCTAGAGAATTAACAAACAATAAGAACTCAACCAAAAGCCAGTCGCTTTTTATCACCATGAGCCAGACATTTAAATGCTATCAGTGATAAAGTATTTTCCTGAAAAAATATTTTATTGGCCAAATTCTAAACAGTTGCTTTGTTTACTGCTGAATTTCAATAATATTTAGTTAACCTTCAAAATAGCACGTTTTTATCATTTGCTTTATAGAAAAAAGTGTATTCCACAGGGATGTTAATTTGGACGATTACTCTTGTCTCATCAGGTCTGATACCATGACATCTGTGAACTCACTTACACATCTGCATTAGAACTAAGATTATAACAATTCAACATTGTTCAACCTTGTGTTGGCCACAGTACCTCCAACCTCTGTAGCACTACATATTCCTTTGTTTAAACAATTGATTCTAAGTTAAAAATATTGGCACCGTTATGGGAAAGATGAAGAGACAGAACTTGAGTTGCATCAATTCTATCATTCTTTGTAACCATCTAGAGTTTTTAATGGCGTTTGAAATTTAAACCAGTGAACTAGAATATGAACCATGAAGTATAATATTTTTGTTTGAGATGTGTAAATCTTAGTTCCCACATTAAATCTTTCACTTAATTTGAAAGCCTTTAAAATTGATATTTATATCTTCTATAATTGTTATAAAATGTATAATAAATCCAGAAAACTATTATAATTATTGTTTTACATAATTATTATTGAAAATATTTTTTCATACAGAGGAGGGAAGTGTTGACATATATGTTAATTATGCCACTTATTGCAAGCTTAATCCCATATTAATTATAAAATAGTATCTAATAAACTATTTGGTGACTCTTATGATTAATCTAATGTCATGTAAAATAGCTGTTAGTACAGCCAAAACTGTATGTCTCTCAGAATTCAGGTGCCTAGACGTTTTTGATATACATAGCTCTTAGAGGCTGTTGAGTTCAGAGGTAGAAACTTAATAAGAAATGAGACTGAGGGGGAATATCGGAAAATCTTACTCCCAAAAGCCGTTTACTCGCGCTCATGTGCACATGCACACACAGAACCTCACACACACACACAAAACAAGTAGAATGACGCAGACAGAGAAGTACATACTTCTCAGACTCACATGTTTTGAAGCTTTCACTCTTGTTTCTCTGGAACGTGTTTAATAAAAGAATTCAGTTTTACCTCTCTGTCCAAATTCCCTTACACAGGATTTTTATCTCTCATCTCCAGGTAATCTCCATTTTTCTCCTGTCCTCCAACATATACATCCCCCCTACCCTAAAAGTATCACAGTGGTAGTAATTAATACTAGTTTGAATCTGAAAGCAGTTCACACCTCATTTCAAAAAAGCCCATATGTAGACTACTCAGAAAACTGACTTTCAGAGAGAACTGTTTATTTTGAGCTGAAGAAGTTCTGTCTATCTTTCTTCGCTACAAGCAAGTGGCACAAAGGTCACTCTGCCCTGAAAAATGATTTAATCAGAAGTTACATGCTTTTCTGAGTCCCGGTATCTTGATACCTGCAAGTGACCAGGTATCAAGTTTACTTGCATAACCTAGGAAATAAGAAAGAATAAATGTGTCCTAATTATAACCTGTATTAAGATTAGAAACTTTCTGATGTGACAAGTCTGCATAGCATCCCAAGGAATTGTTATGCTTCCATCTAAACTATGTCTTATATATAATGTGTAATCTGCTGTTGGTAATGGCCTATATGACAAAAAGATATACTTTCTTTGATGGTATAGCTTATCACACCCATAAAAGGCCACACATAACTATTCTCCTAAACATGCAGATATTTTCCTAAAATTTGGACTATTTAGCCAAAGCTATTTTAACACTGGGCATGGTCCATGCCCAAGTAAAGAACTTAGAAGAGAATGCATAGCTTTTGGAATCTGTTAAAATGTCATTACTGCTAAGAATGTGACATATGGGGATAATTAGCTATTGTAGTCACCATGGACGCTATAGACTGTATTCCAGAATGTTACTGGACCAAGTCTTCTCAGCATATTTTACATAATTTGGCAGCCTTCTTTATGAGCAATTCTAAAAAGAGTGGGCCACAAATTAGCACAACAAAAATTATATTTAAAATAATTTATCTCATTTTTCAATTTGTTCAGTCTCTACCAGCTTTAGACCAGGATTTCTTTTTTAATGATCCTGAATAGAATACAACCTTGCTCTTCTCAAGAAATGGATTGGGGTTCACTCTCAGTGCTTGTGGATCTTCTCTGTTTCTATTTATCATTAATTTAGGAAACTGGCTCTGAATGAACAAAATATACCTCATTGGATTCTGAGGCTATCATTTCAGACAACTGTAGCATCTCTGTATGACTACATTATATCTTTATCTTTTTCTTGATTAAACCTCAAGTATTATCAAATAATCCTTCTAATAACACAAACATGATTTTTTTCTTCTCGAAATTAAGGAACTGTTTTTGTTACCAATAATTTATTCATTCAGACGTTCTTTAAACCAGCAGTTGGTAAATTACAACTCATTGGTCAACCTCACCCATATTTGTAAAGATTTCTCGAAACACAGATATTCTCAATTGTTCATGTATTGTCTTTGGCTGTTTTCTCACTACAAAAGCAGAATTGAGTAACTATGACAAAGCCCAGGCATAACCTAAAATATTTATAATATAAACTTTATAGAAAAAGTTTACGAACCTTAGGTTAAACAGATATTTATTGAACACATATTTTATACTAACCACTGTGCTGAGCATCAAAAATGTAATGGTGATGAATATTCCAAAATTCCGTAGTTAAATCATGATGGATTTGGTAGCAGAAAATATCAGTAGGAAGAATAAAGACACAAACTAGACATATTATTCAAATAGATAATATAAGCTCTGAAGAGGAAGGCGTTCTCCATTAATTAAAATAATATTGAAGAAACCTATCATGTATTCTTAAATACAGTGAGAAAGAACACAAAAATTTTAACCTACTCTCTAATGCTCATGACTCCTAATATTATTTCTTCAAGGACCACATCATGAGGAAGCTATCAATCAATATTCTACCAGAGGATTATATTTCAAAGTGAGATATCTGCAGATGGAGAAAAAAATCAATTTTATGTGATTTTTAAACGTTTTCATTATACCTGATAATTATTTTATATATTTCTTCTCCAGTGGGAAATCAGAATATCATTTTTTTTTGTACTGTGAAGGTTGAGCACAAAGATGGTGATGACATTGCAGACACTTATGTACAATTTATTTTTATTTGGTTTCTTTGAAGCAGCAACACTTAAGTTAACTTTATTCTATGACATCAAGCCAGTCATCTTCTAAGTGGCCTGCCCTAACCACTTTAGACCTTGGCTTTGATGTGCCCACCCATAGATAAATATAAAACACAAAACAAGTATCTTTCAATTAAGCTGTGAATGACATTCTAATTTCAGAAATATAAATTTGAAATACATGTAAATATCTCAATGTGTCTAAAGGCACAACATGCATTCTAATTACTCTCCTTGACGTTTTTCTTCTGACCTCTAATGTATTAAACAGATAGTCTTTCTTCTGAACCTGAAATCACTCTCCTCTGTGCTGTAGAAAATTATATGGGCATTCTTCAACGCAAAGGTAAACTTAACTTTGTTCATCTTAATAAGGCTGCATTTTTGCTTTATTGTTTATTTCTTTTATGTATTTGTTTATTTATTTATTTTGAGACATATATATTATTTATTTATTTATTCTGAGACAGAGTCTCAGTCTGTCGTCCAGGCTGGCGTACTGTGGCACCATCTTGGCTTGAACCTCTGCCTCCTGGGTTCAAACGATTCTCCTGCCTCAGCCTCCCGAGTAGCTGGGAATACAGTAATGTGCCACCACATCCAGCTAATTTTTTTATTTTTTTGTATTTTTAGTAGAGGCAGGGTTTCACTGTGTTGACCAGGCTGGTCTCGAACTCCTGACCTCAGGTCATCCACCCACCTCAGCCTCCCAAAATGCTGGTATTACAGGCATGAGCCACCTCACCTGGCCTATTGTTTATTTCTTTAATCATGACTCAGGTATTAAATTGAAGTTTTGAGAAAAGCCTTCCAAGGGGTCCGGAGATCTACTGTTTTAATATGTGTCAGTGATTTTTATGCGAATCAGAATCATTAAATAATATTTCAGTTATAACTTTGTTATACTCTCCCTTCCTTCAAAACTGTTGTGAAGTAACTTATAATAAAAACATGGCTACAAGATGTCTGCAAACAATTAATGGAAGACTAAAGGCAGGGATTCATAAATAATGTGGAAGAGATGGAGATAGCCAATGACTGCAAATCTAGTTACACTTTGGTGAGTAAGTGCAACAGAAGAAATACATGGAAATACAAATTCAGATGTATTGAAGTGATGTCATTTCTATTAAAAAAAGTTATTTATAATTATTTTAGAATAATATAAGATTTGTGATTGAGTTTATAATATAATACCCAGCATACTGTGGGTACTTACATATTTGTCAAATAAAAGGACAGATTGGTTTAATCTAGTTTTGATAGAGTTTATAGCAGAAGTTAAACACTAGTTGACTTGCATGTGGGTCACTAGGTGAGAACATAATTTTGATAAAGCAATCTTGTATGGATTTTAGTCCATACTAGGTTCAATTGTCTTTTACTCATTGTCATAGCATTATAGCATTTATTTTCCATTTTCTTATCCCACTTCGATAATAATATCATAAGAAGTATTTAAGAGGGTTAGTTTGCTCAACATCAAAGAACTAAAGTTACTGTGACTGTAAAAATGATGACCTCATGTTTAAGGAAATTGTGGAGGTATCCTTATCCATCCAGACTTTTTGGGTCCCACTCCTTCCATGGTATTCTAACTTTAAATAAGATATACTGCAAGGGTGAGGAGTGAGTTTACATTGTAATTCAGCCATTTGTAGCAACAGACTTTGTGTTAAAATTTTTTGAAATCTCAAATCTAAGAAAACGGTTTCTTTCAGGGAACTCATTATATTCAATTTAGTATCTACTTTCATCTGGTTTTACATTTGATATTAATGGACTCACACAATATGTATTCTGTTTTTGTTTTTATTATTTTTGAGATGGAGTCTCGCTCTGTCGCCCAGGCTGGAGTGCAGTGGCATTATCTCGGCTCACTGCCAGCTCCGCCTCCCAGGTTCACACCATTCTCCTGCCTCAGCCTCCCGTGTAGCTGGGACTACAGGCACCTGCCACCATGCCTGGCTAAATTTTTTTGTATTTTTTAGTAGAGAAGGGGTTTCACGGCGTTAGCCAGGATGGTCTCTATCTCCTGACCTCGGGATCCGCCCACCTCAGCCTCCCAAAGGGCTGAGATTACAGGCGTGAGCCACCGCGCCCGGCCACAATATGTATTCTATTATAATTTGCTTTTTTAGCTCAATATAACTCTAGCATTTTCGTATGACTACATTATATTTATATCTTTTTCTTGATTAAACCTCAAGTATTTCTTGATTAAACCTCCTAATAACATAAACATGATTTTTTCTTTCTCGAGATTAGGGAACTGTTTTTGTTACCAACAATTTATTCATTCAGACATTCTTTAAACCAGCAGTTGGTAAATTACAACTCATGGGTCAACCCAGCCCATGTCTATATTACATTTTAAGATTCATTCTTATTGATGTGTGCAATGATAGTTATACCATTTTGATTGATTTATAATAATCCATTTTATAAATATCTCACATTTATTTATACACGTGTTTATTGACTGACATTTTGATTTTTTGCATATTTTTGTTATTTTGATAGATGGTGCTAATAGTAATTTGCACATCTATTGTTCATTTGTAAAAGTTTCTCTAGGGTAGAGTTATTCAAAATGAGATTTGAGAACCATTAGTAGAATATGATATCAACTTAGCCATACTTAACCACAATTTTATTAAAATGTGAAGAAATAGAATTAAACATATTGAAAACATTAGACATAAAAAGAGTAACGATTGCTGATTGATATTTTATCTCCATGTATGTGTATGTGTGTGCCTAGTCACAATGTAAAGTTAGTGAAAAGATTTTAAGCAGCTCTACTTAGGATATATAGCTAGGAATGTAATTCTACATATTCAGATTTTGCAAAATGAATATATTGGTGTATACTTTCAGTAGCAGTATATACTGGTTTCCATTCTTTTTGTATCATTACCAGCACTTGTCAGAATTAAACTTTGGTGTCAAGATTATACTGGTCTTATAGAATGAACAGGGTGTATGCCCTCTGTTAATACTTATAGAAAAATTGCTATAAGATTGTTTGCTGAGAATTTTACAAACTTGTTCTTAAAATATTTAGATCCTTGGTTTCCTTATGGGAAATTTTTTAATAAGTCATGAAGAATTTTTAATTATTTTGCAATTAGCTTTAATAAGTTATATTCTCCTAGAAATATATTAATCTCATTTGCATTTTCAAATTTCTTGTCATAAAGGCATTAATAATTTTCATTCATTTTCTTTATGATTTCAGCATCATCTATACCTATGGGTTTTTATCATTCTTAATTTTTATTTATAAATTCTCTTTTTCTTTGGTTAATATTTCTGGGGCTATGTCTATTTTATTAGGAGTTTTAGTAACCAATTTTTACTTAATTCATCATCTCTATTGCATTATTGGTTTATGTTTTATTAATGTTTTTGTATTTTTATTGCCCGATGGTTAATTCTCTGCCCATGCCAACTTTATGGCTTGGTGACTGTGACAACATTCTGCTCATAATGAGCAGCTCAGGTCACATAATAAGGTGAAGGTAGTTACAAGGTAAAGTAGATAGTAAAAACAGCTATTCTAATGAGAAGGAGCCAAAAAGCAGAAGAAATATTAAAAATAGGGGCATGTGTAAGATAAGGTTAAATGTATAAGATCTCAAAGAAAATTGAATAAGTTGAGACACACTTTTTTTTCTAAAGTTACACACTAATATTGGTTGAATACATGCACTGTGTTTTGCTTCATGAAACAGGGAATAGTCATACAGAGCAAAGAGCTCCGATCTTCAATTAAGTTTTAGTTTAATTTGAAGCTACATCTTCTGTTAATAGAAGTCTATTATATTGGGAGGACTTACCCACTAAGGACAACTGTAAAAGTTAAGCACTATTAAAAATAATTTATTTGAGGCTTCAGGAAGCTACCAGGATTGCAAAGAATTGCTGGCCCAGAACTAGGAGAGAATTTCTGCCAAAAAACATGAGCCATGTTTTCAAGGTTACTTTTCCCCCTGCTTTACTAAGATACTAGATGTCACTTTTGAGAGTCGCAGCTAAATAGAGCTGACAGAAAAGGCATATAGTCTAGAGCCAATTAGGAATAACGGACTACTAAACCTTCTCTATAAGGTGGGAACCAAAAGTACTCTTTTCAGGAGTAAGAGTAAACCAAAAGTAGACAGGTACACACAAACAATGCAGCTCAGCTCAAAAAATGTCAGTCTCTAAATTTTATTCAGGTAACCCCAATAAGTTAGGACTCCCAGTTAACTGGCAGAAACAAATGAAAATTATTCCTATTGGAAGATAATATTGTCCTAAGCTCAAATTATTTCTACAAACAATTTTGAAAATAAAATATTAAGAATAAAACGACATAAGAAAATATGGAAAAAAGAAAAACTCAGAAAACATACCAGACAGTAGAGAAAGACTTTCAGAGAAAAATGTATATGAATTATCTGACAGTATTTTAGTTTACTTGCTCTATGCAGGAAGAGAAAAGACAATATTGAAAATTCTTTGAAGAAAACCCTTAAAAATATAGTAGAATTGAAAGATGCAGTATCCGAAATTACAAAGTCATTAGATGAGTTTAAGAGTGGGTTAGACATAGCTGCAGAGAGTATTAAGACATTGGAGAACTGGTCAGAAGAAACTATCTAGAATGACGAATAAAGAGCTAAAGTAATGAAAACTGCATTAGAAAGTAAAAGACATAAATAATACAGTAAAAGCATTTAAAAATATTTATAATTCAGCTTCTTAAAAATTGAGAGAGAATGTAGCAGGAGTTCTCTTTCAGGAGATACTGACTGAGAACTTTCAAAACTAGTGAACAATCTGTCTACACATTCAAGAGGCCTCATGAACTCTAAATACCCAGGAACATCCTAGAATAACTACAAAAACATGAAAGAAAAAAAATCCTTAAAATGTCCAGAGTAGGAAAAAAAAAATGAAATTTCAAAGATCTTGACTGGGCACAGTGGCTCACACCTGTATTCTCAGTACTTTGGGAGGCCAAAGTGGGTGGATCACTTGAGGCCAGGAGTTTGAGACCAGCCTGGCCAACATGACAAAACCCCATCTCTAATAAAATGATGAAAATTAGTCAGGCATGGTGGTGCATGCCTGTAATCCCAGCTACTTGGGAGGCTGAGACATGAGAATAGCTTGAATTCAAAAGGCGGAGGTTGCAGTGAGCCAAGATCATGCCCCTCCACTACAGCCTGGGCAACAAAGTGAGAATTTGTCTCCAAAAAAAAAAAAAAGAAAGAAAGAAAGAGAAAGAAAAAAGAAAACAACAAAAAAAAAGTGATCTCCAATTGGAACAACAAATATTCTACTTTTCAACAGAAACAATGAAAGCCAGAGGACAATGAAAGAATAGCTTTAAATTGAAGCAAGGAAATTACTGTTCATCTAGAATATTCTTTTCCCAAGATAATACATTTTAGCAATGAAGGTACAATAATATTATAAGACCAAGATCATACGACAGAATTCTTTAAAGAAAATATTGAGAGATGATTTTCAAGTAAAATGAAAATAGTCGTAGAATTTAGGAGAAGCATTAAGAAACAAAAAAATGCTAAGTATAGATTTTGAAATGAGTCATTACTGAGATACCTGGTGAATAACAAAAGTATTGCTATTTGGATGATTGTTTATAGAGTAAGTATACATTTGGTTCTTTGTGACTGTTATGGAGCATGCTGGCTCTTGTCTAGTTATTATCACACTTTTGACCTCCCCTTTTTGTCCCTCTGACTTTTGTATGAGAACTGCTCAATTTTATGTTGTGGGCACAAGAGCCAAATCTCACATAGTTCAGCTCTAAGTAGCCTACAGGTAGTCCTTGAGCAGTTTAGAATCAAAATTTCCAAATAGCCTGCATACTCCATAGGGTAAAAGCATTCACTAAGTGCAAACTAAGAAGATCTGAAACACGAGAATAAAAAGAATTAGCATCCATCCTTTTCCTGCTGATTCAGAAACTATAGAATGGTAACTTGATTTTATTTATTTAAAGGCTATTGTGTAATTTGTTTAGAGATAGTCTCTGGTCATAGGCCAGAATTTGTGTCTCTAGGATTCAGAGTCACCAGCTATTCTCTAAAAGTGCTTTGTTGTCAATATCCACATTCTGGATAAAGGAGCCATTAGCAGGCTGCATTTATTTATGCTATATGGGGCAATCAATATTTTCCTGAATCACCAATGATGCAGTTGGCTTAGTTCAGGCCCTGCAGGACTAGTGATGGATGGCAAGTTCTACTCCCAAACCACCTACAAGCATTCCATGTAGCAAAGATAGGATTGGGAAAGGGAATTGTAGAAACCACTTGGGATAAAAAGAGAAAAGGATATAAAAGTAACCAGGATAGTTCAGCATAGAGAAATTTCACTTACTGGAGTGAATTAGTAGTACTATGATTTAAATTATAAAATGTGAAACATTTAAAATATAAAATATTTTTTAGAGAAATGGCCTTACTATTTTCTAAATATACAGTAAAATAAGCTGCCAATCAGAGATGTGGCACATCACTCGAAGATAATGAATAAATTATTTGTCATTAGCATGTGAAATAAAGATGGTTGATTTGTCCTGAGTTCTGAAAAAATTGTACATTATCTATTTTCCCTAAAATTTGTTTATACAAATAAGTTACTTAGCAAACTGGTTTTATATTTTTAGTGAAAACTTAAAACGTTATTCTATTCCTTGTCAATAAAAATAATACTCATTATCAGTAAGCTATAAATAAATGGACTTTTACTATAATTTTAAAGTTGTCTTAAATGTATCTCTATGTCTGATAGATGCTATGTTTAAACTATAATGTCCTTAAGTTTAGTAGTCAAATATTTTAAGTAAGTTATTTGCATAACATTATGAATAAAAATATAGCAAAATCCAACGAGGATCAGATATTCTAGTATAAGATGTCTTATTTTATTTTTAGAAATATTTTTTTTTTCCGCTGGCTTACTATTTACATTGCAGGACAATTCCATCCCCTAGAATATTCCATATTTTTTCAATGACTCTCTAGGCAAATGACCAAACTGCTTTGGAAAAAATACTTTTTATTCCTGGCCAATTTCTCTCTATAGCATTGCTCACAGCTAACATTCACAAAGGAGAAACACTGCCAAATATTTTCCAACTTTGGAGGACATCTGAAACTTATTGTTGTGTGCTTTCTTGGAACATCTTTATGAATACTTGATTCCATTGTAAGACACACTGCTTGCAGTGTCTGAGTTGCAAACAAAGAATGATTGCCCACTGCCCAAACTTGAAAGAGATTTTTATTCTCATTTACTCAGCAAAATTGTCATAGAGGTACTCAGAAAGGAATCTGGGAGTATTTTATGCATCAGAGCCAGCAAACATCAAAATATTCCTCATTTATTATCCTCCTAAAATTGTTGTCATAATGCAATTATGTAAATGAGGACCTGCAATCACACTGAGTATTTGTTCCGGTTTTGAGGCAAATACTTATTAGATCAGAGCAGTTTAAAGAAAACAAGAACTCACCACCAACAGAATTCAGGGAACGTGAAGGAGCATGAGAAATTCTCGTTGGAACTGTTCCCAACGTGTTGCACAAATAAAGGTAGGGTTTGTTGAAGCTCCCCTCCCACCCTCTTCATTTTTTGAAAAAGAAGCATGCTTAACTGGAGGAATGAAGCTTGGCTCAGGCAGTCATCACAGCTCTTCTGTCCTGAGTTCTGGTGTATAAGGATTTTTTTTTTCCTCTCTCTTTTATATCCACCAGCTTTCTCTAGCTTTCTCCCACTCCTCATACCCTCCACAAAGGATTTCCAGCAGAGAGCAGCTGGTGCCCCATATTGGCTGCTTTCCCCAGACTCGGGGGGGCTTTCACAGGAAATCAATGGCTGCTTATTTTCCCCTGCACTGCAGTTTTATGTGTGGACTGACATGGCCCCAACCATACCGATCCATTCTGCAGAGCTATTTCCATTCAGATGTGCCTCTTTACAAATAGCGGAAATTAGTGGAGGGCCAGTGTCAAACTGCTTGTCACATCTTGTTTTCAATCTGTTGAAATCAGGTTTACAGTGTCCTATTCAGAAGTCTGGGCTCCTTCTGAGTTGCACAATACATTTCAGGAGTTTCATCAGGCGATAAATGCAGAACTTCACATTGCTATTAAAAAATGATCAAAATGATTAGCCTTTTGAATTTTTTGAAGGAACTTACTTGCATGGAATAGTTTGTTTTAATTGCCCAGCGTCTTTTATTTCTGGGTATTCATCTCTCTTACGTGTAAAAAGTATTCCTCCTTAATTTGTCAGTATTAGAGCTGCAATATGTGACTATGTTCTGGTGATTTAGTTGCACAGAATGAATGACTAATCAAGTGTTGTGAGCTGGAATACAGTCAATACCATAGCATACCATGCTAGTATTCCTCAAACCTTGAAATACTAATTGCTATTTATTGACCGGGTGTGGTGGCTCACGTCTGTAATCCCAGAACTTTGGGAGGCCGAGGTGGGCGGATCACCTGAGGTCGGGAGTTCGAGTCCAGCCTGACCAACATGGAGAAACCCCATCTCTACTAAAAATACAAAATTAGCTGGGTGTGGTGGCACATGCCTGTAATTCCAGCTACTCAGGAGGATAAGGCAGGAGAATTGCTTGAATCCTGGAGGCGGAGGTTGTGGTGAGCTGAGATCACACGATTGCACTCCAGCCTGGGCAATGAGAATGAAACTCTGTCTCAAAATAAATAAATAAATAAATAGTATTTATTGAATGCATATCATACACCAAGACCATCACTAAATGCTCTATAACTCATTTCATTCTCACAACAACCCTTTGAGTTGTTCTTATGATCCCTATTTTGCAAATGGTTAACTGAGGTTTAAAGTGATTAAATAACTTACTCAAAATGTCATCATGTTTGAGAGACTAAGCCAAACAGTCTAACTCCTGAATTCACAAGGTAACCCCTATGCAATACTTACTCCTTGTAAACCATAGGTGTGCAATGTACTCAGAAAGCTAAGCAAAACCTAGTTTTGAGCCTGGTTCTAGAACTGATATAGTCTATGGATAGAAATGTAAAGTGAAACACGCATTTCACTAGCCCCTTAGGTGCTGCAGTTTAAGGAATACCATGAGAAAATGACAGGTTTAGGAGGGTTCTAAACTCTAACGAGGAGAGGAGAAGGTCAGGCTTAAAATAAAAAGATAATGAGATAAAAAAGACATATTCTCTACAATAAGGGAAACAGAAGTACTTGGGAACAAACCAGGTATGGTCCAGGGTGCCAATTCAGAGATTTCATGCCTTCTCCATGCAGTATTTCTAATGAATGTGATTGACAGTTAATGCGAACTCATGCTTCCAGATAAAATATCTATCCACTGGAACACTCATTTGATAGGATGGAGAGGGTTGACTTCTCTGTAATTTGAGGCTGGCCCTTGCATCAAATGTGAAACAATTTTTCCATTTTTTAAATTAAAAAAAAACCTAAAGAATACTCACTCAAAAAGTAATGTAAAGACAAAACATTAGCTAAAGATTCCTTTTGTCGTTTTGGAGGAGTAGAGAACAAAATATTATAGACAAAATCAAAATCTCCTATGCTCTCCTCCCTTACTTACCAGAGACAACCACTAGTATAAGGAACGTAAATAACTGTTACATTTTTTATACTTTCACTACCAACATTTGTATACAGGAACATTATACAAACTTATGTGTTTTTTAAAATTTACAAGTAATGTCATATTATATGTAAAATGCACTTTACTTGTTTTATTCTATTTTATATTTTGGAAATCCAGATTGACTATTATTCATCTATTCTAGAATATTTATCTTAACTGCTATATATGGGGTCACATTAATGAATATACTATTATTTATTATTTTGTTGGCAGATAGAAATTCCATTTCTCTATTACAGATAATGCTAGACTGTAGTGGTTTGCACATCTCCTTCCACAAATGTATGGGAATTTCTCTGAGTAATGTACTTAGAAATGGTGATACTAGGTCATGAGATGTGTACATTTTCCATTTCAGTACATTTTGTCATAGTGCTTTATTAAATAGCTTCAGCAATTTATAAAACTTCTAATAGTTATTGAGTTCTTATTTTCCAATGGCTTCTTCAACATGTAGTTTTGTAATTTTCATTATTTTGCCAATATAATACAAAAATATATACGTTTTATTATTTTAACCTCTGAATTGTTGGTGATGTTATAGATATTTTACCAGAATTGTAGTCATTCAGGTTCAACTTCTTTACCCATCTTTTTAAATCAGCATATTATGTTGCTTTACTTATTTGTGAAATTCTTCATACTAATTTATTTTTATTTCTACCCATGAACTAATACATTCTTCCAGTCAGTTGCTTGGCCGCTTTCTGTATTTTCTCTTAATTATATAGTGATTTCCAATTAAAGTATTGTCTATTTTATTAAATTTTCCATTTTTGATGTTTTTCCTATGTCTCATTTAAGAAATGTTTGTTTAATCAAAATTATGACAGTCTCCTCTAATACACTGAGCAACTCAGTAGTCATTCATCATTATTACTACATTTGTACTTTAATGTAGTGATTGGTGAGAGGCACGTAATTCTGAAAGTTTCATATAGGGAAAAAAAATTTTAAGCCATCCCAATAAAAGCCACCAAATCAATCTATACAAAAGCCTCGCCAGAGAAGTGAATTTCATTCTAGCCTTGGAATTCATGAAGGCACCTAAGTGTGCTCTAAGATGACCAGCACAAATCTTATGTTCTCCGTAAAGCTTTTTCCAACTCTAGAATCCAGTCCCATCATGCCCTATTTAGTCTCCCATCACTGTCAAAAGCTGAGCATTACTTTCCCATGTTATTACCTCATGTGAGTAAATTACATTTTTCTCTGTCTCTTCTCTGGAGTGGGGTTGGGATAGCAACAAAATTGTAATAAAACAGTGAATTGATAGCAAATAATGGTTCTAGCACAAATGCTTCCACTGACAAGCTATTTAACCTTGGGCAAGTCAATTAACCTCTTTGAAAAAGTCATAGTTGTACCTTGCCCTGACTGACTAACAAACTTGCAGTAGGAACAAAATAAATCTTTTAAAAGTCTAGGCCAAAAGTAAGGTAATAATATTAATAATTTATTCTAGTAATCAGTACCTTTTATTAATCATTCCCATACCATGACTGATTCTAACTACCACGTATATGTACATGTACATATATAAAAGTAGGTTTTCTCAATTGTTCTGCCATGAATAAAGATTATAGAACATATTACAATCTGCTTTCTACTCTGACCATTAACATTTATTTCTCCATAGTGTACTTGGGCTTTCTGACTTCCTACCTCATTTTTTTTGACTGAATACCAACAACATTTCTTTCATTTTATTCTTTTTAGTAGCCCACACACATACCAACTGAAAATGGATCTATTTGACTTTCTCTTTTTAAATTACTTCCAGCTACAAAATAGTAAATACTCATTTTCTCTGGCCAACTGTGAATTTTCAATGCATATAATTGGAAAAAGTTCTATTGCCTAGATTTTTATTCTTCATTTCCTTATTTAGAATAGGACATAAAAGAAGGACGTTCAGGCAGAACAAAATGACCTAGCAAAATAAATTATTTTGTTTCTTTAACTTAGAATTATCAGATATATCCAAATAGCTTTCTGAAATGGTATAGTATAATCTTGACCGAAAAAACAGAATAAATCAGATGACCATCTTATGTCATAAACCCCGTAACTTTGATTATAAAAAGGGTTTATTTTTAATTCCATTCCTATCAAGTTCACTTATCAACATCCATTTTTCCCTGAACAGAGAGAAATTTTCGTTGTAGAGAACTGTGGAAGAACCATTTTCTCTCCTTCTGCAGAAGCTGAAATATTTTATGTACCATGTAATTTCATGTAATTCTATTTGCACAGACCATGGAAATACAGAACAAAAACCAAAAATATCTAATAATTCCTCAGGAGTCAATAGAGTTTCTCAGTGAGCTTAACAATTGGCATGTCCTACCTTGGTTTCAGAATTCCTTGCAGACTTAACAAGATAATTTACTAGAAAGACAAGAAAAGCATATCTTTGGTCTTTCCTTATCAATAGAATCACGTCAACTACTATGACAACCACCAAATGAGAGGGCTTGCCAAATGAGGAAGTATTGAGACTGGATATAATTTAAGCCATTGGAAAAGAAATGCATAGGAATACTAGAACTGGGGTCGGGGCGGCAGGCATCAGCAAGATTAGATGTTAGAATAAAACACAATGAAAATGATAAATTCTAATAGAAATGTTTGGATCTAGAATCCCATTTTTACTCTAATATTTAACCAAGTATGAGGAAAAAATTACTTCACATACAGAAACTCAGAAAACCTACCACTCCAAAATCCTTTATAAAATAATTTCATGACAATAGTTTGCAGAAAATGAAAAAGGAATACAAAGGGGAAGAAGAAATAGAATTGGTTTTAAAAGTAAAATAAAGAAGGTACTCTCAGGAATAAAAGAAAGTAATCTTAGGATGTGAGTCACACACCATGCCAGTAAATAATAATTTAGAATAGAAAGTCATAGATTATCTAGAATAACATTAAGACAGATAACCCCATAAATTTATATTAACTATATTCTACATTAGTAGAAATAGGTCAATGACAAAGGAATATGTGTCCAGCACTTTAAGTCATTCACATACTTCTATAATTAATATTTATATGATCATAATATTATAAATGTTGATTCTTGGATTCAATTTTAGACCCAAACTATAAGCAAAGCTTGGAAGACTAAAGTGTGCGTGTCTGTGTGTGTATGTATGTTTTATAATTATAGATTATTATTATTATTATTTTAAGACAGGGTCTCACTCTGTCACCCAGGTTGGAATGCAAGGACATGATTATAACTCACCGTAACCTCGACCTCCCAAGCTCATGCAACACTTCCACCTCAGCCTCACAAGTAGCTAGGGCTACAGGTAGACATCTAGCTGATTTTTAAAACATTTTTATGGAGATAGGATCTTGCTTTGTTGTCCATTGGTCTCAAACTCCTGGCCTCAAGTGATCCTCCTGCTTTGGCCTCCCAAAGCCCTGGGTTTCCTAATTGTAGATTATTTAAAATAATCATATGGCAGATTAATTTGGAAAAGTATTGAGAGAAGAAGAGGCGAGGAAAATGGAGGGGCATATGTTTTCTTATCATAAAGTAGGCAGATAATAACATCTTAAGTAATCAAAATGATTATTGCATTAGAATATTATGTTACTTTATAATGACTACCAGTAGAAGTGAAAATTAGAAAATGGATCTGGCAGGCCTGGGAAATAATTATAGAGAAATGTTTAAGTGTGTTCCAAATGTGTAATATTCTATGTCAGGGAGTCTGTAAATACCAATTGAAATTGACAGATCAAGAAATATATGTACAAGTGGATTATGTAGAATTATGGAGGTTGCTGACCCCACCCAAGGTATTAAAAACAAATGATAATAGAGTAGAGGCAAGAGGATTTGCTTTCTATTATATCAGTTAGTACTGTTTTAGTTTTCATCATTCTATTAATTATTTAATTTTATAGTAAAAATATGGATACAGAGAAAATAGATGTATGTAATTTTTATGTTTTAAGAAACTTAGATCTACACAAAAGTGTTTGTGTTTAGTGTTATCCAACAGAATTTCTGAAATATTCTGTCTCTATATTGCTCAATATAATCACCACAAGCCACATGTGACTTTTGAGCATTTGGAATTTGGTTAGTATAACTGAGAAACAAAATTTTTAAATTTGCTGATTGTAATTAATTTCAATGAATATACCAACACATGTCTCATGACTACCACATTGGTCATTACAGCTCTAGATAAATAGTTTCTAATCTTTTACTATCAAAAACGCTTTTTTACTTTTTTTCTCCCAGAGATCTTTATGCTTAAAGGATTTTGCCAGCCACATTTCAATAACAGTGTACTTGTTTACTGATCTTAATCAGAGACATACGACTTAATCAAAGACATACAAATAGGGCTTTCATGAGCCACAAGCACATCACCTTACTAAGCCTAACCAAAATCAAAGCAACTAGATGCTTTGGAGAAGAGGGGCTCATTTAGAATTTGGGCACAATTTTTATTAGTCTTTTTGAAATAGCAAAGTGATTCAAGACCCTCTGCTTGTGTTGTAAGAATCCCAAAATATCTGGAAATTTCTGTTGGATTTCAAGATTCTTCTAAAATCTTGTCACTCTGTTCCCTTTCAAGTACCTCATGAAATTGTGAAGGATATTGAATCAGTAATAAGCCTTCTCAACCTCTTTCCAGCTGTAAATTCTCTGCTTCTCCTTGGAGGGCTCAGTTGTTCTTTGGCGTTCCAGAAATCAATGAAGTCTGCTAAGGTATTGGGAGTTTTTCCTTCTTGAGGCATGCTGGTCATTAGCAGGTCCTAGAAGCCACACCCTGCAAGTAGTTAAGACACTGGAGGCATTGTTACCCCTTGCCCCAGACCCATCCCAAAGCACCATTTCCAATGTTCAGTTCCACTAGGAAGGGAAAAACTACTATGCTTTCTTTTTTTGTTGCTGTCACTGAGAGAAGAAAGGCATTCTCTGGAGCGAAGTTCTGGCACTGTTCCATTTACATTCAGCTCTATAGAGGCATCAAGAGGTCAGTCAGCGAAACTAATAATCAGTGCAGAGCAAATAGGAGTAACACTCTTGCACAGCTTTTCAGTCTCCTGGGGAAGCTGAATTCAGCAGGCCAAAGATTCAAAGGCTGGATTTTAAGCTGACGACATCATTTTATGGTTGATATTATTAATGATCACCACATAATGCAAAAGTCAAGGACATTGTCCACCCTTTCACTGTTACACGCAGGAGTTGAAGAGTTCCTCTCTTTTCAAGCAAAGTCTATAGGGTGAGTACTTTTAAGAACAGGTTTACATTAAAGGAGAATGGGCCACTTGACAATCACCTACACCTCCTTAGTGGTGACAGCAGCTTGTGGAAAGAGCATGCATGCACTTACTTGTGAATTAATTATTTAAAATAATTGATTTTTACTCAGAAAAAAGGGATTATTTGCTGTGATTTGACATGTTAAACAATGCTTTTGTCGTCAAGTAAGAAAAGGAGAAAAAAATAGACACTCTTCTCATCTCTGGTTATGATGCAATACATCCTTGCCTGTTACCACTTTGAAATAACTGGAATCTTATCAGCTTATTCTTTGCAGTCAGATATAGCAAAGTCCTAATGCATAGCTCTGAAGGAAGAAAATAGCAAAAAATAATTGACAATTAGAAACCTGTATTTAGCACCTAAATTCTAAGTCACATGAGAGGTGGAGGAGAAGGGGTTATTACCTTGATTCTTACCTCCCTATTCCACAAGAAGAAATTTAGGAATTGTGCCCTCTCATTTTTACATTACTAGCACTTACTTCGGTTAGCAGCATCAGGTAAATTCTTATAAATTCATTTGAATATTTATTGAAAGAATTAACTAATGAATAACCATGGTCCTTATTCTAAAAAAGCTTCAAAACATGCTGAAAAATGTAATTTTATTTTCGTATTTTATTCCAAACTAATACTAAGATACTACCTTCCTCTTTCATGACTGGTTTCACTGCTGTCCCCAGTTAGCCCCACATTCTATAGATTCTGTCCCTGAATAGCATTTTCTACTCTCCTTTCATTTCTAATCTCATTGCCGCTAATTTCATACGGGTTCATTCTATCTCATGGGGATCATTTTAAGAATTTTTGGCTGGGAGCAGTGACTGATGCCTGTGATTCCAACACTCTGGAGTCCAAGACATGGAAATAACTTTGTTTATGAGAGCAACACCTAATTCATGAGCCCAGGAGTTTACCACCAGCCTAGGCAACATAGTGAGAGACCTTGTCTCTACAAAAAATGAATTAATAGTTAGCCAGGGCATCCAGTTCCTTGAGAGGCTGAGGTGGGAGGATCACTTGGGCTCAAGAGGTCGAGGATGCAGTGACCCATGTTTGTGCCACTGCACTCCAGCCTGGGTGAGAGAGCAAGACCCGATTTATTATATTAAAAAAAAAAATTGGACTGATTTCTATCACCAAACTTTCATTCATCTGTCTCTCAATGCAACCTGTGCACTGTGACCAGATGAGTGTTTCTGGTCACTGATCAAGACAGAGCTGACAATGCATCTCAGTGACGCAAACAATAATGCAGTTCATTCTTAGAGCAAAATGAGGAAATCTTGTCACCATTTTAATACTCTTACTTATTTTTAAAATACTGAGTATAAAAAAGGAGAAAATGCAAAACTAAATCATTAAATATGAAAATATTACATTATTACAAAAAGCATAAGAATTTCTTCAAAGAATGTTATGATATCACTTCTGAGGTGATATAAACATATTTGTCTGATCATTTGAGGTTATTAAATTTTCTGACCCTAAATTCATTGTAAGATTGTTGAATTTTCTGACCCTAAATTCATTGTAAGATTATCTCATGCTTATTTGGTTCATTTATTGTGCCTGATCAATATTAGATGTTTACTCTATATGAGATTATTTATTATTGTACAGAAAAGAATGACAATTCAAAAGATAAAGCTAGCAGGAAAAACACTTTATTGTGGCCATTGTTTAATCTGGAATACTAGAGGTTTCATAGACCTAAGATCAATGAATTCATTTCCCCCCCCCCCAGGTAAAAGACTATGGACAATATTTTAAAAGCGTCTGTTGGTAGTCATAAGAGTAACTTTATTTTGTGATAACTAGAGTTAATTCGTTCTGCTTGTTAACATGACTAGAGCCAAATCAACAATCAATATTTGTCAGAAATGTTAAGGGAGTCTGCAAAAGTCGGAAGGAGAGCTGATTTTTATTTAGTATTTCCTCACAGAACATAAATAATTCCCTATTTGACTCCCAAGCCGATGAGGTAAAGAAAAAAAATGGAAGAAGTAGCATATTTCAGTGGAAAGTGGGGGAGTGAAGAATATTGAGCTCAGTTTCCTGCTTGCTAAATAGCTGTTAAAATAGACGATTTCTCCATGAAACTGTTGTCATAAATAAATCTGCATATGAACCAGCATGTTGAATCAGCTTTAAAATATTGAGAAGCAAATCAAGTTTCAATTTCTGTCTAATCAGTATGGCTATGTTAGTATTTTTTAAATTAATGTATTTTTATTATTTTATTTTTATATGATTTAAATATTAAAATAATATAAAACAGTACAAGATAAAAATTTTGATTCTCATTCTTGTAGCCATCTGCTCATTACTCATCTCCATCACATGTAATCTCTTTCCTTAATCTTAAAACAATTCTTCCAGAGTTTCTTTATCGGAATGCCTAAAAACAAAAACATGTATTTTAATTTTTTCCCTTTCTTACAAAATGGAAGTATTGTTAGTTAAATTAAGTTTGGCCTACAGCTGCCTCCCTATGTAGTGAACTGCAACCTTATTTAGTATGTAAACAAACTGCAACCTAACTTAAGAATATATTCTTGTATCAAGTAGCTGAGTCTCCCTGGACAATTAGAGAAGCTGAGTTGTCATCCAATTACAGGCTGCAAACTGTTCAAACATACCTAAATAAGGCAAATGCTGAGCTTTAACTAATCAGGCTACTTATGGAAGTCACTTCCTTTTTCTATCTATTAATGCTGCCTGCCCACGTTGCTGCATGGAGTTCTCTGAACTTTTACTAGTTCAGGGTGCTGCCCAATTCATAAACTATTTCTTTTCTCAAACTCCGCTAAATTTAATTTGTCTAAAGTTATACTTTTAACAATGAACCATTCTGCATTTTTTTCATTTAACAATTTTTTTTAGAAATCTTTTCACATCAGTACATAAATAGCTTCTTCAATATTTTTTTCCAGCAACAAAGTAGTCCATTGCATATGCATATATACAAATTATTTAACCAATCCTTATCAGTGAACATCTGGGACATTTTAAACATTTTCATATTGCAAAGATGATAAATAATCTGAAATATGCCTTGTTTTGCACATATGCAGGAAGCAAAGTGGGAAAATTTCAAAGCATCTACATGGGAAATATGAAGCATTGACAAAGGATAAAAATTGAGACAGCTCTCAAGTTTGTAGATAGCAACTGTCACTGGCAGGAGAGAGTGCAAATTGTCTCATCAGCCAAAATCATTACACCCAAACATGTTCAAGCCAGGCAACAGGCAGAAAACCTCAAATGTATACAACTCAAACATACGTAACCTTGAACCCTTCCTGAAATGATCATTTCAAAACTAAATGCAATCATCAATTCAGGAACAGATTTTAAAAAACACTTGAGAAATTATAGTGGTGAGATTTTAATATCTTAAAGTATGAAACTATTGAAATAATAAATGTTATATGATTTGTGTTTACCACAACAAAATATAAATACTGATTATATGAAAATAATTATAAAACTAACAAAATAAGAATATAGAAGAAAGTGGAGAGGTACTTTTGTATTTTAATGTTTACATTTGCAGAGCAAGAACTCAGTCAGAATTATCTAAAATTAATGTGTAAAGTTTTTTAAAAAGATTCTAATTTTAATGTTTCTTTCACAGTTTCCTTTCATAGAATTGTCTTTTTAGAAAATAAATTCATGTGGTAAATACTTACCTAAAATTTAGTAACTCTTAATGTGGGAAAAGGGAGATGCAAAAAAAAAATTAGTAACCTACTTTCTCTTAGAGTTTTCCAATAATTAAAATAAGAAAATTTTAATGTAATTATTTTATTACACATTAGCTGTAAATACTAAATTGCTATATAATAAAATCAAATAATCTAATATAATAAAAATAGAAATGTATAGATCTACCTATATTTCTATTTATATTATGCACAAAAGTAGAAAATGACAATATCTGGCATTGAGGTCTCATAAGTAATGGTTAGTTATGAATAGTGGCATGTCATTGTTTTGTTGTTATTGTTTTGTTTGTTAGCATATTTCTTATAAATTCTATATCATTCTTGAGTTATTTAAATTAATAACAAAAGGCAAGTATTCTACAAAAAGTACAGTGTTAAAATAAAAACAATTATATATATAGTTTTTTGAGACAGAATCTCACTCTGCTTCTCAAGCTGGAGTGAAGTGGTGTGATCTCGGCTCACTGCAACCTCCGCTTCCCGGGTTCAAGCAATTCTCCTGCCTCAGCCTCCTGAGTAGCTGGGACTACAGGTGCGCCACCACGTCTGGCTAATTTTTTTGTATTTCAGTAAAGACAGGGTTTCACTGTGTTGCCCAGGCTGGTCTCGAACTACTGAGCTCAGGCAATTCACCCACCTTGGTTTCCCAAAGTACTAGGATTACAGGCGTGAGCCACTGCGGCTGGCCCAATAAATATTTTAAATAAAATAAGGTAAATATATTCAGTGTAGCTTTTTCAATTATTATCATACTAAGAACCAATGAATAGCCCAATAATTAGGACATGATTACATAAATAAAGCATCATCAAGCAAATTGAATGCTATGCAAAAACTTAAATGATAATTTGGAAGCCCATGGGCCAGCAAGGAACAATATTCATTATGTGATATTAAATGAAAAAAGTCAGAAATAAAGTTCTTTATGAAATGATTTAAAATATCAATTGATATTTATGCAACAGGCAGAAAATCAGTTGATTAATAGATAGAAATAGAGTGCAATGAATTAAATTTGTTTGAACCAGGGTGGTGGTAATGTGAATAACTATTTTCTTCTTCCTAATGTTTTGGTAAAGTTGCAATAGGTATGTTGGTTCTTTAACAGTTTAAGAGAGTTTATATTAGTATGCAAATACCTGAACTAACCCATATTCATGTATGGCTTTCACGGAATTAATGTTGTGAATTTATAGATCTACTTCTGATAGAACAGTTCTGATATAAATAGATGCAAAAAGCATCTCTGAAATCATTTAGAGTAGGTCAAGTATTGGCTCAAAGGAATCTACTCAGCCAATATGCTGTTTTTACTTCTTTATTTAACTTATAAACATATCATCCTAGAGTGATAAGACCATATTAAAAATCATGGTCAAGCAGAGTGGCTCACACCTGTACTCCCAACACTTTGTGAGGCTGAGGTGGGTAGATCATGAGGTCAGGAGTTTAAGGCCAGCCTGACCAACATGGTGAAACCCCGTCTCTACTAAGAAAACAAAAATTAGCCAGGCCTGGTAGCGCACACCTGTAGTCCCAGCTATTAGGGAGGCTGAGGCAAGAGAATTGCCTGAACCTGGGAGGCAGAGGTAGTAGTGAGCTGAGATCGGCCATTGCACTCCAGCCTGGGTGACAAAGTAAGACTCTGTCTCAAAAAAAAAAAAAAAAAAAATTGTTATCCAGTTTTCTCTAAACTTAAGATAATGTGAACAACATTGGAAATAGTGAGAACATATGCTTTTGATTTGGAATAGCTTCTAATTTTGGATTTTTATTTATAATATCTTGAGAATTTAGTATGTATTCTATTCAAATGGATTTTTCATTCAAGATTTTGAAAAACCACAGGTAATTTAAAACGACTTTTTTTTTTTTCAGATTGTAATCAGTAGGAAGGAGAGGTAGAAATCTAAGAATTTCTATCACCTGCACAATGCTTGCAAAAAAACACGTAACTGCATAGCAAGTTATTATCTACTCAGCCTTGAATCGTGAATTCTGTTTTGTTAAAGTTGAATAAAATCTATTATTTTCCATAGAACAGTGAAGCTGTTAGCTACATACTATACTTGATTTTTTTGTTTAATCTCTTGTGTGTGGGCTCTCTTTCACCAGCAAAAACAATGCAACCAATGGTGCCATGTGAACAATGGAAGCTATTGACTTCGCTCTTCTACTGTGGGTTACTATATACTAAAGGGTTGCTGAGACATTTACTCCGTCTTATGAACACCCCACAAGGAAATGTGTTGAAATCTGTCATAATTTTTCAGGCTTTCTAGGTGGGCAGCTTGATACCTACGCAGACCATAAGTTTACAACTTGAAAGGTAAGAGAATAAAAGTGGACTGAAAGTGACTGCTTTGCATCCATTGTATTTACCTTTAGAGGGAAGCAAAGAAGGAAACTAAGCCACTGGTTAAAAGTTTTATCAGCTCTAGCACATCCATGTTGGTGTCCCTTATAGGCCTTGTTATTGCACAATCCTGGCAGAAGTGAGAAATGCATCCGCATTAGATGTTTTTCTTTAGTGGATTGCCTCCAGGCTATATTCCTATAGAATTTAGCAAATCAAAAATAGCATTTTTCAGCAAGCCCTTTGTGTATCACTTCCCTGCTTCACAAAGATAGCATTGATAAATCACACCAGCACAAGAGAAAGCGGGGAGAAGAGGGAATGGGTGTGAACTCTTATAGTTCATATTTAAAAGAAAACTTCTTAGTGTACGTCCTATTTAGGTCATTGTTTTATTTTTTAAAAAATTAACAAGCATGGGGTGGTAGATACCAATTTTTTATATCATGTGATCTAATTACTGTCTTTCCACAGAAGAAAGAACAGAACTCCTGCAAACAATTTCCCCAGGATGAAGCACAACCATGCAGCAAGAAGGAATCTAAGACTATTTTATATAATAGGGAAAGGAGGTTTTCAGTGAAGTGATAATTTCATGCCTGTTTCCCCAAAATTTTATTAAAACAGGAAACTCTGACTCATAGTGAACCTCTTACTAAGAAGTATTCTGAGCAATAAGAGAGGCTCCTGAATAATGCAGAGTAACTCTTTAATTAATTTTAGAAATGAAAAAGAATACTTCGTAAACTGGCCTTGAGTATCCAAATACTCAAGGTACATTTAAAACAGTAATTTTGTCTTAGAACAGAAAATCCCCTTAGACCAGAACCAAAGTAACAGAAAACCCAATTAACCAGGATTTCACATACATGCACACACAGAATTTCACTTTTGCCAAGAACAAATACATAAAGACATAGCTGGCTTAAATAAATCAGAGAAACCAACAAAAATATTATCACAACTTTATGAGTAAGATAGGCAGCAAAGTGTAGTACCACAGTTGAAATCATTTTACTCAGAGCTTGGAGACATGGTTTCAGCCCGTAGCTCTGTCATTAATACATGGGGTGGTTTTGGGTAAACAATTAATTTCAGGGCCAGACAACGTTCATCTTTAAAAAATGTGGGAGATCACAAAATCTTCTTGCCACCCTAACAGCGTGCTTCTCTAGCCTAGAGCCAAGTCACACTGAGCATAACCCCTACCCAGCATATGTAAAGTAGGCGACTTGTTCTACTTCACCAGGATAATGTGCTTAAAAAATTATTTCTTTGAAACTGTGATCCTTAAATTAGCAGGTTGGCTGCCCCTGGGAGCTTGCTAAAAATGCAGAATCCTAGGCTCTATCCCAGAACTACTGAATTAGCACGTAAAACTTGAACAAGATCAGCAGGTGACTTCTGTGCACTGAACAGTTTGAGAAGTGGTGATACATTTGATTGGAGGTCTTACTACTTTCCACCCATCACATTAATTTACCTGCATGGCCCAAATAGGCATTCCAGTTTTGATATCCTACATCTTTTAGTGTGTAAAGATTAAAAGTAGGCTTTGAAATCAATCAGACCTGGGGTAGGAATCTAGCTCTGACACTAAGGCACTGTGTCATTGGCAATTTACATAGCCTGACTGAACTTTTTGTCTAGAAAATGGGAATGAAAACCACCTGCCATGGCTAATGTGGGAAATACACTGAATTATTCATTTAGAACATGTATATAGAGCCTGGCATATAGAAGGTCTTCAGTAAGTAGTAGATGACTATCATCACTATCACCATCATCTTCATCCTTATTATTATGATTGCCATACAGTGATAGCCAGAGACAACAGCATCAAATGTATAACAGGTTCCCCATCATCAAACAAATGGTATTTACTTTACTTCTCCAAAATATTCCTGGTACAGTCTAGAGGAACAAGTTGTAATAGCATTTGAATTGATACCGAGAAACCATTTGACTAACATATTTTTACTCATCTCTCTCAGACATGACGGAGATTTGTAAGTGAGGTGAATACATGACAGCATCTTCTAATAGAACCCAATTGTTGGAGAATCTATTTAAGAACCAATCAAATGGTTCTTTGTCAAGGGCAGGGCAGCAAGTTTGGAAAAATTGACATCTCGACCAGATTCATCCAGAAAATGGCTTTTGGTCATAAAGGCAAAACTCCAAATTCAGAGAAACCCCCAATAAATTAGTCACTGAAGAAAAATTCCTCTATGAGGAATGATTTCAGCTAGTAATTCTGGGAAAAAAAAAATGACAATAAGGTTCTTGATACACAGTATGATATCATTAGCTACAGTTAGCTGATATACTGTTGATTACTTCAGTGAAATCATATACAAAAACTTTGCCTCCTAAAAGATGTAAATGAAAAACAGACATGTATTTTCAAAGAATTCATTCAACTGTACCTATTGAGGCTGCTTTAGGGAAATTAGTTTACTCATGAGAATTCAAAGGTAAATGAGCCATATAAAGCAGGCATCTCTGTTTCAGATTTTAGAACGTGATGGAGATCACAGGATGTCATTCCAGACACTAATGCCCATGAATGTCCATATTAATTAAATGTCATTTTAAAATTAATCATGATCAGTGCCCTAGCTCATCCTTCTCATGTGACACACCATTGGCTTGTTTAGCAGAAGATCCTGTGTTACATCTGTTATTGTCATTTGCAATCCTAACCAATTGTGAACCAGCTATGAGAAGCTCATAAATACTTCACAATCAGACTCTGCAAACACAGGAGGCTCCAGGCAGGGTGGGAGTAAGTCTTAAAGATCAACAAATCAATCAATTGAATGCTCTGAAGTTGCCCAAACCCTTCCTATTAAGCCTCAGGCAAACAGCAGCTCAGGAAAGAAAGAAAACTAAAGGGAGAGATCAGAGACAATACATATCAACAAGAGAGAATAGGCTGAGGCAGCTACAATGCCTGTCCCTGCTGCAGACGGTCCAGTTCTGAAACCCCTAACTAACATGGGAAACTCTGGGTTCTCTTTGACAGCAAATGTTTCTGGTTCTTACTATGCTCTGTGCCTTCTGAATGCCTGCTGTTGCACACTAGAGGAAAGTCATTTATTGAATCCACAAATATATCAGTCCAAAATCCAGAAAAGTTTCCTCATCCTTTCTGTATTTTATCTTGAGTATAAATTCCTTAGGCCATTTTTTTCTGCTTAATTCCTGTTACCTTAGAATTTGAGTACATTGAACATAAAACACTCTTTTCCACATTCACCCTACTACATGAAGACCATTAATGAAAAAGTTATTATGCCAATTCCTCTTTCTTTAAGTAAAAGCCTCATACACCTGAACAATCATAATGGCCCTTTATTTCACATGGTCCAGACATCACAAATATAACTTAATAGAAACCATTTAAGTTCAAGGGTACAGTGCTGCAGTTTTGAAAGGAGACCACCCTTATAGAGGTCCTTTTTACACTCCAATGGCTTCATTGTAAAAATTATATAATAGGATAAAAGTTGGATTGAAAGGGAGGATCAGTGTTGGGGGAGGAGTGGGAGGAAGTACAGCAGGACTTTTCAGTTTATAACAATCAAAATACTACCAAATCCAAAATTATCTCATTTTCTTCCAGATCCTGTGAATAGCTTTTCTATAGAAAGCTCCCAATGGTCTGCAGATTCTGGTCCCTTATAGGTGGCAAGGTTTAGAAAAGAATGCACAAAATAATGGAATTCATATGCCAAGCAGCTGTTGTCACAGCAGTTTTGCAAACTGAATCCTCCCCATCTCCTTCTTCTTTCTCTCCAGTAAGCCTTCTCAGTTATTTCTTGCAGCGCCTTGCTTCGCTCCCTACAAAGCCCAGACACAACACAGCTCCTTGAGTCTGCTCCTGTCCACCCTCATCAAGCCCCCTCTCTGAAATAAGTCTTTGAAATACTTTGAGATGAGGGAAAAGCTGGAATGGTAATTTAAAGAGCATATCTTAAGACAGTTTCCTTTCTCTAAATATAATCGTTATAACTGCACTCTGTTTCTCATACTTTTATTACTCTAAAACGGAATGAAACACAAGCTTTAAACAGCATAGTCATTATAAGACCTTTTGCCAGCCACACTACAGTTTCCATTTTCAACAGCTTGGCAATCTTTAGATTTTTTACATTGATTTATTGGACTTACCATTTTCTTATGAATTTTTTTCTCCTCTGCCTTTCCCTTCACTTTTCCTCCTCCTCCTGTCCCCCACCTTTCTCCTCCTCCTTCTTTGTCTTCTTGCCAATTCTAATACAGTTCTTCATCTTTGACAGTTTGCACAGTGCTTGCTATACCACTTGTTTTCTGAATTATGTCTTGATGTTAAATTTGGCTGGCCAAAGAGGTGTGTCCACATTCTTTTACTCCCTTGCTCCAAATTAGATTTTTTACTAATTGAAAGAGTAGGGAAAAATAATCACCTCTTTCCATATTTATAATGTGTTTTACCCATTCCCTAGTTAGAGAATTACACAATCAATTCTTCTTATTTGTGATAGTTATGATCTGTAAAGTCACCTCACTGAATCAGCAAGTTTTAAAACATTGCTCCTAGCAGAAATACATGGTTAGGTTCCTGCAAGCCTCTGGTCATAACATTTTTTGTCATCTGATCAATGCATAACCTTTTTTTATGTGTGTTTCTGTTTATAGGCACCTCATTTAATATATATTGTTGATTCATTAGCATTGATCTCGTGGTCAACAGCAATATAATTCATGCCTGAATGAAGCTCATCTACCACACATATTTTCCCCCTAAGGCATATCACAGCTTTCTTGAGCTCAGAAACACTAGGCAGCACTTCAGTACTATGTGTGAAGACCATTTTAAATAGTGAAATCACCAATAAAGAAAAGTGAAAAAATGTCTCATTGCATAGATCATTAAAAAGGACACTTGTTTATAGCATGAGAGCCAAAACAAAGAGGTAGTGTCACCTTGTTTTACCCTAACTTGAGAACATATGAGTCAGGCAACTCAAATTTTTTGCCACCTTGCTCATGTCCACAAATAATGTCAAAAGCAGTGGGATTATTGATTCTAGGGTTACAAATACATTTAGGCAAGTAATGAATTCTCAAATACAGAATGCAGGAATAATGAGAATCAACTGTAGTTACTTCTGGACAACAGAGTATACACTTTATACAGACATATAGCTATTTCTGTGTCACTGGAAATTTGGGTTCATTAGATTATGAATCAGCATTGACTTGGGGTAAATAATTGAATTACTACTTGAGTTTCATTTTCTTAGTTAAAGGCTCCTCGTGAAAAAGTAAAAGATATTTTAGCCTATTTTTGCAAAACATTAGCTGCCATTTTGTACTGTATAGAGCTATTTGTTGTTGTTGCTACTACAACTGTCACTGTTGCTTTTCTCCCAAAGGAAGAAGGAGAAGCAAAGAGTTTGTTTCAAAATGTGGGCTACATTTTGGAATTAGGAAGCAGAATTAGGAGTCTTGAGACCAAAAGTACCAAAAGTTTTGGGTCCAGTGAGCCCCTGAGGCATGTGGAACACAATACCTTAGGAATATTTGTTATATGGTAGGAGAGCAGATGAGTGAGTTCAAACAGGTGTGAAGAAGGAGTACTCAGGGAGCATGAATAAGTCCAGACTGAAATGACTGAATTAAAGAAGGATAAGATATCAAATATAGTAAATAAAATCATTATAGTGGGGCCAAGAAATAGAAAATTTTGAGCAAGGCAAAGACTGTAAACCAGAAGTTTCTGCAGAAATTTTAGGGAGGTCCATATGCTGAGGATGATGTTAAGGAATATTTTGCCTTGTAGGCCTGTATTAGTCCATTCTCATATTGCTATAAAGAAATATCTGGAACTGGGTAATTTATTTAAAAAAAAGAGTTTTAATTGGCTCATGGTTCTGTAGGTTGTACATAGCAGCATCTGCTTCTGGGGCGGCCTCAGGAAACTTCCAATCATAGCAGGAGGTAAAGAGGGAGCAGGCACAGCACATGGCAAAAGCAGGAGCAAGAGAATGAGGGGAGGTGCTACATACTTCTAAATGATCAAATCTCATGAGAAATCACTCGATATCATGAGGACAGTACTAATGAGAAAGCTGTTAAACAATTCATGAGAAAACTACCCTCATGATCGAATTACCTCCCATCAGGCCCCACCTAATCCATTGGGGCTTACAATTCAATATGAGATTTGGGCGGAAACACGTATTCAAACTGTATCATTCTACCCTTGCCCTTCCCAAATCTCATGTCCCTCTCACATTTCAAAATACAATCATGCCTTCCCAATAATCCCCAAACTCTTAACTCATTCCAGTATTAACTCAAAAGTCCAAAGGCCAAAATTTCTTAAGAGACAAGACTAGGAGTCCCTTCTGCCTATTAGCCTGTAAAATCAAAAGCAAGTTAGTTATTTCCAAGATACAATGGGGCTCTTACTGGGAAGTGCAATAATCCTCAATTCTTTGTCTTACCTGGAGAAGGTATTCTGCCAAGTGACTGATTTAGCTAAAAAGAGAACTTATGGAAGGAAGCTAGAGAGCAAAGAATTAGGTAAAGGGAGAGTATGCTCTGCATAGGTGAGGCAGAGTGGGCTGCTGAGGAGAGTGAGCCACCAGCAGCTTGAGAGTTCTACGTTTTGGGTTTTTATTATGTCAGACTGTTTCTTGAAGTTGCTGCCTTTGTCGTAAGTCTCCACCGTTTTTCTTTGTCTAGTGTTTCCACTCCCTTCTTAGGTCTCTGCCTTGTTCCCACCTAGTTTCTACCATGGAGTGGTGAAATCAGCAACAAAAAAAAGATAAGCATGTGTTAGAGATGGACATGGGGTGGAAGCTAGGTGGGGATGAGGTGAGACTAGGTGAGGAACTGTAGTTTACCTAATAGTTATGACCCTCCCTTACTATTAGTTGGTGGCATGCTCTGGCCCAGTACCAGATACAAATCCTACCTAATGGCTACATTGCTCATAACTGCAACCCCAAGAAGGTCATAGGGGTTAAATTTGTACTTTTTATGCCTGTGCATATCTTATTAATTTCTCCTTTTCTCTCTCTATCAGCATGTAACTACATTCTGATAGGTTAACTGCAGTGAGAAATTACTGGACATATTAAGGGGGAATCTTTTCTGCTTAGGTATTTCCCCTCCTCTCAGCTTATATCTAGTATGTAAGTTTTTGGTGGTCCCTGGGGAGACCTCCGTTTTCTCATAGGCTCTCCTCACCTGCTTATGTCTAGCTATCTACCTACTCTAGTGAATATAGTCATTGGTTAAATACTTGCATTCCAAAGGGGGGAAATCAGTCAAAACCAAGGGACTACAGGCCTCATGCGAGTTTGAAATCAAGCAGGGCAGTCATTAAATCATAAAGCTCCACAATAATCTCCTTTGATTTCATATCCCTAATCCAAGATGCACTGGTGCAAAAGGTGGATGTCCAAGGCCTTGGGCCTCTTTGCCCCATGGCTTTGCAGAGTTCAGTCCCTGCAGCTGCTCTTACCAGCTAGGGTTGAATGTCTGCAGCTTTTCCAGGTGCAAGGTGCAAGCTGTTGGTGGATCTACCATTCCAGGAACTAGAGGATGGTAGCCCTCTTCTCATAGCTCCACTAAGCACTGTTCCAGTGGGGACCCTGTATGGGGATGTCAACCCCACATTTCCCCTCCACACCGCCCTAGTAGAAGTTCTCTATGAGGGGTCCACCTTTGAAGCAGGGACACTGCTGGGTTTTTCAGACAACCTCTAAAATCTAGGCAGAGGTTCCCAAGCCTCAATTTTTTCACGCTGTGCACTTACAGGCTTAACACCATGTGAAAGCCACCAAGCCTTACTGTTTGCACCCTCTGAAGCAGTGGCTTGAGCTGTAGCTGGGTCCATTTGAGCTAGCTGGCGCTGGAGTGGCCAGGATGCAGGGAGCAGTGTCCCAAGGATACACGGGTCAGCAAGGCCCTAGGTCTAGCCCAGGAACCCATTCTCCCCTCGTTGGCCTCTGGGCCTGTGATGGGAGGAGCTGCCTCTTAGTTCTCTGAAGTGTGTTCAAGGCCTTTTTCCGATTGTCTTGGCTATCAACACTTGCATCCATTTTATGTATGCAAAGTTCCATAGCCTGCTTGAATTCCTCCCCTACATGGCCAGGCTGCAAATTTTGCTAATTTTTATACTTTACTTCCCTTTTAAATATATGTTCCAATTTATTTCTTTGCTCTCACATCTGAGCTAGGCTGTTAGAAGTAGCTATGCCATTATGTTGAACACTTTGCTGTTTAGAAATTTATTCCACCAGATACTCAAGGTCATCACTCTCATATTCAAACTTCCACATATGCCTAGGGCATGGATACAACTCAGCCAAGCTCTTTGCTATGGCATAGCACACATGACTTTTGCTCCAATTTCCTATAAATTCCTCATTTCCACTTCAGACCTCCTTAGCCTGGATTTCATCATTAATATTACTATCAGCATATCGGGTACAAACACTCAACCAGTCTCTAAGAAGTTCCAAACTTTCCCTCCTCTTCCTGTATTCTTCTGTGCCCTCCAAAATCTTCCAATCTCTATTCATACCCAGTTTCATAGCCATTTCCACATTTTCAGGTATCTTTATAGCAATGCCCCACTCTTTGTTATCAATTTTCTTTGTTAGTCCATTCTTGCACTGCTATAAGTAAATATCTGAGACTGGGTAATTTATAAGAAAAGAGATTTAATTTGCTGATGGTTCTGCAGGCTGTCCATAGCAGCATTTGCTTCTGGGAAGGCTGCAGGAAGCTTCTAACCATTGAAGGCAAAGAGGGACCAGGCACATTACACGGCAAAAGGAAGAGCAATAGAGCTAGAGGAGATGGGCCACACGCACATAAACGACCAGATCTCACAAGAACTCACTCACTATTATGAGGACAGTACCAAATGGGATGGTGCCACATCATCATGAGAAATCCACTGCTGTGATCCAGTAACTTCCAGTTACTGCCCACCTCCGCACATTAGAGATTACATTTTCATATGAGATTTGGATGGGACGTGCATCCAAACTGTATCAAGGCCTCATGGGTTAATGTGGGAAAGACTGGAACTAGAGCAGACTACCAGAAGCCTACAGCAGTAATGTAGAAAAAATAATAATTAAGAAAAATAATGTAGAAGTGCAAGCTGCAAAGGCTGTTTGGGGAATTAATAAGTATTTTTAAATTACTAGGCCAGACATGGTGGCTCAAACCTGTAATCCCAGCACTTTGGGAAGCAAAGGTAGGTGGAAAACTTGAGGAGTTTGAGACCAGCCTGGCCAACATGATCCAACCCTGCCTAAAAATACAAAAAATTAGCCAGGCATGGTGGCAGGTAGGTACCTGTAATCCCAGCTACTCAGGAGGCCGAGGCAGGAGAATCGCTTGAACCTGGGAAGTGGTGGTTGCAGTGAGCCGAGATCACGCCATTGCACTCCAGCCTGGGCAACGAGAGTGAAACTCCATCTCAAAAAAGTAAACAAGTTACTATAAGAGGTAGATAAAAATGGATTAATTGAAAAGTATTTTTAAGTCTGGAGTTAGTTGATTAGAAAAATGGCCATACTCTTGAAAGAACCAGGGAAAATTGAGAGGAAGTTTGAGTGGCAAATGATTCTAGAAGGAACCTAGTTCAGTACAACATCTACCAGAGATGATTTATTATCTAATTTTAGTAACGTTAAACTTTTTTTCACAAAGCAATGTGTTTTATAGTTAGATTAGAGAGGCTTAGTTATTATTCGGTACTTCCTTATGCAAATGTTCCCTTTTGAATGTTCTACCCATTTTTCTATCACTGTCACTTGGAGCACAGTGAGAAATCTTCCTTCTCTTCCAAGTACTGGTATGTATATAAATATTAGAAGTCAGTTATTAAGCATACCCTTAGTCTTCTTTTCCCAAAATAAATATTCCTAGTTTCCATTCCTCTCATCAAATCCTTTCCAAATCCTTCACTACTGTGATCGTCTTCTCTGGAGGTATCCAAGTTTAGCAGTGTTGCCATCAATATATGATGCTCAGAATTTAATATAGGCTTAAAGATGCTCTGTGATGAGTATGGAGTACAATGGGGTTGCTGCAATTTTGAAAGAGTGATTTTTGATACCTAAGATGTTCAGACATGCATCAAAAGAGGAACTAATTCCAAGCCCAAGTACACCCACCCTGTGCTCGTGTAATTACTCTTTAGGACCTAAATCTAGAACTTTACATTGCAGAGGACCAGAAACCATATGGTAAAAATATCTGATGTTAGGGCAACAAAAGATGTAGGGCACAGTAGCAGTATAGAAAAGGTAGAACAAGCAATACAAATGGGAATGAAGAGAAAAGCAGGAGAGGCAGGACAGTAAAGGATAAAAAAATTAAGTGAAAAGAGTTTCAAAATGAAAGACAGTATCAGGAACATTAAAATGTAAACACAGATTTTAAAAATATAAAGACTGATGAGATGCTTTTATATTTGGCAATAAAATGATCTGTCCTTGAGGAAAGCCATTTCGGGACTATGATATGAAGGGAATTACATTTTAGAGGCTAGGAAGGAGCTAGCAATGAAATTCAGAAAAGGCCAGAAATAATGCGACATGAAAATCAAATAGAAAAACACAACAGTAGCTAGAAGCATTACATATTTTCACTTCAGTCATGTCCTCTAACTTGATTTCATTTGTAAATCCCTCAGAGATTTTCAGATTCTACATTTCCAACACAGATGGATCAAAAATAAAAATTTTACTCAGGTAACAATATAATTACATCTCCACACAAAAGCAAAATATCATTAATTATGTTTGAAACAAATGAGCAATAGGACACAAATTTTTCCCCCAAATTACCTAGTGAATTCATAATAAACTGTGGTTTCAATTATAAAACAACCCTATTTCTGGAACTGCTTAAAATGTTGCAGAGATATCATCATTCATTTGTGTCAGTTATTTTAAAATTTCTTCTTAAAATGTACTACTATTTCATAATACTATAATATCAGGGTTTGTTTGCATTTTTCAAAGATAAATTAAAGGAAAGTACTTATTTTTATACGTTGTTTCCAATTCAATGTCAACTTTGGTACTTTCACAGTCTGAGAACATTTGAATATCAAATGTATAAATTCCCAGTAACCACAAAAAGCTTACATCAATACCGTCAGCACCATGTTAATTCTCTTTAAACGTAACTCTAAAGTTAAACTGGCCAAGTCTTCCTTTGCCCTATCAGTTACTCAAGATGGAAGATAATAAGATTTTTAATGGGAACGTTTATGTACTTCTGTTAAGAATAAAACTGGTAAAATTGTATTGGGGAGCAATTTGGTAAAACATAGGGCAATTGTATTTGTACTGTATTTAGCCTCTATTTTAACATTCCACTCCTGAATCCACAACCAAGGGAAATAATCTCAGTTCCATAAGCAATATGCATGAATGTTTTTGTTTCAGAGTTACTGTGGTTGCGGGGAATCAGAGGCAACCTAGGGGAATACAACTCTGGGAGGCTGCTGAAATAAAATGAGGTGGATACATCTAATGTGGAATACCATGGAGCAGTAAGAAGTAAAGACATAACTATATTTATTAATCTGAATATATTTTAGAAAATTATATTAAGTAAAAGAAACAGCAAAAGAATAAGGTCTATACTTCAGCATCATCTAAGGAAATAGAACACATACACACACAAATTATTACAGTGTATCTCTCAGGGCTACATAGATAGGGTAGAGAAAATAGACGTAAGGATGGGAGATGAAACTGGTTAAAATTCTAGAAGTTTATAAGTCACAGTGGGGTACAAAATGTTTTCTAGAATCTTAACCAGTTGGACAGTTAATCACATTTTTTACTTCATTGCCCTTGTTTTTATGATATTGTTAGTATTCTTCTTTCCTCGTCTCATATATATTAGTTTTAATAGTTTATAAAATACTTAAAGTCATTTTTAGGAACACAGAAACATTATATATTTTTTATAGAATAAGTTATGCATAACCAAATATATACATATTAATTCAAATGATCTTTGGCACACAGTAAAAAATGTGATCATCTTCTTTATTAGTGGGTTATGTATATGTTGTAAACTGTCTAAGGTAAGACAAAATGCCTTTGCAGAACCCCAATTTGTGGACCTAGACCAAATACTTGAAAATGTAATGATGGCTGACATGCACTTGTGTGCAAGAGCAGCATTACTGTGACTTCTTAGATCCAGTAATTTTGGTACATCAGATCAGGATTGGCAACATTCTTTTAATTTGTTAGAAAGATCTCTTGACATACATTCTTCTTGAATTTCAAGGGAAACAATCAGCTTTCCATTTCAGGTAGCTGACTATGTTTGGTTATAGCTGATTATGCCAGTTATAAAGATTAAACTCTAGGAACCAAACACATAACACAATTCATATTGAGCACTAGGCTTGGTTGCATTGAGTAGCATTTGTTCAGTACCTACCATGAGGGAGCCTAGGGTTTATAATCTCACTTGATCATCATGATAACCCTATACAGTAGTTACCATTAGAAACAAATTTAAAGGAAAAGAGTATGGGCTAGGGACATAAAAAAGGATGAGTTCGTGTCCTTGGCAGGGAAATGGATGAAGCTGGAAACCATCATTCTCAGCAAACTATCACAAGGACAGAAAACCAAACACTGCATGTTCTCACTCATAGGTGGGAATTGAACAATGAGAACATATGGACACAGGAAGGGGAACATCACACACTGGGGCCTGTCCGGGGGTGGAGGGATGGGGGAGGGATAGCATTAGGAGAAATACCTAATGTAAATGACGAGTTGATGGGTGCAGCAAACTAACATGACCTATGTATCAAACCTGCACGTTATGCACATGTGCCCTAGAACTTAAAGTATATATATACACACTTTATATATATATAAACGTAAATATATATAAACTATATATATAAAAACTGTATATATATATAAACTGTATATATATATATAGTTTTAAAAAAAAAATCCCCAGAGGAAAAAATTTAAAAAAAGATGGGGTAGGGAGGTAGAGTAGATTCCAATTGTAACACAGCTAAAAAATGTCAAACTAGCCCTCAAACCCTGATAGGTAAGAGCTTCCACCACATTCCACTGCCCTTGTGATTGATTTCTTCAATATTGATTCATTTCCTTTTGAGTCTTTATCATTCTGTTCCTTAATTCAATGGTCATTGAGCCCAACTCCCTTTGCCCTCACAGAACACTCCCCTCCATTAAAATAATACTCTTAGAACAACTCAGTATCTCAAATATTTTCAACAGAGAAAACATGCTTGCTAGCAAAGTTTAACTTGCTGATAGCTACTTGATGTTCTTAACAAACACAAACTTCTAAAACATAGCAGCATTGCGTTATGGCCAAGACCAAGCTAACAGTAGAGTTAGATTACTAAAACACATTTCATTAGCAGGGATATAAAATACGTCACCAAGATTTACACAGGCTCTTTCTCAGCAATCAGGAAATTGCACTTCCTTGCTTAGTACAGCTACAGCAACTGATAAGATTTTTTTGCTCACTGCCTTACTCCTGCTTTGCTGTTCACATTCAATTAGCTGGAATCGAGTAAATCCATTTGAGATCAGGGCCACGGAGAATATAACTGAGCTTCCTATCACTTTTTCTGTCAACTTGTAAGTGTGCTATGAATTACCTCTAGACCTATCTTTGCTTTTCAATAGCTTTGGGAATGAATGCATTTTTTTAATGCTACATGTTATATCTTTCTGACATTGGTTTGGTCCTTTTATGGATTAAAGAAGATTGCACCATTACAATGTCTATAACATAAGCTGACTCTGAGCAGGGCAGTATACTCTGCTTTAGGATTAGAACCACATTCTGGGAAAATCCTGGGCAGCAAATGGCAATCAAAAGAAAATGATCTTCCAAAATGAAATTTTTGTATTAGTTCAAGTGAAAGAGAGCTGGTCATCTGGGTACATCATCCAGCTTTCCAATGAAACGAACGGGAGAAATAGTCAATAATAAGACAATTGTCAGGGAATTTTCCTCGCCAAGTCTAGATGCTGTTTGGAGAATCTTTTGAAGGCCTTTTTGTGTATGTCTTCATTTATTTTATTAGTCCTTTCTTTTACTTCTTTTCTAATTTCTTGCAACTTAAGGCTATCTTTTCAGGATCTTGGAAGCACCTTTGGAAATCAAGATAAGTATTTTCTAAACAGCTTTATAACTAATGCTGGATCAGAGGCTGTAAAAATGCAGAAGATACATGAAATGCTGAGCCCACAGAACTTTCTTGGCCAAAACCAGATGTAAAAATTAGGCACAAAAATAGTCCATGTCGAGGCCTCTTCCACAATCTCCATTAAAGAAAGACAGTTTTTTCGCAAATAAAATTTAGTGCCATTAACTTATTTCAGAGCCAATATAGCAACATGGACAAATATAACACCTTTTAATCTTCATTTTCTAGCTAATACACTGGCATTAAAATTTATAGCAAAACGATAATATGAAGAATCAGGAAATCTCACTTGTTTAATATATAAAAGCAATTTGCCTTAGGAAAATCAATCAAGAACAACCAAACCTAACATTTGTAGGAGCCAGTATGTCTAAATCTATTTTTGTTAATATAAAACACATAGAAATTTATCTAGATATTGACTAAACATCTTAATTTAGTAGTGATTAATATTTTGGTACTACAATTTTGTTTTGAAAAAGAGAGCTTGATATTTATAAATAGATTGCAAAGCTGAGCCCGTTTTGCTTGTGTGAAGAATTAAGGGTTTAGAAAAACTAAAAGTCAATCTGTCAAACACAAGGATTAACTGATTATAAACTTGAAGGTCTGCAATAATGCCACACAACAAGCTTTTCCAACCTGCAGCCCATGGGCAGCATGTTTTCCAACCACAGGCCCAGGATGGCTCTGAATGCAGCCTAACACAAATTCATAAAGTTTTGTAAAACATTATGAGATTTTTTTTTTTGCAGTTTTTAGTTTAGTTTTTTTTTTTTTTTTAGCTCATCAGCTATCATTAGTGTTAGTGCATTTTATGTATGGTCCAAGACAATTCTTCTTCTTCCGATGTGGCCCAGGGAAGTCAAAAGATTGGACGCCACTGCTATAGAAGTTTAGGAAATAGTTTAGTAGACAAACTTGGTAACAACAGATTTTTTTCCGTTTATGACGAATAAGTTCTTATGTTCATTTTTTTCTTTAAAAGTTACTGATTATTTTGACTGAAAAATCATACTTGTCATACTGATATCCTTAGAAAATGATTTTAAAATAATTTAACCAAGAGGCTCACTTAGAGTGAGATATATATATGTGTGTGTGTCTGTATGTATGTGTGTATACATATACATATATATATATGCCCAATAGTTCCAATTAAATTTAAAGTTATGACTCATAGAGCATAGAAAACCAGTTTCCTCTACTATCTTTCTTCTATTTTGCCTTTATTAATAGAATCCAAACATTTTAGCAAGCATATAACTACTCCAATAAATATATTGTTCAACCTCCTTTAGGGCTTGTTGTTGCCATGACTAAGTTTTGGCCAAGAGGGTGGAAGTGGCATTAGTGTGGAAGCAGTGTGTGCCATATCTAGATGCTGTCACCGAGGAAGAGAGTATACTCTTTCCACCTTCTCCTTGAGTCTGCCAAGTGAACTGTGGCCAGGACAGTACTCTAGCTGCAGCTAGAGCAAACATCTATGCACATCAGAGAGAAATGGTAGATATTTACATCCCAATGTTAGCATGATAAAAATATGGGCTTCAGGGCTAGTGTGCTGGCCATGGTCCATAATGTACCCAATAACCCAGGGCCCTTCTATCTTAAGCTACCAGTATTTTGGCTTTTCTTTCTACTTGTAACCAGATTAAAACTCCTCACTGAAACAATATGCTCGTGTAAGTCATTTGGAAGAAATCTGAATTATGGCAAATCTGTACTTTAGATGATAGGAAATAATTAAGGGTATATTATGAAGTATTGCCCCAGAGTCTACAAAGTTGTCACTTCCACCTTGAAGGATTTAATCACTCCAAAGTCTCCGAGTGTCACTATGTAGGCAAAATAAAAAAAACTAACACATGTTGCCTAGCATCCTCCCCAAGTCCTCCACCCGTCTCATCATCCCTGTACTCAGGGCCCTGATCCTCAAATCCTCTCCCTCCTTCATCCATTTATTAGGTAAAATTATCATTAAATGGCTGTTGTATATTGTTTTTGCCATTTTACATTACTGGAATCATATGACATAGCTCTAGCTTGGGGAATCTTTGCTTGCTCCCTGGTTCTATTAAACTTTTTCACATTTTCCACTGTTCCCTTTCATAATCAGAAAGAGTAGAGCTAGAAGGATTCACAGAGAGCCACAGGCCAACACTAATTTACAGATAAAGTGGATCTAGAAATGTCAAGGTAGCCAAAGCTATAAAGTAAATATTTGCCAGCACTTGGATTCAAATACTGCTCTCTTAAACACTAAACCACTGTTTTCTTCTCCCTACCAAATAACTGCCTATTTATCATCTATGTCCTGTCCAGTCCTCCGTGCTATCCTTTCCTCTCTATGTTCTTTGACATTTCTGTTCTTTGATAAATATATAGAAAAAGAGAAGGGGTAGAAAGAAAATAGGAAGTATATATGACCAGTTGCCTATCTGTAAAATATCCTATGAGATGTTTTTTCCTTTTTGTATTTTTAGTATTATCCTTTTAAATGAATCTCTTCAGATAATCAGACTTCCATTTTGAATGACTGGCTTTTGTTAGTACATTTTCCAGAATCCTAAAAAGTCCTACCACAGTAGATCTCTGTCTTTCCCATCCACACTCCAAGCCTGTATTCCCAGTCTCAGGAACTGGTAGCATATGCAAGAGAGAAATCTAAGCATCATCGTTCACTTCTCTCTGTATCTTACCTTCTATTCAATTCATCAATAACTGCAATCAATTATACCTCAGTAACATTTCCCAAATCACTCTGTTATCTCCCTCACCACTGATACTTACTTAGAGCTTATTTGGACTAGGAAAGTAACTTTCTAACTGGCCCTCAGTCTCCAGTTCTATTCTGTTCTAATCTTTTCTCTAACTTTCAGCTAGAGGGACCTTTTTAAAATGCAAATCTGTCCATTTGCATTTGTCTTAGACTTTAGAATATTGATCTTCATTAGGATATACAAGGCCCATTTAGTCCTACCCTATTCACTCCTCCATTTCCATCTCCTACTGCATCTCTCCACCATTCTACCCTGCAGCCTTCTGTGTCTCTTCTAGGTCATTAAAATTTGGCATGCATTTTTTGGATATATATTGTTACCTCTGGGTTTAATATCAGCTGTAATCATATCTTTTAGAATTATCTCTGTGAGTTTCCAGTTTAAGCCTGTGCTCATTCTTTGTACTCTGAAAGCATCTTGCTCATGTTTTAATGTCAGCATCAACATAATGTAATGTATGAAATGCAAGGGTTCAAATACTTGTCTTCTCTATTAGAGATGTCTTTAATAAATCATGTATTCATCTATTACACATGTCTAGAACAGAGATGGTTCATGGTAAGTATTCAACAGGAGTTGGTTGAATTAATAAATAAATGAATACATCGACACAGGCTATGATCTGTGAGATGTCAATCTACTACTGAATATCTTTTTCAACTTTGGCCTTGCTTTCAACTAACAATTTCAGGTTAAGCTGTCTGTTAATAGCTCACTTATCCCACACCATACTCCCCCAACATACGCACACAAACACACACACATGCACACACACACACATAAGACACACACACTTGCATGATGAGACACACACATATATGATGAGAGTAAAACCAAACTCTGACATCTTGCCCAGAGCTTTCCTTCCCTCAGTTAATATCACAGACTTTTGTTCTCATCAAATAGTAGTTACAAGTGAACCAGTTACTGTATCATTAAATTTCTGTGTCCTATTTTCTAGCTTAGAGAGCTAATCTCTCGTCCTCCCAAGAGCCCAATGAATTAACACATGACAAAAATAATAATAATAAAGTGACTGCCCAAATAGATTTTGACCTCAAACAGTAGCTGAGAGATTGCCTCATTCCACTTCATATTTATTTTAAAGGGAAGAAAATAAGTAGGCATGGAGGGGTAGGACATAGTTGGGTATTTTCTCTAGTTGGCATCTGGGCACAGCATTACTATAACTATAGTAAATATAAAGTCCAATTATATCAAAATATGTCTAGTTGCAAGATAAAAATTAGAGTAAAGTGTTCGCAATGAGAGTGAAAAATTTTATGCTGATAATTGATTACAGAGGAGTTCTGAGTTTCATTATAGCAATAGAATGCTATCGAGAAATGTTCACTTTTTTCTATATCTCAGCTGCTGAAATGCATGCATACCAGTTACACTTTTGAAATTGCTTCGTATAGATGCCTCAGCTACCTATTAATCTCAAATGAAAAGAAACATTAAAAATGACAAAAATTGCTTAAGAATTTCAGTTTTCTTCTTTCTGCCTAGAGCACTTTTATAATGCGCTAATAACTGTTCTAAAATATGTATAGTAAACAACTAAAGCTAGAAACAAACTGCCTTCTTTTGATAATTGTTTATTTCAAAGAAGTTTGTGTTGCCAGTCCAAGTTGCTGGTTGATATGGTTTGACTTTGTCCCCACCGAAATCTCACCTTGAATGGGATTAGGTTGGTGCAAAAGGAATTGCCATTAAAATAATGGCACAAACCACAGTTACTTTTGCACCAATCAAATAGTTCCCATAACCCCATGAATCATGGGAGAGACCAGGTGAAAATAATTGAATCACGGGGGTGGTTTTTCCCATCCTGTTCTCATGATGGTGAGTAAGCTTTCACAAGATCTCATGGGTTTATAAGGGGCTTCCCCCTTCACTGGGCACTCATTTCTGTGTCTCCTGCCACCATGTGAGGGAGGATGTTTTCACCATGGCTAAGGGTTTCCTGAGACCTCCCAAGCCCTGTGGAACTATGAGTCGATTAAATATCTTTCCCTTATAAATTACCTAGTCTCATGTATGTCCTTATAGCAGCAGGAGAATGGACTAATACATTGTTTGTTGTCATGACATTGCAGTGTGTCTTAAAATAATAGTAATAAAAAAACAAGCAATATAGTTTTTATCATGGTGAGTGATGTTTATATCTAACTTCACTGACTCCAGTCTAAGTTATACTTGATTATAGTTTTATGAATGAGAACCATCATTATTATTAGCAGTAGTAGTGTCAGTCTGTCAATTGATTTCCTTTTCCTAAGCATGAACTGTACACACATTATCTCTGTAGGTTAATGAATACATACTTTCTACTTTGCAGAATTTATTATTATTATCTTTTCTGAGATGGAGTCTTGCTCCGTCACTCAGGCTGGAGTGCAGTGGCGCAATCTCAGCTCATTGTAACCTCCTCCTCCTGGTTTCAAGCAATTCTCCTGCCTCAGTTTCCCGAGTACCTGGGACTACAGGCACATGCCACCACGCCCTGATAATTTTTTTGTATTTTTAGTAGAGATGGGGTTTTACCATGCTAGCCCGGATGGTCTCAATCTCCTGACCTCGTGATCCACCTGCCTCAGTCTCCCAAAGTGCTGGGATTACAGGCGTGAGCCACCACTCTAGGCCTGCAGAATATATTTTTTAACACATAACTAGGTACTAGAACTGTAGGAGATATCATGGAGGTCCTTAAATGTCGGAAAAGGATTGCAAGTCATAGAGATATAGTTATTTGACCTCATATGGATAATTAGGAAGGATAATTGCAATCTTAATTATGACAGGTGAGACAATTTTTTTCATGGGACAATCAGAATTCTGTAGAAAGATAAAGAGCCAGAGGAACCTATCACCATTGACCTAATGAAACTCAATGACCTTTCATTAGACTGACTTCCTGAGGACTTTTACTCCAGTGTCTGTACCATTTCATGAATGGATTATGCTTAAACATCTCCCTATTAATGACAATTAATGAATGACTAATACACTACATATTTAACAGCTTTTCAATAGCGTGGCCATTTAAAGCAATTAGAGTTTCATAAGCAGGTAATTTAGCTAGTTACAAAACAAAATAGGAATAGAGTGATGTATTTTTACATGATTAAAAATATTACTTAATAAAAATCAAATGAAAATCTAACTTAATCAAACCATTTCTTGTTCGCTAACATTTTTATGGGCATAGCTAAAGCTGACCTTTAAAATCATGTTACTATTAAGATCAAATATGGCACTGTACTGAAATTGATGGTCATAGTTTTAATACAATGTGAAATAGAATATGGAATCTACCTACATTTGCCCTTTACCTAAAGCATTACAGCATTTGGATATTGATCAGATCTGTAGGCATGATATCCAGTCATAGGCTACCATTAAATATAATTCATTCAAATCAAATATTTCATACTTGTAACTACTTTAAATAATGAACACAGATATCATTTTTTTCTTGCATTCTCTGAAAAGATCAATTTTATTTTCCTTGATACATCAATAACAGCTATTTTATGAAGTATAGAAAAAATAATATATTTTGGTTATTAAGTTTTTCCTGATCTAATTATGCCATCTTTTTTTTTTTCTTTTTGGTTAATATGAGGGCACTGATTTGGCATCTGCATTTTTTTTTTTTTTTTTTTTTTTTTTTGAGATGGAGTCTTACTCTATCACCCAGGCTGGAGTGCCGTGGCACAATCTTGGCTCACTGCAACCTCCACCTGAACTCACTGAACCTCCCGTGTTCAAGCAATTCTCCTGCCTCAGCCTCCTGAGAAGCTGGGACTACAGGTGTGTGCCACCACAACCTGCTAATTTTTTATTTTTAGTAGAGACGGAGATTTGCCATGTTGGCCAGGCTGGTCTCGAACTCCTGACCTCAGATGATCTGCCCGCCTTGACTTCCCAAAGTGCTGGGATTACAGGCATGAGCCACTGTGCCCAGCCTGCATCTGCATTTTTACAACCCAATTACATGACTTTGAATTCTTAAACAAAGTTACTCTAGTATGTCATGGGATCAGAGACAATTAAATGCAAACTGGTAAGTGAGGTTAACAAAGAGCTTTTACAAACCTAATATTCTTTATTAATTATAAAACGTCACAATTTTTAACAAGTTTTAGTAGTTGAAAAGTATTTTCTGGAATTCATTACTAAATACTAATTGCGGCCTCAATGATTCTTACTAAACTCAGAATGCATAAAGTATGTATACATAGTTGACTTTTTGTGAACACAGAAATTTAGCAATTATAATTAGAGTTGATGGGCAATATAACCTAATAAAAGCATTTCAACAAACAATAACATCCTATATTGACTTGGAGTAATTTAATTTTTGAATCTTTGAGCATTATCTATAAATTATAATATTAACTGTCTTTTTAGCTAGCAGAGGAGATATCAAAAATAAATGTCTATCCAGTACCACCGCCTTAAGAATTGATATCGGGGAAAATATTAGAATGGTTATTCATAAATTATTGATGGGTAAATCATTACTATAAATTTAATATAGAAAAGAAACCTAAAGTATGATGCCAAAAAATATCTGAATCAATTCCAATGTAAAATGTAATAGTATTTATATTCAAAATAAATTTATAAATCATTTTATTAATCTGAAAGAACATTCTACTTTGTGTTTCTTAAAATTTGTATGGAGGTCATAAAAGATGAAGTTCCATCTGAACACTTGACTGTTTATTCTCCTTTCCAAAGCTTACATAAAATGTCAAGGGGTTTATAGATACACTGATGCTCATATAAAGCCTAGATTCTGAAACACTATTGTATAGGAAACCAAGCTTTCACGTACACGTGAAGTCTTTATTTGTTTGCATTGGGTAAGATTAATATATTTCACTGTGGTAAATTGAAAGCAAACCACTTGATTGATTTTGACAAATACATATCACCTAAGTGGATCCAATTCTTACCATAATATCAATTATTACTATCATCCCCCAAATTTCCTTCATGTATCTTCCAAGTAAATACCTGCCTCTCTCTCTCCAAACTCACACCGGAGTTAACCATAGCTCTGATTCTTTTTTCACCATGATTGGTTTTACCTACAACAGAACTTAATATAAATGAAACCATACAGTATGTTCTCTTTTGTGTAAATCTTTCTCTCAGTATATTTTTGAGAGTCACCCAGATTTTTCTCTGTATCAATAGTTCACTTTTCTTTATTGCTGAGCTGTGTTCAATTGATTGTATGACTATACTAGGCTTGATGAACCTCTGAGCTGTTTACATATTTTGGCTGTTATGAATAAAACTGCTAGGAGCACTCTTGGAGAAATTGCTGTGTGGGCATATACTTTCATTTCTTTTAAGAAAACACTTGGGTGTAGAATTGATAGACAATAAGGTTGATGTATACTTAGTTTTATGGGATACTGTCAGGTCATTTTGCAAAGTGATTGTATCATTTTACACTTGCTTAAATAACATATAAGCTCCCATTTGCTTCACATCCTCTCCAATATTTGGTACTGTTGGTCTTTTTAATTTTAGCTATTTGCATGGGCATGTAATGGTATCTCATCATGGTTTTAATTTGCATTTCCCTAAAAATTAGTTAAGATGAGTGAAGATCAATGTTTTATCATTTGTTAGTCATCTGTACACATTATTTAGTAAAGTATCTGTTCAGCTCTTTTGTCCATATTCTATTGGGTTATCTTCCTATAGTTAAATTTTCAGTATTTCTAGTGTACCTGAACTCTTGTCATTTTCAGCATGATATGTCTTACAAATATGTTCTTCTTGTCTGCAGGTTGTCAATTCTTTTTCTAAATTGCATATTTTGATAAACAAAAGTTTTAAATTTTGGTGGATTCTCATTTATCAATTTTTTTGTGGTTATTGCTTCCTTGTGTTGTCTAGGAAATTTTAACTATACATAATTCATAAGATATTCTTTTATTCTGGTTTTACACTTTTTGCTTTTTTGGTTAGTCCTATCTTGTCCATTAAATTGATCCTTCTTCAATTATTTTTTTGTGTAGGTAGGGGTTAAGACTCCTTTATTTTCATATTCACATCAGTTGTTCTAACACAACTTGTTGAGAAGACTTTTCTTTCTACATTGAATTACTTTGATGACTTCATTAAAAGTTGACCAGGTCAGTGGAGGTCTATTTCTGAGTTCTTTATTCCATTCTGTTCTATTTATTTATATATCCTTCTTCATGTCTGGACCACATCTTCTAACAACTGTAGCTTTATAATAATCTTAAATTAAGGTAGTATTAATCTTCAAACTTTGGGGTTTTTTTGCAAGATTGTTTTACATATTCTAGTAAATATTTCTTAGTGTTTTCACATATATTTTAGAATTAGCTTCTCGATTTCTAACAAAAAAGGCCCTCGTTGAAGTATTTTGGAATTGTGTTAAATCTACAGATCAATTTAGAAAATGTCGCAACTATTTCACCAATATGTCTGCCTAACTGTTGAAACATTAGTCATTTTAAATGCCATTACAACAAAGTCCCAGCCAGCATCAACCTGAATGGCCACTTTGATTCAGTCTGGATTCCACCTTGGTCTCTCTTCTTCCCACCTTTCATAGCTTCTCTCATGCATTGCTTTTTACTACATAGCATCGGGAAGGAGATCAAGCTCATGACGAATGTCAAACCTAGTTCTGGGGTTGCTTATGGTTGAGGTTCCCACATAGTATTTTGAAATAACCAATGACCTAAGGCTGTATTCTTACCCCAAAATGTTTACTTCCTCTTGAATATATTATCTCAGTAAAGAGACATGATCAACATTTTAAAATTTTTGACTGTTTTTCACAGTTTTATTCACAAGTTTATGTTTTTTATACCCGAGATATTAATTGCTGTTGCTCTTTCCTGTACAATTCTTAAGGAAGATTAGCAGTTAATAATATTGAAGATGAAATCAACTAAACTTTCTATTTCACTTAAAGAAACAAACAGTTCATTCCCATTTAATTCAAATAAAAGCCTTACTGTGTGACCTACCCCATATCTGTGAACAATAACTCATATTCAAGCTTTAAAATAAATTATGAGTGCTGTAAGAAAGACACAGCTTACTTTGCAAACAGACTGCCTTAGAACTGTCTTATTTACTTATATTAGAGGTAAGAGAACATATATTTTTTGCTTCTTGATGATCAGAATCTCTCTTAATAAATACCAAAACCAAAATACATTGATTTAACAATTCAAAGACACATCTGAAGTTAACTTCCAGTTCAATATTACCTGGTAGAAAGGGACAAGGAATGTAACTTCTGCCTTTGTATCACGTGATGAAGGTAATACAAAGATTTTCAAAATGCACTTTCCATTCCCCTCTGCCATGTTTTTAAATGACATAACACTCTTTCTAAAATAATCAGGTTATCCAAAAGACAACCTTACACATATAGAAGTCATTCATTCATTCATTCAGTCATCAAATTTCGAAGTTATTAGAGTATCTAATCCATGTCAGACACTGTGCTAGGCCTTGAGGTTAAAAAAAAATAAAAAAGCCTTGCTCATTGTCCTTATGGAGTCTGCATTATTCAGAAAGGGACATATATTAAACAAATAAGTAAACAAAAGCAATCATTTCAGTAAGTGCTTTGAAGGAAATGATGAGTGGCAGTGGTAGAGAAAAAATTTAAAAAAAAAAAAAAAAAACCAGTGAGATGACTTTAGATAGATTGGTCAGAGAAGGAATATATAGGGGGGGAATGACATGCAAGCTAGTCTTGAAGACTGAGAAAGATCTGGCCATGAGGGTATTTTGAAGAAAGAAATGATTATATTATTTACTTTTGTTATCTTTTGTTATCTTCAGTAAATGTTTCAGGAGTCTGCTTTGAAGATCCTCAAGATTCCTGATAGTAGTTAAGGCTGTAAAAATGAGACACAGGGTGAGGACAGGAAAAATTTTTACTTAAAGCTAGCTATGAAGCCCTACAATCTTTCTTTCAGCCTCAATCATCAATACCTCCTGTGTTAAACACACTGTGCATGGTTAATGTAAAAGAAGGTTGGTCATTTTCATCCACCTAAAGTCAGAGAGACTTGGTCAGAGATACCAAGACCACTTGGTCTTGATGTGGTCTTAGATATTTGAGGATTCTACAAATTGACTTCTGCTAGCAACCCAGATTAGTTTCAAGAATCTTATTTTGTTGGGGTGTTTCTAAGTGGCTTGTGTAATGCAGAAATAGAAAGATTGAGCAGAAAAAAACAAGCAGATGATAAATCCCATTGTGCTCTTCCAAAGAATGATGCAAATCAAAATGCAGAGTCACTGATCTGACATAGCAGTACAAAGAGATGCACTCATTTAAAAGTGATAAATTTAATAACAACCCATAGTAATGTATTTTTATGCTTAATATATTACCAGACTTTCATATTTTATGGAGAAATAAACTGGAGAATAATTTTCTTTGCATTTTTCTTTATTTAGCTCAGAATAATGAATTTTTATGTGTCTGAACGCCTGCCTGTACATATATAAATTTCAGTCATATTATCATCTTGTTACAAAATTCAAGAAGGCAAGATATTGAAAACAAGGAGCAGATGCAGAGATTTCAAAGCATCGTAAATATATGTGCACATTCTAGTTTTTATTTAATATAGTTATAGTCCGCAATATCTGTTTTCCCTTTAATCACTTTAGATGTTAGATTTATCTTAATCTTAAGTCAATCCTAAGTCAGATGGGTTTTTTTTTTTAATTATGACATGATCACAATAATAATAAACTTCATATATTTCAGTCATTTATAAACTCAAGACACAATTCCATGCTGAGTTTTAATATACTCATAATTAAGTAATCACTTGGTAATACTTTTGCAATAGGAAAGAGAAAAAGTGAACATATGATTTATTAATATTACCTTTTATTCTATATATATGTATAAATCTTTTTTTGTTTTTTTACTCTTTCAAGGAATATGATAGTGTTAAAAACATTTAAACTTGAACTGCCAATTCAAAAGATAGTTCTTACTTCAGAGGAATAAAACGAGAATTTTTAAAAGACATCCAAGTGTTTCACAGATGACTTCTTATGCCCTGATTGACATTCCTATGTCCCTGAAAAGCTACGAAAGTATGTGGTGTGGATGAATAGAACTAAGTAGGAGAGGTGAGAGCCTTGACCCAGTTTCCATTAAAAGACAAATAATTTTTTAAGCTAGAAGAGACTTTCTCATACATAAATTATCCACAGCAGTTCTACACGAATTGTTGGCTCCAGAACTGTTTGTATCAGTCCCTTATATTATAAGTAGCATCTTCCAGAAAGTAAGTCAACTAGAGTAGTCCCCACTTATCCACGGGTGATATGTTCCAAGAGTATCAGTGGACACCTGAAGCCATTGATGGTACCAAACCCTATATATACTAGATGCAACAGTTGATCTGATAGTGAGAGGGCTACCACATGACCAATGGGCAGGGAGTGTGTACAGTGTGGATACACTGTACAAAGGGATGATTCATGTCCAGGGTGGGATGGAGCTGGATGGTGCTCGCGAGATTTCATCATACTGTTTAGAACGGTGCACAATTTAAAACGTACACATTGTTTACTTCCAAAATTTTTTGTTTAATATTTTTGTACCTCAGTTGGTCACAGGTAACTGAAACTGCAGAAAGCAAACCTGTGAATAAGAGAGGACTACTGCATAGGTCTTTTTAATTCAGTTCAGCTGATTTTTTTTTTTTTTTTTTTTTTTTTTTTCCCTGAGATGGAGTCTCGCTCTGTCGCCCAGGGTGGAGTGCAGTGGCGTGATCTCTGCTCATTGCAAACTCCGCCTCCCGGGTTCACGCCATTCTCCTGCCTCAGCCTCCCGAGTAGCTGGGACTACAGGCGCCCGCCACCACGCCCGGCTAATTTTTTTGTATTTTTAGTAGAGACAGGGTTTCACCGTGTTAGCCAAGATGATCTCCATCTCCTGACCTCATGATCCGCCCGCCTCAGCCTCCCAAAGTGCTGGGATTACAGGTGTGAGCCTCCACTGCGCCCAGCCAGCTGATTTTTTTTTTTTTAAATAGCAAAACTTATTTGATGAAGGAAGCAGGGTGCTGATTTACATTCTGATGTAAGATTCTCATCTCATTATTAAATAGTAACACTCAGTTGGCAGATCAGAATCTATCCACAGATGACATTTTTAATTGCACTGGTCTAGAGGAAAATTCAAAATCATGTGATTTCGGCTAGTGGCTGCGACTCATAACGCCTATAAATCAGGAAGAATGTCACATATGGACTCCACCTGTTCTCGGTAGGAGTCATTAGGCTAGTGACTGTATTTGGAGACCTGAAAATATCAAATGTAAATCCCAATAAAGATAAATAAATTTGTTATAACAGTGAAGGACATGTTTTATATACATACAACCATTGAGAAGTACAAGCACAACTACATACCAAGAGGCCTGAAGAGATGAACTACTCTTTCTATCAAGAGTCACATGCAGCAGAATAACAACAACAACAAGCAAACAAAAACAAACAAACAAAAACTACGTCGAGGAATATGCATGGTTGGTGGGGTCATCAGGTGAGGTTCTGGGCTGCACCTTTTTAATATGAAGAGATCCACAGTACAATAGCATAACGCGGCTCTGGTGGCAGGGGTCCTGGGCTCTTGTCTGTGTCCTCTCTGGAGAAGGCAAAAGCATTCCTAAGAACCACATTTAACCATGGTCCAGGGCAGAGGAAGGGATTCTAAGCCAAAGAGTACACAGAGGCATGAGGTGAGACTGATCCCCAGAGCCAATGTACAGTTAGATTTGATGGGTACTTTTGAGGAAAGCAGAAACTCACTAGGAAGAAAAGCAGAGTTTTTGCTCACTAGAGGGAAGACAGCAGGAGTTTTATAAAGAACCCCAAACATCAGGCACTTAGGAAAGGAGGATGTACATTTCTGTTTTCACACTGTTAATAAAGACATACCCAAGACTGGATAATTTATAAAGAAAAGGAGGTTTAATGGACTCACAGTTCCACATGGCTGGGGAGGCATCGCAATCATGGAAGGCAAAGAAGGAGCAAAGGCATATCTTAACATGGTGTCAGGCAAGAAAACGTGTGTAGGGGAACTGTTATTTAAAAAACCATCAGTTCTCATGAGACTTACTACACTAGAACAGCATGACTCAATTACCTTCCACAGGGTCCCTCCCACGACACATGGAGATTGTAGAAGCTACAATTCAAGATAAGATTTGGGTGGGGAAACAGCCAAACCGTATCAGAGGAGTGGAGGAAAGAGTTGGGTGTCACTGTAAAGATTGGAAAAGCAAAAGTAGGACAGATGCTCAACTGTGGCTGCACAGTCTTCAGCTTATAACCTCAGGTTTTTCAATAGCATTTTCAAATAATCTAACATTGTTATAAAGAGATATGTGTTTAGTTTAGGACCAATCACAGGAGGAAGCAATTTTGACCCCTCTATTTTGTTTCTCAAATGTAATCGAATGATGTCTGATGACTTCCCTAGTTTACACTGTACACATTCCTAGATAAATTTCTCTCTTCCCTGGGCTACCCTTTGAAGTTCTCATTATATTTACTATCAAAGGGGAATCAAAAAAGAGACCTAAAAAAGTTTGATTTAAGTAATCAACTTCATAAGATTGTTTTGACTTTATTATAAACAATGGCTTGTGGGAATGAGATGAGTCTGACTTGGAGGAAAAAAGTGAGAATGCTCATCTCAAATATGATTTTGTCTTACAAAATAGGATTATAGAAGTTATAATTTACCTCAAGGATGTAAAATTCCCAGTTATCATATTGCTGGTATTAATTTATTACATGTTTTCAAAAGAAATTAGGTTAAAAAATTATATTTAAGTTCTTTTTGTCCTCATTTGCCTCTCTCTTATCTACCTCCTCCCAACAATAAAAGCGAGAGGAATGTATTCAATACACCCTGAGCTGATCATGTTCCAGTTGGTTCTTTCACACTGACCTTAATATTTTCCCTTTTTATGAAAGACCTGACAAAAATTACTCTGACAATTACCCTGATGAGAGGGACAGCTTCTGATGAAGCACCAGGGGAGGAAATATATCTCATAAACAACCTCACTCTGGCTTCAAACTCATACCATTAGCTCTGAAGGATGAGGCAACTAATTATACAAAAGGCTGTTGCCAGAATTTCCAACATGCTATAAAACCTTTAAATATAGGGACTGACAAAATGAATAATAAATTCTTTCTCTACTTCACATATGGCCTGTGATCATGCGGCTGAATATTTTAAAACAATGGTGCAATAAAAACTAAAATAGAGCAGTATCATCTTGGGTCTCCAGGGTGAGGGATGCTGAAGGTTCTACAGATACTGAATGACCAGGTGGGTAGTGCTCCATCTCCCATTGTGCTCCAGGGCCATGGAGAGAGTTGTGCTAACTCAATGTTATAATTGGAGGAGGCCTTAGAATGACATCATGTCTGCAGGGGCAGTCAAGCATATAGTTTTGTCCATACATCTCACCATATTGTTTTTCATTTTTGATCAATTTGAACACCAAAGCTAAATAAATGAGGATTGAAGTATATCTATTTCCCACATATCAACTAATTTTTACAAATTTGTCTTTTACCTTGTTTTGTTTTTGTTTTATAAAGTTTGAACAAAAATTATATAATTTACTGTAAAAGCAGAGTTGAACTCCTGACTTTTCTAAATAAGCAAACAAACAAACTAACAAAGATACTGAGGCCTACAAACATTCTTCAAAGATCTTATCAAAAGAGCAAATGAATAATCATAAAAAGTGTGTATTGTACTCAGGGTTACTGTTTCTTTGAACAAAGTATTTTCAGTGGGGGACTCCTATTACTATAGACCATAAATAAGAATTAGCAACTTGACAATAAAATATTAGTTGTTTTCTCAAAAAAGATCCAGATATTGGAAAAAAAGAATGATAAGAACATATTTGAGGGAACTGGAATATTATTTTAACTAAATTCCAAAATATTAAGATGAGCCAAAGTAATTATTACCAAAGGTGAATCACCATTTTTAAAAACAGTGAATGGGCCTTATCAGTAATAGAATATTTCCACTCCCATCCAGCAGCTGTGCTGTTCCCTGTAGTGTCAGAGAGTTGGGGCCCTATTATCGTTAGTCAAGCGGATAGCGTAGCCCTAGGGGAAATTATCACAGAAGTAAAAGTCATTGTATACTCATCCAGGTTTGATCTGGCTTTAGCTGAGATGGACAGATTTATGCCTAATATTTGGGCCTTATCAAATCCTGAGGCTAAAAGGAAAATGGGAGGTATTTAATCCGACTCCCCAACTGATGTTTTATTTCCCTTTACAATATCATGGCCAGTAGGTAGCCATGCACAATGGAACTTTTTTGAATGCCTTAAGTAACAGAGAACTAAATATCTTACAAGGCCACCTTGCCTCAGTCAATCATCACTTAAGTTGCCTCTAAATTAAATACACACAGAGAATAAACGCAAAATCCCCTTGTTCTCTCTTATTTATTATCTAAGTGGGCATGGGGATATAATTTTCCCCTTAAAAACTTTATTTTATTTAATAAAATTTGTATTTTAATACGGAAATCATCCCTTTTTCTTACTAAAATTCAGATTAGTGGTAAAGAAAAGCCCTAGGAAGTCATTTTGTTTCTGGTTAGAGGTTGAGCATTTGTGTATAAAATTAATTAGGCTCATTGTAACCCACCTAGATGGGTTGAAAAATACAATTCTCAGCAGGTAGCGTTGTAGGAATAAAGACTCTCTCAGTGACTGGATTATAGATACCCTGGCTCTTATTATTTCCTGTTATAAAAGCCTATCAGTTTGATTTCTTTTTTTTTTTTTTTTTTTTTTTTTTTGTTCAATGACTGCTACTTAAAATACCATCTAGAAAGGTAATCCCCAGAACGGTGCTTTTATTGTTTGAAACTCAGGAAAACAGCAATATGATCTTTCAGCCTGTGTGTGTCGCAAAAGCTAGGTCACCTTCTTGGGCTTGAAGGTCAGTTTCTCTTCATGTTAAATTCCTGTCTTTAAATGAAGAAGAAAGGCATGGAAAGGAAGCCGAAGCTTTGACCCATGGAGACAACCTCTGCAGTTAACCAGTGGACCAAGCTCTGGTTTAAATTGAGTAGCCAGACATCACATTTTGCTCCTTTTCTAAAAGATTCTTAAACACAAAGAGAAAGCGAGGAAGGAAAGGTAACAGTAGATGCAGCAACAAAGATATGCACAGACACAAGCAGCTTGGTAGGGCAGGCTTCTGGAAGCTAATTTGCCCTCTTACCCTACAGGGAGCAAGGTTGCCTGTCTAAAGGACACAAAAAGAACTATGTGGGAGAAATGAGAGACATCTGCCACAACATTCATAATGAAGACGAGAATACAAAAAGTGGATAGAGAAAAAGCTGATTGAAGAGAGGGGGAGAAAACAATCAACACATATTTTGCAAAGGACAAATACCAACTTCAGAGTAGAAAATTTTGAAATATTTTATTGATGGGATCATCATGGTCTACTGCATTGAGGGTGTTCATCTCAGCCAATATTAATTTGGACAGCTATATCATGAGTTTAGTTCAGAAACATTAGTATGCCTACTATGTACCGGTCACTGTTTATCATGCTGGAAATATAAAGGAAACAAATGCATAGTCACTACCCTAGAGGAAATTGCATTCTGGAGATTATCAGACCGTATACAGTTAATTTCAATTTAATTTGTTAAATGCTGTAACAGCACCAGAATGGGAATTCAGGCCAGACCAAGGGATCAAGGAAGACTTTCTAGAGGAGATAATGCTTGAACTGTCTTTCATCTAGATCAAAGCTCAACACTATTTAGCTCTGTGCTATAGGGCAACTGGCATAATCCCTCTGAGCGTGCTTCCTCATTAATTAAAAATGGGTGCGATAATACCAATCTCACAGGTTTGTTATGAGGATTAAAAGCTTAAACACAAGAAGTGCCTTGCACTCTACTTTGTATGTTATACTGGAAATGTTTGATAAATCTTTTTCTTCCTGCTCCCTATAAAATGTTAGTGCTGGAAGGGGCTTGAGGTATGAATGACCTGTGCTGTCCTTTTATAAATGAGGAAGGCATGGGCATAGATCTTGGGTGATTTGCCCAAGGTCGTACCAGTTAGCTGCAGAGCCAAGTCGTCTCACTCCTAGCTTAGCACCAACTCACAATACCCACTGTCTCATTTCCATATATTGGTATGATGATTAATGATGGGAATCACTCCAGAGGAAAACACATGCATCATAAATATGGAGACACTGGAAAAAAAGAGAGATGGCCGATAAAAGTAAAATCTGTGCAATAGTTGAGCAATAGATTTTAAAACTAATCTAAAAAGGAACTTAAGTCAGAAAAACAATCAAATGAACCTGAAGTCATGCACTAAAATAACATAATCAAACAATATTTAAGATTTAATTGAGTCATTTTTAAACAGCTTTGGATATGGATGGAACTAGTGTCAGTGGGCAAATAACACGTTAAAGTTAAAATTTGACCTTTATTTTTAAGATTCCTTAAATTGTTTAGATGTAAGGCTGATATTAAAATTTTCATCTGTGGAAACCTTATGAAAACTGTAAAATCATTGAGTCCAATTTTTGAAAGTGTTTAGAGTTCATCTAGTTCAGGGTTTCTCAGCTTTGACATTGTTTATATTTTGGACTGACAGGTTTTTTTTTTTGTTATCGTTGTTTTGTTTTGGTTTTGAGATGGACTCTCGCTCTGTCTCCCAGGCTAGAGTACAGTGGTGCAATCTCAGCTCACTGCAACCTCTGCCTTCTGGATTCAAGCAATTCTCTGCCTTAGCCTCCCAAGTAGTTGGGATTACAGGTGCATGCCACTACGCCTGACTAATTTTTCTATTTTAGTAGAGACGGGGTTGCACCATCTTGGCCAGGCTGGTCTTGAACTCCTGACCTCGTGATCCACCCACTTCGGCCTCCCAAAGTGCTGGATTGCAGGTGTGAGCCACCAGGCCCGGCCTGGACTGACAGGTTTTTTTAACTTCTTTATTGGGAGACTGTCACGTGGGATTATGGATGCAGTGGCATCCATGGACTCCACCCAGAAATGTCAGTAGCAACCTACCCACCCCTAAGTTGTGACAACTGAAAATGTTTTCAAGCATTTCCAGATGTCCCCTGCAGGAGAAAATCACTCCAACTGAAAACCACTGATCCAGCTGAATGCTCTATCCACTGTAGGAATTCATCATTTTTCAATATTTTCTGAAAGAAACTCAAGTTCTGACCATTTCCAGGATTAGAAAAAGCCTTTGCATTTTGAGGCATTCAATCTCATATCTGAACAGCCCTAACCATTTGAAACATTATATTCAGCTAAAATCTGCTTTTATATCTTTTTATACCAACCATATACATTTTTCCCTCTACAGAAACATGCAGAACATTCAATCCCTTTTCTTCTTTAAAATATGTGAAGGCAGTCATCATGTTTCCTTTAATTTTCTCCACCCTAAACTTTTTTCCAATTTCTTTAACCCATACTCTTGTCAAATGCTTTCTGGATTTCTTGTTATTTTTGTCTTCATCTTCTGGGTGCTTTATATTTTCTAGTACTCTTCATACCAGTGTTAGTCTCTTTACTCTTTTCTTGCAGGTAAGAGAATTATGAACGACAGTGGTTATTTGATTTGCTCAAGTGCACATCAATAGTTAGTAAGGGCTGGGACTAAGGCCGGGCCTCCCAATTCTCAGTTGAGGACTTTTGACTGTACAGGTAGCCACTTGTACTCAAACAGGCTAGCAGGTGAGGGCTGCTGAGAAGAAAAGGAGTTATTCCTCATTTTAAGTATTGGTTCACCCTGGACCAGAAGTTACTCCAAAATCAACGTGAAAGTGGCAGTGAAGGAGTAGCACATACCCTCCCTTAATATTCTCTCAGAATGTTTAACACCTCCCATGGGAATCAAGTTGCTTCAAGAAATTACATAAACCAAGTCACCTTAATCTCTGCTTAATTTCTTCATCTCTAAATTAGATATAATAGTGGCACCTGTTTCTTGGTGTGGTGGTGAAAAGTAAATAAGATAAATGTTAAGTAAATGTTGTTATTTTTCTCCCAGCAACTACACTGTGTGCCATGGGCATACTGAATAAAGAATCAGTGTGATGGAAAACACAAGACTGAAGAAACAGCCAAAAGAAGGAGAAAAGGAGGTGTAAGTACAAAGTAAAAAAGTATATTTCAGTAAGTCCAGGCTTGAGAGATGCCAGTTTCCCTGGTTAGCATATCCTGGGTATATTCTGCTCTTATACACTTGTCAAGGAAAAGCAAGGAATTCAGAAAATTTAAAAATTATAATGGGAGTTACCCATTAGTAAATAGCCATTTTTATTGCTGTTATTTTCTTGAACCCTATTGCTGTTGTCATTTTGTTTTTTGTTTTTTGTTTTTTTTTGAGTAAGTTTTCTTTGGTGGGTGGCAGGGGGACAATTTCCCTTACCAACATGAGAAAACAAAGACAAATAGCCCTTGTCAGAACCAGTTCATTTTATCTCTGACTTGGGAAACTTCTTCGTGCAACTGTTTGGATTTGCAAAGTGTGGTTCTAATCCTGAGGATCATTGATTACTTTATTTAAGCTGGTTTGCTCCATTTCAAGTGTTAACATATTTATGTGGAAGGTTCTCCAGAGTGAGTCTTCTATTCTCCTCATCATAGGAAAATATTTTTGTTCTTCAGTGAGATTAAATTGGCCTTTGTGTGCATCTCTTAAGACAATCTGGACCCAACTGCCTCTAGAAGTTTTCTTTAGGGGGACCTCTTTGCTTTTGCACACTGCCTTGTTTTAAAGCCTCCATTCTGTTATTCATGCAACTCTTGATTACTCCACCTCAATAGGCTATTTCTCTGTGTCACCTTCTACACAGGAGGTCTGTATGAAAGCCAGGCATAGCTTCAGGAAGGAATATGCAAGAATCATCTGGCACCAAGTCATTATTTTTCACACTGTGCCATGCTGTTGAGGAACAGACCTTTGCCACTTAACCCCAGGCCCTGGTGGTTCTTAATTAGGTTGCCCAATTCATTTCTAGTACTGGAGGGCTTTGAAGTTACTGACAGCATGCTCTCTGATACACTTGGAAGGTAACACTGGTGAGATATGGCTTGTTTGACAGACTGGGTTCCTACATACTGGAACTATAATAGCACATGTGTCTGTACATATTGAGCACAAGTCAAAGAATAGAGAGGTATATCAAAGTACTAGGTATGTATACAATTTTAGCTGCCCATTGTAAAACTTCCTTATGATCCTGGGGGAATCCCACATTACTGGAGTCTTGGCAGGAGACAGGGTCCTGTCCCCTGGCACTGACAGGGCACAGATATATGGCCTAGACTCAACCAATGAGGTGTTCCTACTCAGGACTTAGAACCTGGAAAATACGCCACAAATATACAAATTGTTCATAGAAAAGGCAACAGAGTGGAAAAATCAGCCACAGGGATGCACAATGTTCTAGGGCAGCAAAGTCCACTGTGACACTTTAGATCTTTCCTGTGGTCTGAACTTGACTGGGTTTTTCTGTTGCCTAGAATAACTCAACTATGCTTCCAACCTCCTTCTCTAGTCTTCTATCAATTTTGTGAATGATTCGGTATTCTTCCAATAAAAACCCAGCATAGTCCCACCCTTGACTGTCTATGTGACCTTGGACAACTCATTCAGCCACTGTCCACTGGGAGATGGGGAAATAGTACTCACCTCTAAGTTCAGTTGAAAGAATTAAATGAGAAACAGTAAATTGCTTACATGATGGCTGAGACATAGTAAATGCCAAATAAATGTTACCTCTCCTACTTTTTTATTACTATATCTCTGAATTTGTATTTATATATGAGTTTATTTCATCAATATATCTAAACTAAAGACTCTTTAGAAATAGGGTCATACATCTCTTAAATTTATTTATGCATTCAGTTAGCCAACGAACATTTATTTGAGGAATTATCAGGCACTTTGTAAGGAAATAAAAGGTAAGCAAAAAAATCAACATAGTTCATTTCTCAAGGCAAAATAGATACCAGTTCAAAAAAACTTCACATATCAATGCAGGGCTACGAAGCAAGGAATGTACTGTCTGAGAGTGCAAAGCAGAAGGATATAAAATCAAACATTCTCAAGGCAGAGGGGGAACATTGACCTGGAATCTGAAAAATAAGTAAGAGTTGACTAGCAAAGACTGGCAAAATGAGCATTCCATGCCAAAATAACCACATGACTAAAGGCCCTGTGGTAAAACAAAACGTGGCATGTTCAAGGACAAGGGACAAAGGACTGTCAAGGACTTAGAGGAGAGTAGTGCAGCATGGTGGGGTGGGGTGCTGGCCCTGCAGATGACATCAGTGTATTTGAAATATCTTAAGAATGATGGGAAAGTATTAAAAAATCCAAGAAGGGTCATTACCAAAGCAAAAATCCATTAGACTTTAGACTTTTAGGAGTTGGTGCTGGAACAAATTAAGACTTTTGGAAACTATTGGGATGGAATGATTGCATTTTATATGTGAGAAGAAGGATGTGTGATTTAAAAGATCAAAGATGGACCGCTATACTATAAATATTTGTTGCCCACAAACCTCATGTCGAAATTTGATCCCCAATATTGTAGGTAAGACCAAATTAAAGGTATTTGGGCCATAAGGGTAGATCCCTTAGGAGTGGTTTGGTACTGTCCCCATGGTAACGAGTGAGTACATGTTCTGTTAGTTCCTGTGAGAGCTGGTTGTAAAAAGAGCCTGCTGCCTACCACCCCTACCTTGCCTCTTCTCTCACCATGTGAGCTCTGGGCACATTGGCTCTTCGTCGCCTTCCACAATGAGTGGAAGCAGCCTGAAGCCCTCACCTGAAGCAGATACTGGCACCATGTTTCTTGTGCAGTCTGCAGAACTGTGAGCCAAATTAATCTCTTTTTTTAATAAGCTACCCAGCCTCAGGTATTCCTTTACAGCAAAACAAATGAACTAAGACAGTCATCCAAATCGTTTTGCTTTATGAAATGTTTACTCTGCCTATAGTTTGAAGAATGGATTGGAAGAAACAACAAATAGTTACAGGGAAACTACTTAGGAGGCTCCTACAGGAGTCCAGATGTAAGACACTGGTTGATTGAATTAGGTACTAGTGATAGGGATGGGGAGAATTGGGTAAATTGAGGTATTTAGGATGTAAATTTGACCAGACTTTGGGTGGGTTGGTTATCGTAGTAAAGAAGTAGGTGGAGTACAACCCTCATTTTCCCAAAGATTCCTTCCCAGTTTTCAAAATGGAGGACCAGTGTGCTTGAATAGAAACCTAGTACATTTCATGCTCAGATAATTTCTCATACTAAATACAAAATACTCCTAAGACATTCATCTGCAGAGTGCTTTAACATTTTCAAAGTATGTTCATATTCACTTTTTTACTTCATTCTCACTGAGGCAAAAGAGAGGGAAATAATGCTTTGTTTCTAGATGGCAAATCTAACATGTCAGGGAATTGGGATCAGGGCCCACATTCTCTGCCGCTTGGTCCAGTGTATATTTTCTTCCACATAGCAAAATTTTTTTCCTATCCGAGTAACTAAAAGAATGCCAGCAGACTTCTCAGACAGGTTTTCTTTCACAAATACATGGCCTTTCATTCAATATCACATTTCATGAACATCTGTGGTTTCTGTGATTCACCAAATTTCGTGATATCATAGAGAGACTCACTAGCTTGAATTCTTGCATTGTCTCTGCAAAGTTAAGGGAAAATAAATAACCTGAAATGGCAGTTTCCTCAATGAAACATAGCCAGTTGTGTTCCTTTTTATGCAAGAAATTAAAACAAAAGTTGTCCTAAGGGGCAATAAATAACAGAACAACTTTGGAATCATAAAAATCTAGGAGAATTTTAGTTCTGCCAATTACTAGTAGCCAAATGATGTAGAGCAATTCTTTGAGCCTTTTTTTAAAATTTGCAAAATGAGAACTTATACAGCCAACTCTTAAGAGTATTTCAAAATCGTAAGTTGGATTACATAGCTATAGTTTGCTACAGTGGCTGGAGAAGACTAAGCTCTCAATAAATGGTAGATGAAATGAGAACTGACATCTCTTGTGGGAACCATTGTGTAATTAAAAAGTTAGTATCACATAATCAAAGGGCAAGTAAAGGATGAGAGACTTAGCATATCATGCTGTCATTTCTGAGGAATTTGGGGTGTTTCAGGGTCAGCTTATGAATCTGAGAAAGAGGCCTAGATGTTCCTGAGGGAACTAGAGTTACTGATTTACACTTTCCTTTCTTTATGTGTTAATTATTAATTAGTACTATATTGTAGACACAGAGCCAGAATCCCCAGTCCACCTAAGATAATTTTATCACCACAAATTAACCTCTAAACTGAATAGTCCACACAGAGATCAAGAGATCATCTAGGGTAAGTCTGGCTCTTTTATAGTGACACAGTGTTAACATAGACTTCCATGTCTGTGAGGAAGTAAAATGGCCTCAGAATTTAAAAAAAAAAAAAAAAAAAACCAACAGGAAATCCACTTCATTTCAAGACATTTTTATCATTTTGAGATTCTAGTGATTACTAATTTTTAAGACTCTGACACAACAATCTATCCTGTCATTGCTAATTGTAATAAATCAAAGTATAAGTAAAAACCTAGAATCACTGCCTCTCTTATTCATTATCTAGGCAGTGTAGGGAGACAGCAGCACATACAACAAGAATGTTAAATTTACTTATATTACTCAGAATCCAAGACTGTGAGATGTATTCACAAATTTATTTCCACAAAATATTGAATGAGTATGTAATATACCAAAAATTGTGCTAAACATTCTAGATATATGTAAATTAATAAGACACTATCTTTACCATCAAGGAGTTCCTGGCCTAGGGGGTGAAATAGAGACATGGGAGAAAATTTTTGCAAACTATGCATCTGACAAGTTCTAGTATCCAGCATCTACAAGGAACTTAAACAAATTTACAAGAAAAACACAAACACCCTTGTTAATAAGTGGGCAAATGACATAAAGAGACAATTTTCAAAAGAAGACATACATGTGTCCAACAATTACAAGAAAAAAGGCTCAATATCACTGATCATTAGAGAAATACAAGTCAAAACTACAATGAGATACTATCTCACACCAGTCAGAATGGTCAAAAAAAGTCAAAAAATAACAGATGCTGGTCAGGTTGAGGAGAAAAAGGAATGCTTATACACTGTTGGTGAGAGTGTAATTAGTTCAACCATTGTGAAAACCGGTGTGGTGATCCTCAAAGACCTAAAGACAGAAATACCATTCCACCCAGCAATCTCATTACTTGGTATATACCTAAAGGAATATAAATCATTCTATTCCAATAACACATGTACATGTATGTTCATTGCAGCACTATTCACAATAGCAAAGCTGTGGAATCAACCTAAATGCCCATCAACATTAGACTGGATAAAGAAAATGTGGTACATATACACCGTGGAATACTATGCAGCCGTAAAATAGAAAGAGGTCATATCCTTTGCAGGAAACATGGATGGATCTGGGGGCCATTATCCTTGGCAAACTAACACAGGAACAGAAAACAGAGAATACCCCATGTTCTCACGTATAAGTTGGAGCTAAAAAATGAACACATGTACACACTGAGGGGAACAACACACACTGGGGCCCATTGGAGAGTGGAGGGTAGGAGGAAGAAGATGATCAGGGAAAACAACTAATGGGTACTAGGCTTAATACCTGGATGATGAAATATCTGTACAACAAACCCCCATGATACATGTTTATCTATGCAGCAAACCTACACATCTACCCTGGAACTTAAATAAGCTTTTTTTTTTAAAAAGAAACAGTTAATTATAATATAATGCATTTGATGTTTTCATAGAAGCAATTATCTAGCCTAGAAACAATGTGAGACCAGAAAACATCTCTTAATTTATTTTATTTCTCCAAAGTTCAACAGAGTACAACCCGTATAGCAGGTACTTAATAAAAGTTTGTTGAATGAATGCATGCATGCATGAAAAAATCAATTGCAATGATTGAGGCATTGGTGAAAAAAGTGCACAATGGTTCACTATTTCAGGACCATATACTGTGCGTGGTCTCTGAAGTTGTATTTCGAGTTAGAGTTCACAGGTTAGTTACTAGATTATCTCTAATAAGTTGCCTTACTGATGCCTTTCATGGTGTTGGCAAAAACACCTTTTCTTCCTCTCCCCCTCTAGATGATGAGAGTCCCGGTTTGCAATAGCTGGGCAGTAGCGTGTTATCAACAGCTTGGTGGGGTGCGTTTGTTATCTGGTGCCTCATGTCTCAGGAAACTGATTGATAGAGAAATACCTGTGGAAACTGAACAAAATCTATTATATTCAAGAATTGTCCTTTAATGTTAGATAATTTCTCTATATCATAAAGAAAATGTATTTTGTTCATATTTAGGAAAACCTACCTTTCCAGCTTGAAGAGAAAATAAGATGGTCATATTTTCATATTGAGAGGCAGATAGCAAAGGGAAGATCCAACTGGAGACATTGTCCTTTTTACCAGTTATGTTACTGGTGACATGTAAGAGATCCATGTATATAATTTGAATGAAAGATTAAATAAATACATGAATGAAGAATGAATGAATGAACTCTAACTTGGCATGAGAGGAAAGTCTCACATAGAAGGCCAGTTGTACATTGCACACGATAAAATCTTTTTTTTCATGAGGCTTATATTTACTTGAAAAATTGGGAAATTTGCAGATACATTTTGTCCTGAGGTTATAATGCCTAACTTAAAATAATTGGAAACCCTTATATCCAATCCTGAAGATTGAAGTCAGTTTATTTGTTAGAGGAAGGATATTTCTCAAATAGTTCTTAAAATTGACTACCTGTTTGGCCTTCCCACTGCTAAGTGACTCCTGGGATTGTTTATTTATTAGTGACCAAATATAAGTATATCTCTTCTGACTATTATGTCTCTCTTTACTTTTATATATATATATACTTTAAGTTCTAGGGTACATGTGCAAAATGTGCAGGTTTGTTACATATGTATACATGTGCCATGTTGGTGTGCTGCACCCGTTAACTCACCATTTATATTAGGTATATCTCCTAATGCTATCCCTTCCCCATCCCCCCACCCCCCGGCAGGCCCTGGTGTGTGAAGTTCCCCACCCTATGTTCAGGTGTTCTCATTGTTCAATTCCAACCTATGAGTGAGAACATGCGGTGTTTGGTTTTCTGTCCTTGCGATAGTTTGCTCAGAATGATGGTTTCCAGCTTCATCCATGTCCCTATAAAGGACATGAACTGCACACGATAAAATCTTAATTCCTGATACTACCAGTCTAAAATAACAGCAGATTCTTTCCACATGTCTTATAATTTTCTGTCTTAAAGAAATTAGGCATAAAACCACAATTAATAGATACATTTCTGTTCAAAGGGGTCACCTGTACTAGTTGCTAAATTTTCCTGATAGCAGAGGGGCCTGAAGCCAACTTTGATATTCAAGCCCAGTGGCAAATATGAGTAAATTTGCCTTGTGGTTCTGTCCATTTTTGTCCCAGATGAAACAAATTGTACCTACTCCAGTTACATCAGATAGAGATGTCATTATTCTTAACCCAGGCTGCACAGAATAATTACCAAGTAAAGTTTTTAAAAAATGCTACTATAAGCCCCATCCCACACCAATTTAATTAGATTCTCATGGGATAGGACCTAGCCATGTGTATTTTTTAAATGTTTCCCAGGGGCTTCTAATATGTGGTCTAGACTAAGAAATACTGAATAGACTCATTTTTACCTCCTGCAGGTGCTAACCAATGCTTCCCAAACTTCAAGGTGCACACAGGTCACTCAGGGACCTTACAAAAATGCAGATTCTGATTTAGTAGGACTGGGGTAGGGTCTGAGATTCTGTCTTGCCAAGAAACTCCAGATGAGGCTAAGATGTTGCTGAGCCATATACTACACTGCAAGTAGCAAGGTGCTAAATCACTTATGAACGGGGACTTCCTACAAGTATTTGAGAAAGAAATGTGTTTTCATACTGCTATTAAGACATACCCAAGACTGGGCAATTTACAAACAAAAGCAGTTTATTGGACTTACAGTTTCACATGGCTGGGGAGGCCTCACAATCTTGGCAGAAGATGAAAGGCACATCTCACATGGTGGCAGACAAGATAAGAAGAGCTTGTGCAGGGAAACTCCCTTTTTAAAACCATCATATCTCGTGAGACTCATTCACTATCATGAGAACAGCACAGGAAAGACCTGCTCCCATAATTCAGTCACCTCCCACCGGGTTCCTTGCATGACATTTGGGAATTGTGGTAGTTACAATTCAAGATGAGATTTGGGTAGAGACACACCTGAACCATATCAAAATGGATCTCTGGAGAGAGAGCCTCCCGAGGGGTCGCATGCATCAGGCACACACTCAGATCCTGCATAAACATTTTTGCTGTTGAATAATGAAAGACTTAGAAATTGGTGAATGACCACAGCTAGGAGCTCGCCAACCAGCTAGCCTGGGCCATCTCCCAGTTAGCCACACAGGCCACAATCAATTCAGCAATTCAAGTGTTAACGCCTGCCACGTCAGGGAACCTCTAGGACTCTGCCTCAGCCCTAATGACTTATTGTTAGTTCTCATTTGTCAGTCTTTGCTGAATTGGCTATTAAATCTTTTCAAAATCACTCTTTAGCACCATACCAAGCTATGACCCCTGGATGAGTCAGACCTAGAAAACTGTCAGATTGCTGTCTTGAGGTTGTGTTATGTTGAAAGATGATACATTTATTCACCAATATAGGTAATTTGGATGAATAAAAAACATGAGATCAGCAAGGTCTCATGGTAATAGACAAATTAGGTAAAAAGACATAAGTTAAGGAAAAAATTTGATCTAACAAAAATGATAAAATAACAGTAATTTAATATGCAAGTTCACCACAAACAGGCAGATTAAATGAGAGGAAACCCTTGGTTTAATAAAAAACTAGAGACTCTATGCAACTGAAAATAATTAGAAATTTGCCCTATTGTCATCAACAGAAATCACAGGCCTAGCTAAAAAAAAAAAAAAAAAAAAAAAGACAGTTTATCTGTAATAAGTAATTGCAATGTATCATATGTATTACAAAAATCAGTTATTATAAATTAAAGTGGAATATTTAGTTTTAAAAACATATTTTAGGTTGATATTTACTCATGTGTAATTATTTACTTATTTTAAAATCAATTTTCCAGATTAGCAGTTTTAACTACATCTCTAAATGTGTAAAGAATTTTAAGAAAAACTAGAAGAAATTTTAGATCTTTACCGTCTGCATATTTCTTCCAAAATAGTCTAGCCAAGAAACAAAACAATAACAATAATGAGAAAAAGCAAAACCAATTGAAGATGTATGCCTTGGGTTCTTATAAGACACATCCGAGAAAAAAAATTCAGAGAGTCGTCAATTCCATAACACCTGTTGCATAGAATAAACCAGCATAGACTCTTTGTCCTAACGTCACAGTATTTTTATTAGTTTTACCTCTCTAGTGTACCTAATTGGGGCCACTGAATCATTTTAAAGTGTTACATGAAGATTGTGTGCTTTTAAAGCATCCTAAAATATATCCATTAGGGTTGTAAAGTGCATTTCCATCAGTCTCCTTAAAGTTCTAGATGCATAGGTTTAACAAGCTGTTGCCATCCACTATGCCATTATTCTGACTGATCTTTGTTTTACTTTCATTTACCTCAATTTGTACTCTGCCTTTAATTTTTTTAAGTACAACAGAATTACTAATGTGATTTCTGACTTCATCTTTTCCTTTTCCTGTGGATCTAAATCAAATACTGTGTCATTTTTAATGTACTTAACAAAGGAGGTTTTGAAGCTCAGAAACACGTATGGCTAATTATCTGTAACCAAAAAACTGCTTTCCACTTCTTTCTCTCTTTCCTACAAGCGGCCTCCCCCCTTGCTAGCATGTCTAATATCAGGACCTTAAAATCCTCCCACCATATGTCAGAGATATTTGATCTTTTTCTGTCTAAGCCTGTGGTGGGCTTATAGTTCACACTGTCTGCTATGTCTGATTCCTCCTCAGGGGAGTCTGATTTCACATTCTAATGACTCTAAATAGGTTTTAGAAATAGTTTCTTCTTGTTTCTTCTCGCTAGACTAAGAAAAGAACAAGCACGAAGAATGAAAAGAAATAAACATGCAGTGGCTCTGCACTGAAAAACACAGACCTCTGCCTGGTCAGCTCAGTTATCTGACTGTCTACAGCTTTTCCACCCACGTCCTTCCGTTGTGTGATAACCAATCCTGAATACAAGCAGAAATACAGATTAGGCTTGCCAAACGTGGACAGATGGGACCAGTCAGGACACAGAGGCAGATATTTCCAGCCCTCTGCTTATTGCACACAGAAACTTGTTGGAAGCCTAAAGCGTGGAGTTTTCTTAGCAAATCTAATAAGAAAATGTTTTTAAGAATGCAATGTGGAATACAAAACAGATTCCTTAGGTTTTGTAAATAATGTATTCAGATTGAAGAGAAACATCCACGCAACCTGAAGCTATTGAACATGACAGCAGCTTCCATTTTTCTTTTCATTTGTTCCTAACTGTTCTCTCCTCTTGGTGGGACTGGCAGGTGGTGCCTGTCCTGCTGCTACTTGCAATGAGTGACCCTGTGATGGCAGATGATCTTTGTGGATTCTGGCGTGAAGGGTTTTTTTGTTCTGTTTTTAACCCTAGCAGAGGCTAATTTAACCACATATCGCCATCTTCAAATTGCAGACAACTGGGACTTCCAGTGAATATTTTTGTTTTTAACCATTGGGAGGCCCAACTGCCTCCCTGTGCAAATTTTTAAAGGTGTATTTTAATTCCCAAGCAATAGAAACACACTGACCAAAGCAGTATTCAGGGTAGCACAGAGATGTGTTAGAAAAAGGCTCTGTTCAAGATGTGCTTTCTTCTGAGATGGGAACAAAATCATATGAGAGATATTAAAGAAAATAGTGGGGTCTTAAGGAAACTCAGCATAGTATGATTATGTTGGCAGAAAACTAGAGAGACTGGGCAGACCTGCAGTCAGTGAAGTTTTTGAACAAAGGCAGTGGTATATGCACCCTTCATCACATTTCTATCCCTCCCTCTCCCCCTTCGCCAGCCACTCCTGTAAATTTCAGGTTTTGGCACTGACTCTCTTGTCAGGTGCCACATACATCACCCAGCTTGTTTACAGAGAACAAGCTTCTGTTGTTCTACCAGAAAGGAAAGGACAATCAAAAGGAAAGTTCATAATTAACCTCACTCAAAGAATATTTGCATTACTTATTTTGACCAGTATCTTAGAATTTATACCCATTTTAATTAACGACCCTTTTTTCCCACAATAAGCAAGAATAAATGAAAGACTAACTCTGAATCTATGGCAGAACTCACCTGCCTATTCACTCACATTGGAAGGTGTCCCTTGGGAGGAATACGTAACAAGAACAGCATCAGAACTCAGCATTTTCCACCTTAATTGGTGCTTAACCTTGTATATTTGCTCAAGTTATTTCTGTTGGAAAAAATGATGGCCTTCAGACAGGATTTGTGCAATGCCCTTGTAAATGGGGGCCAAAACATGACTTATAAAAATGGTGCTGGAAATAAGAAATGGGTTATAAAAGCATAGGGAAAGAGAAACAGAAAAGTGGTAGAAAATGCCTATGTATTCTCTGCCACCCATACAGAGAGAAGGAACAAACCTTTCCACGGACTTCCCGAAAAGATAAACACACACTTTAAGGAGAATACATTTGCACTACCATAGTAGCACTTTTGTGTAATACATTTCTACCTTATGCCTCACTTTGTTGGGTCGGGATGGGTAGTGGTAATGAAGGGAACTCTGGTGGGGAGAGGTAGCACCTTGTCATATATACTTCAGGATTCCCAGTTTCCATGACAGTTCCTGAACATTAAAAAGCAATAAATTTGTCATTTGTCATGTGACATGGCATTCTGAAAGTCTATAGGGAGAGACTGGGGGCCGTCCCATAACTGTACTTTTCAGGTTCCTTTGATAGTTTTAGCTCTTATTGTTTATTAACCAGTTGAATCTGGTATGCACTATATTCTTAAAATGTGAATAATATAATGAAAACACTGGGAGATCTACTTGCTGCTCTAGTTTGCTACAAAATATATTTGGACTCTGAGAATGCAAGGGTAGAACCAAGTCATTTCAACCAATAGTCACTTTGCATAGCATCTTGGAAAACTTTCTTTGGTCTTTCTCTTCATGATCATTCCCTGTGAATGACTGTGGCAGAGCGCAAATATGCGCGCTCTCTCTCTCTCTCTCTCTTTTTGAGATAGAGTCTTGCTCTCTCACCCAGGCTGGAGTGCAGTGGCGCGATCTCAACTCACCACAACCTCCACCTCCCTGTTTCAAGTGATTCTCCTGCCTCAACCTCCCGAGTAGCTGGGATCATAGGTGTAAGCCACAACGCCCAGCTATTGTGTGTGTGTGTGTGTGTGTGTGTATTAGAGAGAGGGTTTCACCATGTTGGCCAGGCTGGTCTTGAACTCCTGACCTCAGGTGATTCACCCGCCTCGGCCTCCCAGGGTGCTGGGGTTACAGGTATGAGACACCATACCCGGCCACAAACATTCTTAGATTCGTGTTTTTTTGTTCTTTTATTTTTCCTGTGCTTTCTTGACTGTAGTCTTAACATGGAAAGTCCAAACAATGCAGAGATATAGAGAGCAAGAGTCAAACTAAAATACCTTTAGAGGTCAACAAGGCCACATAAATGTGCGAAGCAAACCAGCTGGCAGGGATATGGGGGCCCTTCCACCTCTTGAAGAACTAGCGAAAATGTGCCCAGCCTCAATGTCTGGATGTGCCCAAGCTGGAGTGTAGTGGCACGATCTCGGCTCACTGCAAGCTCTGCCTCCTGGGTTCACGCCATTCTCCTGCCTCAGCCTCCCAAGTAGCTGGGACTACAGGCGCCCACCACCATGACTGGCTAAATTTTGTATTTTTAGTAGAGAATGGGTTTCACCGTGTTAGCCAGGATGATCTCCACCTCCTGACCTCGTGATCTGCCCACCTTGGCCTCCCACAGTGCTGGGATTACAGGCGTGAGCCACCGCGCCCGCCCATGTCTGGAATTTTAATTCAAAAAACTAAACAACAACAACAACAACACGTCTCCTAAAGTACATCTAAGACCTCACAAACTGCCAATTTCAGCAAGGAAAGGTCAGAAGGTCTCCTTCACCTTCCTGCCACTTAAAATTATTTCATTACATTATTCATTGACTTTCATGTATATGTTCGTGTGTTGTGTGTGTCTATACTTATGTCTGTATTTGCTTACACAGTATCACCACTTAAAAGGCATTAGGCATTAAACACTAAGAGTGGACAGCATAGCAGAGTGTAACTATGTGGTCAATGCATGTTGCCTCTGATGCCTTGATGCAGAGAGAAGAGAATGAATAAGATTTGTGCAGGCTCACAAAATTCACAATGGCTCTGCATTAAAAATGGGAATATGTGGGAACCAGAGCCTAAGCAAAAGTACAAAAGATGAGATATGTGCGCCCCAGGCAGCAGGAAACTGTTGGGGAAAATGGCTCAGATTCTGATATGAGCACCAGTGGGAGAGAGAAATTCAGGTAGAGTTAAGTCAGTGAAAAGGAACTGACTCCATTTGTAAAATAAAAAAATCTAAATAGCACAGAGGTCCATAAGATGAAAGAGTATTACTGATTTTTTTTTTTCAGGATAGCACATCAAAGTAAAGAGAAGGAGAAAGCAAAACAAGTTCTGATGTTAAATGAAGAAAACAGAATTGAACTTTTGAGCAAAAAAGTAAAATTGGAAGCTTTAAAAGTAGAGGCTTTAAGAAAAGAAGTAAATCCTAAGGCAACACCAACTATTCTACAACTGAAGAGCTTGTGGTTTCAGACAATCTTAGATACTCTTTAAATCATACCCCTTATGAATATTCAGATATATATGTTCTTCAGCCCAGTATAAAAATGTTGGATCTTTTTATTTCTGCAGTAAGCTCTTTTTCCCTGTCTCCCTCCCTCTCTTCCCCAAAGAAATGTATGCTAATCTCAATTTATAAAAAGAGTTAACAGGTCCCTCAATATGTCGGCTATGAAGTCACAAACTGAATAGAGATCTTCCTAGTTGCATCTTATTAGAGGAAAATAAAACAGAAAAATCTGACTGTGTTTCCTGTGCTGAGAAAATTTATTTAGCTCTCTTAAATGTTATGCTCACTGAAACTCTCAAACTTGAGCTTTGTTCTTCCTATGGGTATGAGGTTAAAAAAATATCTTATTTCATTTTCATCCACACATTCACAAAGTTCATCTGTCAAGAGCTCTCTGGAAGCAAAGTCCTGAGAAGGTTTTGTCTCCAGTCCCTACTACGCAAGGCAGTGTCTAGTGCATCTTACAGCTTAGGTTAATCTGTAATTTAGTCTAAAGCTGTTCTGGAACTTCACAGGTTGGGGTGACTTTCAAGTGATTCATGAATCCATGTTTAAACCATAAACTTTAAATGTTGTACATCTGCATTCTAATCTAAAGCAACCTTAAATACAGCAGCTGGCAGCAGGCTGTATCTCACATTGCCTGCCAAGGAATCCAGCCATTGGTGTGTTCACAGCCATGGAATTATTACGGCTGTAACAACTGAATTCATGTTAGTTCTTAACTTCAAGCTGATTGGTTTACTTGGCTGCACTTGTGTTTATTTCTTTCGTAGCTTTTGTTATATTTATTTGACAGCCACTTATTTGGCATTTTCTCCAAGGAACAGACAAGTACACATACATAATTTCACAGGCACACTTTGACTTTCTGTATAGCATCAATACATAAGGAAAAGTGCATCTGGGTAGTTTTCAGAGCTGTGATATGTCACCTAAGGACAGGAAACTAAGTTAGAGTAATCACTCAAATCTAACATGCCTCATTGTACTTAGGTATTGAAGAATAATATACTAGATGTTTTGGTCCTCACAACTCTCTACTTTTCTTTCTCATTACCTTATAATCAGGTAACCATGGTTAACTAGATTTCATGTTTTCCTATTAGATAAAACATCTATAAGATGTTTATAAGGAGATAAGGAGAACATCTTCTGTTCTTTCTACCACCATTTCCTCTTGTTACATAAATAGCTCTGTCTCTGCACTGTCGTTTCTCCAACCTATCCCACACACTTCTGTCAAATTAATTTTCCTACACTCTGCTTTGAAATCCTGTGCTTAAAAATTTCATGGGGTCCTGACTTGCAACAAGAGAAGGACCCTACACAATACCTTCTGATACAACTAAACAGTCGACTTACTCTTCCTAAACACTATAGTCACACCCTGATTCTAAGTCCTCAATCACTGTCTCATCAATTTTTTTTTCAAAATAAATTCAGATTTCCTTTTCATCTTGTTCTGTAAAGACTTCCCTGTCACCCGAGGTCCTCAGAGATAAGTATATGAACTAAGAGCCAGAGTTCCTGTTCATGCTCAACAATGTGATCTAAACACATTATAAACATTAACTCAACTAATTCTCACAAAACACCTACAAGAAAAGCATTATCAATCGTCCCACTGTGCAAGATGAGAAGACAGAGTCATCTATATAATTAAGTCACTCGTCCACTGTTACAGGGCTAGTCAATGGTAGAGCCAGTGTTTAAATGCTAATCACATCATTATTGCATCTCCTCCTTGAGACTTCTTTGAGATGCCCCTAGTTCATTAATTTGGCTAGCTTGCTTTTGCTTGCATATAATTTTCATCACCCGTTAGGAGACATGGCCCACTAAAAGCTGATGCTCTTGTCCACTGCCTTATGTGTTAGAGGTGTGGAACAGTTCATTGGACTCTCCATCAAATATTTCTCGTTTTCTTCAGCACATAAGCTGATGGTATCTAGCAGCTCTCTTGTATTTTGGCATGACTGTATGCCAGTTGTGGTTAGTGAAATGTGAGGAGAACAGATTTTGTTTCCAGGTGGATGCTTTAAGAGTCACAGTGCAATTCACTGTCTCTTAGTCCCTCAGCTGTGACTTTCCAATAAGATCCCAATAGGTGCCATTCTAAGAGCCTGGGTTCCAGAGTGAAGCCCACATGGAGCAGAGTACCCAGTGGACCTGTGCTGGGCCTGGGAGAAAAGCAAACCTTTGCAATTTTATCACCGTATTTTTTTCTGCATAACAACTAGCCAATCTAACTAACAACAGTGCGTCTGTGAAGAGTTGTGACAGGAACTCACGTGAAAGCAAAAACCAGAAGAACTCACCAATTACATTTAAAACATCCACAAAATGTCTGTAAGAAAGGTGGTAAAGCGAAGAAGCTTTTCACCTGGGAAAATCCGATCCTTAAGGATTTTCAGTTCAATTGTGGTCACAGTCAAGTGCTGGATCATAAAAGGAGACTCTAGAAAACCCAGTTTTGATTTGAAACTCTTTTCATAAGCTCTGCATGGATCACAATTCTCCTGTTTAGAGCACTATTACTTTTTCTATTTTCTCTTTGTCCAAATGGCTATTCTCCAGGCCACTCTTACCCTCATGCCTTTTTCCTTTGATTATTTTACTCCAGTTTATTTACTTATTTATTATAATTTAAGTTCTGGGATACCTGTGCACAACATGCAGGTTTGTTACATAGGTATACATGTGCCATGATGGTTTGCTGCACCCATCAACCCATCATCTACATTAGGTATTTCTCCTAATGCAATCCCTCCCCTAGCCCCCAGCCCCTGACAGACCCCCGTGTATGATGTTCCCCTCCCTGTGTCCATGTGTTCTCATTGTTCAGCTTCCACTTATGAGTGAGAACATGTGGTGTTTGGTTTTTTGTTCCTGTGTTAGTTTGCTGAGAATGATGTTTCCAGCTTCATCCGTGTCCCTGCAAAGGACATGAACTCATTCTTTTTATGGATGCATAGTATTCTATGGTGTATATATGCCGTATTTACTTTATTCAGTCTAACATTGATGGGCATTTGGGTTGGTTCCAAGTCTTTGCTATTGTGAATTGTGCTGTAGTAAACATACATGTGCATGTGTCTTTATAGCAGAACGATTTATAATCCTTTGGGTATATACCCAGTAATGGGATTGCTGGGTCAAATGATATTCTTATTTCTAGATCCTTGAGGAATCGCCACACTGCCTTCCACAATGATTGAACTAATTTACACTTCCACCAACAGTGTAAAAGCGTTCCTATTTCTCCACATCCTTTCCACCATCTGTTGTTTCCTGACTTTTTAATGATCACCATTCTAACTGGTGTGAGATGGTATCTCATTGTGGTTTTGATTTGCATTTCTCTAATGACCAGTGATGATGAGTTGTTTTTTTTTTTTTTTTTCATGTTTGTTGACCACATAAATGTTTTCTTCTGAGAAGTGTTTGTTCATATCCTTTGCCCACTTCTAGATGGGGTTGTTTCTTTTTTTCTTGTAAATTTGTTTAAGTTCTTTGCAGATTCTAGATATTAGCCCTTTGTCAGATGGATAGATTGCAAAAATTTTCTCCCATTGTGTAGGCTACCTGTTCACTCTGATGATAGTTTATTTTGCTGTGCAGAAGCTCTTTAGTTTAATTAGATCTCATTTGTCTATTTTGGCTTTTGTTGCCATTGCTTTTTGTGTTTTGGTCATGAAGTCTTTGCCCATGCCTATGTCCTGAATGGTACTGCTTAGGTTTTCTTCTAGGGTTTTTATGGTTTGAGGTCTTATGTTTAAATCTTTATTCCATCTTGAGTTAATTTTTGTATAATGTGTAAGGAAGGAGTCCAGTTTCAGTTTTCTGCATATGGCTAGCCAGTTTCCCCAACATCATTTATTAAATAGGGAATCCTTTCCCCACTACTTGTTTTTGTCAGGTTATCAAAGATCAGATGATTTTAGATGCGTGGTGTTATTTGTGAGGGCTCTGTTCTGTTCCATTGGTCTGTCTCTGTTTTGTTACCAGTACCATGCTCTTTTGGTTACTGTAGCCTTGTAGTATAGTTTGAAGTCAGGTAGCATGATGCCTCCAGATTTGTTCGTTTTGCTTAGGATTGTCTTGGCTATACAGGGATGTGAAAGACTTCTTCAAGTAGGACTCAAACCACTTCTCGAGAAGTAACAGAGGACACAAACAAATGGAAAAACATTCCATGCTCATGGATAGGAAGAATCAATAATGTGAAAATGGCCATACTGCCCAAAGTAATTTATAGATTCAATGCTATTCCCATCAAGCTACCATTACCACAGAATTAGAAAAAATGACTTTAAATTCCATATGGTACTCTTCAGTTTTTAAGAGTCTCCAAGTATGTACAATAAACTTCGCATCACAGGGACTATATCCAGAGCATCCTTCTCTATATATCACAGTTCAATTTCCAGTCTCTCCAGCTGGAAAGAAAGAAAGAAAGAAAGGAAAAGAAAAGAAAAGAAAAGAAAAAAAAAAAAAAAGAAAAGAAAAGGAAAGGAAAGGAAAGGAAAGGAAAGGAAAGGAAAGGATACTCAGCCCCAGTTTTAAAAATGGGTGTGGGATGCTCTGGGTAACCAAATTTTCTCATTTATGGATAGAGATGATTGGCTCTTATTTCACCTTTAGGATGAATATATGCTATTTTACTTCCCTTCTTTAGCTTTGACACTATAATGTAATCGTTGCTGTTATATTTGATCAAAGGTCTCCAGATCACCATTCTATACATCATTGAATATTGTATGGTAGTATACGTAGAGCTGGAAATAATGTAGAAAATTATGTGAATATGTATTTATTCCATGACATTCCTAGAGGAGTAAAACTTAAATCTCAGACATTAAATTTTGTTTGTAGCTTACAGATTAGAAAGTGTATAGCATCTATAATAAAAATATAATTATAGGAGAGTAAATTTTAAAACTTCTAGTTAAGTGAAGCTATCTTGTATTAAGGTTGAGATAGGAATTCCCTAAAGACAATATTCGGAGTATTTATAGAACTAGTCCTAATAACGACTTACAAGGTTTTATCTAAAGGCAATGTATAAGCTAATTAGGCATTTAAGAAGATCAGACAAATTTATTTCAAAATTAAATTATTGCAGGTGTCCAATGTATGGATGAGTAGTGAGGAAGAGAAGTGGGGAACCAGGAGAATTTCCTGTAGGAAAACGATAAATGACATTGAAAGTGTACTCTAGAGGGGTGGTCCCCAATCCCACCCCCACAACCCCACCCCCCGCAACCCCTCGCCTGCAGGTACTTTCGATTTTCATAGGAGCATGAATCCTACTGTAAATTGTGCTTGTGAGGGATCTGGGTTGCCTGTTCCTTATGAGAATCTAATGCCTGATGACCTGTCACTGTCTCCTGTCACCCAAAGATGGGACCTTCTAGTTGCGGAAAAACAAGCTCAGAGCTCCCACTGATTCTACATTATAATGGGTTGTAAAATAATTTCATTGTACATTACAATGTAATAATAATAAAGTGCACAATATATGTAATGAGCTTGAATCATCCCCAAACCATCCCCCCCACCCCTACCCCAGCCCCTGGAAAAATGTGTTCCATGAAACCTGTCCCTGATGCCAGAAAGGTTGGGGACCACTGCTCTAGAGGCAAGAAAATGAGTGCTTTGTCTTTTCTATTATTAAGACCCACAGCTGATTTGAAACCTTCTGAGCTAAGGGTCACCACAGACTAGAAACAGTTGCACTTGCTACTAACCAATTTAATTTGGACTATCTCAGCCAGCCTTATTGAATTCTCTCCAAGCCCCCGGAGGCAGAAAGGTACTGCTGTACTTAACTGTTCAATAAGGTTTACTTTCAGGCCTCGCTGGTGCAGCTTGGTTGTACATTCAGCATCATCTAGTTTAAACATATTGAGCAATCAATTTAAACTTGTTATTGTCATTGGGGTTTGAAAATTTAATAAGCAATTACCTGAACACATTCCTTTATGTTTTTAATTTATACTGAGATGTTGTTCCATTTTCAGGCCTAAAGCAATCATGCCCTCCAGAATGTTTAATTGAATGAGTCCATAATGCAAGCCTTTTTCTTAACTGTATTTTCCTACTGTGATTTATGAAGCTGAATAAAGTAGTGTCTTCATAAAAAGGGAGCCAACAGTAAGTGAAAATTTCAAAGATCTGACATAGATGGAAGAGAACAATCTTTTTTTATGTAAAGGAAGCTAGCTGACCTATTGTCTCCTTTATACAGCAGAGCCTTTCCTGTAGGATAAATCTAAAATGCTCTACTCTCCTTGTATTCTGAAGCAATGCTGTAGAATTGTATATATGTTGTTTTGTATCCTGCCACATGAAGTGAAGTGGTGGTCTTTCATTTATAGAAGTGTTTGTTTCCTAAAAAAAAAAACTCTGAAAATTAAGTAGTTTATTTTATCTAATAATTGTTTTCTCTCTTGTTTTGTGTCTAAAACAGGGGTCAGCAAACTTTTTCTGTAAAGGGCCAGATGGTAAATATTTTAGGATTTGCAACCATATGGTCCTTGTCTCAACTACTCAACTCTGCAGTTTTAGTGTGAAAGCAACGATAGATGATACATAAATGAATGGGTATGGCTCAGTTCCAATAAAACTGTGTTTACAAATCAGGAAGCAGGCTAGATTTACCTCACTGGTCATAGTTTGCTAACCTCTGGCCTAGTATATTTAATAGAAAGAACATTTCTCTGTGTGTGTGTGTGTGTGTTTGTGTGTGTGTGTTTTGTTTGGTTGGTTGATTGGTTAGGGTTTTGTTGTTGTTGTTGTTGTTCTTGTTAGTTTGTTTGCTTATTTGTTTGTTTTGCCAAAAATGTGAAGTTCTTTCCAGGCTTCCTTAATATGTTTTCGTTCATCTGCCCCAAAATGCTAACTGTTCAAAGGATATTTTTTCTTTGATTTGCTGCTGTTAGGGGTGATATATTTTTAAGCCATCCCCATGACTTCACTTATCATTTAAGAAATGATGTCTCTCAAATGTTACCTTTGGTCCATACCTTTCTTCTAAATGCCAGAGCACCACACCTAACCATATATCTTCTAACCAGGAGCTCATATATAGACATATTAAAGATACATCAATCTATGTCCAAATTAGAACATGTTTTCTTTCCACCCAGTTTGCCATATATCCTACTTAGCCATAGGAATATAACTACTCCCTGAAATACTCTAATGTTTTGTTTTCCTTCCAATTCCATATCAACTTTTCCTGGTTTCATCTAACTGGCTGCAAACTCTGTAGCTTCCTCTCCATCTCCACTGTCTCTGCCAAAAATTTTTGTCTCCTTCCTGAGATATTGTTAGAATATATGTATGGATACCCCATTCTCCAGTATTTTTCCTTTTCAAAAGCACATCTCACTATTGCTTATTTTCCTAAAATGTCATTTTTTGACTAAAGACCTACAATTATTTCTTTTCCCTACAAAAAGATCAACATAGAATAAAAAGCCTTTCCAACACCAACATATCTACCCTGCCTTGCTTCCCTTCACCTCTACTCAGTGCTACTCCACCTGCCATGGGAGTTCATGCAAAAGTCATAGTGGATAATACCTCTCCTTTCCCATAGAACCAATGTCACTGGACGTTTTTGCACACTAGATTACATCCTTTCCGTGTTCCACATACTATGCCAGATTCTGAGGATACAAATATGAAAAAGACAAAAAGCTTACAAGTTTACAGTATAGCTGGGACAACCAAATCAAACACATCTTGATAATATAAAGAGACAATATGAGAAGGAGCTCAGTATAGTGGTTTAAACATGGACCATGGCATGGCATTATTTGAATTCGCATTCCATTGTTCCACTTGGTTGAGGGACATTTAGCAGGTTACTTAGTGTCTTAGTTCATTTTGGCTGCTATAACAAAATGTTGTAGACTGGGTAATTGATAAACAATAGAAATGTGTTTATCACAGTTCAGGACGCTGAGAAATCTAAGATCAAAGTGCCAACAGATTTGGTGTCAAGTGAGAGATTGCTCTCTGCACCAAAGATGGTGCCTTCTAGCTATGTTCTCACATGATGCAAGAGCAAACAGGGATCTCTGAGGACTATTTTATAAAGGCACTAATTCCATTCTTAGAGTGGAGCCCCTGTGACCTTATCACCTTCCAAAGGCACCACATTGTGCTACCATCACCCTGGTGATTAGGTTTCAACATAAGAATTTAGAGGTATGCAAATATTCAAGACCTAGAATTTGGCCTCTCTGTGTTTTAGTAATAGATAACTTGTCAATAAAATAATGGTATAAAGAGCATATCTTAGAGGAGTATTGCAGTGATTAAATGAGTAAATAGTTTGTAAATTCCTTCGAACAGTGTCTAGCATAGGAAGCACTATAAAATATAGACAGACAAATAACATATGGGTACATATAAATCATATAAAATTTTATAAAATATATGTATATTATATATACCCATAAATACATATATACTGTTGTATCAGGCCATTCTTGCATTGCTATAAATACCTGAGACTGGATAATTTATAAAGAAGGGAGGTTTAATTGGCTCACCGTTCTGCAAGAATTACAGAAAGCATGGTGCTAGCATCTGCTTGGCTTCTCGTGAAGCCTCAGGGAGCTTTCAATCATGGCAGAAGGTAAAGTGAGAGCAGGCAGGTTACATGACAAAAGCCAGAGCAAGTAAGAGAGTGGGGGAGGGAGGTGCCACACACTTCTAAACAACCAGACCTCATGAGAACTTCCTATCAGGAAGACAGCACTAAGCCATGACGGATCTGCCCCCATGACCCAAATACCTCCCACCAGGCCCAACCTCCAGCATTGGGGACTATAATTCAATATGAGATTTGGGTAGGGACAAATATCCAAACTATATCAACTATATATATGTGTGTATATGCATATAAATAAGTATTATTATTAGTTAGTCTACAATAGGAAAACTGGTGAGGAAGCAAGTAATTACACATACAGAGTGAGGAAAAGTTGAAGAAAGAAAGAAGGCATTTCCATGGAACTTGGAAAATGAGGTGATAATTAAGAAGCAGAATCAGGCTTTAAACCCAAGTCAGTCTGTCTCCAAAGCACGTTTTATGCTAGTGTGTTCTAAGCATCATGTTTATATTAGTCTTTTATCACAGAATTTTTATATAAAAGGTCCTTTGCATTGTTCTTTGGTTTCCACACAAAATCTTGCTTTAAATGACTACAGGAGTTCGTGATCATGAATCTCTGGGTCTGTCTTTATGTCAATTATCTTTCCCTTCACATCATTTTTATACCTAGAAGCAACTGTGATGGAGAAGAAAGGAGGTTTTAATCAGAAGTTTTAAGTTGCAAGTCCAGGTTTCTCTATGTCATGGGGCAAGTTACTTTAACTCTGGTGAGATTTTTCGCATACATAAAATGGAGGTGGGGGTACTTTACTCACAGCACACAGGAGAGGATTAAAGCAGTCACTGCCTGGATAAACACCGGTAAACTGCAGAGAAATATGTGCACAGATGGTGTTGTTATGGGTCTCCAAATTCCGCCTGTCTTTTCAGACCCACCTCAAGCTCACTAACTTCTACAAAACTTTCCTGCCCATTCAAAATCAGTGATCACCTGTTATAAATTTAAATCACTGTCTGTACCACTGAGGCAGCTCTTGATTATGAGGCTCTTTTCTTTTATCGTATCACTGTGTCATTATTTAATAGTCAATATGTATGTAATTTATTTACCCAAGTGGACCCAAAACTTCTGCTTGATATATACTATATTATACAGTGTATATATGGGGAATACCATTGTTTCAAAGACTATGCTAAGCACATAGTGGGGTTAATAGATATTGATTAATAAAAAATAAAAAGATAAATTGATAAAAGGGAAAGTAGAGTCAAATGTAATCTTAAAACAAGTAATGGAACACATATATTGTGCCAAAATAATTTTGAATATACCTTTATTATTACAATATCTGTAACAAGTTAAATGTCTTTCCTGTTTATAGAAACCATTAGCCACTAGGTTAATTCTGAAATAAAAGCTGGGTGAGCACCTACTGGGTGCTAGGGCTGAGGCTTTCAGGAGAAGATGAGACAATTGGCTGTTTCCTTCATAGAAAACGAAATGCCTGAGATGACTCAGTCTCAACCCAAAGCACGTCTTTTGTATTAAATTTGCTCTTCATCAGCAAAACTGGATCTGGATGTCTAATGAAATGTATAACACTCAGTAGGCACTTAGTTAATGAAGGTATTCAGCACATGTTGAAAGAGGGAAATTAGAAATTAGAGGACAATATAATAATCTTAGGATATGGAGATTGAAGTGGAGTTGGGTAGGAATTTAAACGTAAGCAATATCCTCTTAAAGAGTATGACTCAGAGAAAAAAGTGACATAGAAAAGACAGGAAAATCAAAAGTGCAGAGCTAGGCAAGACTTTTCCATCAAGAATTCTCAGCAAGTGTTTTCCATGTATTTTCATGACATTTGTCAAGTTGTATTTAAATACTATGATTATACATTCAAATTTTAACTATGCACACCCTCTCCCTCAAATGCTTCCTTATAAATCCAAGTCTTATTCTCATATTAGTATTTTGATAAAGTAGGAATTTTTATTTTTCTTCCCTTGATGCACTCTAATTTTAGAGAAAGTAGAAATCACATGTCTGACATACATATAGACACATAAATACGCTATGTCTTCAGAAGAAAAGAAGGAAAATGAACATTTATTTTGTCTAATTGTGAACCTAGTATGTATACTTCCTATTTGGATAGACAGTACATAGCTGGGCTTTTAACTCATATACCTGGCTAAATGGACCACACACTGAAAGGTGACTGGGGTTTCAGTGATTTTCAAATAGTGGTATTTTATTAGCCCTCGGAATGACAATGGTACTTAAATATATAGAGTTTGTAAAAGCCCAGAACTTTTTGTGTATTAAAACAAAAACAAGCCCAGTACTCAACTTATTTTTAAAATATGGATAAAATACTCAAAACCTAAAATGAACTAAACTCGTCTTTTGCCTTTTAATCATTTGAGGCTGCAAATTAATCCCGATTCAGTTGAACATCTTACATTTTCAGTATTCATTTTCTATAAGCAATACTAGTGCAAATGTTTCACAGTCTAAAGAAATTCAATTTTGTTGCTTAATTTTGGGATGATGATAAGAAATGGGTGAAGGAGATGATCATCACAACTCAAAGTGGTACATGACATTCCTTATGCAAACAGGCTTTATTTACTTGCCTTCTTATAATTATAAAGTAACTTCAATAAACTGTGTCTATGCAAATGCAGGGAGAATCCTAAAGGGAAAGTTTCGTGTTGATGTATGCCAGATACAATAGTTCTTTATTTTGCACATATTTTCTCGCTCTCTCTCTTTCTCTCTCTCTCTGGAATGACCTAGGAAGAGAAAATTATGGTCTTTCTTAGACTTCCAAAGTTAAAAAAAAAAATGCAATGAATCGTCTTGAATAAAATTTTAAATATTAGCCCTTCTACTAAGTTTTGTAGAAGTTTAAATCTAAAGAGCATGTTGAGTAAAAGGTGAATATAGTATTCACTGACTGATTGCAACAAATGCTGTAGTTCTGCTTATCTTTCTCAGTTCTGTGTTCTTTCCATTACCTTGCTACTTTAGATAGATGTACTAGGGGTGAGAAGGGGTGATCAATTAAATGAATAGGTTCCAGGACTTTGTGATTAATAGAAGATTTTACATTCTTAGATACACACTAATAAGTCAGAGTCAGAGCAGCATTTATGGCATGGGGTACAGAAGGAAAATTGTTTATCTAACAGATCATGGTCTTGAAAAGCTTTTATTGTCTTGGCAGGCTTGATTCCATCGCCTTCTCCTCCTGAGCCAGAGAAAGGAGCTGTCCAAATTATAGATTTGAAGGCTAAAAAGTACTTACAACCTAGTCCACCGTTTCTGAAATACTATTTGTGACAAGCTGGCATTCTGGAAATGCCTCTTTCAACAATAAGGAAGATGTTATCTCCAGATTCGAACCGTCTCTCAAAGCCAGCTTTGCTTCCTTTGTGTGCTGAGCAATGTTGGCCAAGTAAGTCTAGACCCACCCACTGTTTGCTCCACCTATAGCCCACCTCCAGCCCACCTCCACGCCTGATGACCTCTATAATAAATCCTTTTCCTTCAACATAAAGCTCCAAAAAGACTGAAAGCCAATTTTTTGTTACTACTCCTTAAGTGGTATTTATTTTTCTTGACTTGTCCAGTTGAAATAGCTGTAATATGCCCCAGAGGGCACTGTTTCTGTCAAGCTCAGAGAAGCAGCAGCAGGAGCACTGTGAGGTGCATCAGTTCTGATGCCGGCGGGTAAGTTCTGGAGCCTGGAGACTTCCAGAGACCTACAATCCAAAGGAGAGAGCTGAGCAGCTGTGAAGGGCAATTCTGTTCAAAGGGAGCTAAAAAGTTTGAATTAATGGCAGAGGAATCACAGGAGGTGATTGAAAGGCAAAGGTGGCTGTACCACAGAGGGGAGATTCCCCAGCACCCAACAAATTGCTGCTGCTTGGAAGTGAGGAATGTGGTGAGGACATTCCATGACGTATCCTTCCAGTAACATGGATATAAATTAAATATTTGTTTAATAACACTAGAGGAAAGCTAAAGAGCAGACGTTTGTTCTGGCTCTTAAAGTACTAGTTTTAATTCCTTTCCAGGTAATCCAAATGATGTACTTATGCACTATCAGATATCTGTGTGCTTTTTTCCTCTCCAGGCATGCCTTGTGATTGGGCTAATTACGAACATATATTGGCATCCATTTAGAAGAACTAAAATTGCTTTCCTCCCCAACACAGAAACATATTTGCCAACAAGAAATCATAATAATAATGATAACAATAATGTAAGAAGAAGAAGAAGAAAAGGAGAAGAAGAAACAAAAAGCTTGAGTTCTCCCTGGCTTGCAAGGACAAACAGTACAGAGTAAGGCTGAGCAACTCTGGGTAGAGAGAACCTCCTATAATCAGAGCCAGAAACTTTCCAATGGGAGAATTCAACACTAGTTTTTTGTTTTTTGTTTTTAAGTTAAAAAAGAGAAAAAAAGAAAAAGAAAAGGTATAATTATAGGCAGGGAGAAATGTGGACTAAAATACTGCCAAGAGAAGCCTCAAGACTGGTATTCTTTAGGACCTTTCAAGTTGTTCCTTAGCTTTAAGCTGCATGGATCTGTCAAGAGACAGAATGGGGATTTGGCACTTTAGGTGAACAAAATGTCATATGCATTCACATCTGTGTCGTTACATGAATAAAGTCAGCAGATGGATCCAACTGTCCCTGCAGATATAGCATTTTATGCTTGTCCACACAGGTCTCACCAGCTCAACCCACACTCAGCAGGTTCAAATCTCTGGCGTGATAATCAATGTCATGTCAAAATTGTGCTATAGAACTTGTGTTGTATTCTCTGCTTACATTTAATGCCTTCAGATCTCAGCATGTCTGTAAGAGTTTGCATGACTCATGTAAATGTTCTTTCTGATCCCTTAAAGCAAATAGAAGTTATGAAGAGATAAAATTCCACTAATCTGTACTTCCTCTCTGTAATCTCACTGACAGATATTTCATCACTGTATGGATCCTTCCCTGAAAAGAAAGTATTTTGTAACCAAGTACGGCTCTTTAAATGACCATGAAGCAGTCTTTTATTCTGAAATAGAACCAAAATAAACACCTTACTTATTGTTCACATATTAGCATTCCAGATTATTGGTCTTAGCCATCTCCCATAATTGAATGCTAAACTTTTTCCATTAAAATGTATCTAATCCTCAGATTTTGTTTTGCAAGATTCTGAACTGAGCCATGAAAAACTTTCTAGGAACATCAATATTCTCTTCTTCCTGTGCAACTTCCACTGCCATGGACAACTAACTGTAAATAACATAAGAGGAAGCTTGCAGCTCATGCCTTCTCTCTGGGACCTAAGATGAATATCTGGAAAAGAAATTAGGATGAGAAGAGGGTATGAAGTCAAAAGGAAATGGTAAAGAGTCTTTACAAACACTTTTTGATTAGAACAAAGTTTCATCTGATTAACCTGGCCCTGAGTCTTTGCTATACAGCACAAGATTGCAAAAATAAACAAAACCCTTGTGGGATCTCAAAAGGAATAAACTAACCTAAATATATTGCATTTTTCTTTATTATATATATTTATATATTAGTAAGGACATCATAGACATTATTAAGTAGTCAAAGAAGCAAGGAGAATAACTTGATTCTCTGCTGCTCCAGCCCACAATTGAAAAAGAGAGAGAGAGAGAGAGAGAGAGAGAGAGATGAGACAAAAGATATAGGGAGAGTGAGGAGGATGATCATGCTTTACCGTAGAAAGATGTTTTCTGACAACCACATCCAACTCTCCAACAGTGGAATCAGCACATTAAGTGAACTCGCCATCAGAAAGTTGGAAGATGAGGCAGACGTCCATCAATCAGGAATATCCTTTGAGTAATTGCTTCCATGGGTAAAGACTACTATAAAGTCTTATGAATTCCATAATAACTCATAGCAGCAGAAGTCTCCCTACATATTCCTTACACCTTCAAAATGACCTTCATTTTACCAATTTAGTACTCACTACCATGACTGAAGTAATAGCCACAAAATTATCTAAACTTATTTACTCAGAACACATATATTCATCAGGAATGTAACATCAGTGAAATTAATTCAATATAATGTCAATAGTTTCATTTATTTAACTGAGGAAAGAACAGCAGCTCATGATACAACCTTCAATGTGGTTCTCTCCATTAGAGAAGATAAAAGTATTTTTCCAAAGAAAAACTCGAGAAAACACATCAGCCTTCAGTTTGAAAACCAGTGGTGAAGATGTAACACACTTGGAGTGCCAGATGTCCCAGTATGGTCTGGTTAATTGAAAGCCATAGTCCCTACATGTACAATCAGCTTCACACATGGCCTGTTAATTCGATTGTCCTGTTGGTTTGCCCATTCATGTTCCTGGAGCGTTTTGTATTTCTTTTCTCTTTGCTCAAATTTGCCTCTCCCCTGGAAATTAAACCAGTTTTCTTTTTTAATCCATCTCAAAGGGCATGCAGATCTGTAGGACCCTTAGTAAATTGGGTCTTCAAATAAAGAAAGAATGGCCTGAAAAAGTTTCAGAATAGTCCATGTGTACATTTCTTTAATCTGTAAAAGATGGAGCCGACTTCATATATAACTGATAATATCATTATATTGAGAATAGAATCTTCCCACTTATAGAAGGTCACATTTCTGGCTACTTCAACACAATCATCTGTTAAAAAGAATCTAAGAATAAATTGAATATATCCAGGCAAACACATACACATGTGTGCATGCACATACACACACACATGCACACAGATCTCTGAGTACCTGAAGTTTTTGTCGTGAGGACTCACAAAGAGACCATTCATTTGATGTCATGGGTGAAGATTTAGTTTCTCATCTAAGTTGTTGAAACTCTTAAATGCAGTCATGCATTGCTTAATGATGAGGATACATTCTGATAAATGTGTCGTTTGGTTAATTTCGTCATTGTGTGAACATCATAGAGTGTACTTGCACAAATCTAGATGGCTTAGTCTACTACACACCTAGGCTACATGCTCTAGCCTATTACTCCTAGATGACAAACCCATATTTCATGTTACTGTGCTGAATACCACTAGTCAATTGTAACACAATGGTAAGTACTCGCGTATCTAAACATATCTAAACACAGAAAGGGTATAAGACAGTAAAAATAAAGTATTATAATCTTATGGGACCACTGTCATATATATCATCCATCATTGACCAAAATGTTATTATGTGAGTACATGACCTTGACATGGTGGTTTCCTTAGCCCTGAGCAATTTAGAAGAAACAAGCTAGGGAGGGGTGGGAGGACAAGGGAGAGATATCTGGAGGCAAGCAGAAAAAGGCCAGTAAGAAGACAACTAACTACTTGGAGAAATAAACTAAACAGCATGAGCAGATTATAAAAATACTATGTAGCTCTGAAAAATTGGGAATGTTCAATAATATTACAATAATTCGTTTGACAAGGATGACATTACTGAGCTAGCAAAACAACATTTTGTTCTTTTCACTTGCCCCCTAGCGATACTACCTTTTGGATCAGTGGCATCAGTTGTTTCAAGGGGCAGCAGTACTCAGTCAAGTTCAGAAGAGTCATCACTTAGTTTGAAGTTCCAAAATGAATTTTTTTTAGCCCAATGTGAGGCGTCATGTTAAGTCAAGTATTTCTTTTTTTATTTTCTGGAATTGGGCTTTTTTGAAAGAGAAAGTGATTTTCTTAAAAATACAAGTTTTTTTGAAAATATGGTGTCATGCTATGGGAGACGAAGATCACAGAATTTCTTCTGTGAGTCATAGAATAAGGAAGAAGAAAGATGTGCTATGAGAATATTAAAAAAAACCCAAAACACACACACACACACACACACACAACACGAAAAAGCCTTTCCGGTGCTGGGAGAAGCTGGACAAAAGTAAAAGAAGGGCAAAGTGTTTGATGTGAGGGATGTTGTCTGACTCTTGTCTTTCACCAAACTCAGGGCTAAGGGATTAAGGCATATCCTAAAAACACCCAGATTGGTTTGGGAAAATCTAAAAACATTGTGTGCTGAGACCTTGCTTCCCTGGGCTACTGCCGGCCTCTAGGAGGATCTCCTGCAGCGGATGTTCTTGGTGCCCACTCAGACCGTCTCAGATCTCTTTTGCTACTGTTTCTATCCCCTTGATTATGTGTGCTTTGTCACAATCTGTGCCCATATGCCCTTCAGGGTTTTGTTCCTGTAATGAGCCAGAAGTGCACAGAAGTTTACAATCCCTTCAAGGTGGTGAGGATCTAGGACATCAGCCAAGAAAGAATCACAAAATTCTGTTTTCTTGCCTCAAGATGAAACAAACTCCAAGATAAAATGTATATGTCCATTGGGATCAGTCTGAGCCTGGAGCTTCCCCTGAAACTGCAATCATAATCTCTTTTTCTTCAATATTCTAATTATTCACTCTCTTTCCACTCTCTCCTGGAAGCATTGTTTAAATAATCCACTTGTAGTCCAATCCTTAGTTCAAATCCGCTTCTGGGAAAACTAACTTAAAGCAATTGGTACATGAAGTGGTCCTTCTTATAGACTGTCTAAATGGGATTCTAGGTTTTGGATAACATGTAGGACAGATATGAATGAGAATCATATCACAGTGGTGTGTGGAATGTTGATAAGCCCTGCTAGGCCACAGTAATGTTGCTATTATCTAAGAAAAGGTACAAGTAGAAGGGAATGCACTGGCTTTGGTAAATATCTTTTGCATTTGAGAGGTATAAAGGAAATAGTACTTACAAGGACTTTGAAATTAGTTGGTGGTTGCTAAGTGGCATTGATGCTTTGAAGGGAGAAAATGACAGGCTGAAGTTAACCAATTACTAACTTACCACAAAATGTGAAAAACAGAGAGCCCAAGGCAACCTTTAAAAAAACCTTTACCATCTGTAGGCAGAGGAAAGCTCAAATTATGACCAGGCACAGGACTTAATGATAAAGTATCGTAACTTCCATGCAGAATGAATTTCCTAGCTGATTAAGTCTCTCACTCCAAAAGTAGCTACCTGGTAGTGAGATCCTGAGACTTGGGATAGAAACACATGGTAGATGCATATGGCAACCTGGTACCCACAGATTCATCAAAACCTTCTGGGCCTGTTAGAGGATAGAGTAACCCTCCTTCCTCTTGTTTAAAGACTATGCAGATGTTTCAACCAAGACAGAGACTTTGTAGAAAAATGCTGCACTTCTCAAGATCTGTTCCTATCTCCCATCCTGGACACCAAACCAAGAACTAAGCTCACTGGGGAAGTGCTGTCCTGCTCAAGAAGGAAAGGGATTATAGATTGAATGGTCTTCAGGACCTAACTAATTTGTAGCAACATATACTAGAAAAATGCCTTGGAATAAATTTTGAGGGTATTAGATGGCTAAAGAGGAGAATTTAGAATATAAAGCTGGATAATACAAAGTTTGTTTATTTGGGGACAAAATCCTCTAACTCAGGATTTTTCACTTTTTAGAAAAGCCCTCTGGAGCTGGATCTAATAAGTTGCTTAAGGACTTTTGTCATGTGAGCCTGTAAGAAACAATGGCCCTCATTACGTGATGTGAAAACGGAAGAGCTGACCTGGTGTAGTATGGAGAAAGAGAGCAAAAGGCTCAGATAAGTGGGCATGCCTGTATGTAACTAATATGTAACCCCTATCCCTCCAAAACACCAGTTGACTACGTTCAGGAAAGCCTAAGGGATATTCTGTTTACTATAGCAATATGGAATAATGAATTCCCTTAGTGACAGGGTCTCTAATATTGCCAAGAATCTTACAGCAGCTGTCTGCTGAAGCCTGGGATTGGTAACACAAGATGCTTTTATGGAACTGGGCTTCTTATTAACAGTAAGTATGAAAGATTCAGGTGGCAGACTTTAACCATTAGAGGCAGAGGAGATGTAATTACCCTAACAGAAAATAAGGTCAAAATGGTAGCCATGGATCCTGGCTCTCAGGGGATTTATGTCAATGACTAAAAGATGATGGTGTGTCTAGGGCCAACAGAGATGAGTTGCTGAGGTTTTATATCTTCTTAAGAGGGCGAGATCAAAAATGTTGATATCAATCACTTCAGTTGAAAATTCTACACCTGGGCCAGTTTCCACATCTAGAATCCAAAGATTAAAAGATATTAAGCTCCCAAGGAAGGAAGATGCAATGTGACAACATGCTTTACAGTAGTGATGCTCCTTGTCCTTTCCCAACCAGCCCTTGCAGCCATCTACCTAAGTAATTGTATATTCAAAAAAGAGAAATACACAGATTTTAAGGGTGGTTGGGTCTGAACTAATCCTGATATCAGGAATGCAAAGCATTATGCTGATTCCTCTATTAAAGTATAGGCATGTGGGTATCAAGTAATAAATAGATTTCTGGCCTAGGTTTTTTTTTCATTTGTTTGTTCATTTGTTTTTGAGGTGGAGTTTTGTTCTTGTCATCCAGGTTGGAGTGCAACGCCATGATCTTGGCTTATTGTAACCTTCATCTCCCAGATTGAAGTGATTCTCTTGCCTCAGCCTCCCAAGTAGCTGGGACTACAGGCACCTGCCACCAAGCCTGGCTAATTTTTTTTTTATTTTTGGTGGAGACGGGGTTTCATCATGTTGACCAGGCTGGTCTCAAACTCCTGACCTCAGGTGATCCACCTGCCTCAGCCTCCCAAAGTGCTGGGATTACAGGCGTCAGCCACTGTGCCCAGCTTAGATTTCTGGCTTAGGTTTAACCAATAGAGAGTCTCATGAATACAGACTTATCCAATGATCATTCCTTTGACTCCTGGATGAATAAATGAAATGGAAATACTGAGGAGCTGATAAAACCCTAACATTGATTCTTTGATCCATGAACAAGAACAATTATAGTAGGAAAAGATATTTTTATCACACTACAATACCCACTATAGAGCATCCATTGCAGAAGAGGGACTAAACAATTAGGTGAACAGGATGATTCATCAAACAGATGTTAGTTGGCATTTGTCCTTGATTACCCCAGTGCTTGCACAATAGATTCATAAACAGATTAGCCATGATGTCAAGGATGGAAGCTATCCATGACTTAGCTATTGACACTAAAAACATTCTCTTCAAATTTATCAGCCAAAGAGACCAATGCTGAGTCCCTGATGTACTATAATCACTCAAGGAGACAAAAACTCTAGTTCATAGCAAGTTGATCACATGGGACCACTTTTATCCTAGAAAGGAAAGCACTTTTTCAGGATTAAAAAAGAAAAAAGAAAAGGGGGTTGTCTCTTCCAGCCAGAGTGCCTTGGCATGCACTGTATCTGAGGGCTCACAGAATGCCTTATTTACAGGCACAGAATCCTGAATAATATCATGTTGGGCCACAGTACCTACTTAATAGCAAAAGATGTGCAGCAGTAGGCACATGACCAGATGATCCATTGATCTTATCACATACCACACAATCCAGAAACTGCTGGCCTGACACAATGTTGAAATATAGTCTTAAAGGTACAGCTGAGGCATTATCTTAGATATGACCTGTTGTGAAGGTAGGGAATTGTCGTTCGGAATATGATATAAACCTTAAAGTAACAATCTTTGTATGGACCTGGGTCCCCAAACAGTAAACTGCGTGAGTCCCAGAACCAATGGATGGAAGTATAATTTCCCTGCTCATTATTATTCCCACTGACATATTTGGGAATGTGTGCTTCCCTTCTCTGCATCTTTAAGCTGTGAAAGTTCAAAGGTCCTAGTCTTCATAGAGAAGTGGCACTATCAAGTCACAAGTAAGAGCCCACTGAGTGTAAAACGTTGGCTGCCATTGAGTCTCTTTGACTCCTCACACTAGTAAACCAGTAGGAAAAAAAAATACCATTTTTGACAGGAATAAATGACCTTAATCATTATGAAGACTTAGGGTTGCTATTATGTAACAGAGCTAGAGTTTCATTCTCAGCCTCAACTTTTATTTCAGGTATTATATTTATTTCATCTAATACTTCCATTTGATTCTTTTTTATAGTTGCTATTTCTCTGCTGATATTTTCTGCTTTTTGATCGATTATAAGCATATTTTCCTGATAGCATTATTATAATAGCTACTGTAAAACCTTTGTCTGCTAATTTTCAAATCTGTTTTATCTCAGGGTCAGTCCCTATTAATTGTATTTTCTCTTGAGAATGGGTCCCATTATTCTATATTTTTCTATTTCTTCATATACAAAATTACTTTGAGTTGTATTGTGGAAATTGTGAATATATATTTCGGAGACTGGATTTTGGTATATTGCTCCAGAAAGTGTTGATATCTGGTGTTTGTTTGTTTTGTTTTATCAGGTAGTTTATTGATTGGACAGAAACTAGAAACTCTGTCTCCCAAGCAGCAGTCCAAATGTTAGATCTATTTTTGTTCTTGATGTTTTCTTTTGTTCTTAACTGGGTAGTTTGGAATCTTTCCCATATATGAGTGGTTCAGGGGCTATCCAGAGACTTTTAGAGTTTATACACAAATGTGCATGGGATTTGTGCATAGAATCTAGAATTCTCTCTCTCTGGACCCCTCCTGTCTGAGGGACAGACTCCTATATTTCCAGCTATTGTGCTTGCCTCAAACTTGGTCCTTTGATTCTTTAGGCTAGAGATACTGCAGGTTTGTAAATGACAATTTTACATGCTCCATATAGAATGGAAAGGGAACTATCTCCAATTTAGAAGCCATGAAAATGAAAAATGCCTTTTATCCATACATTTTCTTTATCCAGCTACTGACTGTCTCCAAAATCTTCTTTCACTTTGCCTCCAATGCCTTCGGGTAGTTTTGTTGTTGTTGTTGTTATTTTTTCTAGGGTATGCATCTGTTATCTGTGCAAATGTTACTGGATAGAAGCTTACTTGGTCATACAGGAAGTGTATCACAGTGACTCCCAGAAGAAGTTTTAACTGTGAATAAACAGTCACAGCAACTATAACTGCATGGTAACCAGAGTAAACCACTCAAATGATTCTAGGGTTCACTCCACACAGCTATCAACTATATTGTCTTTTCTGAGTGCCTTGGCATGTACCATATCTGAGGGCTTACAAAATATCTTATTTACTGGCACAGAATGCTGAATAATACCAGGATGCTAGAGCGAGTTTAAAATGGGTGTTAGAGGAGGGAAATTATGAGAGTCTGTTTTGCTCTTGAGACCAACTATAGCAGTGGCAATTAAAGCTTGTCACATCAAGATGTCTCATCAGTTTTTCTGCAGAAATTGTGACCAGTCGGGTTTTTGAAAAATCTGTGAACTTAATGCAAAAGCAGTGCAAGGTGGACTGAAGCAGATGTTTCTGGGCCCCTGCCCAAATACCCTCAGGTCCTAACAGCTCTGTGTATCTGTCCCTCAGCTTCTGCTATTCTGCTAAAGAATTGCATCTTTGATATTTTACAGAAGATTGCCTTTGAGATACAGGAGCAACCTTGTTAGAAGTGCCAAGTAATTTATGACCACCACTCACTTCCCACCCCTGCCTCTTAACCAATGAGTAATTGATGTGGGAGTAAAAAGGCCTACCTTCCTTAGTTCAAAATGCAAACTTTAAAGCATAATTTATATCCAGAACTCTTGCAGAATCTAGCTGAGACTAGAACTTTACCTGACCCTGGGCCCTTGGTGGATCTTCCTGATCCATACCCTGCTTCCCCTGCTTCTTCATCAGTTTCTTTTGGGAGTACTTACTTACAAATTTACATACACTCAAATACCAGACCTGGACCTAAAGCACTTCATACTTAGTGTGTAGCTCCTCTAACAAGGAATGAGCACAGTGAAGTACTGAAGACTGAGAGAGGACCTGAAGCCTCATAGAATTTGCCCCTGCATCATGACAGGTGCCACATGCCAGCACAATACCCCAAGACTAGCCACATACCAACAGATACAGCAACCAGTCCACATCAGCAGATGTAGGAATCTACCAACAGTGGCAGATTTTAGCAGTGGTCTGAAGTGTAACTCAAAGGGTAAAAGCCCCTAACCAACTGCCTGCATTACTGCAGAAGCATCTCCTGTTCAAGACTTCTCCCACATTCCCTGCAAAAATGCTGCAGAAAAGAGATGGAGAAGAAACTACAGCAGTTGAGAATTTGCCCAAAAGTGCTACATTTTAATCTACACAGGGCCTGCGATTTTACAGAAAACAAATGTACGTATAAATCTGAGTAGAAAAGAGTCAGATCAGACTGAATATGCTGGAATACAAGAAAGAAGTTATTTATTCCGTGAAGACTCAAGTCATCAAAGTCTTGTTCAGTTATATAAAATGTATTTATATTTTTACTTTTTCACATCTAAGTGTTTACATTTTTAATCCATGTAAATTTCCATTTGAGTAAAGCTTAAAATTTTCAAAGTAATTTCTACCACCTAATAGGAAGGCAAAAAATTTCACCCCATTAACAAAAAAAAAAAAAGAAAATAACGCTCAAGTCACAAACAAACCAGTTAGTGGTCACAAACAAACCAGTTAGTGCAAAAGAAAGACTCAAAACAAATTTTCTGACCCAATGAAGTCCAATTCAGCTTATCCTTGAAATTTGGAAGTGGTGTGAGACAATAATTGAAAGATAGGCATGACAGTGAATTGATTCCTACACTTCATTTGTAGCTTGGTGCCCACAATACATTAATTCATACCGCTTCCAACAACTCTTGGGACCAAATATTATAATATTACCTGGATGGTTGTGGACATGTTCATGAAACGCACTGCTTCCTTTTTCAGAGAAGTACTTCACTCATCTAATATACTAGAGAGCTCCAACCCTTCTGGATGTTCCAATCCAGTTTTTAACAAACTTTTCTGTACATGACAATTACCTCCAGAGGTTTTAAAAGACACCTGCATCTGGAACACATTCCATCCCAGAGGTTCAGAATCAGTGGATCAGAATGAGTCTTGGCATCTGTATTTTTAACTTTCTCTTTGGATGACTCTCATGCACAGCAATGTTTGAAAACTGCTGCTTCTACTTGACTTGTCTAGTCCTGAACTCTGGTGTCAAATTTTGCCTCTGTCTTCCTTGCCCTTGGCTTCTCCTATCTTTGAATCCCATGATCCCACCTCAGTTCATTACTGGATTTAATTCAGTAACTCCCTAGTGAATCTTCCTTTTCAGCCTGAAACTATGTGAGTATGTTAAGCTCTTATAACTTCTCAGATGACTTATATTAACAAATCAGACACTTGAATCTCTGTAGCATCCCAACCTGAAGGTATCTTGCTTTCTTATTCACTCTTAGGAGCAAAAATCACTTGCTCCAAACTGAAATTGGGTAGGCTAACACATGGAACCTTTAGTTCCTCTCAGCACACAATGATTCTGCCAGACCACCATTTTCAAATGAAATGGGTTATACTGCAAAGGCAGCCCTATGACCTAAAGCCTTGTGCAAATGATTTTTGATCATATCATTTACCAGCCGGCTCTTCACTAGAGATGGAAAAATCTTATATCTCAAATAATATTAAAAGCTCAATATTATGTGAAATCTAAAATTGCCCCATACACAGTTCAGTAATGTTCTCATGTAATTGTACGACTTCAAAGATAACTTGGGGTCAACTCAGGTTCTTTAGAATTTTATACAAGAAAGTCCAGTCTTCACCTTGTACTTTGTGGTACAAATGAGAATGAGTCACAGAAACACATCTGTAGCTCTTTAGCTATAAATAGAGTTCAAAGGATTCTCAAAGAATGGTTGTCAATAACTAGGCCACTTGATTGACAGGCATTTATGACTTCCTGTTTGCACTTAACATTTTGAACTTGTAATGACTGAAAAGACAAAGTATAGACTTCTGGTCTAATTTATTTATTTACATTGCCTTGTATCAAAATGCTTGGCAGTGTCCTTTAAAAGAAGTAAATTTTATTCAGTGAGGTAATCTTTGTGACATATTAGACAGAAATGGTAAAGGAATGGCCTCTCATTCTGTTATCAAGATCTGTCTTTTGTTCTACATTTTCAGCATTCTACTTCTTGTCTGAATCACTTGATAATATTAGTATCTAGGAGTTTTGAGACAGTATAATGTGAAACCATGCTCCTCCTGGAAAATAAAATAGACAGTTTACTCACTTTAATAGTTCATATCTGTTATGTCATAGCTTAGTGCCTGGATGTACTGCTAGGAAGCAGAGCTGAGAAGAAATAGGATGCTATGAACAGGAAGATCCCTATGTTTGAGTATTTATTTGTTTATTTACTGAGACCAAGTCTTGCTCTGTCACCCAGGCTGGGGGGCAGTGGCATGATCCCCACTCACTGCAGCCTCTGCCTCTCAGGTTGAAATTATTCTTCTGCCTCAGCCTACCAAGTGGCTGGGACTACAGGTGTGGACAACCACACCCAGCTAATTTTTGTATTTTTTAGTACAGAAAGGGTTTCACCATATTGTCCAGGCTGGTCTTGAACTCTTGACTTTAAGTGATCCACCCACCTCGAACTCCCAAAATGCTGAGATTACACACGTGAGCCACCACACATGGCCTATATTTGAATATTTAAAGTCTGCTTCTGGCCCGGCACAGTGGCTCACACCTGTAATGCCAGCCCTTTGGGAGGCCGAGGTGGGTGGATCACCTGAGGTCAGGAGTTTGAGGCCAGTTTGACCAACATGGTGAAACCCCGTTTCTACTAAAAATACAAAAATTAGCCTGGCATGGTGGTGGGCACCTGTAATCCCAGCTACTCAGGAGGCTGAGGGAGGAGGATCACTTGAATCCAGGAGGCGGAGGTTGCAGTGACCCGAGATCACGCCACTGCACTCCAGCCTGGGTGACAAGAGCAAAAATGCATCTAAAAAAGAAAAAGAAGAAGAAGAAGGAGAAGGAGAAGGAGAAGAAGAAGAAGGCATGCCAAAGTCAGAGGAATTGATTCTACTGCTTCCTATCCCTGCCTCAACACAAGCTGTGGCTGTTACCCAGAGTATTATCTATGCAGCTAAAACCACCAGATTGCCAGCTTTGCCCAGGAGGACAGGCGAGAAAGATTTTCATAAAGTTTCTTCTTCCTTCTTCATGGAAAACAATCATATTCACCATTAACTTTTACAGCTGTCTTGCAACTGTGTGTTATGCCACCTTGGTCTACAATAGTCTCAATTGTTTCCAAAGAGATTCCATTACATATATATATTTTTTTAATTTTAAAATAGTCAGTGTGAATAAATGAGTGTACAAGTATATATACTTTAATTTTGAGTAAAATGTTCCATTTATAATGCCATTATAGTATATAATGAAATGAGAAAAAAAGCAGAATTTATAACTATAACAAGTAAGTGATAGGCCAGGCATAGTGACTCACACCTGTAATCCCCACTTTAAGAGGCCAAGGTGGGCAGATTGCTTGAGCTCAGGAGTTCGAGACCAGCCTGGGCAACATGGCAAAACTTCATCTCTATAAAAAACATGAAAAAAAATATAGCTGGGCATGGTGGCAAACACCTGTAGTCCCATCTACTTCATGGGCTGAGGTGGGAAGATTGCCTGAGCCCAGGAGTTCAAGTCTGTATCGACGCCACTGTACTCCAGCCTGGGTGACAGACCCTATCTTAAAAAAAAAAAAGAGAGAGAGAGAGAGAGAGAGAGAGAGAGAAGAAAGAAAGAAAGAAAGAAAGAAAGAAAGAAAGAAAGAAAGAAAGAAAGAAAGAAAGAAAGAAAGAAAGAAAGAAAAAGGAAGGAAGGAAGGAAGGAAGGAAGGAAGGAAGGAAGGAAAAAGAAAAGAAAGAGGAAGACATAGTGATAAATACCACAAAAACCTTCGTGATATGAAAAAATGCAATTATCAAGGAAAATTTTAAGATTGTGGCTATTTTTATTACAAAATATTTCAAATGTACAGATGATAGAACATTAATTTACTCACAATGCAGATTTCACAGATGTTAATATTTTATCATATGCTATTTTAATCTCTAGGTTTTTTATAAACCAAAATGCTTCAGATAAACTTAAATCCTCTTTTATCATTTCCTACACTCCTTGAAGTAACTACTTCCTCAAGTTGAATATAATATTCTAGTGCATATTTTTACTACAAATGTGTTTATCTAATAACCATATATAAAGTGTCCTTTTATTCACATAGAAGGTATCATATTGTGGTTAATTTTTTTTCCTGATACTGTTTTGTTTTTTTGTTTTGTTTTGTTTTGTTTGAGATGGTCTCACTGTGTTGCCCAGGCTGGAGTGCAGTGGCACGATCTCGACTCACTGCAACTTCTGCCTCCCGGGATCAAGCTGTTCTCCTGCCTCAGCCTCCCGAGTAGCTGGGACTACAGGCATGTGCCACCACGCCCGGATAATTTTTTGTATTTTTAGAGAGATGGGATTTCACCGTGTTAGCCAGGATGGTCTCGATCTCCTAACCTCATGATCTGCCTCCCTTGGCCTCCCAAAGTTCTGGGATTACAGGTGTGAGCCACAGTGCCTGGCCTCTAAAACTGTTTTGAAATTAATTCATGTTGATAAAACTCACAATGTATTCTTCCATTTTTACATTGATGGACTTTGATCATTTCTAATTTTTCACCATTATATTCAATGCGGTTAAACAAGATCCATATATATTTTGTTTGATTGGTTGGCTTTTGAGTCCAGACAAAGGTCTTAAAAGTGAAATTGCTGACTCATTGCTGATACTCAGTCAGCCTTAAAAGGTATTACCGCATGACTCTCTAAAGAGTTACAGAATTTAATCTAATGGATAGAATATATGAGATTTTCTGTTCCTCTATATTCTTTCCAATCTTAATACTATCAGTCAGTTTTTGACAATCTAATGGATATAGATATATCTCACTGTGGTTTTAATTTTTATTTCTCTGACTGCTCACAAGGTTGAGCATCTTTACAAATGTTATTTCTTCTGTAAGCTGCCTGTTCATACTCTTTTCCCTTATTTCAATAGGTTTCTTCTACTTTGTGTAAATTATTTATCAATTTCAGGCTCTATCTCTTTGCTCTGTTGTATGTTTTACAAATATTTTCTCCCAGTCTGAAGCTTGATTTAAAAAAAAAAAAATTAGATGTGGTCACATTATCAATGTTTTCCTGTATTATTTGTAAATTTTGTGACTTAAGAATCCCCTACTTCCTCAGTGTCATAAAGAAGGTCTTCTATAGTTTTCTTCTAAGAAACTTATAGTTACATTTACATGTATATCTTTATTCCTTTCAGGATTTATTTTTGTGTATAGTACCAAGTAGGGGTCACATTTCATTTTATATTTTTGTGTATGGATAACTAATTATCCCAGCACCATTTACTGAATACTCACATCTTTTACCAATGCTTTCTGAAAGCGTCTCAGGTATAGAACATGCTTTTGTTATATGCTTGTTTCTGGGTTCTGACTTCTGTTTTCTTGATATGCCATTCTCTCCGAGACAACACAGATGATGAATTTTCTAAATAATAACTTAAAGATTTTATAAGATGTTTTAGCCCAAGTTCCCCAGATAAAAATTTGGATCCCATAAGAATAACTTTTAATGGAATTTTCTTTATTGGCAGCATGTAGCAGAGGGACATATAGGGCTATCGACTCCAACAGTCCTGGGCTAGCTACAGCTGGCCAGAGGCTGTCAACAAGTGGTTAACTCAATGTACTTATCTGTAAAACTGAGAGAAAGGAAAATAGTCCCCTGTCTGCCTATAGTCTATTACTTTGCCTATTTCCTTCACTTCACAGCCTTGTCATAAGCTATAGTTATTTAGCTCATTTGTTTGTTTACCTATTTGTCTCTACACGTACACAAGAATATACAACTTTATTTACTGTTATATTTCCAGCACTACTATGGTGCCTGATATATAAGATATATAGCTCATAAATATATGTTAAATGACAAACATGAAGTAATGAATTACTAAATTTAAAGGAATATGTTATAACAAAAAAACAAAACAACTTAATAAATTTGCAAGGAATGTACATGTTGGAATTCTGGAATTTGTATCAACATATATTTGGAAGCCTGTATTTTAAAGAGACAAGAGCTATAAACTTTAAAACATTTTAAGAATACTATAAACCTCCTGATTATTTCTTACTAAGATGACTGATATAGACTCCACCTCCTAAAAATATTGAGAGGTGGGAAACTACAACATGGGTTGGAATGGTCATGAAGTCACTGAGCAAACCCCTGAAAAACGGATAAGATACAGACAAGCAGAAAGAAGTTCTCAAGATGCTGTCAATAAATTATAGCAGCAGAAGAAAGGTCCTCATCTGGTAATGAATACAAAGTGGGTGAGATAAGAATTTAACCAATGGATCAGTAGATATGGAAAAAATGTGAAGTAAAGTTAGAGCATTTTACCCACTAAAACACTTCCCTTTTTGGCAAGTTATTTAACAAAAAAGAGAAAGGCATTAATTTTGTGCTTAAAATGTGTCTTTCTTATAAGCAAATTAGATGATAGGTTAAAATTCTGTATTCCCTCCAATATCAGAATAAAAACAACAACATTAATACTTCCTTGACCTGCAATCTAAAAGAAACCAGCTCTTCTGTTGGATTTCCACTACTTCCTGCTTCCTGGTAGGATGTGCTCTGAGTATTCTAACAGTGGTACTGAAGTAAAGGGGTAATTGGATTTTTCGTATTATTTTAACATTAACTCTAAGTATCAAAGTAAAATTCAATACTGACTTTCAGTATCAAATTAAATTAGCTTAAATGGGCTGAATTTTATGAAACCAAAGATTTATTTCTAAGCATAAGACCTAAGCTGAGTTTGATTATTACAAAGTCCATATTTTAATTCAAAACCTGGCTCTTTATCCATTGCCCAGATCAAAGTAAATTTTACTTTTGTTTAATATTAAGAATATTGTGGTATTTCATTAAAGTAAGTGGATGAAGATTATATAGTGAACTCCATCACCTGATTAATTAGAGATTTGTCAATATCATTAGCATTTGCATTTTTGCTGAGTATAGAAATCTAGCCACTTTTCAACTGGCCTCTCTTGGTTCGCTTTCTCTTTCATTAGTCTAGTGGTCCCTTGACTAATGTCTTCTGTTTGCACCAAAGCATTCGTCTGGCTAAAGTTCAAGTTCTTAAAAAAAAAAAAAAAAAAAAAAAAAAAAAAAAAAAAAAACAAGTATCAACAAAAACTTAATCTAAAGGAGACAAGTTTGACTTTTATTAAGTATGGTTAAGGATTTTTACTCTAGTAGGAAAAGTTAGCAGTCTCTTGATGTTAGCAAAAGGTAAAACTTTGAAAAAACTTTTGAATTTAACTCATCAAATGCTACTAGAAAGCAATGAAAGGGACTTTTCTTAAGCAGATAACCTAATCAGGCTAAAGTTCTCATCTCTACACATTGAAAATATTTTTATATCAGGCATATTTAAATAGAATTATCAGGCAATCGATGTAAAAACTTCCCTATTATAGGGAATGAGATTGAACAACAAAAAAAGTAAGTTTAGGTATAAGTAAAGTTAGAGCAAACCTCAAACCAACAACTCAAGAAAGAGCATTCTGGAGGCAATTTTATAATCTTCAAATTGATAATACAATCAGTAGGGTGACCTGACTGTAGAACTAAATGATTCTTAGTCACCTCCAGATTTTTAATGTAAGGATCTCTTGCCAAATATTTTTTTTCTGATTTTCTTTAATGTTCATCAAATATATTACTAATTCTTTCTAAATAAGCAGAGCCCTTCCAACACTCATTCCATGTAAGGTGTAGTGATAGAATTGTGAGAAGTGACATACCAATGGTTTGAAGGGGAAATGAGAGGAAAAGGAAAGGAAAATAATATTGCTAGAGACAATACTCTATTTGAAATGGAGATAAAATTTCCCTCATGGTTTCTTTTCATTGTTATCCTCTTATGAAGGTCATAGTAAGAATTAGAATTCATCTTTTCTGACTCTGAATTCAGCATTCCCTTTCACTATACCAAAAAGCATTTGTAAGTCTGACTGGAGTTGTCCCTTGATTTTCTGTTAATGTATTTAGAGTAGTCAGAGTCAGAAAGTAGCTGAGAATATAACTCAAAGATTTTTGGGTGAAAAAAGTTTGACATTACATAATCTATAGTTACCTAGAGTGAAAATTTAAACTACATTGGCATTATGGTATGGGAAGAACTGTGTGATCTTTCTGAGCTTCAGATTTACTATTTTAATTAGTTTTCAATGCTTAAATCACAACAATTAAGGAAAATTTCAGGAAGTATACTGCATAAAATACCCATTTTTATTTAAATATCAAAACAAATGTATAGAAAATACCTGTTCTATGAAAATACTTAAAATATTTCCAAAATTAGCTAAGGATGAACAATTGACAGTTATGTACTCTAAAATTTGCCCTTTTTAGAAATCTATAGTTTTTAGTTTCAAGCTTTAAAGGAGTATTCAGGGATAATAATCAAGTTAAATGTAATACCTTCAGTTGGGTAAGGTTATTAATGAACACCGTGATTTCACATTTATTAAAATCATGTCATTTTTCCAACATTTTTTTGAAATTGGTATGGAATACAGATATGGCATGTTGATATAGACTCTCTGAAAAAAACAGTAGCAACAAAAGCATCCTGACTTGTAGCATTTGTCAATTTCCACAGTGTACAAATTCCTACCATGGATGAATTCAAGCTACCACCACAACATTACTAGAATTTTCATGGCATGTTTTTCCTTTCTTAAATAAGGAAAGTAAAATTTCCTGTTTTGTAAGAGATGTGCAAACTATTATTTAATAAATCTCTCCTAATCTGAGAAAAAGACACTGATGAGAGAGAACGTGCCTCATCAAATGATAAAAATGTATTAAATGTATTATAAAGATACATTAATTAGAAGTTGTGGCACTGGCCTAGACATAGACAGATGAATAAAAGAGAACAGATCAAGTTTCCCACGTTATGTGCAATTGAAATGTTTTCCCTCCCCCACCCCAAGAAAAACACATGGGCAAACACTCATCAAAAATATGACTTTTAAATCCATCTCCTGGAGATTTAAAACCCATTTTAGTATATTAAGGAGTCTGAAAACTATTACTCTAGAAACCCATTTATAGAGTCCCAAATTTTCCATACTTACATGATCATTCATTTTTTCTGAAGATAATTTCTAAAATTATCTTCCAAAAACACTACTTGGAACATGCTGGAATAGAGAATCTACTAATCCACCCAAGTGTGTATGGGAATACAGAATGTGAAAACCGTTGAGAGAAAACTTAATTAGCCAATAAGGCATAGTAGGAAGAATAATGATACCAGGAAAACTGACTAACTGTATTTTTTAAAAATGCAAGAAAGAAACAGTAGCTAGTTTTCTAACATTTCTTATACCAAAATAAATTTCAGGCAAATCAAAATTTAAAATAAAAAAACTAAAACTTTGAAAGAAAAAAATTCAAAATACTGGTTAATATGGCTGGTCACAGTGGCTCCCAACTGCAATCCCAGCAGTTAGGGAGACAGGTGGATCACCTGAGGTCAGGAGTTCAAGACCAGCCTGGCCAATGTGATGAAACCCCATCTCTATTAAAATTCACAAAAAATTAACTGGGAGTGGCTACATGTGCTTGTAATCCCAGCTACTTGGGATATTGAGGCAGGAGAATCGCTTGGGCCTGGGAGGTGGAGGCTGCAGCAAGCCATGATCACGCCAATGCACTCCAGCCTGGGCAACAGAGTAAGACCCTGTCTCAAACAAACAAACAAACAAACAAAACTGATTGATACGTTTAAAATCTTGGGAAAAGAAAATCTTTCTTGGCCTAACATTGAAGAAATAAACTAAAGAAAGCTATAAATATCACCAGATAAAAAATAAAACTTCTATATACCATAAATAAAGATAAAATATAAATTTTAAATGGCTAAAACTATTTGAAATATAAATGACATAGCAAGAGCTCTCACATATCAATAGTGAGGCCCTTCCAATGTTCTTCAGTTCAAGTTACTCAGCATGCTAATGAACCATTGTATTCGTTTGCTTTCGCGCTGCTGATAAGACAGATCTGAGACTGAGTAATTTACAAGGAAAAAGAGGTTTAATCGACTCATAGTTCCATGTGTCTGGGAAGGCCTCATAATCATGGTGGAAGGCGAAAGGCACGTTTTACATGGCAGCAGGCAAGAGAGAGAATGAGAATCAAGTGAACAGGGTTTCTTTTTATAAAACTGTCAGATATTATGAGACTTATTCACAATCATGAGAAGAGTATGAGGGAATCCACCTCCATGAGTTAATTATTTCCTACTGGGTCCTTCCCATAATAATGAGAATTATGAGAGCTACAATTCAAGATGAGATTTCGGTGGGGACATAGCCAAACCATATCAGCCATATTGTGCTTATCATGTTCTGAGCCCTGACACCATCTTGGTTGTATCTGTATTCGTTTCAGAATTTAATTAACATTAACATTTCTTCCTTTATGAATTATGAATTCCATGAATTAGTAGATTCTCTATTCCAGCATATTCTAATGCCTGTTTTTCTGTTTGTTTCAATTTACTATGGATATGTGAGAGCCCTTTCTTTGTCATTTGTATTTCAAATAATTTTAGCCATTTAAAACTTATATTTTACCTACATTTATGCTGTAGAGAAGTTTTAATTTTTATCAGGTGATATTTATAGCTTTTTTAGTTTATTTCTTTTGTGTTAGGCCAAGAAAGATTTTCTTTTCCCAAGATTTTAAACATATCAAGCAGATGTTTGTTGTTGTTGTTGTTGTTGTTTTTATTTATTTATTTATTTATTTATTTATTTTTTATTTTTTTGAGGCAGGGTCTCACTCTGTCACCCAGGCTGGATTGCAGTGACTTGATCTTGGCTCACTGCAGCCTTCCCCTCCCTGGTTCAAGTGATTCTCCTGTCTCAGTCTCCCACGTGGCTGGGATTACAGGCACATGCCACCACTTCTGGGGTCAGAAGTTTCTCTGACCTCCGCCTGCCTTATTGCCCCACTTTCTCTCCTGAAGCAAGTCATAAGAAGCAGAATTCCTGTTCCCCAAGGTGTGAAATAGAAAGTAGAACCTCTCTTATCCAAAACAAGGCATAAAACCTAGTCCTACTTTCTCCTTTGTTCCTTGAAGACTCTCATTCCAGAGGGGTGCTGTCCTATACTCAGGAGGAAAAGATACTACACAGAGAGATAAAAAAGAATCTGACCGGACAATCATTACTGGGTTTCCCCATTCAATCTATGTATTAGGCAACTCTTGCATTGCTGTAAAGAAATACCTGAGACTGGATAATTTACAAAGAAAAAGTTTTAATTAGCTTTTCTAATTAAAAAAGATGATTCTGCCAGCTGTACGGGAAACATAGTTCCAGCATCTGCTTCTAGGAAGGCCTCTGGAGGCTTTTACTCATGGCAGGAGGCAAAGTGGGAGAAAGCACATCACATGGCCAGAGCAGAAGCAAGAGAGAGAGAGAGAGAGAGACCAGACCTGTGTGAACTCAGGTCAAAAGTTCACTATCACCAAGGGGATGGTCCAAGCCATTCATGAGGGATCTGCCAATCCAAGTATGTCCCACTAGACCCCACCTCCAATATTGAGGATTACATTTCCGCATGAGATTTGGGTGGGGACATATATCCAAACTATATCAGTTTATTATTATTAGATCTTACCCTGTTGTTCAATCACATGTATGAACAGCTATTTATTCTTCATCAAACCTATGCATAGAAATAAACAATTTTCCCTGGGTCTTTAGGTCTTCATTTCTGAAGTTTCCTGTGTCACATAACACTATGATTAAATCAATTTCTTTCATCGTTGTACCTTTCATCTGTTAACCTGTCTTTTGTAATAGGAGTGTTGCTCTTAACGCTTATGATGGGCAAGGTGCTTGACTCATGGAATCTCTTTGTGGTGAAAAGAGAAAAAAATAAGCAAATGTATTTACAAAAGCCATCAGGGGTATAATGATCTGCAAGTAACAAGGTGACTGCTTTTACACTGGATGATCAAGGAGAGTGACCCTGAAGAATTGTCATTTAAGCTAAGATCTGAATGATAAAAAGGGATTCAGACAAGAAGTTAACAAATAAAAAACTCTGATTTTATCCTAGATGTAATAGGATTCCACTCTAGAGATTTTTAAAATAATATAATTTCCATTTTAGAACCATCATTGCAGCTATTGCATTGACACTATGTTACATGGGGGCAGGAGTAGGATAAGAGAGACCTATCTGAAGGCTCTTGCTCTAGACTGTGTGAAATCTTGGAATAGGATAGTAACACAAGGTATGGAGAAAAGTGAGGGAAATTTATATATAATATATGAGTAAAATTTATAGTGCTTGCTAATTAATTAGATATAGGGATGAGACCAAAAAATGATTTTTTTAAAAGCTCAATAATTTTTATTTGAGCAAGTGGGAGGAAGAGTGTGATACTGACTACACAGGAAAGACCTAGAGCTCATTGTGCAGTATGAGGTATTTATTAATAAACAGTACTTCTGTTTTGACCAGTTATGTTTGACATGTCTATTTCATATCCAAGTAGGGATACCAACCAGGCAAATGCATATATTATGTTAGAGTTTCAGGAGAGGTCAGGTCTAGAGAATGAATTTTACAATCGCATAACTATTTAGAGCAAGAAACAAGAGCATGGTTACCAACAAAGCAGGGCAAGTTGAACAGAGATTATTCATAGGGCACACCGACATCAGAAATTGACCAAGGAAAGGGAAGACAAGAATCTGAGTCCTAGTTGTGCAATCTTCCACCTCTATGACTTACTCAAATTAGCGTCACCATTCCTCAATCTTCTCATTTCAAAATGGGGATAAATCGTAATAAAAACTACCAAGGCTGGTTGGAGAATTAATGGGAATAATTCCAAGTGAAACACATAACAACATCCCCAACACACAGTCAGGTTCAACAACTGTCTGCCATAGTTTATTTGCGAAAATATCCATAGTTTTAATAGAAAAAAAAGCGGAAGCAGCCAAAATTATTTTTTAAGTAATACAATAACTTTCAATAATCAGTGAAAAGAAAGCTATATGCAAGTTGAGGAAAAGAAAAGAACAAACAGAAATAATTCTAAGTTGGTATTAAATTAGTAGTTACATATAGAAAGCTATTCAAAGAAATAAAATTAGATTGCAGGTTCTAACCAAAGTTTTTTTGTTTTGTTTTGTTTTGTGTTTTTAATTATAAGGGAGTAAATCCAGAAACTTTTAAGTGAGAAAGAACATCAGAATGTAACTGGATGGTATCATAAAGGCTTCTAATCTTCGGACAATTGAAATGTTAAAATCTGCCAAGAGCAGGTCTCTACATTAATTACTATACTTCCATGTAACATTTAGCCAGCCAATAGTAAGTGTTTGCCATGGAGTTCTAAAATTCAGAGAGGAGGGTTATTTTGTGATTTCTATTAAATTCTCCTTTACATTAAAGCAACTCTCCATTCATAACTTAATTTTTAATACTTTCCGGGTTATAGGAAATAAAGCACTGATTGCCTTAAATAAAGAAAGAAATCTTACTACATTTTTATTATTTCATTATTTCACTGAAGGAAGAAAAAAGTACTCATAAATAAATACATTTTTTTCTAAATCTACATGTCTCAAGGAACTAAAAAATCAGGACTTGGGATATTCTAAATGGTCTTAATGAAGCAAGTATTATTAATTGCTTTTCGAATCAATATTTCAACAAAATAATGATAAGATAGAGTTGAATTCTCTTGCTTCTTTGCTTTGTCTAAATCTCTTAGAAAAACACTGTTTTTTCTCCCTTCATTCACAAATAAAATAATATCCCCCAGGACAGGCGCAGTGGCTCACGCCTGTAATCCCAGCACTTTGGGAGGCCAAGTCAAAAGATTGAGACCATCCTGGCCAACCTGGTGAAACCCTGTCTACCCTAAAAATACAAAAATTAGCTGGGCGTGGTGGCATGCTTCTGTGGTCTCAGCTACTTAGGAGGCTGAGGCAGGACAATCACCTGAACCCGAGAGGCACAGGTTGCTGTGGGCCAAGATCGTGACACTGCATTACATCCTCGCGACAGAGTGAGACTCCATCTCAAAAAAAGAAACAAACAAAAGTCTCCCACTGCCAAGAGTGACACAGAATTGAAGAAAAGACAAAAAAAAAAAAAAAAAAAAAAAAACAAACCCTGTATCTGTATAGTCACTTATGTGCAGCTGCTGAATTCTCCAAACAACAGCTGGGCAATTATGACTATCACCCTTGTATTCTAGAACACAATCTGAAAAGCATTTGTATTTAAGTTAAAGATTCAGTGCTTCTGCTATGTGTTAGTTCTCTCTTCCCTTCATCATCCCTTCCCCCTTTTTCTCTCCACCTGACCCACTGCTTCCCTATTTCTCAATACAAAATTTTATCAAACCTGTTCAGCATATTTTTCCTGTAGGGGAAACAATGCTAAAGTTTATTGCCTGTACAGTTATTTTAGCAACTTAGAAATACCTATCAGCTCAGAATTTTCTATCAAAAGTAAATTTTGAAGGCAGTTAATTCAAATCTTAATGTGTTTCTGAAAACATTGGTGATTCAATTCTCAGTCTGTATTTTCAAGTTTCTTCCTTACATATTTCTTATAAATATTAAAGTAAGGGACATAGGATTTTGAATTTCACATCATTGCAGATAACCAGGGAAATTGCAAACTGCATTAAGAATTATTTGGAAACTCTATATGATGATCTATGAATTTATTCATATGCATTTTATACTCCTCTCATTTGAAAGAAATTTTTCGTCTGTACCATTCTATCCTTTGATCTTGAAGCTACATTCTTACAGATTAAATGGGATAGACCCCTTCTTTCGTGTTCACCTTTCTTATCGTTATACTCCATCAAAATGAGAAAGCCATAAAATGCTCCATATTCTAGTCAAAGCATAGAAAGCTTTGTGTCTGGGGTGTGGGGATTGACTCCTATAGCACAGTGATAGTCTCACTCTCCTCCTGGCACTGGCCAGTCATGTCATTCATTTACCCCTGTTTCCAAATACTTTTCCATTTCTTCTCAACAGCAAAAGGAGAGGGGAGATGAGGGGAGGAGAAGGGAAGACAGGGGAGGGGAGGGGAGGAGAGGGGAGGGGAACAGAGGGAAAAAGGAAAGACATAGGCTGCATGCTTTTGAATAGAATGAACAAAGAGAAAGAATAAAGAAGTTACAGACATTTATCGGAATACCACATATCATTGAATCTTTATAACAACTATATGGCCTCCTTATTTCCATGTTACATATCCAGAGTTCAGGAAATTGATTGCCAGAGGGTTTGTGCAATATGCCAAAAGTCACATATTCAGAAAGTAGGAAACAGAAGGACCAGGCCTTAAGGTCAGATCTGACAGATTCCAAAGACCAAACATTTTCAGTTTGTCTTCCTTGAGATGTTTTCATTGCAAATGGAACAGTAGAGAATTCTCTCTTACTTGCCCAACTGTATAGGCATGTTTGGATGACATTACTACCCACCAGGGGAGCTGCAAACAGCATTAATTTGGGGTAACATTGATCAAAAAATGCCACAGAAGTTTGTCTGGCACTGTCTCCTCAACATTTTGTCTGGCACTGTCTCCTCAACATTCTCCATCCCACTCCAACAGTCTAAGGGAATTACCGTGGTAAGAACTACTAATTGTCAGCCATTGGTGAGAGCTGAGGGGGAATGAAAGAGTTGAACTAGAGTCAAAATAAGTGTGCAGTGGGAAAATCCTGCAGACACAGTGTGAACTGTGCAGGAGTGCCCATTGGGAAAGCAAGTGCTTGAATTACTGCCACAGTGAGGTCATCAATAGTGGTCAACTGGCCTCAGCCAAAGAACTTGGGAAGACAACATAGGTAAAATGACATGTGTTCTTTGATCTAATCCTGTCTCACCCCTCGCAGACTGGATTAATAGAAATGTAGACCATTCTCCATTATTTGAAAGCCCAAACTTGTGCAGGGTGAAGGTATGATTGAAGTTTTCAACTGAACTGCACTGACATTTTGATAGCTGAAAATGATCACAAAGTATTAAAAACTCCAACAAATGTTAAGGAGACAGAAAGAAAGATTGACTATCACAGTTGGAAACAGCTAATGGAGAAAAAACTTAAACCTCATATTTGTATTCATGAAACTTCTGCTTCTACAGGAAATTATTATACTATTATTTGAATCCTCAGAACTAACCAGTGAAATGGATACCATGTTTTTGCCACTTTTCAGGCTGGGTAATTAACATCCAGAGAGGTAGAAGAATTTGCCAAATTAACAGTTAGTAAGTGACAGAACCCTGGCCCCAGAATCTGCTGCAAACAATTATTCTATGCTGCTCTAAAACAGGTTAACAACACACACCACAAACAGTTTTCCAGTTTAAACTGTGTTTAGATTAACTGTGCTCAATTATATATTCTTATACAATGACCAGACACAATATCTACAAAGACCTTTTTATCTTACTGGAAAATATGTGTGATGTAAAAAAGAAGAAATACATAATATCACACGTATTTTTTGCATACTGTGAATATAACATACACACACACAAATGAATTCACAGAACTATATCATCTTCTCAACATTTTTGACAGTGGGAGGTAGGGCAGGAGATAGCAGTTATCAGTGACTTTTTCCGGCTCTTTTATACTATGTTTTATAATTTCCCTAAAATAATTTTGCATAATTTTATAATTGTAAAAACTAGGAGATCTGGGAAAAAAAACCTATTCTGCTAGTCTGCCATACATTTTTGTGCATATTGTATAAGAAGTGTCATACTGTATTTAGCTTATTTTGAGATTGGCCCAAGTAGTCAAAAAGTTTTAAAGCTTAGATGTTTATAAAACAAGTAATTTAATCCAGTAAGAAAGATTTTTAAAAATGTCTGAGTAATTTTCAATTGTTTGAGATTTAAAACTTCCATTTCACCTCTTAAAACCTAATGCCACTTTTAGACATTGCCACGATGCCAACTTCTTACATATGTTTATTTTAATCGGTTATCTCAATTATTCATAAAATTTTCAGTAAAGAATCTTACTCTATAGAGTTCTGTGAGAGTTAAAGGAGGTGTAAATTCTATCAGCAGCTTTTTCTAAAGTGACAAAACATGAAAGCCAAACTTACAAAATCCCCAATACTACAAGATAGAATTGTAGCCTTCAGTTGAGCATGAAGTGAACACACGTTTCACATTTCACACACTGAATTACATGAAATCCATTCACACATGTCACAACCACACAGTAAAGCTACTGGGGCCTCTTGCAGCTGTCTGGAAGCCACTGAAAAGCGATTACAAGTCAGATAGCAGTGAGAGGCACTGAAAGTCCTTTTGTTTTAATGCCACATTCCTTTCCAGGGTCCCTCAGATTTGTTCTCCATTATACAGTATTTTCGATAAAGATCCCCCTGCATGTAATACCCCTCTGAGGTCAGAAAAGGAATACAGTAAGAACCATTTGGACAATCGTCTTATTGCAAATTCCCCATGCAATTCTGCTGACAGGTCAGAACGTCTGGCAAAATCATTTTAATTAGACCAAATCTACCCTGCAAAGCATGCTTCAGGAAGACAACAGACCTTGAGATCCGTGGGTGTTCAGACGGCACTAGGAAGGGGAGTGCTCAAAAAAAGTATTCCAAGAATAGAGAGAATTGAAACCCACCTGGCTTCAAACTACTGGGCTCAAGTGATCCACCTGCCTCAGCACCCTGAGTAGCTGGGACTACAGGCGTGGGCCTCTGTTCTCTCCTTTCCCTGAGCATGTTTGAAGGATTTGACATCATAGTATTAATGGATAGAGAAGGTTCGAAAAATTATCAAGTCCTAAATTAAGGAGGTAATAGTATTATTATATACTGTGACCTCCTCTGTCCTGGATCCGGTGTGAAACAGTAACTAGAGGTTAACTTTAAGCTTGTGCCAAGGAGTAGTTTTATTAAAACAGTAGTTGTCTGAAATATGCTTCTTCGGGGAATTTTCTCTCCACAACCCGTACTCCATTTCCTTTGACCTCTATGCAGTCTTTGCTCCTTGCAGTTTTATGGTCTCATTAATGACACTATTTATTTATTTTTCCTTCTCCTAAGGAATTCCTAATTTAATTATATGACTTTCTGCATGACCTTTGTATTTAAAGATAGGAAGTATAAAGACTAACTACAGAAATTCGCTGTGCTACATTTAAATTAACCCAATATAATTTGGTCTTAGGGAACTCAGTTACTAATAGATAACACATCATATATTTTCTCTTCTCTGTGGTGTATAGCTTTTGTTAAATTTCAGGTTGGAAAAATGATTCAGGAAAACAAAATTCAGAGAATAATGCTTATTAAGAGGAGACATCAGAAAGATTTGGGGAACAGAATATATTAAATAAGAGAAAAGAGTGAAGTAGCTCATAGTTTGTGAGTAGAGAAAATGAGAGCATTGTGAAATCCTTATTCTACAAAGTGTGAAAGCAAATGCTACCTCATCCTACATGTGATTAAGCGTAAGAATTAACTGGATTGAAATTTTGTACAGTATACTGGAATTTAGAGGAAAAATGGGAAGTAACTCACAGGATGAAAAGTTGATAGTAAAATTGTTACAACAGGGCATGTTAAGTGTATATTACTATATTTTTCAGACACTAAAACTCTAGTATTGCAAACCAAATAATAAAAATTAATGTGTATGCATCTTACAGTCTTCAACAGTTCAATAGTCTGTCATAAGAAAGACAAAGAAAAGCTGGTTTGCCCAGTATGATGACAACTTTTTCTAGATGATTAAAGAAACAAATACCCACTAAACATAAAACATTTCTGAGAACAGCTGGCTAACTTTATAGCTCTCTGTAACTCACATCTTTTAACACCAAGATTTAGTGTCTGAAGACTTATAAAAAACGATGAATAGGCAAAATATACAACAGTGAACACGAGCTAGTCTTGTAGCAGATCAGGCCATTCATCCATAAAGCACTTTATGACCCATGTAAACAATTTAGACTCATCCAGGATCTTAGAGTTTAGCTAAATGCAACTAACTGAAATCTCTGACTCTCCAGTACTCTGACTCTGGAACTTTAAAGGTTCAGTATAATGTCTGGCTAGTATTTTAACCTTAACATTAAATCTTAAATTATTACCTGTTGAACATTCTCATCCTCCACCTATTTCCTAGTTTCTTGAAATTCTTTGTTTTCTAGACATCTTTTCACCAGGGAAGTAAACCAAATTAAAGGTTTTCATTTCTATTTGGCCCCTGTAAAAGTAATTCTGAGATGCGGCTATATTAAATTTCCGGATGGATGACTTCTGAAAGCTTTATGTGCTCATTCCCCTCTGATTTTAGAACCAATTCCTCCCCCCACACATTTTTTTCTCTTTTTGTGTAGGACAGACAATTTGACATAGATTCTGCATAATAAGGGGCACATTCTACATCCCATGATCAATTTAACTATTAGCCCAATGTTTATCTACACTTTTTAAGAATTTCAACATTGAAAGTCCCTGAGGGAAAACAAATGTCATTATCTAGCGTTAAAAACTCCATAACCAAACAAAGCAGGAATATCAATGGCAAAAGATGGCTTAGCATTTAGTTTATGAAGGATTAGCTGATTTTGCCATAAAGAGATATTTTTTAATGTTCACCTGAAAAATAAGATGCTGAGGAATAGAGTAAGGTGAGTGACGACAGAGTTATTGCCTGGACACTGGAAAGTATGGGAATAGAAATTTAAGTGCAAAATACCTCCAGACCACCCACCACCCACTCCATCCACCAACAATAAAGCAGCCTCTGAGGAGGGCACAAAGCCCATGGACAGCTAGGAGCTAAGAAGAGAATTCTGTTGCAGTGACCCAGACGTGAACTTAGAGAAGATAAAAGGAGAGCTGCGATAACTACATTCAATCACTGCAACTCCAGAGAACATTAGTTAACAGAAAGTATCATCAACATCAGGTTTTCTGAAGAGTTTTATAACTATGTCCCTATAAACATAGGATGATCTTCAGACTGAATGTTGTTCTCTGGCTGGTTAGCTGGTGAATGCCGTATGATTGTATAAACTGAACAAGGAGACAAAAATGGATGAAGGAATAGATGGAAACGGAGTCTAACTGTGAAAGGAAAGGAAAGTATGAAAAAAGAGTGAGAATACAAGAAATAGGAGAGAAATAAGGATGAAAGAAAATGATACAGTCTGGGTAGAAAAAATTGACAACTTTTTCACAAAGTAAGTTAAGAAAAAACGTCTTTAGTTAGCTGTAAATATTAATATAATTTAATTTCAAACATTTAGTGGAAAAATATCTAAAAACAATCTCTCTTATTTTCATCTGTTCTCATTCCTATCTTCTGCTCTCAGTCTGCAGTTCTACTGGTTGGGAAATTTCACAATTTTTATTTATATTGCTTTAATATCTTAACAAGAAACACAGTAGAAAATCAGGCTTTTTTTTTTTTTTTTTTTTTTTTTTTTTTTTACCCAAAAGTATGTTTGAGATGAAAGCACATGCATTTCCTAATGCAACAAGAACCCCATATACATTTGAAAGGAATTGCTTCAGAGCTTGTTGGTTTTCTTAGGCAAAAACAGAAGGAGGCCATAACATGTTGGTGTTATTTTCCATAAGCTTAGCAGGTTTTAACTGATGGTTTCAACTGTCTGCATCACCAAAAGTGGTGTGAGCAGGTCTGAGCTCAGGGGCTCAGTGGTTTGTCCTGGGACCTAAAAAAGTAAGTGACTGACTGTCATCAACTGTCGACTTTCCACACTTGAATGCTGTCAACGAAAGACATGGCTGAAACTCATCCAATCAAAACATCCCTGAGCTGCTTGTTAAAGTCCAAATTCTTGGTCCCATTCAAGAATTAATGGCTCTGAATCTAGAGTGAAGGACATTTTACTTTCTAGCAAAGGTGATTCTAAATTCAGGCTTGTTTGAGAACCACTGTAAAAAGGAGCAATTCTTAGACTATAAATCATGTATGATTTTGGTTTTCCATTTTGAGTGACATATGACAAAAAAAAAGAAATATTATGTATGCCTTGGGACCTGTTGCAACAGACTTATAAAACTTACACTAAGAGATGTTTTAAATTTGTGTATCAGTCATTTGATCACCTTCAAGAAATTTATACAGAAGCCAAATAGTATCCTACGGAAACAGGTAGACTTGAGAAAAAAACTGCAACACTGTTTGCTTATTGAGGGAACCAAGAATCAAATGTTCACTCTAGCCACCTGTGAACAATTCATGTTTGACACGTGACACAGAAAGTGGCTAACAGCTCTGTAGCTCTGTAGATTTATGGTGATAGAGATAGCAATTCATTTCCTTTGCTTTTTGTCCAATCGAAGTTAAATTCTCAATTATTACTTTATGACCTTTGAAATAGAAGCTAGTTGAATGCTATTAATAGAAAATGCTTTCTTTGGTGGTGTAATATGCAGACATAGGAGACGAAGAACTTAAGAAATAAGAGGTGCTTTTATTGTGATGTCTCATATGGCATAAAAAAATAAAAAATAAAATCTTGGATAATCTAAGAATTGATTAAAATGTTTTCTAAATTCTTCCAGAGCTACCAGCTACTCTCTAAAGCTTTTTAGATTGGCACCACAGGAGTTAATTGGCTTAATTCTTTTCAAAGTTCATCACTTGTAATTAATAGACTAAAAGACTGGGAATGTAAAGATTTTTAAGTCTAAAGTTTATAATCCCTTGAATTTTAAATGTACTTGACCTCTTTCGTCTCCTTCCCTATAAACATCACGTTCATGCAGATATGGAAGATAACTTGCCACTCACATTGACTAGCTCTGAATCCCAGTATATAGTTGAGATTTTTTTATCCTTAGACATTTTCAGCCTCTTTGTCCCAGAGTTTGTTAATTCCTATGTATCACTACACTACCAGCACCCTCTTCAACAAAATATTAATCCTCATCTGTTTTGCTGTGGTCTCCGAAGACAACAAAGATTGGCTAAGGCCATCTATTGTAATAGTCTCATAAAACATTTGCTACAGGTAACACTAACATAGTGACTGAGAGTCTGAGGTACAAAGATTTCTCTACATTTTTACAATATAAATAATCTGATGATATACATTCACATTTTATTGGAAAATAAAATGTAAGGCTAAGTAGTAATTTTTAAAACACAGACAATCTAACATAAATATCAGGTAAAATGTAATACATTAATATTAATATATTTCACAGTAAAATTTATATAAACTAGTTTTAGATTACCCTTTTAATAATAAGTAAAATATAATGTTAAAATAATAAATGTAATATAAAGAAGTAAGGGCATGTGCTTATCGAGCTTGTGCTATGTGCCAAACACTATTTTACAGCTTTATATCTATCAACTTATTTTATACTAAATTTGTAACAAGAACACTTGTTTAGACAGGTTAAGGAATTTACCCAAAGTTCTTATGCTTCTTGGTAGTGAAATTCAAATTTAGTTCTGCTTGACCATAAAATGTATCTTCTTAATATTATAAAAACACCTCGCTTCCTCAACTTTGAATGATTTTGATAAACTGTATTATTGGGTTAGAACGTTGTTTACCAAGGATTAATGCTGGCTTCTATCTATCTGTGGTAAAGGGAAAAGATCCTGTATTAGTGGTCAGAAGACCTACCTTGTTCATGTCATTTGTTCTGTTTTATGATCTGAAAGTCACTTGAGGCCTCTCAGCTTTAGATTCCTGTTATAAGATGATGAAGGTGGTCAAGGGGTGGTATTATCTAGCCTCACTTGCCTTATCTATGATGCTGTTGTGAAGGTTGAATGTCCATCCAAAGACGTGTACATACAAATGCAAACTAACTTGTTATAACCACCATTATTCTACATGGCAAAACAAGCTTAGCTGCTGATTTAATATTTCATAGAAGAAGAGACAGATCTGAGTGAACTATACCTAGAAATCTGAATGTTGTCATGGCATAGAATGCTGTCTGATGCCAGAAAAACTAGCATGAAAGAAATTTTTACACTGAGAAGAAACCACCCTAAACATTTTTGAGATTTAAGATTTTTGGATTATTTAGTACTAGAACACAAAGCATTAAAAAAATACAACTTTCATTTATTATTGGGAATAAAATTAAACCGTTCTCATTCTGTTTGCAAAATTTTGTGTATATCGCTACAGATCCATTCAGCCAAGTTTGCATTCTGGTACCATGTAATTGAGGAGGTCTGTGTCTAATTTAAAATTGTGCTTTGATTATTGCTATATAAAATTTAGCCCAGGCTACCATGTTGGCCATAAAGTACACTCTCTGTACACACACATACATGCACACCCTAATCTGACATCAAATGCATCCTTGAAATCTGGTGAGTTGGATTTGTTATCAAAAATGTCTCCAAGGGATGAGACCAGCATTTTTTATTAGAGCTATTAGGTTAAGCTATTTACCAGCAAATATCTCCAAAACGGCAACTTTTCAGATTTTATATAAAAGAAAATATCTGCTTTGGCTCATCTGTGACAAGTTACCAGTCAGTATGATTACATGCTCAGAAAGAACATAGCAAAAGAATCTCCAATATTATCTTTGCTGTTCTCAGGAAACATCTTTACTTTGTCTTTGCTATTGTCAAGAATCTCCAATATCAAAATTTTTAAAGTTCCCAGATCCTCTTACATGCTACTGTTAGGAGTGTAAACTTTTAAACTCCTTGTGAAAAAACAATTGGCAGTATGTATTAGGAGCTTTTAAAAAATATTAATTCCCTTTGACCTGTTGATAAAAGACCATGAGATCCATGGAGAAAAAAGAAAGGCTTTATTTTCTATAAAAACAATCCATTGATTGGGGAGGCACAACTTCCAATACAAGTGAAAGTCTGCTTTCCTGAGAACAAAGGCTTAAATAGGAAAAGCTCCCAATCAGGTCTGTTTATGCAAATAAAGGACTCAAATTTGTTTCATTCTGATTGGTCAAAATAGCCAAGCTCTGATTGGGTGGTTTCCAAGACCCAAACCAGAAGAATCTGTCAGATGTTTATTTCAAATGGCACTGGGGTGAGATCGGGGTTCCTTGCTACAGTTAATCTTGGCAGCAACAACAGGAACTGTTTTGGCCTGTTGTAGGAAGGGACATCCTGTGATATTTTTAAAATATCTTTCCAAGAACACAGTGTGTGACCGGTCCCTCACTGAGCCATGGCTGCCTGATTCTGTTTTAACTTTGATCACCTCATTTAGCCATGGGGAGTCCATTTTGTCTGTTGGCCAGGGACATACCTTAACAGACCCAGTAATGAAACTTCTCAAAAAGTAGCTTACGAAAATAATCTATATTAAGAAAAAAGATAAAAAGGAAAAGAAAGGGAGAAAAGGAGGAAAAGCGAGAGGGAGAAATAAGGTTATACTGGTCATAGTACAAAGGGTTTAGGCGGTTTGGGGATTGTTTTGCATTATTTACAATATAAAAACTGAAAAAAAAATAAGTATTCACAGGAGGAGATAACTGTGTAATCTATGGCATAGACACTCAGAAGACTTGGTAGGCAATCACTAAAATATATTTACAAAAAATTCATTATAATATGAAGAAATGTTTTCTGTAATATTAAATTTTAAAAACTAGATGTCAAATTAAATCAAATATGAAGAATCTATCCATAAAACAGGAATTAGAAAAGTATAATTAGTTCTCATTACTTTTGTGGATTAGCTGGAGTGATTTTTTTTCTAGTTCTCTTGATTGTTCAAATAATCCATAATAATGATGAATTGCTTGATTAACAATTGTGCATGAAGATTGACACCTAATTTTTTTCTAAATGCTAGAAATTTTTCAATTTCTAAATGTAGGCTACTACTTCTATCACCTTTACAGGTTTAAGAAAAAAAAACAGATTTTTTTTCCTAATTTTAATTCTGAAATGTAGATGTTGTCTAAAACAGTGAAGTTTATTTCTTCATCTAATAATAATTTCTTCAGTAAAGAATAAATGAAAATACAGAAAAGTAGGAGAAAGAAGAAAAAAAAATCAATGGTACCCACAGTGAGAGATAGCTATTGTTGATATATTAATGTATCCTGTTTTTTTTTTTCTGTGTACTTTTCCTTTTACTTGTTTTACATAGTTATAGTATAGATGAACTTTTATATTTTGTGTTTTTCTCCATGAAATTGTTTTTAAAGTTACCTAAAATCAGTAACACAATAGACAAATAACCTAAAATTAACATAATTCCTGGAACTGAAATAGAAAAAAATACCAAGAAAAGAACTTAAGTAATACTGAATCCAATGAAAGTTGCTCCCTGAAGAATATGAAATTACTAATAGGAGGAAGATAATCTTTTAGAACACATTTTGACACACAATGGAGTATTTCATGTCTTAACAAAGTCAACAAATTCACAAGAAAACAAGTAATTACATGATAAGAAGACTGGAATATGTTTCTACTGTCTGTGGAATCCTCAATAGACAGTTCTGGGCCTGGTATTTTTCTTATATCCACTTTATCCCAAGTTTGTGGTGTGGATATGAAAGAGTGTTGTAAGAAGTAAACCCCCACCCTCCCCGCCACAAAAAAAAAAAAAAAGAAAAAGGAGAAGAGGAGGAAGAGGAAGAGGAGGAAGAGAAAGAAGAAAAGAAGAAGCAAAGGAAGAGAGGGAAGGGGAGAAGAAGAAAAGGAAGCAAACAAGTTGGTTTTCTAAATGGTGCAACAGAACAAACTTAGTTTTCTGTAACAAAGTTTGCTGAGTGAATTTCAAACTCTGCTAGACACAATAATCACCTGGAAAACTTGTTAAAATACAGATCCCTGAGCCTTGTCACCAACAATGAATGCTCAGTTGTCGTGAGGTAAGCCTAAAAATCATTTTTTAGCAAAAGAAACTACCATCAGAGTGAACAGGCAACCTACAGAATGGGAGAAAATTTTTGCAATCTACTCATCTGACAAAGGGCTAATATCCAGAACCTACAAAGAACTCAAACAAATTTACAAGAAAAAAACAAACAACCCCATCAAAAAGTGGGCAAAGGATATGAACAGACATTTCTCAAAAGAAGACATTCATACAGCCAACAGACACATGAAAAAATGCTCATCATCACTGGCCATCAGAGAAATGCAAATCAAAACCACAATGAGATACCATCTCACACCAGTTAGAATGGCAATCATTAAAAAGTCAGGAAACAACAGGTGCTGGAGAGGCTGTGGAGAAATAGGAACACTTTTACACTGTTGGTGGGATTGTAAACTAGTTCAACCATTATGGAAAACAGTATGGCGATTCCTCAAGGATCTAGAACTAGATGTACCATATGACCCAGCCATCCCATTACTGGGTATATACCCAAAGGATTATAAATTATGCTGCTATAAAGACACATGCACACGTATGTTTATTGCAGCACTATTCACAATAGCAAAGACTTGGAATCAACCCAAATGTCTATCAGTGACAGATTGGATTAAGAAAATGTGGCACATATGCACCATGGAATACTATGCAGCCATCAAAAAGGATGAGTTTGTGTCCTTTGTAGGGACATGGATGCAGCTGGAAACCATCATTCTTAGCAAACTATCACAAGAACAGAAAACCAAACACCGCATGTTCTCACTCATAGGTGGGAACTGAACAATGAGATCACTTGGACTCGGGAAGGGGAACATCACACACCGGGGCCTATCATGGGGAGGGGGAGGGGGGAGGGATTGCATTGGGAGTTATACCTGATGTAAATGACGAGTTGATGGGCGCTGACGAGTTGATGGGTGCAGCACACCAACATGGTACAAGTATACATATGTAACAAACCTGCACGTTATGCACATGTACCCTAGAACTTAAAGTTTAATGATAATAAATAAATTTTAAAAAAAAATCATTTTTTACGAGAGCTTGGGTTGCTATCCAAGGCAGTCCATTGGTACTCTGAAAATTAATTTAACAAATTGAGGTCAATCCTTTCACACCCGACTAAATTAGAGTCCAGAGACCTAGGCAGGAAAAACAAAACAAAACAAAAGAAAACAAAACACTGAGATCACAAATGCCCACTTCAAGAATGATTTTGAGACTAATTTTACTAGTACCTGCTGCTGCTCGCCAACCCTGGCATAATGTCTCAAATGCCAATGAGATTTCTTTCAAAACAACTCATCTATCTTTTCTCTTTCCCTGTAAAACCTTTACCTTCTTCTTTGTTCTTCAGACATTTCAAAAGCCACCACAGTCTGTGCATATGTCCCGAATTACAATTTTATTTTTTGTATATTTCCAAACAAAACCTTTTGCTTGGAGATTTGCCTTTATATTTTTATTTGATATTGACATTATGAAGACTAGTTTTTGAAAAATACTCAAGATTGAAGAATAATTTCCTTTCAAATAAAATGTATCTTCTAAGGATATAAAGCATGTTTAAGGGGTGATAACCAGTCTGATCAAAGTATCTAAAATGAAAATTGAGGAAGAAGAAAAATATCTAAATGAAATTTTTAGCTAAAGTGGCATAAACAATGGCAGATATTAACCCGGAGAAGAAGGAGGAAGAATAGAAGGAAAAGAAGAGAAGGAGAAAGGGTTGATAAGTGTAGAAATTACAATAAGAATGCAAGATAGAGAACCAGAATAATTGTTACAGCTTCACATACTTACGTGCTTGCTTCTCAGAGAGTATGGATAATAAGCTCAGGACACTTAAAATTGTAACATGTTAATAATAACATACACATGTACCACCCAGATATGTTTTGAGAGGCTTAAGTCACATCATTAGAATACGGCCCCAACATTTCACACGGTGTACAAACAATAAATATTTGGTAGAAAAAGTGGAACATTGGTATTGTGTGTCATCTATCTGTCTATCTATCTGTCTATTGGTCAGTATCTCTGAGAGAGAAAAACATGGATGAATGAAGACAGAGACAAAGAAAAAGGCAGGGACAGTGGAAGGAAAAGAGAGAGATGGAGAGACAGGGACAGAAAGGAGAGAGAGAGACAGCATCCATGCACAAAAATAATTAGTCATCAACGGTGATATAGTCAGGAAAATATAAATCACCAAATGTGACAAAAGAGATGTTAGAAAAACTTCAGTATAGCAACATGCATAGGCAAAACTGAAAGGTTCATTTAAAATTGTATTCTTAATATGTTAATCACAGTTACCTATGTTGGCATTAATTGATTTGAGAGTAAGGGGTGATTGTAATAAAGTGATTTTCATACTTTAATTTGTATAATTTACAATGATAATATATTTATTTCACTGGTTCTGTAGTAATAAAAAAAGCAAGTAATAATATGATAGTACAGACAAGAGTATGTAAATCACTCCTGATCTCTCATCCCAATATAAATGAACCCAATAAACATTTTGGTGCCTTTCCCTGTTTCAAGTATATCATTTGATGTAATTTTCATTCATTAGATTTTACCATATTATTTATACATTTTCATAAATCTTTTAATGCCTGCATACCATTATACCATGTATATATGCTCAATAATTAACAGATCTCTTATTCATTTTGATATTTTATAAATTATTAACTTTCTTTTCTAACAACTTGCTCTTTTACAAGGTTGAGGAAATCACCAGTGTGAATTGTACTATGGACTTAATTCTTGCAAAGGAAATGAAAAAATGACCATAATATCTTAGAATTTAAAACAGTGATGAGCCAGTACTAAAAGCAATATGACTTATGTTAAGGTTTTATAAGAATTAATGTTAAAATCAAAAAGTTATTAATATAAACCCATTTCCACAGATTCTGAAAGGAAGCATGACGTGGTAGGGACAGAAAGTTGACAAAATAAAAATAAAATAATATCAATTTAATCACGAACATCCACCAGAAAAGCAATTTGAAATACCGCAAATATTCTAAAAAATGTTTCTGGTTTTGTTTTGTTTGGCTTGGTTTGGTTCCGTGTGGTGGATGGTTAGGGACGGTATAGGAAGAAATGAATCTACCCTAGAATAAATAAATACAAGAGTAGCACAAATCTTAAGACTAGTGTCAACAAAGTCAAAGACAAATAGAAAATAGTTTGTTAAAGTGAGGGATAATTAACAGAAATTTTTTTATCTACATGTTAAGATGCTGAAGATAAAAAGAAAGAAAGGTTTGGCCCCATTGCTTGGGGCAGATGGTTAAATACTAACAAAAAGCAGAATTATTTTTTTCCAGACAGGCTATCAAGGGAATAATTGTTGCAACGGAAAGTGTAGAACAGACACGGTTAAAAGGAAATTGGAGCCCAAGATACGGAAAATGATAATAGGTAAACACCCAACCTTTTAATGAGGTTGAGTCTCTAGACCCATACAAATTACTTCTTAGGATATGGAGAAAACTTTGAAAATGTGATTGCTATTCTATTTCTGGTTATCTTTGAGGAATCGAGTGAAAGAGTCCCATGGGCGAGTGTTACATAGTTCAAAGGAAAGATTTCTGGTCTACAAATTGGCTTAATATAGAATCCCTACAAAGTTCCAGAATTATTCTTGAGCATTTAGAAAAAGATGTGGTTAGGGGATTCTACGTGTGTACTAAACATAAAAAAATGAAATTGGAAAAAATAAGGTTACTGTACTGGCATAAAAAAACAATGTTCCAGACACGGCAGAATATATTTTAAAATGGGGATCTGATAATATCTCCAACAATATCCTTGCTTTACAGGGTGAGGGAACATGGCTAAGATGAAAGCAGAATTGGTCATAGTTTCAACCTTACTCAAGAAGTCCACATATAGCAAAGCCTCTAATTATGTGCCACGTGATTCTATTATTAATCATGCCTTCATCAACATTTATATTAAGTGGCATAAAAGGAAACTTGGAAAGTAAGTTTACCAAATTCATAGGTGACAAAAATCCTGGTGGGATACCTAATTAATTTACTTATCAAAGACTAATTCAAAAAGATCAACAGGCTGGAATAATGGGACTATATTTTTCAAAGGAAATATAATATGCATAGAATCTTATACTGGATTTATAAAATTATTTGTCTAATTAATAGATGAAAGACAAAAAGTTAGAGAAACTTCATTTAAGAGCAGTTATGGTATAAAATAATCAGAGGAATTAGTTGACCATTCATTCACCATCTAAACAAGTGAAAGAAGTATTAGGAGGCCAATTTTAGCAACAGCACAAACTGTGCTCTCTAGTACAGTTTTACCTGCAATTAAGTTGATATTTTTATTCCTGGTTTATACCTGTATCAATGTATTGATTGAATCAGAAATCATCAGGGGTGGAGGGAAGGCTGGGCAGGCGAGGGCAGGCATTTTGATGAAACCCAAACAAGTGGTCTATATACATAATTACAATTTTCCTCTTATGATTCTCATTTACAGATGAGAAACGTGAGGATTAGAGAGTTTACATACCTAATGGAGTCAACTAATAAGTAAAAAGAAAATTTGAACCTGAATCTGATGGACTCTAAAACCCCATGACTATACTTCTACTCCAACCCTCCTGGATGAGGGAGGAAAGGGCCTTCTCACACCTAGTATAACTTGTTTGAAGAGAAACGTTGGCTAAGTAAAGGCTGGCCAAAGAAAGCAGGGAGGGGTGGGGCAAGTGCAATGGGCATTTGAAAACTATGAATATGAGTAATGGCAAAAGAGAGTGAAAAAGTTGACTCTGAAAGAAGGAGGCACAGAAAGGACAAAGAAACTGACATTCATTATTTCAAGTGATGGAAGAGAGATTAGATGTATTCAGTGTATAAAAGGAAAGCTGACTTCTGCCAGAGAATGAACAAAAATTAGGGAAGGCAGATTTTCATAAACGTTTAAACAAACGTAACAATTAACACTGTTCAAAAATGTATCCAGCATTTTTGAATTCCTATCTCAAACAGTGGCTAGACTGTCAACTTTTGTGAATCTACAAAAGAAACATCTGTCCTAGATTTATTAATTCATTTGTTAGAATTGAATTAAATTCATCTAATTGAAGAATTGATGAAGAGGGAGTCACATTCTTCTAAGTACTAGAGATGAGAGCAAGAGATGAAAGACATTTATAAAATAAGAACAAATTCTAATTCTAATTTATTTATAAAATTAAAAAAGAAGTATTGAACAAAAGACAAGCCTCTTCTCTCATGAAGATTCCACTCTGGAAAGGGAAGAAAAGTAAACAACAAACAAATAATGAATAAGTTAATTTGTGATATTGATAAATGCTACAAAACGATGATGTGATTGATAAAGTATAATCAAAAGTGGGAAAATATTTTAGATAGTTTTTCAAGAAAGAGTTCTCTGAGATGACAGTTGACAACTAAGTTGAGTACTTAATGACAAAACAGAGCCACAAAATCTATGAAAAAAGAATTTCAGTTGGAGCAATACCAAGGAAAAAGGCCCTTAGGTTTGAGTGAGCTTGTTGTATAGAATGAAATTTATGATGGATAGAGAATTAAGAGCTTTAACTGAGAGAATAAGGGCATGTCTACTCTAACATTATTGATTTTAAAATATGTCACTTCCTATTTTTTAAAAAATAGACGCAGCAGAATTCACTGTTACAGATGTAAAAATGTTCAACATCAACTGTCAATGGAAGAGTAACGCATTTTGTGTCTTTTTAATTATTATTTTTAATTGACAAAAATTGTATATATTTATGGAGTATAATGTGATATCTTTAAATATGTATATATTATGGAATAGCTATTTAATAAATCAAGTGAATTAACATATGCATTACCTCACATACTTATCTTTTTTTTTCGTGGTGAGAACACTCAAAATCTACTCTCTTACCAGTTTTCAAGAGTACAATACATTATTATTAACTATCGTCCCCATAATATCCAGTGGATCTCTTCAACTTATTACTCCTGCCTAACTAAAATTTTTTATCCTTTGACCAATATCTCCACAAACCTCCCTCCTTCCACCCAGACCTCAGTCTTTTGGTAGCAACCATTCTACTCTCTGCTTCTCGGTGTTGAACTTTTTAGGTTCCAAATGTAAGTGCGAACATGTGGCATTTTTCTTTCTGTGTATGGCAATTTTTAAGGTCTACTGAGAAATAGCTTGTCACTTATAAACCAAGATAGAATATTAGCCTCACCTTTCTGATGATTTTCCTGAAGTAAGAGAAAATCTGATATGCATGTATTGATTATGATGATAAACATTTTGTCCAAAATTTATTTTATTTTATTAATTTATTTTCAAAGCAGATAGAAACAGTGCTTGATTACTGCTCCCAGCCTAGGCTCGCTCACTCAATACAGAGAATCGGGAGCCCTCAGTTCTTGTTCTCACTCGTCACAGGGTGTGATGTTACTCAGGTTGCAATGTCTCAGAGCCCCAAGTTTCTTTATTTGTAAAAAGAGAGGATTATAACATGCATCTAATAGACTTGACGTAACTGAAGGCATAATGTGGACAATGATACAAAGATGATCTGAAAATGTTTTATTATTAGATGAGACAGATATCTTAATATAAACTTTAGTATATGCTTTATTAAATGAAAAATAAATATTTACCATTTTCTACAATTTATAGAGGATTTGAAGCCTCAAGCATTCTTCTAACAAAGAAGAAACAGAGTCCAAAGCAAATTAGAACGTAAGTGAAATACTGAAAAGAAAGCAGTAGTGAATGACAGTTGTCTAGAGGAATAAGAAAGAGAGAAAAGTGGAGCTTTGGGACAATACGGTAGCAAAGAAACTGTAATTTAGAATTTTGTAAAATATGAAAAAGGACTGCACCACAGCAATAGATCTCTTAACAACTTTTCAATGTTTACTAAAAGGCAAAAATGATCTGGATACAGTAAACTTTGGGTATAACTCTGCCAAAGTTTCTTTTTTGTCTGTAGAGACAGAAAATTTATGAATTTCTATAGTTTACTGCATATTTATTCCTCATGAAATGATAATACATAATATTGCAGATAGAGACTGGGACCCTTTTTGTCTCACTAAGAAAAAAAAAGAAAAAGAAAAAGCCTGGGCAACATGGTGCGACCACATCACTACAAAAAATTAGCTAGACGTGGTGGCATGCACTTGTGGTCCCAGCTACTTGGGAGGCTGAGGCAGGGGAATCACTTGAGCCCAGGAGTTTGAGGCTGCTGTGAGCTATGATGATGTTGCTGCACTCTGCCTTGGGCAACAAGAAAGACCCTGTTTTAAAAATGAAAAATTGAAAAAGGTTTACTTCAGAAAGAACAGAATGGCTATGTAGTTTATGAAGATATTGTATCATCTTCCAGGCTCTACATGTACAAAAAAGTAAAAATTATAACTTGAGAAATGCCAGGAGACAGACAAATGCATAAACCAGTAAAAGATCCATACTTTAGAGGGTAACAGAGACTTAAGAAAGTTAAAGGCAAGCAAGACTTGCAAATGCAATGAGTTCCCAAAGGCTGGTTAGTGAAGACTTATGACCTACTTTAGGTAGCTCATGTTTATCTGATACTAGAGTCTTCACACACTACATGCCCCCTAAACATGTATCTTAAACCTTAGGTGGGAAATTAGTTCAGAAAAGACTTCTCTACCCCAAATTTTCTATCCCCCCTTCACCCTCATCACCCCTGCCCATCTGAAATTGCCTTAAATTCTGTCATTTGTGTGTCTTTCCTTGGCTCAAACTTTATATACTTTTAAAAATACACAAATAGGAAAAATAGCATCTTCTGGACATTCTGCCCTGCGAAATTTTTGTGAAATAAATGAAAACAAGATAGACGGCAGTTTTGGGAGGAGGTTGGAGGAAAGTTCAGGTACTCATGGGAGACTAGTGCTGAGAGCATACGCAACCAGTACCAGGGTTGAAGAAAAAGTGAGTCTGAGTAAAGCTGCATTTAGCATTCTTTATGAGCTTTTTGAGGCTCGGACATGACAGTGAGGCAGCAAAAAGAAAGGATACTGTAAGGAGGTTTAGGTATGTCAAAGCATAACTTCTTCAATGTCATAATTATTCTCCAGGCAGGATCACAACAGCCTCATACCATAAAGAAATAAACAATTACAAAATTGGTATGAAATTCGCATCATTTAGCATTGACAACAGATATTTAAAAATTGAACTTGAGCAATGAAAGAATTAAACAATGGATGATAAATCATGTACCTTTAAAGGTAGGAAAAAATGATTCTATATGCTACCTCATTAATTTATAAGCTATGGTTTAGGAGCCAGAGGAGAGAGTATCAGTGCAGGTTTCTTTTCCTTCTGTTCTAAGCCAATTTTTGAAAATTATTACAGTTGACCCTTGAACGATGCAGGTGTTAGGGCCGCCAACCCCACACACAGCCAAAAATCTGAGTATAACTTTTGATTCCACCAAACAAAACCACTAATAGTCTACTGTTGACCAGAAGCCTTACCAATAACATAAACAGTCAACACATAGTTTGTATGTTATATGTATTATGTATACTGTATTACTACTATAACCTATAGAAAAGAAAATATTATTAAGGAAATCACAAGAAAGAGTAAATATATTTACTATTCATTACTTGAAAGTGGAGCATCATAAAGGTCTTCATCCTTATTGTCTTCACATTGAGTAGGCTAACAAGGAGGAAGAAGAAGAAGAGCTGGTCTTGCTGACTCAGGTGTGGCAGAGGTGGGAGAGGTGGAGGAGGTGAAGGGAGAGGCAGAAGAAGTGGGCACACTTAACATAACTTTTATTGAAACATATTTGTATATAAGTGAACCTACACAGTTCATATCCATGTTGTTTGAGGGTCAACAGTACTTTTAAAATAAAAGGAGAGGAGAAAAAGTAAGAGTAAACAAAATGTCAAGTTAGGGGTGGGTGGGTAGAGACGGGGAGGGCCTGGGAAGAGGGAAACTAAATGTAGGGTTAGAAGCAGCAGCGTCAGTGGGGAGAGGAGACATGTGCAGAAACCAGTGGAGAGAACTGTTTCACAGATTAAATGCAGGCACCAAGGGTGACAGTGATTCTAGAAACTTCCACGGTAGCATTCCAAACTTCTCCCTGAATATCTGTGCTTTTCCCTACTCCTACCTTCATTTACTGGCTCTGGGGCCTTTTTCCCTATGCAACAGAATGTGAGTTCATAATAGTGAAAGGATGAGAAAGGATTAACATAGACCAAATATTGACAAATTACACAGCAAAATAATGAACCTTGAAAATGTAAGTGGGGTGAAGGTGAGGTTTGGGAGGGCAGCCTGAGATTCCCAGTAGGGCTCTTGAAGCCTGTGAGCATTATTGTTTTATAAAAGAGATTTAAGCATGAGTAGGAAGATTGGACTCCCAACTCTACAGTTCTATGAAGAGTTTGATAAGCATGTTTTTAAGTGAATTTCCTGCTTTCTCAGACTAATTTCTTAAAACTAATTACCTCATTCTTAATTTAAATATGCAAATTCATTTTCTGTAAATCTTAAAATGTACATGTGTATAAAAATGTCTTTTCATCTCCAGATATAGCTATGGGAAACAAGTTGCTGAATTTTTTATATATTCCCCATCATATTTTAGAAACTGAAATTTGTATTAAATAATGATGTTTCTATTACTTTACACATTATCAGCATGACATTTCATGTTTCTAGTCGCATTTTCCGAGCCCACTGTAACAAACAAGACTTTAAAAAAAAAAAAAACCATAGTTTATTGACTTTAAAAGAATACTCTTTACTGAATTCAAGTAGGGAAACAAACTTCTAATGGCATCCCTTTGCACTGTTGCTAATGACAACTACCAACCTTTTAAGGACATATAGGATTACTGTATATTTAAACAAACTTAATATGCTCCAGAGAATTTCTAAAGTATTTCTGTGTTTGGCGATCTCTACTACTTCCACACAATATATTTATAGTCTCTTTTTATTTTTTATTTATTTTTTCTTTCTCAAGTTGTTTGCCCCTAGCATTTTTATATCAGGACATCTCCGTTAGCTATAAACTTTTAGAAGTTTATTTTTAACCCTTGCATTTGTACTCTATTGCATTTATAGAACAGAAATCTGTCCCATTTAACAAACCCCTTCTTTTAATTTCCAAGCTGGCATTTCAGACTGTGACCAGTTGGACAGAAACTTCATTCAGTCACTGACAGTTCATTCTGGCCAGACGAGTGCAGCTGGGGGATTAGAATTTTTCAGCCATTGAGTATTTTTTATTGGAGAAAGATTTGTGGTGCTCAAAAACAGTCTAATTTATTCCATATACCCTTACAAGATCATAAACAATCTTAGAATTACCTAATCAGTATATTGTTCTTACTACATAGGAAAAAAATTCATGGGAAGAGACAAAGAATATTTTTTTAAGTTGGAAAATAATATTCACAGTGATTTATGTATGCTGTATTTTTTGGAGACACACAACTTTTACTCTGAGATAACTGTTTTATGACAAGTCAAATAAGCTTTATCTGGCTAGAATTCACATGACCTCAATAATTATTTACACTGAAACTAATCAATGAAAACTCACAGTATATACAGTAGAAAGTAATGTTTCCACTCTCAATATCCTTGTAAGAAATAATTAGATAGTCACTGATAATCCAGTAATTCTGGTTGTAGCTTCCACTGAGTGCTATGAAAGCATAGAAAATAATCTAACTCAGGATATGTAGAGTGGGAGGGCAGGGAACCATCTCCTGAAGTAACTTTTGAAGTGAGCACTAAAGAGGGAATAGGTTTTATTAAGGTAAAGAAAATGAGGAAAGAATATTCCAGAAAGAAAGAATAGCTGGGACAAAACACAGAGTTTGGAAACAGCATAATGTTTACAGGGAAAAATAAGTTGGTCAGAATTTCTGGAATTTAGACTTGTGAGTAGAAATTCCAGGCAGGCAATGGAATGAAGTCATGAGCAATGGTCTGGTAGCAAAGGGCCAAGAATGTCATGCTAAGGAATTGAAATCTTACTCCGTAGCTTAAGGGAAATGCATACATACATACACATACATATGTCATAGTACATACAGACATGCATTTTGAATAGATTATACCAATGAGAAAGGCAAATCTTAATGAAGTAAAATTGATGCCAAAGATACTGGTGTGTAGGATATTGTAAAGAGCAGGTATAAGATGACTGAGATCTAAGTAAGGTAGTGGTTGTAGACATGAACACAAAAGGACAGCCAGGTGAAGGGACCCTTTCTTCTGCCCTCTGAAGTTTCGATGATTGAGTCTGCTGAAATAAATTCACAATAGACAGGTTAACAGGAAAAAAGGCATAAAAACTTAGCACCTGCATGGGGACATCATCGTGAGTACCCAATAACCCAATGAGATTCAAAAGCTAATAGAGCCTTCTTCACAGGGAATAGGGAAGTGGAGGGCTGCAGGCACTTTTAGAAGAAGAGCAAATGATTTTTAGTGGAGGTTAATGGGCAGGAGTAGCAGACAATGGCCTCAGAAAAAGATCCTCTGGGCTCTTTGGATGGTGTCAACTCTAGTCTTCTTTGTTGGAATTAATCTTCCTCGTTTGATGAGACTATGGGAGTGGGAGGGAGCTTAAGATAACTGCATTCCTTCTGGAGAAATTTCCCTTAGTCAGATGAGGGAACTTTAGAGAAAGCCTTTCTCTGTGCTTTGGGAAAGACAGAGAGTGAGAGATAGGAGGGTGGGAGAAGGTCAGAGACACCTTGGCACTAAGGCTACTTCTTTAGTTCAAAGTGCTCAGCATGTCAAGGCACCACACTTTGCAGTATCTTTTATTTTATTTTTTCTGAACCCCAACAAGAACATAGTTAATACATATTTAAAATATCAAAAATAAAATAAAATAAAAAGTCCACATAATTGTATAGACTGATTTTATAGCAAAGCAGAGAGGTTTGGGGTTTTTATATTCTCCTTAGTTGACACCACTGCCATTGCTCTAAACAAAGAAGAAGAAGAAGAAGAAGAAGAAGAAGAAGAAGAAGAAGAAGAAGAAGAAGAAGAAGAAGAAGAAGAAGAAGAAGAAGAAGAAGAAGAAGAAGAAGAAGAAGGCGGAGGAGGAGGAGGAGGAGGAGGAGGAGGAGGAGGAGGAGGAGGCGGTGGTGGAGGAGGAGAAGAAGAAAAAGAAGAAGAAGAAGAAGAAGAAGAAGAAGAAGAAGAAGAAGAAGAAGAAGAAGAAGAAGAAGAAGAAGAAGAAGAAGAAGAAGAAGAAGAAGAAGAAGAAGAAGAAGAACAAGAAGAACAAGAAGAAGCAGCAGCAGCAGCAGCAGAAGCAGAAGCAGCAGCAGCAGCAGCAGCAGAAGCAGCAGCAGTAGCAGCAGTGGAAAAGAAGCAGCAGCAGCAGCAGCCTTGAGGTAGATGGCTTCACCTTTAGATTAGAGATGCCCAGGAGGAAGTTAGTTGGGTTTCTTAATGTAAATCTTCTCATGGAAAGATGTCAATTCTGATTTAGGAGTCAATTGTGTAAAATGATTAAAATGGTGAGTCTGATTGAGATTGCAGAGAAGGTATTGTGTAGAACTGAAATTAGAAATGGGCACAGAACAGAGACTTAGGTGATTGCAATGTCACAGGGCAAACCCCAAAACTGGGGTTCAGCCCAGGAGGCTATATGGGTTCTTGGCTTGACACACAGGAAGAATTAGCTGACAGAGTGCAGTGAAAGCGAGTTTATTAAGAAAGCAAAGGAATAAAAGAGTGGCTACTTCATAGGCAGAGCAGCCCCAAGGGCTACTAGCTGTCTATATTTATGGTTATTTCTTGACCATATGCTAAACAAGGGGTGGATTATTCATAAGTTTTCTGGAAAATGGGTGGGGAATTCTCAGAGCTGAGGGTTCCTCTTTTAGACCATACAGTGTAGTTTCCAGAGGTTGCCATGGCACTTGTAAACTCTCATGGTGCTGGTAGGAGTGTCTTTTAGCATGTTAGTGTATTATAATTAGTGTATGATGAGCAGTGAGGAAGACCAGAGGTCACTTTCATGGCCGTCTTGGTCTGGCCAGCTTCGTTACCACCTCCTGTTCCATCAGTAGTGATTTTATGATCTGTGTCTTGTGAAACCAATCCTGCCAAACTCCTTTTTCATCAAGGTTAAAGGACACCAAGGAAGACTATCTCAGAGGTGTGGACAGAATTGAAGAGGGACTCATAAAAGCCAAAGAGATTCAAAGGGAAACTCCCACTTCAAGGAGAGAGTGGGAAAACTGTTACTGGAGCAGTTACCTCCTGTAAAGTAAGATCTGGAACATTTTCCTTTGCCGTGATGTGGAGGTCACTGGGTATCTTTGCAGTCGGGTTTGGGGCACTTTCATTGTAGTACAATGGATAAATAGAAGTAGAGAAAAACAAACAATAGAAACTCATTTTTTAAATACATGTAATATATAAAATACATATTCTCTAGCCGGAGAATATATAATCAGATAATTCTACTCCCACTCTATCCTTTCCTTGAAGGGACACACAATTTTGTTTTTTGAATGGGAGGAATGGGGAAAGTTCACAGGATCAGAGGAAAGAGCTTATAGAGGAAAACACTGATGAGAGAGAGAAACCAGGGAATAATTTAAGAACCAATGAGAAGAAAGGCAATCAATTCAAGAGCTAATGTAGAGAAATTTGCCTTCCACAAGAGAAAACTGCAGGAAAGGAAGGACTGATGTGTGCTTAGGTGGCTGCATTTATTGGATTAACCTATTTGAATTTAGTTTACAAGTGTTACTATGCACCTTCAGATGAATCACAGCCACAAATCTTTATTTTACTATTTTCCTGCTCTTAAGTGCTTAAGCATAGACAAGTGAAACAGCAAGGTAAGACTGTGCTAACAGGGTAGCATTGCACAAGTAAGGTAAAATTACAAACTTAAATATAGCGTTAAGATAAAGCAGTCTTGTAATAAATATTAGGTACCTACTATATTCCAAGCATAGTGATATGCATTTTACAAGCATTAAGCAACTGTCTTCATTTATTATTCACAATAATCAATTTAATTTAGTCCTATTATTATTTCCACACCACAGATGAGGCAACTGAGTCAGAGAAAATGACTTGCCCAATGTCTCACAGCCAATGAAAGCTTTATAACCTCTCTATCACATCACCATCTAAGACTCACCAATCCCTTTGCTCTCAACATGCAACCTCTCCTTGTAGATATCAGGTGTGAACTCTTTAAAAGTGTTGACTTTCCCTCCTTAGGATGTACCTATATATGCACTTACCATCGTCTCCTTTGATCCAAAATTGGCCTCCCATCTACTTACTGACCCAATAACATGAGGAATATTGGAAGTCAACTTGGTCTAGAGGTCATAGCAGCTTCCAGTGGCATATGAAGTCCTATTGGGGCTCAGAAACTGACACCTCAAAATATGGCTCTTTGACATGCTGAACTAAGGAAGCAGTCTCATGATTTCCCTGACCCTCCCCCGACCCCTTCTCTCTCTCTGTCCTTCCAAAGCACAGAATGAGGCTATTTTCTGAAGTTCCATTACCTACCTAGAAGTCAGAACCCCAAAGAAGAACACAAGTGTCTTCATCCCTTTCCTGAAATGTCATTAACCAGAGAAGATTAAAACTTTATATCACAGAGTAAGAAACAAGCAAACAAACAAACAAACAAACAACAACAAAAAACCCACCTAGGACCCAGGAGAAATTTGTCCCAAACTATTGTCTGTCCTCAGGTCCCATTCAATTCCCAAAGAGAATCATTTACAAACCATTGTCTGCTCCTTGTTTCACTTATTTACAGACCCTCCGCTTCCCTTTTCCCAATGAAGAAGGTATTAATTGTCAAACATGTCTTTTTTTTTTTTAGCTTTCATATTTTATATGACTTTCATGTGCATGTGCGCGCATAAGTTTGTTATGCTTTTCTCTTTGAAACCTTTTTATTATAGGGGTGTCAGCCATGCCTCTTTGTAATTGGGAGGAATGGGATTACTCTCTTTCCACTCCTACAGTTTTCACAATGAAAAAAGACTCAGATACGATTGAAAAGAATAAAGAGCTGTGAAGCCTATACCATGTAAAATATGAGGAGCTCAGATAAAGGGCGAAAAATATATGTTGAGACATTATCTAAACACTATCTAAATGTTAGGATACAGGAACTAGTGTCTTCTATCTAGTGCATCTTGGGTAGCGACGTCTAGAGAGAAAAAATCAGTTTAGTGACTGAAATCAAACTTTACTTTTATACTCTTTTACTGAGTTGAGAAATAGTGAATTAAGAAATAATTTTGTTTTGAAATCCACATATTCAGCTGCTAGTTAATGAAATATTATTTAATGAGATGATTTTTTTCCCATGAAATAGTAAGAAAATTTGTGGCTTTAATTTCACAAACAGAGCAGATCATTTCATTGATTTTTAAAATTTCTGACATTGTTTTGTTCTTTACTGTTACTGTTTTTCTCTTTGAATTGCTGATGGGTTGATCTAATTACAAAGAGGTCAATTTCAGCATTTGGCCATATATATACATATATATAATCATACAACAAAGTTTCTTCAGTTATAAAGTAGGATAATAATGTATATCGGTTCACACCTTGAAAAATACATAGAATTAGAACTCTGAATATTAGCTGGGGATAGTGATAAAGAGGAATACTATATTTAAAATGAGTCATTCAAGTAATTCTATACATGATGAGCTTCACAGAGATGTTACTTGACAGAGAAAGAAGAGAAATGCACCCAGGCATAGGAAACACTGTTCTGTTTCAGAACCTCTGAGCATGTATTTAAAAGAAAAATCTTCACCAGCAGTATATTTCTGTATTTGTATTCACCATTATTGTTAGAACATTTTATTTTTCTTCATTTAGCTGGTTAACCTGACCCTGATGAATTTCTAATGAGTCTATTTTAAGAGGCCTCTGTCAAAACCCCTCTCCTCTCACTTATCCACAGTAAGTGAAAGAGAATTTTGTATCAACAATACAGGGTGTTAGGGTGTTAGATGTTTCAGTTGGTTCTGAAGGACTCCATGACATCTCCTTCTCAGCCTTAATTTGAAAGAGTAGATTCTTTTCCTGCTTTAACTTGAGACGTCCCTGATAAGAAAAAAAGAAAAAGAAAGAGAAAAAAGAACTCTCAAGGTCTCTTGGTTCATATAAATGTAAGTAGTCACTGAAGTTGAAGAGTTTGCCATTCTCAGCATCTTGAATAATCCACCAGGGCACATTGTGCCTCTATCACTATTAGTTGATTAATACAATATATCTTTACATGTAGACTTTTTATTCATTCTCTAAATTTAAAAAGGGAAAACAACTATGTATTTTCAAGTTGTTGAAGCTTCCTTCCTCTTCCATGTTCACCAGTAAAAATACTGTCACGATTCTGTGGAAGCACTTTTAAGAGTAGACTTTAATAAAATATTAGGTAGCTTTTGGAAGTTAAGCTTAATTCAAGTGCCTAATCCTTTTGTTTGTCATTGGGAGAGGGTAGTTCTCACAAACTGAATGATTGCAATCCCTTTTCAGATGAAGTCAACATAAAATTTTACCAGTGATGGAATTTTGTAAGCTAAACTATGTCATTCCAATAAAAGTCTTGTCTATCAATTTCAAAAAAATAGCAACTATTCATTTATTATAATTCACTATATTAACTGTGTATACTTATCTGATGCAATCTTGTATATATCTCAGGACAGGATCGTACTTATATATCTGTGGGTAATAATCCTTCTTCGAATTAGATGCTAAATTAGCCCAATATTATCAGATTTTAGACACAATTACATTTAGTTTAGAGTCATGTATATATTTTTGCACTGCATGGACATTAAATAATAATGAGGGAAAATTGATTGGTTTCTATTAAATGTATATGAGGCAATATTGTGGTTTATGAAGGGATTTCTAAGATCACTTCACATTCAGCTCTATTTATTTTCTTGATAATTGTCCTGCATAGATTGATGTTTGCTATATATTCACTTATTTCTTTCCTTTTATGATTTTAATAAAACAGCTTCAAAATATTTACCTCAGTTCTGAAAGACAATACCATTAAAAAAGAAATTATTAAAAGGCAGAAATTATTGATTTAGAATACCAGATTAAAAGAATGAAATTTATACCATCTGACTACATAAAAAGTAAGCTGGTCTCTGCATACAAAGTGAAATAAAGAAGTGAGACAAATTTATTTATATAATAAAAGCCAAAGTATCACTCTTATCTATAATATTTAGATTATTAATGGTAATATATTTCTATATTGTGTTACACAAATAATTTCTCAAAGTCTGTCATTTATAATGAGTTCCTAAATTGTCTTCCAGTTCCATATCTCCATGGCTTTATTTGAAAACATTGATCCATTTTGGAGAAGTGAAACATGATAGCATCTAGTTGTCTATATATTTAGCATAAAAGTTGGTTTATAAGCTAAGATGCTGAAAAATTAGAATTAAGATTTGTAGCTAATAAAAAATTTAACTTAAATAAATTGCTTCTAAGGAGTTGGTTACAAAAGGAAGATAATCCACCCATTTTTACTGTAAATGAAATAGAGACTGCGTTGATTGCTAGAAGATGATCTACAACATCTTTTCAGGCAAATTTGAGGCAAATTCACTTGGGAGTATCTTCTGTTCTGATAAGAAACCTTAAAGGTCTCTTGCCTGGGTCAATATAAATCATGGTTCTCATTCTGCTGGTTCCTTGTCTCTACACCTAACTCCTCAACTCTTGTTGGTCTTTCGGTTCCAAAATTGTTGCTGCCTGCACTTTGGACTATTAAGATTATGCATTTTTTATGGACAAGAGTTTAGCCTTGAACCTCTTGATCTCCTCCACATTGACCACTTAACTCATATGGGCCTTCAGGAATTACTTGTCAACACATCTAGTATCGTTGAACAGTAGCTCTTAAGGACTACAAACAACACTTTATGTACTGATCATCATCCAGATACACTATTATTTACAACAGGGCTTGCCAATAAGCACATTGGCATATGTTTTTCCCAATTGCCAATGTTTTCAATATTTATACCTAATTACAATGAGCTATCCTTGACAGGTTCTTATACTGATTGAAAAGCTTGATGTCCTACACCCAAAACTATTTGCAGATATTTATCAAAATTCATGAACCAGCATTTGCATGACTTTGAAGTGTTAGATGCTGAGGCCAGAGAATGCTTATGTAATGATGCTTAACAACTAAAATTGTAACTAATGGGAGTTTAAATAGGTAGTGTAGTGACTGAACACCTCATTGCACTAGTAATACTTATTGATCTCACTATGTGGAAAACAACTTGGCTTTGAATCCTTGAGCTTCTAGAAAGGTCAGGAGGGAAAAGAAAACCACCTAAGATCTGGAAAATCACTCAGTTGTACCTAAATTAGTAAAATATGAGAAAATAATGATTGTCTTGTCCTCTCATAAAATATGAAAACCAAAACAAAACAGGGGTAGCAAAGTATGCTAAAAGTTTTATAAAAAGAACTTGTTCCATCAGCAGCTCTTTACGTATTAAACGAGTTGTCCCAATTCCTGCCAGCATCAGAGGAACTTTGCACAGGGCTATGACGCTGGTATGGGCACTGAGAGATGCTACCTTAACTAGATCTCACACTTTAGAGCTAGTAGAAAATCTAACTCTAAAGCATTGTTTCTTTTAAAAATGATATTTTGAAGAACCATTACTTGCTTAATGAAGGAAGGCTGACTGATGCTAAGAATGTTTTTCTTAACTTTTACACTATAAAAACACAAGAAAGTCACAAGCATTTAACACTCTTCCTTTTTAAACGTAAGCAATGGTTTTAATAAGAACAATGTCCATATTAAAAGCTTCCTTTATTTAAAAAAATATGTTTCCTAGATCATGAGGAAATAAAAATTTGAAATTTATTATTAACAATTTAATTCAGTATACTACATAGTATATATAAAAATTTGGGAGATCATAGATATATGTACATGATTACATGTAAGTATATATACACACACACATATATATATACACACACACACATACATGAACTTTAATCCCAGTGACGTGTTACTATCTTGTCATCTTTGGTACAATATCAGCATTAGCATCTGCAGTTAACTTATAGTGAGAGTCTTATGGTCCTTCTGAGCAATGGGACTTCTGTGACAAACTTGCTATATACCTGAGGCTCCACTCTTTTCTGACATTTGCTGCTGCTCCAGTCAGTAAGGCCCGTCATTCCACACATGGAATGACCTGTTGTCATGGCCATTTGCAGACAAGATAGAAAAGCACAGGCGGAGTCATGTGTGCCCTTTTTGCACCCTATGTGTATGTGGTACTCCTTCCCTTGGCACCTACACAAAAATCATTCCTGCATAGTATAGAATTGGGTTAAGGTGAACTATTCTAAGGACAACATCCTGAAATGGAAAGGAACAGATGTAGCAGCATTTCTCAAATGACAGCATTCCACAATGATCACTTTCTAATCCAACCAGAATCTGTGTAGGCAGTTTCACTTATGTGTTTATATGTTACATGAATGAGTGATCTATTCCACACTGCTTGTTCTTTTAGTATTTCTCTTTCTCCCTGAAAATAAAGAGTTGTTTAGGCCCAAGAGTTGACCAGATGGACTGCACAATGGTGTGCTGATACCATTTGTGCAGTGAATGGAAGAGATGATTTCAGAGCTCTCCTATTCTCAAAGGATCTAGGCTTCCATCTGTTGGGAATGGCCACAGTCAATCTTAATAGTCCAGTTTAGGTGCTGAATTCATTCAGTCACTTAGAGAGCTCCCTATCAGGGCCAGTCTCTCACTGTTTTCCAGTTTTATATGACAATTTAGAGCCCCATGTGTGCAAAGCAGTTTGGGTCACAATAGGAAAAATACACCAAACCTGCCCAAGTAAGATCATTTTTGTTTCCTTAGAAAAGGGAAGAAAAAGAGGCATACTGTGGTTAATGTTTTGCTTAGGTGATAAACCAAGGGCAGAGCCAGGAATAGGACACAAGTTTTCTAGTTCTCACCTACGACAATGCCAAGCAGTCACACAAAAGTTTTATGGCTTATGACAGCAGCCAAGTAAAAGAAGACAAAGCAAGAATCGGCAGCGTATGTTTTTACCATTACCAACACCCTTCCCACAATTGTTTTAAGCAATATGGTTTGATGTTAATCAACTCCATAAAAGCCACCCATCTTTTTCTATAGCAGTGATTGTCTATTATTTTCTACAAACAAGTCCTTGCACAGTCTGACCAGGCTGGAATTAAGGAGAAATAGTAGATCTTCTCACCAATGTCCTGATTGCGAAAGTCGTCATTGAGAACAGCCACAGGGAACTCACGGACCTGCCAGCTCACTTGAAAGAGAATCTTTGTGTGAGCTGATGCACTCATGAGGAAATAAGGCTAAGGATGGGGAAAAAAAAACAGCTGAAATATACATCCATGGAGGTTTGGAACCAAAGTAAAAGAGGTTTGCTCTCTGACAGCTGGGATTTATTCACCTCAATAACTAGGGCAGGGCACTTGGTCTTTTTTCCTCACTTCTCAAGTTTAAGGAAGAGTGCTGGAAAGATAGAAAATTGTACTTTAATTGGAGTGGTTCTCTGGTTCTCCTAACACAGCCTCTTTAAAAAATGAAGGCATGTAGAGAATAATCATTCTAACTGGAGTCAACATCACCATGATTCATTATCTTAATATGAATGAAGCCAGCATAGTCAGGGAGAGATGAACTGTACAAAACAGAGGGATAGAATGCGTAATACTGCCTCTAAGTCTGCCTGAACTTCAGGGAATTTACTTTTGGGTCCCTCCAGGGGACACCAGCAGACTTTCTTCTATTGATAGTTCTATTTGACTACTAACTAGAGCATTTATTGGGATGATTATAGCAACCCATCTGTTGATTAGTGTCTCTTCATCAAATGTAAACATTCTTCTGAGGGTCAGGGTGCATTGGACACAGTTCAGAGCACAGATTCTAGAGCCAGGCAGCCTACATTCAGATCCCTGGTTTACCACTTAAACGCCTGGAACCTTGGCAGGCTACTTTGTTCCTTTACATCAACCACTGCATAGGACTCTTCTGAGGCATAAATTAGTTCATTTGTGCTAAGAGTGCGCACTGTGACTTTGTGCCTGTCACCACCCTGCCCCTATTATCAGCAGCAAAATGTTCTGTTTAAAAGAGTTCCTCAACCTGTTACTCATACAATTCTATTTGCACTGATTGAGAACTTACTGTATTCTAAACCCTAGAAATTAGGATAGCAGAGTGGTTTTAGAGGTAGACAGCCTAGATTCAAATCTAGCCATTTGCATGTCATTTTTCTATGTTTCATTTCTTTTATGTGTAAAATAGGATAATGATAATACCTAATTCTGTATTTTGAGTATAATATCAGCTAGCACATTTCCTCACTATCCCTCAGGAGCAAAGTAAGATTAGCTCAATAGCCCATTTCACACCCTCAGAACTTAAAAACACGAGATGACTGTAAAGTAGAAAGAGGAAAGCTTTCCTTTTTGTGGTCTCTTCCACCTCTTGAACAATTGCTTTCAAATATGAGCTGCATACATCACAGTTGCATGAAATGAAATGAGCAAAACTCTGACTGTGCCCAGTATTTGTGTCTTAGAATTTGCCAAAAAACTGCTGGTTATGGGATAGGAGCTACATGGCATATCCCACAGCAAGCGATTTCAAAATCCATATCATATATTCCTGTTCTCTGAATCTTTTGTTTGATTGGTTGGGGGGTTATTTGTTTTTACCTTCGTGGGTCCCCTCATGATCCTTTTTCCCCAGTGCAAATTTCAATCACACTCATCGTTTCGCAGACAGCAGAGTGATGATTACACAGACAAGAATCGTATTTGGATTTTAAAATTAGTGGGCAAAAGTATAAGGAAAAAAAGGATATTCTATAGTTGATGGCTATCTCCTGCCTCCCAGATTCTCCTCAGAATACTACATTTAGCAGAACAACTTTGCTCCCCACACTGTGACTCTCAAACTCACATACCCCAACCCTTCAAGTACTCACCCTACAAATATCCTTCCATTCCACAATATCCTCAAACATTAATTATCATTATGAGTATAATTTTCAGATCATTTTTAGTCTGATGTTAGTCTCAAACACTTATGGTAACTGTCTAAAAAAGATAAGTATAGATATAGAAAACTAAGTAAATAAAGTCTCCTGCTCACACTGAAGTCTTGTCTTGTAAGTTACACTATGTTAGTTACATTTTCAAGAGTATATGAAACTATGATTCCATGCAGATTAATGTGCAGCCATGTGTGACAAGTAATCCTCTTCAATTGTGTTAATGCTATGTGTTTCTACTTTCTTGCAGAGGTCAATGACTTAAAAGAAACAAAATGTTCTAAATTTTTGCAATGTGCATGTCTTTGATTTAGGTGTACTCAGTCTTCTAAAAATGCAATAAAAAGCACACTGAGGGTTTAACTTGACCTTGCATAGCAGAAGCAATATTGATTGATGCTATTCATTTCTTAAGCAGTTTCATGGCAGGTATGCAGTAGGTTTGCAAACAATCCCCTGTCCTTAATCAAGTTATTGTTGGTATTAGTGTTCACAAATTGAATCTAAAATGAAGTTGGCAAAAGCTGTTCACAAATACATTTACTCAAAAAATGTAGATGAGAATTGGCTCTCTTCAGTTTAATGCTCCAGCAAACATTTATCCAGATGTACTTACTCCACCCTGTCACAGGAAGGAACTAGTAATTGTGTCTGTGTACTGGTATGCTCTTATAATTAAGGCTTTGGGAATATGAGGAAAAAGCTGCCTGGTGTATTTAATTAAAGTTAGTAGGAAGCTTCCAGCCAAGCAAGCATTGTCAGTAGTACTTAGTATTTAATACAAACACATCCAGATGCTTAGATATTTAGGCCAGAAGAAAGTAGAATCCTGTTATATTCAGAAAGGAACATTATACATTCAGTTATCAAATTCCAGGCAAAGAACCATAGAACATTGGATGTTACGTGAATAGAAATTGTGATTTCATAAATTAGTAGACTAATCGACCGACCAAGCTAGAGTAATTCAAGTACGTACTATGTGTTTAGTCCTGAGATTGTATTCTTAATTCTGAGAGTAAAGAGAATTGGAGAAATATTAGAAACCATGTCTAGTCTGAGAGGTGTGACTAGAGAATGAAAAAATCAGGTAAAATTAAAAGTAAACAAAACTAATTGCTGAAAAGTGGCACTAACGATAGAGCACAATAGGAATTCAGAAAGAGATACCAAAATTAGGAGCAGAATCACCAGGGAAAATTTCATCTATCAGTACATGGCAAGATGCCAAAAATGAAAACCAACTTGCAGGAACTGGTAGTGGGCAATCTAGGACAATTTGAGCAATGTTAACAATTTGGACAATTATTGCCAATTAATAATTGCAATAATTATTATTATTATAATAGATTATAACCCATAAAATATGAATCTGTGAGTTCATACTAATGTAAATAAATAACTTTTAAAATAAGTACATGAAAAAAGAAAAAACAAACAAAAAATAAGTACATGAGAGAGAAGAGACAGTTCCTTTAATGACAGAATTCCAATTGATAAAGGTAGAAAAATCGTGGAAATCACAACTCATCATTTTGCAAACAGCAGAGTGATGATTATGCAGACAAGAATTGCATTTGGATTTTAAAATTAGTGGGCAAGAGTATAAGGAGAAAAAGGACATTTGCACAGTTTTAGTGTCACTCCCCACATGGCATTTAGTAATTAGAAAATGAGAAATAGTAACTTTACTGAGTTGGATGGCATCCTCCCCCCAAAAAATTCATACCCTTTCTGGAACCCAGAATGTGATCTTATTTGGAAATAAGGTCTTTGCAGATGTAATTGGTTAAATTAAGACGAGGTTACACTGGAGTTGGGTGGGCCCTTAATTCAATATGACTGGAGTCCTTAGAAGAAAAGAGACAAAGAGACAGACGCACAGGAAAATGTCATGTGTTCATGGAGACAGAGACTGTACTTATGCCTCCAAAAGTCCAGAAATCCCTGCAGCTGCCAGAATTTGAAAGAGACAAGGAAAAATCCTCTCCTAGAGGCTTCAGAGGGAGCATGACTCAGATTTCTAGCCTCCAGAATTGTGACAATAACTGTCTGTTGTTTTAAGCCACGCAGCCTGTAGCACTTTGTTATGGGAGCCCTTGAAATCTAATACAGTAACTTTGTAGGAGAAAGACCTGTCAGATATCTGCCTTAAACAAGTGATCAAAGTTAACATCATTCATAAAAAGGACACGAAAACATCAAAAACCTTCTCATATGATGAACCAAGAATGGCACAACTTCACTTTTGCAGTACTCTTGACAAAAATACATGACATCAATCTAGTACGCAGAAAATACCAGATAATTCAAATTAAGAAACCTTCCACAGAGTGATTGACCAGTACTCTTTAAAAATGTCAAGGTTATAAAAGCCCAAAAAGGAAAAGAAAAAAGAAGACTGAGAAAGTGTCCCAAATAGGAGACTAAGGAGACATGACAACTAAATAAAATGTAGAATTCTTGATTGAATTCTGAATCAGAGAAAAGAAAAAAAAAAAAAAAGATGCTAGTGGAACAACTAGCAAATTCGAATAATGCCTGTAGGTGAATTTAGTTTCTGGTTTAGGTCATTGGACTTTGGTTAGATAACATGTTATCACTGGGGAACCTGAGCAAAGGGCATTGAGGAACTCAGTATAATCTTTTTGCAAGTTGTTTAAAATTCAAAAGTATTTTAAAGTAAAATAATTATTAAGAAATTTGTGACTAAGATGCAGGGGGAAAATGATAGGATCAGGCAAGATGAGTAAGAGAACAGATCCCTTGTTACATAAAAGACAGGCTTGAACAAAGGCAAGAAAGGAAGGAGCAGAAGCCAACTGGCTGGGTCTGTATTGCCAGCAGTGGAAGGGCATGTTGACACCTGCAGAGAACTTCTGGGCAAGAAAAGTCCCCAGAAGTCAGACGGGAACCTCACAAGGCTGCAGAATGGAAGCTCTGTAGAGTTTTGAGCAAATTAGTTAGGAAGAGTTTTGAGCAAAAGCTGTTCACAAATACATTTACTCAAAAAAATTAAATAAGAGTTGACTTTCTCTGGCTAACCATGAAAGCAATGATAAATGACAATTTGTCTGTCAGGAAAACGCAGAATGAATTCTGTTTATATTGACTCTTAGTCAATGTAATTTCTTTCTAGTTCGTGGCTAACTAAGGAGTTTGAAGGGTCAATGTTTCTGTCTCTGTTCAAGGGTGCTTTTCTTTCTTGTTTACTCATTCCATTTTCCTTAGAGGGAGAATTGAGATTTGGGATAAGGGCTGATATTAGAAATATCACTAAATATCCTTTGTCAGAATAATGGGATTATGTTCTTTCTGGGGACATGGATGGGGCTGGAGGCCATTATCTGTAGCAAACTACTGCAGGAACAGAAACCAAATATCCGTAGAAAACTAATACAGTAATTTTGCAGGAGAACGACCTGTCAGGTATCCCCCTTAACCAACTGATCAAAGTTAACATCATTCATTAAAAGACATGACAACATCAACTCCCTCCTCATATGATGAACCAACAACAGCACAACTTCACTTTTGCAGAACTCTTTAAAAAAATGCATGACATCAATCTAGTAAGGAAAAAATAGCAGATAATTCAATTTAAGGGACGTTCCACAGAGTGACTGGACAATATGTTCTCACATATAAATGGGGGCTAAATTATAAGAACATGTGTACACATAGAGGAGAACAACACACACTGAGGCCTCTTGGTGGGTGAAAGGTGGGAGGAGGAAGAGGATCAGGAAAAATAACTAATGAGTACTAGGCTTAATACCTGGGTGAAGAAATAATCTGTACAACAAATCCCCATGACACAAGTTTACTTATGTAACAAACCTGCACATGTACCCCTGAACTTAAAATAAAAGTTAAACAACAACAACAAAAGAAATCAGAATAGCACTAATAGGAAAATATAAATAACTAGTATTCAGGAAACAAAAATGAAGAATCCAAATACAAAAATAATAGAAATTGTATGAGTTAAACCAAAGGAAGAACTCAAGGCTACAGCAGTCACACTATAGGTAGAATAATGATCCAAGTTCTTAGAAAGTTAGTAGAATAATAATAAGAAATATATGACTATTCTCTCTCTGCTCAAGGTTGTTCTGATTGCTTCTAGATCATATTTCAAGGTCTAGGCCACAGAGTAAACATAAATAAAAAGAACCAAGTAAGTGTCAAAAGAAGCAAGTCACCAAGAATTCAGAGGACTCAAACATGATTGTAAAACAGATCCTAATGTAATACAGTTTGACAAGATTGGAGGGAAAAAATGATTCAAAATGGATCCTCCCACAATAAAAGTTCATTAATTCCAGTTCAACTCAGCAATTTGGCAATCATTTACCATAGATTAGACTGAAATTTACCTTTATATTATCTCAAAGAAATATTTTGCTAAGCAGATTAAATGTAAACAAAAGGTACTGTTTTAAAAGCTTTTTGTGGGCCTAGTGTACTGAAAAGGAAAGATAATAGTGTCATAGCAACAATTGCTTAAACTTTATTGCTGTTATTAAAAGTTAAGCTTTCATTTATTTTTAAAGGGGTTTATGTTAAGGTTTAAATCGCATTGTTTAAAATCTCAACTTTTTGTTTTACAGTCCCTACTATCAATCACTGGATAAGTCAATATCGTGAAACAATAAAACTTTTGTGAAACAAATAAAAACTTTTTTGTTCTTGCTCATCTGCCTCTAGGTGTCTACTTGCAACGACTTAAACACAGTAGTCTCAACAAGCAAATATAAGTAGGGATTTTGCAGGGACTTGGGGAACATAGAGGTGTAGAAATTTGTACAAGAAACAGGTGGCCTATTCTTTCTAAATAACCAGATAAAAATATTTTTCATACACAAGTAATAACTGAGGTCTCAGTGAGGTTTTCCAGAAATGAGAGAGGCAAAGAACAAAAAAGAAAGGTTAGAACAGTAAAGATAGGTGGCTTCTATCCAAGATCCACACCAAACTAGAAAATAATTATCTCACTGTGGGGAAAAGAAAAAAAGACCAAGGTACAAAAGAGTCGTTTTGTTTTCTTCTTTCTCCTGTTTCCTAATTTAGCAAAATCCTGGTCCACTCACAAAAATGAGCCTTTACCCACAACCAGCTCTTTTGGGCATCGAGACTTCCCTGAGCCCTTCCACTTCTTAGGCGTTCTTGGAGAAGACAGTAGGTCATTCCAGCGCGGCCCAGTCTTACTGTCCTGTGGCCCAGTTCCCTAGCAGTCCCCTAACAAGAGCAAGCACTCCATGAAAATCCAAAAAGTCCACTCTCTGGCCTCATGCTCCCAAAGCTTCAGAAACACAAGGAAGTACAATTTACAAAATCAAGATGCCTTAATATAATTCAGTTATGGACTCTACACTTGCAGATTGTGTCACTTTTCCAATGATCTCTATAGGAGTAAACTTCGGAATTTGTTTAAAAATATGCTTGCTGCTCTACGAGAGTTGTGACATAGTCTTTTTCTCTTTGTTTCCTTGGATGTACGTGTTTAGAGTTCTGGGTGAGAATGAAGGCTCAAGAGAAAGCTTGAGTTATTCTTGATTTTTGCTGTTTAGGGGCAACAGACTTGCTGATATAGAGGCTTTGTAATTGGGTATTCCTAGGAATTACCTAACTACATAATTGTATAAAATACATGCTTTCCCTGAATGACTATGAATCTGAAGAGATTCTGCCTGGAAGAAATAGATACTAGTTTAAAAAAAATTACTAGTCTCTAAATAGTTATAAAACTACTATTAGTCCACACCCTTCTCAAACTCCTAACCTAACAACCTCCAAAGCTATCAGGAAAACTAGTAACCTGTGTATATTAGGAAGTCAAAGAAACTTGGACGTATTTGTAACCAATGAGTAATTTTATTGTCTAATGCCAAAGTAGGATGTGACATATGATTTATACATTTTTGGAAAATTAATATTAACGCACATACTGTCCAGGAACTTGTCAAATGACGAAAGTCAGCTCAAGCTGGTCCAGTTGCAAGGGATGAAAGGATGTATGGAGAAGAACTAGGTTAGAAATGGGGAGCAAGGTATGTTCAGGTAGATGATAAATCCGTACTTTTGCTGCAATTAGACATTGCCATATCATATTAAATGTTGTTGGCTAGAATTTTCTCTATTCCTCAGGTCTACCTTCTTTGTTGATGACTTTATTCTCATACAGATTTCCCCAAATGGTAACAAAAATAGCCTCTGGAATTTCTAGATTGACATCCTTTTATTTCAGCAATCATGAAAAAAAAAAAAAAAGCATCATTTTTCACACGCTTCCAGAAAAAAATTCTAAGTTTAAATCTCAATGGAAAATATGTGTGCACATACACTAACTTAATCACACAACACACACACACACACACACACACACACAAAAGCAAATGACACCGCTACCACCACTGTCAACAACAATCATTGTCCACATTTAAGTCAGATGTTAATCGCTATTGCCAATGATGGAATGCTCTAATTGGCATATATGACTCACGTGCCAAACTCTAAAATTTGGAATGTATTGTGGAAGTTCTACACCCAGAGAAGAAAGTTCAAAAGAGGCTACTCTCTGCTCCTTACACCTAGAGCATTGGCTCAAAGATGTTGCACAGGGTGAGAAGCAGTCCACAAAAACGAAGACTTCTAAAGGCATCACCAAAGAAAATGACTCATCTAAAACAGTGTGGAGAATTTCAAACCTAAGGGATCTCTCAAAAAACAATGGAGATTTTGTTGGTAACAATTAAGAAGAGGCTGATAGTTCCTTGAGAGAAACAAACTACATCATAGATTTATGGCTGAGATCATACCACTGCACTACAGCCTGGGTGACAGAGCAAGAGTCTGTCTCAAAAAAATATATTATATATTTTAAAAATCTATATAAAATAAAATTCTATATAAAATAAAAAACTATATTAAATAATATGAAAAAGTGAATTTAACAAAAAAAGTATAAAATGTATACTCAGAAAAACATAAAAACAATATTGAAAGAAATTAAAGATCTAAATAACTACAAAGATATTCCATGTTCAAGGACTAAAAGACAAAGTTGTTAAGAGTCAATGTTTATCAAATGAATGTACAAATTCAATGCAATCTTTATCAAAATCTCACCTGACTTTATTTTGTAAATATTGGCAAGCTGATCTTAAAATTCATATGGAAATATGGGACCCAGAATAACCAAACAGCCTTAAAAGGAGGGAAGTTGAAAGACTCACATTTCTCCACTTCAAAACTTACTACAAAAAGCTACAGTAAGTACACATCAAGAAAATGTGGTACTGCTATAAACATAGACATGTAGATCAATGGAATAGAATTGAGAAGTCCAAAAGTACATCTTCACATTTATAGTAAATTGATTATTGACAAGGGTGTCAAGATCATTCCATAGGGAAATAACAGTCTTTTTTATAAATGGTGCTTGGAAGACTAGACATTCAAATACAAAATAATGAATTTAGAAACCCTACCTCACACCATATACAAAATATTAACCCAAACTGAAAAGTTAACACTGAAGACTTAAATATAAAAGCTAAATTTATAAAACCCTTAGGAGAAAACATAGTCATAAATCCTTGTGACTTTGGATTAGGCAATGATTTCTTAGATATGTTGCCAACAGCATAAGCAAAAAAGAAAAAGAAACAGAGAAATTGGGCACCATCAAAGTTTAAAATTATTGTTTTTCAAAAAACAACAAGAAAATGAAGAAGTAATCCACAGAATGGGAAAAAATGAGCATATTACATATCTTATAAAGGACCTGTATCTAGAATATGTAATTACTCAATGTATCTAGAATATGTAATTACTCAATGTAAAAGACAAATGACCTAATTAAAATATAAGCCAAGGATATGAACTGGCATTATTGCAAAAAAGAGATATAAATGTCCACTAAGCATGTGGAAAGATGCTAACAATCATAAGCCACCAGGGAAAAGCAAATCAAAACTGCAATGAGATACCACTGCAAACCTACTAGGATGGCTATTATCAAAAAGACAAACAATAAGTGTTAGAAAACAGGTAAAGAAATTGAAACCCTTATCCACTGCTGGTGGGAACATAAAACAGTGCAGTTGCCTTCAAAAATAGTCTGGCGCTTTTTTCAAGGTTAAAAGTAGAATTACCATAGATTCGGCAATTCCATTTCTAGGCATATACCTAAGAGAAATGAAAACATATGCCAAAACAAAAACTTGTACCTGAATGTTTATAGCAGTATTATTCATAATAGTCAAAAAGAGAAACTACCTAAAGATTCCTCATCTAATGAATGAATAAATAACATATGGTATATCCACTCAACAAAACATTACTCAGTATGAAATTAAATTAACAGATTTCTGATCTGGCATGTAAGAGTCACCCGCACAACAGCAAGTAAACAGCTGAACAAACTGAAAAATGAACAACTCTTCTTCAATCCATCAGAGAAATAAAATCACAGGGCAAATGACTACACAAAAAAGTGGAGAAACGGACAAAGGGATACAAAAAAATCACAGTTTACCAAAGTAGAAACTCATGAGCTCCAACCTCTGCACAAACCAGGGCTGGGGTAAAGAAATCTGAATGAACTGTAAATGACAAATTGCTAGAAGCTTAGTGTAGACAACACTCAAGAGTTTAAAACTGTAGGGGGACCCAGTCATAGAAGACACCTTAAGAGTTTGCAAGTTTTACCTCCAGGAACTCTACCACGCCCTCACAATGAATATTGAAGAAAAGTCCTCCCATGTTTCCATCAGGAGGAAGGGAAATTAAATGATTATAAACATGCCAGAGAATTTTGTTTTTCATAATATGACCTGCCTTTACCAGATCCTAACCTGCTGGGGTTTTAAGAGTGTCCAACTGACCTGGGCGAAGAGATATACTCAACTCCAGCCAGCTCTAGCCTTCCACTTTGGTGAGGGAAATACCTAACTTTAGTTCAATCTAGAATTCTGTACCTTGCAAAACTATTTTTCACAAGTAATGGAGAAGTAATGACTTTTATAGACAAATGAAAATTGGGGAAATTGACTGAGAGTAGACCTGCTTTGCAGGAAATGTTGAAAGAAGTTATTTATAGAGAAGGGAAATTATGTAGCTCAGAAAATCAGATACACAAATAGAAACAAAATGCATTGAAGAAGGAATAAGTAAAGGTAGAAAAAACACTTCTACCTTTCTAATTCTTTGTTAATCTAACATAACAGTATGCTCAAAATAATCTATTTGATTGTGTTTGCTTATGTGTGTGTGTACATGCATATATATTTAAAAACTTATGTACGAGTGAAATGTATGAAAGAAATTATACAACAAACAGGAAAGAAGAATTAGGATCATTATCGTTATTATTATAAAAAACTCATGCTACCTGTGAAGAAGTATAGTGTTATATGAAAGTGAATTTGAAGCCCGGGTGTGGTGGCTCACACCTGTAATCCCAGCACTTTGGGAGGCCGAGGTGGGCAAATAACAAGGTCAGGAGATCAAGACCATCCTGGCTAACACAGTGAAATCCCATCCTTACTAAGCCCGGCGAGCACCTGTAGTCCCAGCTACTCACTGGGGAGGCTGAGGCAGGAGAATGGTGTGAACCCAGGAGGCAGAGCTTGCAGTGAGCCGAGATCGCACCACTGCATTCCAGCCTGGGCGACAGAGCCAGACTCCGTCTTAAAAAGAAAAGAAAGAAAAAAGAAACTGAATTTGAATTACTTGTAAGTGTATATTGCAAACTCTAACGCAACCACTTTAAAAAGCAAAACAAGAAAATAAAAATGGGAGAAATTTGAATCAGTTGAAAGTGTAAAAGGCAGAAAGAATGTGGCAGACATAAATAGAAACAAAGAACAAGGGCAAAAAATAGAAAACAGTAAAGAATATGGTAGATATCAATCCAACTGTATCATAATAACTTTAAACATCAAGGGTCTAAATATCCCAATTAAAAAGCAGAGATTGTCAGACTGAATCAACAAATAGGCTCAATTATATGTTGTCTATAAGAAACACACTTTAAATATATACACACAAATTCAATGTAAAGGTATGAAGAAAGATATACTATGCTAACACTAATAAAAAGAAAGTAGGAGTAGCTATATTAGTTTCAGACATAGGATGAATTTTTAAAAACTGAAAATTTTTTATGTAATACTATGATAGTGCACACTTGTTATTACACATTTGTCAAAATTCATAGAACGTACAACACCAAGAGTGAATTTCAAGGTAAATTATAATGATGTGTCAATGTAAGTTTATTAATTATATCAAAGGTACCACTGTAGTGGAGGATGCCAATAGTGAGAAGGCTGTACCTGTGTAGGAACTGGAGTTCCTCAATAGTGAGAAGGTACAGCAGAAGGCTGTACCTCTGTACCTTCTGCTCCATTTTGCTGTTAATCTAAAACTACTCTAAAATAGTTTATTAGTTAGGAAAAAGGAAAGACATTAAATATTGATTCATACTATAAAATGGAAGAACCCTGAAAACATTGTGCTATGTGAAAAGCCAGGCACAAAAGATTACTTTTGTATGATTCTATTTATATGAAATGTTCAGAATAGGCAAGTCTATGGAGACAGAACATAAACTAGTGGTCGCCTAGGGCCCTGGAAGTTGGAGAAATGGGGGAGTGATTGCTAAATGGTTGTGGTTTCTTTTTAAGGTAATGAAAATGTTCTAAAATTGCTGTGGTGAAGGTTGCATAACTGTATCAAAATATTAAAGCCCATTAAAATGTTCACTTTAAATGGACAAGTTTATGGTAGATAAATTATATCTCAGAAAACTGCTTTAAAATATTTTTGAATTCTTAACTGAGCTCCCAGAGAAGGAAAGGAAATTCATACAGGTCAAAACAAAACAAAAATAGAATAGTAAATGTATAAGGCTGCAGCTTTCCTATGCAGAATTATTGGTATCATCTGAATGATAGTATCTAAAAATTAAGGAGAAAATACTTGGCACTAGAAAAAGCAAGGATTTGAAACTGAGTCTTCCTGCACTAAATTAGATCCCATAGTAAGATTCTGAGTGAAGGTACAGACTAGAACAAACCATTTGCCTGCACAGGGTGCCATCAGCAAATCTTATCTAGAACTGAGGTAAGACTCATAACAATGTCCTATACGTCTTGTCAGTTTGGAATTCCAATTTATGCTGTTTATGAGGTTCATAAATCTCCAAACTGAAAATTAAATAAAAATGTATCCCAGGATATTGAGAACGCTGGGGCTTCTGGAAAAATCAAGTGCAAAACCATGCTAGAGGCATCACAGTTTTTCCTACCTCGAAATCACAACTGAAGGCCGGGCGCCGTGGCTCAAGCCTGTAATCCCAGCACTTTGGGAGGCCGAGGCGGGCGGATCACAAGGTCAGGAGATCGAGACCACAGTGAAACCCCGTCTCTACTAAAAATACAAAAAATTAGCCGGGTGCGGTGGCGGGCGCCTGTAGTCCCAGCTACTCAGGAGGCTGAGGCAGGAGAATGGCGGGAACCCGGGAGGCGGAGCTTGCAGTGAGCCGAGATCGCGCCACTGCACTCCAGCCTGGGCAACAGCGTGAGACTCCGTCTCAAAAAAAAAAAAAAAAAAAAAGAAATCACAACTGAGCATAAGATCATATCTGAAAATTTCAAAATACAGTAAGACAATCTCCTGAGCAAGAATCAAAAGCTAGAACAAATATTAGCATAGACACCCTTAGAAAGTCAAGTTGTGACGGAAACTATAAAATGAGTATGTTTAAAATGTTAACATGAGTCAAACTAGAGAGATTTGAAAAGAAATCAAATAGAAATTCGAAAAGAAAAAACATTCATTACAATTTAAAATGCAGTGGTTGGAGTAAATAGCAGATTAAACAAAGTTAAAGATGAGTGAAGTGGAAGGTAGATTTGAGGAAATTATCTAAAATGAAAGAAAAAATATGGAAAATATGGCTAAAATATGGAAAAGCTGCTATTTGCATGATAGATACCCTAAAACCCTGACTTGACCACTACACAATTTATGCATGTAACAACATTGAATGTGTGCCTCATAAGTTTTTATATATATAAAAAATTTAAGAGTGAAGAAGAATAAATGAGAAGTTCCAAACTATTTATAAAATTATTCCCAAAAGGAAAGAATTAAAAAAAGGAAGGAAAAAAAGAAGGAAATGCAATATTGAAAGAGAAAATACCTGGAATTTTTCTAGATATCAAAAGATTTGAGTACTGAGTTTAGGAGGTAAGATGAATCCTAAACAAGATAACTAAAATAGAAATCTATACCTAGATATATTAGAGCGAACCCGTAAAACACCAAAGATAAGGAAATACCTTAAAAGAAACCAGAATAAAAGATAATTTACCTTTAAAGGACAAATAGCTAAATTTATAGACAGCAGAATTCTTACCAGAAACGGTTGAAACCAGAAGACAGTATAATATTTTCCAAGTGCTGAGAGAAAATAACTGCCAACCCTCAGCTCTATACTGTATAATTTTAAAATTCAACATACTTAGAAAAGTAAAATTCCTTTTAGTGATGACATTTGGTAAACAAATACTGAATCTCATTCTCCTCCTTCCCTCCAAATGCCTATGGGCACTCCTCATGGGCCAACCCCATCTAGAAACGGTTGGACAAAAGAACCTATGGATGCAGTTCATATAGTTTAGGCTCCAGGGATAGTCAGCAAGGTGAACGAGGATGGAAATACATTTAGAGGTGTAAATAAAAGAGATTGAACTACTTTTCCAGTTTATGCGCTATCTATCTTGTAGTAAAGTATACATTACTGAATTTTGGAGCAATCATAATGTTAAAAATATTTTATCAATACTTCGACACTTAAACACCAAAATAAGTAATGATAGTAATGAATTATAATCTATTAAATAAGAATCAGTATATACTGATATACATAAATAAGGAAGAATAAAGAAAGCGAGTAGAAGGTTAACTAATAAACATAGGAAAAAATGGCACAGTTAGAAAAATCATTATTTTGCAACCATTACAATTGATTGTAATAATTGATTCAGGCAAGAATCATCAATGGACACTAAGCCTGGTAAGTGAAAGTTTAATCAGAAACAGGGTATTTACAAAGGCAAAAAGTATCTCTTCTTGAATTACTTTTAAGGTATAAAAGGAAAACAGTAATTTAGAGTGGAGAAATTTGGTGTAAACTAAGTGATCTGGTATTAACCGAGTGATCAAAATTAAGAGAAAAAATGACTTCATGAGCCTTCTAAAATAACACACTGAGAAGGACACATCATTTATTCAGTAAAGGCATAATTTGGACATAATTATGAGGAAACTTCAGACAAACTATGAAATGAATGACTTGTATTCTTCAAAAATGTCAGTATCACAGAACAGCAGTCCCCAACATTTTTGGCAGGAGGGACCAGTTTCGTGGAAGACAATTTTTCCACTGTCAGGGTTGGGGGTGCGGAATGGTCTTGGGATGAAACTGTTCTACCTCACATCATCAGGCATTAGTTAGATTCCAATAAAAAGCACAAAACCTAGATCCCTCACAGGTCCTGTTCACAGTAGGGTTTGCAGCTCTTATGAGAATCGATTGCCACCGCTTATCTGACTTGAGGCGGAACTCAGGTGGTAATGCTAGCTCACCAGCTGCTCACATCCACTGCTGGGCAGCCTGGTTCCTAACAGGTCACAGACCCATACAGGTTTCGGACCTGGGGGTTGGGGACCCCTGTAAAGAACAACAAAAATGCTGGAGAATTGCTCCAGGTTAAAGGAGACTAAAATGACATGACAAAGAAAATACAATGCATGATCATAAATTAGATTCTGGGCTGGGAAAAAAAAAAAAATTCTAAAGGACCTTAACTGTACAATTAGCAAATTTGAATATGTACTATAGATTAGATATACGTATTATATTAAGTGTTTAACTTTAAGTTTTCTGATTGTGATAATTATATTGAGCTTATTACATATGATATTGTTTTTATTCTTAGTAAATAAAGACTGAGACTGAAATTTTCTTTCTTTCTTTCTTTCTTTTTTTTTTTTTTTTGAGACGGAGTCTTGCTCTGTCGCCCAGGCTGGAGTGCAGTGGCGTGATCTCGGCTCACTGCAAGCTCTGCCTCCCGGGTTCATGCCCTTCTCCTGCCTCAGCCTCCAGAGTAGCTGGGAACATAGGCGCCCGCCACCACGCCAGGCTAAGTTGTTTTTTGTTTTTTGGTGTTTTTTTTTTTTTTTTTTTTTTTTTTTTTTTTGGTATTTTTACTAGAGTCTACAGTCTCGACTTCCTCACCTCGTGAACCGCCTGCCTTGGCCTCCCAAAGTGCTGGGATTACAAGCGTGAGCCACCGCGCCCAGCCCAAGACTGAAGTATTTAAGGGAAGATGAATGTGATATCTACAACTTAATTTCAAATGAATTTAAAAAGAAATAATATATATATTTCTCATATATTATTAGTAGTATATATAATAAATGGGGTGAGAGAAAGAAATGTCAAATAGAGTAAAATGTTGACGATTAATCTGAATAAAAGATATATGGGAATTTTTAGAGTATTTTTCCAAATTTGTTTGAAATTATTTCAAAATAAAAAGATAAATAAGGAAACAAATCTACTTAGTGGTATAAAACTCTACAGACCTATGTATATCTTAGAAATTTTTACCATTATTCAAAATAAAGTTATTGACATGAGGCAAATTTTTCCATTTGTAATGCATTATTATATATGGAATGAACTGTGAATGATCCAAAAAGCTAGTTGGAAAATCAAATATAAACTAACCAAGCCAATAGGCAATTTCCTTTTATGAAATAAATGCCTTTATTTCTGAAAATACATAATGAAGCATTGAATTCAATTGTCTTAAGTCTAGTTGCTGTACAAATATTTTTAATAAACTTGTTCACTTCTTAGATATTAAACAGAAAATGTGTCACTCTTTCAGCTGGTGAATGAAATACCCGCCCCTTGTTAGTACAGTAGGCTCCCCAGGACTAACGGCATTCTAGGAGAGGAGGGAACCAAAAACCAGGAGATCCTGTGGCCTAAGAGAGCTCTCTAGACACCTGTCTTCCTGGGCCCTGTTCCTTGGCTGAGGTGTCATGATGCCCACTCATTTGCACACTATCCAAGGTCAGTCTAGTTCTTCTGGAAACTTCCTCCTATCCCCACTTCCCAGAATTCATAGATTATATAGGCACAGCCATAAACTAAAAGCTTACAGACAAAATTTTGCCCCACAGACTTAGGCCCCACCTTACTGCTTTCAGTACTTTTATTTTTTTTAATGTGCCAAAATTTAAATCTGGAAATTTTGGCATAAAAAATCTAGATTTTTAACTTAAAAGACAGTCTAAAGATCTGGCAACCCTGTGCTTGATTCTCAAATGAAAGTATGTAGCTGGAGTTGAGCTACAGCAAAACCTTTCAGACTGCGGAACTTGCCGCTTAGCTGCAATGGTCTCTGCCCTTCCTTATTATCTTACCCCAGGCTACTTCTTTGCTTACATCACTTACCCGGCCCCAGTCAGCATTTATGTTTGGGCCCCAATTCTGGGATAGGCAAACAAGTTTCCACATGCACATTATTTCTATTATCCATATTTAACTTTGTATGAATCAGTTCATGTGATAAGTACAAGAGACTCTGGTAGCTAGTAATTTTAACCCTATCAACATAGTGAAACTCTATGGTAGTTGTCATCTAGGCTACAGTTGAGTCATCAGCCATGAAAGGACTGTCACAACTAGAATAATAAGGAATCTTACATATCTCTGGATAAAAGGCTATTTTTAGAAGTAAATTTAAGCACAGTCTACTACAGGTCAGTGGGTCCCAAAAGATCTGGGGATTAGCCATAGGGAGCCTTTTAAAAATATTACAGATATTTCAAATCCTTTGTTTCTGGTTTGCTCCAACAGAGATTCTGCTACAACAGGCCTGCAGCTTCTGTATTTATATAAAGCTCTAAGATCTCTCCTAGTAATCCTAGGAAGTGAGAGTGTGTTCGGAAAAAAAAAAAAAAAAAAAAAAAAAAAAAAAATCTTTCTGCAATGTTTTAACTCTGTAACTCAAGGTTAAACATAATCTTATTGTTTACCCTTGGATTTGGAGAAAGAATTATGTTAGAAGAGCTGAGAAGTTTATCTCCTTCACCAACAAGTGGAAGCTAAAAGATAGTGGACAACTTTCAAAGTCAGCTAAGCATTGTGTATGTAGCTAAAAAGTAAGTAGGCAAATAAATAAATAAACTAAATTAAATTAAAAATGGAGCAGCTACAATTATATATTCCTTTCCCTCATTCCATATAGTTTAGTTATAGCCAACAAGAAATTATGAATAAAAACATTTCTAGGATATAGAGGACATTAAAGGTGCATACTTATTTCTAAAACAATAAAAAAATGAAAGAATGAAAAGGAAGGAAATAGAGAAATAATTCTGATAAAAGGGCAGACATTGATAAATTTCAAGTATTATAAAGATTCATAGTAATTTGTAAGTTAGCAAAACTTTAGGAAGCACATAATCTAACTCTTTTGTTTTACAGTTAAAAATACTAAAACAGGGAAATTGACTTATGTCACACAGTGATATGGTTTGGCTGTGTCCTCTCCCAAATATCATCTTGAATTATAGCTCCCACGATCCCCATGTGTTGTGGGAGGGACCTGGTGGGAGGTGACTGAATCATAATCATGAAGGCAGGTATTTCCAGTGCTATTCTCATGATACTGAGTGAGTCACATGAAATCTGATGGTTTTATAAAGGGGAGTTCCCCTGCACACATTCTCTTGCCTGCTGCCATGTAAGACATGCCTTTGCTCCTCCTTTGCCTTCCATCTCCCCAGCCATGCTAAACTGTGAGTCAATTAAACCTCATTCCTTTATAAATTATCCAGTCTTGGGTGTGTCTTTATTAGCAGCATGAGAGCAAACTAATACACATGACTTACTTATGGGTGGAACAGGGACTTGAACCCCGTTCTTTTAACATGATATCTAGGGCTCTTTGTTCTGAATTTTTGTGGTTTTAAAAGACTTCTGTTTACATTACAAATTGAATTTTCATGAAGCAGGAAATCTTTTCACCCTCTCCTTTTGCATATTCATATTTTCTCCATGTGAAAGAAGTTTTATTCTCAAGGGCTAGAAACCAGATGATTTTTTTTTCTAGAATGTAGAATATGAAAAGTGAAAAGACAACCACTCAAAATTTGAGGCCTACATCAGTGATATTTGTGGGTCTCATGTTGAAGTGTACAAGGCGCTGCTTGTGTACAAAAAAGTGAGTCAACTCCTAAAAGAACAAAAAGTACAAAGGTAACTATTTTAACTTTGTTTGGGTCTTGAGTAAAAGAAAATCTAGCCCAAAATGCAATCAATGTATTTATTGAAACATACAATAAGAGTATCCAGGAGAAAGGCGAGTTTTAGACAGAGATTAATCTGGGTTCCTGACATCCATACCTTCCTCTGTAAATCTTTGTCTTCGTGCTAGCACTCCCTGTGGTCACCAGATGACCATCAGCAATACCTAAGACAACAGGCCCTAGTTCACAGTGGATTGGAGAGACAGTCATTTCCTGCGGTTAGCAAGTGCTTTGTTCTCATTAGACCATCCTTCAACTAGTCACTGAAGCTAAAAGAAATGCCATGCCCTAACTGGTTTAATCCTGGGTCACTTGATTATCACCGAAGCAATCTCTTTTTTTTTTTTTTTTTGAGACAGTGTCTCGCTCTGTCGCCCAGGCTGGACTGCAGTGGCCGGATATCGGCTCACTGCAAGCTCCGCCTCCCGGGTTTACGCCATTCTCCTGCCTCAGCCTCCCGAGTAGCTGGGACTACAGGCGCCCGCGACCTCGCCTGGCTAGTTTTTTTGTTTGTTTTTTGTTTTTTGTTTTTTTTTTTTTTAAGTAGAGACGGGGTTTCACCGTGTTAGCCAGGATGGTCTCAATCTCCTGACCTCGTGATCCACCGGTCTCGGCCTCCCAAAGTGCTGGGATTACAGGCTTGAGCCACCGCGCCCGGCCTACTGAAGCAATCTCAAAGTAAGAAAACGTTGAATTACTATTACCCTAATTGTAGTTTTATATTGTGTATAGATAAATAAAAATTCATTGAGCCATACACCTAATATTTATGCTTTTTATTATATCTATTTGTGCCTAAAATAATTTTTAAGTGTTTTAAAGGTGATCCTGAATGGTTTATAAAACTAATCAGGGAGGAATCCTGGAACTGGGGATGGATTGGGTAAACCTCACACAAATGACATGGTAGCAACACAAAGTAAGAGAAGTGTAATTAATGTTTTGGATTCAATCACAAAGCCCTCTACAGTAAATATTTACAAGGTGGACAGCAATTTGCAACTAAATCTAAATCTCACTGAAAGGCTACGTAAGTCCACCACCAGCTGCCTTTACCTCGTGAAGAACAGAGACTAAATGCTCTCCTTTGAGTTAACCTTGCAAAGTATCTTGAAGGAGATTTTTTACTTCTTCCTAGTCCAAACACACACAGTAGCTAACTTTGAATAACACAGTTGGCAGCAAAAAATAAACTAAAATTTAGTTCCTCCTATCCTAATGTTAATTATTTCCTCAGTCTCTACAACAGCTTGAAACCTTACAGATTACATAGAGTGGTTTTATTACCTAGAAAAGTGCCTTTCTCAAGGTTGGTACCTAACATATATTAGGAAGAATTAAATGGCATGGGATGGGGTAGGATGGAATGAAATAGGAATGGATTAAAAGCAAATGTAACTGAATGAAAATGACTGAAATGGAATGGAATTTATGGCTTGGGGCAGTACAAAAAGGGGCTATACTCAGTCAATTAAGCATGATGGCATGTATGACCTCAAGCTCTATAGTATTTCTGTTAAATCATAAACCTCATCATTGTTAAGAAATACCAATTGCCAGTTTATATCCTATAATCACAACTGAATTTCCCTAAAAGCTTGTATTTAGCAAATACAATGGTTTTAGAAAGGTTAATTTTGGGTTTGAGTGGCAGGCAAATTGAAATTTGTGGGATGATGGGGGGTCAGAGAGAGCATTCATAATCTTTTTTTTTTTTAAAGGTGCTGTATAAAAAAAGTGGATCCAAAAACTAGTTTATTCTAGCAGAAAATAAATGATCATGGGAAGAAAAGAAAGAACGAACCCTGGAATAGGGAGTTTAATTAAAGCAATGCTATATGCAGTTCATAAAATGACAAACACTGGCTTAGAGTCATCTGTCTGCAAAAGAGTGAAATTTTTACCTGAAATCACGCACAGGGTTACATGTGGAACACAGAGAGAAAAGGGTAAGATTCCACAGAGCTGGAAGATACTGCAGATAATGAATGGAAGGAACCAGACTAATATATGAAGATTTATGAAATCAGATTCAGTGGAGACTCTCTGAACCTGTATATTGTCTATCTGGACATATTGGAAGATCCAGTTTTCCCACATTTTAAAGTGATACTTTTGCTTTCTAAATGGCTTATTAGGGGTGTAATGTACTTAAGGTCTGTGGTAAAGAAGAGAGATAATCTTAGGGTAAAAAAACGGTAATGTCATTTCTAAATCTCAATTTGACAAAACGAAAGAAGAAATGGCTGCTATACTACTAGGTTAAGCATAGAATACCAAAAATGCTTATATTCATACATCACCTTATAACACAGAAGTTTCATTAATAGGGTTGAGGCTTACAAAAATCTCTTGGGTAGACAGGGCAAATAACCACAGATTTTGATGCTATTTGTTTGCTTGTTTTTAACAAATGTAGAAAGTACGTGACTTGGGCTATTCAGGACTAGAGAGTAAGTTTTCTGACACCAATCGGGAGGACAAGTCCATAATCATGTGTATCGTGGCCAAGAGACCAAAACTAAACCCCTAAGCCCTGTTTATTGCTATTATTATCTTAATCATTATTCGTCACTCTATTGAGCACTGAGGACCTAAAAGTTACTGTGGCAAGACCTTGACATATTCTCACACAATCCAATGAGAAAAACCAGTATTACTGTGTGGTTTTTTTTTTTTTTTTTTTTTTTTTTTTTTGGTTTTTTGTTGTTGTTGTTGTTTTTGAGACGGAGTCTTGCTCTGTCGCCCGCATCTCAGCTCACTGCAAGCTCCGCCTCCCGGGTTTACGCCATTCTCCTGCCTCAGCCTCCCGAGTAGCTGGGACTATAGGCCCCCGCCACCTCGCCCGGCTAGTTTTTTGTATTTTTTTAGTAGAGATGGGGTTTCACCGTGTTAGCCAGAATGGTCTCGATCTCCTGACCTCGTGATCCGCCCGTCTTGGCCTCCCAAAGTTACTGTCTTTTCTTTATAAGAAAATTCAGAGAATGTCTTGCTCAAGTTTCCACAGTTAATGAGCATCAAATCTAAAATTTGAATCCAGGTCGGTTTTGTTTCATGGTTTCAAAGCCGATATCCTCTTAACTATTGTGTTATACTATGGTTAATCAGTTTATTCCATTTTACTCTACATTCAATATGGCTTATGGCCTATATTTCCATTCATAACAATATAGGTACTTATTGTGCTTTCCATTGAAAGCATTTTACTATGGTACAATAACTATTAAAATTGTGTTTTTTGACTAACCACTAAGAATGGACATTTACCAGTAAGGCTCAATTAAGACTTAAAAAAAAAAAAAAAAAGAAGGAAAGAGAGCACAATCACAAAGTTAAGGAGTAACAACACAGAATTAATCCTGAAAAAATGTTGAGATAATGTCTCACTCATATTACCTCTGTATTCATCACTGTTTCTAGTGCAATCATCTGGTGTTCCTTGTGACCACAGACTATGTGCACACTGACAAAAGTCAAACCAAAAAAACTCCTAGGGGAGTTCATGCCCCCAGGAGTGCCCCACAACAGATGAGACGGAAGTTTGTGTCTAGATACCTAGCTTCCTGGTCCCTGGCGTGAGATAACTGAGGCATTCTCTGAGCTGTCTCCCTAAAGATCCCCCTGGAAAAAAACTCCAGCTGCGAACAGCAGATCCTCTCATCAACAGTTTCTGAATTGGCTTCTTTCTCCTTTTCTCCATCTCCTTACTGGCACTTCGTGAGATCACCTCCCTCCAAAAAAAGTACTCAGGTTTAGTTGACACACAAAATGAAGTCATTTATTTTGGATTCGGTCATGATTTTACACATAAGAATCAACTGTTTTTTCATATTCCAAAAAAAAAATATATTACTTGTTTTCCTTCCTTGTAATACATATGACCCAAAAAGATAATAAAGTAAACCAGATCAATGTGACTTACTCAAATTCAATTCTTTGGGCTGAATTTTGTCCCCTCCAAAATTCATATATTGAAGTCCTAAGTTTGGATACTTCTGACTATGATCATTTTTGGAGATAGGATGATTAAAGTGGCAGTTAAGTTAAAATGAGGTCATAAGGATGGGTCCTAATCTGACTGGTGTCCTTATAAGAAGAGGAAATCAGGACAAAAATATATACAGAAGGAAAACCATGCAAAGACATGGGAAGAAGATTGCCATCTACAAGCCAAAGAGAAGGACTAAGGCAAGTAACCAACCCTCCTGATACCTGATCTTGAACTTCTAGCCTCCAAGAAGAATTGTGAGAAAATAAATCTCTGTAGTTTAAGTCAGCCAGTCTGTAGTACTTCGTTATGTCATCCCTGGCATACTTACATAGTCAGAAACTGATTATCATCACTATATTGGAAACACTAGCTAAGTGTATGCAATTAAATAATAATAATAAAATAACAATAGGTCTGGTGCAGTGGCTCATGCCTGTAATCCCAGCACTTTGGGAGGCCAATGTGGGCGGATCACCTGACGTTGGGAGTTCAAAACCAGCCTGACCAACATGGAGAAACCCCATCTCTACTAAAAACACAAAATTAGCCAGGCGTGGTGGCGCATGCCTATAATCCCAGTTACTCGGGAGGCTGAGGCAGGAGAATCACTTGAACCTGGGAGACAAAGGTTGCGGTGAGTGGAGATCGTGCCATTGCACTCTAGCCCGAGCAACAAGAGCAAAACTCCATCTCAAAAAACAAACAAATGAACAAACAAACAAACAAAAACAAGTTTTATATATAAAATGGTTATTGTGTGTCAGCAACAAGGCTAGGCAATTTATATGTATTATTCATAGCCATGGCAACAAATTTATATTTCAAATCAGTGTTATTGTCTGCATTTATCTGATGAGAAAACTAGAATTGAAGGAAAATAGAGAACTTACTGTGCAACCATTTACTGTAGTTCCACAGGTTCTATAAAAGCAGGGGAAGAGACTGCATCTTAGATTTGTGATATAAGCCACTTAAAACAAATCAGAATATCTGATTCTAATCCTTATACTATTATAGATGTACAGTCAAGGATTAGTAATTTAATTTCTCTGTGATTCAGTTTTTCCACTTATAAAAATGAAAAATCATACTATGGGGACAGTAATATACCATAGGGATATGAACGAGTAAATTTCAGAACAGCTTTAAAAGACACTTTGATACCTCTTTAAAAAAGAATTAGGCAAACTGAAAGAACTATTTTTATTCAAGGCACTGTGAAAATTACATGCCAATGACAAAGCAGCCTTTACATTTGCAGCTTCATCAGGGTTCTCAGAATTACATTTTCCTCTTTCACCATGAGCAATAAACCATCCATGCTCAATCTCTCCATGCATAGTCAACCTAATCAGCCAACAACAGGGAGTTCACAAATGTACAGGAGCTCATTATTCATCGCTTCTGAGGAGCAGATACTGCAGCCCTAGTTAGTAATTAAATATTTAGTGTCACTGATATTGACAACAGAGAAAAGAAAATACCGCACTTCTTAAATTCCCTGGAAAACATATTGAAGGCAGCCAGTCAATCACACGAGTGACAGGCTCTGACTACCTCATTAAAGGTGATAAAATAGAAAATATGCTCCAAATTCAACCCACTTGCATGCTTTCTCTCTCTATTAGGCAATATTGGGACATTCTTGTTGAATTTTAGAACTAGCTTGAAGCAAAACTCAACACCAAGGACAAAGAAGTAGAGATATTATAAATAATTTGCTTTACCACACATTCCAGGTGGACTTCATATACCACCTGAGGCATTACAGTGCTAGGAAACTGGAAACGGTCCCTATTTCAGAGCATAGGGCAGCAGACTCCGCATGACAAAATAGTATAACAAGCCTCTACTCCACTCCCCACCCCAACCCCCCCCCAAAATGAATATGTGAATGCACTGGTCTCTGAATGTGTATAAATTGGGCACAGCGTAACTGTAACCAAGAAATAATACTTGCATCTTACAATTTTATTTCTTGAAGTAAGTGCCAGCCATTCCAAACTTGGGTATGAAAAGGTAGATATCCAGATTAGATATCCTCAGATTCCAACAAGGGCAGACCTGACCCAGACACTCAGAAATCACATTATGATAAATCTTGTGATTTTAAATCACATGCATATGCTCAAGCTGGCTCACTGGACTTTGGTCAGATCCTCTATACTTGAGGTTTAGGCCTCATTAGGTGGACTGGGTCTTTAATTGTGAGGGTACGTTGATTGCACCACACTCTAGAACTCTATTTCTGCTCAGTCTGTACGAGGATTTCAGCTTTACTTTGCATCTATCCTGATGCTCTTTCTTACACCTTTGCTTTGAACTTGGCAAGGCTTCATTTCTTCGCAGGGACATGTTAGTCCAAGAGTTAGTAGCCACTGGAGAACTCCATTCTATGCCTGGGTAGAGTGCACTGCACTCATCGGTTCTGGGCTTTGTCCCTCTGCAGCACTAGGAAAGCAACGGTCTGTGCTCCTCTCTTAGCTATCAAAGTTGTCCTTCACCTTTTACTGATTGTTCCTACAAATCTTAGGCATTCTGATTCAACAAAAGGACCCTATAGAAGTGCAAGGTCATGATCGTGGGACCTCAGGCCAAAGATCCTCATTCACTGATTCCTAGCATACATCCCCCTTCAGCAGCTACATTGGGTTGATCCCCACTACCAGCACTGTCTTCATCTCTACCGTCCCACTTTCTATACTATTCTGATGGTCAGGTTCTAATGATTCCTTCAGATTTCATTTATTAACTAATGTTGATGAAAGGATTACTTCTTTTTGTTCTGACTTCAACAACCACCCCATTTTTTAAACACAAAAGAACAGTTTCTAGTCAGCTAAAGAAACTATACCCTTAAAATAAATGGATTTCTCTTCTACAACCTTTTATAAGACTTTGAACCATTGTTCCATCATCTCCCTGAGGGTTCATGAAGGTTACATAGGGTAACAGTCCTGAGTTCACAAGCCTGTCGTCTGGGCCTAGAAGTCCTTGTCACTGCACAAACAAGGTTCCGGTGGAGGAGGCAGTGATTTGAAATGTGCTTCCACTAACAGTGTAGCCATCTTTATTTTAAATTACAGTTTATTCTGAAATAAAAACTCTAGGCTTGCACATTGACTGAGATAAATAAGTAATAATCATCAAGCAAGCAATATTTTCTAATCTATGTGTATATAAAAAAGATAGTTGAATGAAATGGTTTGTGGCAGCACCATTAATATGCTTTTGCTAAATACTGCTTAGAAATTTACCTTCAAAAAAACTTAAGGGAAAACCTTTTTCATTGAAGGATTATTAGTACATTTACATTTTAAAATTACATCCCTAAGGGAGCCTGGGGAAACCAGTTATTTTTTATTATAAGTGTCACTTTTTATTCCCTTTATTGCTGTATCTTTGTAGGTCAGGACACTGTAAAGAACTTGAAATGAAAGGCACCTGATGACAAAGATGAAAGTCGAAAAGTTATAGTAAGGTCACAGATATTTAACATGTATTGGCTTAAAAGGAAAATAGAGTGGCAAATGGTCATTTACTTTGAGAATTAAACAAATTACCCACAAGCCAGTCTCAGATTTTTTTTTTCCATGCTGTGGAACAAAGGTGTTTAAGCACAAATGATATCCTGCAGTTAAAATCAAAATCCCTCACCCCTTCAAGGAAGGAGTTTCTCTAATGGTTTTTTAAATTGTGCTGAGTTGCTTTTGCAAATGGAGCCTGCATTGTCCCACTGAAACAGAAGCCCTGTTTCAGAAACAGACTGTAAAAAAAAGTATTTAATATGACCACTGCTTGGGTTGACTTGCTTTAGCCCCAGGGTCCTGCTTTGGACTTGAATAGAGTCTGTGTGGCTGCTTTCCATGGTCTGCTGCATCATCATATAGCAAAACTGAATTGTTTTGACGAGAGCTGGTGAATAGGCTATGTTTGGACAGACTGGGTCTGTTTTTAGCCATTAGAAAGGGCTATTAAAACTGCTGAGCTGTCATTAAAGCACATTGTGAGGTACCCAAGACAAAGCAGCAAGAAGTAAATTGGCTTTCTGCATCCAGAGGCCCTGAGTCTGAGAGGACATTGCCCTGTCAGGCAAACTCCACTTAACAGTGCAGAGCTGGAACCAACACTTATACCAGGTGTGACTGAAAGGAGCTCAGCTTGAATTAGACTCTGGAAAAGTGCTTTCAGTTAAAAGAAAGAAAGAAAAAGAGAGAGAAAGAAAGACAGACAGACAGATAGTTTAAAGTTTCAAGAACTGGTGAGGAAATTGGACAATGTTCTCTGGATTCATTCTCTGCATTGCAGCAAAACCTCATTAATTTGAAATAATTGGGAAAAGGAAAAGTGTTAGGCTTTTCCAGTTAAAACAAGGAATTATACAATATATTTGGAATGCTGCCATTATATTATGTTATAGCCCCAGGGTAACAATTATTATTAAACGAAGATTCCACTTAATGTCTGCAGTCCACAAGAATAATTTGTAATTCGCACATTATTGATATGTAAATATAAGGCCTGATTTTGTTTTTAAGATTTTTTCCATGGGATAAACATTCTTCTCAAATTCTCTTTACCTATTAATTTCATTGGTAAAGCCAATTAAAATATAATAAAACGCATATCACAAAGATCAACTGTAGCTCTGCCCCCATTTGAATAATCCCAAATTCTGAAGTCGTTAGATTTATAAATTAGTGAGTGCAAGGAAGCAAAATATTATTGTGTACTGAAATAGAAGAGATTTTTACGACTCTAAAAATCAGAAAAATATGTTTCTCCTCCAGGGCTCCTTTTCCTCCCTCCTTTTCAGTGATTTAAGCATTAAAATTGGACCCTCTGTCCTTTGTCTTTAACTTCTCCTCTTCTACCGGTTCTTTCTTCACATTTGAACATATTTCAGTCTTTCCTGCCTTCATGTTAAAATCTCCCTAAACTTCATGTCCATCTCAAGGCATCACTTTATCATTTTCCTCTTCTTCAGAGCCAGATGTATTGAAACACTGTCTACACTCTTGGCTTTCTGCTCTCACACTCCATACTCATTCATTTTCAGCTCACTGAAATTTCCCCTTTTTTACCCATCACTCTGCTAAACTGCCCTCTCTCTCTCTCTCTCTCTCTCAGGCGTTCTCTCTCTTTCTCTCTCTCTCTCTGGTTTCTGACATTCAGTCTTTATCTTATTTAACCTTTCTTGTGTTGGAGTGGACCTCTAAGACAATGTTGAGTAGGAGTTGGAATAGCAGGCATTCTTAGAGTGTTTTTGAATGAAAAGGGAATACTGCTACTTTTTCATCCAAATGATGTTAACTAGACGTTCTTTAACCTCAGCTTAAAGAAGCTCTGTTTTGTTTTCAGTTAGTCAAGACTTAAAAAAAAGTGACTAGTGATTGCATTTTATTAAATAATTTTTCCTGCAACTACTAAGATGGCAGGTTCAATGAATACACAAATTCCATAAAGACAGGGCCTCACCCCCGAGACTGTTATTCCTCAACTAGCACCTTAGAGAAGACTTTAATAAGTCATTCTATTAGCCTGGCTGTTGATGGGACATGGAGTACATGTAACACCAGTGTATCTCATGGTTATTCTTAGACCTCCGTTGCTATAAAATGAGTTCACTGATCCAAGACAATATTGTGTGAAATATTTGTTGATAAATCAGGTATTCTGTAAACACTCTGAATGGGAAAATCCAAAACTCATATTCATGATGGGTACTGATTATAGTAAAGACAATCTCCCTCCCCTCACCCCACCGCCCTGTGGAAAATTGACTGGTCTAAAGGTTGGGATTATCGGATAAAATAGAAGACATACAATTTAAATTTCAGATAAACAATTAAGAGGTTTTTTTGTTTTGTTTTGTTTGTAAAAGTATGTCCCAAATATTACATGGGACACCCCTATACTAAAGACATTCATTGTTTATCTGAAACTCAAATTTAACTGAGCATCTTGTAGTTTTATTTGCGATATCTGGCAATCCAAGTCCTGGTAGCTGTCTGGTCTACCACAGGCATGTTGCCAGATCGAGGACTTAGCATATCACACTGTTGTTGACCAGAGGGACATTCAGCAGAGGCAGTAGCCACATCTACCTTGGTGAGGCCCATATTGTTGGGTCTAAGAATAGCCTCCATCCCTTACATCATGGACACTCTGTCTATGAACGACTGTGGTACAGGAGTGGCTGAAGAGTGAAGCTGGATGACGTTCATAGAATGAGTCATCCTATCCACTTAGTTTCTGAGAGCATCCTTTAAGGTTAAACACAAAGATTCATATAATTTGTGCTATGCCAATTAGCCTATTGTCATGCCACATATTCAGAATATTTACTCTTTCATTATTGATCCAAGCCCTTAACCTACTAGACAAACTTTTTGCCACTGCCCAGAATTTTAGTAGATATTCCCATCTCCAGGCACTTCTCTCTCCCAACAAAGTAAACAGTCAAGTGTATTGTTCAGCGCTTTTTCTAATGCGAGGACTTTCCATTACACTGTTCCATAATGCTAGCTCTGAGTGGGGCTGTAATGCAGTAGTGGTTCATTACACGTAGCTGTAATAAACCTGTACCTCTATTGGAACAGTACCCCTGTTGCATCGACCCGTATGTGAACTAGGTTTTTCCATCCATGAGTTGCTCATAGAGAACCCCTTATGAAGCCATACTACTAGCTTACAAAGAGGGACTGATGTCATGGTAGTAGGGAACGCAAGGGTCTGGCCTGTCTGTTTATGAAATATATTAGTGTCTTCTGATTCTCTCCAGGCCTGATCCCAAATATGGCATTTTTATCATACAATGCATTACTGTTGCCTTGCCTCAATTCATGACTTGGTGCAACTGATAACACATGGTTCATGATGGGTAGTTCTAGTTGCATAGACAAAGGGTGGACTTTAGTGAGGCCCTCAGTCACTAGGGTTAAGCATACCAGGAACTGTGGCGGGTTTTTTGTTTTTTGTTTTTGTTTTTGTTTTTGTTTGAGATGGAGTTTTGCTCTTGTTGCCCAGGCTGGAGTGCAATGGTACAATCTCGGTTCACTGCAAACTCTGCCTCCCAGGTTCAATTGATTCTCCTGTCTTAGCCTCCTGAGTAGCTGGGATTACAGGGGCCTGCCACTATGCCCGGCTAAATTTTGGTATTTTTAGTAGACACAGGGTTTCATCATGTTGGCCAGGCTGGACTTGAACTCCTGACCTCAGGTGATCCGCCCACCTCGGCCTCCCACAGTGCTAGGATTACAGGGATGAGCCACCGTGCCTGGCCAGGAACTGTGTTTTTAACAAAGGATAGTTTTTTCCTGCAGAAAGCAGGACCTTCCTTCAGAACTCTATGAGTCAGCCCTGCAATTTTCCTATGGGAATCTGCCAAAAATGCCTTTATAGCATCTTTATCCATAATGGATACCTTTAATGCCTTCAAATCTGCTGGGTAATAGAGACTGAGCAGCAGAACAACAGACTGCCTCAGCTGCAGAGGCCTCTTGATCTGGGCATTACTCAAATCTGGTATCCTGCAGAGTCACTCAAAAATGGGTCAAAGCTATAATCTCAAATACACTATATGATGACTCCAATATCCAAAGTGGCCCAAGAAGCAGATGATATAACAAACTATCCTTAACTTTAAAGGGAATGTCCCAGAGTGCCCATGCCTTTAGCATCAACATTATCAATGTGTATGTATTGGTTTGCCATTGCTGCATAACACATTGCCACAAACTTAATAGCTTAAAACAACGTATTTTTATTATCTCATAGTTTCCACAGTTCGTGGAGGAACCTAAGCTAAGCCTGGATTACCTGGATTCTCTGCTTCGAGGTCTTACAAGGCTATAACCTACATGTGACTAAAGCTGAAGTCTCATCAAAGGTTTGAGGTCTCATCAAAGGCTTGGTAAGATCCACTCCCAAGCTTCCTCAGTTTGTTGACAGAATTTCTCTCCATGCAGCTATATGGCTGAGTTTCCATTTTCTTGCTGGCCATGGGCTAGGGGTCACCCACAGGTCCCAGAAGCTTCTGACAGTTTCCTGTCAAATATGAGTTCACAACATGGCCATTTGCTTCTGCAGGACCAGTAGAAGAACACCTTTCTTAAGAAAGGGCCCAGTCCCTCTTTTATGGGCTTTCACCTGATTAAGCCTGTTTTAACTAGAATAAACCCCTCTTGACTAACTCAAAAGCAACTTATATGGGACTTTAATTACATCTTCAAAGGCCTCCACCTTTGCCATAGAACTGAATCTAATCACAGGAGTGAAGTCGTTTCTTAGCCCCAGGTCCCACCCTCACAGGTGGAGATTATATGGCAGGTGTACATCAGGGACTGGGAGTCTTGGGGTCCAGTTGAAAATTCTGCCTACCACTGTGTATTCTGCTGATCTGAGCATGATGCCATTCATCTATTTTGAAAATGCTCAGCCATTATCTCTTGAATTTATGCTTCTCACCCACATCCTCTACTTTCTTCTTCTGGAGTTCTCACTGGAGAAGGCTGGATATTCTCAGTGAACTCACCTTCATGTCTCTTAACATCGATTTCACATGTTTAATTTTTTTGTGTTCCTGTGCTTCATTCTGGGTCACATATTTCAGTTTCTATTCCAAACCTGTATCTAGTATTCTCTTTGGCAATAAAGTGACTATAGAATGAAAAGGAGAAGGTCAATATGACAAATGGTTAAAGAAAAGAAAAAGGCACAGCTACAAAATAAATGCTGATAAAGAGGTAAAAATTTGAGAAGCACATTTTAGAGAAATTAAGTTTTTAAAAATTTGTAGTGTAAAAGAACATAAAATAAACTAAGAATATTAAATTTTAAAATAGGAAATATCGATGTGAACTCATGACCTAAAATAAATATATTTTCCAGCTCAGTCTATAGCCACATCATCTTCCCACCCGTTGTTTTCAGGAGGAACGTCAGATGGGTATCCTTAAATTTTTGTTTTCTAAATACTATTCTCTATTAGATGGAAATAAATTTTCTTGCAGAATAGGAGACCCCTGGTCTCAGAACAGGAAGCAATGTAATATGGGCCTTTTTGTTGCCAGAAAAGGTGAAAATTTCCCAAGTGTCTGAAGTAGTGGTGAAAAAAAGCCTGTTTAGAGCATGCAACATTTGGCCAGGTTGTGACAAAGTAACAGAAAAAAAGAAATTCACTACAGCTAAGTAAAAGAGATTGAGTAGATAAAAAGTAGAGTATTTAAAGAAAAATAAAATACAAAGTCAAAATAGTGTACAAAAAGATAAAAGTTTGCAGAAAGGGACATATAATACAAATAAAGAATGAATAGGATATGTTTAGTAAATTTTTTATTATTTTTAATTACCAGAGAGTATTATCCTCATGGGCGTTAATTTTTTTACAATTAAAATTTATTTTATAATGAAGATAAGTATTTTTCTTCTACATGTGTAAGAGGAAAACGTGGGTACAGAAAACAATTTGCTGAAGGAAGAAGGACCTATTTCCATGCAATGTCCTTATAGAAAGAAAGACTCAAAGAGAAAGATAATAGATTAGTTAAATACCTCAAAGGAGAGGCTGTACAGATTCAACATCTCACCTCCTGGGTGATAAAATTCTATATGACCTTAATAAAACATTATGAAATATATTATAAACCAAGGCCAAACATCGTGTGACTATGAATATTGGCCAAAGGAAGGAGTGCCTTATTAGAAAATATAACTGGGAAAATCCCATTGATGGAGCAAGTGACCCCATGCTTGAAGAGGAAACCTAATGTGGCAAGTCCTGGCTTGGGGTTATAGTGCTGAAAAATTTGAATGACACATAATCTGCAGCCTTTCTGATGTGAAATGATTTTACTCCCTTTGGTAGGATGAAAAAGATTACTATAATCCCAGGAAAGCACAAAATACAACTTAAAACACTAACAAAATAAATCAAACTAAGAATACTAAAACTTTTGTGCTTGGTACAGAGTAGTACCACTATGGTTTGCAACACAGTCAAGTATATATATATTTACATGTTGTTTATAAAACCTCTAAAGCCCTGAAAAAAATAGACATATTTGAATTGTAAATTCTTTTGAAGTTTGAAAAATTTGGCTGAAACCAATATTTGCATATCTAAGAATGCAAATGTCTACATGCAATTTCAAATGTCTACATTTTGTTCATTAGTAGAAATTAAATATTTAAAGGTTTGTGGGCTAAGTAGATTTAAAAGCTTAATATTTTTAACATTAAATGAGAGTAAGTGATAGTGAATACCCCATTCAACAAAGTAAAACCACTGGAACATTAAAGATGACAGCAACAAATTTAACATTTTAAAAATTGTTACTATGTTACTATACTTACTATGATCTGTAATCTCTTAAAATTTTAAAAATAATCTACTAATTTCTAAAATTGTAATGTCTCGTTTTTGTTTTCAGAAGTTCTTTAAAAATGTGACAGCCTCCCTTTCATAAGATTCCAGATCTTTTATTATGGTATCTATTCCTACTTTTCTGTCTTGAATCAGTTTTAACTTATTTTACAGTGTTAGATTGTTTATCAAGTGTTTAGAATGTTTTTGCGTCTTCCGCATGGTTTGCATTTCTTCACATGATCTGTGAGTGCATACATCACCTGCCCTCCCATTCGCCTTGTGAGCTCATCTTCACTGTTGCCTGTGCAGTAGTACTTCTACTCCCCAGGGGATTCCTACATGCCCTGTGTTGTAAAAGTGTCCTTACACTAGGGGTATGCCTTTGTTTCCCTTGTGTCCCACATTTCATGAGTATAGGACCAGATTTTACACAAAGGTTTCTATTTTAATTTCTCATACCTTGCAAGTAACGTGTATTTGAATTCTGTGTCTATGTATAATAAAAAGTTGGAGTTATGATTTCTCATGGGAGTTTTTTTTTTCCCATCTTTTTTTGCTGCTGCCTTCTTGTTCGTTTTCTTCACCAGCTTGAGAATTCTTTCTTTTTTTTTTCACCGAAGGGGCAGCTTTTCTAGGAGCCACAGATTCAAGGCCACATCTGCTGTCCCTCTAAGGGTGACAAATCTCTTGAAATCTCTGAAGAATGAGAAATTTTGTCTGTGGAGTGCAGCTTCAGTTCATACCTGAGAGTTTCATTCTGCCCTTTCTGATGTCCTGCCCTATGGATTTTAGACTCGCCAGCACCTATAATTACATAAGCAGTATAAGCAATTCCTTCTTACATGCATATATATGCGCACGCGCGTGTGTGTGTGTGTGTGTGTGTGTCTCCTATTGGCTCTGTTTCTCAGGTTGATCCCTAACTAATATATGTGACATTTTGTATTGGGTTTTATTTTATATATGCACAAGTAAACTATCTGCAAATATTGAAACCCGCGTTTGCTTACTTCATCATTCAAAATAGGCTGAAAGAGATTTTGAGATCCTAAAGAATCTTAAAGAAGTAGTCCCTTAAAATAAATATCTTTATGTACAAGAAATACACTATATGCTTTCTGGGAATATGGGCAATCAATGTGAATAGCACTCAGGGACTGGGCTGCAAGAGGACAGGGCTCTATCCCCTCAATTACTGCTGGATTTCCTGCTGTGTCTCAGCTCCCTGGGAAATACTCCTTTTAAGGACTAAAGCGGCACAGTCTCTCAATTACACACAACCTTCTCTTCACTCTTTTCACCCCCGATTTAGGGAGGAAACAGGGAACCATTATAAAAATACAAAGAGGACTGAAAACATGTAACAAGGGCCGGGAGTATAAAGCCTGAGAGGAGATTGTGACTAAATCTTTATGGCCTAGAAAAAAGGAGACTCAGCAGGGAACATGATTATAGTCTATAAGTGTCTTCAGGTAACCATATACATGACACAAGGGACTTGCTTACTGTGGGAGAAAATGCTAAGACAACACAAAATTGCATAGAGTTTTGGAATGAGCTGTTTCAACAACAACAACAGAAAGGTTTTTGAACGTGTGAAATTAGCGAATGCGAGACACATGCTATGCAAGGCACTCACAGAAATGGTGAGAGAAGCCGTCAGCTGATTTGGCATATAACAAGCCTTGTCTAAGGAATTCAAACACATTTTGATTGAAGCTACACATTATTACAACAAAACATGCAATGAAAACAAAATAAAAAGTGAAGGTCTAGAAAGGACTTCATTTTCAGCCATTTACTTAAAATAGATTGTAAGTTTCCACATGTAATGTGGGAAAGGCTGGTTTATAAATTAGTAGTTTTTCTACCCCCAGGAACTGGTGTCATTCCCAGCAGGGTCCTTCCAGCAAAGCAATAGCAGCAGCAGCATCACCCAGAGGCTGATTAGAAATGAGGACTCTCAATGAGATCACTTGGACTCGGGAAGGGGAACATCACACACCGGGGCCTCTTATGGTGAGGGGGGAGGGGGGAGGGATGGCACTGGGAGTTATACCTGATGTAAAGGACGAGTTGATGGGTGCTGACGAGTTGATGGGTGCAGCACACCAGCATGGCACAAGTATACATATGTAACAAACCTGCACGTTATGCACATGTACCCTAGAACTTAAAGTATAATAATTTAAAAAATAAATAAATAAAAAAGAAAAAGTTTTTAAAAAATAAATAAATAAATAAAAATAACTAAATGATAAACATAAAAAAAAAGCTACAATAAGTAAGGTAGTATGGTACTGGCCTAAAGATAGACAAATAGATTAATGTAACAGTATATAAAGTCCAGAAATAGACTTTTTAACAAAGCAAACTCAACATATATAGGGGGAAAGAATATGCTATTCTTACAATTACCTACATAATCTCATCTTCTTCTCCCTCTCATTAACTCTCTAATGCCACATGAGCCCCCTTGCTGTTCCTCAAACATTTGAGACATGATCTTGCCTCAGGACCTTTGTAGAAGCTGTTTCCTGTGCTTTGAATAACCAATAACCTTCTCAATAAGGCCTAATCTAAGCAACCCCAATCTTACCAACTCCAGCATTCCAATTTCCCTTTACCCACTGTACTTTTTTCTTTTGACCTTAGCACTCACCACTTTCTAATATACTATATAATTAAGCTATTTGTTAAGTTTAATTATTTTCCCTTCTTCTGTTGGAATACTTGCTCCCTGGGGATACGAATCTTTGTTTTGTGACTACTCTACCACCAGTACCTAGACAAGTGCTTGGCACACAGTAGGCACTCAATAAAAATCTCTTGAATGAAAAACAAAAAAAAGAACTGAGGAATCTCAGGCCCCACCGCAAACCTACTCATTAGAATCTGCATTTTAACAAGATCCCCTGATGATATACATGCAGATCAAGGTTTTGAAAAACACTAGAAGAAAACAGTAATGCCTTTTATATGCCTTTGTGACCCTGAAACAATTTAAGGCCTGAAACAATTTAAGGCCCTGAAACGATGTAAGGCCATATAATGAACTGAAACAACTCAACAGCATACAAACCAATAATCTAATTAAAGAAGGGACAAAAGATCTGAACAGACATTTCTCAAAAGAAGACATGCAAATGGCCAACAGGTATATGAAAAAAATGCTTAACATCACTAATCATCACAGAAGTGCAAATCAAAACCACAATTAGATATTATCTCACGCCAGTTAGAATGGATATTATCAAAAAGACAAACAAGGATGTGAAGGGGAACGCTTATACAGTTGGTGGGAATGTAAATTAGTACAGTCATTATGAAAAACAATGTGGAGGTCCCTCAAAAGATTAAAAATAGAACTAACATGTGATCCAGCAATCCCACCAAAAGAGCACTTGGCTACATGTGTGGCCCTGTAGGAAGAGGTAGGATGATTTTATGAAAAGCGCCCTGGGCTGAGAACCACAAGTCCTAAATCATTGGTTATCAGTCATGTATACTTGTTTGATCAATTCACTTTTGTGAGCCTCGGTTTACTTATTTGTAATAGAGAAATAATATTTACCCTTCAGAATGAGAAGCTAATGATATAATGTGCATGGAAGGGTTTTGTGAATTATTAAAGCCATGAAAGCACAGGGAGTTCCTTGGCATCTCAGTAGAAGACTAGCAATATATGATCACCTGTAATCTGTTAAACTATGATCCTGGCAGTTGTTGGCTTTATTGCAGAACACTTTTGTCCCTAATTTCTTAGAGATTCAAAAGACTTCTTGGCCGGGTGCGGTGGCTCACGCCTGTAATCCCAGCACTTTGGGAGGCAGAGGCGGGTGGATCACAAAGTCAAGAGATCAAGACCATCCTAGCCAACATGGTGAAACCCGTCTCTACTAAAAATACAAAAATTAGCCGGGCCTGGTGGCACGCCACCTGTAGTCCCAGCTACTCGGGAAGGATGAGGCAGGAGAATCGCTTGAACCCAGGAGTCAGAGGTTGCAGTGAGCCAAGATGGCGCCACTGCACTCCAGCCTGGCAAGAGAACGAGACTCCGTTTAAAAAAAAAAAAAAAAAAAAAAAAGACTTCTTATTAAAATCTATTTTAGGAATCTAACAAACCTTTAGCTCTTAAGAAGCCTGGTTCCTTGCCAGAAGTTTAAGGCAGGAAGAGTAGGATGTGAATATTTGGCACCAGCGGCTGGCTTTCCCTTTGCCAAAAGAAAGAGAACCCTCTGCCCTTCAGACAGTAGCTGAGGTCCAGGTGTTTGATTCTATCAAGTACATGTTCCCAGAAGACGGAGAACCAGGGCCACTGATGTTATAATTATATCTGAATTCTTGAACCAAGGTTGAAACCTAGCATTTCATGCATATCTTATTTGTGCCACAACAGCATTTTAAATATTATTGCCAACATTTGATAACGGAGATTCACATAAAAAGTTGAATTTTTCATGTCCTGAAAAATCGAAAGATCTGGCAACCTTAAATCCAGCTGCCAAAGCACAATACTCCACTACAACCAAACATGGATATCCAGGTCCCTGGGTACCCCCATTCTCAGGTGCCATTTCTTTATTTGCCCAATAGCTGTGTGACTTAACAAGCCCTGACCCCTCTTTGACTTCTCAGATTGCCTTAAGTTGATCCTAAGTGATGGTGAGGTATCCGTAGCAAGGTCAGGGTGTCCACCTCTGAGGCTGGCCCAGTCTGCCTGCCTGGTTTATGGAAATTCATGTGCTCCAGGACTTGATGTCAAGAGACCAAGCCCCTCAGCATCAAAGAACGGCTGCTCAGGTATGAAGGACCCCTTAGCTATGCCTGGACCTTAATTCAACTCACAGGGACTAATGTAAGATTCTTCTACTGCCTGGATATGTGTGGATGGCCTCAGGAATATTTAGTAATATTTACTAAAAATATTCCTCTTTCTTTCACATTTTCTTCCTTTTTCTGAGGCCTTTCTTTGTCCAGGCCAGCTAACAGTTCTCTGATGCTGCCTCCTCCCCCTGGCTCAGAACTAAAGCCATAAAGAATGAAACATGAAGAAGGTATATCTGAGGAAATGGAGGTGATTCAGCCAAGGAAATGGGGCTGCTGGAGAAGCGCTGCCCTGCTAGAGAAAGTGGTATTCCCATAGCATCATAGCTCTGATAGGACTCATGCAATCATATTCATTGACATTACCTTTTAGCAGCCATCTTTAGAACTAGCATCAAATTCAAAATGACTTCTCATTGTATTATTCATATACTTTGATTTCTTCTCTTCTATCCTATAAAATAAAAGATCAGATAGCCATCTTTTACTTGGGAAACAACAATTTTTATGATAAAAATAAAATTGTCCACGAAGAGAGAATAGACAACTATGAAGTCAGCCACACAGATGCGGTGAAAAAGTTGTCTGAATTGGGGTATTCACACACTTTCCCAAAAATTTAATAAATGCCATTGGAGTCAAGATAAATGTATGGGGATTTATTCTTGATTTAATTAATTAAAGTCCATAAGCGGTTATCAGAGTTGACAATAACAACTCATATTTGTTCCAGTTGCTAAAGTGCTGATGGGACCACATGGCTTGATTTGATTCTTTGGGCCCAGACAGAAGGGCTTATGGGGAATGGATTCTGGATTAGCCACTGGTTCTGTGGATGTGTGCAGGAGTTGATGGAATGTGATGGGGGAAGTATGATCTGTGCCAACTAGTATAACATTAATTGTCTTATTACTGCTGGCAAGAATCTAAATGAATAGACTTTATATGCTCGAAATGAAAGGAAAAATTATCTATAGCCTGCAGTGTTCCAAGTGTGTCGCAGTCCACACACTTTTGTTGTGCCAAGCCCTGAACTAGGTACTAAACCCTATTTTCTAAGACACGGCAATATAGTTAGAGAAGGCAGGGAAATTCAGTATTCTCTTGGGCCTATAGCCCTTCCCATTATCATCTTTGATCCCTGAGAAAAGTAATTGTTGTACCCTCAAAATATGCACAGTGCCTGAGACATGGCAAATTCTTGATAAATATATGTTGCTTGAATGAATGGATGGATTAGTATGAAACTACATGTTAACAAAATACTGATGAGGGTGATTTTTACATATTAGTAAATGTTGAAACTCAAGGTGATCAATGATGGAATTGGCAGGCCCTCAAGGCTCACACTGAGTGACCTGGACCACACTCCCGACTTAGGACCTATGTAAAATCATCCATTCTCTTTCCTTTTATTCATTCACTTAGATTGTCAGACATCCTCATCCCCGGATGATCTTTGGAATTCAAAGAAGGAAAATTACATTCTGTTCTTAAAAAGATGGGTTCATAGAGTAGAATCACCGTGAGTTTAATATTCAAAATTTCTGAAAATCTGTAACAGGCAATATTAATTAGGTTATTTTTCAGTGAAATATGCCAGAAGTTTCCTTCATGCTGTTTTTAATTTTATATTCATCTAGGTGCTGTATTAAAAAGAAAATCTCAATAATGAATTTTAATATATGTAAATAGGTCACTCTTCACCTGATCTGCCCTCCTGCTTCCAAGAAAGGCATCTTACTTTCTTCCTGCACTCGTATCTGGGAGATGGCCAAACTCTGAATAGATAGTTACACAGGATCATTTCCCAAATGCGGTTTTGTGCAGAAACAAAATCCCGGGGAAACCGTTCAGGTGAGACGCGCAGTGGCACACAGGCATGAGGATCCTCGCTCTGGCCATCAGAGCCAAGCTCCTGCCCAGATGAATGAATCCACCCCGTCCCAGATGACTGTCCTAATGTTTAAAATAAAGCCCAGTGCACCATGGAGATTCAGGACATTTGTGTTGCTGAGGCTACATAGTTAACCTAAACTCCTTCAATGCCTTTTTCCAGCATATTTTTAAAATTTGTGTTGTTAAAAATGTAGTTTTCTCCTCATTATATTTTCTTCTTAATCCTTTATACTAAATTCACAAAATACATTTAACTTTTAGGTATAGCATTTACACAGAAATAGGCTTTTTGCGTCTTCCTCAAAGTAAATATCTGTTAATTACTCTGATGCTGGAGTTAGAAAAACTTAGATTGTATGAAGAGTGTACCGGTTTAATAAAACAGGACAGAAAAACAGCCAAACATGGTGACAACATTACACTGATTGTTTTCTGTAGATATACAGAATATATGAATAATAATGTTTCTTTTCATAACTCTTGCTGACTTGAAGGCATGATTGGATACTATATTTCTGATTAATCCAGGGCCAAGTCCACATAGGCACATGTGCAGAGTTCTGATAAGGTGAAGAAAGATGTGTTTCCATGTCAACAATTTAAAGGTTGGAACTATTTTGAGTTGTTAATATAAACTTTGATATTAGCTCATTGACTTTGATGGTTTGCAAAGAATAAATTCTAACACAATTACAATGACTGCTGAAATGTATTAAATCTCTAGAGAAGCTGGAAAAATGTGTACGCATGACAGGTTTGTCAATCATCTTTTGCTCTGATTAGGTGACATTAGCATGTGATTTTTGTTAACTAGAAAAAGTGACAGTATAGTATTTTATAATGGCCCCTGACTAAAACATTACATCAATTTTTATAGGTTCCTCCTATGTCTCTATGTAATGATGAAAAAAAGACCCAGTGGCTATATCTTGAGGCATCATATCATCTAATGGGCTTATTAGTACTCAGAAAATTTCAATATTATTATCATAACTACAGGCAGTAATATCCTCAGCAATAATTGAGAGCCATGATGATTCTTGTCCCTGGGTATTACACCAATCAGCTCTTCTATTTGCTTTCTCTGGGACTCCCTTGTTCAGAGACAAAATGACAATTATTTCATGTCAGGGCTCTTGTAATCTCACTAGAAAGAACCAAAAACCAAAAAAGAATTTGTCAATTATTATCACAAACCCACTATCATTCTCAGGGATTTATACAGCTTAAGGCATGGTAGGTGGAAAGAGAGGCTAAAAGAGAAGAGATCCAGGGTCCAGGGCAAGACTAACAGCAGAGGAAGAGTTGAGTCAGTCAGGGTTTACCTGGGTGGGGAGTTGTGGGACAGGTAGTGTGAGGGAAGGCACAAACAATACTGGAAAAATTTAACTTCTAGACTTTTAAAATCCTAATTAATTCCAACATTCTAATTTCAGTCTTTCCAAAAATATAGAGGAACTGAGAATGACGATTAATTACACTGATTAATATCTGATATTGACAAGGGATGTCCATAAAAATGAGTCTCTTTGATCTCTCACTGGGTGTCTCCAGGTACTGCCCTCTGGAAAGCCTGCCTCTGTACAGAGGCTGCACTCCCCATAGCTGCTACCAGCCAATGAGTAAGCTAGGCAGGGGGACTCAGGTAGGCCTGTTCCAGGAGTATATGGACTCTTCTGATAAGCAATCTTGGCTCCAGTACCCGAGACAGCCTTGACAAACTTTCTTACTGCATGGTGGTCTAACACACTTCCACCTAACCTCTCCTTCTTCCCTCTCTCCTTCATCTGAGGGCAGACCTATATTTTGGTCTGATGGCTCCCCAGCCTCTCCCATAAACCTTTTCCCTTAAAACGTTTCTTGCACATTTAATTCCATCTTGGCATCTACTTTTCTGAGAACCCAGATTCATTTCTCCTTCAGGAATATTCTGTACTCCCAGTGAAGATTTTAGGATAAGAAATATATTTATTGAGCAACTACTATGTGCCAGATACTTTACAAGTATTATCTAATTTAATTCACACATTAACCTGTTAGATAGTATCATCCTACATTTAGTAGTTGAAGAAATGACACTCAAAGAGTTTAGAGGTTAAATTGAAGCATACGCAATTGCTATTTTTGTAAGCCAAAAAAGATCGAAATGTTGGGAGTTTTATGTGGTTCGACCTATATAATTTGCCAAGGTCACACAACTACTAAGTGAACAAGCCAAAACTTGAACCATTTCCATCTGCTTTCAAAACACATGTTCTTTTCACTCTACTACAATGTTTCAGAATATACTTAGTGAGGAGAGAATATGTGCATAAATCTCACCGATGAGTTTATTCAATGTCATGTTTGACAAAATATATATTAAAAGTACCTCAGAACATCAAATATGCTAGGGACAGAATAATAATTTTCAAGAACATACTAGTTCTCAATCTTTCCTCAATAATCATGATAATGAGCATTATAGAACAACATGAATAATGTATATATGTATATATGCATAAAAGAAGCCTTAGAAGCCACTGGTGGTAGTATGTGGGTAATTTTTGTTATTGTTTTTGTTCTTCTATACTTTATGTTTTCCACAATGAATGTGTATAACTTGTATAATAAAAAAGTTATTAAAATAAAACATAAAACTGTATTGCTAGTGAATCATTCTCCAAACACATCTATGATCCCAGTGCCGTTAATCATACCCTCTGGGCAGCAAGTAGATTAGACAATAGAGAAGAAAAAATATCATATCCCTGGCAAGTTCCTCCTGCTCTGTCTCCAACTCATTCTTGTCATGGGCCTTCCTGGCTGCACCCTGGGTTTGTTTTGAAGACCTTGTCCTCTGCCTGGCAGTGGCAGAGTGTCTCAGTGAGAATAGGTCAGGAGGATGCCTGCTACCCAGTCTTGTTAAGCTCTGAAGGGATTCAAACAGCTCCCTTGGGAGCACAGAAAACATGAGCTTAGAAAAATTATTATGGGTTCTTATATGAACTCCTAACTTTGCACTGCAACTAATCGAATTGATTTATTACCATAGACACATTTAAAATAAAAAATTCAAGCTTCACTAACAGCTGTTTATTAACATGAGATTAAAAAAACAGATATTTTTGCGATGGCATCTAAGCAATACAGGCACACAGGGTAAATACTGACCAAAGTAACTGTGATGTTTAATACTGAGTGTGAACTTGATATGGATATTGATCCTGGGTGTGTCTGTGAGGGTGTTGCCAAAGGAGATTAACATTTGAGTCAGTGAGCTGGGGAAGGCAGACCCACCCTTAATTGGGTGAGTCTAATCAGCTGTCAGTGAATATAAAGCAGGCAGAAAAACATGAAGGGGAGAGATGGGCCTAGCCTCGCAGCCTACATCATTCTCCCGTGCTGCGTGCTCCCTGCCCTCAAACATCAGACTCCAAGTTCTTCAGTTGTGGGACTCGGACTGGCTCCTTGCTCCTCCGCTTGCAGATGGCCTATTGTGGTACCTTGTGATCATGTAAGCTAATACTTAATAAACCCATATATATCTTAGTTACTACGGAAAATGGTAGAGATAGGTAGAAGTAGCAAAATATCTACTAGTTTCAGTGACACCTTCTATCATGCTAATGGCAAACAATTTGTCATCTGATTACTCTCATTATTGCTTAAGGAAAGCATTCAATTTCTCTAATATTCAAACACTAAAAATAATATCAACATATAGAACTGGGTGTGCTAGCTTGTGCCTATAGTCCCAGCTGCATGGGAGACCAAGTCGGGCCAACCCCTTAAGGCCAGGAGTTTGAGACCAGCTTGGTCAACGGAGTAAGACTCCATCTCTGAAAAAAAAAAAAATTATATATATGGTGTGATGGTATGTGTATGTGTGTGTCTGTATGTATATATACTACATTCTCGTTTTTAAATATTTGATGGCTTTCAAAAATCATTAATCAAATAGTGTGTTCCCTATTTTCTATCCTAATACAGCATCTATTGAGTATGGCTCTGTTTTGGGTAGTTTATAAACATTATTTCATGTAGTACTCCTAACAACCCTATAAAGTATGAACTATTCCCATCTCATTTTCCAGATAGAGAAACTGAGTCATAGAAAAGTTATATGATATCCTCAGACTCACAAAGCTAGTAACTGTTATCATCAGGATTTAGCCCCAGACTATATGACTCCAGAGTCCATTAATAAGTGTGCTTAGTAATCAACTCTGTACCCAAAGTTTCCTTTGGCTCTGCCTTGCTTCTCCTTCTCTCTAGGGTAAATATACACACAGATGGCAGTAACAATCATGCTAAAGAAATGCAAACAGATACCATAATATTTGTGAAAATTTCCCCTAAACTTTGGTTTCTATAGAAGAAGAAAAAACATGAGTTTTGATTATTAGCCTAATTATTCAGGAGATGCCTGTGCAATTTATGGTTTATCCAGATGCTATGCATTACATGTAATTTCATTCTGGAAATGTTTATCTCTTTTTACAGTACTTATCTCTAAAATTGTGCTTAAAAGTAAGATGTGGCTCACATAGGCCAGTGGCTTTTTTTTTTTTTAATCTAGCACAAAGAAGAAATAAACAGCAACCCATTGTAGAGACACATTATTGAAAACAAAGTGTAGAACCTAGTTTGATATTGTTAAGATAAAGCTAACTGCTCTAACAAGTAAACTTTGGCTTACCACAAAAGAAATATATGTCTTGCGCAGAACGAATCAATTATCAGAAAAAAGAGGACAGAGTAGAAAGAGTAAAAGGCTTGCTTCACACAATTGTCTAGGGATGCAAAAATAAGCTTGGCCATCCTCAACGTAGGGCTTTCAAAGCTATCCATGATAATGACATCCAGTCAACAGATGATGGAAGGAATACAGACACATCTGCTTCTTAACCTCTTTGTCTCTCAGTCGTCTGACATCATTTCCACTAGCATTCCACTGGTGAGACCAGGCTGAGTGGCTCCACCTTGCTCAGAGAAAGGGGAACTGTCTCTTACTGTGCAGTCACTCTGGCAATCACTCCTTGGTGAGACAAAGCAGCAGGTATCTGTGATTTACAACCATCCTTCTCTACCACCCCACATAACCCAATCTCTGTGCTTGCACTGGTCTTTATTTCTTCCTCTGTAATTTGTGGATATTGAGCCAAATGATCTCTATAGTCTCCCTTAGGTCATTGAAAGTCTTATGACTCCCAAGTTTTCAAGTATATATAATATATACTATCTAATATAAAGTATAATTTTGGTGTTTCAGGATTTAACTTCAATTTCTCTGAATTTTTAAGAATTAAATGTGGACTATTTTATACCATCCATTCTTTGGATCACTAATATCTCTTTATTGTCACTAAAATCGACTGATTGAGTACTGATTGTACATGACATTCAATCACTAGGTAAGAGTACTGTACTGAGGGTATTACCATGCAGAGGGCTCTATCCTAAGAGCAGTATGCCCATTGATTGTGTGTCACACTGTAATTTTAATAAAAGTGAGTGGATGCTAGTTGAAACATGAATAACGAGATTCAGTATCACTATAAAAGCTAAGACCTATCTGGTGCTTTATAGTTAACATATTTAATTTTCATAATAATCTAGTGAGGGAACTGTTCCAGGCTCCATTTACAGGTGATGAAAAGGAGGCTATGGGAGGAAAAGCAGCTTTAGCCAGTGAGGATCAGAGCTGGCTCATAAACCCAGGACTCCTGCCTCTCAATGTCGTTTTCCAGTAAACCAAGGTTTCTCACATTGCACAGGACCACCAGGTTTCATAAGCTCCTTTCCCATTTTATCTCCTCTGACCCGATGAGCCTTTCCCTGATGCCTGTTTACTGCATGCTTTGCAGCTGCCTCCTCAATATATGGTTAATTTTCCATCATTTTCTGTGAGCAGATGTTTCTGAGGAGCAGAGCCACTTTCCCATCCCTGGCACTATCTCCTGCAGATGACTGGATTAAACACAGTAGCCGCTGGCCATCCTTTTGATCTGAAAAGAAAAGATTTTCCCACTGGGATATTCCTCATGATGATGTAATTAGTTTCCTGGACATACCTCACAAATTTATTTTTAATCACAAGGGATGAGGGGAGAGAAGAAAGAACCATTCATCTTGGATTGTGTGCAATTGCTGCAGTTAATATGCACCATTTCCATCCCCCTTGTGCAATGTATTCTTCAGCGATTGTTCAAAGATTTGGGGGCAATAGGCTACTCTTCAAAAGCAGTGGGAAACTTCACTTTCATAAAGGGGTCTCAGGCACTATTAAATTGCTTTTTCAAACATGGCAGAGACATTAGAGCTGAAAATCCTTTCAGCTCCAAACTGTCCTCAGCATTAAGAACAGGTGAAGCTCTTAATAACTTTTTGGAGATTGTGTGTGATTGAAAAACACAACATGGAACATTCTGTACAAACAAATTCAGCTGTTCAGCATTTCCAATCCTGTGGGTATCACAGTAGTATCATATTTGTGCCCAGGATCATGTCTTGAGGTATTGTTAGGGACACTGTTTCCTAAATTTGAGCATCACACATGAAAAAAAATTTAACTGACATAATTCAGATGTTTAATAATGAACCACAGGTATAATCTGAGGCCTCTTAGGGCAGACAAAGAATGAACATCAGGGATAATTGTGATATTTTGTTCTATATATTACCAGAAAGAAGAGAAATTGGAAGTGGAAGGGGGAGAAAGTTACTTAAAGACAGCCTGTCCATGAACCAGTCAACCATTCATTTGAGACCCCAAAAGCACATACCACCATCTCCTTTCAAAGGCATGCTTAAAACAAACATTTCATAAGCATAGAAGCAAAACACTATAGGTCGCTTTTTTCATGAATGAAAGCAATGAGAAAGAGTATGGCCTTTAGCCGATTTCCACATTTCTTTGAATGTAACATCTAACCTACTATCAGCAATAAGAACACACAGGGTGCAAAGGTCAGTTCAAGAGATGTGAAGAAGTTGGAGAAAAGTTTAAAAGAAATCAACCAAGGAAAAAAATACTGGTAGATACTTTAAATTGCTATTTCAGTAAGTAATAGCCATAGTCTGGATTTTGTTCTTGAAACTTTGAATTGGTCTTCTTCTTGAGTTAATTAAAAAAAAAAAAAGGACCAGATAGTATAATCGGTTATACGGATGGCTGAGTACCTGTGTGACAATAGGATCAGAAACAGGATCAGAAAAAAATAATTCATAAAACTAAATTCTAAATTTTGCAGACTACCTATTCCTCCCCCATCCTAGAAACCCACTAACTGACAAGCAGGACTTAACTTACATGTCTGTTTTTCTCCTCCTAAATGACCCATGAGTTCTGAGACGTGCAATAACGTGACTGCTACTGCCTTAATAAAAGTAAATAAGCACATATTGCCTTTCTTCTTACATTTTTAGAGTCCCAAAATAGGCATTCTTAGATTCCTTATTTTTTAATGGAGCTATACATGAAATTGAATAGACAACATACATAAAATCACACAGTGGTTTGTCTGAAACATAGTAGAAACTCAATATATATTGGCTTTCTCACATTTTTCTCTCTTTGTCATCATGTGCATTCATATGTACCCCTAAGTAGTCCAAGACAATAATCAGGCTAATACAGCAAGATACCAATAAAAATCAAATCTGGACGTGCTCCCCAAGGCAGTGCTAAAGATGTTGAGGAATGGCACTGGTCACATTGACTGATAGTCCCCACCTTGTCTTTCCCCTCCGTACTACTGCTTTTTCACCATATCTCTAGAAATCCTTCACACTGCATGCTTTTTTGGCCCTCTAAGAATCTGTCATCCCTCAATGGGATATTTTCTGTATCATAGTATTTATGACACCTATTTTTAGCATGGTTTAATAATTACTTGTAAAAGAAAAATATTAGGGTGATAGGCAATATATTAACTCCATTAACAAAAATTTGTCTATGTGTTAGGAGGCCTTAGGAATCCATTGCCTGATGAGAAGACATCATTTTCCTGCCAGTCAGGGGACTTAAATAGGACTCTGGGGACTTTTGTGAGAAGACCATTGTATTAGAACTCCAGGGCTGGGATTTGGAGGTCAGTGTGCTTGCATTCTGCTTAAATCATAATCTTGCTTCCAAAATAACAACTTTAACCCCTGAAATATCACTACCACGACTGCCCAGTCAGTTTTCTTCCTGACATTCAAAGAATAAATTGAATGAAAATGCGGGAGACCATTGCTACAGAGTTTTTGCTGGAAAACAGATATTTTCTGTCTGAATTGTCATAAAATTGTCCAAAAAAATTGGCATATGTCCAACTTTGTGAATGTATTTGGATTAAAGAAAGGAGGAAATGATAACAAAGGAATGGAAGTAAATTAAAATTGAGTTAACGTGTACTTTTTCAGACATTTCTCTGGGTGGCATTTGCAATTTAACGCAGACTTTTTCCTCTTCCTGAGGAATGGGTAATTTAAAAATAAATTATCTGTGCAAATATGCAAGGTTATACCTATGAAAAATAAAATAAGTTATCAAGCAATATCTGAATAATTTGATCAGGATAAAGCTCCAACAATCTCCTACTTCCTTTCAAAATTAGAGTGGGGGTCTGAAATATGTAGCTGTATCCTGGAGTTCTCTACATTATACACAGACCTGAGCAGAACCCTCGATGTGAAGTTAATGGATGAGTTATGAGGGCTATCAAAACACTAGAGTCTGAAGGAAATAGTCAGTCAATCATAAAAGCATTTCAGCTCTATATAGACAAGCAGAGGTATCCTTTCTAAATAGTAATTATTTTAACACAAAGGTAAGCCCTGCCTTATCTTGTCACTGTCTACATTTGTGTGACATAGCTTTTGTATGAAAATGGAGAACACTGAAAGTCCCCTGTGTCTTTGGTGACTTAGAAGAAATTCCTAGTATCTCCACCTCAAATTCTACAATGCATTTCTCTGCAGGAAATTATCTCTACAATGAGTTCCTTGTTAAATAAATCCCATTTGAACTGATGCCTGGTAGTTGAGATGTAGAGTAACAGTCTAACATTCATTATAGGAGATAAATATAGTTTTCCTTCTAAATACCAAGCATTGGAGCCTGCTGTGACCAGGTACCTGTGACTTGCTGCTGAGGGGAAGAGAGAAATTCAGATCTTAAAGAAAAGTAAAAATAGAAAAGTATTCTCCACAGCTTATATATCTTTGGCGTGATTGTAGTGAACAGATGAGTGGTAGAAGCAGAACCTAATATCCCAGACCCTGCTAAAGACACACAGAGGACAATTTGGATCCAACTGTTCTTTTGTACTACCTAGATTGCCTCAGGAGTTATTTCTAACTTCATAAGCAGTTTCATTATATTCAGCTTTTACTCTTAATTAAATGCAAAACAGTCAAAACATAAGTGAGAACTATCACCTTTTTAGTTATGCCTGTCATAACACAACCGATTAAAAACAAATCCTGCACTGACCTAGTTTAGAATTTCCTTACTCATCACCTGAACTAACTGTGAAATACCCACTAAGTTTCTCGTTTTTCTCTTTAATTCATTCTTAGACCACTACTAAAGAATCTTACCCAGCTTATACCACTGTGGTTTATTACTGGGGTTGGTCAAAAGGAAAAAAGGTCCAGAAGCTAAGTAGTCAATAGACAGTCACACAAAGCAAATGACCACTGAAGGAAACGAGCCACCAAAGTTTCAGGGATATTATAATCAAGGAGAGGCCGAACTGAGAGAAAAACACAAAGCTAGCAATTTCAAGAAAGCAGTATGAATGTGTTCCTAAATCAAGGAATCCAAAAGCAGAAATCAAAAGCAAGAAGGCTAAGAATCAAGGAGCCAAGGTCTTAGAGCAGTTACAGGAGAATAGGAAATAAGTGGAATGAATGCTGTTGCCAGTAAGCCTGGCTTTCAGGTACTCAACATGATGTTGATTTAGGTAAGCCAATTGCATTTTAAAGGACTAGAGACAAGGCAAGATATGTTTTTCTAGATATACCAGAAGCATGTGACTCCTCATCTTAAAAATATTTAATATTTTCTCATTACCTACTGAATAAACCCATATACTTAGCCTGGCATCTAAGACCCTATTTTATCTGATCACAAAACTACCACTTCAAGTTTACTTTCCATTAGAAGTCTTCTTCATGAAGACCCCTATGTTTGTTCGTGGTGTTTTCCTTCCCTGGAACTGAAGAAAGAATGGGTCATCAGATCAAAAAGCCCACGAAGTACCTAGCAGGATGAAAAAAAAACAAAAAGCCACACCAAAACACACATTGGTAAAATTTCAGAACATTCAAAAAAACTGAAAAAACTCCAGAGACCTTTAACTCTGTCATGCTCCTAGATGACTGTTTCGTAAGTTTTTACTCCTCAAATCTTCATCTTCTCTTCCTCAGATTCATTCACAGATGTTGATCATGCTTTACTTCACAAATCAAATTGAAGCAATCAGAAGACAATTTTAACAAACTGTACCAAACACACATACTTACTACCAACATCAATGCCTAGAACCTCAGCTTTCTAACCTGTTACAAAGAAGATTTATCTATGCTCTTACTTAAATCAATTTTCCTCTATGTTCTTGAGCCCATACACTCTTGCATACTCAAAGACATGGTTCAAATGAGTACACCTCTTTGTCTTTCTTGGTCAGATCCTTCTCTATTTGACCGCTCCTATCAGTATACAAATACACTCTTGTCTCTTCCAAGTCAAAAAAGTCTTCTCTTGTCCCTACTTTACCCATACGCTACCACTACTTCATTACTTCTTTACTACCTTTATGGCAAATCTGCTTGAAAAGATTATCTGTATGCCTTGCCTCCGATTCTCCTCCTTCCTTTCTTTCCTTTTTTCCCCATTCCTTATCATATTCCAATCACACTTCCTCCTACCACCATAACTACTACAAAATGGATCTTTTCAAGGATGTCAATTTCTCCAGGTTACTAAATCCAGAGGATTATTCTCAGTCCTCATCTTATTTGACCTATCAGTAGCACTTGACACAAAACATTAATTTATTCTCCTTTGTATACATCGTTCATTTGGTTTCAGAAAACATTCATCTTTTGTTTTCCTTCTGTTTAAATAGTTGCTCCTTTCAAACTCCTTACTCTTCCCTCTTTCTTCTAGATCTTTCTTTTGTTTGTTTCTTAGAGTCCTCTCTTAGTCTGTTTTGTGCTACTATAACAAAATACCACAGACTGGGTAATTTACAAAGAGAAATTTATTTTCTCACAGTTATGGGAAGTGGGAAGCCCAAGATCAAGGTATCAGAAGGTTTGGTTATCTGGTGAGGGCTGCTGTCTGCTTCCAAGATGACATCTTGAATGCTGCGTCTTCCAGAGGTGAAGAAAGCTGTGCCCAAAGGCAGAAGAGTGAGAGAGCTGAACTCCCTTTTATAAGGGTACCTAATCTCATTCGTGAAGGCAGAGTTATCACAACTCAATCACGTTTCAAAGGCCACACCTAACACTGTTGCATTGAAGATTAAGTTTCAACATGAATTTTGGAGAAGACAAAAACATTCAAACCATAGCAAGGACCCTGGGACTTGTTCTTTTTTCTTCTTCTATATATACACTTACTTTCCAGGGAATCTCATCCATCTCATCACTTTATGTTACATCTATGTGAGGTAGCTCCCAAATTTGTATCTTCTGCCCATAGAAGTTGGCAAATTATATTCACATATATAACTGCATATATGACATCTCCAAAATTGAACTCACGTTTCTCTATCTCAAACTACTCCACCTAGTTAGTTGTTCTCCCAACTCGCTGAATGGCAACCTGAAACTTTGAATTGGTCAATTCAAAAATTGTGGAGTCATCTTTGACTCCTCTCTTTTATTCATGTTCCACATCCAATCCATCAGAAAATCTTATTGGCATTACTATCTAAATATATCATGAATTCAATGAGTGATCTCTAGCTCCTGGTCTGAACCACTAACACTTCTTATCTGGGTTTATCTAACAGCCTTCCACGTGGCCTCCCCACCTCTTCCCTTGACCCAATAAAGTCTATTCTTAGTATAGTAGCTTTTTAAAACATTAGTCTGAATTTGCCACTCTTCTGCTCAGAACAATTTTTTTTTTTTAATTTCTCTAAGATTAAATGCCAAAATCCTTACTCTGGCCTATGAAGACATACATGGTCTGACTCCCTGTTACTTCTCTGATAGCATTCCTTAATAATCTCCACTGGCGCTGCCTTCTCTACAGCCACATGTCATTTGTGTGTCATACTATATATGTATGTATGTATGTGTGTATGTACTATAGACAAGTCAACACCAAGGGAGAATATTAAGGAATGTATTATATATAAAATTGATTTAGATATTACTCTATATGCATGTATATGGTAAACATTTACATACACATACATATATAGTAATATCTAAATCAATTATATATATAATACACACATACTGCATAGAAATAGAATGAAATTATGCATATTAAACAATTGAAAAGCTTACTTCTAATGAAGGATATGGAAAGTTAAATGAGAAAATAAAGGTGTGCTATCTGGACAGGGTTAGCAGGGGTTTTCAATATACATAGATGTAATATAATGACAACATAAAGTGTGTGAGGTAAAGGTGGGGTTTAGTGGGGTTTTCAATATACATAGATGTAATATATATGACAACATAAAGCGTGTGAGGTAAAGGTATTTCAGTGATGATGGTTTTATACTTTATATAAATTGATATAATATTAATGCTAAATGGGTTGTTAAATTAGTAAATAAGTTAGTTTTATCAACAAATTAATAAGTTAATAAATTTGTTATGTATATTATAATCACTGGAACAACTCTGAAAACAAAACAATGTAGCTAAAATTAATAGATATTTTTCAGTGGAATATAAATAATATTGAAAAAATCTAAATGAAGTGAGAAAGGAAGCACAGAGGAACAAGAAACCATGGGGACAAATAAAACAAATAATGAAGCAGTAAACCAAAATTCCTACCATAATAATAATTAAAATAAATGGTACTGGTGTAAACACCCCCAAAAGAGACAGAGATTATCAGTGTGGGAAAAAACATAAGACTTGGTTGCATGCTGCCTACAACAGACACTCTTTAAATAAATGAATAGAAAAAGATATTTGACATAGACGGTAAGCATAAGAACTCTGGAGTGGTTATTATTATATCAAATAATGCAAACGTCAACAAAAACAGTATTACTGAAGATAAAGAAAGACAATTCATAATGATAAAACGAACAATTCATTGGGAAGAAGTAAAAATTATAAATATGTGTGCACCATTATGGAAACTTAAAATACATGAAGCAGAAATGGAGTCAAGACACAGACTTGTGTATATGTAAAAATGTAAAATACACGAAGCAAAAATTGACAGAATTAAAGAGAAAAACAAGCAATTACATAATTATTTAAAATTAGCAATTGATAGGCCAGTAAACAAAAATAATCAGTAAAGACCGAATGGTCGAACATGATCAACCACCTTGATCTAATGGATTATTATTATTTTTATTTATTTATTTATTTATTTTTGAGATGGAGTCTGGCTCTGTGGCCCAGACTAGAGTGCAGTGACGCAATCTCGGCTCACTGCAAGCTCCCGGGTTCACGCCATTCTCCTGGCTCAGCCCCCCGAGCAGCTGGGACTACAGGCGCCCGCCACCACGCCCGGCTAATTTTTTGTATTTTTAATAGGGACGGGGTTTCACCGTGTTTGCCAAGATGGTCTCGATCTCCTGACCTCGTGATCCACCCGCCTCGGCCTCCCAAAGTGCTGGGATTACAGGCGTGAGCCACCCGCGCCCGGCCTATCTAATGGATTATTTAAAGAACATTATACCCAACAATAGCAGAATAAATGTTATTTTACAGTGCATATTTATATGGTAAATATAAATATAACTTGTTCACTAGAGAAGAATATATATTGTCATAAAGTAAGCCTCAATATATTTAAAAGAACTAAAATCATATGGAGCATATTATCTGACTACAACAGAATTAAATGAGAAATCATTAATAATAAGATACCTAAAAAACTTCAAATATCTGTAACTTAAACAACAGACTTCTAGATAATTCTGGGTTCAAGAAAAAAATCACAAGACAACTTTTAAAACATTTTGAAGTGAATTACAATGAAAATACAACAAATGTTCATAGCAACTTTATTTGAAATAATCAAAAACTAAAATGTCAATCAGTCCAAACGTCAGTCAGCAGGTAGACAGACATCCAAACTGTGGAATATTCATGACATACATCACTGCTTAATAACAAAAAGTAAAATCTAAAAAACTGTGCAATAAAAATTATAAAACTTTCCTGACAGAATTTTTAAAAACATGAGCAAATGGAAAAATATGCAATGTTCAATATTACAGTATGAGAAATCTAAGCATTATAAAAATGCCAATTCTTTCAAAATTACATAAAACCACTCAATTCTAATAAAAATATAATCAAGAAATGCTACAGGATATAAAATGCTGATTCTTATACTTATTAGGACAAGAAAATATTCAAGAAAAAGAAAACATTGAGTCTGGAGAGCAGGATTTGCCCTACCAGATATTAAAACATAGCATGAAACTACAGTGATTAAAATGTTATGGAAATGACATAGAAAAATTAAATAATTAAATAAATGGAACAGAACTGAATCCAGACATAGTTTCATTTACATATGGGAATTTAGTATATATTTTAAAATATGGAAAATTTCTGTACCTTCTGCACAATTGTGCTATGAAGTTAAAACTGTTCTAAAAAACAAAGCTTACTAACATTAAGAAATAATAATAAAATACAGGCTGGGCGTGGTGGCTCACGCCTATAATCCCAGCACTTTGAGAAGCCAACGTGGGCAGATCACTTGAGATCAAGAGTTCTAGACCAGCCTGGCCAACATAGTGAAACCCTGTCTCTACTAAAAATACAAAAATTAGCTAAGTGTGGTAGTTTGTGCCTGTAGTTCCAGCTACTGGGGAGGCTGAGGTGGGAGAATTGTTTGAACCTGAGAGGTGGAGGCAGCAGTGAGCTGAGATTGTGCCACTGCACTCCAGACTGGGCAAAAGAGCAAGAGACTCTGTCTCAAAACTAAATAAGTAAATAAAATAATAACAATAATAAAATATAGTTTTGCAAAAAAAAAAAAAATGCACTTCAAAACAATAAGAAAGGAATGCACTGTTAAATAAGTGACTATGATGAAGTCACTTACATATTTAGAAAAATGTAAAATTATTACATTTCTCATATAATACATAAAAAGTAAATTCTGGACATATTTTAAAATTGCATATAAGAAATTTAACAAAGTAAAATATAAAGAAAAGATGAAGATTAAAAGGATATAATGAAGATATTCTTAACTAAGGCTCAAAATCAGATACTAAAAATGAAGATTAAAACCTTTGAAAATTTTGAAGATGATATGGAAGTATTGCAATTAAAATGAAAAGAAAAGCAATGGTTTATGTTGAAATATTTATTATGTATAGCAAATAAGAAAGAATATGACTAAATTTATTTTTAATAAAGAATAGAACTAAAAATATGCTAATGAGAGCAAAGGGAACTGACTAGAACAGTTTATAGAAAGTAAAAATTGTCAACAGATTCATTTAATTATATTAGAAATTAAATAAACTAAAAGTAAGGTAATAGTGACCCATTTTACTACACTGGGCAGTGGGCATGTTGATATGGGCTTCTTGGGGGTAATGTTAATTGACACAAATTTTTTAAAGAACAACTTTAGCAGAATGTATCCAAATTTGACACAGACACAACCTCAGCCCCAGCAATTTTACCAAGAATTATGTTTCTGTGAGAAAAACACATATATGTATGCAAAAAATAATCTGAATTGTTGGAAAAAATAGGGAAAAGTTGTATGATAACCAACAGGAGAATATTTAAACAAACTTACAAAACTTTATTGAAAGATATTAAATATAAACAAAAAAGGCTATCCTCATGAATAGTAAGGCTCAGTCTCTGAAATAGGTCCATTCTGTTCAAAGTAAATTATTATTATAATACAATTCCAATCAAGATTGAAACAGGTGTATTTTTGTTGAACCTTACAATCTGATTCTCAAACTGATATAAAAGAACAAAGGTGAAAGTTGGCAAAACCACTCCTGAGAAGAAAAATAAGAATTATTGACTCTAATTATGTAGAGATAGTAAGGAGAATAGTGTACCTTTTGGAACAGAACTAAACATACACAAGGAAACTTTGCATGTGACAGAGCTGGAATTATAGAGCAATTACAGAATATTCAATAAATAATGCTATAAAAATTAAAAATATTAGTACCTTATACTCACCATACACGTAAGTTTGGTCTTTGGTGGACCAAAGACTTAGAGAAAAATGTTAAAATTTTCATAAGAAAATATTTGAAAAGACATAATTTGGAGAAGAAAAAGATGCTCCACATAAGACATGAGAATTAAAATCCATAAAGAAAAAGTGTTTTCAATATGATTTCATAAAATTTTCAAACTTGTGTGTACCAAAATTCACCATAAATAAACAGAAGACAAATCAAAACAGGAAAAAAGCATTTGAATTTTATGTGACTGGCAAAGGAGTGATAAGAATATGTAACTTTATGAAATAAATAAGAAAAAGATAAGTTAATAGAAAAATAGAGGCAGGGGAAATAAGCAGCCATTTCACAAAAATGACAAGCCCGAGGCTAAGCAGTGACCCAACCAGGCCCCAATGCTTTTCTTAAGGCTTCCCTGGGATGAAAGGCAAATACACATCAGTAATAATACATAGAAGGAGCATCTGGTCCTATTCAAACCCAGCTACTAAGAGGCAACTCCACCAAGCCTTGGTGCTTTCGTAAGTCATCCGCAGGCCCGGAAGCAAATGAAGTTCTGTAATTATGAGCTGAGAAAGCATCTGGCCCCACTCAAAACCAGCAGCTAAGGGGAGACTCCACCAAGCTTCAGTGCTCTGCTTGAGGCAACCCTAGGCTGAGAAATTCATACATATCTTCAGAGCATAGCTTCTGGCCCTGCCTACGCCTTGTGGCTGAGTAGCAATGCTGGCAACTTTGTCATCCTCACAGCCCAGCATGCAGCTCTGTTAAACTGTAGACTCCACAGAACAGTACCACCTGGCCACAGAAGACAATCTGGAAACTTGCTTGAACAGGTGATTGCAAAGCCCAGCATGGCTCTTCCTGAACACAGAGTCCAGTCACTTGTCTTGCCAGACTGCCAAGCACAGCCAGCAGTACCATTTGACCTTAGAGAATAGAAAGTGACCCAATCCAAAGAAAGAACACAAAACCAAGGTCTGCCTGTTCATGGTTACTACAAGCTGACCTACCGGAACTCCCAGTAAAACTAAATAATAAACTAAACTGGTCTTTTGCTGCCAAATAACATCTGCAAAGCTCAGAAGAGATGTCTCTTTCCTCAAATATGCAGGAACCAATGCAAGGAGACAGGAATTATTTTAAAATCAGGGAAATATGACACCATCAAAAGAGATTAATAAAGCTCCAATAATGGACCCAGAAGAAACAGAGATCTATGAAAAGACTGACAAATAATCCAGAACAATCTTCTTAAAGTTCAGGAAATTCCAAGGAAATGCAGGTAGGACATTTTTTTTTTAATGTGGCAAATAATTCATGAACAAAATGAGAAATTTGACAAAGAAATAGGAATTTTTTTGGAAATCAAATAGAAATCCTAGAGATAAAGAATAAAATAACTGAACTGAAAAATTCAACATAAAGCTTCAACAGTAGACTTGATCAAGCAGAAGAAAGAATCAATGAGCTCAAAGATAAAACATTTGAAATTACTCTGTCAGAGAAGAAAAATAATGAAAAAGGCCAATAAAATTATGGGACACCAGCGAGTGAAGTAACCTTCACATAATAGGAGTTCCAGAAGTAGAAGAGAAATTAAAAGGCCCAGGAACATATTTAAGGAAATAATGGCTAAAAATTTCCCAAGTCTACGGAAATATGAAACATCCAGGTACATAAACTCAGAGGTCTTCAGTACAATTCAACCCAACGATTTCATTAAGACAGGTGATAATCAAATTAAGAAACATCAAAGAAAAAGCAAGAATATTGAAAGCTGCAAAAGATAAGCATAATACACTCAAGAGAACCCCAATATAGCTCTCAGCAGATTTCTCAGAAGAAACGCTGCAGACCCAGAGAGAGTGCAATGATATATTAAAAATGCTGAAAGAAAAATAAAACTGCCAACTAAGAATTAATATTGTAATAATGTCTATACTATCCAAAGTGATCTCTGATTTAATGCAGTCCCTATCAGAGTTCCAGTGTCATCCTTAATAGACATAGGAAAAACAGCCTTTAAATTTATCTGGAACTACAAAAGACCAAATAGCCAAGACAATCTTGAGCAGAAAGAAAAAGCTGTAAACATCACATTCCCAGATTTAAAAATATATTATAAAGTGGTTGCAACCAAAACAGCATAGTATTGGCGTTAAAACAGATACATTGGTCAATGAAACAGGATACAAAGCCTAGAGATAAACTCACACATTTATAGTCGATTGTTTTTGATGAAGGCACTAAGAACACACAGTAGGGAAAAAATAGTCTTTTCAATAAATTGTGTTGGGAAAACTTGTTATTCAGATGCTACAGAATGAAATTGGATTTTTATCTCACATCATATACAAAAATCAACTCAAATGAAAGACCCAAAACTGTAAAACCACTAGAATAAAAAATAGAAGAAAAGCTCCATGATATTGAGCAACAATTTTTTGGATATGACCCTGAAAACACAGGCAACAAAAGTAAAAATGGATAAATGGGATGGCATCAAACTAACAAATTTCTGCACAGTAAATGAAACAATTAACAAAATGAAGAGATAACCCACAAAATGGGAGAAAATATTTTCAAACAACACATTTGATAAAAGGCTAATCTTCAAAATATATAAGAAAATCAAACTAGTCAATAGCAAGAACACAAGCTAATTTTTTAAATGGAAAAGGACTTGAACAAACATTTCTCAATGTAAAACTACCAATGGCCAACAGGTACACTGAAAAATACTTAGCATCACTAATCATTAGGAAAATGCTGATTAAAACCACAATAAAATATTATCTCACACCTTTTAGAATGGCTATGATCAAAAAAGCAAAAGGAAAAAAAACATGTTGACAAGATGCAGAGAAAAGGGAACTCTTGTACATTGTTGGTGGGACTAATTTGTTACAAACATTATGAAATTTGTATGGTGGTTCATCAGAAGACTGACAATGGAACTACCACATGACTGTATTGTATATTTCAAAATAACTAAGAGTAAATTTCAAAAGTCTCTCCATAAAAATGATAAGTAAATGAAGTGATGGATATGTTAATTATACTGATTAAATCATTTCACATTGTATATACATATCAAAACATCATGTTGTACCCCCAAAATATATACTATTACAATTTGTCAATTTAAAATACTAATTTTTTAAAAGAAACAAAAACGTGCATAAATATTTAAAAATATGTTCAACTTCACAAGGAATGAGAGACATACAAACTTATATTACAATGAAATATTTCACATCTACTAGATTACAAAATTTTAAAATAAAATATAACAAGGATATAGTACAATAGACTTTCTTATCTTATGCATAAATTGTAGAAGTGTAAATTGATAAAAAAGGAAAAAGCATTTTAGAAAGCAGTTTTTCTTTCTACATGGAAAACCTGACAATTTGACAATATTCATCATATAGGAGACAGAATAACGTCCCCACCAAGGATGTCCATGTTCTACTCTCAAGAACCAGTGAATATGTCATGTTACACATTAAGGGGGGTTAAGGTTGCAGGTGGAATTCAGGTTACTATACTCTGTTACATTTTAACGTCAGCTAACATTAAAATGAAGGGATTATCCTGGAAGGCCCAATGTAATCATAGGAGATCTTTAAATGTGAAAGAAGGAGACAGAAGATTCAGGGTCAGAAACACAGATTTGACAGCAGAAGCAAGGTTGGAATGATTCTATGTAATGACTCAACCCACTGCTGCTAACTTTGAAGACAGAAAGGAGCCATGAGCTAGCAAGAAACCTGATTCTCCTCTAGTGTGTTCAGAAGGCTTATTGTCCTGCAGATACTTTGACTTAAGCCTGGTAATGTCCATTTCAGACTTCTGACTTCCAAAACCGTAAGATCATAAGTTTGTGTTGTTTTAAGTAATTAAATTAGTAGTAATTTGTTACAGCAGTCATAGGAAACTAATATACATACACCATAATCCAGCAATTTTCCACCTATAAGTAAATACATAAATGTACCAAGTAACATGACAAAAGTATTCCTAGCAGCATTACTTGAAACAGCAAAAACTGAACAAACCTAATGTCCAACAACAGGAGAGTGGCTGTATGAAAGAGAAGGAGAGGAAAATAGCAGAGTATAATGTAGTTAAGAGCACAGGCTCCAGGGTCACCACACCTAGGTTTGAATTCCAGTTCCACTTCTTACCGGCTGTGTGACCTAATTAATTAACCCCTATAACCTGGTTTCTCTTCAGATCATATAAATCTTTTGACTTTTACTAATTATTCAACCAAACAGTGCCTTACTTTTCTCATGTGCAAAATGGGATTATTTATGCTAACTATCTTATCATATTTGTATGAAAATTAAATGAATTTATACGTGTGTGTGTGTATATATATATATAGAGAGAGAGAGAGAGAGAGCATTTAGGATAGCCTCTGAGATGCAGAGCTATATAAGATAGCCAATATTATTATAAATTAGAACTCAATAAAGCCATGAAAACAAATTTCCTATGATTCAATACGAATGGACCTCAAAAATATAAAGTTGATGGGAAAAAAAACCAAGTCACAAATAATATATTCAGTGTAATACAACTTCTTTAAATTTCAAAAACTTGTGAATCCGAAATGAATTGTTTAAAGTAAACATATATGGAGATGAGCATGGGGTGGAGAAATTTATTGAGAAGGAAATACCCAGGGGCTACAATGATATGAGTAATGTTCCAATTCTGAAGCTAAGGGTTAGATACCTGAGTTGTTTCTTGTATAATTTTAATTCTCAATATATAATAATAATGTAAAATGTTTTCATCTAACAAAATAAAATGTTTAATCGTACTTATTTTGTAGGAGTAAAGTGCTTTATCATACAAATTATAGAAAAATAAATATAATAAACTTTGGTACATATTTTCTAGGAAGTACTATGAGGCAATTAAAAAGAATTAGGAAATCAAGGTGTACTGAATTAATTATCTTCAAAACATATTGCAAGGAGAAAAAAATTAAGTTCCACAACAATACTTTTAGTATGAAGTTATTCATTTAAAAATCAAACAAAATGCTGGTTTCTTTATATATATGTATGTACCTATGTATTTTGGGAAAGAAAGCATGAGACAGTTCTAACTATAGTACAAAAATAGAATGAAGAATCTGTGTGAAGATGTGCAATGAATAAAAATTTTGAAAGGAGTGAGCAAGGTCTAAAGCAGAATTTGAGAGATCTGCAGTAAGTCTCTGTGAAGTCCCTATGGCAAGTTCTTTAAGAAAACACACAGCAAGAAGCCCTAGACTGTATTTCAATTATTTAGGAGATATGTTTTTGTCTGAAAGTGAAATAACCATTCAGAGTCCAGAGATAAGGTATCTCCTCTTGCAAGGGTGCTGCTTAGATGGAAATGAAAGAAGAGACAACCATAGACAGCAACAATGCGAGAAAGGAGTGACACCTGGAAGCAAGAGGCAGTTTTATGAGTGAAGCGTTTTGTCTGTTATTTTCATGTCTTTTCTTCTCTCTCAGACCTCAAAATAGGAGAAGCATATTAGTTAAGGTACATACTAAATGTCTGCAACAAAGAGATTACAAAGTGCAAGACAGAAGCTCTCCCTTTCATGTGTAAAGATCCAAGGTAAATATCTGGGACTACAAGTATACTTCTGCCATTTTTAACAGATGAGTTTCCTCTCTGGATCCAGGGAGGTGATTTCAGTGTCACCAACTCTTAACCGACAGTAAGAGATCTGAATATAGGAAAACGCATATGCAACCCTTTTAAAACCAAGACTCAAAAGTTCTTCTACTCATACCTTACTGGCCATAACATAGGCCTATGACCTCTAGCTGCAAGGAAGGATGGGAAACATAGTCTTTATCTGGGCTGATATGTTGCCCAGCAAAACTCGGTTATCATGAAAGAATGGGGAAACAAATATTGGAGGAAAATAAGTTTGCCACAAATGGCAATAACCATCATATTGAAAATTAGATGAATTTAAAAGATAAAATATCTATAAAGCTATTTGTGTAGATGAAGAAAATATATTGTATACCACATAGCCTCAAACAAAAAGTTTACAAGTTGTGATTCTTCTCAAGGGAAAACTAGCTAAATCATATTCTCAAAATAAATTGTCTCTGCAAAAAATATCCTTCTACTTCTTTATTATTCTCTCTACAACAGTACATTTTTTTTTTTTTTTTTGAGACGGAGTCTCTCTCTGTCTCCCTGGCTGGAGTGGAGTGCAGTGGCAGTGGCGTGATCTCGATTCACTACAAGCTCCACCTCCTGGGTTCATGCCATTCTCCTGCCTCAGCCTCCCAAGTAACTGGGACTACAGGCGCCCACCACCACGCCCGGCTAATTTTTTGTATTTTTAGTAGAGACGAGGTTTCATCGTGTTAGCCAGGATGGTCTCGATCTCCTGACCTTGTGATGCGCCCACCTCGGCCTCCCAAAATGCTGGGATTACAGGCATGAGCGACCGTGCCTGGCCAACTGGAAATGTTAATAATCACCAAGTATATGCCAGAAGAAAAAACGTGAAACTATGAATAATTTCATGCCTTTGGAATCAAAATTTCTGATTACTTGATTTTCTTGTCCTCTCAGTCTTCAAATCTCAAAATATAACAACTTTTCCATGTATTTTTATAAGTAACACAAATTTACAAAGCATTAAATTTATTCAAGTCACAAAGTTATTCTACATGCCAACACTGACCAAGGGGACAAAAACTAGCCATTTTGTCCTCTCTATGACTTTCTCTGTTATTCTAGAAGTGTTTCCTTGTCAAATGCATACTACCGTACAGATGAGTTTGGTAAATTTACCTCGTGGTCAAACAGCCTCCACAGACAAGCAGCTTAATCTAATAAATGGAAAGATTTATGACAGATTTATCTTTCCATAATAAATGGGAAGATAAATGGTCAGCCATGGAGAAAGCAGGGTGTGTTTCTTCATGTAAGGACTTTTTCCGTCTGGATTTTACCCAGTTGGATTGATCAGACAGGGGAAAAGAAAACCTCAGAAACGCTACCATTATGTGAAATCAAGTTCAGTAACAGAAGTTTGGAAATGGAAAGAAGAAAAGCAATTTGCAAAGCCATATCCAGCCAGATGCCTGTTTGTTTCATTTTGTTGTTGTTGTTTTTGTTTTTGTTTCAGATGAGCAAACTCAGATTCAAAGAGGTAGATAACTTACTTGGAGTCACACGGCAATGTTGGAATTGGATCACCTAGCACTTTCAGGAAGCAATTCCATGTGCTCACACTTATAAATAAATTATCAGCTACTCTTTTTTTTTTTTTTTTTTTTTTTTTTTTTTTTTTTTGAGACGGAGTCTCGCTCTGTCACCCAAGCTGGAGTGCAGTGGCCGGATCTCAGCTCACTGCAAGCTCCACCTCCCGGGTTCACGCCATTCTCCTGCCTCAGCCTCCCGAGTAGCTGGGACTACAGGCGCCCGCCACCTCGCCCGGCTAGTTTTTTGTATTTTTTTAGTGGAGACGGGGTTTCACCATGTTAGCCAGGATGGTCTCAATCTCCTGACCTTGTGATCCTCCCGTCTCGGCCTCCCAAAGTGCTGGGATTACAGGCTTGAGCCACCGCGCCCGGCCCCAATTATCAGCTACTCTTTTTGGCTTTTTTTTTTTTTTTCTTTTTTGGTATAGATTCACAGTTCCATGTTTAAGCAGCTCCCCTGCATGCTTTTATTACCAATTTTCTTTGAACAAATAAAAATGTTCTATATTATTTTCAGCAGTTTACTTTACTTGACAATAGTTGACTCATGGGAAAACTTAATTGGTCATAGGATAATGTGCTAGTGAATATGAGGTTTAGTTAAAATTAAAAATAAATACTCTAAGTCTGGACTGTTCCTTGAATTCTGGGGACTGCCTAGAAAAATCAGACATGAGAGTGCCAGAGTCTATGCAGCTGTCTAACTGCAAAGCATATGCTCAGGTAGAGGAGGGTGGCTCGTATCTTCCTAAGAGATCTTTCCCTGATTGCTGGGACCCCCTCAGATTCTGGATTTCATGACAGAAATAAGGTTAGCTGACCTTGAATTGAGAAGCAGAGGCAACAGCTGAATTTTTATAGGCAGAAGTTCCAATGCATCTGGCCTGTGGCACCTGCAGCTGCCTATAGGAAAGGACTTCCGACCCCTCCTGCAAAGGCTTCCTGGTCAAAGCAATGCTTACCAGTTTTCCTTTGTCTGGAATCTCTGTCAGATCATTTTCCAGACAAATCTCCACTCTTTTCCTGGGGAGTATTCCAGGGAAGAAAGCACTTGAACTGAACTCAGTCATTTTCTTTTGATTACAAATTTATTTCTGTATGTGCTTTAGCTAAATGTCATGGTGAGATTATAGAAAGCAGGTCCAGGGTGAGCTGCCAGATATTATTATAGAAAGGGGGAATAAACATTGGGGTGGAAGGGCACAACATGCTTAGAGTGAAATTGAATTGAGTTAAAAATAGCAGAATACATAGATATGAATTGTTCCATAAATCAACTCTCAGTTATATACATTGAATCTTGGTATTAATTTTATATTATTTATGTAGTATATACCCTTATTATGGGACACAGTTTCAAATTTTGAAATATGTAATAGAAATACATGACAAATATTTTTATTCTTTATGAAGGTTGACCACTATTACTTTATTAGTGATATTCTAGATTAAATCATTAAAATTTCCTAACCGGCTGTGTGCAGTGACTCACACCTGTAATCTCAACACTTTGGGAGGCAGAGGCAGCAGGATCGCTTGAGCCCAGGAGCTCAAGACCAGCCTGGGCAACACAACGAGACTGCCTCAACAAAAAATTTAAAAGTTAACTGGGCGTGGTGACATGCAACTGTAGTCCCAGCTACTAAGGAGGCTGAGTTGGGAGGATTGCCTGAGCCCAGGAGGTTGAGGCTGCAGTAAGCTGTGATTGTACCACTGCACTCCAGCCTGGGTGACAGAGTGAAACTCTGTCTCAGGAAAAAAAAATATATAGATAGATAGATAGATATGGCAATAGTTATGTAATTATGTAAAACTATTAGAAGTCCTATAGATCTGCTTTATATGAATGATGTTTTCTAAAAAGAGATTATGTATCCTTAAATCAGATAGGCACTACAGGAATTAAGCTTAAGTTCTGGCTTGATGAAATTCAGGCATTTGGCATCATTTATTTTCTTAAAGACAGACATCAGCAACTTGCATTAAGCATATATATATATATATATATCTCAGTTTAATCTCAGAAAATTTTCCTGTTCAAGAGTTATTATTTCAACTCATTCTAACACTGAGTTTAAATGACTTCCCATTTAACTCAGTTGACTGCAATGGCTTTCCATTTAACTCAGAGTAAAAGCCAGAGTTCTTACTGTGTTCTGTAAAGCCCAGCATAAACTGGTCCCCTGTTACTTTTTTTACCCCCTCTCCCACTACTGCCCTGGCTTATTGCTCTATTCCCACTGGCCTCCTCATTGTCCCTTGAACACATCAAGTATGCTTCTCGCCTAAGGCATAATCTAGGCTCAAGCTATATTTTAACTGTCCCTTTTCCAGGGACTTCATTCCCTCAAACATTCCTTTGGCCCGCTCCTTTATCCCCTGAAACTTATATTTAGTTTTTATTTCTCAAGGCAGCCCACCTTGGTCACCTTACTTTATACTGCTCACATAGCCACCCACACCCCAACCCCACTCTAGTTTTTCATTTTTCATAGCACTTGTTAGTTTTTAGCATGTTATTATTCTTTATTATGATTGTTGTTTATTTTGCTAGAATGTAAATTTTATGAGGCATGAAATATTCCTGTTCAAGAGTTGTTATTTCAACTCAATCCAACACTAATTTGAAATGACTTCCCACGTAACTCTGTTGACCAGCACATAGTAATTGCTTAAGAAACATTTGTTGAAAGAATGCTGCTGAACAAAAACCTTCTGTATCTTTTTTCTTTTAACTCTTCTACAATCATTATGTACCTATATTTATCTATATTTTTATTTTTTTATTTTTATTTTTAGTTCTGGGGTACATGTGTAGGATGTGCAGGTTTGTTACATAAGTAGACATGTGCCATGGTGGTTTGCTGCACTTATCAACCCATCACCTAGATATTAAGCACAGCGTGTATTAGCTGTTTTTCCTAATACTCTCCCTCCTCACCAACCCCCTGACAGGCCCCAGTGTGTGTTGTTCCCCTCCCTGTGTCCCTGTGATCTCATTGTTCAGCTCCCACTTGTGAGAACATGCAGTGTTTGGTTTTCTGTTCTTGTATTAGGTTGCTGAGGATAATGGCTTCCAGCTTAATCCATGTCCTTGCAAAGGACATGGTCTCATTGCTTTTTATGGCTGCATGGTATTCCATGGTGTATATGTACACATTTTCTTTATCCAGTCTATCACTGATGGTCATTTTGGTGGATTCCATGTCCTTGCTCTTGTGAATAGTGCAGCAATGAACATACACGTGCATGTATCTTTGTAATAGAATAATTTATAATCCTTTGGGTATATACCCAGTAATGAGATTGCTGGATCAAATGGCATTTCTGATTCTAGATCTTTGAGGAAACGCCACACCATCTTCCACAATGGTTGAACTAATTTACACTCCCACCAACATTATATACAACCTTTCTCCACAACCTTACCAGCATCTGTTATTTTTTTACTTATTTTTTCTTTTTCATTTCATTTCTATATCTGTCAACATATATTCTTTATTCTGTTCTGTTCTTTTTGTATTGCTTGACTTTTTAATAATAAATATATATTTTTACAATTTTTCCCAAAGTCAATAAAATGTCTAAAGAGTGGAAGAGGCATAGATAGAATAAGTTTGTGTGTGCAGGAGATAAGTGTTAATAATGAAACACCTTTTTAAGCCATTAGTAGCATTTAGCAGCCTAGTTTGGCTATATATAGTTACATTTTGTTAATATAGTAGAGTCCAGTGGACATTTGCATGATTTTTCACTAAATAAATATTTTCAACAAAATCTGTTTTCAAAGAATTTTTTTACAGTGAATGGAAGCAGACAATAAACAGACAAATAAATAACATATCAATAAATGATACATATGAAGAAAAATAAAATAGGTTAAGGCTATAGAGAATGATGGGCAGAGACATAGAGGGTGAGGAGAAGGTACAATTAAACAGAGCAACATCATAAGTATTTTGTAAAATATGTTTTATGTATATGTACTTGTGAATTTTTGAGTTATAAACCAGTAATATCTTCTTCTTTGGAATTTTTTTTAGTGACATGAGATTTATAGCTAGAAACAGATGTTCCATGCTCGTAATGGCTGTGAAGGAGTTAGGGGTACAGCAGAATTGTTAAATTCTCTCTTCAGAGGGGTTGTCAAATCTTTTTTATTGAATCTAGGAATGAGCCCACGGTCTCTGCAGTTTGAATTAATGATGTTCTTTGCTGGAAATTCAAGCCAGTTTTTAACACTCCACTAACAAAGATATGTCTACTCCAGAAGTCTCTCACATGATAATGTTTAACCTCCTTCTAACCATTTTCTCACTATCTAAAATTCACATTTTAAAGATTCACCCATTGAAAAGTTACATGCTTTTGTCCTTTAAGTGATGACTAGCTTTTTTCTATAGAGAAAAAACGGTTTAAATATATAAGATCTAAATCCAGACAGGAACTGACAAGTCAGAGCATTTCCAATGGATCACCATAGATTGGTAATTTTCTTTTTTCCTGGATTATATTAACTGAGTTAATGTGATCCCTTTGTTTTAGTTGTAGAAAATCTGGTCCTTCTGTAGTATTCTGCTCAAGAAGTTAGACCACTTGTATGGTGGGCTTATACAAGGAAGCTGGGAAAAACAGAACTTCTCCACTACCAAGAAACTTCTTAAATTGAAAACTCTGAGTTTCAACTGACATGTTTTGACATTTAGCTTACTTTTTCATAAAATAAATGCTAGCCATTTAGTATAAGGACAGGTGCTTACTTCTTTGGGCAGGATACATGTAAAAATATATTTCAGGGTCTGCCTTTAAGAAGACTACAATCTAACATGATAGATAAATAATGTTAAGGTCAAAAACATATTGTTAGATAAGAGAAAAATCATTTTTCATTCATTGATGAGACATCGATTCATTAAGAAAGTAGCATTGAAAATAGTCTAGAAGGAGGGAGTAATGAGGAAAGAATATTTTACAAGGTAAAGGAGTAGGAAAGATTGAACTATAGCAAGTAGTTGGACATGGCTATTATACAATGCAGGTAAAAGTAAATAATGGGAAATCAAGCTGAAAGTTTATTAGAACTGGCAGATGTTGAGTGCACGGAATAAGTAGAGTTTGCTGTTGGCCCGGTCCTGCATAACCCAGTGATATTTAATCCTACCCTCAGACCCAAGGCTGAATTCTCAGCATCCCATGTAAGTCATGGCAGCATTATCCTCCCATTATTAGGGATTAGTTTAGGAGAAGCACATGGCCAATTAGATGAGAGAATTGTCTGCTGTGAGCCTTCTGGCAAATGTCATCTTGCTATTAAACATTAGAAAGAAATGTTCCCGCTCCTTCCAGTGTTGGATCTGCATATGATACTTGAAATTTTTACGGTTGTTTTGTCATCAACCTGAGGATGAAGCCAACAAGAGAAAGAGAACATGGATCCAAGAGAACTGCTAAGAAGCAAAGGTAGGGGCCAATCTATGAAATTTCTTAATATTTGTGACATAATAAGAGCTAGTGTTGCTTAATTCATTTAGAATTTTGAGTTTTTTAATTGTTTGCATTTTAAAGCATCTTAACTGATACACTCAGGCTAGGGAATTTAAACTTACCTATATCAGAGCAGACAATGAAGAAACACAGATACTTATAAGTAGAGGATAAGTATTAGATGAATCTGGGCATGGTGTTTGAGATGGATTCAGTTAGGATGAAAGTGAATAGGAGAAGTTAGTTAGTAGACGATTATAATTACCCAGGTAAGAGATAATGCAATTCCAAACAAGGGTGAGGCCATGATGAAGACAGTTTTGAATAGACATGAGACAATTTTGAAATAAAAGTGGACCAGCAAGAATGTTTGCAGGTGGGAAAAAATTAGGCAATAAAGAGAGAAAGAAGAAATTATATTGGAAAATAAACGTGTTCTTGGACATTTCTCACTGGAATTCACTGTCAGGAGCCACAGTTTATATGGATTCTTGGAAGAGAGTGCCATAGATCATAGAAAACTGTTGTATTTAGCAGCAGCCTGCTTGGCAACATCTCCTCCGACCTCTTTCCTTCCTCATTCTTTGTCCGTTACTCCGCTCTGTAGGATTGTACCCTCTGGTGAAGGAGTTTTACAAAAGCCTTTGCCTTGGGCTCTGCTTCCAGGAGAACCCAAAACCAAAATACTCTCCTAAAGGAAGGCTGGACTAAGTAAAACAAAATTACTTTCCACATTTAAAATTCTGAGGTTCTAATAAACAAAATAATGTACTTCCTAAAAGCAACTGTCCCACAGAAGAGGTACGACAATTTCCCGTCGCAAGAAAATCATTAACAGTTAAATCCTATTACTACAGACCAACAAAGGGCCTTCCAAGTTCCTTTGCTTCACTGCTATTTTGTTGAGTTCAATGCTTTTTGATTTCCCTGTGTTGCTGGTCTTGGACTTGAAAATGGCTTTGCTATCCTGCAACATTTGTTTTCATGATTTCAATGTGTTGGAATATATCATGTGTAAGAATTCTGGCACATTTTAAAGAGAAGCCTCAAAAAACATATTCTAGTTTTCAAATGGATTGGCTAATAAGAGTAATATAAATGAAAATGAAAGAAGGCAACAGGAAACAATATTGAAATTTCTAACTTAACCAGGCATAGGAGACCAGAACAGTAATGGAGACAGTCAGGGTTCTCAGTGCAGATAAGCATTTCACAGTCTGATCTACAGGCCCTACCAGTGTCATCAGTTCCAGGCATTTCAATAAAGTATGAATCACCTCTCCTGCGGTGGTAACTGCAGTGAACCTAGAATTCAGCCATTGCATAGAAAAAGCACAAAGACCCCAACTGAGGCAAGCAGTCATGAATGGCACGTGTAATTCCTTGCAGGTGAGACTAGGTATATGGGAAATAACTCTTTAGAAGTAAATAAAATATTGTAAACTAAATATATTTACAAACAAAATATTGTAAACTAAATCACTGAGAAAAAAATGGAAGAGTAAGCATGAACTTCATTCCTCAAAGGTATCAAATACGTAGGATATTTATTTCTTTAACTTCAGAGATGGCTCATCAAATTTGACAATGAAGTTATTTGTTAAAACAAATTGATTTAAAATAGTTTTCACCTTTTTGAATAATGTGAGAATTTTCCAGAATGCCTATGAAATGTAAGGCATGTACTAGGTTCACATATCCAGAATTAAATAATAATGTTCTTGTCTCTACCATTTCGTAAACAACTTTTCAGACACTGGAGACAAGCCCAGAGTATTCAAGAGGCTTTACACACTCAACACCCACATCTACAGTCACTTTTTGCCATGGGGGATACTTGATGGAGCTGGCAAGGGACATTATTAGGCAGTGTAAGCATTCTCGTGGATAAATAGCAATGACTATTAAGCACCCTTGCGTTTTTTCCTCTGTAGGAATTTGTCTCCCCTTATCCCGAAGACCATTTTGTATCCTTTTTTGATTAAGGATCTGGTGAATTCATCTATAGTGGCATAAATTTATGATTAGATATTCTAATGTTGTACCCCTCTAATACTAACATATTGCACAAAGGGTAAATTATTACATCTCCCAGAAATGTGGTCATGCTTAATGGTGCCAATACATTCTGAGAAACATGCGCTTAGGTGATTTCTTCATCCTTTGAACATCATAGAGTGTACTCACATAAACCCAGATGGTATAGGATATATGGTACAGCCTATTGCTCCTCAGCTACAAATCTGTACTGCATGTTACTACACTGAATCTTGTGGGTAATTGTAACACAAAGGTAAATATTGTGTATTTAAATATTGAAAAGGTACAGTAAAAATACAGTATAAAAATAAAAAATGGTATACCTATATAGGGCACTTATCATGAATGTAGCTTGCAGGACTAGAAGTTGCTCTGGGTAAACTGGTGAGTGAGTAGAGAGTGAATGTGATGGCCCTAGGACATTACTGTACACTATTATAGTATTATAGTACTAGTATTACTGTACCTATTAAAACACTGCATGCGGCCGGGCGCGGTGGCTCAAGCCTGTAATCCCAGCACTTTGGGAGGCCGAGGCGGGTGGATCACGAGGTCAGGAGATCGAGACCATCCTGGCTAACATGATGAAACCCCGTCTCTACTAAAAATACAAAAAAACTAGCCAGGCGTGGTGGCGGGCGCCTGTAGTCCCAGCTACTCGGAGGCTGAGGCGGGAGAATGGCGTGAACCCGGGAGGTGGAGCTTGCAGTGAGCCGATATCGCGCCACTGCACTCCAGCCTGGGCGACAGAGCGAGACTCCGTCTCAAAAAAAAAAAAAGAAAAACACTGCATTCTTAGGCTACACTAAATTTATTTATTTATTTATTTTTTTTTTTGAGACGGAGTCTCGCTCTGTCACCCAGGCTGGAGTGCAGTGGCCGGATCTCAGCTCACTGCAAGCTCCACCTCCCAGGTTCACACCATTCTCCTGCCTCAGCCTCCCGAGTAGCTGGGACTACAGGTGCCCGCCCCCTCACCTGGCTAGTTTTTTTTTTTTTTTTTTTTTTTTTTTTTTTTTGTATTTTTTAGTAGAGACGGGGTTTCACTGTGTTAGCTAGGATGGTCTCGATCTCCTGACCTGGTGATCCACCCGTCTCAGCCTCCCAAAGTGCTGGGATTACAGGCTTGAGCCACCGCGCCCAGCCCCACTAAATTTATTTTTAAAACTTCTTTCTTCAATAATAAAGTTGCCTTAGCTTACTGTAACTACTATCTAAAGTGTTTAATTTTTTTTAACATTTGATTCTTTTGTAATAACACTTGGCTAAAAATACACATTGTACAGCTGTAAATATTTTCTTCCTTTATATCCATAGTCTATAAATATTTTTCTGTGTTTTTATTTTATTTGTACCTTTTAATCTTTTTTGTTAAAAACTAAGACACAAACATACAAATTAGCCTAGGTCTACACAGGGTCAAGGTCATGAATATCATTCTTCCTCCACAACTTATCCCACTGGAAGGTTTTCAGGGGGCAATAACGTGACATGAGGCTGTCATCTCCTATGATAATAGTGCCTTCTTCTGGAATGCCTCCCGAAGGACTTGCCTGAGGCTGTTAACTTTTAAAACTATATAAATAGAAGGAGACAGTCCAAGATAGCAATTAAGTATAGCATAGTAAATATATAAATCAGCAACAGAGTCATTTATTACCATTACCAAATATTATATACTGTATCCAATTGCCTGTCCTATACTTATATTGGACTGACAGTGCAATAGATTTATTTACACCAGTATCATCACAAACACTGGAGTAATGCATTGTGCTTCAATGTAGTGATGGCTACAACATTAGGCAATAAGAATTTTTCAGCTCCATTATAATCTTATGGGACCACTATCCCGTGTGTAGTCTGTCTTTGACCAAAACATTGTTAGTCAATGCATGACTGTATTTGCATGTTTTTCTCTATTCAGTGGGGAAAAAAAAATGCCAACTACAAAATTACAGGCCTGTTAGTAGTAGAAAGATTGATTTGGAAGATAGAAAAGGGGCCAGTTGCCATATTCCTCACAAATAACACCAAGGTTTTATTCTCCTATCCTGTTTTCACATTCATCACAACTCACTGGATGGCCTTTTCAGAATGATAAAGACCTAACTGATTGTTTTTGCAAAAGGACCGCAAAAGATTCATATTAGGGGAGTGTGCATTTTCACTCCACTCTGAGGAGTCTTTACAGGACGAAGAAGAAGGGAAATAAGGTGATTAATCCACCACCATGCAATTTTCCTTCTTGTTAATAGAACCTCCCCACAAGAGATTCTTCCTTCCCCCCTCTACTTCCTTCTCGGGCTAAGAAGCATCAGAAAGTCAAGGTTCAGACAGCCAAGCTAATGGGGGGTCAGAATCTGAACAAGGGTCCTGAGATGGGCAGAGGGCACAAGTAGAACATAAAGAAAGGATAGGGCTTGATATCAAGCCAGCAGTTTGTTGAACCAGAGGCTCCCTATGGATTCCTTCGGTCATGGAGCATTCAGCACTAATGAAGACCTTATACACCAGGAAGTGGAGACACAAAATGAAAAGATAAAATGTTTTTCAGTTGTTCAAAGCCTAGTGAAATCACTCTTCAGCCCAATGGCAGAACTGGAGGGGAGAATGGCTGGGCTCCATAACAGGTGCAGACAAATGCTGACTAGCAGTGAAAGAGCAGAGAGAATAGCCCCTGAAATCTTCTTCTTTTTACTGAACCTTGCTTTTAAGTGAAATGATCTTGATATTCCCAACAATTCTGTTACTCGACTTTACCTACAATTTCAACTGTGTATTAGGAAATTCTTGTGTGGGTATTTGAGGCTGAGGATAATACTCTTACTATTATACTTCAGAATTGTCATCTCATCACTGCCTTTTTTAAGTCAAATTTGTTTTACTTTTTAAAGAAAATGTATTTTCCTCCTTTTATCCTGCTGCCTCCATCTCATTTTACAAAATGTTAACATTCCTTCGTTATGTCACACACGGTCTCCAACAAATGTCATCAGAATTGCAAAGTTATTCAGTGTCTTGTGACTGTTTTGCAGTATTTACCCAAGTTTCCTTGCAGATCTATTCATGAATAAATTTTGCATGCTCTGTAAAGCTAACTGCATTCTCAGATATTGCCATTCATAGTTTTATGACATACTAATTGTAAGAAGTTGATGTTTTCCCTGTCACATATATGCCCTTATTAATTCCAGAGTATTTTAAACAGAAAACAGGTAAATGGAAATTAAAAACAGCACGTAAACTAAGTAGTTGCTAGCAGTGAATGGCATGCTTAATTACTGCTGGCTATGGTCCTTTAAACTAAAGAGACAACCTTTGATAATTACACACACACACACACACACACACACATATACACACACACACATATTAATTCTTTCCAACATATATCATTTCTAAAATACAAGGAAGTCAATATTCTTCCCAGTTCTATCAAATTTATGATCCTTTTATTTCCGGTTTAAGTCTGGTAGACCATTCAGGTTTTATGTTTAAGCTCAGTGCTAATGCCTCTCTCATCCGCATTCTTGACTCAAGGAAATGACCAGGAGCAATTGCTAAGTAAGTACAGAGCCCATCAGTGAGTCTAACTGGCTTGCTTCCCAGATGCTCCTGCCATCTGTTGGAAATGTAGCCCAATAGAAACAGAAGGTAGACTTAAAAATGCACTTTTCCCCGTGTCTTTTTAAAAGTGTGTTTATCACGCTTTAATAATTAGCCATGTAAACAGGCTTTAAATCATGGCCTCAGATACTAAAATAAACACTGCTCCTCCACTTGGCGTGGTAGGGGAGCTTTGCATCGTGATATATTTAAACAAATCTTCAATCTCTTTGTCTCCTTGTTCCATAAAATATGACATTGGCCATTAAAACAATAAGTCATATAGAGCAAAATGCAAGATGAGAGAATGGTTTTGCAGAAGAAAGAGGTCAACTAAGGGAGAAAGAGTGAGACAAAGGGCACTTTGTGAGCCAAACAGGAACTATTTTCTCTCACCACAAGATATGTACCTTTTGGTAGAAGTCACTGTTGAAATTTAGATAAATTTACATAAAGTAGTACTTATTCAATATCATGCTCATACACTTAATAAATTAACGGAGATTTTTAGCACTCATTATATTTTCTGAACCAAAGGCAATACAAAGCACATTGGACCCCACTCCTGCCCAAAATATCATATAAATAATCAGAGCCCTAGAACAGTCATCTTCAGACAGTGCATCAAAATTAGCACACATTTCTGGCTGCAGGATTTCTTTTTTTTTTTTTTTTCTCACTGTCGCCTAAGCTGGAGTGCAGTGGCACAGTCTCGGCTCACTGCAAGCTCTGCCTCCCGGGTTCACGCCATTCTCCTGCCTCAGCCTCCCAAGTAGCTGGGACTACAGGCGCCCGCCACCATGCCCGGCTAATTTTTTGTATTTTAAGTAGAGATGGGGTTTCACCATGTTAGCCAGGATGGTCTCGATCTCCTGACCTCGTGATCCACCCGCCTCGGCCTCCCAAAGTGCTGGGATTACAGGCATGAGCCACCGCGCCCGGCCTCTGGCTGCAGGATTTTTGATTCAGTAGGTCTGAGGCGGCCCAAGAATGTATTTTCTAACGATTTCCCAAGCTAGGGTGATGCTGCTGTTCTAGACTACAAAGCAGTAAAGGTAAGAAAGTAAGAATTCCAGAAAAGCAGAGACAGACGCAGACAGGAAGAGAAAGCCTTTGAGGACATTGAATTTTACAGCTGAATGGGACGTTAGCATTAGGAGTCTCTAACTGTAACCCTCCTCAATTAGCAAGTTATAAAACAGAAGCCCTTGGGAGTTACCTGACTTTCTCAGAGTCACTTAGTGGCCTAGTCCAAAACAGGAGCAGGTAAAAAGTTTGGCTGCTTTTGCTATGACTCTCAGAACCAAACACATATTGAGAAATTTGATCATTGGTATGCTGGTTGTACTCTGTGGATGTTTTCCCCTTTAGAAAACTTTAGGACAATGCCCAAAAAGGGAGGAAAAAGAGTCTAATTCTTGGAAGTGCACATCCGTGTGGACAGGTGAATTATATTAATATATATAAATATATTACCCGTGTCCCTCCACCTGTAAGAGGCGTGCTTCAGAGACAGAATTTTGGAGGGAGGTAGAAGAACGTGGAATACCAAAGAGAGAGATGAATAGACATAAGAGAAGATGGTGTTCTTCAGGGGTACATCATGTCCTTTCTTTGAGATTCCTGGGCAGTTTATGTGACTACTAGGTTGCCATCAAGGAAGTCAACCATGTCTAGAGAAGAGCTCCTTCATGTGTCCGAGTCTTCAGAGCCAAGAAATAGAGAGCTTATGTAATGCAGTTGACAGCAAGTTACAAGACTGTCAGAAAGTCGTGGTCCAGAGATGACCTTGAAGGAGGAAAAGAAAGCTTTAAGACCTTAAGAAGCCTTAAAGGAGGGAAAGCAGACAAAAGGTTGAGAATTTGGCAAAATATGCCAATAAACTTTAATGCTGTTATTTGTGTTTTTATATTAATCAAATATTTTAATAAAATGTTTGTACTGGGTGTGTTTACAGGATATAATTCATGAAGAAAATAAGACCGAATGTTTCAATACAACAGATTTCTCTCCTGAAGTGGGAAATCCATAAAAAGTGTCATGTTAGCCTCAGGGTAGGAACCATGTTTTGTTCATTATTAAATCTCTGGCACCTGCACATAGTAGTTGGTCCATACTTTTGGATTAAAATAAAGTTCCTTTAGAAAACTTCAGCATACTTTATCCCTAAGGAAGAAAATAAGGAAAGTGGTGTCGTCGTTTTTGAAAAAAAAAAAAAAGAGTTGTAAAAAGGGAGAATTAAACACTGAGAACCAGATAAGGTAGTTGCAGTAGGAAATGAATAAGATAAATCTAGAAGGAAGGAAAGATCACAGGAGTGTAATCAAGTGGCATTTGTATAGCCACTCAGTTGCTCTGCCACCACCCCTAAAGTTGTCTGCCCAAGGCTTAAGAGATTCTGGATGTACATTTATTAGGAATATCATTCTCTTAGAATTGGCACCCCTAATCCAAGCAAAGTGAGATATGCGAAAGCAGTCCAGTGATGTCAGGCACTATTATGTTCAAAATCTAAACCTGGGGTATGGGGCAAGCAAATGCTAATCGACTGGCTTCCCGTATCAGTTATTTTACTGCCTCCCTTAATCTGGTCTACCTTTGCATCCTTTACATACATAGGCCGCAAAAAGGGCAAAATCCTATTTTAAACTACATAGGGCTTGGTGCTCTGAGTATTCCAAAGGGCTGAAATAATCATCCCAACAGCAATCAATTTCCCTGTTAGTGGTGGACAGGAATGCTGAGTGAAGTGAGCAAAGAGGACCAAAGTGAGGTGGGCAAAGAGAAGTTATGTAACACTGTTATCTTACAAAAATGTTAATGGTGTCTTTATGGAAGCCATTTCCCCAAAATATATAATACCAAGTTGTTGCAGCCTTTAACAGTAAAATGTTTGCTTCCTGTAAACCCTGAAGGTGTGTTACGCAGATTAGTAAAGCCTTGTAAAATGCCTCCAGCATTGCAAAACAAGAAATTCCCTCATGTTACAAACACAAGGATTCATTTACATGGAAGGAATTCCTTACCAGTCAGGGCTCATTTTTTCACTAATCAACCATTACTTAAATTTTGGTTCTGCATGAACCACATGCCCCTCATGTGCCTTGCACAGCAAAAGTTGAGTAAATGCAATCGTAAAATTCCATCTTGCTCTGCAGCTCTCAGGCAGGCTGAGCAAATCCAATGATGAGAAATGGGCAAAAGACCATAGCAAAGGCTACCATGTTTCAACCATTTTCTAAGTTGTTTCCATTTGAAATCGCTGAAGTTTTGGAGACATAATCAGTCCTTGTTGCTAGTTGCTATTTCTGTGTGGTTCATTGTGGTCCAGGCTCTCCGAGGGCACATCTGGTCACACTAATGGCTCTTCTAGGCAGGGCACTGCCCCATCTGCCAGGGCCTGTGGAGACAGGAGCAGGGCAGTTCTTGCCCCCAAGAGGCTCTGGGCTCATCAGCACAACCTTCTGTGGTCCTGGCTGTTTGCCTATGCAGAGAAGGGCACTGGAGCAGGGGCACAGTGCTGTGGGTCAGCCCAAGGCATGGATTTAATGAAAGGTCTGCTGGAAGCCACATCAAACAGCAGCACGAGTCCACAAATCCGCTCAGCAAGGTAACTTGAAGGGCATCTGTCACATTTCTCTCCCGTGATGGTTAGCCCTTGATATGCCCAGAAAGAACTCTGCAGCAATTTTAAAATACTGGCTATACACCTCTCACATTGCCCACAAACAACTCTGAAACTGTAATACAAGGCTTATCTCCGCTCTCGGGTGTCCACGTAGCAGGTGTCCATGCCCATTGAATGCACTTAGGAATGAATAGGGAGAATGCCTTTTGAAGCTGTGGCTGGGCAGAGACTATAACAGTTCATGTGTCACGCCTGCACCTTAAGTCAAGCTCACAGCCAACTGGTAAACTTTCCTCCAGCTGCGTTTCAGAATCACTCTATGGCCTGAACAGCTCAGGACAAAGGGAATTTAAATATGCAATTTACATATACTTGGAGGTTTCCAAATATACGAGTTTGTATCACATTTCATGAATAAATTGAAAGCCATTGGATACTTTAAAAAATACGGTAGATTAATGTTCCCCCTCTCTGCCCAACTCTATAATTGTTTCTTTAAGCCTCTTTTAAAGTGAAACATACATTCAAATAGTAATTTTTTAGGCCATTGAGTAAAGTATATTTTATACTTCCACAGATCCACTTTGCCACCAAAGGAAGGAAACCAAAAAACAGACTCAAGAATAATTTACAAGGAATTCTTAAAATTTAAAATGCAGTCACTTAGATAGAACCAGTACCCCTAGTATCTTGGATGAGTAAGATACTAAACCAGTATCAAGATGAACACGAGAATGAAGCAACCAGATTTTCAGGTTTAAACAGCTCTTCCTCACAGTATTGTTCCCAAGGAGAAGCGAACGCTAAGCTAAGCCAACGATTCATCAGGCTCATATCAGAGACGAGACCCCCAAGCCTCAAAGAAGATTCTTTCAGTGTACCCAGGAACTCCATCTTTTGTGTTTACTAAAATTTATTTTCAGATTATCTGATTATTTTACATTCTTATTTAATATTTCCAGTATGCATTTACATGATTCATTTATTCTTAAAGTGACTGTTAATGAAGTATCTATAATGTGCAGGTTACTGAACTAGAGGCAGTGAGAGATGCAAAAAATAATCACCTGAATCAAAAGCAGAAATGTGCCTTATCACACAAATAGATAACCTACCACATAGATATGCCCACCAAGGAAAAAAAATTATTCAGTGCTACTAGCACAGTCAGAATGACTGTATTTGGCACCATCACTGTATGTACAGAGACCACTGCAATGGGATTTTGCCGTAGAAAAGAAAGATTGGGCTCAACTCCAAATACAGCATGGGCATCTGGGTATTTATAGCCAAGGAGCAGGGTGGGTGTCGGAGGATGGAAGGTTACTGTGAGGAAACATGAGGGTAAGGGAGATTCATGCTAAAGACAGGCCAGGGTAATTAGACATCACCTGGGTGATGGTGGAAGATAAGGGCCCCATCTGATATTGAGGGTGACTTGTTATTGAAGGTAGAAGGTTCTTTCTAAATTGACTTAGCAGGAGTCTTGGTAAAATTAGGTTTTACAAGGAAGTACACAGATGAGCCTAAGAGAAGGCTCAAGGGTCTGACTAAAGTTTGACCAAGCACAGAATCTTTGTCAACCTACAGCCCAGGTCCTTTTGTCTGTGGTCAGCCTGCTGCTCCCACCTCTCCACCTCCCACGGTTCTGTGATACTCTTTCTTATCTTCTTCTTTTCCTTTTTCTCCTCACAGTACTCACTTTCCCTGATATTTTTCTCCTGTCTTCACAAGTTATTTAAACCCCGTTGTTTTAGGAAATCAGATGTATTTAGTAGATAAAGGATATACCAAGGCCTGGTATTTGGTATTAGCTCAATATACATACAGGATGGATGGATGGATGAGAGAAATAGGGACCATATTCTGAGTGAGCTTATGGCCTAAATAACATGACAGGTAATATGAATGCATATGTTAAGTAAGTCTAGAAAGTGATACATCATAAAGAATTAAGTGCAAAAAACAAATCTGTAAGATAGAATCAAATATACTATAGTTCCATCTGCAGTTATTGCAGACAACACTAACTTTAGGACCTGAACCACACTGGTGTCATCCAGCAAGCTGACATTATGAAGATATGGGAGTCTCGCTTGATAAAGTGCAGGAGAGAAATTAAATACCCAAGTTCTAGAGTTAGAATGCCTAGATTCCACATCGCCTTTGTCGTTTGCTGGCTGTTGGAATCTGGAAAAGTACTAACTACAGTTTTCTTTTCCTCAGGTTACAAAATTATAGATTATGGCACCAGCTTCATAAAGACATGATAAGGATGAAGTAGCATGATCCATGCACAGCATTTACGTTGTGCGAGAAGTTATTTATTGAGAAGTTATTGACATTAGTAAAAATTATTACTGCAAAATAATGTACATGAGTAATCTCTCTCACCCAGACAGGCCAAGAAGAGACTTCGTGCCTGTGTTAAGGGTGTACATCAATCTCTTTTGAATCCTACAGTTATGGTTCCCTCAGCAAGTGTTTCCAGGGTGGAGACTGGTTAATGAACACTTGATTTCACAGAGCCACATAACAAACCTCACTCAGGTCCAGTGAACCAGCCGGGAACACATAGGTCTGGAGGGAAGTGTCCTTTGCACAGAAGGAGAGAATTTGAAGAATACATGCATAGTGGGAAATGCAGAAAATGCAGAGAACCTCCCAGAGATTCCGTGTGGTATGAAACAGTTATGCTGAGCACTTACCGAATTGCTTTTAGTCACCCACATAAGAAGCTATGGCAAAGTTTAAAATGGAAAAGTTAAAATGTAAAATGTATGTATTAACTCCTGTGCTAAAGTCTCATACCCTAGAGGGAAACCTAATCTCTCTTTTGGGAAGAGGAAATTAATATATGTTTGTTGAGTACTGTGTTATGTATATTACAATCATGCCTCTCAACCAAAAGAATATCGATTCTAAGTGGTGATGGTGAATAAATCTCTGTAGAGGGCTGTCATTTTCAACTCAGTGGCTCTCATTGAAGCTTTTTAAAAGCTTTACATTAAACTAAGCCAAAGGCAGATTCAGAAAATGATTTTAAAGAATTTATTTTAAAATGGATGAAATAACAATAGGTGAAGTAATAATAATTTCATAAATCTGTCTTGAAAGAAAACCAGCTAACTTATCCCTTTTCAAATGGGAAAAGATTGAAAATTCTCCAGCACATACATAGTATTTTATGCTTCTAAAAATTAAAAATGGATGAAGTAGCTTTTTTTCCTTCATAAAAGTAGGGGGGAAAGGTAATTTTTAGATTGAGATCAAGGCTTCCAAGTTTGAATCTAGAATAAACTTTAAATCCCCAAAGCAATTGAGAATGATTTTTAAATATTTTAATCCTGTCTGCTTTTAACAAAAGGAACCCACACAAACAACAAAAGGAGGAAAAAAGTATCTAATCAGATCTTGTTCCTGTCTCCAAAGTGGTGATTTTTCAAGCATTCTAGAAGAGCTAAATAAGGGCTATTACAGAGTTTCACACAGGATGATCAACAATGTAAATGCAGAAAGAATCTCATAATTACTGAAGGAAACTTCCAGCTGTGGGCAATTAAAGATTTAACATATTAACAACGAGAACCTTCCAAACATGGGGAAAAAAGAGGCAATTCACAGAACTTACAGTTTCCACTAAAACAATGGCATAATCAGACATCTGACCCAGAGAAGTCAAGAAATAGTTGTGTTGAATGATCAGATGCACTTGATTCCGGATCAAATGCGGCATAAACTCAAACATCATCCCTAGTACCAGAATGGAGTTATTTGCATTTTCATATCCATAGAACATTTAGAAATGTTGACAGCTTATATCATGTCCAAAAGTGGTGGTGAGAAAATGTTCCACTCTTTTCCCTTCAATTCACATATGGGTGAGAAAATGGAATTCCTTAGGTCTCTAGCTATTCATGACTTTAGTGCCTCAGGCTAACGTTTTCATTTCGCTTTTTATTTTTCTTTACAGTAACACTTTCTATTTAAGTGACATTAAGGGAAGCACTTTTTCTGGGCTATTTTATAATTGTTTTTACCCAGTTCTTCATGAATACTGGTAAAATAAAAAGCTATAGTAATTTTAAACATTTCCAGGTTTGAGCTGTTGGTCCAAATAAAAGTCTAAAACTCATGATTTGGGAAGTTATTTTGAATGAATAAATATGTATTACTATGAGTAGCTTTCAGTGCACAATTTCTCTGTAATATATAAGTACAGTGGAGTCCAAAATTCAGTCACACCATAATTTATATAGATCTCTCAATTTGTCAATAAATAATCTGGTTTTCTTACAGAGAGCCTGCTGAGTAGTTAATGGGATAATTTAGTTGAGTAGCTATTCAACCTAAAATACAGTTTGGCCCAATCATTTAAAAATCTTTTAAAATAATATTGTTCAGCACATTTTGAAATGCTCTATGTTTGGTCCTCTCATCAGCAATACTGGGCATGTCTGAGATAAGGGGAATGAATGAAAGATGTGACTTCTAAAATATGATTATACGGAGAAGAGAAGACTTTCTCAGTCAGGGTCCTTGGTTCCTCCCATCTTTGGGGCAGCACCAGCTAGTTGTACTGCTTCCTTCTCTTGTTTGGTGAGGGCCTGGCAGCAGTTCCTGACACACAGGGTCTAACCTAGGCCCTCATATATACAGAGACACAAAATCTCCATTGACTCTCCGAAATGAGTGTTCCACTCTCTGCCTTGGCTATAGGATCACATTGCTTTGACCAATTCGGCCTCCATGATAAACTTGTTGCTTCCAATTCTGCTACATTCCTGGACATGCTCAGGGGAATAAGGACTCACGTGTCCTTGCTATACCACACAGGAACTGGAAAAAGGCCATGAGACTGCCTCACCTGCAGATTCACCTCACTTACCTATCATGAGGTATTCTGGACTCTCCTTCCCATAATGCCCTGAGAGTAGAAGAAAACATTCTTTGCCTCATAACCTGCTTCTCCTGGACTTCAGCTCCATGCTTAAATCTTAATGACATTGATAGATAGGGGCATTTTCTCTTCACAATGGGACATCACTATAATCAGAGTGACCCAGTTCAGAACATACTACCTCAAAATATGGTACCTTGGCATTTGAGAAAACAGCAGAAACAGGAGATCTTTCTGACCTTCTCTCACCATTCTTCCTGTAGCAGGCCATAAAAGAATTCTCTAACCTTCCTCAAAAGTAGATAAGGCCCTCATTCCAGAGTAGTCCTTCCCCTACCCACAAGAAAGGAACGGAGACACAGAGACACAAGGAATAATCTAAACAAATAGGCCTTATTGAGTTTCCCCCCAACCCAGTTTATTCCCATTAGATCATACCCCCTTTTATCCTATCATATTTCTGTACAACTGTCCACTCTTTATCAACCCTAAGCAGAAAAATAGTTTTTCCTATTTCTCTGAGTCTTCATTTCTGAAGATTCCCATGTCTCCTAAAACTTATATTAAATAAATGTGTAGTCTGGGTGTGGTGGCTCAGGACTGCAATCCCAGCACTTTGAGAGGCTGAGGTGGGCAGATCACCAGAGGTCAGGAGTTCGAGACCAGCCTGACCAAAATGGTGAAACCCCGTCTCTACCAAAAATCCAAAAAATTAGCTGGGTGTGGTGGCGGACACCTGTAATCCCAGCTACTCGGGAGGCTGAGGCAGGAGAATTGCTTGAATCCCGGGAAGCAGAGGTTGCAGTGAGCCAAAATTGTGCCATTGCACTCCAGCCTGGGCAACAAGAGAGAAACTCCATCTCAAAAACTAACAAATAAAATAAAATAAAGTAAAATGAGATAAAATAAAAGTGTATGCTTTCCTCTTGTTAATCTATCTTTTAACAGGATATAGGGGGCTCAGCCATGAATCCAGCAAGGGTTGAGGAAAGAAATCTTTTCTCCAGTATAGAAGTCTCTCAGGCAAGCCCTTAGTAAGTCACAGGAGAGCTCAAAATAATGAATCAAGTTATTTCTTCCTTCCATTTGCCCTTCCCCATCCCCATCCTAACCCCACCTTGTTTTCAAGCATATTGTCTTGCTCCAGAGATTAAGTAATCACTTTTCTCTGTCCTGGGGTGATAAGCTTCTGGGCTGTAAAAGTGATTCCTCTAACTGTTTCTCCCACTTCAATGCAGTAGATCTTTTAGCTGGAGGTCAGCATGTGACTTTGGATCAGAAGATTCAGAGTCCAGACTTCTGGGTTCTAATTTAGGCCATTATTTTATTCTCTACTTTTAGAATACTTTCTAATGATACGTTCCTGGATAAGTCACTTAACCTTTTCTGATTCGTTTCTCTCTGTAAAAGAGAGGGTGTAATACATGTTCTTTCTGTATCTTAGTGTCCTTGTAAGCACGATATGATTTCCTGGGGTTGAAAAGTTTTGTAGATAACTGTTAAATCAAGTTTGGCCTAAAGCTGCCTCTTCACATATTTTAAATTCAGCCTAAAAGATTCTTTGTACGTAGCAAACTGTAACCTAAATGGAGGTGTAAAGAGGCTGTCACCTACTCTTGGACCAGTTACCGAATTTTGGCCAATCAAAGGGAGCCAAGTGTCCAAACCGTGTTCAAATAAGGCAGATGTCAAGCTGTAACCAATCCAGCTGTTTCTGCACCTCACTTCAGTTTTCTGTACATCACTTTCCTTTTTCTGTCCATAAATCTTCCACCACGTGGCTGCATTGGAGTCTCTCTGAGTCTATTCTGGCTCGGGAGGCTGCCCAATTCATGAATCATTCTTTACTTAATTAAATTCTATTAAATTTAATTTGAGTAAAGTTATTATTTTAACATAACAAATACAGGAAATGTAAGCTTCTTCCTTTTCAAAATGCAAAATCGGCAGATTCCGCACTGGGCACATGTAATGCCAATTATTTGACACAGCACTTAATACTTCATTCTATTGGCAGTTTTGCCTGCAGAATCTGTCTGCTTAAAAAGACCTAGAGTCACATGATCATAGGTTATTATCACTGTATTATAAAATCGGCTTGCTAGAATTTATTGAAATATGTTTCCTGTACTTTCAAATCACCATAGAATGAGAACTGAAGATCGCTTATCATCTTTACATTTCTTTGGTTCACTGCTAAGAAACAGGCTTCAAAACAGAGCCTTGTCTCTGATGACTCTGCCAAGTTATGGGGTCATTAAGTCATGTGGGGCATAAAGAAAGATCATAGTAAATAATTAAAGATGGGCTGATGTTTCAGGAGACCTATGCTTTACACAGTGGAGGCAGTAGTCACAGTTCTGATCCAGAAGACTCTTCATCTAAAAAGAAGGCCAAGACTGAGTCTCACCACTCTGATCTGTTCTAAATTGTTATGCACAAAGGAATGCACATGATTCAATTCTGTATTGTTCCTTCTAGTTAAGATTCAGATCACTGAATAGTACTGAACAGAACGCAGAATTTGGAAAAAAAAAAAACTTTCCAATTTTTAATGGAAAAAAGCCTTTAGTCTTTTATAAGTTTTTCTATGTAAAAATGATTGTATGACAACCAACTACAATATATAATTTACCAGAAAAATTATTACCTACTAGCTTTAAAAAATATCAAGATGATGAACACACATACCATATATTTGTTGGTTTTAGAGGCAAAAGAGAAAAGAAAATCATTGCTTATTTAATTATCTGAGCCAATACCTTATTTTCTATCTAAAAAAAACATGAGCTTTAGGGAGGAATAATTAAGGTACTATAATTATCTTCTCTTATCAGTAGCCATACTTTCTAGTCATCAGTGCCTATATTCTAAAATGTATACAATGATCTAAAAAAAGAAAAATCATAATTACATCTCTTTAAGGCCCACAAAGAGATATAACTACTTAATTCCATCTATGAAATACCTGAGATAACAATTCATTTCAGTCTATAGAATGAAAAATACTTTTAACTTACATTTTAAATTCATAGAACCAAGAACGAGAATGAAAGGCTATTCATTCCTTTTCTTCATATAGTAATGTGCATCTCTGCATAAGTTTCCTTTATAAATTTGATTGTCCTGTGATTTTTCCATAGTTTGAAAAAATTTGAAAAAAGAGAATACTTTATTACTTTTCCCTGAATGATAAGAAAAAAAAAAAAAAAAAAAAAAACATGATTATCCTACTTTTAAGCCTCTTCAGGTGGTTCTAATAATCAGGCAAATTTTAAAACCCCGTCTAGGGGAAGAAAGGTATGACACCTTTCCTCACTCATCATCAGGGTCATGGACTACACTCCATAAAAAAAGATAGCCTAATAAGAGAAAGACACAAATTGACCTAATCAAGTTTTATGTCACATGGGAGCCTTTAGAAATGAAGACCCAAAGACCCTGGAAAAGCAGTCATTTTTATGCTTAGGTTCAATGAAGAATCGACAGTCATGTAGACATGTGATTGGACAAAAGGGTCTGATCTAATGGTAATGGAGTGAGCTCTGAAACCCAGCAAGGCCTATCAGTTCATGTTCTTCTTGACCTCTCTGTGTAGCATTCTTTCCTCCTGGGTATAAGGCAGGAACCCTCTGGAAAGTGGGGGTCTTTTGACCTACTTTCAGGCAGTGGGTCATAGAATTTCTTTAGGGCTAGCTTTCAACAGAAAGGTGAGAAAGGTCAACACGACCTTCTTGGTTCCCAGGCCCTCTTGATCTCCTTCAGTTCAAAACACTTTGAGGCAACATTTTCCCAGTCCCAACACCTCCTCTTAGCTAGCTATTCCTGGTTGTATCCAAATCTCTCTTTGTTTCCTGTATCTCCTTTCCATTGCCAAATCCCCATTCCACAGGCAACATTTCCTTTCTATATCCTACCTCTCTCTCCTATAACTACATCTCCTTTCTAGAACCTACGTCTCCTTTCCAGTACCTATTTCCCTTTTCTGGAGCCTATTCTCTTAGCCTAAATTTAATGAGGTGTCAAGTAATCTATCTTTCACTCTCCTATGTTAGTTTGTGAAGGTAATTTTAAGCGTCCTTGAGTATTTGTGTCTTAATGGAAGACTCTAGGAGAATAAAAAGGCTTTTAGAAGCAAAGTAATGAATCCCTGGTAGAAGTTAGATACCTCAATCAGTTAATTTTGGTCTTTACTTATACTGCTTGTGAGACTCTATATTTTCATTCTGAATGTAAGGGACATAAAACAATACCACCAAAAGCCTAAAGATTACACTTTATAAATTAATATTCTTTCCCCGGAAATAATCCCCACTAAAGAGACAAACATCTGGAAAAACAGAATTTTTAGTTTAATTCACAATAGAATTCAAACTATTTTTTTAGTCCTTTTTTATTGAGAGGGCCAGATGCAATACATCACAATTTGTTTGCCTAATTCAGACCATAAAGAAAATTATCTCTCTTCCATATGACATCAAATTTAGAAAAGGGAGGTTGGGTGTGGAGCAACAGTAACAATTCCTACTTTTAAAAGTCTGAAACATGTATACTCAGCAATTCTTCAGATGTAATGCAAACATTCTGAAGTATTTCCGTTTAAGATAAGCTTTTGCTTTCTTATTTTTCTAAAAGAAGTCATTACATACATCTCAGAGTTTATTCAGAAGAAGGCTATATTGTATATGTAGCATAAAATGTGTCCTCTAAAATGAAAAGTTGATTTCATAAATTTGATTAGTAGAACACTCTGAAGATAAGAGAAAGTTTTTGTGATTCTGACATGACAATGTCATTTGTAGCTCAAATAGATTTTCCTACAGTGAGTTGTATTATATATTGCCAAAGATACATTTCATTTTTTGGATATTCTTTACATCTTGGGTACAAGTGATTTCAATACATGGAACAAGGTAGCACTTGACAAACTCATACCCTGGGTCTATAGAGGTTTTTCTAAATATTGGTAAATAAAAGAATCAGATAATGGGTTCCCCTTTACCAGATCTATTAATCTTTTCTTGCCAGACTAACAAAGGAAGACTTATGTAATTAAAACAATAACTTAATATATTGGCATTAATATTTTACATGTTTGAACGTATTTGACTGTATCCAGCATTGTGCTAGTTTTTGTAAGGGTAAAAGGTAGTTTGTAAAACCAAGCTCCATCACTCTCTTAATGAAGATGATATAAAATAAGAAGGTAAATTTGATGTAATTCTAAATAATTTGGTATATGTAATTGAAATATATATTAATTTAATTTATCCATATTAATGAGTGGATAAGACATAACAGAATATTTCATGAAATATGTGGGATCTGAGTATGATTTGTTCAATGGCCAATAAGTAGACCAATTTGGGGGGCCTAATTTGACATAGCCCAATTATTCTAAGACTACGATCTATTACCATGTTTTAATTAGAAGCTGAACAAGAGCTTTTCTGAAAACTAGTGCTTCAATTATTCAAGATGAGAAGGCACTCAAAAAAAAAAGGCACTAGTAAAAGCATAATTGTGGTTAAAAAAGAATGATAATAGTTGACAATCCTGGCAAAAATCAATTTTGGAAAGTTTATCCAGAGATTATAGTTATTGTACATAGTAAGATTCATGTAAAAAAGGCTTTGTCTAGCATTATCCAAGTTGTATTTAACCCTCTGAGGATTTGCAGCCAGATATCTAGATGAAGTTGACTCCAGAGGCTAAGTGTACACACTGAGAAGCCCTGCCTCAGGACCCTGCCTGAGATTCCTTTGCAAGCTCTCTTCACCTTGAGGCTTATACTGTGCTATCCAGGATCTGAGAAACTACTCCCAGCTTCATTGCTTTCAGAATGTCTCCTCATCCATCTCACCAATGTGGCAGCCACAGCTTGAGAAGCAAAGAACTGCCTAAGTCAAGGTAAAAAGTATTGCCCTGCCTCTTTCTGCATCCATGCCTAACACTTACACATATCAGGTACTAATACCCCATTTCAGGGACTTGTAAAGAGTATTGTGCCACTCCTCCTTCTCTGGGGCAGCCATGGCAGATATTGCTAATCAATCACATCATTCTTTTCAATGAGCCCAGACATAGCTAGGTTTGCAAATCCCAACCCAAGGGCCATTTATTCACAGTTGACGTGGAGCCTGTCTGGCATTTCTGGCCAAAGTACCACTCAGGGATGATGGGACCAGGAGAGAGTCCTGGCACAGTCAGATGGAAATCCAGGATTTTTGAGGGCTACATTTACCAAAGATCAAACCGTATCTGCTGTTAGGGAAAACAGTCACTGTGGAGGAAAAGTATAGATTTTTGAAGAATAACAAGGTAAGAAGAGAAAAATCCAATGTTGAAGTTGGGGCTATTATTTGTGAGCTGCAGAGTATAGTAAAAACCAATTCAAAAAAAAAAAGCATAAAGAACTTACAGATTGATATCATCATCTAAGTCCTAGAAGCATGCTTGGCTGTCATGGGGAGAAATGACTTGTCAAAGTCACCCAGATGGTCCGAAGCTGGGACTAGAATTCCTGATCCAGAACTCACTGACCATGGAACAAATGAGCTTGTTGCAGTGTCACCTCCACAGATGAAGTCGGCTTCTGTCTCAGCCTCCTTTCCTTTTAGAGAATCAGTTTAATGGTTTCTTTCCAGAACATCATGGCCAACATGTAAACCTTCCACCTGGTAAGAAATGCTCTTTAAGGAGTATAGAGAGTTGGCTGCAAGATTTCAACTGTTTCTCTTTCAACTCTTTTAATTATAAGTAGCTAAATCTCCAGATGCAGCCGTCCGTTGCTAAATGTGGCTTCTGTTTGCTGTCAGTGTCAATGCCCTGAACCGTACGCACTCAAAGGAGGAGAAGTACAGAGAACCCATTGCTGCAGGTGTAAATAAAATCAATCTGCTCATTTTGGCAAATGTCTTATTGATCAGAGCTGTTAAATATATGCTTTTGTCTCCACCTTCACCAAGAATGTGGATACCTTTATGCTGGAACATTAAGTATCAAGCAGTATGTCTGCATTCTTGTCAGGATGGCTACAAGGACCAGTAATAATATGGCAGCATGTAAACTGAAGCTTAGATGTATTAAAGTGAGAAATCAATAGGAAAGATGGAGACAAAAATGAGGATAACATGAGGCACTGATTAGTCAAAGGCTAAAATGCAGGCATTATAAATTGCAGCATCATTTCCACATGCAGCTTTCTCTGTCACCTCATGCAGCATTGAAACAGAGTGAGAGAGTCAAGTTTAGGAATTCCCCTAAAGTCTCTGAATCTCAATTCCACTGCTTTAAATCTAGGCAGCACAATCCTTACCTCAGAGAATTGCCTGAGGATTAAATGAGGTGATATATGGAGAGTTCCTCATAGCACCAGGATTTAATGAACATTTGTTTCCCTTCTGCCCTTAAGTGTCTGTATCTGCAGGACAGGGCTGGCATTCCCTCAAATGCAGATGATGCTGTGATCTAAGATCTTCTACCAGTCAGGATATTTTCAATTTCAAGAAAGGGAAAATCCAGTGCAAACTGGCTTGAATAATAAATAAGCGGATGGCTTCTCTAACCAAAAACTTCAGAACTACTGTTGGTTTCAGGCAAGGTTTAAACAAATGAGGCCATCAGGAAGCTGCTCTTTCTGTCTCTCCCCTCTGCCTTCCTGTCTGCCAGTTAATTCTTTAGACTTCACAAGGGATCGCCCAGCAGGTCCAAGCTATCCCTCATTTGAAAACACAATGCACTCTTCTTCCGGGCACATGCCACATCTCCCCACATTGTCTGAGGGAAGGGAGGATTCTCTTCTGCTAATCACAGTCCAGGCCTAAGATTCATTACACAGCATGCATGACCATCTCTGAACTAATCCCCATAATCAAGGAGATGAGAAACGTTTTCAAACCAAATGACCTATGGGTCTGAAAAAAGTAGAATGGTGCATTAACCAGGGCATCAGAGGACCATTACAAATAAAGGATGCAAATAGATGGTGGAACCACCAATCATCAGAAATGACAGGTTCTAACCACTCACCTGCCTAAGAATAAATCTGTTGTTGTAAGACACTGATATTTGAGATAGTTTGTTGCAAAATATTACTGTGGTAACAACTAACCAATACAGTAAACAACAGATGACTAGTACTGAGGAAACATCACAGTGGATAGATAGGAATAATGGCCATGGAAAAGAGGAGATACCATTAGAGCTGAAACAGATCTTAAAGGTAGAATCCTCAGAATTTTTTAATTAATTGAAATCGGTGTGAGGGAAATCTTTGGATTTGAGTGAGTGTCACATTGACAACTTCTGTTTACAATGGTTTATGCTTATGATACTGTTTTCAACTGAACAAGCCTGAAAGCCATGAGTAAGGATCTTCATAGAATATCATGTCTTTTTGACAATAGATAGCCCAGCCTACTATAGTTTATGAATTCGCCCACCCCCTTTGGCACACAGAGGTAAAATGTATTTCTGCCCAGTAGGCTACCTACCTAATACCCCATTAGAGGATAAAATACTCGCCAATGGGCCTCTCAACTGGCACAGAAAATGGAGGCATGATTTTGAGTGTTGACTCCTCGGAAGTGACTGTCCAAACAGGGTTTATTCTGTTGTTCCCGGTATCCAAGATGAGTCCTGGATGTTGGTGAGTTCATGGGCCACAAATCAACATTCATGTAAATGCTTGACAGGCAGCAGCTGAAAGCCATTTAGTCCCATAACTAAGAGCCACTAGCCCATAACTTCAACAAAAGAAGATGCCAACTTACTATCACAATATATGTAACAAATAGATTAATGGTGTCATGCTAAGCGGTGACTTTCACATATTTCCAATTAAGAGGAAAGAGAGAAAGAAGCAAAAGACAGAGAAACAAAATCTGAGGCAATAACAGAATGTTGCAGGTGGAAAGAGCTTAATAAATACAGTAAAGGAGATTAAACATTTCTTACAATTATAATTAGATATCTTTGCACTAAGAAAGACCTGAGAGATTTTCTTAAAGAGGTCTAAATGTTAAAGTGCCTTACATCTCAAGCCTCAACACTTTCCTTTTCTCTATCTCCACTCCTTCTCCCTAGGTGATCTCATCCCCTCCATTTGCGTTAAAGATCATCTGCATGCCAATGACTCCAAAATTTATATCACCCTGAACTTTCCACTGATTTATATATCAAATTACCCACTTGACATCTCCACTTAGATGTCTAAAAGGTAACTCAAACTTTATAAATCTTACACAAAACTGTTTATTTCCAGGAAATGCAGCCTCTTTCTCCCAAAACCCCAATCATTTCAGTAAAGTCATCCCATTTACCCAGAGTCTCAAATAAAAAGCTAGGTTTCCTCTTCAGTCCCTCATTCCACATATTTACTCCGTCAGGAAGTCCTGTTGAATCAGTTTACAAAATATACTTTATTTTTCCCCCTTTTCTTTGCATCTACACTGTCATCACCCTCGTGCAACCAGAGGAAGTATTTTAACGACTGTTAGATCTTATTCCCTCTTTGGAATAATCAAATTGTTTCTCATTGTTTTTATTATGGAATTCAAACTTCAACATGATATAAAGCCTGGAGCTGACATGGCATATCCCCCTCCTCACACTCCAGCCACACTGGCCTTTCTTTTTTTCCTGGAACAAGTCGGCTTGCTCCTCCCTCTAGATCTTTTAGGAGCCAGCTTGAAAGTCACCTACTCAGTGATACCTTCCTGTCTGCCCTCATTGAACAGTGAAGTCCCCAGGCCCACCAAAAATGCCATCGTGGCACTCTATTCATCACTTTTCAAAAATATCTTGTTTGTTTATTTATTCGCCTTTTTGGTCATTTCCTCTCAGAATATCATCTCCAGGAGAGCTGCAACTTTGTTTTGGTTTATTTTCTCCCTGTTGTATCCCCACTTAGTGGCACCTAGTAGATGCTCAAATAATGTTTCTAAAATAAATCATCTGTTTCCACAATTTGTTAAAATCCAGTTTGTGGAGTCCTGGGTTCTGCTGAGGCACTTCAGTTGCAGCTGGAGGAGGAGAAGGAATGCAGAAAAGTGGAACAGGGTTCTGGCCGAGTTTTGAGCTTTCCATTGATTCAACTGGAACATTTTTGCCTTTGTTTATGCAATGGCTTCCACGTAAAGTTTTCTTTGTTTAAAAGTTTATGCTATGAAAAGTATGTGACAACCAGCAGCCCCTTGCCATCTCTTTATGTGACAAATGAGCTACTTGCCTGTGGCTTCAAAAGTGTACTGGTAGCTCACTGAGACCAAAATCCAGGTTCCCCTGACAAAGATTCACAGTCTTGTCTCAATATTTACTTTATTCCAAATATGCCAAGTCCAAAATCCAGTTGTTGTATTCACTCTTATTAAATAATAAAGTCACACTGTCCTTACTGTGATAAGTAATACTCTTCAATGTGCTGGATTTTCTCTCAAACCCACTGTAGAAATTTATTTTAAATGACAGAACTGCTGGTCTGAACTGAATCATAGCTAGATATTTACCCACGGGTTTTTTAAGCAAATAGTTAAGACCAAAGGAAGAAGCTAAATGAGATTTTCTTCACATGTAATGTCTTCCTCTGCAAATCAAGCTGTCAAGCAACAGAATATACCTTACAGTTACAGTGTAGAACAAATGTCAGATTGTAAATTATGATAATCTTTTTTATAAACCAATGTATAAGCATTAATTTGAGATTATTAACTGTAGCTTCATTCATAAAGACATTTGTGAATATAATAAAATATATATACTCTGATTTGTTATAGTTGGGAGTCTTGAAGGGGTTTATTTCAATAGGAAAAGAGTTAAACCATAACTTTCTTTTATATTTCCTGAAGTACATCAAATTGAGAAGAATACGACAAAGCACATTCTGCACAAAGCAGATTTGAAACAATGTTTACACCTGGAAAACTCAATTTATGGGGAGCCAAAACTCTTCCAGTTCTAAGAAAATATATGTAATGTGCAAATACGGAAAATAGTCTACAATAGAAATGTTCATAAGACTGTAATAAATAAGTAAACAAATAAATAGACTATGATGAGAGATAATATTCAAGGATAAAGGGAAAAAAATGTGGCATAGTGGAAGAGGCATCTCCTTGAGAGTTAGAAATCCTACATTCTGGCACTGTCTATAATCAACATGTGCTGGTACAAGCCATTTTGATGTCTATGTGTGTCGACTTTGCTATCTGTAATTTAACTACACATTGGACATACTCTGACAGCCTCCCTGTCATCCATTTCCCTTGTCTCCTTGTGATTGAGGAACCAACCAATGAACCAACTAACCCCATTATCTGTGTTGAGGTCTAGATATTACAGACCCTGCCTAAACTCCAGGGTTGGGCCCTTGCCAAGTTAGGTAAATGAGCATATTTCACCCCCTAGTCACAGCTATTGGTTTAAGAATGAGTACAGACCCCAGCTAGAACCAGTGGGCCAGGAGAAGGCATTTGCTAGAGTTCCTGGGATCTAAACTTCCCTTTTCTACAATGACTAGAAGTTCTCTTTTCCTCTAGATAATGTAGTATAAGGCTATAAAATTGAAACCACTGCTGTCAATGCTGCTGCCAAAAAGCCAGACTGAAGACAATGATGAAGCCAATCTACAGAACGGGACATAATCCAGAGGCTCATAGAAAAAGGGACTGAAACCATGAGAGTACCACCTCAACATCTGCATATAATTATGCCTGATATCAGTTGGAACTCTGGACTTTTCTGTTATTAAGCTAATAAAACTCCTTTGTTAATCAAGCCAATTTAGGTAGGGGTTTTGTTTTGCTAAAAATATAAAGTACCCTAACATACACAGAACGGATTGTATCTAAGGCCATTTTTAGCAACAACTGTTGGTCACTACACAAGGGTCAGTACCTCTCCTTCTTCCTTGCCCCAACCTTGGTCTCAGTACTGCTGTGCACAGTCAGTAAAGACTGACTCTCCATTCCCAGTCCTGGGCCAGAAGGGAAGAAAGGAGGGACCCATTGAGTCTAAACCAGCCATTTCAATCCAGTGTTTCTTGACAACGGTTAACTTAAGAAGGGGGCATATATGAAGAGAATTCTGTTGGCAAGGAGATTAAGATTTCAGGGAATGGCTTCATAGATTCTTCAAAGAGACTCAAGGTAAGTCTTGTGTAAGGCATCAAAGTTCTAGAAAGATGCAGCTATATTTGACCATGAGGTGAGTCGGCTGGCCAGCTAAGAGTAGGAAGATTTTATAAAAGGAAAATACCTTTTCAACAGATCCATGAGCATTCCATTTAACTGCTGAGTTAGCAAACCCTGTACCTACCCTACTCATGGACTTGTTGTTAATTAAGGTAATAAATGTCCTTATGTTTAAGCCATTTGAAACTGCAGATTCTATTACTTGCAGCTGAAAGCATTCAAACTGATCATGCTAGTTCTCAAGTATGTAAATAAAATCCTACAATAGTATATAGCACATTGCCTTTTTAAAAATTGTTTTCAAATACATCACCTCATTACTGTCAAACAGGTTCTATACAATGAGGACCTTTCATTATTTTCTAGAGATAAGAAAAATGTAGATTTGCAAGGTTTTCTGATATTCCAAAGCTTTCCAAACTCCAAATTAGTGTTTTGTTCCACTTCAAATAATTAAATTATAAATCCATCTTACCACAAGAACTCACATTTAGATATACTAATTTCTCACCACTCACAAATAAATGGTGGGATAAATGTCAGAAATATAACAAAATTCTGAAACAAGAACAAGTAAATGCCAATTGGTACTTTAGCTGAGCAATTCTAAGAGCCCCTAAGTATTTCTAATAACCTCCTGAAATAATCTTTCATGTTTGGCTTGGTAAGATATTAAAATTTACAGTTATATAGGAGAAATTTAGTTTCATATGGCTACATCTAGGGGAAAGCAGGATGAATATACCTATCATTAATATCATGTAATGCAAACGTATTGCCATTGTTCAATTTTTATAACATTAAACTGGACTTTTCCTGCTAAAACAACTAGTCAGCTGGTAAAGTAATTGTTTTCCAGAGTGGTAACAGCAAATTATTAAGACCCTTTTGCTAGTGGGTACTTAGCAAAGTACCCAGTTTCATTTTAATTTGATTGTCTGCCTTAAGGGCAGCGCTGCATCAAATTTTGTTTCCACCAGGAATCCATATGATGCAGAAATGAAAAATAATACATTGTATAAGGTGGAGTAAGGAAGTTGATGTAGTAATTTAAGTCCACTTTTAATATAGTAGGATTTTTAAAAAATGTTCCCTGGAGTTCACCGATTGGTATAATATCAAAACTACCCCATGGCTTGGTAGTGTATCTACTTATGTTATACACATGTATGACATCCTCCTTATCCATCTTGCAACAAACTCGTCCAATTCATGGACGTTATTAAATTCTAGTCCTTTTCAAACTCTATATTTAGGAACTTCTAGTGGCTCCAGGCTCTTAATTTTTAGAATTCCTTAAGTTGAATGTGATTCAGCCTTAGTACAGCCATTATCAAACTTTGGAATCCTGACACTTGGGGCATCAGGGGCTCCACAAATATTAAAGTGATTTTTGCCAAATGGTGAGGGGCCTTTTTTTGCCAGGTAACTAATAGCCTTTTATTTATGTAGATTTGGTTTGAATGTTTTTAAATATGGTTTAAAAATTATTGCTTATCATTTACAAAGCATGGTCTCCAAATTACCAAAAAAGATCTTCCGAATACACTTACATGAATTTGCTGTTTCAAACTACACAAGGAAACTGGAAGACATTTTGGTTCTTGCCTGAGAAACCTCCTGCTTCCCTTTTGAATATTTCTTTGGGATAAGCAGAAAGTGCTGTTGGACAGGAAGTTGAGATGACTAGATCAAACTCACAGGATCTTACTATAATTCAAACAAGGAAATTTAAGGCAAGTGAAAGACAAAAACAACCCTTACTGATTTTCAAACACATTGCATTTCTTCCCCTTTGTTTTGGTTTTGTATCTTCTACTAGAACATGACTTAGACTTAACCTCAAAATTTATAATTTATTCTTCTCATTCATATTTTGTAAAATTCAGTCTAAACTCAGATTATTGACTCCTGAGAACTGAATAGATTGTCAGAATGGCTAATTGAGACCCTCTATTTCAGAATGCATTAATTTTCACCAAAAAGATTATAGTGGGAATCTTAGAGAACAAATAATTAGAACTATAGTTTCTATATATTAAGAGCTTAAAATATAAAACATTGATTAATAATGTATGTCCTACCTATACAAAAATGAATGTGGAAGCATAATTAACTGCCATGTATATTATGTATATTTCTATATAATATGTACATATTTATGCACAAATGTATGTAAAAAGTCTACATAAATATTTATATGTATGCTTTTAAAATGGTTACATTCCAAATTCCAACTAATGTTATGAGTAACCCGATAATATTGGCATTGATATTTTGATGACAAAAAATGAACGATTCTCTCATCATCTTGGAAGCTCATTCCTGAAAGTAAAAGTAAACTCAGACTTAAATTGATTTAGACAGTAAACACATTTATTGTCTCATAAAAAAACAGAAAGCCCAGATTCTGCTGATTCAGTGACTCGGTGAGACTATAAAAAGCCCAGGTTGTCTTCTTCTCCCTGACCTGCCTTTCACTGCATCATCTAGGTTTCATTTTTTAAATTGACAGGTAGAAAAAATATATATATACACACTATATATTACATAATATATACTATATATACTTGAAAACTGGTGAGTAGATTTTAAGTGTTCTCACCACACAAAAACATGACAGGTGTGTGAGGTAATGCACATGTTAAATAGCTTGATTTAGTGATTCAACATTGCATACATATAACAAAGCAACAATGTATACATCATCAAAGCATTATCTATAATATATATGTTTATTTATATTATATATAATATGTATATATATTTATGGTATACAATATGATGCTTTTATATATGTACACAGTGTTGAATATATATTTGTATACATATATAAAGTATATATTTATGGTGTACAGTACATTATATATTACATACATTTATGGTATGCAATATGGTGCGTTGTTATATGTATACATTGTTGAATCGCTAAATCAAGCTATTCAACTTGTGCATTACCTCACACACCTGTCATGTTTTGTGTGGTGAGAATACTTAAAATCTACTCACCAGTTTTTAAGTATACAATATATTGTTATTAACCATAGTCATCATGATGTACAATAGGGCTCCCGGACTTGTTTCTTCTGTTTAACTGAAATTTTGTGTTCATTTTAGATTGTCGGATGGAGGCCAGTGACAACTATAGCAGCATCCAGAGAAAGAGAAGAGAGACTTTCACAATTATGCAATTGAAGCTCTTCCTTTCAAATGAACTGGGCCAATTTACATCAGTACCCATGCCTGGACTAAGAATACAATGTAGTTTTCATTAACTAATTAGCTCGAGTTTGGGTTCCTGGACCAATTGTTGCTAGTGGGGATGGGATTACCACCAGTAAATCAATCAGAAACCACATCTGAAGTTAAGCTTGGATTTAGTATCCTCTGAGTCAAAGAGGTGGACTGGAAAAGGGTTGATACCTAAATAAAATTGAAATTCTACTAGAAAGAAAAAAAGGGTTGGAATGCTTATTGGGTAGGGAACAAATAGGGTTCCTTATAATTCCATTAAAAACGCAAAAATCACTAAAGAAAATGTCATATATTTGAATATTATCACAATAAAATAGTCACAATGACCTGTTCATGTTTAGTATCTACACTATAGTTTTCTGAATCATGACTTGGGGATCATAAGATACTAAATTTTCTTTTCCATTGCCAAATGTATGAGACTGCCCTGTCTTAGAATAGACCTAGTGCTGTGGAACTGAACTCTCTGAATTAACAAATGAGATGGATAAATACCACTACAGAATAGAGAGCACTGCCTTTGGAGTCACACTAGACTGAGTTCAAATCATAGACCCTGACCCTGAAATACATATGGCCTCTGCAAAGTTCTTCTGTTATATAATACATATTTAAAGAGTGTGTAAGGACTAAAGGAGATACAGTAAGTCATGTGCTTAGCAGAGCACCTGGAAGGCTGCAAGTGCATGATAACTGCTGGTGCGGCCCAGACATTTGGCACCCCTGGCCAATGCCTATCATATCCCAGGATTTCCTCCCAGTCTGGACCCAATCAAATTCAACATCACCACTACCACTACACACCCCTAAACACACACACACACACACACACACACACACACACACACACGGTAGAGAGAGACAGGGAGAGACAGAGAGAGAGAGAGAGAGAGAATGAGGAGCACATATCCAAGGGTAGTCAGCAGTGCTACATCAGACCAGGCAGGACTACTGCCCTAGCAGTAGGATTGCTGACACTAAGATGAGGCCAAGGAGCATCTCCAGTGCACAACTGCAATGAGGCATTTGTGCAATCTTCAGAGTCATTTGAGGCTCCTCTCTTACCCAGTCCCAATCCTAGTGTACTCCCATTTCTTCTAAATCCACATTCAACCACTTGCTCATTACTGAGTTTAATAAGCTTTGAGTCCCATTGAGTCATCTGTGATATTTTCAATCCTTCCTTATCTGAGAATATTTACTTTTCTAAGTTTAATTTTTTCCTTGAATATAGTAGAACACGTAATTACAACATTTTACCCTAACCCCATCACCACCCCAGCAAGAACAGGAGATTTGGTGATTATGTGAATGTATGAGTTATTCTTTTTTGAAGTGTTTTGTACTTTGTGGATGAAATATGTTTTATGGGTTCAAAGCTTTTCTGTTATTTGTCCATCGCTCAGGACAATAGGGTAATTTGACAACAGATTTTCTCCTTGGCAGAAAAAAAAGTTGATTGCAGGGATGGGAAACAGGGGGAGGTAATATTCATTTCTTTTTTGAGGTTAAGGTCACAGGCACTATAGGATAAAAGTTCTCTGTTTTATGAAGAAATAAAGGATTTTTTATTTCTCTCCTTATATAAGAACACCAGCATACACTCATTTTTTAAATGTTTGATATACCTTTTTCCACAGTATTATATGAAAACTTCCTCAAGTCACAAATTTATTATCCACAGTTTATATCTCACAGTCATGAATCTTTATTGTTTGAGCAAACTTTGATGCATATTTTGATATTCACTATAAATTATGTCATTCTTGGTGATTCGTTGAATTGAGACGTATTTGTTATTTTGAATACAACAATGACTGATACCCCTAAATTAATGCAGGGACACTGGACATCACTAAAATAAGAGTAATCAGAATTTCAGGACTATTCACTTCCAGCAGAAAATTAAGTAGAAATCGGTCATTGGGGAACATGATTTATTTTACTCACATTCTAGAGCTATGCCCATTAATTCTTCAGCTTGCTCTGATAATTAAAATTCTCTGCCAGTGCTGAAAATGTGGCTCTCATTTCTCCTAGAAAAATTTTCAAGAAGGTACATTTTGCTCACATACAAAGCTAGGAACTTTATCCTTCATGAGGAGCATATTTCCATTGCTTATTTTAAGTTATTTCATTATGCATCTGTTTTAATTAATTTTAGTCTAAATATATTTCTCTCTGAATAGCTTCCTATATTTTAGAAGACAAGTTCTTTCTTCTAAAAAGTCTTTTCTGCTACTTCATCCCTAGAAAAACACATCAATTTCACTAATGTTTGGTCTAAACTCTACGAGTTGTGATAACAGATATTCGCCCCTAGGTGTGCAAGTTGTCAGTGTGTTATCTGTTGCTCTGTGTCTACTCATGCACCAACAGATATAATTAGAAGATGAGGGGTTTTCTAACAAAGCTAAAGCAAATTGAATTATCACTTTGTCTAAAGGAGATCAAATAAATAAGTCTTCAAACAAGATTACATGACATTAAGTGCTATTCACATAATTAAATGCACAGTCTTCTATCCTTATATAATGAACGCTTGGATAAAAATACAGCAATGCATTTTTCTATAACTGTGATCTGTGAATTTATTTTTTAAGAAAATATGTCAATAATTTGGCATAATTATAGGGAATATTATTTTCTCATTCTCTTTATATATCTTTTTATCTAACTCTCATTCTCTCTCTCTCTCTCTCTCTCTCTCTCTCCCCCCCCACCGCCCACCACTCTCTCTGTCTTCCAAATACATACTATAGCCTGACTCATCATGTTGTTTTGTGTCTCCTAAGTAGCATAACACCTTGCTCTTAAGGTAACTCCAATCCACTTCATGCTTAAACATATGTTTACATTCTATCCTCATCCCATGAGTAAATAGAAGTCATCCCTACATTCGTGAATTGATCTCCAGATTCTTCCCAAAGAGTAAACCATTCTTCATTTGAGTTCAAAGTAGGCATCCATGTTCAAATATTTTTAATTCTGGCCTCTTGGATAATAAAAACCTCAGTCTTCGGTGACCTTCAGCAAGTCTCTTCAATTCTGTCTCTTACTATAGAACAGGTTTTTAACTTCGTAGGTGACTAGTGATGACGATGTAATTTATAAAAGATCTGAAGTTTCAGAATGAAAGTTAACAGTTGTGTTACATTTGTTCAATTCTCTGCACTCATTACTTAATACTCCCACCAATGTCATTGCAGAACTGAATTATAGACTCCACAACTGCAAACTAGGTATTTATTATTAAATAATAAATATATTTAATTATATATTAAAGAGAAAAACACTATTTCCAAGCTCATTGTTATGTAATGTCTTAAGGTTTTAAGTAAAAGACCCAAGAACACCCTAAGAAAACTGCACACAAGATAACAACTAGCCCAAGATTTTCTCAACTGTCATCTTCTCTGCTCCTGGGTTGAGATTCAAAAGGGATACATCTGAAACCTGATTATGCCCATTTCTTCAAACTTGTAACTTATTTAAAAACAATTTTGGATGTAAATCTTCCTTCTGTAGAAAATATAAGCTTTTTTCTTTTAAATTTACAAATGTTACTTTTTGATTACTTTTATGATTACAATCGAAACCAGCCTTGTTCAACTGCTGATGTTGTCATTTATAGCAGCCAGAAACAAAACAATTACAGTCTCGTGTTGCTTAACGATGTGGACACATTCTGAGAAATGTGTTATTAGATGATTTCATCATTGTGTGAAAATCATAGAGTGCACTTATGCAAACCTAGATGGCATATTCTACTATAAACCCAGGTTATTGCTCCTGGGCCACCAACCTGTACACCAACCTGCACTGAATACAGTAGGCAATTGGAACACAATGCTATTTGTCTATCTAACCATAGAAGAAAACACAGTAAGAGTATGGTGCTACTATCTAGTCTAGAGTGAGCCACAGGTTTTCCTTAGTCAAGATGAGTGATAAGCCAAACATGTCAAAAGTGGGGAACTTTGACAGGGAAAAACTGAAGAAAATTAAAAACAAAGAAAAAAATACTCTTCTGTCAAAGGAAACTATCCAGCAGGAGAATCAGTGTATTCAAACATTCTAAAATAGGGATCTCCTCCCACGGGCAAATTTCAACATCGTTTGAGAGTGTCGGTTTTGTAAACCAGTGCATTTGTAGAAATGTGAGACATTTTCCATTGTCTTCTCATCTGTACACCTTGGCTAAGAGGTCAGAAGTGGCCAATGTTTCCTTAAGCTTACTTTTTTGTTTTGTTTTCTTTTCTGAGATGGAGTCTCGCTCTGTCACCCAGACTAGAGTACAGTGGTGCGATCTCAGCTCACTACAGTCTCCGCCTCCCAGGTTCAAGTGATTCTCCTGCCTCAGGCTCCCAAGTAGGTGGGACTACAGGTGCCCACCACCAAGCCCAGTTAATTTTTGTAGTTTTAGTAGAGACAGGGTTTTGCCATGTTGGCCAGGTTGGTCTCAAACTCCTGACCTCATGACCTCAAAGTGCTGGTATTACAGGTGTGAGCCACGGCTCCTAGCCCTTAAACGTACTTTTAAACTTCCCATTGATGCATTAATTCCAGATGGCAGATGCTGTCAATAATCTTACCATTGATGCCCTTTGTGTGTATAGTCCTTTTACCTCCTACAAGATAAGGCAATTTTAACCTTCTACAGTGGGCACCTCCGTTGCTACATAATCTTCATGAGGTTGCACATTTTTGTAGCTTCTCACAGTTTATTTTCACTTCTAATGTAGCAATAAAATAAATACAATATTATATTTAAAAGGTATATGATATAATAATCTTATGGCACTACCATCATCTATGCAGTCTGCCATTGGCCGAAACATTCTGCAGTGCATGGCTATATATGAAAACCGGTGTCATCCTTTTGAAAAGACCTCACCTTTAACTGTAATGGCTAACTGTTTTATGACAGAAACTTATTCATTAATTCATTGAATTGAATAGTAGACTTTTGAGTTGGTCTTCATTAATAGTCTATGTTATTTTCATGGTTTAAAAGTGGAGGTGGCTATTTTGTAAGAGCTAATTTGAATTGTTTCCCCAGGACAAAGAGGTTGCATTCTTCCTTTGTGTTATAAAATTTGAGGCTATGATTACAGTATATCTTTGCATCACAATGAACCCAAACTCATTTTAAGGAAGGTTTGACTAAGCATGCTAGAATTGATTGACTCATCTCCTAGCAGAAAGTGGCCTTCCTATTAGGAAACTACTGTGGCCTTCTGTTCAGGTACCTACATGTTCATAAGATGATTTCAACCCTACCCCAGCTTTAATGATTATTAAAAACCAAGATTCTGCATTTATCTGGGAAAGTTGTCTAAATATATTTTAAATACTTGTTATGAATATGTTATTTTATTCCCAGAAAATATTGATTGGAAGTTTAGTTTTAGTTTAAACATTACTGTTAAATTTATTAAAATAAAAAAGTTTAAAAATCCTGATTCTTCCTTAAGCTTAGAAATTTAGATTACCAATCATACCATCTACTTATAAATCTAACAGATTTCAGCAGCTATTTAAGTAACTTTGAATAATATTTGGTTGTATTAAGTCTTAGCTACACACCTTCAAACATGTTAAATACATTTCTTAAATTTATGACTTTTACTTCCTTCTTAAAGTTCTTTTCTCTGACTTAATAAACACAAATTATCAAATTAAGTAACTCATAAACATAATGAATTAGTTTATAAATATAATGAATCTAATAATATTAATATCTCAACAATGTTTAATTACTTGGTAAACTTTCTGAACATCAGAATGCTGAATCAATTACTCAGTTACACATTTTCCATTAGAGGTAAGGGGCTGCCAAGCTTATGACATATTCTCTTACATATTTATAACTACTTAAAATATCAATAATATTGATATAACATTTTAACACAAAAATATTAATAGTATAATTTTTTCCTCAAGTTTATAATATCCTTAATTATTATTTTAAATCTAATATTTACTATTTCAAAGAATGGATGTAATGAATATATTACTTGTAAAGCATAGTAATAAAAATGAGTATCTGTAAACCCATCACCCAAGTCAAAAAGTAGAACATAGTGAGACCTACACTGACTCTACAGATGGGTTCCACCCCCAGCCTATCTCTTTGCTTCAGGCCAGAAATAACCAAGCACCATCAGTACTCAAATATTTTTTAGTTTGTTTTGTCCTTGCCTATTTTCTTGTGCATAATATTTTAGCATATGCATGTGTACACCTAAACAAGAAATCTTTTGAGGCATGTACTTTTTTTAATCATTTGTGCATATTTCTAAATTATCCCACTGTTATAAGATGCATTCTTATGTAAGAAGACCCCAGTAAACTATGGCTATTCAGTTCTTATTTTTCTCACAATTAGAAAGAGTCTTCTTATTTCCCTGACTACTGAGTTGAAGTTGTTATTGTATTCCCCATAAAAGGGGGTTTCAAAACTTTAAAAGGAGGTAGTATCTTAGGGCATATTATGGAATCCCTTGCTCAGAAAAGTTTGTGGCTTTTACTCATGAATTATGTGCTTAGATTTTGCATTTTATCTTGTAAGTTACATAGACATATACATGCCTAACTCTTAAGGCATTTGAACTTTATAATGTCCTAAAATATAAAAAACATTAACTTTAAAGACTTTCAAAATTTACAAGGTCATGCTTTATTTCATGCTTAGGGGTGAATCAAATATTATAGATATTTGCAATGATATTTCAGTTGACATTGGGAGCTCTCAAAAAAAAAAAAACCTACCCTAACTTTAGAACACAAATCACTTTCACTTTCCACCAATCTTCATAAAACAAGATTCCAATATTTTATTTAATCCTCACAATAACAAAGTAATCTATTTACATGTATTTAGGTTATAGATGTTTACACTTAAAACGATTTCAACTAAACACTGTACCTTCTGGTTCACATTAGACATTTCCAACTTTATCCTATTTAACCTAGAGATTGAAAAGCTTAGGCAGTAATATTTTAGTAACCCAAACATCTATAAATAGAAATTCCCTTTTTTCTTTAAAACTCAGGGATTCTCAGAGTTCAGCATGTTTATGAACCAAAAAATAGGATTGTATACACAAACGTGGATATTTCACTTTACAGGAGAATCAAGAGATTTTCAAAAGTAAATTTAACTGTACATGATTTCAGCTGTAAGTACTGACAGTAGAACCCAGCCCTTGCTAAAGATGCATTTTTACTCTTAATGTTGAATTCAGTCCTAACAAATATTTTTCAAATGCTCAGCTGAGAGAGACAATATTACTGAAAGCTGGCCTGCAGCCCCTCTTTTCACCAGAACAGAAAGGCTTGACTGAAGAAGCCCATGAATCATTTTTCAGGAAGTTCTAAAGGTGCTCCCAAATTATATATAAAATTGGATTCTGTAGGCATTTTTCAAGAGAGACAGTTTGCTGCTTGAATCAGATTTTTTTTTTTTTTTTTTTTTTTTTTTTTTTTTTGAGACGGAGTCTCGCACTGTCACCCAGGCTGGAGTGCAGTGGCCGGATCTCAGCTCACTGCAAGCTCCGCCTCCCGGGTTTACGCCATTCTCCGGCCTCAGCCTCCCGAGTAGCTGGGACTACAGGCGCCCGCCACCTCGCCCGGCTAGTTTTGTGTATTTCTTAATAGAGACAGGGTTTCACCGTGTTAGCCAGGATGGTCTCGATCTCCTGACCTCGTGATCCGCCCGTCTCGGCCTCCCAAAGTGCTGGGATTACAGGCTTGAGCCACCGCGCCCGGCCTTGAATCAGATTTTTAAAGTCAAAGCTTCCAAACATTTTTCATGTAATTGTACAAATAAAAAATTATAATATTTGTATAGCACTCTGGGGAAAACTAGAGAGATTTAAGGGAATCTAAATTGGAATTGATTTTGAAATTCATTACATTTTCTTATGTAATTATAAGCACAAAATGCAAAGTTCTAGAGAAGTTAATAATTATTAAATGTGAATGATATGTCCAAATAAAATATTTTAAAATATTTAATGAGAATCATTAGCTTGCTTTCATGAATACAGTTTTTCAATATTAAGTTTAATGCTTTAAATGGCTAGATACAATTCTTGGTCAAGATTTTTCAATAATGATGTATTCAAAATCTTGGGAGTCACCATCAATGAGAAAATTTATCTCTACAAATAGGCAACAAAAAATATAAATCCAACCAAGATGAAGTAACAGGAACCAGATTTCCCATCCCACTTGAAACAAACAAAAATTCCATACAAAATAGTTGACAGAATAATATCCAAGACACTGGACATAAGACAACAAAGGACAGTGATACCTCAGAGACATTAAAAAAGAAAAAAATGATGAGCCCTTCAGTGCCCCAACCTATAGCCCTTAAACGAATTTCAGGGGGAGACATAGAAAAAAAAAGCAAAGTCTAACTCAGAGGACTCCCAGAATTGAAGAAATGGAGGTGAGAATCTAGGGAGATAAAGGCAGCTATAGAGCATTGATAGAATGCCAGAGAGAAGAGAACTATATGCAGAGAGAATATCAGATATCTATGAATGGTCCCCTACAAGTACTCAGCAAAGTACTGACCAATGTATATATGCAAAAACAAAACAAAAGAAATCAAAAAACAAACAAACAAACAAAAAACTACCCAAAGCCTGGGAGAAAACCATCTGAAAAAATCAAAATAAACTAATAATTCACAGGGCATTGAATAGAATAATGAGGAAGGTCTTGACTCACAGTGCAGAACAATCAACCTCAGACTAAGGCCTGTTCTGGACCTACCTAAAGAATTTTAAAATTAATACTCAAAAGAATCAAACTATTTCCCAGAACAAAATACAAAAATATTTTTAAGAATATATAAATATTCAGCATCCAAAAAATAAAATTTACAATGTTTGGCATCCAGTCAACAATAACCCTCCCCTTACCCTCCAAAAAACCTACTAGAACTGATAAATTCAATAAAGTTGCAGGATGCAGAACCAACACACAAAAATTAGTTGCATTTCTTTTCATCAATAATGACCTATCTAAAAGGAAATCAATAAAACAATCTCATTTACAGTAACTATAAAAAATACTTAGACATACATTTTACCAAGGAGCTAAAAAGCCTATACACTGATAACTATAAAACATTGATAAAAAGAAATTAAAGAAGACACAAATATATGGGAAGATATCTTGTGTTCGTAAATTAGAATAATATTGTTAAAATATCCATACCACCTAAAATAATAAACAAATTTAATGCATTTTTCATAAAAATAGAAAGAATCCTATAATTAATACAGAACCACAAAAGACCTCAAATAGCCAAAGCAATCTTGAGAAAAAAATAAAGTTAGGAGCATCACAATTCCTGATTTCAAATTATGTTACAATATTATAATAATCAAAACAGTATGATACTGGCATAAAATAGACACATAGATCAAGCGAACAAAATAGAGAACCTAGAAATAAATCTAATCAAATATATAGCTGACTACTTTTTGATAAGGGCACCAAGAAAACAAAATGAAGAAATGATAGTCTTTTCAGTAAATGATGGTGTTAAAACTGGTTATTTGCATGCAAAAGAATGAAATTTGACCCTTATGATACACCATATACAAAAATTCATTAAAAATCCATTAAAGACATAAATGTAAGACCTGAAACTCCTAGAAAAAAAACATAAGTGAAATGCTTCTTGACATTGGCCTTTGCAATGACTTTTTGGACATGACACCAAAAGTTCAGAGAACAAAAGAAAAATAAGTAAGTAGGACTGTATCAAACTAAAAAGCTTCTGTACAGCAAAAGAAACAATCAACAAAATAAAATGGTAGCATATAATTGGGAGAAAATGTTTGCAAAACATGTATCTGCTTGCATGTGCCCTGCCTTGCCAGTGCTGTGGTGGGAATGCAGGGCATCCCTGTTGATCCACCATAACACCATTGCAGTCAGAGCCTTAGGGGTCACAGAGCCAGCCAGCACTCCACCCCAATGCAAACACAGCTACAGGAGTGAGATTAGGCACCGGAGAAGAATGGACCCTCCCTTGCCCTAAGCAATCACCCCTGCCTGAGGGGGCACAGACAGTGCACACAAACATGTGTCTTTCAGTGTCCCTCTCCCATGCTGACACCACAACCAACATGATCACGTGCACAGATGCTGCAGGCATCCCCACCCCCCTGAGTCATGCTGTCACTGCCACTGTTGTGAATGCCTACATGGAGGCAGGTACCCTGGCAACTGTTAGCAACCTGCAGCAGCTGATGAGTGTATGCCCTGCTAAGTTATTGCTGATGCTGCTACTGGCACATGTAAACAAGGACAGATCTCATTGACACAGCACTACAAAATGCTTTGACTGGCACCAACCATCAGAGTGCAGTGGCCAGTAATCTAGAAGCACCTCAGCTCCACACAATGCAGTGGATTCCTAAATTTGAGGAGCCAGAGAACAAAGTCAGAGCCTGATACAAGTTCCCCAGAGTTAGAGAATTCAGTCCAAAAGTTGGGAGTTGAGCATTGGTCCCCCTAAAATCTTCCAGAAATGAAGCCAATCAATTAAACCCACCATATACCACAATCAAACTCTCAAGGTCATCAAATAAAAGAATAAAAACACATTCAAAAGTCAGCAATTTCAAAGACCTAAGAAACATCAGTCCACAAAGATGAGAAAGACCCAGTGGAAAAACTCAAACAACTCAAAAAGCCAGAATGCCTTCTTTCCTCCAAAAGACAGTACTACCTCTGCAGCAAGGGTTCTGAACTGGGCTGAGATAGCTGAAATGACAGAAATGAAATTCAAAATATGGATAGGAATAAATATCACTGAGATGCAGAACATCAAAATTTAATCCAAGGAAGCTAAAAATCACAATAAAATGATACAGAAGGTGACAGACAAAAGAGCCAGTATAGAAAAAAATCAACCCAGTAGAGCTGAAAAACGGACTACATGAATGTCATAATGTAATTACAAGTATTAATAGGAGAATAGGCCAAGTTGAAGAAAGAATCTCAGAGCTTGAAGACTGGCTTTCTGAAATAAAGACCAGAAGACAAGAATAGAGAAAAAATAATAAAAAGGAATAAATAGAATCTCTGAGAAACACGATATTATGTAAAGAGACCAAATCTACAACTTATTGATAGCCCTGAAAACTATGGGGAGAGTGTAAGAAGTTGGAAAACATATTTCATCCATAAGAACTTCCCCAACCTAGCTAGAGAGGCCTACACTCAAATTCAGGAAATGCAGACAACCTCAGTAAGATATTAGGTTGGTACAAAAGTAATTGTAGTTTTGGATCATGAATTTTAAATCATTATAACTAGGCTCAAACACATCTTTATTAATCAAAATAGGAACCATTATAATCAACCCATTTTTGCCAACAAGAAATAAGTTTATTCCTGTAGCATAAATATCCATGCTTTGGGATTTGATGAACTCTTGGAAAGAATTGTCTTCATCTTGTTGGTTGTAGAAGCATTTTCCCTGTAAAAAGTTGTCATGATGCTTGAAGAAGTGGTAATCATTTGGCGAGAGGTCAGTTGAATATAGCAGATGAGGTGAAACTTTGTAGCCCGATTTGTTCAATTTTGAAGTGTTAGTTGCACAACATGAAGTCAGGCAATGTCATGGAGAATAATTGGGCCCTCTTTGTTGACCAATGCTGGCTGTAGGCATTGCAGTTTTCAGTGCATCTCATCAATTTGCTGAGCATACTTCTCAGATGTAGTGGTTGTGCCAGGATTCAGAAAGCTGTAGTGGGTCAGACAGGCAACAGACAACCAACCAGTGACCAAGACCTTTATTTGGTGCAAGTTTGGCTTTTTGAAGTGCTTTGGAGCTTCTTCTCAGTCTAACCACTGAGGTGGTTGTTGCTGGTTGTTGTATAAAATCCACTTTTCATCTCATGTCACAATCCAATAGAGAAATGATTTATTATCATTGCATAGAATAAGAGAAGACAACACTTCAAAATGATGAATTTTTTATTTTTGCTCAGCTCATGAAGCACCCACTGATTGAGTTGTTTCACCTTTCCAATTTGTTTCTCATGCTGAACAACCATAGAATGGTCAACATTCAGTTCCTTGGCAACTTCTCACATAGTTGTAAGAGTATCAGCTTTAATGATTGCTCTCAATTGGTCATTGTCAACTTCTGATGGCTGGCCATAATGCTCTTCATCTTCAAGGCTCTCATCACCTTTGCAAAACTTCTTAAACCACCACTGCACTGTATGTTCATTAACAGTTTCTGAGCCAAATGCATTGTTGATGTTGTGAGTTGACACTGCTGCTTTTTGACTCATTTTGAACTTGAATGAGAAAATCACTCAAATTTACTTTTTGTCTAACATCATTTTGATAGTCTAAAATAAACATAAAATGAATAGCAAGCAATAAGTCATTCACAAAAAAAAATAAAGTGAGAAATGTACATTAAAATGATGTATAGCTTAAACACATTTATTTAAAAATATATTCCAACATCAAATGACAAATCTCAACAATGCGAAAACTGCAATTACTTTTGCACCAATCCACTTCACTAGATCATCCCCAAGACATATAATCATCAGATTCTCCAAAGTTGAAATGAAAGAAAAATGTTAAAGGCAGCTAGAAAGAAAGGTGAGGTCACCTACAAAGAGAAGCCCATCAGACTGATGGCAGATCTTTCAGCTGAAATCCTACAAACTAGAGGAGATTGGGGGCCAATATTCAACATTCTTACAGAAAATAAATTCCAACCCAGAATTTCATATCTGGCCAAACTAAGCTTCATGAGCAAAGAGGGAATACGACTCTTTTCAGACAAGCAAATGCTGAGAGAATTTGTTACCACCAGACCTGTGTTACACAAGCTCCTGAAGGAAGCACTAAATATAGAAAGAAAAGACCACTACCAGCCACTATAAAAACACACTGAAACACACAGATCACTGACACTATAAAGCAACCACACAAACAAATCTGCATAATAACCAGCCAACATCATGATGGCAGAATCAAATAACACATATCAATATTAACCTTGAATGTAAATGGGATATATTCCCTATTAAAAGGCAGAGTGGCAAGCTGGATAAAGAACTGAGACCCACTGGTATGTTGCCTTCAAGAGACACATCTCAAATGAAGACAACTATAGAATCAAAATAAAGAGATGGAGAAAAATCTACCAAGCAAATCAAAAATAGAAAAAAAGCATGGGTTGCAATCCTAATTTTTGACAAAACAGACTTTAACCTTGATCAAAAGAGACAAATAAGGACTTTACATAATAGTAAAGGGTTCAATTCAATAAGACCTAACTCTCCTACGTATATATGCACCCAACACAGAAGCACCCAGACTCATAAAGCAAGATTTTACAGACCTTCAAAGAGTCTTAGATTCCAACGCAGTGATAGTGGGAGCCTCCAACCCCAATGACAGTATTAGATAGACCATTAAGGCAGAAAATTAACAATGATATTCAGGACCTAACTCAGCACTTGATCAAAGGGACCTGATAGACAGCTATAGAACTTTTTATCCAAAAACAACAGAATGTATATTGACACATGACACATCCTCTAATAATGGTCAAATGATCAGACATAAAACACTCCTGAGCAAGTGCAAAAGACCTAAAATCATAACAACCACTCTCTCAGATCAAATTAAGGCTAAGAAAATACTCAAAATCACACAATTATGAGGATATGCTCCTGAATGACTTTTGGGTACATAATGAAATTAAGGCAGAAATCAAGAAGTTTTTTGAAACTAATGAGAACCAAAATCCAATATATCAGGGATACAGCCAACACAGTGATAAGAAAGAAATTTCTAGCATTAAATTCCTCCATCAAAAAGTTAGAGGACAGGCGCTGTGGCTCATGTGTGTAATCCCAGCACTTTGGGAGGCCCAGGCAGGTGGAACACCTGAGGTCCGGAGTTTGAGAACAGCCTGATCAACATGGAGAAACCCAGTCTCTACTAAAAAATACAAAATTAGCTGGGCATGGTGGCACATGCCTGTAATCCCAGCTACTTGGGGGGTTGAGGCAGGAGAATCACTTGAACCCAGGAGGTAGAGGTTGCAGTGAGCCAAGATCGCGCCATTGCGCTCCAGCCTGGTCAACAAGAGTGAAACTCCCTCTCAAAAAAAAGTTAGAAAGATCTCAAGTTAACAATCTAACATCGTAACTAAAAGAACTAGAGAACCAAAAGCTAAGAAATCCAAAAGCTAGCAGAACATAAGAAGTAATCTGAATCAGAGCTAAACTGAAAGAGATTGAGACACACAAAATAATAAAAGATCAACAAATCCAAGAGCTATTTTTTCTTAATTAATAAAATAGATAGACTGCTAGCTAGACTAATAAAGAAGAAAAGAGAGAAGATATGAAAGAATACAACCAGAAACATCAAGCGGGATATTACCACTGACCACACAAAAATACAGATAACCCTCAGAGGATATTATGAACAACTCTATATGCCTAAACTAGAAAATCTAGAAGCAATGTATAAATTTCCAGGCACATACACCCTCCCAAGACTAAAACAACAAGAAATTACATCTTTAAACAGTCCAATAATGAGCTCTGAAATGGAATCAATAATGAATAACCTACCAACCAACGAAAGCCCAGGACAAGACAGATTCACAGATGAATTCTACCATATGACAAAGAAGAGCTGGTAGCATTCCTACTGAAACCATTCTAAAAAATTCAGGAGGATGAACTCCCTAACTCATTCTATGAGGCCAGCATCATCCTGATACCAGAATCTGGCAGATAGAACAAAAAAAGAAAACTTTATGTCAAAATTCTTGATGAATATCAATGCAAAATATGGCAAATTGAATCCAGCAGCACATCAAAAAGCTTATCCACCACAACCAAGTAGACATTATTCCTAGGACACAAGGTTAGTTTAACATATACAAGTTAATAAATGTGATTCATCACATAAACAAGAAATATAGACAAAAACCACATGATTATCTCAATCAATGCAAAAAGGCTTTTGTAAAATTCCTCATCCCTTCATGTTAAAAACTCTTTAATAAACTAGGTATTGAAGGAACATCCCTCAAATAATAAGAGCCATCTATGACAAATCCACAGCCAACATCATACTGAATGGGCAAAAGTTGGAAGCACTCCTCTTGAAAACTGGCACAAGACAAAGATGTCCTCTTTCACCAGTCCCATTTAAAACAGTATTGTAAGTCCCAGCCAGGGCAATCAGGCAAGAGAAAGAAATAAAGTGTATTCAAATAGGAGACAGGAAGTCAAACTATTCCTGTTTGCGGATGACATAATTCTATATCTAGAAAACCCCATAGTCTCAGTCTAAAAACTTCTTAAGCTGATAAAAAATCTCCAGTAAATTCTCAAGATACAAAATTAGTGTGCAAAAATTACTAGTATTCCTAATACCAACAATGGTCAGTCAAGAGCCACATCAGGAACAAACTCCCACTCACAATTGCCACAAAAGGAATAAAATTCTTAGGAATATAGCTGACTAGGAAAGTAAAAAATCTCTGCAAGGAGAACTACAAACCACTGCTGAAAGAATTCAAAGATGACATAAACAAATGGAAAAACATTTCATACTCATGAATAGGAAAAATCAATTATCATTAAAATGCCCATACTGCCTGATATTTTTTGGCTCTGTGTCCCCACCCAAATCTCATCTCAAATTGTAATCCCCACATGTCGAGGGAGGGTCTGGGTCAGAGGTGATTGAATCACAGGGATGGTTTCCCCATACTGTTCTCATGATAATGAGTTCTCATCAAAGCTGATAGTTTTTAAAGTGTTTGGCAGTTTCCCCTTCATTTTCTCTCTCTCTCCTGCCACTTTGTGAAGAAGGTGCTTGCTTCTCCTTCACCTTCCACCATGTGTAAGTTTCCTGAGGTTTGGCTCTGTGTCTCCACCCAAATATCATCTCGAGTTGTAATCCCCACCTGTGGAGGGAGGGACCTAGAGGGAGGTAATTGGATCATGGGGGTGGTTTCCCCCATACTGTTCTCCTGATAGTGAGTGAGTTCTCATAAGAGCAGATGGTTTTAAAAGTGTAACACTTCCTTGCTCTCTTTCTTCTGATGTCAGGTAAGATGTGCCTTACTTCCTCTTCACCTTCTGCCAAGATTGTAAGTTTTCTGAGATCTCCCCAGCCATGCAGAACTGCGAGTCAATTAAACATCTTTCCTTTATAAATTGCCCCATCTCAGGTAATATCTTTATAGCCATGTGAAAATGGACTAATAAACTGGTAAAGCAATTTATAGATTCAATACCATTCCTATTAAACTACCACTGAGATTTGTCACAGAACTAGAAAAACTACTTTAAAATTCATATAGAACCACAAAAAACCTGAATAGCCAAGGCAATCCTAAACAAAAAACAAAGCAGGAGGCATAATGCTATTTGACTTCAAACTATACTACAGGGCTATAATAACCAAAACAGCATAGTACTGGTACAAAAACAGACACATAGACCAATGAAACAGAATACAGAACCCAGAAATAAGGCTGCACATGTACAACTATTTGATCTTTGACAAATCTGACAAAAACAAGCAATGAGGAAAGGATTCCCTATCTAATAAATGGTGCTGGAATAACTGGCTAACCATATGCAGAATATTAAAACTGGTCTCCTTCCTTACACCATATGCAAAAATTAACCCAAGATGCATTAAAGACTTAAATGTAAAACCCAGAACTATAAAAACTCTGGAAGGCAACCTAGGGAACACCATGCAGGACACAGGCACAGGTAAAGATTTCATGATGAAGACACCAAAAGCAATTGCAACAAAAGCAAAAATTGACAAATGGGATCTAACTAAACTGAAGAGATTCTGCACAGCAAAAGAAACTATCCACAAAGTAAATAGACAACCTACAGAATGACAGAAAACTTTGGCAAACTACATGCCTGACAAAAATCTAATATCCAGCATTTACAAGGAACTTAAACAAATTTACAAAAAAAAATTAAAACGTGGGCAAATGACATAAAAAGACACTTTCCAAAAGAAGACATACATGTGGCCAACGATCACATGAAAAAAAGCTCAACACCACTGATCATTAGAGAAATGCAAACCAAAACCACAATGAGATACCATCTGACACCAATTAGGAAGGCTATTATTAAAAAGTAAAAAAATAGGCTGTTCTGCCTATGGAATAGCTGTTCTTTTATTCTGTTCCTTTCTTAATAAACTTGTTTCACTTTATTCTATGGACTCACCTCAAATTCTTTCTTGAAAGAGATCCAAGAACCCTCTCCCAGGGTCTAGATTGAGACTCCTTTTTTCCAGTAACATCTTTCTGGCAAACCCCAAAGGAACAATACTGAAGAGACCCCTGACCCAAAGGAAATAGACTGCAGCACTGATTGGCTGACTTTGGGTAAGTGGTGGGGTACCTGGGTAAAGGATGGGATTAGGTTAGAGGCCCAACTAAGGGCAGTTAGACTCTCCTAAGACAGAGCTGGTTAATGGCCCTTTTTAATAAAAGTCGAGGACGCTTGTCCAAACTTGTGTTCAAGGCCCAACTTAGTAATGTTAGAGGGGGATTAGAGGCCACCCTCTCAGTAAAGGCCCTCTCAGCTAAGAATGGATTTGGCACTACAGGATGTTAACCACTATTCTCTTTGGATTAATCTGCCTTGCACTCTTTGCTGACAGCTATGCGCGACAGGATTAGGCATGCACAGGATCATAGGACATGGGGAGCTTTTTCTCCTCAAAAGGGGAAACTTGAGAACTGATGAGACTGCTTGAAAAGTTCCCTTCCAACCAACAAGAAGCTGCCTGAACTTTTGATTTAGTGTTGTTGAAATGGGTGGGTCTTTCTCTAGCGTCCCTGAGCTCCTAACCTTCCCCACTCAGCTGCAGGCCGTGCTTTGCTCTCTTTGTTTCCTTTATTTCTTCTATCTTTTCTGTTACTCAGAGCCACTGTCCATTCTTTCATTGTGCCCAGAGACCACATGTTGAAAAATGTCCTTGGGAGCTTGACCTTGTAACCACATGGCGGTACTTTCTCTTGGTCTCTGTCATCCAGGAAACAAGAATTTTGGGGTTCTTGTCATAGTTAGCTCTAAAAATTATCTTGAGTAGTTAAAAGCCATTGCAAGTCCAAAATTGGCTGCTGTGGACTCCTTCTGAGAAGAGCAGTGGAAACCGCCTAATGCTGTAGTTCAGCAGTTAAGGCGTCGCCATTTTACAAAGGAAGCCCAGGTTTAATCCTGGGGTAGGGAATGACTCTTTTCTGGTTTGATATTCGGGCAACCTTTCTCATTTTTTTATTCTCTTCCTCTCCACAAACTGTCTTGAATTTTCCTTTCGCTGAGCACAGAAATATTGGCTGTTTGGCATGGCTAGAGTTAGGTAATAAGAGATTTAAAAGGATTTTAAAAAAGAAAAAATGAAGAAGAAGAAAAAGAAGAACACTATGGGCAGGGTGTGGTGGCTCACACCTGTAATCCCAGCACTTTGGAAAGCCGAGGTGGGCAGATCATGAAGTCAGGAGTTTGAGACCAGCCTGGCCAGCATAGTGAAACCCCCGCTTCTACTAAAAACACAAAAAATTAGCCGGGCATGGTGGCAGGCACCTGTAATCCCAGCTACTTGGGAAGCTGAGGCAGGAGAATCTCTTGAACCTGGGAGGCAGAGGTTGCAGTGAGCTGAGATCACGCCATTGCACTCCAGCCCAGATGAGAGTGCGAGACTCTGTCTCAAAAAAAAAAAAAAAAAAAAAAGAAAGAAAGAAAAAATACTATGGTTAAAAGTCAGCTTAATTAAAAGCAGATATTCAAGCTTGTATTAGTCTGTTCTTATGCTGCTAATAAAGACATACTCAAGGCTGGGTAATTTAAAAAGGAAAGAGGCTTAATTGACTCACAATTCCACACGACTGCAGAGGCCTGACAATCATGGCAGAAGGTGATGGAGCAAAGTTACATCTTACATGGCAGCAGGCAAGACAGTTGTGCAGGGGAACTCCCATTTATAAAACCATCAGATCTCATGAGACTTATACACTATCACAAGAACAGCATGGGAAAGACCCACCCCCATGATTCAATTACCTCTCACTGGGTCCCTCCCACAACACATGGAAATTATGGGAGCTACAATTCAAGATGAGATTTGGGTGGGGACACAGCCAAACCATATCAAAACTCTAACAGCCTAGGAGCTCCTTGGGCAAAACAGGAGGTGCTACAGACCCTGTGTTGGAAAAAACCTCTGTTTTCCTCACAAAACGCCAGGAATTAGAAGTGGATAGATCCATCTCAAAATCTAACACTCTGTTGTTCTGTTTTGCGTTGCCTTATCTGATAGTTTTATCTTTTGGGGGTATCAGAAATTACTTCACATTATGAGAAAGCTTTGATGTATAATAACTAAGTAGGAAATATACTTTTGGGGATACCTAACGGCAGTTATGGGGGGATACTCTGCTCTTTGTACATTTGGATCAGAAAAGCATGCTCTTGGCCATATGCAGGGTATGGCAATGTCCCCATCCCACCCCCAAGAGATAAGACTCCCATGGGGAGTGGGCTAATCACAGAATAGGCTGATTGGCTTCAGATTGCTTTGCAATGAAATGCATGGCAAAAATCATTGCACTATCTTGTTCCATAGAGTTTCTCTTTTTTTGAATCTGATATAAAAATGGGACCCTTATTTTAGGAATCCGTTTTGCCTTCCAGCTGTGCCTGCTTATTAGGCTAAAGAAACCACATGTTTTCCTGGCCCTTTTCCTCCAAGGGCCCCACTCTTAAGCCAGTAATTCAATTAAGAAACTGGCAAATGAAAAATCTTACAAATACTGAATCTTTTTCTGTCTGTATATTTATATATGTTGTGTGTGTAATGTAAAAAAAACTTTAATTAGATTTAAATAATGAGTGCTTAAATCAAATATTTTGTAAGAAAAGAAAAAGTGTAATGCCTTTTAATTCACATGACTTTAGTAATTTTGGGTGTGTAAGGAAAGTGAAATGTGTTTTTGGTAAATTATAAGAAGTCATGGGTCATGTGAATTTTTCTGGCTAAAATAAAGGGTTAAAGGATTATTTTAAGTTAGGGAAAAGCTGAAGGTTTGAACAAGTTGTGGAACATTTGTGAAAAATTAATCTTACAAAAAAATTCTGGGGCCAGGCTCAGTGGCTCATGCCTGTAATCCCAACACTTTGGGAGGCCTAGGTGGATGAATCACCTGAGGTCAGAGTTTAAGAGCAGCCTGGCCAACATAGTGAAACCCCGTCTCTACTAAAAATACAAACGTTAGTTGGGTGTAGTGGTGGGCACCTGTAACCCCAGCTACTCAGGAGGCTGAGGCAGGAGAATCGCTTGAACCTGGGAGGCAGAGGTTGCAGTGAGCCAAAATTGCACCACTAAGCTCCAGCCTGGGTGACAGAGTGAGACTTCGTCTCAAAAAAATAAATAAATAAATAATTCTATGAGCGAACATATTAGCTAAAATTAAAGGGATATTATTCCGTTTATTTGTAAATTTAACATTAGAATAAAAGTACAACAGGATTTTTCTTGAAGCACTGACCTGCTCTTTAACAAAAATTTATGAAGGATTATAAAAGACTTATAAGAATCTTACCTTTTGGTCAGACTGATTAAGACAAAATACATTTGTCTATAAGATTTTATTAAGAATTGGATTTGACATCAATAGTGCACTAATGAAAAGGTAAAATTTGGCTCATTCAGTATAAAAGTCATATAGGAAGTACTGTCAAATATGAAATAGTGTTTGCCTTTTTGGGGGGCTGCATTTGTATAAATGTTTTATTGGTATGTGTTCCAAAATTATAAGAAACTTCTATAATTCTGAATAACTTAGTGTATGTTATTAATAGTTATAATTTTTGTGTAAAATGGTTGTATGCCACAGAAGTAACCAAATTTCCTTGTCAATTTTGGCTTTTAATAATGGCTGTCTTAGGACTTTTTATCACCTACAGCACAATTTGCAATTGGAAAAATATGGAACTAGCCCAAATGCCCATCAATCAACGAATGGATAAAGAAAATGTTAGATATATATACATGCACACACATACACACACACACATACACACACACACACACACACACACACACACACACACACACACCATGGAATACTACTCATCCACAAAAAGGAATAAAATAATGGCATTCAAAGCAACCTGGATGGAATTGGAGACCATTACTCTAAGTGAAATAACTCAGAAGTGGAAAACCAAACATTATATGTTCTCACTCATTAGTGGGACCTAAGCTATGAAGGCACAAATGCATAAGGATGATACAATGGACTATGGAAACTCTCGGGGGGAAAGGGTGGAGCAGGGAGTGGAGAATAAGAGACTATACATTGGGTACGGTGTATGCTGCTCGGTAATTGTTGCACCAAAATCTCAGAAATTATTACAAAAGAGCCTATTCATGCAACCAAACACCACCTGTTCCCCCCAAAACCTATTGAAATGATAAACGAAAAAACAAGTGAAAAAATAATAATAATAACAGATGCTGGTATGGTTGTGGAGAAAAAGGAACACTTATGTACTGTTGGTAGGAGTGTGAATTAGTTCAACCATTGTGGAAGACAGTGTGGTGATTCCTCAAACACCTAGAGACAGAAATATCATTTGACCTAGCAATCCCATTACTGGGTATATGCCAAAAGGAATATAAAACATTCTATTATAAAGACACATGTACATGTATATTCATTGCAGCACTATTCACAATAGCAAAGACATGGAATCAACCTATATGCCCATCAATAATAGACTGGACAAAGAAAATGTGGCACATATAAACCATGGAATACTACGCAGCCATTAAAAGGAATGAGATCAAGTCCTTTGCAGGGACATGGATGGAGCTGGAGGCCATTATCCTTAGCCAACTAATGCAGAAACAGAAAACCAAATACCACATATTCTCATTTATAAGTGGGAGCTAAATTATGAGAATGCATGGACACATATAGGGGAACAATACACACTGGGGCATATCAGAGGATGGAGGGTGGGAGGAGGGAGAGGGTCAGGAAAAATAAGTTATGAGTACTATGCTTAATACCTGGGTGACGATTTATAATCTATACAACAAATCCCCACGACACAAGTTTATCTATATAACAAACCTGCACATGTACCCCTGAACTTAAAATAAAGGTTTAAAAAGAAGACTATCCACTGAAATGACTCTCTCACTTCTGTTAAAAATCAGTTGTCTGTATATGCATGGGAGCATTTCTAGACCCTCTATTTTGTTTCGTCTATTTGTTTATTTTCATATAATATGCTACACTCTTGTTTACTCTAGTTTTGTATATATTTAAATAAGGAAGAACCAAGCCTCCATCTTTGTTCTTATTTAATATTGTTTGGGATACTTTATGTTCTTTGCATTTCCATGTGAATTTTTAAATTAGCTTGTCAATTTTTAGAATATGCACTGCTAGATTTTCACTGAATTTTTAAATCAATTTGAAAAGAATAATACTTTTTGAAGAGTCAAAATATTGACTCTTTTGACCTATGATTCTACTAAATAGTTTAATTTCTCTCAGCACTCTTCTGTAGTTTTCAGTACACAGGTCTTTCACATTTTTGTCGAATTTTTTCCCATCATATTTTCGATGCTATATTTTATTTTAAATTTCAACTTGCTTTTTTGTGACTAATATAGAGAAACACAAGCGGTTTTTATATATGGATCTTGTTATCTTGCTAAACTCATTTTTTTTCATTCTAGTGGTTTTGTGTAGATTCCATATAACTTTCTAGATATATGACAATGTCATCCGTGAACAAAGACACTTTTGTTTCTACATCTTCAATCTGGATGTTTTAAAGTTCATTTTTATTGCCTGATTGCACGGGCTGGAACCCACAGTGCAGTGTTGACTAGAAGTAGTAATAGCAGACATCCTTACCTTTTTTTCTGATCTTGGGAGGAAATCACTCAGCTTTTCACAGATATGTATAACGTTAGCCAGTTTTTATATTGTTGTTGTAGATGTCTTTTATCTGGTTGAGAAAGATCTCTTCCTAGTTTGCTCAGAGTTTTTTGTTTGTTTTGTTGTTTTGAATAAGAAATGAGTGATAGATTTTTGTCTAATGCTTTTTCTGCATATACCAAGATAATCTTTTCTTTTAATTTTTTTCTGGCATTTTAATATTGTGAAATACATTGATTGATTTGTTAATGTTAAACCGAACCTGAATTCCTGATATAAAATTCACTTTGTCATAATGTATTATGCTTTTTATATATTGCTTAATATGATTTGCTAAAAATCTTTTTAGAATGTTTGCATCTGTGTTCATGAAGTATATTGGTCTATGGTTATCTTTCCTTGCAATGTCTTTGTCTGATATTAGCATCAGGTTAACATCGGCCTCACAGAATGAGCTATACATGTTTCCTCCTTGTCAATTTTCTGAAAAAGTTTCTGTTTAATTGATACAATTCCTTCCTTAAATACTTGATAGAATTCACCAGTGAAATGATCTTGGCCTAGGTTTTCCTTTGTAGAAATGTTTTTACTATAAATTCAATTTCTTTAGTAGATACAAGTCTGACTAGGTTATCTCTTCTCGAGTAAGCTTTGGTAATTTGTGCCTTTCTAGAAATTTGTCTGTTTCCTTTAAGTAATCAAATTCCAGGGTATAAAGTTATTCATAGCATTCACTAATTATCCTTTGATGATTTGTGTAAATGTGTAGTGAAATCACCTCTCTCATTCCTGATGTTGGCAATTTATGTCCTTCCTCTTTCTGATCACTGTGGCTAGAGGTCTACTTATTTTACTTATATTCTCAGTAAAATTGGTCTAGTTAATTATCACTATTGCTTTTCCATTTTCAATTTTATTGATTTCCGTTTTGATCTTTGCTTTTCTTTCTTATTTTAGATTTAATTTACTTTTCATTTTCTAGTTTCTTAAGGTGGAAGCTGAGGTCATTACTGTGAGATCTTTCTTCATCTCTAATGTAAGCAATTAGGCAATAATTACTAATCTCACCCACCCCACGTACAGTTGTAGTGGCATCAAACAAATTCCAACATATTATCCTTTTATTTAATTAAGTTCAAAATGTTTTGTGTTTTATTTTCATCTTCTCTTTCACCCATGAGCTTTTCAGTAGTGCATTGTTTCTGAATACTTAAACATTCTCTAGAGAACTTTCTGCTATGCATTCTTTTTGTAATTTCATTGTGGTTCATATTTCTATGTGACTTAAATTCTTTTAAATTTATTGAGATTTGTTTTTTGATCTAGATTATGGTCTGTCTTAGTAAATGTTTTGTGTACACTTAGAAACAATGTCTATTCTGCACTTGTGTGGAGTATTTTGTGACATCTCTAATATCATTTAGATAAAATTAGTCGACATGGCTGTTCTTACTGATTTTCTGTCTAGTTTTCTTCTTAATTATTGAGAGTGAAATATTAAAATTTCTGACTATAGCTATTGAAAATTACATATTCCTCCTTATATTTGAACCGGTTTTTGCTTAATTAATTTTGAATATCTAATATTAGATGCATCAACATTTAGGGCTTTTATGTCTTCTTGATGAGTTGACCTCTTTATCATTATGAAACTACATTCTTTGTCCCTGATAATATTCTTTTCAATGAAATCTACCTTGATACTAACATAGCCTCTTTTTATTTGATTTGATATTAATATTGGTAGGGCAGGGAAAGCAAAACCTGCCCACGCACATAGGAGCCAGCAAAGCGATGTGGAAGACTGTCGTGGGCCCAAGGAAGTTGCAGTGAGTGGAGGGAGCAGGCAGGCTGGTGCGTGGCTGTGAGGGGCCACCCCGCTGGAGCGCTCTGTCAGCCAGGCATGTTCCACCAGCACAGGAGCTATGATGTAGGTCACCAGGGTACCTGAGGCTGCCCTGCTAGCAGGCACAGCCAGGTCAAAGCTCCAGAAAGGGTCAGTCGACCCAGGAGTGCTCAGGTTGGGCCAGCCCCATCTAATAGTCAAGACCGCGCTGCAGAGTTAGGCTCCACCGTTCCCCTTAGGGCTAAAGTCTCGTATGGGAGTAAAGAGAGCCCAAAGGGGTGGCTGTCCCTGACCATATCTGCTACAGACGCTCAGCACCAAACGCTCTAGGTTCCGCATCAGCTGGCGTGCTGCCCTTACCACTTCTCAAAGCAGCTCTCCCTGACAACTTGAGTGTGCAAGGTGTGGAAGGGTCTCCTATCGTGATTCCAGAAGCCCATAGTGAGAGCAGGTTGCTGATTTCCGGATCAACTCATCCGTTCTCCCTAGCCCTGGTGCACAGTAGCGCTGTGCAGGGTCCCCAGCTTCCTCTTCCTTGAGCTCAGCTTGGGTCTTCCCTCCGTCCACTCTCACTGCCTTCCGGAGATCTGTTAGGAGTGTGCCAGTTGTCTGGGTCCCCAGGCGGCAGCTGCATCTAGTCAGCCATCCTCTGCATCTAGTCTGCTATAATTTAGTCTTTTTTTTTTTTTTTTTTTTTTCTTCCTTGAGACGGAGTCTCACTCTGTCGCCCAGGCTGGAGTGCAGTGACGCGATCTCGGCTCACTGCAACCTCTGCCCCCTGGGTTCAAGCGATTCTCCTGCCTCAGCTTCCCGAGTAGCTGGGATTACAGGCACCTGCCACCGTCTCCGGATAATATTTGTATTTTTAGTAGAGACAGGGGTTTCACCACCTTGGCCAGGGTGGTCTTGAACTCCTGACCTCGTGATGCACCCTCCTCGGCCTCCCAAAGTGTTGGGATTACAGGCGTGAGCCACTGTGCCCGGCCTCATCTAGTCCTTTTAACAAATGATGAGGAAACTATTAAATATCCACATGCCAAAGAAAGAAAAAGAAAAAAGAACTATCCATACTTCACACCATATGTAAAAATGTGATCCTCAAAATGGATCACAGATCTAAGTGTAAAACCTAAAATCATAAAACTTCTAGAAGAAAGCATGAGAAAAGTCTCTGTGACCTTGGGCTAGGTAAAGATTTCTTAAATAAAACATCTAAAGTATAATCCATAAAGAATATAATGGTAAATCAGACTTCATCAAAATTTAAAACTCCTGGTCTCAAAATTTAAAAAAAAAAGTTAAGAAAATGAACAAACTATAGGCTAGAATAAAATACTTACAAATCATGTATCTGACAAAGGTCTTATAAAGATCTTAAAAAAGAACTCTCAAAACCCAGCAATAAGAAAACAAACAGCCAAATAAAAATAAGCAAAGATTTGAGTAGACACTTTACCAAAATATATTTATATATACATATATATACAAACACACACAGATGGAAAATAAACATATTAAAATATGTTCAGCATTATTAGTAATCAATAACATGTAAATTAAAACTATAATGACATACCACTGCACAAAGTAGTGTGTAACATGGTGAAAATTTAAAAGACTGACCATACCAAGCATTGGTAAGGTTGTAGAGGAGGTGAAACTCTCATACACTGCTGGTGGGAATAAAAAAAAATGGATCTACCAACTGGAAAACGATTTAGCAGTTTCTTATCAAGTTAGATATACATCTACTATATAAGCCAATTCTTTCTCTTCTGAGTATTTATCTAAAAATAAAGAAAGAGTATGACTAAACAAAGTCTTGCATGTGAAAGTCCACTGAAGCTTTATTTATAATAGCCCCAAACTGGAGAAACCCAAGTGCACATCTAGAGGTGGATAAGTAAACATATCTTGGTATAATCATACAATGGATTATTGCCCAGTAATTTAAAAATATTACTAATAAAATTTAAAAGCTATGTTACATGTAACAACATGGATGACTCTCAAAATAACTATAGTGAATTAAAGAATCCAGAAAAAAAAAAGTACATACCTTATGATTCCACCTACAGGAACTCTAGAACGAGGGTTAATACACTTTTTCTGTAAAAGATATGACAGTAAATATGTGGAGACCATAGAATTTCTGATGCAACTGCTGGACTCTGGTATTATGGCGCGATAGCAGCCATAGACAACACATAAATGAATGAGTGCAGCTGCGTTTCAATAAAACTTTATTTACAAAAACAGGCAGTTGGTCCACAGGCCACGTAGGTTGCCAACTCTTGTCTAGAAAATGCAATTTAATCTATAGTAACAGAAAGCAGATCAGCGTTGTCCAGGAAAGAGGTGAGTGACAAGTAGGTAGAAGAGAAGGGGACAAGGGGGACCTTTTGAGAATAATCCATATGGTCACTCTTTATTGTGGTGATGGTTTTGCAGGTTTATACATATGTCAAACTTGTCAAATTATACACTTTAAATATGTGCAGTTTATTGTACGTCGGTTATACCTCAACAAAACTAGTAACAAAAAGCAAAAGAAGTCCAGGGCTATTTCTCACATCCAATTAAAGATTTACAACAGTTAACATTTTTTGTTCAAGCAGCTTCAGCTCTTGTTTTTCTTCTATTATCTAATGCAATGTTGAAATGAATCTCAAATCCAGTCACACTTTTTCATACCAAGTTTTTTTTTTAATGAAGTTCTCATTTGCAGTATGTTAGTCATCATGTTGCAACTCAGAAGGACATTCAGTTGCAAGCAGAAGTATTTGCTTTGTAAGAGAGATATTTATGTGTTCACTTGAGCTTCACCTGCCAGATACCACTTCACTACCCTGTCCCTTACTCTCCTTTCCCCACTTTTGTGTGGCCACACTTGGGCCACACTTGGGACTCTGGTATTATGGCGCAATAGCAGCCATAGACAACACATAATGAATGAGTGCATACAAACAGCTCCAGTATTTTCACGGAGCCCTTTATAAATGGGCAAGGGTTATGCTCTACAACTGGAGGCTAGCATGGATGGCAAAGTGGTAGCAACCCCTTGGCCAGACTCAGGTAGTTTTGGAAGAGCAATGACAACTGATGATTGTGGTTTCTGCTATCTATTTAGATCACTGAACAAGTATATAAGCCCTGAAGCAACCAGCCTAGGACTATGGCTATCCAAGACACGATGAACGAAGTCCAGGGGACTTAGGTGATCCTTGCCCCATCCCTGTTATCCATCCACAACAAAACAGAATGTCCAGCAAACTGTGACATTCTGTTCTAAGACCGTGGCCTAAGAAGAATTAAGCGTGAGACATACATTCTTCTTCTTCTTCTTTTTTCTTTTTTTTTAAAGTTCTGGGATATGCGTGCAGAACGTGCAGGTTTGTTACATAGGTATACATTGCATTGGTGGTTTGCTGCACCTATCTACCCGTCATCTAGGTCTTAAACCCTGCATGCATTAGCTATTTGTCCTAATATTCTCCCTCCCCTTGCCCCCAACTGCATGACAGGCCCCAAAGTGGGATGTTTTCCTCCTTGTGTCCATGTGTTCTCATTGTTCAACTCCCACTAATGAGTGAGAACACGTGGTGTTTAGTTTTCTGTTCCTGTGTTAGTTTGCTAGGAATGATGACTTCCAGCTTCATCCATTATTGACTCTTGGTTACATTGACAACCAATGGGATTGTTGTTGCCTAATTCTGCATGGAATGATTTCATTGCAGCCTACTGGGGGGGAATGGAGAGAAACAGGAAAATCCGTTTCCAATGCATTCCAGTGTACACTGCATGGAAACTTCCAAGAATTGATGTGATTTGGTATAAAAGTCCTGGCTGGGGACCGAGATAGGTCTGGGTTGGGATCACAGTTCTGTTTCTTCCTAGCTGTGTGACTGTAAGCAATTTCTTTAACCTCTCTGTGCTTCAGTTTTCCCATCTTTAAAAGTAGAATAACTACCCGTTTTCTGTGAAGATTAAATGAGGTAATAGAAGCAAAGTACTGAATTAAATGTTAGTGATTAATACTATTATCATTTGTGAGGCCTCCTTAGAGAAAATTTTCTCTGGTCTCAATAGCAGTAGCAATAGAGTTTTTCCAAAAGTTGTTTTATTTTTACTTTATGGACCTCATGAGTCTTGTAATTTACTATTTCTTCGTTCATGTTGGATTTAATGTGGCCCATTTTTAGTAAATATGCTTATTTTATTGCTTGTTTTGGGTACCCTTCTGTCTCTGGCTCCTCCTATTTTCCTAACATATGGTCATTTTGCCTCATTGCCTTTTTTTAAATGTATTTTATTACAATGTATTTTATCTGTCTTTGCAAGCCATCTTAAATGTTGCGCTGCTGTTGTTTGGTATAGGTTGAGGTATATGTGTACAAAGTAAACTACATAAAATAATGGTTTATATAGTCACATTTAAGGATATCTATTTAACATTTTGTTATTTTTTTAATGTTTCCTTATCTTTAAAGTTGGAATAATGATATTATCTATATTATATGACAACCTCAAAGATTAAATAATGCATATGAAGCATTATGCTACTTTCCATATATCTAGTAATCAATAAATGTCAGCTCTTATTACACTGAAATATGTTACTCTCTTCCAATTCCATTGTTTACTTTTATCTCATTGGGTCATCAAGCCACACACCTTCAAATAATCTAAGCTCCTCATCAAAGTGCTCCAAATCTTAATTCGTGACACCCTTCTTTTTGTTATTCTTGTCTCTGGTCTAATTTAACATCTTTCATTTAGAACAATTAAATATCAGACTTATTGTACACATAAATTCATCAGGGCCAAAAATAAATATATTTTATGGTGAAAATCACCAACCTCTCGTACATCTAGACACGCTTTGAATTATTTTAAACGTTTGGGAGTGGAACGCTGTACTGATAAGTATAGATTGTTTCTGGTTAATATGGACAGAGCTCATTCAAAGGTCCATTATAAGGGATATTTAGATGGGAAGGGACAGGCACTCCATTTTTATGAGATTAAAAGTAGACAGTGGGCAAACTCAGACTGTACTTCTAATTTCCCCCATGCTGATTTTGTGGATTTCATTGAGTTATTTATCCTCTCTCAAGTTGGTTTCTTTGTATGTAAAATGAAGAGATCAGTTCACCTTTAAAGTTTTTGTTTGTGTGTGTGTCTAAGGCAATTCTGTCCTACAACAGAGCCTCTGTATTCCAAATCACCAAAACAGTTCTGTCTTCTTAATTATTGTCTTACAATTCATGCAATAACAAAAATAAATTAAAAGGGGAGAAAAAATTTCAAATTGCAATGTTTGTCACATTTAAACTAGAGGTTTATGTACTGTTTCTCCTTCATGTCTAGCAAGCCCACCTTACTTTAGGATGGATATGTCAGTAATAGGATGACTACAGTTCTCAGTTTGCCCACAGTCCTGGTTTATGCCTGGCGTCCTAATGTAATTTGAATAGCTTCTGCTTTTATTCTCAAAAGGTCCCTGGCTTGGATGATAAATTACATGGTCACCCTAACCAGACAGGACCACTAAAAGTTGTCTTGATAATAGCCACCATTTCTTGTGCATTTAGACACCGTACTGAAACACCTTTCACATATCACATATCTTAATACTTACCAATCCTAAAAGCTAAGTATCATTATGACCATTTTCAGATGAAGAAACACTTTCAGAGCTGACAGGAATTGCAAAGCTAGGTCTCTCTGACACCAAAGTCCGTTCATTTATCTTACTGATTAGAGTCAAAGAGTCAAAATGTGATAAATGAGCATTTTTACCTATTAGCTGAATTTACAGTGACAGCCAGGTTTACAATTTACAATGAAAACAGAAGAGGTTTGTAGATAAGTTGAATTGTGAAAACTGAAAATGAAACTCTGTGACATTGTTTTTTACTTATTATAGACGTTCAACTTTAGATGCCATAAATTTTAGCACTCTTCTATTTTTAAATTCCAAACACTCAAGCATTTGAGATGCTGATGAATTACTCACAAAGTTCTGATTTCCTTAAGTTTAACATATTGTCTGAACACTAATTTTCCTAATACATTTTATTTGTTAAAAGGAATAAAAGAGTAAATAATTTACAATGCCATTGGATAAAAAGTCTCTATTACATAGCAAGGGTCTGACATTTTTCTCTGCTTTTATTGTGCAGTTTTCCTTCTGTACCTTCACTCATTCCAAAGCCATTATTTAGTTTCTATTATTTGCCAGGTAGTTTTGTAAATCACTTAACAGTGTGTAAAGCCTTTTCACTAACATTGTCCCCCCATTGAAGTTTACCTCATTCTAGGTCAGAGAAACCTCTCTTTTTTGACGGAGAAATTCGAAGCAAGTTTGAAAGTGGAAGAGCTAGCCTTCAACTTTCCTCAGAAACACCACTATCATTCCTAAGAAAATGTAGACTAAGACAGTAGATTACCCTGTATTACTAAGTTTTAATTTTTTTCTATTAGCAGAAGTATTTTGGAGAAGACTCATGTTTCCTGATGCATGTCAAAAACACAAAAGGACACCAAAAGAGAAAAATGACATTGGCTAGCATGAAGTTAGATTCTACCATAAAAAGGTATTCATTTGAGGATCCTTTTGCTAACATAGATTCCCTTAAAATCTAGCCATTTCTTTTTAATTGAAAGTTGTAACAGAAAATGATATCTGATTTACATTTTAAATTTCCACGTAACTATAAACTTTTATAGTGGTGAACAGATGTTGATGTGAATTTTACAAAGCTAAGATATACTTTTCAAATTCATGTCAGAGGAATGTCAAACTGAAACTAGGAAAAGAAATTCTAAAAGATGAGCAAAATTGCAGTGACTGCTAGGATTGGCTTAGTACTTGATATCTTTTTCCAACTAAAATCTAAGTGACTAATGGTTCAAAGAAGTCTTCAACAATGTGAATCTAAGTTTATCGACATAGCTTGAAACCAAGTTTATAGTTACACTATTAGTAAATATATACACGTGTACACATACATATACACAAAAATATATCATAATTACAGGTCCTTTTGCACACCGTTGTTAATGGATTTCAAAAAAAAGTTTAGATGTTAACTACAAAGTTGTCATGAATTGAGCTTTAATAAATCTTGACGTCCACGATAGCAATCATTTCAAAAAAGAGACTAGCAGTAACTAGTCAGGCCCAGAACAAAAGCTACTAGATCTGGCCTCTGATAAATCTGATCAAGTCAAAAACATGTGGACATGATAGAGCTGGTATGAACTCAGAATTGACCCCTGAGACTAATTCCCACCTCCAGTCCCGCATTCATTTGAATTAATATTAAATTCATAAGGGAAAACTCCCAGGAAGATAGGAACCACGCAAAGAGATAAACAAAAAGTTTATCTGAAGGGCATTCCAGGAATAGAAAAATAGTTTCTGCTAAACATGTAAAGTATTCAAAATCATTTCATAGGTTCATGTTTAAAACACCAAAAGGAAATTCAGGACAAAAACGGCATCCAGTTTTCTGAACTTTCTTCAAGATTTTGAATCTATTAGCCTTTGGCATCTTCAGTCTGAGAACTTTTGTTTGGATAACATACCAAATTCAGGATTTTCTTACTCCAGTGTGTTCCTTCCAAAGCTCAGATTCGTTCTGATATGTTACAAAAGAGTATGTTGTGGATATATAAAGAAACAGATAGGGGTACCGGATATTGCAGACAGAATATCATCTGTTAACTCATAGATCAATAAGATACAGTAACCGGCTAGGTTCTGTTAATTATGTTTGTCACAGCCTGATAAGACATGTTTTGCACCAGACTATTTTCTATAGCTGGGCACAAACATTCACAGGGGTCCTTGTTGAGGGTTTGAACTTCCACTTAAAATCTCTACATAAAATCCCTAATAAGCAAAATAATTAAATAAGACTTGAACTAACTTCACACTTTAATGCCATTTTATTGGGTGTTCTATTTTACTTCCACTTGTGGTTTAATAATTTCCTGTTCTCCCTGCTCACGGCCAAGGAGTCATCTCACGGCATTTACCAGGCATTCATTGGTCCTGAAGGGTTGCCATAGTCTTGACACACAAGTCATAAAGCATCTATGCAGAAGCAAATGGTACTACAACTGCTGCTGTTTTACATACAGCAAGAATCACCCAAGGGGCTTAGAACAAATATAGCATTGTACAATGCAGGGCAGCTGGTTGGCTAAATGTGGCCCCCAGCTGTCAATGAGACAACTGATGATAATTAATTACTAGAGATTCAGAATGAGTCCGCCTGTTTTTAAGTCCCTGGTCATAGGACAGGCTCTCTAGGAAGGTCTGCTTTCATTTTTTTCAGGCCACTAGGGAAAATTCTGGGCATGAAGGCAGAACAGATGTATCAGCAGTGTGGATTTATCTCAAATCTGGTGGTAAAATAAATCTGTGGAATGTGAATTATATATTTTTTACATATAGAGTTGGTTAAATGAAGAACTGAATTAACTCATTTTATTGAAGTTGATGTTTACATTTATTTTATATACTTACATGTAAAATTTTTTAATAAAAGTTTTAAAGTACATAAAAGCACCAATGGAATGCAGGGGAAGTCTTTGTTTAGTTTAAAAAACAGTTGTGTAATAATAAAAAATGGCTAAAAAACTCCCTCTCAGCAGAAACCTGTAATTGTATATTTTTTAAGACTTTCTGCTCCTTTGTGAGAGTTCTGTCTTATACTGACTTTGAGTCTCTACATGTACTTTTCAATAGTATCTCCAGGATTATTGGTCTCCCATCTCTTGAGGGCCATGCAGAAATCTAGGATGGCTCTGGGTATCTTTAGATATGGCCACAGGACCACTGAGATTGTTACACAATTTTGAGCCATTATTTGTAAATGCCTGCCACAAAAAAATATTATTTTCAGTGATCGCTTTATTGAATACTTGTGCATATGTGTGCATGTGTTATGAGCAACTTTCACATACAAATTACTCTTGGTCTCAGCACAGATAATGCAAGACCACCTTTTCAATGTATAGGAAATGTATGTGTTCCTTTTGCTTTGATATAATATGATTATCATCTTATAGGCCACATTATGTTAATTGCATATATCTTTTCAGCACCATTCTCAATTGTGGGAGACAAAAGCTTTGCAAATAACTGAGTGTTAATTACACTATGACAGGCTGGGCATGGTGGCTATCACTTGTAATTCCAGCACTTTGAGAAGCTGAAGTTGGAAGATCGTTTGAGGCCAGGAGTTTAAGACTAGCCTAGACAACACAGCAAGACCCCCTCTCTACAAAAAAATAACAAAAATTAGCCAGGTGTGGTGAAGTACATCTGTAGTCCTAGCTACTTGCTGGACAGAGATAGGAGAATTGCTTCAGCCCAGGCATTCAAGGTTACAGTGAGCAATGATTATGCCACTGTACTCCAGCCTGGGAGACAGAGTGAGACTCTGTTTCTAAAATATATATATATATATATACACACACACACACAAAAATATATACACGAATGTAATATATATTTTAATGTCTATCATATAATAGATACTATGTATAGTATTATCATATATAGTATCATATGACATGTTATCATATATCTATCATAGATATATATTGTATATATAGTATTATCATAGACATATGTAGTATATCATATATTATTTCTAGTATTATATAGGATTATCATATGATATTATAACATATCATTATATACACATATATACTACAATAATATTAAGGGAAAATAAAGAAAATATGGTTTAAAATATTCTCTTTTATTCAACCAGGCAACAAAAACAGACTAGAGTGTTGTTTTATTTTGCTTTGCTTTTACAATTACCTAGCTGGGATTTTGCCAAGTCAAGGCAGAAAAAATAATCAAAAATAAAGGTAATTTACAGCCACTCTAACAACACTGTAAACTTTGTTGGGCAAGCGTTATGTCTATTCATTCTCATCTCTCCCTTTAGGTCTTGCATAGACTTGCTCTCTGGGATATTAGTGCATGAGATATTAGAGACTAAATACAGGAAAATATATTTATGAAGCATTTCATACTGTCATTAAAGGTTAAATATCCTGTATAAAAAATAAATTGCTCTCAATTCACCACCAGGATCATTGCCATGGATGTCACCATAACATCGCAGCAGTGTTATTTGGTTCAATTCCTACTTTTCTCTTCCTTAATAGGAGAAGAATAGGAAAATTATTTGCACTTGAGATTTGTTCTGAAGCTTGCCTTACTTTATAATATGTTCATTTTATTTTTTCTTTTAATTTAAAACAGGCATATTTACAATAACTTTGCAACAAAGCACAATTAGAATTTTTAAAGCCAAAATAAAACAATAAAACAATGAAAAGAAATAAACAATTATAAAATAATTGTAATAATTTAAATAATAAACAATAATAAAGCAATAAAAACCCAATTTTTATGGGCAACTAATAAGTATATTTAAAGATGATTAAACAGTTTCTCATTTCATTTCTTTTTTTTTTTTTTTTTTTTTTGAGACAAAGCCTCACTCTGTGGCCCAGGTTGGAGTGCAGTGGCGTGATCTGGGCTCACTACAACCTCCACCTCCCAGGTCAAGTGATTCTCACGCCTCAGCCTCCTGAGTGGCTGAGATTGTGTGTGCCACAACACACAGCTAATTTTAGTATTTTTAGTAGTGCTGGCCAGGCTGGTCTCAAACTCCTGACCTCAGGTGATCTGCCTGTGTTGGCTTCCCAAAGTGTTAAGATTGCAGGCATGTGCCCGGCCCTCATTTCTCTTCATATAACAAATTGGTTGTTGTACATACATTAAACAAGAAAAAATATTAGAACCCGAGTTTATCAAGAAAAAGTGTTGGGATGTATTTTTTGCCAGATTTATCAATATTTGAAAGGAATGAAACAACACAAACCAATTTCATTTAGATTTACTGTAATACAAGAAAAGAAATTTTTAGTCTAATGTTATTTTGGTATTAGCAAATAAATAATTTATACTAATAATTTTTTAACAAATTATACTAAAATTCATGAAATTATGAAATAATGTAGTGGAATATTTTGCTTGGAATGAAGATATAATGAAGGGGATTTTTTTTTTCATTCTATTAATAAAAAGCTTTTTTCTTGTAAATTTGTTTAAGTTGTAGATTCTTGATATTAGCCATTTGTCAGATGGATAGATTGCAAAAATTTTTCCAATTCTGTAGGTTTCCTATTCACTCTGATGATAGTTTATTTTGCTGTGCAGAAGCTCTTTAGTTTAATTAGATCCCATTTGTCTATTTTGGCTTTTGTTGCCATTGCTTTCGGTGTTTTAGTTGTGAAGTCTTTGTCCATGCCTATGTCCTGAATGATACTGCCTAGGTTTTCTTCTAGGGTTTTTATGGTTTTAGGTCTTACATTCAAGTTTTTAATACTTCTTGAGTTAATTTTTGCATAAGGTGCAAGGAAGGGGTCCAGTTTCAGCTTTCTACATACAGCTAGCCAGTTTTCCCAACACCATTTATTAAACAGGGAATCTTTTCCCCATTGCTTGCCTTTGTCAAACAAACAACCTGATCAAAAAGTGGTGGCTTACACCTGTAATCCCAGCACTTTGAGAGGCCAAGGTGGGCGGACAACGAGGTCAGGAATTTGTGACCAGCCTGACCAACATGGTGAAACCCCGTCTCTACCAAAAATACAAAAATTAGCTGGGTATTGTGGTGGGCACCTGTAATCCCAGCTACTCAGGAGGTTGAGGCAGAAGAATCGCTTGAAACCGGAAGGTGGAGGTTGCAGTGAGCCAAGATCATGCCACTGTACTCCAGCTTGGGCAACAAGACTGAAGCTCCATCTCAAAAAAAGAAAGAAAAAAAAAGTGGGCAAAGGACATGAACAGACACTTCTCAAAAGAAGATATTTATGCAGCCAATAAACATGAAAAAAAGCTCAATATCACTAGTCATTAGAGAAATGCAAATCAAAACCACATTGAGATACCATCTCATGCCTGTTAGAATGGCGATTATTAAAAAGTCAGGAAACAACAGATGCAGGAGAGGATGTGGAGAAATACGAATGCTTTACACTGTTGGTGGGAGTGTAAATTAGTTCAACCATTGTGGAAGACAGTGTGGCAATTCCTCAAGAGTCTAGAATCAGAAATACCATTGATCCCACAATCCCATTACTGGGTATATACCCAAAGGATTATAAATCATTCTACTATAAAGACATATACATACGTATGTTTACTGCAGCACTCTTCATAATAGCAAAGACTTGGAACCAACCCAAATGTCCATCAATGGTAGACTGGATAGAGAAAATGTGGCACATATATACCATGGAATACTATATAGCCATAAAAAAAGGATGAGGATGAGTTCATGTCCTTTGCAGCGACATGGATGAAGCTGGAAACCATCAGCAAAGTAACACAGGAACAGAAAACCAGACACCGCATGTTCTCACTCATAAATGGGAGCAATGAGAACACATGGACACAGGGAGGGTAGCATCATACACTGGAGCCTGTTGGGGGTCGGGGGGCTAGAGAAGGGATAGCATTAGGAGAAATACCTAATGTAGATCACGGGTTGATGGTGCAGCAAACCACCATGGCGTGTGTATACCTATGTAAACCTGCACATTCTGCACATGTATCCCAGAACCTAAAGTACAATCTAAAAATAAATAAATAAATAAATAAAATAAAAGCTACCCTGTAAATACCTTGTTGGAACAAATTTTTTTCTCATATTCACTGTGAGATACAAAACTACCTAGTAGATGCTAATGAGAATTTCTATACGAATTTGCTTTTTTTTTTAAATTCTGTTTCTAGAAAGAGCCTTGGCCCAGTGCTATGGATCATGCCTGTAATCCCAGCACTTTGTGGGGCCAAGGCGGGTGGGTCACCTGAGGTCAGGAGTTCAAGACCAGCCTGGCCAACATACTGAAACCTTGTCTCTATAAAAATACAAAAAAAAATTAGCCAGGCATGATGGTGGGTGCCTGTAATCCCAGTTATTCGGGAGGCTGAGGCAGGAGAATCGCTTGAACCCAGGAGGCAGAGGTTACAGTGAGCTGAGATTGAGCTACTGAACTCCAGCCTGGGTGACAGAGCAAGACTCCATCTCAAAAAAAAAAAGAAAGAAAAAAGGAAGGGCCTTAATGATACCTATTTTCCATTCACTCGGTGTGATCACAATTTATCCTGGACAAAAGAAGAACAGAGAAATTTCAATAATTTTTATTGCTACTTATCTCTTAAGGATTGGTTAAAAAACTGTAGTCAAATAAAATTTAATTACAGTGCTAATTAACTCAAGAAATAGAGAAGGAATGCTAGAAGGGGAAAGGAGTAATGTGGTGGGACAAAAAGAGAAAAGGAAGGAACAATGATAATGCATGGGAGAAGCATCGAGGAGGAAAAGAAGAGGAACTGAAGTTGAAAGACAGAATAAAGGTCAAATTTTGTGGAGCTGCACTTCATTCATCAGTTAGAAATAGGAAACCTTCTAAGGAATGGCCCAAAAAATCTTTAACAAAACATTGCATGAATGAATGAATGAATGAATGAACGAGTACTTTAATGGAAGGGTGGGTTAAAATTATTTTCAAATGCCTTTTGGTGGGTTCAAATTATTTTCTTCCAATATAACCACAAAGCATTCTAATAAATGACTTTCCCTAAATTTGACCTTTTAGTTTCATTGAGTAACCTGGAGAAAGGGTGAGGCTGATTGTCTTCCAGTTAAATTATAAACCATTTAGTGCATAGATTCCTGTCTCCTGGGCTTTGAATACTTACATAAATAAAATAAGAGGTGGCCCCTGTTCTAGTATATATGGCAAAGGTTTTATATATATATATATATATATATATATATTTATACACACACACACACATATATATATAACAACCTAAGAATATTTACCAAAATATAATTCAGAAAATGAGTAGATCTCTCAGTGCTTTCAGAATGCGGAGTAAAGATGGAGAAAGCTCTGAGATCAAGTCTTTGGAAAAACTGGTGGAATGGAATAAGTGCAAGGGAAACAACAGGTAGGAATGTGCAAATTAGAAAATTATTCCATACTCATGTTTTTATCACTAACTAGAGCATAAGGCTCAAGTGGGATAATAATGTGAAAATGAATAGTGGACATCTATCATTTCTGACCATCCAGGATTCTATTTCCCTTTTTTTCTTATTAGCATCCTCAGCTTCCTGTGGAGAAACACCCTTTCCCTACTTCTAATTGCAGTGTTTTGGGTGAAGCTAAGCCTCACAACAAGAGGATGTCCGCTCAAGTCAGCCCCCAAACATCCCAGGGATTAGTTCAGGGATGGACAGGTGACTGAAACTGACAGTCAGATAAGAACAAAAGCAGGAAGTATTTGAAGAGTTTTGGGGAAGACACATTCTTTCATCTGGTTCTACTCAACTAGTACAATGTCAACCTGGAGCATCTACTGGTGACCTTTGCCACCATATGGGAACGCCCTCTCTGAGAAAGAGGCCAATACAAATGAAAGGAATGACCATACATAGAAAAAAAAAAAATCCTGACAACCTTTTTTGTGATCCCTGAATTCAACTATACCTAAATTTCAATATCCTTCAGAACTTTAAATTATGTGAGCCAATAAATCACCTTTTCTGCTTAAACCAATTGTAATTAAGTTTCTGTTATCAGCAACCAAAAGAATCTTGACTGATACAATAAAATATGTAAGAAGGAGAAGATGGAGGCCTTTCAGTTCTAACCTGAAGCACAGGAACAAAAAAACCCAGGAATGTTGGTAAGTCTCACATGTTAGTAGGAATAGGGTCAGCCTAAGTATTCAAAAGTGCAAAGGGTATAGAAAATTTTTCATTCAAATTCTCACTCTTTAATGAGCAACGTAAACCTGAGCAAATAATTCAACCTTTCTCTTCTATAAATAGGGATAATAATATCTACCCTGCAGGATATTTGTGACTATCAAATGGGATAATATACATGTGAGAACACAGTGGGTACTCAGTAAAGACTATTCCCCTATTTCATTCCCTACTGGAAATGTTATCAGAATTTACATAGCAGAAGTTACACTGTTTCTGGGAATTCAAGTTACTTTCCAAATGCCAGAAGTGCAGCCCATCCTCCCATGCTTACACTGAAAGTTTATATCCTTTCACACCACAGTCTATCCTATCCCTTCTCAATGCAATTTCATTCACAAGATGCTATGTCAACCAAAACAGTTTATATTTTAGAGAGGGTCACATAAGAACAAAAATATTTAAACCTGTAAGAATGATTTTCTAAAGTAGATATTTTAAGCATGTTGAGGATAGTTTGTAGAGACAAGGAATTAAGTTCGTCTAGATGCTAACATAGCATGTGAAAAAATGTAGTTCACAAATCAACCCACATATATATATATATATATATATATATACTATTTTTAGATTTAGAGAAAACTGGTTACCAGAAAATAAATCAGCCTTAAAGCTGTATGTAAGGGAGTTACAGGATAAAGTATGTTGTACATTTAGACATAGAAAGAATACCACTAAAAGTGGAATACACCAAAATATTGAGGTAAATACAGTCTAGCATCACTTAACAACAGGAATGAAAACTAAGGCAAAAACTAAAGACAAAAACTAAGACAAAAGCACACACATTCGCTCAGGACTACACAGGGTCAGGATCATCAATATGACTCTCTTCCTCCTCCACATCTTACCCTCCAGAAGGTCTTTAGGGGCAATTGCATGAACAGAGCTGTCATCTCCTATGATAACATTCACTTCTTCTGAAATGTCTCCTAAAGGACCCGCCTGAGGCTGTTTTACAGTTAATTTGTTTATGTAAGTAAAAGGAGTAAACTCTAAAATAATGATTAAAAAACATAATACAGTAAATGCATAAACCAGTAAAATATTTATTATCATTGTCAAGTATTATGTACTGTACATGATTCTATGTGCTATACTGTTATATGACTGGTGGTGCAGTGCGTTTGTTTACATCAGCATCACCACAAACACTTGAGTAATGCATTGCACTATGATGTTACTATAGCTACAGTGTCACTAGGCGATAGGGATTTTAGCTCTATTATAATCTTATGGGACCACTTTCATATATGTGGTCCATCACTGACTGAAGTATTGTTGTGTAACGCATGGCTGTATTGAAAACAACGCTATAATTTTAAAATAGTTTCTCCTGTCTCACTTCTCCCTCACCCTTTTGACTCAAAACTGTCTTTAGCTGACAAAACTATACTGAACAGGCTCTGGCAAAGGTACCAGTGTCTCTTAATGCCCGAATGGAATGGACTCTTTGCTGACCTATGTTGTCTGACTTCTCTTGAACTAGCACACTGCTCACTACTCTCATCCTGCAACTCTGTCTACCCATTTCCCTATTACACTGTTGCCTGGTTGTCTTCCTTGCTCAGTCTCTTTCATACATTCTCCCTTTACAGGAGCTATATTAGTCTGTTCTCATGCTGCCATTAGGTTGGTACAAAAGTAATTATGGTTTTTGCCATTACTTTCAATGGCAAAAACCACAGTTGCTTTTGTATCCAGTATAGATAATATAAAGATACTACCCAACACTGGGTGATTTATAAACAAAGTAGGTTTAATTGACTCACAGTTCCACATGGCTGGGGAGGCCTCAGGAAACTTACAGTCATGGCATAAGGGGAAGCAGACACCTTCTTCACAAGGTGGCAGGAGAGAGTGTGAGCATGTGAAGGAGGAACCGTCAAACACTTATAAAACCATCAGATCTCATGACAACTCACTCACTCTCACCAGAACAGTATGGGGGAACTTGCCCCATGATCCAATCACCTCCATCCATGGACATAGGGAGATTACAATTCGAGATGAGATTTGGATGGGGACGCAGAACCAAACCATATCAGGAGCTAATTGAGATTATGCATTCAGTTGCTACCTACTTGCTAATGAGTCTCAAATCTATATGTCCTGATTAAGATCTTTGAATGCAATGAAGGACATTTTCACTGGATTCTCCACAGATTTCAACCACAGATTCTTAAAATTCTTCTCCTTTTCCTGCATTCTTTTTGTGTGTATGAATAGCATTTCCAGCCACCATGTGACCTCTGGGACACTTGGGAGTCAGCCTAGATTCCCGTCTCTTTCTCAGCCTAACACCCAAGCAGTCAATGAACAAATCTTATAAATTTACCTTCTAAACCATTTTGTAACTGTATCTTATGTCCATTCCTTTGCCTTTCTTTTATTTTAAATTTAGGCATTATCTCTCACCAAGAAATATACTGTAATATAATACATTGCCTCTAATCTTATACTCCCCCTATTCATTATCTATATCACTGCTGCAATATTTTGTTTTTCTAAAATGGAAAATCATTCGCGTCCCCACTGTCCATCTGTTTTATATCTTCATGACTTTTCTCCCTATATCAAATGCCCTGCCACACTTTAACCAATCCTGATGAGTCTCAAATCTCATCGGCAGATTTTAGTGACTCTAATTTATCTGCAAGCCTCATCTTCTGACATCTCCACTATTAACATTTTGATGACCACTCTCCCAATTTTATACCAACCTACTCTGAAAGGACATGTTTTCCCATTGCATCTTCAACACTTTGTTACATTTGGTTAGGTATCTGTTTTTCCTACTTCATTTGTGAGACAGACATTCTGAAAATGTGAAATGTATAATGTTCATCTCTGTAGATGCAAGGACTTGGTGCATAGTAGGTGCTTAATAAATATTTACTGAAAGAATTATTACATTTATACAACTTGTATGCATGACATACAGAGAGAAACAGTAGAGAAAGTTGAGCACAAACAATACAATGACTGGGTAAACAATTAGTACCAGGTACATCTTGTAGCCATAATTCAATTGGGTAACACAGATGGCTTTTTATCAGAAAAAGAAAGGGTGGAATAGAAACTTTACTCCTAAGAGAACATACATAACATACTATGGCAGATAGTATTTTTCCAAAATGTCATTACAAGATCTCCCATTGCACACATTCTTCTGCGATGTGACTTTGTCACTCCTCTATCAAGAATTAGGCTCTCCACCTTACTGAACTTAGATGGACTCTGTGACAGATTTAACCAAAAGAATGTGATAGGTGTAATGCTATGTCAGTTCTTGGCATAATCCTTAACTGGCCTGGTGAATTCTGTTTCTTGCTTCTTCAAAGCTAGCTACCATATATGAGGTACACTACTAGACCACATTCTTTAAAAAGCCAAATCACATGGAGAGGAAATGAAAAGTGTGAAAGCATGGAGAGTGAGGCACCTGACTAGGAATGCAGAGGTCATCTTAGACACCAACCCACTTGAGCCTTTAGATGATTCCAGCCCCAGGTGCCATCTATTTACAACAGCATAAATGATCCCAAATGAGAAATGCCTATAGGTGCTCAGTAAACACACAGAAGCAGAAAGAAATAACAAATTGGCGTTAAGAAAAAACAAATTTGAAGTTGGCATGTTATACCAATAAATAACTAAAACACAAAATTGGTTCTCAATTTTTCTCTAACATTGTTAGAATTTCTATATTGAGTAATTTGTAATAGAAGCTAGCTTCCAAATACCTATCAACTTCATGAAAGCACCATGAAAATTTAAGGGCAATAGCAATAAAAATATAGCAATATCAGAAGATCTTTTTAACTGAAAATATTTATTGTCTTTAACAAAAACACAGAAAAAAAATCCTAATATCTACTGATAATGAACTGCTTAAAATAATTATATATCCCCTGAATAGAACATCATATATTATAAAATGAATGTCTTAGCCCTGTACAAATGGGCAAGTAATGATGCCAAAATAATAAATTAAATTGCAAAACAGTATACACAATGTGGACCCCATTCATTAAAGTAGCATATATTTATTTTTTAAATTCAGAAAAAAAAATGTAAACATGTATCTATAAGGACATAGTTACCTCTGAGAAACTAATTTACAATAAAACTATAATTTTGCCACACTTATGTCATATTGATTAAATACTTTTGTAGTTAATATGTATCATATTTTCTGTAAGAAAAATGCAAATCTGTAAAAAAACTAAATGTCTGATTTGTCCCTCTACTATTCTCCTCTCAAGATGGCCTTACCCAGCTTCTTACGTTAATTTGTGTCTACTCTTGTTCATCTGCCCCTTAACAATACCATAGAATTTTAGGGTATATGTCATGTTATTATTATTGAGCAAACTTATTTGACAATTCCAAATCCAAATTGTGTACCCTGGCAATTGAGGCCTCCACAATATTTTTCTCAACTATTAATACATTTTTTTCCAGTTTTATAAATGTTTGATTCCAGTTGAACAAAACTACCTCTGTTCCCAGAGCTGTACCCTGTCTTTTCTGCATCTGGACAACTTGTGCTGTTCTCCTCACCCAGCGTGTTTCCTCCAGGGTCATGTAGTGCCCACCCAGCACCCACCCTTCAGGGCCAGCCCTGTTCTGTGTTTCCCTCATGGGAAATCATCTGGCCCTTTTTCTGCTTTGTCTTTGTGCTTGCTACTCTCTACCTTGTATTTTTTGTGATTATTTTATTTTACTTTTAACTGATGTTTTGAATAGATATTTAATTCACATAGTTCAAAGTTGAAACGTATTTTAAAATATACAATGAACAACCTCCCTCTCCAAATACACTGTTCTCAGCCTTTATTTAACCAATGATTTGCTTTTTCATGATCCCTTGCAGGGGTGTTTTGTGTACATGCAAGCACACACATGCTTATTTTCATCACTTTTCCCACAAAACTCTACATGTTGTCCTGCACATTGCATTTTTCACTTAACAAATTTACCCATTTGACCATAAATATTAAAGAGCATTCTATCATATGTCATGAACTGTTCTAGGCATTGGAGGAATAAAAATAAGCAAAAGAGGCCAAAAAAATTCATTCTTACAGAGTTTACACTCTAGTGAAGGAGTTAAACAAGAAACAAAATAAATATAATGTACAACATGTTAGATGAAACATGCTAAGCATAAACTAATAGTAATAAAGCAGAAAATGGAAAACAATATTCTAGGGGGCAACATTTTAGATGAGGTGACCAATAAATTCTTTACTGGAAAGGTACTTTTAAAATAACATTCTGGAGGCAGTCAGGATACTAACCATGTGTTAATGGGGAAATAACATTTTAGGCAGAATGAAAAAGTACAAAAGCATGAAGTAGAACTGTGTATGGTTGGCACTGGGAAGATCAAAGAGCCTGTTGTGTTTAGAGCAGAGGGAAAAAATGACACACTATCCATGTTTTACTTACATTTTAATCTAAAAGTTTATATTATTTGACATAGTTAGTATGCACGGCTTATCTCAGTTTTTTCCTATGCTTAACCCAAAGCCTTATAAATAGTAACTATGCACGAGATGTTAAATAAGTGGATGTATGTATAAGAAAATGAATGAATTAATAAATGATGCATAATCTAAGACCAATGATATTTATTAGATTCAGGGTCTTTGCACTTGCCACTTCCCCAGCCTGGAATGCAGTATGGAATCTTCCACATCCGTGTGGCCAGTACCCTCAAGTCTCCAAGATCCTTACCTAATAGCCACTTCTCAATGGGAACATTGAATATCTCATCTAAAATTAACAAACAAAAGTAAGAAAATAAAGAATAAAAGAATAATGAATAGCTCTGTTTAGGCTCCTGAACTAGAGAACTTTGGCATTGCTGCACAAAATTCTATAGAGCTAATATGCAGGAGGAAAGTACATGTGAAAACAGGCATAGCACAAAGGATTCTCCATCGTTCCACCATGAAGGTTATGTAGATGTGCTTTGTCAGTTATCAGGAACTATAGATTATTTGTTAGGTGGTATGTTTATGTCTATGATGTACTGACAGGCATGATCCAGTTTTCTCAAATAGGCTTCATCTCATGACAAATAAATGAGCTTGGAGGTGTTTCTGAGTACCACTGAAGGAGATCGAAATTCAAGATTTCCCATTTGTCTTTTACATGCCACATAGATCCATTTTCAACCTTTTTAATTAGCCTTGTATTTATGATAAACAAGGACCCTTGTAGATAATACTTCAGATAAAGGAACAACTGCTGGATTTTAAAACCAAACAGATAATAGACAAAGAATGTAGAATTCCTAATGAAACCCCAGATTGAGGGTTTTGGGGGTATGTCTCCACCAAGAACAGAGTGTGCTGAATCTAATTTGCTGTATCATTGCCAAATCTGATTCTGGTTTTATATTAATTGAAATGGATGCTTTATGAAACAAAGACCTACATTCTGAAAACTGTTTTCCATGCAATGTGCATTAAGGAAACTTGTTCCATAAGCACATCTGGTCCTGGCTCATCATGCTGTGAGGAGAATCTACGTACTGTCTCAGTGCTCTAACATTAAAACTTTAAGAAGACCTTGCTTCCCTAAACATATTCAAAGACAATTCGTGTCAATATATTCAAACCTTTCAAAACCCTCCTTTTCCTGACATGCACCTTATATTGTTGCTTTTACTGTTTCTCATCAAGTCATAGAAGAGTGCTGAAAATACTGCTCCAATTTCTTAAGCGTGTCTCAAGCATAACATACTATTTTTCAACAGATACTACAAAAGCCCTCATTGATCTCTAAGGCATTTAATACAAAGAAGAAAGCCAAAATTGTGCCTGTAGTTGTACATTCTTAAAGCACTAGTTTACATAGATGTTTATAGGCTCTTCCATCTTACTACTCTGAAAAGGATACTTCTCAATTTTAAAATCTACTACAAGGAAAATTATGATCTAGAAACTTAGAATCATTTTCTTTATATTCTAATATTGTAGCATATTCCTACCCTTTTGAGATTTATTTTGTGACCAAAAGTTGTTTCCAATATTTTCTGTATTGACATTTAAGACAAAATATATGGGATGTGCTAAAATTATATATCTTTATTTGATTTCTGTTCATTGCAAGTACCTAGTCTTAAAAGATTAAAACAAATGTAAATGTGAAATAAATGTTTATAAGTGACTTTATAAGCATATAAGTTATTTAAAACAGGAAAATAATTTCATTTGGAAAAAGCATTAAAATGATCAGATATATAAGGAGACAAAATGTGTGACTTTATGGAGGGATAAACTAGAAATTCAGAAAAAAGCAAAAAAGCAAAATAGATTTTTAGGCTCTGTGGATAAAAAACTAAAAATACATAGTAGTAGAAAACATTGAAATTACTTTAGATTTTACTTATATTTTTAGTTTAAGAAATATTTCTGATTTTTTCCTTATCCTTCAAACTTTAAACAGAAGTTTCATAAACAAAACTACGTTTGCCAAATATTAATTATTTAATTGCCAAGATTTATTCAGAAAGCAGAAATAATCATTGAATCATGAGGACATCTTCATAAAATTTCTGCTAATACATCCAGTTACAGAATGTGGTTTTCTGATATATTGTATGCTTCTGTAAAACATTATTAAAATATGAATTACTAAATGAAATAAAACGAGATAAAGTGACAAAAAGTATGCTATGTTCAATTTCAACATAAAGTGAACACATTTTACCCAAGCCAGATGAAAGGGTGAACCCTCAAGAAGATTCAGGATGAAACAGCCTATTCAGACATCTGAAACCTAAACCTGCTTCACATGAGTTGCTCCATGGCACATTAGCCAGGGGTATTTACTAAACACTTGGTTAATCCAGGGTTTAAGGACCTTGGCAACTTTCTGCTCTCTCTCTTTAACCAACATTCCTTTTTTTTTTTTTTTTTTTTTTTTTTTTAGATGGAGTTTCGCTCTTGTCACCCAGGCTGGAGTGCAATGGCGCGATCTCGGCTCACTGCAACCTTCACCTCCTGGGTTCAAGCGATTCTTCTTCCTCAGCCTCCTGAGTAGCTGGGATTACAGGCACCTGCCACCACGCCCAGCTAATTTTTGTACTTTTGTTTTTAGTAGAGATGGGGTTTCACCATGTTGGCCAGGTTGATCTTGAACTCCCGACCTCAGGTGATCCACCCACCTAAGCCTCCCAAAGTGCTGGGATTACACGTGTGAACCACCGTGCCCTTAACCAACATTCTTAAACATCTACCAGTGCCAGTCACTGTACTAGCTCTGGGAGTACAGTGGTAAACAAGTTTGAAAAGGTCACTGCTATTAAGGAGTTAACATGCTAGTGAAAAACCCAGGTGATTAAGACACACAAATAAAGAAACAAAGTAATTGCAGGTGGTAATGAAGACTCTGAGGAAAATAAGTGTCTTGAAATAGTTACTAGAGGAGCTCATACTTTAGATCTGGTGATCACAGAAGGTAACATTTGAATGGAGATCTGCATGATGACAAGACCAAGGAAAGATGGAGGCAAGAGCATTCTAGAACATAATAAATACTCAGTGAAGAAATTTGGATGCAATGTTAGCTTGTCTGGAAAACAAAAGTAAATAAGCGACTTGCCATTTTGGCTGTCATAGTCTAATGGGTATCATACTTATAACTCGTAATGTAAATAACTATAAAAATTGACACAACTAAGTAAAGCAACTGTTTTCAGCCATTGCACAATTAACGGTACCTGGCCATCATTCCTGACAGCAAGAAAACATGGGTGGAGCACCATATCCACCCTGGCTTTCTGCCTAGGGGTACTCTCAAAATCGCAATACAGAAAGGGACAGTTCCAACAGACAAGAGAGGTCTACCTAAGTAGAGGACTTAGAATTCAGGGCTGCTAAAAAGGCTAGAATTTGCCAGACCACAAATTGAAGGAAAAAAACTGCACAGAAATCTGCATAAAGACCCCCTTGAGTCTGGCTAAATACTAAGCTATGCATGTCCATGTAGGCAATATTCCGCAAGCCTTGGCACAAAACAGCTTCTGGAATTGAGGAGCTGAAAACACGTTCTGGAGATTTCATAGTGCTGTGAGATGTTGGAATTTCTACCATCCTTTGTAGAGAGAGGTATTTCTGAACCTGCTGATACTCAATTCAGATACCAATAAAAATACACCCTATGAATAGAGCTTCTCTAACCTTAGAAGAAGAACTACTCTCAAGCCTGTAATCCCAGCACTTTGGGAGGCTGAGGCGGGCGGGTCACGAGGTCAGAAGACCGAGACCATCCTGGCTAACACGGTGAAACCCCATCTCCACTAAAAAGACAAAAAAATTAGCCAGGCATCGTGGCGGGCACCTGTAGTCCCAGCTACTCAGGAGGCTGAGGCAAGAGAATGGCGTGAACTCGGGAGGCGGAGCTTGCATTGAGCTGAGATCACACCACTGCACTCCAGCCTGGGCTACAGAGCGAGACTCCATCTCAAAAAAAAAAAAAAAAAAAAAAAAAAAAAAAAAAAAAAAAAAGAAAAAGAAAAAAAAAAGAACTACTCTAGAATTGCCTTAAAAAAAAATAAAACAAAACTTTATGAGTTCAAGAAGACCCTTCAATAAATTAACTGCCTTCCAGAAGACCCAACTCCATTAAAGGAAGAAAACACAACCAAGATTCTCAGTAATGTAGCCTCCACAGCTTATAGTAAATAATATTAACTTTTAAAATTATGAGGCAAGCAAAGACCTAAATGTGACTAAAACTAGGGGGAAAATATTAGTCAATAGAAAAAAATTACAGAAATGACACCATTGTTGAAACTAACAGATAAACTCACTAAAAAAAGTATTGTAAATATGTTCAAGAATTTAAAGGAAGGATGAACACGTTGAATGAACAGAGGAGGGATCTCAACAGAAAATTAGAAATTATATTTTAAAAATAGAAATTATAAAACTGAAAAATAAAATATGTGAAGTGAAAATTTTATTAAACACAAATCAAAGATACCAGAAAAAAATCAGTGAGCTTGAAGGCAGATCAATTTTTAAAAATCCTAATTTAAGTGCAGAAATAAAAAAATTCTTAAAAGAAAATGAGGCCAGGCGCAGTGGCTCAAGCCTGTAATCCCAGCACTTTGGGCGGCCGAGGCAGGCGGATCACGAGGTCAGGAGATCGAGACCATCCTGGCTAACACGGTGAAACCCCATCTCCACTAAAAAGACAAAAAAATTAGCCGGGCAAGGTGGTGGGCGCCTGTAGCCCCAGCTACTCGGGAGGCTGAGACAGGAGAATGGTGTAAACCGGGGGACAGCGCTTGCAGTGAGCCGAGATCGCGCCACTGCACTCCAGCCTGGGGGACAGAGCAAGACTCCGTCTCACAAAAAAAAAAAAAAAGAAAAGAAAAGAAAACGAACAGAATCTCAGTGACATAAGAATAATGTCAAGTAGTCCAACATACTTGCAAGGACAAGCAGAGAAGAGGGAAAAATGGGCAGAAAAGAAATAATAGTCCAAATATTCTCAAATGTGATTTTTTAAAATATTAATCCCAAGATACAAGGAGCCCAATCAACTCAAAAAAAATAAACCCAAAGAAAACCAAAGAAACAATACAGTATTAATTTTGCATTTTTGTTTGTTGTATTATATTGTTTTAAATTGTGTTGTTTTTTGTTGTTGTTGTTGTTTTTGTTTTTTGGTGGAGCATACAGTTAAGCCATTTGAAATCATTTGGCGCTTTCCAGGCTTTCTTTTATTCTTTGTTTAGGGAGAGTCTAGAGCAGTCTTTAGTCTAGGGCTAATATACTTCTAAGTATGTTACTTCTAAGGCAATATCCTTTTGAAGATTCTACTATTTGATGCCCATGGATTATGAGCTTATTTCACTCTGCTGCTGAGAATGCAAACAATTATCAGCTCTGTGTGAGCTCTGGAAATTATTGTATCTATTTCCTTCCAGTGTCCTGTTGTTCTCCTGTTGTCAAGCAAGTCCTTGTCGCATTTGTGCAGATCAATATTGAGCCAAAGACTCTAGGTGATCCATCTGCAGATCTATGGAGAGCTCTTTCTGTGTAGCTCCTATCATTTTGGCATTCTGCCTCACCAATTCTAGCTGTGTTAGTCTCTCTGATCACCGTCTCCTCAACTCAGTGAGACCACCAGTCAGTCTCAGCTTGGTTTCTTCTTTCCCACACTAAAGCCTGGAAACTGCCTGCATGCAATAAAATGCTGCAATTTATAGAGTTGATATTGTATATGTGCTTACTGATAGTTATTTTGAATATAAAATTAATGTATGCTGATTGCAAACATTCAGAAAATTCAGAAAATAATTTTGAAATACATCCTTCCAAGTGTTTTTCCTTTCTGTCTCTTTCTTATCTGTTGCCTCCTTCATTCTTTTTTTCTTTCTTTCTTTCTGTATGTGTGTACGTACTTTTAAAAATAAAATTGGATTGTGCTGCACAAAATATGTCATTGTTTAAGTTAAGCCATACTGTATGCAATTAATAAAACCTCAATAATGAAACCCTGTTATAAATTAATGGATAAACAAATTGTGGTGTAAACATCCAATGGAATATTATTTGGCAATAAAGAATGCATGAGGTTTTGACACACGTAACAACTTGTATGAATTTCAAAAACATTATAATAAGTGAAAGAAGCCAAACACAAAAGATTACATATTGTTTGCTTCTTTTTATATGAAATGTCTAGAATAGGCAAATCTATAGAGACAGGAGAGACAGGGCAGAGGGCTGCGTAAGGGGGATATGCAGATTGATAACTTATGGATACAGGTTGAAAGTAGAGAGAGGTGGTAGTTGTACAACATTGCTAATGTACTCAACGCCACTGAATAGTACACTTTAAAGTGGTTAATTGTGTGTCATGTGAATTTCACCTCAATTTTTTTTAAAAAGAAAAACCTATCACAGAAAAAGATTCTCCTTTTCTTTACCAGTACATCAAATTAATAAATAAAGGCAAATTTAAAAAATAATAATAATGATGGAACTGTGCCCTCTGTTAGGTAACTGAGAGTTAAACTTCTAACTGAGTCACCGCATTGCGCAGTCTTTTCTGGTGACAAAGAGTATACCATTCCAAGAGTAGAAGACTTTTATGAATTACAGATCTATCCAAAATGAATGTTGTCACTTAAGAGATCTGGAGACCAGTTTAAACATATAACATGTAAGTTTTTAATATAAACAAATGTCTAAAACTTTATCCATAAATACGTACTGTTAAAGGTGGAAACTGTTTTTAATGTCAGGATTTATTTGAGAATCACTCTTGATGTGGTGACTTTTTCTTCCTGCTCTTTGATGCTTGAGAATCTTTAAGTCAATCCAATGGAGTTGTGTATTTTTTACTGCATTAACATTCAAATAGCAGATCCTTCAGAGCTGCCAAATTCCTGTGACATACCTATGAGTCTTAACACTCCATGTCATATGTAATATGAGGTCAATGGATGTGTTGCTTTACTAAATCTCTAACAAATTTTAATGCTAGGCCTGTCCATGAAATCACTTTCTGTATGTTTTTGTTTGTCTCTTCCACCATTTTCACATATTGTGAACCCAATATTGAGGATTTTCAGAACACAGGATGAGTCTTTACATTTCCATTAGCACCTTAAACAGTGTTAGTCATTTAATAGTTTCTTAAAAACAAATGATAATTAATAATTAATTGTTGACAGAATCCGTTTCATGGACAACAAAAATTGAATTCACTTTACACATCTAATTTTCAAATCCTTCAGATTCATGGGTGTGATCCCACAGGCCTTTCTCAGACAAAATGTTCAGAGAGGCCTCAAAAAAATGTGATGAAAATAGAAGTAGACATCTTTGATTTAACATCTTCATGGTCATTTTTATCTAGATGTAAAATCTGATCAAAATTTGGAAAGGAATCATATCATTTCCCAAGGGAGATCTCTTATTTGAACCAAAATTTAAACATAGAAAATCCTAGTAAACTTCTACTGGAGATATGCACCTAAAAGACTGATCTCCAGAAGTATAGCTAATTTTTTTTTAAAGGAAAAACTTGTAGACATGTGGCAGAGACCAGTGTTTTTTCCTTCCATTATAGTCAGATTATGTCTGGAGCACATGGCTGGAATACATTTTCCAGTCTCTCTTGCAGTTAGGCAGGGTTAAGTGACTTAGTTATCACTAATGGAATGCAAGTGTAAATAATGTGCATCACTTCCGGGCATGGGTTTTAAGAGTGGATGTATCTCTCTTGGCTGGTTGCCAATTTTAACCAGTTTCTAGCAGATGGCAGTGGCAAAAGTTGGAAGAAACCCAAATTCCTAAATCATAATTTGGAGAAAAGCCATCTACTAACTACCAACTCCAGCCTGTGATATGAGCAAGAATTGAATGTCTATTGTGTGTGAGCCATTATACATGTGGGGATTTGTTTGTTACAGCAGTTTAATCTATATATGTTTTTTAAAGACCTAAGGAATAATAATAGTAGGCATGAGGGAATTAGGGCAGTAATTGGAGCAGACCTAAAAACTTTGGTCAAAATGAAAACCATTACAAAATATAAATGATAAAACCACATCTTGATTGTCTACTTAAGCATTATCAACTAATTAAAAGTTTAGAATGCTGGATTCATCATTCTGTTAGCAGTAGTGCTGAGGACTTGGTTTCTTTAGCTTGTGTGTCATGCTAAAGCAAATCTGATTACAGTGCCTCGTTGCAGAGCTGAACTATTTTTGATACCAACTAAAAAACATTGTAAAACATAGCATGTTGTTTTTGTAAACATAAGCATAGAGATTTTCTTTCCAAGCTGATTTTCAAAACACCTAAGTTTTACTTTATGTTAGCCTAATAGGAATAGATATGCAAAACAAATTCATTTTGGCAAGTACCCATTCAGAGGCAAAGTTATTCATTCTGATGAAATCTACACTTATCTGAAGAGATCTTCATGAGAACAGAAAATTCTAGGAAGACCTCTCTGAGTAGCCAAAGCTTACTCTCAAGTAGTGCCACTTTAGTTAAGTGATGTGCCGTGACAGTTTACTAGTCAGAATTTCCCTTTTGCCCTTTTCTTTCTCGTGTATGTCCTAGTAGCTATCAGTTCTTCCTCTTTTCCCCCTTGTGTCTGCTTGATGAGCATTTAATTGGGTGCAAATGTTAAGTGCAAAGAGACAGATACTCAGACCTCACATATTTCCTAAAGAAAAGAATAAAGACATTAAAACTATGGTCTTCCCAAACATGGGGAAGGCAGAGAGAAAGCATTGTTTGTATAATATTCTAATCATTTATCAAGGTTGTTGTATATTGAGTTAACTAACTGGGGAATATTGGGCAGGGAACCAATAAGACCCAAACAATTCTAGGCTCTGGTTTTATAACAAACTCAGAGAAGCAGAACTACAGAATAATGTCTTTAAATTATGAAGAAATAAAATTTGCTGAATTGGAAAAAAGAAATAGAATTAAAGACTCTGGAATTAAAAGGAAACATGTATTTTTTTAAAAAAACTCTTCTGGGTCAGGTACTGATTTGCAAAGATACCGAAAGTAGAATATGCAGGAGTAGGAAAAGTCATAGGAAGCATATGTGTTAGTAAGCATGCTAGATCAAGCAAGAGTGAGGGCCACTTTCACCAGGAGAGGATCCTGGTTCATAACTACAAAAGACAGCATGAAAAAGAAAGATGGATATTGAATAGGAATGGGAAAGTGCTGAAGGACAGAGTGGGGCTGGAGGAAATCATACAGGGTTAAGTCATCTTCAGAGAAAAGTAAAACAAAAAAGAAACCCAGATATTTAACAACTACAGTATTTTTGCTTCACCACCTCTTACGATAATATATATCATCAATTTCCGAATACTCTAAAAACCAAATTCATAAGTATGTGCTCGAGGATCACTAAGAGCAAACAGTGATGCCCACATCTGCAACTTGGGAGGAGACAAGGAAGCCAGAAATCTTGCATCGGAGAGCACAAAAAAGAAATTAGGGGAAAGTCAGAACAGAAATACTTGTCAACTACCTTTAATGACTAAAGGTTGTTCCAGAGATTGAAACCTTACCAGCAAGGAGCATTTTTAGCTTCCATATGCCATAATCTGACTTAGAATTGTGATGCAATTATGATGTTAAGTTTTTCCATTTAATATTCCGGTAAGAGGTCTAAAAAATATCCATTGAACTTGCCTTTGCCATGTATCACATCATTCCAAGACTGCTGGAATATAAGGGGCATAGGGTGGGAGTTTAGAGTTTTGAGAGGACATCTCACCAAAAATGATGTCTTATGCGTATCACTATGGCTATTGTTATTATATTGTTGTGATTGGTTTTTGTTGGTTTGGTTTGATTTTGTCTCGTGTTTTGGTATTTCTTGATGATCTATTATACTGTGAACTTCATGAGACCTTGACTGCATCTTATTTATTTTTGTATTCTGTTACTTAGTCTAGTACCTGGTACAGACTTGAAACTCAGTAAATCCTTTTTGATTGGGTGAATGAAGGAATCAAGCTAATTACTTAATGATCTTAAAGAAAGTTGAACTAATATGTTTGTTTAAAATGTATGAGGACTTTCACTGATAGGAAAATGGAGTAGATGCAATCTTCCTTATGCCTCCTGCAAAGTACAACTAATAGCCGTATATCCTATATAGAAAACAAATACAAGAAAACTCTGAAAGTTGGAAAGAGGCTATCCTCTCTGCTGTTTTCTGCCTAGAGATCTTGAGAACCCATGGAAAGTTACAGTGATGAGTTCTCTAAGGTTTCTTTTTGCTGCATATACACAGAGATGGAGCTGAAAAAGCCAGAAACCCAGTGTATTAATCTGTTTTCATGCCGCTGATAAAGACATTGCCAAGACTGGGCAATTTACAAAAGAAAGAGGTTTAATGGACTCACAGTTTCACATGGTTGGGGAAGCCTCACAATCATGGTGGAAAACAAGGAGGAGCAAGTTATGTCTTACATTGATGGCAGCTGGCAAAGAGAGAGCTTGTGCAGGGAAACTCCCCCTTATAAAACCATCAAGATCTTGTGAGACTTATTCACTATCGCAGGAACAGCATGGGAAAGACCCGCCCCCATGATTCAATTACCTCCCACCAGGTCCTTCCCACAACACACGGAAATTGTGTGAGCTACAATTCAAGATGAGATTTGGGTGGGGACAAGCCAAACCATATCATGCAGTAAGGTCAACAGCCACAGGCCAAAAACAAAAGGTCCCAACAAAAACTTGCTTGCTCAAGCCAAAGGACCAGGAAGGGGACAGCCTAGCAAGACATAAAACTTTTGACAATAACTGTCCTACTCTTGCCAGACACCACAGAAAACTATGTCCCAATCTGTATCCATATCAGAAGAGGCCAGGTACAGAGCTGAAGTTCTATAGTGAGGCACACCAATTTTCCTCCTAGGGAGGTATCAGATAAGGTTGAATGGAGATCCTGAACTTCCACCCCTGCCTGGCAGCAATGAGATGTCTATCCCTCTCCCCACTGGGGTGGTATCAGAGGAGGCCTGATAGAGAGTAAGAACTTTCATCACAGTCTAATGGTAATCAGATCACCCCACTCCACCCCATGTCCCCCCTGGTCAGCAGAGACTATGTAGGGAGCAGTAATAAGGCACTATCATCCTTTCCAGCAAGGGAAGTATCAGTGGAGTCTAGTGGGGACTATAAACTCCTAACCACACTAGAAGTAAAAAGAAACTGGATACTCATTCATTGCTGGTGGGAATGTACTATGGTTCACCCACTGTGGAAAACAGTTTGACAGTTTCTTAAAAAATTAAACATGTAACTACCATATGACCAAATAATTGCAGTCCTGGTAATTTAGCCCAGAGAAATGAAAACTTGTGCTCATACCAAAACCTGTATATGAATGATAATAGCAACTTTATTTACAAGAGCCAAAAATTGGACACAGTCCAAACACTCTTCCATGAGTAAATGCTTAAACATTCTGATTGACATCCTTATCATGGAATACTACTCAGTAATAAAATAGAATAAACTACGGATACACTAAACAATCTGTATGAATTTCCCGAAAATTATCCTAGTGAAAAAAGTCAGTTTCAAAAGGCCACTTACTGTACGATTCCATTTGTATAACATTCTTGAAATGACAAAATGATAGAAACGGAGAAGAGACTAGTGATTTCCTGTGGTTAAGGGGTGAGAGTAGGCAGGAGGAAGATGGGTGCAGCTGAAAAACGGCAATGTGGGGAATCCTTGTGGTGATGAAAATGTTTTGCATCTTGACTATATCGTTGGCAATATCCTGGTTATCACATTATACCATAGTTTTACAAGATATTACATTATGAGAAATGGGTAAAGCATACATAGTAACTTTCTGTATTATTTCTTAGAATTGCATATGACTAAAATTATCTCAAAATAAAGAGTTTAATTTTTAAAAAGTACTTTCTTACACAGTAGAAAAAGAATATATAAGGACATGTTAACTAGAAATATAATGGTCAATCTTGCATGGAGCACCATATTTCTTTATATATAGTGTGCCTTCCACAAATCTGGTTATTATCTTTTAATATCATTTCATGGTTCATCACACAGGATATATCATTATGATTACTTTTGATATTTTTGCTTTACAGAAATTTTAAGGTTAGTTTTAATATGTTATCAATTTTCAGAAGAAAAAGGAGATGAAGATTACATGTACAAAGTCTATATTAACTGGAAATGAAGCTATAATCAAGATTTATAGTTATGTCAGTACCAAAAAAGTGACAAACAGTGGGATATAAAATGCCAAAAATCTTTTGCTGGGAGCATTAAAATCTACTGTAAATCAAGTTTTCAATCCAAAATACAACAGTTTTCAACTATTAAAATTTCTAGTCTGTACCTCTGTTAAATGGCCTTCTGAATGAGAACTAGAGTTCTACTGAATTCTCTCATTGAGTTCACAGAGTCATAAGAATTTTTGATAGCTAAAGTCTTGATCTGAGAAGCAAGTTTTTCAGTTTTTTTACTCCAAGATCTGACACAGACTTGATGGGTAACTTTGAAACAGAAATAATATTTCTTTAAAATTTCCTTTGCCTGTCAGGTTTATGAGAATTGCAGATACCGAGGTCCCTTAGTGTCTCTTTTTACCTTCTCTTGGCCAGGCTTAGGAAGAACAAACTGAAGGACAGAAGTCAGAGTCATGGCCTTGGCTGATGCAGAAACAACACAACATACATCTATGGGGAGAATCAATCCACAACCATCATTCAATGGATGATAAACCCTTCCCTTCTGTAAAATCCATTTCGGTTCCTGTTCTCCCCTCTTCCTCCAGCTTTCTTCATTTGACAAGCTCCCGAGAACTTCAAGGCTCCACAGAACCTGCTGGCACAGAGTGGGGGTACTCATTGCCCTGTTTTCTCTGGGGCTGTAGAAGGACACACAAGACATTCCTGGACTGCCTTTTCATCTGTGCACTCTTCTCTACAAGAGGAAAGTAGAAGGGCGGAGGAAGAATGGGTCCCTACAATATTTTACTCTGTAACTCACTGTTAATTTTCTGATAGAACATCTCTGAGATCATCAGAATAGAAATTGCCTACTCAGTGAAGAAATGCTTTGCTTTACAGATACGCTACAAAATGTCTCAGATGAATGCCTACCAGGACTGCCAAAAACAGTTTAGCAGCTCCCTGGAATTTACATATGCATATTTAGGACTTTCCACGTTTAGATCACAGTCAGCTAAAGTAGGTGTCAGGTTATTGCCCACCATGAATTACCCAAGGCTCTAATAATCATGGCAACTGTTCTGCCTTCCCTTTGCAGTTCAAATAAGCAGAACTTCCCAATGTTGGGAGCTCAAGGTACTATCAGATGTCTGTAAAGAGGAATAGTTTTTAAAACCAGGAGACTTGAATTAAAACCATCATTCTAAGAACCAAAGTAGACTTGGTGAGAAATAAAGCTTGCGAGGAAATGTATTCTATCCACTGTTTGTCAGGGCTTATCTATTCCGGAAGATAACTAAGCATCAGCATCTTAGAGATGGAAGGAGGTAACTCCGCCTCCCTCAAGTGCCCTACTGTAAGGATGAAAGCAATGGGCACATTGTTAATGATATAAACAGGACTAGACAGTGGGCACATTGTTAAGAATACAAATGGGATGAAACTTCTTTCTTTTATTTCTTCCATCATTTATTCTTTCAATAGACGTTATATATATACACATACATGTACACACATACGTGTGTGCGTGTATATATATATATGCATGTGTGTATATATGTGTATATACTTAATATATCTATTTAGTAAAAGCCTGATATGTGCTGCTGCCATATTTATTCTGGAAAGTTCCAGCACAAATTATTCTTACCTTAGACAATTGTCTCTGAAGAATCATCTATAAGTCATGTTTATCAGGATCACCTGGGAAACTAATTAAAAATTCCAAGTTCCTGGGCCCTAGTTGAGAATATGTTATAGAATATTGCAAGCTCTATACAACTTGAAAGATTTTAAGTCATTTTTATATAAATTGCATTGGCACAAAGAATCAAAATTTTAAAAATTTAGTCTGAATCAACAACTGCAATTTCTGTTTGGGGAGAAAGGAGGGACTCTTGAAACTTTTTCCCCAGTAGTCATGGCTGGAGAAGAGCAACACCCCTAGTTACAATTTAGATAAAATTTTCAAAGATATAAATAATCAACGAACCCATAGAAACTTTTATCTAAAAAGATTTGAATCCATACATTCACATTTCTTTCAAAATGTTCTTATCTAAAGTGTTGCAGGGGTGTGGCAGTTTCCTATAAAATAAGAAATACATAAAATTCAAAAACACACACACTAAGGAAGCATGGGTGAGAAAACAGGTAAGTGAGGAAGAGGACACTTTAAATACGTGAAGGTTCTCTCCCTGCCCTTGGAATACAAAGAAAGGCAGACAGGCATTTGTCACATTGTTTATAAACAATAACAAAGTTAAATCTTTCCCCTGAACAACTTCAGTCCCTTTGTAGTAAGGAGTAAATAACTATGAGTTTTAAAAACATGTTGAGTTTATAGCCCACTAGGTTGTTTTTATGGATTTGAGAACGTTTTCAAGTTTGGAAAATTAGTGTTAGACTGAAATGTAGCTTCTGTAAGCACTACAATGCCTTTTTGATGAGCCACACTGCAAGTACAGTTAGCTAGATTTATATGAGGTGGGTTTTTTTCACATGTATTATTCTACAAGAGTTTTGTAGTTTTTTTTTTTCCAACTTAGTCACTTACGAACAGAGTAATTGAATCTAAGTTACTGAGTCTTGAATAAGTGAGAATTTCTCCCGTAAACACTAAACACTAAAAATTATTTCAATCATTATATTCAAACAAGAAAAGACATGGACTTAAATGCCACGAATATGAAGTAATTACCTTGCTAACCATATCCAGTCAAATAAAGCTGTCAATGGTATATACAGCTGTCCCAGGGTATCCTGGGGGATTCATTGGAGGACTCCTGAGGATACCAAAGTCAGATTTCTAACCTCTCCAATGACACTGCAATGACTCTGCTCTTTTTTTTTTCTTAATTAAGTAGCTGTTGTATCTCCCCTTTCTCTAGAATAAGTGAGTATAGACCTAGCATATGCTTGAGGCAAATTTTAATGCCTAATCCTACACATCAATATGCATTTGCAAACAACCTATGTGCATCTTCCAGTATACTTTAAATCATGTTTAGGCTGGGCATTATGGCTCTTGCCTGTAATTCCAACACTCTGGGAGGCTGAGGTGGGAGGATTGCTTGAGGTCAGGGGTTTGAGACCAGCCTGTGCAACATAACAAGACCTTGTCTCTACAAAAAGTGAAATAAATGAAAAAAAAAAAAAATAGCCGGGCATGGTGGCATGCACGTGTAGTCCCAGCAGCTTGGAAGACTAAGGCAGGAGGATCACTCGAGACCACTTGAGCCCAGGGTTTTGAGCATACCACTGCATTCTAGCCTAGGTGACGGAACAAGAGACTGTCTCTAAAAGAAAAAAAAAAAAAAAAAGAAAAAATATATATCTAGATTACTTCTAGTACGTAAAACAGTATAAATGCTTTGTAAATAGTCATTATAGTTGTTACATTGTATTGGTTTTTAAATTTCATATTACTTTTATTTCTATATTATACTTATTGTTTTTGTTTTTATTCACCCAACATTGGTTGACTCTGAGGATGCAGAACCCATGAATACAGAGAGCCAACTGTAATTTATGTCACCTCCTCACTTAAAATGGTGAACATAGAATTTCATTTTTACAAACAAATGGTGGCACAACAGCAAGGATTCATGTCATTCCAGGGCCCTCAATAGCAATAAAGCCTTCCAAGCATGGGTGTTTTAACACTGGCTGGAGGCTGAATGCCGTCTGATCCACTTCCTAGGGTAGTTTCAATGTTATTGTCCAACATTCAGTGAGAAAATGACTGGGGAAACACCAGCAACCATGTGGATTGCACCGTAAGGTTTTAACTTTTGAGAATTTGTTATGTTATCCAATATGCCTTAACTCTCTCCCATTGGCTTTCCATTTCACTTCTCTCCAGGGCACAGGGAAGCTTATAAGAAGAGCAATATTTATGCAGAATAATTCAGAAGTGAAGCTTTCGGGGAATGAAATATGTATGTTGGCCAGTGAAAAGGAAACTGCTCATCTTCCCAAGACTCATGAATAATCCTTGTTTACTCTATAATAGCTATGAATTTATCAAATGCGCATGCACACACACTCTCAAGTATTCGCTGGAATTATGATTGAGGAACCCCGTGCTGCCATCTTGTTGGAAAAACTAAATAATATGATTTGTGATTCAAAACACTGTTTTGATAGCCTAGAATTATCAAAATTAAGGATGGTAATAATCCGATAATTAAAAGCAATTTCTTTTATCACTACAGAAATGGCATGATACAAACAACAGTGACCTATAATTTCCTTCACATGAGATTTGCATATATTATCACTAAATTTGTAATTACCCCAGCAGTCACCCAAAATATTGCTTATGATTTGCTCATAAGATGTCAGGGATGTTAAAGTGGACTGGATCACCTAGTGTTCCAGAGCTACTGAACAAAAGGTCATTGCAAAAGAGAAAACTAAACACAATGTGACAAGTACAGCGAAAAGGTAATTAGTGTCATTATATCTTTCTTGCTAACTTTTTGGTAATAGACAGGTATGTATATATGCAGAATTTTTTAAAGCCAATTTATTTCGCTTTTGTGTTGCCTCCACTGTAATTAAAACTGGAATTAAATAGCAGAGGGTTAAAAAGTTAAACAAAATAAACAGTAACTGAATTCTAATAGAGTTTTATTCCTCTCTGGATCTATGCCTGGATTTTCCTTTGGTGTAGAGGCAATTTGTGAATGAACATCTTGCTGCCAGGGAGACTTTCATTTGAGCTTTCAGAACTCAGATTTCTAACTTCTCCAAGGACACTGTACTTCCTGGTTTTTTATTAAGTAGCTGTTCTATCTCCCTTTCTCTAAAATAACTTAACAGAGTACAGGACTAGAATATGCTTGAGGCAAAACTTGAATGCCTAATCCTACATATCCATATTCTATACACATCTCTAGAGCATCCATTCTACTGACAGTAAAAGAATATCAGCACCAACTCTTTACATGTGAATTGAACATCACAGTTTGTAAAGCCTCTTCATACATGTTTGCATCACACTTGACAGGCAGCGCATATGAATCCTGTAAGGCAGCATGTGTGTTTCATGCCCACTTTACAGGTGAGGGAGCCTGAAACGCAGTTGACATGATTTGCCTAAGAGCCAGGAAGTGGGGACCTTGGGGACAAGTGTACTACTTGGTTCTCCGTGAGCAGCCATTTTCACTACTTAATAGCCTGTATTTGTCCACAATATTTGTTTTCAGATTATTGAGTTTAAAGAAAAAGAAATTTGACTGAATAAGATTCTTTGTAGACTGGAGAAGTTATTTTCATCAGGATAAAGGTAATATGACTTCCACACATGAAAACATAGACATCACCATTTACAAAAAGTTAATGAAAGACAAGATTTCAAAAATTAAGGTGTATTTATCTTAATATTGTTTGCTTATATGTCTAAGGTAATAAAGGCAGAACATATGTGCTTTTCTTTGGTTAGTTGGTTCACTTTTAAAAATAATATTTTACATGGCAAAAGAAATCAAATAATATAAAAAGCTAAACAAAGAATAATACATTTATCTTCTATCCTCATTCTCACTCTCATCAGAGCAACACCCTGCTGTCAGTTACTGACTATATTCCTAGAGAATAAGACTATACACACACACACACACACGCACACACACACACACAGACACACAGCCTGTACATATAGAGGGTATATTATTTTAAACAAATACTGTATGTTGTACACTGTTTTTTCACATAGCACTGTAGCCTAGATATTATTCATATAAGTCATATATTTGCTTCACTCTTTAAATGCTGTAACACTTCCATTTTATGGCTGTACCATGCTTTATTTAACCTGTACAAAACAAAGAAACATTTGTGGTATTTCTGTGATTGTGTGATTACAAATACCACATCAATACATATCCTATATAGATATTTTGTGGAGGTACGCAGATGATCTTGGAATTACCCTATGAATTATATACATATATATTGCAAAAATAAATGTTCATAAAGCTGTTTACCCAAAGAACTTTGACTTTGAAATATATCCTTTATTGGCTAGGCGCCGTGGCTCATGCCTATAATCCCAGTACTTGAGAAGCAGAGGCGGGTTGATCACCTGAGGTTGGAAGTTCAAGACCAGCCTGACCAACATGGAGAAACCCCATCTTTACTAAAAATACAAAATTAGCCGGGCATGGTGGCACATGCCTGTAGTCCCAGCTACTCGGGAGGCTGAGGCAGGAGAATTGCTTGAACCCAGGAGGTGGAGGTTGCAGTGAGCCGAGATCATGCCATTGCACTCCAGCCTGGGCAACAAGAGCACAACTCTGTCTCAAAAAAAAAGAAAAAGAAAAAGAAATATGTTCTTTATTTAATGAGGCTTCTTTGAAATTGATAGGAAATGCACCAAGAAAATGAGAGAAAGTGAGAGTCAGGATTATAATAGTTTATTAGAGACTATACTCCATATATAACTAGAGCCTATCATTTTGTAATTTCACTTTTTACTTTCTTCCTATTTACCTTTAATATCTGAAAAATAATGATGTTGAAGAAAATGGTTTTATTAGTTACTTTATATATATATATAATTTCTAATTTTTTTGTTAAATATTAAGATATACAAAAAAGAAACAAAACTCACCACATAAACTTCACAGTAACATAAAAAATTAGTATGCACATATGGTCAGTAAAAATCAAACACTAAAAAAAAGTAAAACTTTCCCCTTCCATAGATAAACTCCCTATAGGATCTTCTCTGAACACTAACTACTGTTAGATTCTTATAATTCCTTTTAAATAAAAGAGGAAAGAATTTATATACAAATTGCGTATACAAAACACATATGTTTTGATAAAATAAACAAAAATGTCTGCACTCCTGATAATGAAATATGCATTTCTCCAAATATTAGTATTTGGTATAATCAAATTTTGTATTTTTTAGACAGAAAAAAGATATTTTGTTCTTCTTAAAAAAATTAATCATGAGTAAGTTTGAAATCAGCCTTCCTTTTTTCCTCCCCCCCCACAAATTCCAGCTTAAACATCTCACTGTTTTCTTCTGGGTGTCCATATTTTTATCTGTGAATTTTATTTTGTTTGCTTAGAAAGTTCTTTGTCGCTTGAAAATTAGATTTGTCTCTTCTTTCTTCTAGAACTTCCTTTCTTTTCAAACTTCTTTTTCATTTGGCATTTATGTTGGTATAAGGAGCAAGGTAGAAATGTTGCCGCTCAGTGCTTGATGCCTTTTTTTTTTTTTTTTTAATTTATTTATTATTATTATACTTTAAGTTGTAGGGTACATGTGCATAACGTGCAGGTTTGTTACATATGTATACTTGTGCCATGTTGGTGTACCTTTCAACCAAACCATTGAGTAACATCCTTTCTTCCAATAAATTTGACATAGCGCCTATATTGCAAACTATATTGCTAACTGTATTGGGGGCTATTTCTGAACTTTCTATCACAGACGTTTCTAGTATCGCCTGGGTGCGTAGAAGCCAGTGCTTTTCAACCCCTTTGCAATTAGGCAAGGCCATTTTTGATCTAATTACTTCATTGCCAGGCTGAGATAGAGGAAATAAATATTCGTGATTCTCCAAGTTGTTTACCCTGCTGGGAAGATTGAAGAAAAACTTTGTTGAGTTGATACTGCTAGAACGTGTGAGTCAACATTACACTGGGTTCCTGAATGACTACACAGATCTGAGCCCCCTACACTTCACTGACCAATAATAGACTTGAAGTATGAACGAGAAACTTTCATTCTGTTAAACCTTCAAGATTTCAAGGTTACTTTATTATTACCTAGCTTATCCCAAATAATATCCTCTGTATTATATTTCTTTGATGTGTTTATTGCTTCCATAATATTTCATATAGTTGTGGTTGTTATGCAATACAAGTTGGGAAAATCTTGAAGAAAAAATAGTGAGAGAATGACCCTACAGGATAACAACCACAACTATATTTTATTTTTCCTTTTTCTTTTTTTTTTCTTGAGACAGAGTTTTGCTCTTGTTGCCCAGGCTGGAGCGCAATGGCGCGATCTCAGCTCACTGCAACCTCCGCCTCCTGGGTTCAGGCAATTCTCCTGCCTCAACCTCCCAAGTAGCTGGAATTACAAGCATGTGCCACCATGCCTGGCTAATTTTGTATTTTTAGTAGAGATGGGGTTTCTCCATGTTGGTCAGGCTGGTCTCAAACTCCCGACCTCAGGTGATCCACCCACCTTAGCCTCCCAAAGTGCTGGAATTACAAGCGTGAGTCACTATGCCCGGCCACAACTAAATTTTTCAAGATGGATTTTAGCATTGTTTTAGGTTCTAGGTTCTAGGCAAAATAAACTGCTATTTTCATGGGGATTGGATGAATGTATAGATTAATTGAGGCAAAATGAACATGTATAATAGGGCTTAAAACAATTTACCACATACAGACTTCACAATTTTTGTTAATTTGCATCTAAATATTTTAATTTTTAGTCACTATCAGAAACACTTTCTTTCAGTTATATGATCTAATTACTATTTATATATAGGAAACATATTGAATTTTACAGATTGATTTTTAGAAGCTACTAGCTTGCTGAATTCTTCTAATCTTTTAAATTATTTTGGATGTTCTGTGTAAACAATAATATTCATTGTTCTAAATAATTATTTTCTTCTCATTTCAAATATTTTTGCTCTTTATTTCTTTCTCATATTTAATAATGTTGGCTACTGTGTTTCCAAAACAGTGGTGAAAAATAATGGCAATAACTGCTAATCTGGTTTCTGTTACTGTAGATAAGTTTGCATTTTCTAGCATTGTAAATAAGTAGAATCCCATAGTATGTACTCTTCTTTCTAGCAATGGCCAGGGCAAGAGAGGTGAGGTGGGACAGGTGGTAAGGATTACAAAGGGATGCAAGGAATTTTTTAGGGATAGTGAATATGTTCATTATTTTACACATAGTAATTGTTCCACAAGTGTAAACATATGTCAAAACTTACATATTTTAAATATGTGCAGTTTAAATATGTGCAGTTTATTTCATCATAAAAGAAATCAACTACACCTCAATAAAAATGTAAAAAATAGTAGTGATAATGAGTATCCTTCTCTTGTTTCTGACTTTGGTTAGAGATCTGTCTTTAGATTAGATTGGCCAGATGATGATTGATTGATTGATTGACTGACAGATAGACAGAATGTATGTATTTCTTATGTTAAAGAACTATCCATCTACAGTATTCCTACTTTCTCATTTTTTGGCATCAGAAATACATGGCAAATATTGCCAAAAAGCTTTTTGGCAATATTTAAATGATTGGTTGTTGTTTTTTTTTTATTTCATTTATCCAAGAACATACTGTATTATCAATAAATTTCCTAATATGAATAGGCCTTCTATTCTAGAAATGAACTATAATTGTTTATGGAATATTTATAACTACAGAATTTGATTTGTTAGTGAAATATTTTTTTTTCACTTCAGGATAATATACGTTCTGAGAGATTTGCCTAACTATTTGAAAATTGTCCATGGTAAGTTCATTCTGGCCATCAAAAGCAACGGATGTGCCAACCAACTTATTTTAAAACATGAACCTGGGAGGCGGAGCTTGCAGTGAGTCAAGATCGTGCCACCACACTCCAGCCTGGGCGACAGAGTGAGACGCCGTCTCAAAACAAAACAAAACAAGAAAACCCCACATTATTAACATAAATAATACCATAAAAAACAAGATAATTATCTTAATAATATAGTCTTGAAAACAAGCTAAACAACATCTAAAATGGCAAGAGAACAAGGTTAACATGCTTTCTAGTGGTTACATTACTCTGAAAATTGCCTCAGTTCTCTACCTCATTTTCAATGTGGATGGGCTGAATGCCCTTCTTACTAGAAGGAAGAGAGCACCTAAGGTACTGAGAGTTTCCAAAAGCTTTTTAATCATATTTAGCAGCTTCCTTAACTGTTCAGTGATCACATTAATGTGATCTATCTAATATAGAACAGTCTTTCTCAGTGAGTGGCCCCCTGACAAGCAGCATTAGCCTCACCTGAGAAGTTGTTAGAAACACAAATTGTTGGATCCATTCCAAGCCTACTGAACCAGAAATTCGGTGATTGGGCACAGCAATCTGTGTTGGCATCCCAGTAATTGTGATGCACACTATAGTTTGAGAACAACCCATATACAAGTACACTTAAGTTTAGCTCTTCAACTACTTTAACTTAATATCCTAAGCTACTTCCATTCTTTTCAAAAAAATTCTGAATTATTTGAAGACAGTCAATGTACTTACTCCAAGCTCATAACCCAGCAGAGTATAAATGGCACTAACACACTTGTAATTGTTTTGATATTTGTTTAAAAAAGAGGAAATTTTTAATTTTCAAGTATAGCTTCAAGAAAAATGGATCTTTTCAACCTTTTGGAAATGAAGAGAAACGTTTATAGTGATGCAATTCAGCACACACTACCTTCAAAATGTGGCACCTTGGCATTTGAGAAAACAGAAGCAGGAAGGTCACTTTCACCTTCCATCATCCTTCTCTCCTGATACAGGTCATAAATCCTAGAAAATATTATCTGACCTTACACTGAGGCAAGTCATAAGACCCTCACTTGAGAGGTGCCTTCCCTATATGCAGAGGAAAGTAAAATCCTTATCTCTAAAGATAACAGGGTCACAAATAAGAATCTGAACAAACAGTTCTTACTAAATTCTTCCTGGTTTATATTACCATTAAATCATACTTTTAAATCCAGTCATCTTCTCTATTTTATCCACTTATTCCTCAAAGCTAGTATAAAAAATACACAGGTTCTGCCATTTCTTCTGGTCTTCATTTCCTTATGAAGGCTCCTGTGTCATGTAAAACTTACATTATAAATAAATGTCATGCTTCCCTTTTGTTAATTTGTCTTCTGTTGTAGGGACCCATTCATAAATCTGGATGGGTTCAGAAAAGATATAGCTCCTCCCCTACAATGAAGTGATATCAATGAATGCGAATAATGAATAAACTAGGTATTTCTTAATGAACTTCAGTGGCAGCAAGCAATATACACATTAAATAGCCTCACAAAAAAGCAAAACCAGCTTAGTAAATTATCTCAGCAACTTATCAGGCAGCAAAGAGGACCCAAAAAAAGCATAAAACTATAAACTGGAAACCAAACACACTGACAAACCAGTAATGTTTAAAAAAAACAAAACAAACAAAAAACAGCTGAGATGAAGATTATGAGAAAGTAGGTTGTTGAGCACAGAAAACAAACAAAAAAAGGAAAGGCACACAAAAATTGGAGAACAGCGGGCAAGAAGAGGCAAAGGAAATCCATACATAAAACAAAAAATGTGAGCATGAGAATTTGTAGAAAAGATCGGGGCTTGATTTAACACTGAAGGAAACAGCTTTTAGGATTAGGAATTCTTCAGCTAAGAGACGGTTTACTTTTAATTGAGCCACTCACAAACGAAGAGGTAAAAAGATGCCAAAAGCTACAGTCAATATAAAATGAAAGAATAAAGTAAGTGCCTTTATTGTTGAATAAATGACCCCTAACTAGGCCATTTTTGAAAATTTCTGTTTCACTCATGTGATGGAAATAATTTAACAGAATCTGTGGTTTCTTCCCTCAGCTCCCAACTCTCCTTCTCCGTGTCCCCCTTCCTTCTTTATCCCTTTCCCTTTCCATCTGCCTTCTTGATGAATTTCATTGTTATGGCTATTTGCCTACCATCATCATTTCTTTATTATTGTACCTTGTTTGCACAAAAGGACTCCTTGCTGTTATTTTATTTTCCTTAATGCTTCCATCTTGAAATTTTCAAAAATGCAGTTTTAAACAGAGGATGCTCCCAGATTTGCCCTTGCATCATGACAGAGAACATTTCAGCCCTAGCCAGTGGTGTGCCCATGGAAACTGGGAGTCATTGTATCCTAGGAAACTATGGCAACCAACAGAGACAAACTGAAAACAGCCCATTGTCATCATTTTTAACGAGTCAAAGATGTGAGTATCCTCTACAATGAATTCAACTGTCATTTGCCAAAGAGAAGATGCAATTCAAGTTGGCTCCAATAATTAGAACAGATAAGTATTTGAAAGCATACATATATGATTGATTTTATTCCTATTGTTCTTTAACAATAAACACTTATTAAGTGGGTTCCAAAAATAACCAGAAAAATCAACAGATATAATCAGCTCTTATGAGCAGCTTCTTCCACATTATTATTAAATACGTTGCACTATCCAATGTTCTAGCAATTTATCTGTGTACACAGATAAGTGGTTGTTATCACAGCACAAAGATGCTCAGAGATAATTTCGATTTCTTCTGTGGTTTTGTGCATCAAAAATTACTTGAATAATGAATTTAGATTCTTACTGTTTAGTGTTGGTTTATCCACTTTGGGCTCCCAATTATACTGAGAATCTTCTTCAGACTCTACTAAATAGTTTAGCTGTCTAATCAAACCAAGTTAATGAGAGGCCATATAGGTCATCCATGTAGATATAGCATCTATTATTTTGACAAATGAGTTTACAGCATGAAAGCAGAACTCCCACTGCATTGCAGTTTGTTTGAGTTCATTTATTTTGCACATCATGTGTAGTTTAATTCCAAAACTTTTCTCCCCAAGGAAATCTGGGTCATATCTTTCATTTATCCTTACAAAAATAGGGCTGGGTAAAATAATATTTACAAGAAGTGTTCATGCATGTGTGTGTGTGTATGTGTGTGTGAATGTGTGTGTGAGAGTGCATGCACACGCATATGTATTTATTATTTTGAATTTAAACTTTTTTAACAACATGTCAAATGATATTTATTGAAATTTAGTTTCTCCCAGAAAAACAAAGGTTAGAAAATAGAGTGGCATATTGGTGACAGTGATTTGCAATCTTAAAAGTGTACCCCCACAAGTAAAGTGCCACACAAAGAAAAAAAGCAAAAGATTCTAGACAAGAAACAACTATTATTTGCAGAACTCATGCATTTGCTAAACTCTGGTCTGTTCCTTGGTTAAAGCAGGAAACCAGAAAAGTGAAACATATATTCTAAGTATTTCAACTTAAATATGTAAAACAAAGTTATTCACAAATATTTTGTTATGGCCTTTTGTTTGATAATAAGTCCACTGATTAGTTTCCTATCATCTTCTTGGAGTAATGCATTATCTATAATCTCAAATTTTAATTCTTTAAAAAATATTGAAAACTCAATGTTCTGTGGAACAATGTAAGTATACAATCTTTATAGATTTTTACATATTTCAATCTTTCACCATTTTCTGGCTGACATCTATTTTGACAGCATTATTTATTAGCAAATTACTTTTCCAAATATGTATTTCACAGATGATATTTTCTTAATTCCAAACGTATTCATCCATTTACATAATATTCAATTAAATCATATAATTCTTAAAACAGCCAACTGGAATGAACAAGTTTGGGAACAAGCAAAGTGATTACTGGTAAGTATAATCAGAATTATACAGACATACTAAGGAGTGGCCTGTTATCCATGAACATTCAGAATAGCATGAGAAATACTGTGTATGTTTTAGAAAAGAAATTAAGGTACAAATTGGTTGTGTTGAGACTACTGAAAAGAGTTTCTACTGTATATACTCATTTATGGGGTGGGCAGCAGCAGGCTGTAGAGGTTACACCTTAGCGGTATACAGGTTCCCCATGTGAGTGTAGAGATTGGACCAGATTTAGGTCCAATAAGATAGATTTAGAAGAACGTCATAAACAGGAATGGAGTAATCTATACATACTGTGTGTTGAAAGATGCTCAAATCTATATTTTATTCAAGTGTAGATGAAGAGGTACAAAATAAAGTACTGGGCCCACTGAAAAATAGTAGAGACCAAGAGAGAAAAAATAACATTTGGAAAATTCAGAGGAAAAAGATGCCTTTGAAAAATGATCTATAGTATGGAGAAGAAAGTTCCAGGAAATTGCATGCTCAGGATAATGCAAAAATAATCATAATAATAAAGCTGAGGAGGAACTTGTAAGAGAGAAAATAGATAAATGAAAAGAGAATACCTTATAAGGGAATTAATGGCTTAAAATAAAAACAATACAATTTATTTTGGAGTCAACAAAGGGAAAGACTACGTGAAAAATCTACTGAGAGATAGAGAGGAAAATCTCAAGGAGGTTTCCGAAAATTCAGAGGAAAACAATGACAAAGTTTATAGATAGAAAAGAGAAACAAAATTAAACATAAACAATTTGGGTTCTCAAAGAACATAATGGAACAAGTGGAACAAAAAACAATACTGACAGATATAATAGAAGAAATTTTTCCTAAGCTGACAAAAAGATTCATTTATGTAGAGAAAAGCTGAGGCTCAGGAAAGCAACAGTAGAATGGATAAACCACAGAGCTGGATGTTTGCAAAATGCATACTGAAAAAGATAAATTCTAGAAAGATTTATCAGGTTAAATTAAAAAATCAGAAATGAAATATAATCAGATAGCACAACAGGATTATAGTCAATAATAATTTAACTGTACATTTCAAAATAACTAAAAGAGTATAATTGGATTGTTCGAAATACAAAGGATAAAGGCTTAGGGGATGGATACCCCATTTTTCATGATGTTATTATTAAACTGTGCATGTCTGTACCAAAATATCTCACTTGCCCCATAAATATATACATCTACTATATATGCAAATAAACTAAAAATCAAAAAAAATTTTAAAGAAATATAACCAGAGAATTATAGATTTTTAAATCCTATAGAAAATATTTCATAAAATGTGAATATATTTTACTATATGTGAAAACCTTGATAATGTATATTTTAGAAAGTTTAAATTATCATATTTAACCCAAGAAGAATTAGAATTCTAAATAACCCTTGAAGAATTTGAAAATGCTGACAAAGAACTACTCTAATATTTAACATAATCCCAATAAAAGTTTCAATGAGATCTCCTGAAGAACTTGAAAGATAATCCCGATGATCACCCAGAAAAAAAAAAAAAAGCAAGAATAACCTAGATCTTTTTTACATTAAAGATTAATAATGAGAGAGAAATTATCCTATTGGTTAAAGTATATTATAAAACTATAGTAATTAAAACTTAGTGGCACTGTGGAAAAACAGTGGATTGGATCTATGGATTGGAGTGGAAAATCTATAAATAGATCAAATGTAAGCGTATGATAAAGGTATCAATTCAAATAAAAAAGGATGGGTTATTTAATACCTTATATTTGAAAACTGTCTATTCATTTGGGGGGAGTAAAGATATCTACTTTAAATTTCACCCTAGGATAAATTCCAGATAGATTAATGACATAAATATGTAAAAAAAAGAATAACTATGGAAACTTCAAAAGCATATAGATTAATATTTATATAATAGTGAAGACATCTTTTTCCTTCCTAAAAATGTGATAATATGTGGAAACCATAAAGGAAAAAAAAATTGATTGATATGACTATGCACAAACTAACTATATATATGTATATATATACACACACACAGACTTCCACTTAGAATGTAGAAAGCCATAAGTTAATATCACTCCAAACTTAACGATAAGAAAAAGACAGATGACCTACAAAATCATACCTTCTCTGGAGCTGAGCAAGCTAGGCACTAAGTGAACTAAATTCCAAAGAGAGGTAAATCCTTCCAAGCACAGACAAGGCATATAACTATTTCATCTTTGACAGAGCATGAGAAAAAGAAGTAGGCAGCATACAAGCAAGTAAGGAGAAGTCAACTAAAATTTTAAGAAATTAATTAAGGCCAAGCATGTACTAGACTGTCAGTATAGAATAGCTGGGAACTCCAGACTCATAGTGAGCTCCCTGGCTACCCTGCTTTCCCACCAGAAAGCCTGCAGGCAGAACAAAAGAGGCAAAAGAGAATCTCCCACCTCTACCCCACAAAGTTAGCCGGATGTTGCAGCCTGCAGGAGGTGATCAACAGCTGCTGGAAAGAGGAAAAAACACTACCTATTTCCCCCGACCCTTCTCTCCTATGAAGCGAATGCCGTATCTTCCAGCAGAGGGCAGCAAACTCTCCTGCCCCAAGGCGCAGGCATACACAGCTTACCAGGAGGGACCGAGGTTAGGACAACAAGTCTATCGCTGCGGAGGGGGTGGGAAGCCATCTTTTCCACAGGATCTAGGGGAAGAGCCACTGTTACTAGGAAACAAGTTAGAAGCAAAAGATTTCTGCTCCTGGGAGAGAAAACTCTCATCTCCTCCTTTCATTCTCACATGTACCTAGCTCCTGCCCTTCTGTTCTCACCAAGCAAGTTTATACTCACTGTAGCACATTTTTAAAAATTGAGGTAATATTCACATAACAAATGACTAACCATTTTTAAAGTATACAATTCAGTGGCATTTAGTACATTCACAGTGTCCTCAACAATCATCCTTACCTGTTTCCAAAACATTTTCATCACACCTGTAGAAAACTCGATAAAAAATAAGCAGTCATTCTCCACCACCACCCCAGTCCCTGGCAACGGTTAATTTCCTTTCTGTCTCTATGGACTCATCTATTCTGGATAGTTCATATAAAAGGAATTAAAAGGAATCATACAATATGTAGCCTTTTGTGACTGGCTTCTTTCACTTAACCTAATGTTTTCAAGGTTCATCCATGTCATAGCATGTATCAATCCTTCGTTTGTTTTTAAGGCTGAATAATATTCCACAGCGTGGATATACCACATTTTGTTTTCCCATTCAACTGCTGATGGACATTCGGGTTGTTTCCACCTTCTGGCTATTGTGAATAGTGCTGCTATAAATGTAGCAGGACGAGCCCCAGACAAAACTCCTCAGACACCGAGTTAAAGAAGGAAGGGGTTTATTCAGCCACAGGCATGGGCAAGACTCCTGTCTCAAGAGTCGAGCTCCCCCAATTCAGCAATTCCTGTCCCTTTTAAGGGCTCACAACTCTAAGGGGGTGCGTGTGAGAGGGTCGTGATTGATTGAACAAGCAGAGGGTATGTGACTGGGGGCAGCATGCACCGGTAATTAGATCGGAACAAAACAAGATAGGGATTTTCACAGTGCATTTCTATACAATGTCTGGAATCTATAGATAACATAACCGATTAGGTCAGGGATTGATCTTTAACTACCGGGCCCAGGATGTGGTGCCGGGCTGTCTGCCTGTGGATTTCACTTCTGCGTTTTAGTTTTTACTTCTTTCTTTGGAGGCAGAAATTGGACATAAGATGATATGAGGGGTGGTCTCCTCCCTTGTAAATACTCACCTTCAAACATTTATGCCAGCTGTTCTCAATATCTGGAACTCCTTTCTGGAGAATCACTGCACACTTGGCTCCTTCTTATCATTCCGGTCTCACTGTAAATGTTACCTCTTTGAATCAGTTTCACAATCACAATTCCAGTGCAGCTCCCCAGGTGCTGGCTGCCTAGTTCTCAGCTTAGCATGTCTCCCTGCCTAAGGTTCTTCCATTTGTTTGCTTATTGGTTCTCCCACTAGAATTATATCCTCATGGAAGAAAGGAACTTTTCGGTCTTATTTTATACTTTCCCCTCACTTCTTGAAGAGTTCCTGGTACATAATAGGTACTCAATAAATACCTGTTAAATGAAGGAGTAAATTAGATAAGCAAAATAAAACAATACACAATATTTTTTGCCTGTCAGCTTTACAGAAATTTAAAAGAGCCCAGTTAATCAATAGAACTAAAATGGGGTCTCCAGAAAACAGCCGTCCCATCCACTGCCAGAGGGAAGATAACATGAAGCAAACTTTCTTGAGAGCAATTTGGCAATAAATACCTGAAAGCTGAAAACTACCTATTCTTTGCATCAGTCATCTACTTCTGCATATTTACAGAAAGAAAAAAAAAAAAGTAGATCTCAAAGATGTAGACCAAAGGATATTTTAGCAACATTTTAAAAATAGCAAAAAGATGAGTCCCTATGATATCCACTCATAAGACACTAGTAGTACTATAGGGAATCAATCCAAGGAGCTGCATAGGGTGATTACAGGAGATAATATGAATATATATTAGTATGAAAACATGTTCATAGATTTTTGCCAATTATGAAAGCTAGGTACAAAATGTATGTAAAGAAGGATTTAATTTTGGTAAGAAATTATATGTATGGTGACATGAAAGGGAAAGCAAAAGAGAGGAGAATGATGATCATTATGATTAAGGGATACGATTATAGCAAATGTTTTGCTTTTTTGACTAATAGTTTTTATTCTTACATCTTCCAAAAGACACCTTTTAATTGTAATTATAGCCAGGCACAGTGACTCATGCCTGTAATCCCAGTACTTTGGGAGGCCAAGGAGGGTGGATCACCTGAGGTCAGGAGTTCAAGACCAGCCTAGCCAACATGGCGAGACCCTGTCTCTACTAAAAATACAAAAATTAGGCGTGGTGGCGCACGCCTATAATTCCAGCAGCTTGGGAGGCTGAAGCAGGAGAATCACTTGAACCCGGGAGGCAGAGGTTGCAGTGAGCTGAGATCAAGCCATTGTACTCTACCCTGGGCAAAAGAGCAAAACTCCATCTAAAAAGAAATAATTGTAATTATAAAAACAAATGATGAAAATAAAAATAATCTCAGGTGCATAATGCAGTTAGTTCTTCCTCTTGAAAATATGCAGCAGAAATAATATTCTTATTTGAGACGTGTATCGTTCAAGTAGACACCAAATTCAGGTGGAATTTTCTGAATTTCAGAATACTTAGCGTTTCTATATTGACTCATCCTAAGTGTGATCAATAACTGTTTTTCCTCTTAAAATTTCTAGCACTATTAACAACACATTTAGCAGATTATATATAATTCCCTATTGTCAATGATCTTTGAATGTTATAAAGTATGCTAATGATTTCACACTTCAGGAACGCTTTTGAATTCAGTGCACTAAGTCATAGACACATAGGACATTTTCAGGGCATGCTACCTATTATGTCTCCAGGGAAATCTGAATTTAAAATTTTCTTAGGGAAACAACAGTTTTGTCTTTTGCTAAACGCTGTGCAGGTGAAGAGTACGTAAATATGCTTGGGAAACAAAACCCTAGAATCCAGGAATAGTTAGGCAGCTTGCAAGGATAGTTATCTAGGATCTGAATGCAGCCACAAAGGAAGCTGAGCAATGCAAGGCATGGTGTCCAGCTGGGGCAGAGTTAGGAAGGTCTTGATGCTTATAAGGCCAAAACAAGTCTACGAGGTTAAATGTGTGGTGCGGAGGGTGTGGCATCTGTTTGAGTGCAATCAGCAAGCGGTAGTTTAATGCAGTTGAAGAGCATGGTGATTCTGGGCCACCAGATGATTCACTGGGGTGATAAAGAAACCAAGACAGGAGCCTACATGCAAAACACAGATCAATGCTCGGGAAAAGGAAAGGTCTGTGGCTTGAATGCACAGCATGGTTTGCACTCATGTCTGGCACACCACCTGCCTGATCTAGGACAGTTTAACTTGCAGCTCTGACTCAACGAGGGCTGCAGCTGCTGCCTTGTCAAGATTAAGCAAGGGAAGAGGTTGTGTTAATCTTGGCCCACAGGAGGGAGTGGGACATAGGTGATTTCTGCAGAGAGGGTCAAAAAAGGCAGACACTGATGCTTTAATTGACATAAAAGTGAATAAAGCAGATCCTCAACAACAAAGTGCTTACCATGTCATCAGGCAGGAAAGACATAACAGTAGAGATAAAGAACCTTATGTGTAGTGAAAATGGGGCAGGTGCATTTTGAGTTATAGAGGAAGGCCAGCTGCAGCAAGTCTTGAAAGCCCAAATGCAGTGTTCAGTCTTTATCTTATAGGCATGGGGAAGCCTTCATAGTTTTTGAATAAGGGGATGACATCATAAAGGTAATATTTTAAAGCAATGGATCTGGTTGTAATGGGTAGGAAGAGGCTGGCGGGTTTACATAAAAATACATATTTTAAGTATAATCTCTCTCTTCCTTGTTGGAGTTTTTCCATTTTTCCCTCAGTGTCCTCAGATTCCTGACTCTGCTCTGTCATATACACCAACATGCCAGCACTCTAGGGCCTTGACATTCCAGAAAGGAGTACGGTAAAAATGGCAGCAAGTATGACCATAGCAGTAATAATAAATATCATTTTGTAGCCAAGTGGAGCTCATAGTTGAAAACAAACTTCAGTTCATTTGGGGACTTTTTAGAGATATATAGACTGTCACTCTTCACATCTCATTCTCAAAATTCAAGAACCCTACCTGCTAATGGACAAGTACTCAGAAGTTATTTAAAATATTTGATTCTTTGTTCTAAGAATAATGGAAGCCAGAGAACCACAGAAAAGAATTTTTGTGACGAAGTCAACTTAAGTATGAATTAACTACATCTAATTAAGATAATTCTTTAAAATATCAAGCACTAAAACTGACAAAAATGAAATGTCATTGGCCATACTCTTTCCAACATCCTTCCTAACACGTGAGTCTCCTGAGAATTGTTTAATCTTAGAGAGCCATGAACTTACCTCTGCATTGTATGTTTCATGTGGTGATGATGAGCTATTAGAATACGATCCCCCATTCCCAGTTCCTTTCTCTCCCTTTGGGATTTTGTCCATCTTCCTGTTTATTTGCATCATCTTTCAGATTCCCGGAGTTGTTCAGTCCTAAACCTACGCAACTTGAGGGCCTTAATGTTCTATGAAGTAACAACAATATTGTCAGAATGACAATAGAAACAGTCATCAGTAGTGACAACATTCTATACGCATTCTATCACTACATCACTAATTGCAACATGACCATAAAGCTGTGGAACTTGAAGGAGAAAAGAGATGATGAGGTCATCCAGAGCATTAGTCAGTCTTTCTAATTGCTAGCATACAGTTCCAAGGTTTCCAGGAGAAACCCTTATTTTCAGGATTTTATAACTTGGCACTTGTGATCCACTGTCGACTTAAACTCGACATGAAAGGCCCCAGGCATAGGAACATAATTAATATATTCTGAGTTATATAAAAAGGGGCAACCAACATAAACTCCAATCATTCACAAATGGCTCTGTTTTAAAATGACCTTTTTCAAGCAGCCTTTCCTCAGGTGCTCATGCAGCCAGCGGTGCCATGGTCGTCCCCATCCATCACCCACAGAGAATTCTGGAAGGCAGGAGCCACACGTACCATCAAATAATCTCACAGGCTCTTGGCAAAGATATGATTTTTCAGGCCAGGTCTCTATGTCTATTGTTTCAAGCCCATGAAAATGGTCTGTATATTAAGGATTTTATTGCTACTTAATTTTTTAAACTATGAATTTGTACCAAAAATGTGATTTAAATACATTTTATGGCAGTTACAGCACTTTTCTTCCCTCATTGGCACTACTCTTCTGGTAATGACTGGAGGCCACAAGTAACCAACCAGCTGCCCTTGGCTAGCCTCTGCTCAGGGTGTTCAAAGCCCATCAGATGATTCTCAACATGTCATTATTATTGCTAAGCAACAACTGACTACAGCCAACTGAGTAAAGCAAATGGTGTTTTAGAAATTCTACAGAAAATCATCATTGTGCAAAGACCCAGAGGACTACCTGGGGAAAAAGAGGTAATAATAATAAAGTGGTGTTGATGAAAATAATAATAATGACAGTGGTGTTTATTTTAGGATACACCCACGAATAAGGAAGTCAGCAATTCCTCATTACAGTACATCACTCAAACTGACTTGGGCAGATTTTCTTAGCCTATACATATTTATTAACCATTTACACATATTGAGCAATGTAAAAAGTCAGGCTATAATTCTCATCTAAAGGGGCTTATGATCTAGTTATAAAGAAGTTAACACGTACCAAACAATCTGTGGAAACATCAAGACAATAATTAAATGTTAATTTGTGAGAGTTGAGAGAAGATGAATGGGACTGAAATAGTGAGAGAAGCCTTGGCTGAATCATGGGGTTCTGATCAGTGGAAAGAAGAGGAGACTCATTGCAAATGAGAGCATCCATGTTAGAAAAGGTAAGAGACTGAAAACATGCCAGTTAGAGGTGAATCTTAAACTCTGCATAGCACCTAAGCAAAATACTAGGAAGTCACTGTTAACACTTAAAGGCTGTTTTATTCTGACAACTGAGAGCATGTAAGAAATGAAGACTCAGACCTGCCCCAGACCTATTGCATCAGAATGTGCATTTTAACAAGATCCCCAGGTGATGCTTACCTGCACTCAAGTCAGATAAACACCACCACAGACTATGCAGGAAAGACTGGAAGGCCAGAGGGGAGACTAGGAGAGCCTAGGACACCACCCAGTTCTGTCACTTACTTGCAGGGATAACTTGGCAGATCATTTAACTTGGTAGGACCTCAGTTCCCCCATCTATAGAGGAAGGTAGACTAGAAATGATCATCAAAATTCTCTAACAGGAAAATGATTTTTGTCAATTAAAATCTGATATGAAACCCAAATGTGTCAAACTAACGCAGGTGAAGTGCCCATCTACTCCACATAAAATGCATCTGATGGCCAAAACTGGAGGGCGTTGTGTGATGCCAGAAAGTACTGTTTTTCTTCATTCTGAAGGGGTATCTTAGAATTCTTTTGTTACCCAGGGATAAACACATGTAAAGGAAACTGTGGGGTGAAGACTCGATAATATTCTTCTTCTCTCTGTGTTAATGTCTCTCTAGCCATAGCATCTCCCACCGGAGAATGGACATCAACCTCATTAACCACTTCAAGTCACAAGTATTTATTAAGCATTTCCATTTTGTCTAGATCATAACCCATTTCCCAGGAAGAAGTCAACATAAATATTAAATACATATGTGTGTGTGTGTGTGTGTGTGTGTACACAGAGGTGTTCTCAAATGTGGCTGGCCTTAACAGAATGACAAGGAGAGGCGCATCAGGAAACCAGTCTTTATTAAGCACTTACTAAACACCAGATTCTATGCTAGATAACTTTCCATGAATGATCTCATTTAGTTTTAACAGCACCCCCACAGAAAGGTGCTATTATTATAATTTTAAAAGTAGGACACCAAAGTACAGAGGTTAAACAAAGTCACACTGATAGGAAATGATGATGACAGCTTTGGATTCAATCTCTTTCTCCATAGCCTTTTTAATTAACCCCAACTCATGATAAACCTGTCAAAAGGGAAAGGATTGTGAACTTCCCTACCCCCGGGGCATCATGATTGCCTTGACGAAATCTTTCCAGATCGATTTTTCTCAACCTTGGTTATATAATAGAGCTACCCAGGGAGCCTTTTGAAATCCAGATGGGTAGACTAAATCCCAGATGGATCAAATGAAACCAAGTTCAGGCTTGGTCCCCAAAGTCCCAGCTGAAGTGATTGGGAGGCTGAGGATTTAAAAGATTTGTTGACTTTCTTTCTAGGGAAATGTATCTAGGAAAGCTTTGCCATGGTCAATAACTAGAGATGCAGTCTACATAGACAGTTACATATGTTTTGGAGACCAGACATGCTAGGAAGCCCTCTTTTAAATGTAGGTCTTCAGATGAAAATACTATATTTTTGAAATTTTTCTAAGACTTCTTTATTCATGTACAAATGTACCTTTAACCAGCCTTTTAACTAACAACAACAAAAAAAACAAAACACATGATGAGGTCTGTGAGCTGTCTGGCTGAGCCTCACTTGAAAAACAATTGAAAATGAACTGAGTCCACTCCGGCTGTGGCCACATCTGTTGTGTCCTGTTTATTCCCTTGGCAGCTGCTACTAATACACATATTCTGGGTCTGATGTCAAGAGGGGATCCCAAAATCTCCTCTTGAATAATACACATATTCTAGGTCTGACGTCAAGAGGGGATCCCAAAAGAACCTGCTGGATCCCAAAATGCCAAGAGGGGAAATGAGAGAAGGATGGAGAGCAGAAAAGATTGCACATTCTAAAACCTGAGCACCTTCAAAACGTGATCTTTAAAAAAAAAAAAAAATCGATTAATGCCACGTGATATCTTAATTGGAACTAAGCAAATCTCAGAATGGGATTTTGGGAAATCTTGCAGATAGGATTTTTTTAAATTAGCATCATGCAAAATAAGCAAGAAAAATATTTTTTTTAAATTAACATCCTGCAAAGTTACCCAAATGCTTTGAGTCTAGTAGGAGCACTGGTTCCACAACTGCCACAGTGACGGACAGGGTTGCCAGTTCTGCATGTAGGTTCTCTTTTTTTTTTTTTTTTTTTTTTTGAGATGGAGTCTCGCTCTGTCGCCCAGGCTGGAGTGCAGTGGCTGGATCTCAGCTCACTGCAAGCTCCGCCTCCCGGGTTTACCCCATTCTCCTGCCTCAGCCTCCCGAGTAGCTGGGACTACAGGCTCCCGCCACCTCGCTGGACTAGTTTTTTTTTGTATTTTTTAGTAGAGACGGGGTTTCACTGTGTTAGCCAGGATGGTCTCGATCTCCTGACCTCGTGATCCGCCCATCTTGGCCTCCCAAAGTGCTGGGATTACAGGCTTGAACCACCACGCCCGGCCATGTAGGTTCTTTTGACCTGCTTTGATCACCACTCTTTAAGTGGCCAACTCTGTTTTTCCAGCCCCTGCTAGATTTATTCAACTATCACCAACAGTGACTTCAATGAGAGTTCACAATTCCCAACAAGAGCCACCAAATAGACAAGTAAAAATGCATCTAAGGTGAACTATGAGTGCGACATTGCCAAATTCAGAGAGAAGAGAATTTTCCAATCATCAGACAAATAATAATAATAAAACAAACAAACAAAACCAGACACTTTTACCTACCTTTGATAAACAATGTCAAAGAGTCACAAGTTAATCTTCTCAGAACCCAGCCAATTCAAGTCCTGACTTGAATCTTTATCAACTTTGTGGCTCTCATGAGTTACTGACAATCTCTGAGCCTGTTGCTACAGCTTTAAAACAGAGTTGTGATAGCTCCTACCTCATGAGGTTGCTTTGAAGAATAAAGAAAGTAATGCTTAGACCAGAGTCTGGTATATAATATATTCTCGATAAATGGTAGCTGCTATCATTATTGTTGCCTCTATCAGCATTTCCAAACAATTCATCTCTGTGGGTCTGGTCTATTTAAAGATGAGAAGTTATCAAGTACTGGTCTGTTTGTTCCTAATTGTCTTTGTAAACTAATGAGGCTGTGATTTTCTTAAGAGCACTAACTAAATACGGATTTGTTGGAGATGGAGCAGGGTGGGGGACTGGGGAAAATCAAAACAAAAGAAACAGCAACTCAGCCAGTCATGCAGATGCCCTCCTTGTGATGTGTGTGGCGTCTCTGGAGACAGCCTCTGCTCTGCCTTACTACGCAAGCAAAAGCCTGGCTCTCTCTTGCCACAGCTGTCTGCTCTCTCTTCACCTACATTCTTTTCACTGAAAGCCACTTTCTGTCAGGCTAAATTGGCCAAATTGAATGAAGTTCAAACAAGAACAAAAGAAAGGTAAAAACTATGGTACAGACATGCTTTCAACCAGCAGCATTCATGCATTTCAGCCTTCAGAACTTAATCGAATATTTGGGTTACTATCCCTCATCTATGAAATAAAATTCTAACTCTATTTTACTTATCAAAAAGTATCCATAGCAATAAAAATCAATTTAGTTCTATCTTATACACTACTTAAATAATGTATACTATAGGCCGGGCGCGGTGGCTCAAGCCTGTAATCCCAGCACTTTGGGAGGCCGAGACGGGCGGATCACGAGGTCAGGAGATCGAGACCATCCTGGTTAACACGGTGAAACCCCGTCTCTACTAAAAAATACAAAAAATTAGCCGGGCGCGGTGGTGGGCGCCTGTTGTCCCAGCTACTCGGGAGGCTGAGGCAGGAGAATGCCGTGAACCCGGGAGGCAGAGCTTGCAGTGAGCTGAGATCCGGCCACTGCACTCCAGCCCAGGCGACAGAGCGAGACTCTGTCTCAAAAAATAAAAAAAAAAAAAAAAAAAAAAAAAAAATGTATACTATAAGTATACATTTGATAAGTATACATCTAGTATATAAGATATATACTATGCTATACATTGAGGTAAAAATGGTATAAAATCGCCAAATAATAGACTGATAGAGGAATGGTTTGACTATATAATATTTGTTATTTTTTAAGAGTGTCCATAGCTAATATACAAAGAAAGCAAAAGTAGATCAACTTGTCATTAAAAAGCTATGTTGCATAAAACACATTCAGATAAATCCCATAGTATAATAATGAGAGGCAGTAGTGCCCTGGCTAGTAGTAGCAACTGGGTTCAAATCCCAGTGCTGTCACCTAATGCTATATGACCATAGACAAGTTAATGACTCTATTGCTTCTCTCTAGATTGGGGATAATATCACTAGTACTAGGCCGGGCACAGTGGCTCACACCTCTAAACCCAGCACTTTGGGAAGCCGAGGCATGTGGATCACAAGGTCAGGAGTTCGAGATCAGCCTGACCAACATGGTGAAACCCCATCTCTACTAAAAATACAAAAATTAGCCAGGTGTGGTGGCAGGCGCCTGTAATCCCAACTACTTGGGAGGTTGAGGCAGAAGAATCACTTGAACCTGGGTTGCAGTGGTTGCAGTGAGCTGAGATCGCATCACTGCACTCCAGCCTGGGCATCAGAGTGAGACTCCATCTAAATATATATATATATATACACACACACAAAATATATATATATATATATTTTATATATATATATATATATCACTAGTATTATCACATAGGATTGTTTGAGATCAAGTTACTATCTTTCCATAAGTTAAAATATTTAAAGCACTTAGACTGGTACCAGCACATAGTTAATGCGATTTAAGAGTTTACTTTCATTATTATTATTTTGTAAAATACCTAATCAGTCTTTTTTGAAAGTGAGTATTCCTGTGGGGTTGGGTTGAGATAGTGTTAGTTCCTTCCCAAGATATAAATAACCACAGTCCCTTTGTAACTGTGGGACCCGCCCAAACTTAGCCTACTCTGTTGATAACAAAATGTTGAGTTGCCTAGTAGGTGTAACAGAGCCAAAAACAAGTCATGTAGCCTGGACAATAC